>NC_143510.1:41147511-42347511 GCF_031878675.1 Megascapheus bottae
TGGCCAGACAAAGGACCCGGAGGGAAATGGCTCTCAGCCTAGCAGCAGCTTCCTCAGGAAGTGCTTGTCATGTCTGGCTGGGAATCTGTAGCAGGTAAAACATGAGCCTGGTGTTTTCTGGTAGGAGAACAGGAAGCCCCCATCTATGAGTAGAATTGGGTTAGAAAAATTACTATTCCTATGTTAAGTAGTTGTACAAAGGGGTTTCAATCCAACATGTGAGTTTATGGGTATAGTGCATCTCAATCCATGTCACCCCTCCCATGTCTCCCCATCTCAACCCCACCCCTCCCCAAGTCACCCGGCACCATTTTCACATATGTACATTGAATATTGTGACTGCATCTGCACACTCTTCCTCCATCCATTTTTTCATCTGTGTAATCCTTACTTTATGTTGTTAAATTTAAGTTGTTTAATACCATTAGAATCCTCCCTGTGGATACCGTATTTAGTCCATATGTTTACCAATATGTACATATATATGCATATGAACCTCTATGTGTTTTCATGTATGATTATGATTTAGATCAACCACATGTGAGATAAAACATGGATCCCTGGTCTTTCTGAGCCTGATGTATTTTACATAATTTTGCCAGGTCCATCCATTTCCCTGAAGATGACATAATATTTCCAATACATGAGTAAAATACCATTGTATGTGTTTATATTACGGTGCACACATAATGCATATATGTATGTATGTGTATGTAGATAGATAATCTCCTATCACATTTTCTTGAGATACTCATCAAGGGCACGTAACTGTTGTCCTACTTGCCTGTGGTCAGTAGTGCTGCAATGAACATGGATATATGGGTATCTTGATGGTATCATGACTTGAAGATTCTAGATAAATGCCCAAGAATGATAATCACAGAGTCACAGGCTAGTTCTATGTTTAATATTTTGAGGAATCTTTCAGCCACTCTAAATAGTGCTATTTTATGTTAGTCTTCTCTTTGAGCTCCTGCCTTCCTCCTTGGATGGAAAGGAAGAAAGAGAGGCAATAGAACAATGGCAGTCTACTGTGTCACAAGAGCTCCACAGCCACAAGATTGAACCACATGGATAGGTGTCTCTGATAACCATTTCCAAATCACTTTATGATCCATGAGATTTCTTTACCTGTAGTTGTGTCCTTCTTGTTCCTCATGGAAGGACACAAAAAGGAAAAAAAAGATGAAAATTGAACAAAGGTGATTTAAGCAGGATCATAACATTTTCCCTACAATCCATTGATTAGAAACATGTCTATACCTGAAAAGTACATTCTTCCTTGGCTTAATCATGTACTGAGTTTCATGTCTGAAGTTTCCTTGTATAATATACACGATATCAGATAGAAGCTAACAGTGTCTTTTATAAAGATTTGTAAATAGGTTTACATACTAATGGAATGAAGGTAAATGATAACATTAATTTGAAAGAAAAGAGGGCATCATATAAGAAAGGAAAAAATAAGCAAAATATGCACCCTGGTTCAGGGACTCAAAGCCTGGGCACTGTCCTTTAGCTTTTTCACTCAAGGCTGACTCTACCATATGAGCCTCAGTTCTACTTTCAGATTTTTTGCTGGTTAATTGGACTTAAGAGTTTCATGAACCAGCACCCAGCATCCAGTATGTATTTTACAATATGCCTGATGAACTTGTAGAATGTGTCAGAAGAGGGCAGAATATAAAAAAGATGGCTGGGTGCCAGAAAGACATGGACTGGCTGGAATTGTAGAAGAATGAGCAATATTCACTTTTTGCCATGTATCACATGCTTAGAACTTTGTCTTCTCATATAGGCTAGGACTTTATACCTCATGTAATCAAATAAAAGTTAAGTGAACTAACATCACGGCCTATATATAAGAAAATATTTGGCACTGGTGGCTCACACCTATTATCCTATCTACTCAGGAGGCTGAGATCTGAGGATTGTGGTTTGAAAGCAGCCCAGGAAGAGACATCTATGAAATTCTCATCTCCAGCTAGCCAGCCAAAAGGTAGAATTAGAGCTGTGGCTAAAGGGATAGAGTACCAGTTTTTAATTAAAAATCCAAGTGACTGTATAAAGCCCTGAGTTCAAGCCCTAGTACTGGCATGAAGGAAGGGAAGGAGGGAAGGAGAGAAGGAAGAGAAAGGAAGAAAAAGAGGTTGAATAAATACAAATTGACATCATTAAATTTCTCTACACTAATAGCATTTGTTGAAAGGCATCTAGCATTCTTAGACAAATTTAGGCTTTGGGGGAAGTATTGTGAGTAAAGTATATCAATATTTTTCCTCTGTATTTACAAGAGAAAAAATTGGATATCTTCTGGTAGATAAAACAAACATAATTATTTGGAAACAAGGGATTGTGTCCAGAAGTCATGTTTTGCCATGGCAACCTTAACACTGAGTTACAGTACAGCTTTCAGTTTCTCGAAGAGTAATTTATCATGCGAGGACCGAGCTGAATATGTCACACTTTGCTATCTGCTTATTTGGTTAGGTAGTCAAGATTTTGACTCTCAAAATAGAATGATTCTACATTTTCTGTCTAATTTTCATGCTTGCAAGTCTAATATGCATATGCTTTAAATTCAGTTTAAATTTTAAATAGAATAAAACAGACTGCTGAGTGAGCATACACAGGACGAAGCAAAGCCATATTTCAGTATTCTTCCATGACTGCACAATTATGTGGTTGATAGAGACCCAAGTGTTTTTTTTGGAGATGGGATTTTTTTTTCTGAAACTGTATCATTGAGATTTGAAGATTTGATTGCAGTAGACATTGGAAAAGAACATTTAATTTTTATTTTATTTTATTATTTTTTATGGGTCATGGGACCTGACTCTGGGTCTGGGTGCTGTCCCTGAGCTCTTTAGCTCAAGGCTACCACCCTACCCTTGAGCCACAGCCCCACTTCCTGTTAGTGATTAAGAGTCTTGGCATGGTGACTCTCTTCTGTAATCTTCACTACTCAGGAGGCTAGCCTGGGCACAAAAGGACCTGAGACTCTTTATCTCCAACTAACCTCTAGAAAATGGAAAGTGGGGCGTGGCTCCAAGGACTCATGGCTCAGGGCCTCAGCACTGTCTCTAATTTTCTTTTGCTGAAGGCTAGCACTCTACCATTTCATAGCGCCAGGCTTTTTTGGGGGAGAGGGGTGCAGAAATAGTTTATTGGACCTTAGTATCTCCATCCTCAGGTCTCAGCCTCAGGAGTAGCTAGGATTACAGGTGTGAGACACCAGTGCCTGGCCTCCAGTACACATTTATATATATAGATATAGATATAGATATAGATATAGATATATATAGATATACATATATATATACAGTAGGAAGTTCAGCTAGCCACAGGAGATTCTTGTCTCCAGAGAATGGCTTCTGTTGGTTCCTTAGGAAGATGTTTCTATTTTCCATGTTGGTCTCTACATATATGTAAGAACACATTTTTCCCTTTTCTTGTTAGCACTGGATATTCAACCCAGAACCGTATACATTGTAAGCCAGTTCATTGTGCTAAATCCACAACCCACATCCTTCTGTTCCTAAATACTGCAGAACAGTGCATCTAGCTGAGTACCAGTGTGTATAAACTTTCCCCCCAAATCAAACTCTACCTTATACACTTTACTTCATCATATACCTTAATGTTTATAAAACTTAGTGATTAAAAAATCAGGAGTCAGGGCTGATGCCTATAATCCTAGACTGGGGAAGAAAAATCCATGATATTCTTATTTACAGTTAACCAGCATTTAAAAACAACTGGAAGAGGAGGTACGGCTCAAGTGGTAAAGCACTAGCCAGGAGTGACATGTCAGCCAAACAAAAATGTAGGGCTCTAATTTTAAGATCCAGTACCAGCCCGTGTGCACGCACACACACGTCACAAAAATATCTCATTAAAGATACAACAATTTAACTTCCTCTATGATAGCTAAAAAGGGAGGCGGTTTTTAGCTGGGCACTCGTGGCTCATGCCTGTCATCCTACCTACCTACCCAGTGGGCTGAGATCGGAGGATTGTGGCTCAAAGCCATGCTGCGCAGGAAAGCCCATCAGACTCTCATCTCCGATTAACTACCAAAAAGCTAGAAGTGGAGCTGTGATTCCAAGGGATAGAATGCTCTCCTTGTGCAAAAAAAGCTCAGGGACAGTATCCAAACTCTGAGCTCAAGCCCCAAGACTGGCACCAAGTAAAGGGGATGGGGGAAATGAGAGAGATTATTTAAACTATATCGCTTTTAGAGATGGTATCCTGAAATAGATCACCTGCCTAAGAATAATTGTCAACCCAGTGCACTTGGGAAGAAACTTGTCAATTCTAAAGAAACCAATTTTTTATTAACATTTTTGGGGAGGGTGTGTCGGCATGCTCATGTGCACAGGTGTGCCAATACTGTGTGACTTGAAATGTTGTAATGTCCTTCCTCCCCTCCTCCAAAGCCGATACTGAATTGATCGTCACTCTGGAGACGATGCCACCTTTGGTGAGCATCACTGTCAACATGAACCAGATAACATCAACTACTTAAAAGAGAGCATGTGATGAAACCATTGGCAATGGTACTAGTTTAAGAGAATCGTTCATTCATTCATTCATTCATTGTGCCAGTCCTGAGACTTGAACTTAGGGCCTGGCTGATGTCACTGAGCTTTTTTGCTCAAGACTAGCACTCTACTACTTGAGTCAAACCTCCGCTTCTGGCTTTTTTGTGTGGATAGTTCATTGGAGATAAGAGACTCCTGGGTTTTTCCTGCCTGGGGCTGGCTTTGTAGCTAGGATTATAGGCATGAGCCACTGGACACCTGGCTAAGAGGCATGTTTATGATGCTGTTCTCTTTTTTTCAATGCTGTTCTTTACTGTGACTAATATTTCAGTTTCATACATTTCCTCTGATCCTCCAGTTGTATTTAAAAAATGTCTGTGGAGCATCAGGCAGTAATCAAGAAGCCAATAACGTTGTTCTCTTACGATGTTCAAGTCTAGCAGGCAGCAATGTTGGAATTCCTACGAAAATGATACAAAATAGTAAATTCCAAAAAAAAAAATAAAGCACATGATTCTGCCACAGGAAGAAGGGTAATCATGGAAGTAGAAAGTGTGTGTTCTAGAAGTGGCACTGTGGCTAAAATGGTAGATTGCTGGTCTTGCTGGTCTTGCTGAAGAGTTCAGGGACAGCAGCCAGGCCCTGAGTTCAAGCCCCAGGACTGGCCAAAAAACAATGGAGAGAATGTTGTAGAATGGCAAAACTGGTCCACATGTGTTGGATGTGTAAAGTGGATGAAAGCTATAGGCAGGGACATGTATGGTTCTCAAGATTTTACTCTACTTTCATGTACACATGAAGTAACAAAGTTATTCCAACATGTTTGCCCTTGAAAAATCATATAGCACAAACCCCAATTCATTAATTTCCTTCTTATAAATACTGACAGCAGATGAGCAATAACTCATACCTGCAGCATAATATTTTGGTAATTACAGGTGTGTGTATGTGCATATGTATGTATGTATGTATGCATACATGTGTGTATGTGTACTTGGATTTGAACTTGAGTTCTAATGTTCTTGCTTGTCTTTTGCACTCAAGGCAGACAATCTACCACTTGAGCCACATCCCTACTTACGACTTTTGGATGGTTAATTAGAGATCAGTGTCTCTTGGCTTTTTCTGCCTAGGCTGGCTTTGAACCATGATTCTCAGATCTTAGCCCCTTGAGTAGCTCAAATTATGGTTATGAGCCACTAGTGGCTGGCTTGTTTGTATATTTTAAATAAAAGCCATTGACTACCAAGTAAAATTTATACAGTTGTTATTTATACAGGGTTATTTTTACCCTGCTTCTCTGGCCAGCCTTCTGCAGCAGATTATCCTTTATTTGAATTTATAACCGGCATTGATAAACACCGAAAGTATATCAATACTGCATGTATTTGCTTCTTAAACAGAAATGTGCTTTAAAATCAAAATACAAAAACTTGGAGCCATGGCTTTTATTCTATGCAATGTTAATTGAAAGTATATTGTCATCCTAAATGACTCATTGAGATGATTTCTGCTGGTATATTATCTGGAAAGAAGAAGACACTCTGATATGCATTTTTCAACATTGTAAGCATTCCAGCTTACAATGAAACCAGGCAGTAATTGGAGCATTTACATATATAGATACCACCTCTAAAATTGTTTAAAAACTGATGGAAGAAAAAGCACTCTAGCCAAGTGCATGTGATCCTGTGCCCTCATGCCTGTGATCCAAGCTGCTCAGGAGGCCCCATTGAACCGCTGAGATTTGAGGTTCAAAGCCAACTCATTCAGGCAGGAAAGTCCATGAGAGTCGTATCTCCCATCAACCACCAAAAAGCCAGAAGAAAAGCTGTGGCCGAAGTGGCAGAGCACTATCTTTGAGCAAAAAAGCTGATTGACAATGCACAAGTCCTGAGTTCAAGCCCTAATACTAGCATGAGAGAGAGAATGAATGAATGAATGAATGAATATAAAATAATTGTCAGCTGGAAAAGCAAGTTGCACCTCTATAAATAGTCATAGTTTTGTCCTATTTTTTTAATGGCTAAAGCAGCGATTCTGGTAAATATTGTATTTTTAATGGTTAAAGCAGAAATTCACTACATTTTTGCCTGTGGCTACTTTGCTACCATAAAAACTTTCAAGTTGGCAGTTATGTGAAACAAAGCAATTCGATTGCAGTCCTCCGAGGAGGACTGCCTCTGATACATGTATGAAGTTTTGAGCTATTGCCAATTCCCTAAGCAAATATAGAAGCAGCTGAGAAAAAAGTGGGGGTGGGGGGTCTAGCTGGAGAAGGATAGATGGCTGTCCAGTGTGGGGTGGGGGGGGGTTCTGGCTGTTGAAGTTTAGATGGCTGTCCAGTGCAGGGGAAGGGGTTTCTTGCTGTTGAAGGATGGATGGCTGTCCAGTGCAGGATGGGGGGTTCTGGCTGTTGAAGGATGGATAGCTGTCCAGTGCAGGGCGGGGGTTCCTGGCTGTTGAAGGATAGATGGCTGTCCAGTGCAGGGGAGGGGGTTTCTGGCTGTTGAAGGATAGATGGCTGCCCAGTGCAGTTTGTTTGCCGACTTCTTATAGCCAAAGGAAGCAAAATAGATTTCAAATGAAGGCCATAGAACTCCATTCACAGATTAAAGTAGGGTTTTCCTATGTTCATTTGTACTGGTTTTCTTTTTATTTTCCTCATACATAGAAAATGAGCATAAAAGGAAAAAATCATTTTTAAATAAACTTTAGCAATAACCCTGTATAAGAGAAACTTTCTTTCAGTGTTGTCTTATTGTCATAAGTACCTGTTCTGTATTTAGGGGTTCTGTATTTGGTTGTTGGTGGTGGTGGTGCTTTCTTTTTTTAAGTGAGATGGCTTGTATGAAAGTCTCCATAAAACTGTAGCTGGCTAGAAAAATATTCAGTGGCATGCCTGTGGTTTTGTGTGCAGAGATCCTGCAACATGCTCATCTGGTGGTGAGGCAGCTGGTGTGGATGGCGGCGGTGTGTTCCTGTGGTATGTTGGGACTTTGGATCTATGTAGAGGATGAGCTGGGTCATCTTTGAACAGACCTGAGTACCCCACAGAGCTGGCCCAGCGGCTGTTCTCTCACCCATCTTGAGAAAGAGACACACTGGGTTGCATGAATATTCTTTAGCAGAAGGGAAGGTACACTGAATGACACCAGCTTGGCCATGTGACCTTGAGATTTTTCCTAATGGGCTTGTGGAAAACAGGTGATTTGGCAGGGAGTTTGAAGCTTCTGAGAACCCAAGTAGTGTCATCATGTAAACCTTTGCTGTCAGGGGGCTCTAGAGATGTGGGGTGCATTAGTGTTAGGTCATTACAAAGCATTTTGCTGACTAGTGCAGAATTAATGGCACTTTTATGGCTCCTGTCTAATGACTGTTGAGAAGTAAGAATGTGTATCTGTTCAAATTCTAATTTGAAATCAAACCAGCCAGCTGTTGGATACAGCCAGCACATGCAGGGTCCTCTTTATTTTATTTGGTGCTTTTCTTATATCCAGTGGATTATTATTTTTATAATAATTTGTATTATCTTTAAGTAGTGGTACTGAAGGGGTTTCAATCCAACATGTCAGTTTGTAAGTACATTGCAGCCGGATCAGTGTCCAACATTCTCCCCACCTCTTCTGGCTGCACCCCTACACCCATTAAGTTATTGGGCTCCAATCTCACATCTGTACATTAAATATGATGACCATACTTACACACCTATCTCCTGTTGACCCCTCCCCACACTGGGTTATGAGATGATTGCTGGGAGCTTGCATTACCTTGCACTCACTTGATATCCTTTCATCGTTGTTTTTTGGATTCAGGGCCTGGGCACTGTCCTTAAGCCTTTTCACTTAAGGCTAAGAGGCACAGCACCACTTTTGGTTTTCTGGTGGCTCATTGGAAATAAGAGTCTCACAGACTTTCCTGGGCTGGCTTTGAACCATGATCCTCAGATTTCAGCTTCTTGAGTAGCTAGGTGTAAGTCACAGTGTCTGCCTCTTTATATGTTTTATCATAACGAACACAAGACAGGCTGTCATTTCAAGAAACAGTTTTCATGTCCTCTATGATACTTTCATCTTCTTTGGGACAGAATCATTTAAGGGAACTGTTGTTTGTCAAATAAATTAATTTTTTGGATTTGGTAGAAGTTTAAGAAAATGATAACCTTCCTTCCTTCCTGAATGAGAAGGTACCTGATATGAACTCATTAAAAGTATTTCCTTTCCCATACTCACAACATGTCCATAACTCAATAACTTGCTTTCTCAGTGAAAGACAAGAAAGAAACAATTATCCTCTAGTCTTCCTGAACCTCTCATCCCACTTCCTTCTTCACCTTTCTAGACTTTCCCCCAGCTCCTTTCAGCTTCGTTAGCCTTTTCTTTCTTGGATTCATTTATTTTTTAAGCAAGCAAACTCTTCCTTTGATCTGGCAAAACCGGACTGTTCCTCTTCTTTCCATGATAAACTTCCTGAAAGTCTCACCTTCCTCCACGTCCTCCACTTGTCATGTGGCCATGGATTGTTCAACCCTACACTGCCTTGCGGTGAGCTGAGCGCTTAGAAATGACTGATGCTCACCAGACCCTCACCTCAGCACTTCTTCGTTTCTGATATTTTTCTGTGGGGATTCACAGTGCCCTTCACCAGGGCCTTTCTTCCCTTGATCCATCCTCTTGTTGCTTTATGTAGATACATCCAAAGGCTCAATTCTCTCTTGCTTTCTCTCCCTCCCTCCTCTTTCTTCCTTTCTCCCTGTCTTGCTCTCATTCTCTCCCTCATTCTCCTCTCATTCTCTCCTCCCTGTCTCTCCTCTCTCATTCTCTTTTTTTCTATGTCTCTCACCTCTCTTTCTCTTATCATTCATTCACCTTTCTCTCTCCTTTTTTATTTTCTCTCTCCTCTAATTTTTCTCTTTCCATCTCCTTCTCTCTTTTCATCTATGTCCTCTTTCTTCTCTTTCCTCTCCCCTTTCCTCTCCTCTTTCATCTCTTTCCTCATTTTTGTCTCTCCCCTCACTTTCTTCTTTCTGTGTTCTCTCAAATTTTTCTCTCTCATTCTCTCCTCTAATTGACTCTCACATACAATTTTCTTGCCTGAATGCCAACTGAGTTTCAAATATGCAAGGTCTTCTAAGCTATGTCATTATCTTTGACCTCTCTCCTCAAACCATAGAAAATACATTCTTTTTCAAAAGTACAACAGTCTCTGTACCTAACTCGGTTTTGTTTATAATTTTATTCTCTGCATCTCCTACTTGTGAACTTTCTTATTTTTATTAATGATACAGCCTCGAACCCAGACCCTCAGTCTCCCACATGCACTCACTGTTGCTTCCAGACTGTCCTTTGTCAAACGCTGGGCAGACTCTTGTAACTACTTTCTTAACATTTTCCTCATCCACTCTGTGGAACTCTTTTGCATTTCCTTTGTTCACAATTATATAAGGTTAATTGTTTTGTTAAACTCACTTGAAGAGTCATGAAAAATTGAAATACCTAAGCCAAAGTTGGAACTCTTTCACACAGAAACTGTCGGCAGTCCTTCATCACTCACTGCAGAAAGAACAAATTCAGACCCCGAAGCCTCTCTAAAATCCTCCCTCTTGCAAGAGTCCACCCTTCCCAGTCCAAGCTGAATTATCTGCCATTTCCCAGCCCCTCGCAGGTTTTACTCATCCATCCCTTTTTCTCTTCCTGGTTCATCCCACTACTGACTTTTTTCTTTAACCCACCATCTCTGCCTGGTAAATGTATCCTACTTTGTGGTATTTTTTTTTCTTTAACCCACCATTTCTGCCTGGTAAATGTATCCCACTTCATGATACTTTTTTGCTGAAAAATAGGCAAAAATTATGAACAATAAAATACACATATCACATGTTTATAAGTAAATGATAAGCTCTCACCAGCTAATACCCCACCGTGACTATATGATGTGTCTCTACTAAGGATTCCTTTGTAATGATTTATTTATTTAATTATTTAAGTTTAGCAAAATACCCTTGTGTATCAATAAATACTTGTTGAAAGAACAAATAAATTTAACAGATTATTTTTAATTAGACCCTCTTGGTTCATTACCTTGGTATTTCTAGGAACTAGCAGAGTTATCAGTTTTACTTTTATTTGTACATTTTTTTCCTTACTGATGAGTGTATTCTTTTTTCATATATTTTTATTGTAATTAATAGAAGGGTTACATTATATTCGCCAGAAAGAAGGTGCATTAATTCACATACATTGATACCCTTTCTCATGTCTTGGTCCCCATTTCCCTCCCCCCTCACGCCCACCCCTCATCTTGTTTTCCCCCCCTTCCCTATCCAATTTCAAATAATGCAATACAATTAGATCCAATATATCAGATAACAAAATGAGATACTGTAACAATATAAGATAACCAAGGGACAGCAAAAGAGATGAGAGATAACATAGTACATTTATGGACAACAATCACTCATTATATAGCTTTTGTTTCTATATCCTAGAGGTCCTTTCATTTAGCATCATACATAAAGAAATGCTCGACGTCTCTGGCCATAAAAGAAATGCAAATCAAAACAACTCTTAAGATTCCACCTCACTCCAGGATCAAGAAAACTAATAACAACAGATGCTGGAGGGGATGTGGCCAGGAGGGATCACTACTACACTGTTGGTGGGAGTGCAAACTCATTCAACCACTGTGGAAAGCAGTATGGCAGTTCCTCAAAAGACTAAACATAGAGCTCCCCTATCACCCAGCAATTCCACTACTTGGCATTTACCCAATCATCCAGAAACAAGGACATACTAAATCCACTAGCACAACGATGTTCATTGCAACACTATTCACCATAGCAAAGATATGGAACCAACCCAGATGTCCCTCAGTTGATGAGTGGATCAACAAAATGTGGTATTTGTACACAATGGAATTCTATGCTGCTGTCAGAAAGAATGACATCGCCCCATTTGTGAGGAAATGGAAAGACTTAGAAAAAATCATATTAAGTGAAGTAAGCCAGACTCAAAGGAACATAGGCTCAATGGTTTCCCTCATTTGTCATAATCAGTAGAAACCTTGGGCTCTCATAGCAGAGATTTGCAATAGAGCAAAACCTGATGAGTGTATTCTTGCTACACCTATGGAAATGGCAAAAGAAAGTAGATTTTGCACCATTTACTTTATTTTCATAATGCTAATTAATATTAGAAATGAGTAAACTGGAACCACCATTACATGACAGAAATTATAAGATGAATTACTGGTCAAATGAGCTGTGTGTCACAGCTCTGATTATCTAGCTCCTCAATGAACTTTGGTTGCTAGTCATTATTATAATAAATGTCTAGTAATAAACACCATTTGTTCATGATATTAGTTTCGCACATTTTCTAAACATGAACATACAAGTGCATATACACATATCAGTCTTTCTATATGTATATATACACACAATAGAAATTTCTTCCTTCAATGTGGCATTGATCTAAGACATTCACAAAATGCCTAGACAGGTTCCTATCTTCTGATGCTTTCCTTCCTTCATTTTACATAGATTGATTCTGGTTTTACTGAGCTTTTACCTCCTTTTATTTCCTTTGTTCAGTGGCTCAACTTTGTTGGTGAAGAATTGGCAACATGGCTCCATTCTGTTTTATAGTGTGTCTCCCCTTTACTTTCTAGCAGTGATTTCAGTTGCTCTTTCAGCTTCATTAAACCCAAATCATTTTCCTAAAATGTTACTGAGTCTCCTTTATTCTGTACTTCTGACCTTTTGCACATAATATTTGTATCAGACACTAATGATGACAATTCTACCCAGCTCCCAATCCCTGAGTTTCTTTCCCAAAAACAGTTTCTAGTTTACCAAGCCTATACTCTAATCTCTCCCACTGAGTCTTCAAAAATCAATAGGAATACACTATCTTATGTTGGTGAGGATTTTCATAAACTAGCTGTTGTAACCCTTCCAGACCATTCAGGAAGTGTGAAGGCTCGTGGAAGCTTGAGTAGGAAAAGATGGTTTCTGTGAGCGACAATGACTTTAGGTAATCAGTGCTATCAATAACTCCAAGAATCACAAGCTATTATCTCTATCTCAGGAGTGGAAAAACCTTGAGACTCAGAAAGTTAAGCATGGCCTGGTTGCTCAAATTGTGAGGCTGGAATTTAAGCTCAGGGCTTTGCTGTTTCTCCATCTGAAGCCCATGTCCTTCTATTACTCTGACTGTAATAGGAAGTTCCTCATATTGTGGAAAAATACATATATTCATATAT
Organism: Megascapheus bottae; assembly: GCF_031878675.1. Classification (NCBI taxonomy): domain Eukaryota; kingdom Metazoa; phylum Chordata; class Mammalia; order Rodentia; family Geomyidae; genus Megascapheus; species Megascapheus bottae. The sequence continues at coordinate 41,160,318 of NC_143510.1, forward strand.
ATTCATACATGTGTTCATCTATCTTTATGTATGTGTGTGTGTTAAGTCTCTAAATCACACTAAAAACCATCCCTTCTATAACTGTTTCCTGAAAAATCCTCCTCTCCTTTACATAAAAAAGGGGAATTTGTCTCCGGATCACCACTCAGCCATATCTACTTATACTACATTTGTTTGCTGGGGAGTGGCAGTCTTCACTCAGATAAAATCAAAGGTTCTCTGAGAGCCAGTACTTCTGAAGCAGGTGACATTTGTGTTGCAGGAGATGATTACCTCTGTGGATCATCTCTTGCATGTGCTCAGTCTGCTTAGAGAAAACTGTCTTCCCGTGGGTTCTATTCTCCTCTCTTTCCAAAAAATATACTTTATGTCTGTAGTTATACTGATACCACATAAGGAGTCTTGGATCCTTTGTCTTCTTCTTCAAAAAAAGTAAAGACTTTTAAGGCAGTAACAGTGGGAACAGAGGCAGAATTTGAAAGTCAGGTAAAGATGCCAGGGAAACTGAGACAAAGTCTCTGAACTCCTGTTGAGTTGATGTAAGCCCCAATGTAGGCTTCTGAGTTAGGCCACATGACAGCTCTTCTCTACCTGCTTCTCAGCAAGGCAGAAAAAGAGTATACAGACATCTCCACAGAAGAGAACAAGAAGTGAGGGCCAGACAGCAGTAGCCTGATGTAGGCTTGTGAGGACCCCTCTTTTGTAGTCCTCTGGGGCAAGTCCCAGCTGCTGCAGCCTCTGAATGGGTCATCATCCACCTCACCTCTAGAAAGTGTTCTGTCTCCTTTTCAGATCTGCCCCAGGGTATTCAGGGGAGGGTCTTTGCTTTGATTTCCATTGCTCAGCCATTTTAGGAAGAAGAGGGGGTTTGGTCTCTGCCAGGCCCTCTCTGGTTCCCAGTGACTTCAGAAACAGAAGGGGTGACATCTCCACTGGGTGCTTTGCTACTCACTGTACTGGCAAGAAGAGGCAGAGAGTCTACCAGGCTACTGCCTCTGTTTCCCTGTCTAGACAGTCTTCCTGCTTTTGGTTTCACACTTAAAATGCTCTAATGAGCATCTGGATGGTTTGTAGGAAAACAGGCAGTTTTTCATTACTGGCATTTCTGACTATGTGTTTAGTAACAATAGGTCATCTTGTTCCAGCTCACTAGCCAGAATTGCTCCAGAAGCTCCTAGAAGTCACTAGGATCCGGTGAGACAGGAGCAATTGAGTTTTCTTGCTTTCTTTTTCATGCATTTAAAATTTATTTAAATGCATGTTTTCTTTGAGTCTGTCATGCCAAGCTGTGCTGGAGTAATGATTCTTACAACCTCTGGAGTTGAACAAAGTAAAGGTCTACCTATCTTTCATAAAGACTTAGTTACAGGTTTGAACACCTCTCAGTGACTTTCTTCCAAGAAATACATGAGAGATTGTGGCACTTACCAATGTGAGACTCCAGTACATGGCTACTTTGGGGGATCAATTCTGTGGTGCTGGGGTGGGGGGGGAAGAGACAGAGACAGAGAGAGTGCTCTGCTTTGGGAGGCCAGACCCAACAACGGACTTGATCAACACTTTTACCCATAATCTCTTCACTGAAATTTGTCCTATGACTCCACTGAGACATAATTGCTAATCTAGTCTTCTGGGGCAGGGATAAGAAAATTGGTTCAGTAACATTTCCCATAGACCCTGCCACAGTGATGGTCATTGTGTGGATCAAAACTGTATTTATGACATATTATTAATACTATTACTATTATTACTATTTATTATTATTATTATTATTATTATTATTATTATTATGCCAGTCCTGGGGCTTGAACTCAGGGCCTGGGTACTGTCCTTAGAGCACTTTTTGCTCTAGGCTAGTGCTCTGCCACTTGAGCCACAGTACCACTTCCAGCTTTTTCTGAGTATGTGGTACCAAGGAATCAAACCGAGAGCTTTGTGTATGCTAGGCAAATACTCTACTGCTAGGCTATACTCCCAGCCCCTATGACATATTATTAAAAATATTTTCAGGCTGGGCTCCGGTGACTCACACCTGTAATCCTAGATACTTAGGAGCCTGAGATCTGAGGATCACAGTTTGAACTCATAAAAAGCCGGAAGTAGCTCTGTGGCTCAAGTGGTAGATCTCTAGCCATGAGCAGAAAAAGGCTCAGGAACAGTACCCCAGCCCTGAGTTCAAGCCCCAGGACTACCCCCCTCCAAAAAAAGAAGGTTCAGGATGAGGCTCTTTGATCACTTTAAAATGAAGACACTCAATAGCACCTGGAATTTGTACCAATCAGTGTTCCTCTGATAGAAGATAGATTGTTTTTATTTTTTCATTCAAGGCTAGCACTCTGCTACTTGGCCATAACTCCACTTGTGGCTTTTTGCTGGTTAATTGGGAAGATTACAAAGTCTCTGGTTTTTCAGTCTGGGCTGGCTTTGAACCATGATCCTCAGATCTCAGCTTGCTGAGTAGCTGGGATTACAGAGCCCCAGTGTCCAGGTAGGCTCTTTTATTTTTTCTTTTGCCAGTCCTGGGCTTGGGCACAGAGCCCGAGCACTGAACTTGGACTTTTTCAAGGCTAGAGTTCTACCGCTTGAGCCTCAGCACCACTTGCAGCTTTTTTTTTTCTATGTATGTGGTACCAAGGAATCAAACCTGGATCTTCATGCTAGGCAAACACTCTACCACTAGGCCAAACTCCTGGCCCCAGGTAGGCTCTTAATACTAATTGCAAAGCTAAATTCCAGTCTGTCAGAGGACCAGTAAGAATTTAATCATCTATATCCCCCATAGGTAGGACATGTCTGGTAAAGGACAAACAAGACAAGTCACTCCGGGCTATCTCTATTGGTAGCATTCATGACAAGGATGCAAAAGTGATGCTGTGGCTCAAGTAGTAGAGTGCTAACCTTGGGAAGGTTCAAGGACAATGCTCAGGCCCTGAGTTCAAGCCCCATGACTGGAAAAAAATGAAAATATACTTAGGGCCTTAGAATGGAAGTGATTGGAATTTAAATCTCAATTTTGCCATTTAACCAACCGTGTGACTTTGGGGTCAAGTTACATAATGAGACTTGTGGTTGGGTCTTTGTGTATGTATGTGTGATTTGCAATTACGTCTTTTTTTGCAATTGTTTATTTAGAAAGCCATAACTTGAATATGCAGTGATTTAGACAAGGTGAGCCTCAGTTTTTCCAGTACAAAAATTTCCATTATTCTAAAAGAAAACTGTATGCTTTCAAAGCATGTCCTATTTTCTTTTTTTAATTGTATTTTATTGTCGGGATAATATATAAAGGGGTTATAGTTACATTTGTCACGTAATGGCTACATTACTTCACAAACCTTGATATACCTTCTCACATTTTTTTGTCCACCTTTCCCTCCTCCCCACCCACTCTCAGTCATCTTGTTTTCCCCCTTCCCTTCAAATAACAATAAAAAATTGGGCCTTAAAATCTAAGTGATTTGGATTTAAAACTCAACTTTACCATTTAACCAACTATGTGACTTTAATCAACTTACATAATCTGGAACTTGTCGTTGGTTGTTTTTATTTTTTGTTGATATTGTTTTTGTTTTTGGTGTGTGTGTGTGTGTGTGTGTGTGTGTGTGTGTGTGTGTGTGTGTGTGTGTATTAGTCCTGAGGCTTGAACACAGGGCTTGGGCACTGTCATTGAGCCTTACCAAGGCTAGTGCTCTACTACTTGAGGCACAGCACCACTGCTCGCTTTTTCTGTGTACGTAGTACCAAGGAATCGAACCTAGGCAAGTACTCTACCACTAGGCCATGCTCCTGGCCAGTGGTTTTTTTTTTTAATATGGAAATAACAGCATATGTCTCATATGAGTTTTATGAGACATAAAACACTTGTGATGCCATAGATGTTTCACAGAAGTTCCCTTTGCAAAGGAACTTTTAAAAAATAGGTGGAATGATCTCCAGAATTGTATAGGTATTATGCCACAATATGATGATGGTGTCAAATATTTAATAATGAGAAACCGTATGATTTGCAGGACAGCTAAGAGGGAAATTATCCATCTTTTCTGTGAGGTTTTTACAAAATGCACATCTTCAAGATATAGTATAGTGACAAACTGCTGTGTTAAATGACACTGTCTTTGGACATCTCCTTAAAAGTCATTTTTTAAAGCATACAGCTTCAGAGTCCTCTCTTGATTGGCTAACTCAGGGGGCCAGAGTATAGAGCTGTCACTTGTAATTTGGAAGCACTTTCTAATTGGTTCTGCTGGGCACAGGTAGATGAGTGCCACAGTTCTGGAAATTGACACATAGAGGGGCCTGGCACACACATATGCATCTGTGTCTTTATTCTGCTTCCTGAAATCATTGAGTTGCTTTCTGTTCCTCCCTGGATGGATAAACTGGTGGTTTATCTCAAATCTAATCCCTTGTAGAGAAAAGTTGATGTCTCAAAGTATCTGACCAGACACTTGCCAGAAATGTAGACAAAAAATGCCTTCATGATAACATAATTTAGAAATTAGCTATGAGATGTAAAAGATTGACTGACAAGACTTACTATGAGCTGTCCCCTATTACTTATTGAATACGGAGCCAAGCATAGTAGTACATGCCTATAATTCCAGCAGTTAGGAAACTAAAGGAGGAGAACTAAGAGTTGGAGAACAGCCTGGGATGCATAGTGAAGTTATATTAGCTTGAGCTAGTAGTGAGACATAGTTTCAAAAGATATTAAAAATAAGAACAAAAATATTTCATGTTAGGCACTGGCGGCTCATGCCTATAATCCTAGCTACTTAGGAGGCTGAGATCTGAGGATCAAGGTTCAAATCCAGCCCTGGTAGGAAAGTCTTTGAGACTCTTATCTCCAGTAAATCACAGAAAAAGCCAGGAGTGGTTCTGTGGCTCAGGTGGTAGAGTGTTAGCCTTGAGCAAAAGGAGGTTAGGAACAGTACCCATGCCCAGAATTCAAGCCCCAGGATTGGCAAAGAAATAAAAATAAAAAATTTTAAATTTATTATAGAAAAGAAATGGTGTAACATAGGCCTGAAGATATAAGGACCATAAAAGATAACTTACTTCCAGGGATTCCTGCAGATGAATCAAGCTTTAGACCCTGTTCTTTTTTTCCCTTCACTGGCCTTATTTTTCTACATACATGTTTATTGGCATTGTAAATACATCCATATGGGATGGGTACTAGTGGGCCAAACTTTGTCACCCTCCTTGAAAGGTGGAGTTGAGAAGGATCACGGCTGACACCCACCTGGGCCAAACAACAACAAAAAAAGTGCATGACATCCCATCTCAGCCAACAGATAGGTGCCGTGGTATACACCTGTCATCTCAGATATACCGGAGGCTGAGATGGGAAAGATTTACATCCCAGGCTAGCCCAGGCAAAAAGAATTTGCAAGAACCTCATTTCAACAAAAAGAACTGGCTGTGGTGTGCACGTGTTACCACTGCTATTGTGGGGGTGTAAGCAGGAGGATCGGTGTCTCGGCTGGCTTGGGCGAACAGTGAGACCCTATGTTTTAAGAAAAAAGGCAGAACAAAAAGTGTTGGAGGCATGGGTGCATAAGACAGGCTTATAGATGTATGTGTAGTTTTAGACAGAGCGCAAGATGCCAACAGCTGGTTGCTTATGTCATTAACTCCGAATGTCACGGCCAATTCAGCCATGATGAGATGAGATGACAGCCTGAACCTAAGGCTGTGTCATAGGAGGTGATGGAAGGAAAAAAAGACAGATCCATCCAGAGTGATTTGTCACTAGATGAGGAGGCAAGGAGGGTGAAGGTGCAGTGGCTCACACCTGAAATCCTAGCCACTCAGGAGGCTGAGATCTGAGGAGCATGCTTCAGAGCCATGGCAGGCAGAAACTTCCCTGAGACTCTTATTTCCAAGTGAGCACCAAAAAGCCATAAGTGGAGCTGTGCTCAAGTGGTAGAGTATCATCTTGAGAGAGAAAAAAAACCCTATGGTAGAGCAGCACCCAGGTCTTGAGTTCAAGTCCCAGTCTCAACACTCACACAAGCACACACATACACCAGAAAAGTATTCAGGCAGATGTACAAGTGTCACAGTGGCACATCTGGGGATTATCAGGCCTTTTTGGATATGGAGCCCATGTAAAGCAGTAGTTAATGGGGGAGGATTTAGGCCACGTCTTGATAAGCTAGATCCCACACGCTGTGATCAGACTTACCCAGGGACAATGTCAGGAATGAACAGGTGATTCCAAGCTCAAGGGAGAGATTAAGTTGGGTGCTCTGACCTTGGGACTCATCAGTAAACCTCCCCCTACAGTTCACCATCTGCCTTTTGTAAGTAACCATTGCTGATGACTGCTCCATAGGCTGATGAAATGTGACTGCCCACCTCCAATGTATGTGTTCCTTCCCGACCATTAAAAAAATGTGCTAAGAAGGGAAATGCTGCTATATCGTTGGTACACACCTCGTGCAGTCTACCCATCACCCGTGGAGTAGAGAAATGTTAGGAAATTGCCTAGGTTTTTATTCAATCTATTTTATGCAGTCATGCTTGAGTCTGCAATATGGAACCTGGAAGTTAATTTCCAACTACACTTCTGGTCCTTAGGGAAATTTTGGAATCTCAGTGAATTCAACAAGCATCACCAGAATTTTCAGCCCCCCGCCACCCTCACCCCCCAACTGTCTATGACTGAATCATGATCACCCATCTCTGAGGAGCAGGACGTGTAAGTTAGTGAGTTTTGACTGCTTGCTTTTGTACTCTGCTTCTCCCTTCTAGTACTCCTGTGACGCATTCATCATTATCTGTCAAGAGGAGATATTAATAGTACATGCCTCATGGGGTTGATATGGGAGCTAAGTGAAATTATTAACATATACAGTAGTACTCAATGAATAGTATATGAAAATACTAAGTGACTATTGGTTTTTCTTTTCAAAACATCCCAGAAATAGTTTCTGTGTTTTATCCTCAATACTACTCCACAGGTACCGGTATAATACCAATTACTGAGTATTTGCATGGCACCATTTTCAGAATTAGAATTGGTGATGGGAACATTCTGGACAAACTTCACATACTATCTATGATGCTATGTTGCTTTGCACTAGATAGGACAATATTTTGGCCCCTAATCAAGTCAAGGAAGCTAACATTGAGAATGTGGCCTAGTGGCATAGTGCTTGCCTCCCATGCACAAAACCCTGGGTTTGATACCTTAGTTCCATGGTACCACATAGACAGAAAAGGCTGGAAGTGGTGCTGTGGCTGGAGTAGTAGAGCGCTAGCCTTGAGAAAATTCAAGGACAGTGCCCAAGCCCTGAGTTCAAGCCCCAGGGCTGGCAAAAAAGAAAATTAATATTATATTGGATTTGATTGATAGCTGCTAATGGTCCTCAAAGAAATGCTGCTCCACTACTTTTTACATAATGGCATAAATTATGCTTCCTGTATTCTCATTGGCTTATCATATACTTAGGGCAACAACAAGTGTAGTAGAAAAAACAAATAGAACATTGGGGATATTGCTGTGAAACTAATAGAATATTGTGATATTATATTCATTACATAGAAGAGAGAAGTACAATATATGAGAAGTTGAGGTGTGGTTCAAGTGGTAGAATTGCCCCGGAAAAAATTGAACAAGAGCTCTTGCTTCCAGTCCCAGTACTGTCACTAATACTGTATATATGCATACATACATGTATATGTATATATAGTATAGATATAAAATGAGATGTGTAATTTCAAAATTCTGGGATTTATACACATCTGATGTACATAAGTATACACAAATGCATATTCATGTGTGCCATCTATAAAATTGGTAATTACTATACCACTATTTGTTATACAAAGAACTAATAAATAGCATTTGAAATGGTATTGACTAGAATTCAATAGTGAACAAGGGTGTCAGAAGAATGGTTCTAATAGAACAGTGAAGTCAATGTTTAATCATGGAATAAAGAGTTGTTAGGAGAGAAAAATTAGTAACAGGTCTTTTGAACATCTAAATTGGGACTTAATATTCTACTTAGTGCTATTATAATGTCATCGGCATACATTGGACCAACTTTAGTTAATACATAGCATGAAAATGTTGTTATCATTTGAAATACCTACATGGTGGATTATGATGCTATTATCTCTGCTTTAGAGGTAAAAAAGAGACAAAATTTAAAAATAATAACAAAGCTGGTTATTAGGAGCTGACATAAGTCTAGCTACTCAGGTGGTTGAGATCTGAGGATCCCGATTTGAAGTCAAAAGGGGCAGAAAAATCTATGACTTTTTTTTCTCCAGTTAATCACCTAAAAGCCAAAGTGGAGCTGTGGTTCAAGTGGGAGAGCCGCCTCAATTTGAGTAAAGAAAAGCTTAAGGATAGTGCCAAGGCCCTGAGTTTACACAAATGATAAAATAATAGTACCATTACTTGGATAGAAGCTAAGATCAGTCATGACACATTGGCTCCAGAGTCCCAGCTCGACCGATACACAAAATCCGATGCACAAAATCCTTGATAGTTTCATGAATCCATGCCCATGGCTGTTAGCATATTTCCTCCTCACAAACACCCTAGAAGTCAAATGTAATCTCACATTATATAACTTTCAAGTCATAATGACAAGGCTGGGATGAGAACTTCAGCCCCCCCCCCAACACTGCATCACTTGTAGAAAGGAGACATGTCAAAGGTTCACCTTGGATCAGCAAGCAACAACATGAGATGCAAACTGAAGATGATCAACTGGTGAACAGCAGTGGAAACGATCAACAAGCTATGTGTAAGCATAGGGACATCTGGAAACATACAGAAAGCTGCTTTCTGAACTCATGATATTAGGTGACACTGCACGATGTGGAGAACATACTTGATTAGAGTCAAAATGAAAAGTATCTGCAGTCTTTTGGAGCTAAGAGTTATAACATCTAAAGATTTATTTATTAGTAAATAATGAACAATACTTCAGAGATATTAGATGTGAAATGAGATCTGTAATTTCAAAATTCTTGGATTTATGTGCCATCGGATACACATGATAAGTACTCAGAAAAATATGGACTAAGTGAATAATTGGTTGTAATGGTTGAGATATGGGACAGCATATAAATTGAAACATGGTGAGAGTATGTTCTTATGAATACACAAATAACTGATAAGACACCTATGATCATACCTTCTTCGTTTGTAATCCTCTGGCAGATACCATTTTTCATAGACTCTCAAATTTTATGTTTATGAAATTGAATCAAAGATATTTCTAGGGCTTTTCAGTTTTTTAACTGAACATTTGTGAATTAGCCCTAATGGGGGTAAATGTTACCTGACAAATAGGCATAGTGGCACACACACTGACTTACATCATCTTGTCATTGCATTCAGTATTCACCCAGCATGTGTTGAGGGCCTCGCCTGTTGTAGGAACTGGATGGGAAGCTGAGCTCAGATTGTATGTCACTACTCTACTCACATGTTGACAGTCTCATAAGAGGGGAAATCATAACTATTTGTAGAAATGACCTGGACATTCTTAGATGACCTGCACAGAAAGATTCAGAGCTGAACATGGTAACTCTAGCTGATCAAGGCTCAGAGGAAAGGAGGTTTCACCTAGGCTATACCCTTGGCTGGTTGTCTGAGGATGGTCTTCAAAGAATAAGCAGAATGAGTTGGCATCAGGATGAGAGCCCATTAACCTTCCTGAGCTATAAAGAAAGAGTTGTCAGTGTACCAGGGACTCCACATTTTCAGGATTGGAAACTTTGAGCCCTAAAGAAAACACAAGTCCTTGTCATATCAGAATGATAAGTTGGCCAACCAAGATTACACTTGGGTACAGCATCTTAGCACTGATTTTGTAAAGCAGTAGTGAATGGATAGTAAATAGTGGAGAAATAGTTGAAGTCCACTATTTGGTTAGGTAAGGCTTACATTTTTAACCACAAACCACATCCCTTATTGTAGATTGGGTCTTTTATGATAATTATTGTTATTATTTCATTATCTTTTAAGTAGTTGTACAGAGGGGTTTCCATTCACGATGTCTGTTTATTAACACAATGCATCTTGATCAATGTCATTTCTTCCAGTCTTTCTCTCCCATCTCCCTCAACTGTCCTTCCCCTCCTCTTCCTCTTCCTTCTCCTCTCCCCTCCCCTCTTCTGTTTTCTTTCCTCTCTCTGCAATTTCAGGACTTTCAAGTTATCCTCCACTTCCTTAGCTATCAGGAAAGAGACATATCAATGGAGCTCTGGCTTCCTCCCCACCAGACGCAGCTCAGCAATTAGCTATTGAATCCATCCACAGTGTCTGTAACTGGAGAACTGAGTTCTGCTCTCTCGGGTCTGAGGTTGACCTTGAACAAGTCATAGTCAGCAGTGAGCCTTAGGTTCTGCGTCTCTGTGACTGATACATGATAGACATTTAAAAAAAATAGAGGATATATAGATAAGATAATCAGATGACAGATGGATGGATATTAGAAAACATCAGGAAACTGCTTATTATAAATATTCCCGAGTACCTAAGGATCTCCTAATAGAAACGTCCTAGAATGACACAATAGCACTGGAGGGGTTTTGAGGCCAGTGTATAGCAGTGGCAATGGCAAGCAGAGGGAAGGTAAAATGCCAAACCCCCCTATCAGCCTGGGAAGAAACATTTGTGCTCATGCAAAAGACAACCTAAGAAGCGGCCGTCTACACATTATACCAACTTTTATACACCAAACAAGATGGTTGATCACAACATCCTAAGCGGCCAGGCATGGGTGACTCATGCCTGTATTCCTGACTCATCGGAGGAGATTGAGATCTGCACCATTATGGGTCAAGCAAGCCGGGGCAGAAAAGTCCATGAGAATTTCCCAATTGACCAGTAAAAAGCAGGGCTGGAGGGATGGCTCAAGAGGTAGAGTATCAGCCATGAGCAAGAAAGCCAAGCAATGAAAGACCCTCAGTTCAAAATAGTCCTGTGGATTTTTCCTCTCTTAGAGACTGTGAATGTGTACAGCAGATCCTTATCCACAGGGGAGGTGTTTGAAGACCCCTAGTGGACACTTGAAAATGTAGTTACTATATATATACACAATGTGTGTGTGATAAAGTTTAATTAAAAATGAGGCAATGTAAGTCATTAATAATAATAAAATAAAACAGTTATAACATTATGCCATAATAATCAAAATTAAAGGCAGTTTAACTGTATTTTAAATAGCCAACACATGAGAGAGTTCTCTCCCTAAGGATATTGGAAAAGAGGGAAGAATTTACCCTTGGCTTTATATTATCACCCAAGACATGTAATACTTGATCCATTTGTACTTTTTAAAGCAAAAAGGAAAAAAGTACACTAATCAGAACAGCAGTTAAAAAGCACAAGTGGAACAAGTACTCCATGTCTTGGGTGATAATATAAAGCCAAGCGTAAAATTTTCCCCCCTTTTTGATATCCTTTTCTCTCTTTTTTGCTTTGAAAAGAGAGGTACTATTCTAGCATAAGCTTTGGTTATTTTGTCACTGGGAAGACAGAACTCTTGCTTGCTAATGAGATTGAGGACTCTGGCTTGCTGGGTTCCCCTTTGTTCTGATCAGCCTGTAATTCTTTGGGATGAGCCCACGAGTCACAGAAGATGGAATATTTCCAGGGTAGATGGGCCAAGGGCAGTTTTGATAAATGATGGGTAAAGCTGCTCTTGCTTCCAGAGATAGAGGAACCAGGAGGACAGCCAAGATGCACTGCCTCAGTTTGAAATTGTTGAATTCACTGGCATTTTCCCTTTGTATATGAGGAGGGAGTGGGCTTGAACTCAGAACCTTAAGCTCTCACTTGGCTTCCCTGCTCAAGGCTGGCACTTTGCCACTTAAGCCACAATTCAGTGTACTCCGTTTTGCTGGTTTATTGGAGATATGAAACTCACTCACAGATTTTATGCCCAGTTTAGCTTTGAACCTCAGTCCTGAGATCTCAGCCTTCTAAGTAGCTAGGATTGTAGACATGATCTTTATCTGTCTGGCTATCTATTTAGTATTTTCTCCTGTCTTCAAGCTTGAACTTAGGGCCTGTGCACTGTCTTTGAGGTTTTGGGGTTTTTTTTGTTTTTGGGTTTTATTTTTGCTTTTTTCTCCTCAAGGTTAGCACTCTATAACAACCTAATTTCCAGTGGCTGACTTTTTTTTTCATGGTTTATTGGGGATAAGTGTATCACTGAGACTAGCTTTGAAGTATCATCCTTCTATCTGAGCCTCCTGAGTAGCTAAGATGACAGGTATGAGCCATGGGTACTTGAGAGATTTGGCCTTTTTTCATTTTGATGACTAAGAAAAAAAATTTTTTTGCCAGTCCCGGGGCTTGAACTCAGGGCCTGAGCTCTGCCCTTGGGCTTTCTCAAGGCTAGAGCTCTACCACTTGAGCCACAGCATCACTTCCAGCTTTTTCTGTGTATGTGGTACTAAGGAATTGAACTCAGGTCTTTGTGCATGCTAGGAAAGTACTCTACCACAAGACCAAACTCCAGGCTCAGAAAACATTTTTTTTTATTTTTTATTTTATTTTTTGCCAGTCCTGGGCTTGAGCTCAGGGCCTGAGCACTGTCCTTGGACTTTCTCAAGGCTAGAGCTCTACCACTTGTGCCTCAGCACCATTTCTGGCTTTTTTCTATGTATGTGGTACCGAGGAATCGAACCCGGGTCTTCATGCATGCTAGGCAAGCACTTTAACCACTAGGCCAAACTCCCGCCCCTCAGAAAACATTTTTAAATCTATCTTTTAATTTTTATTTAGAACCTACTATGAAATATGGTACAGACGCTCTGATGAGTAGCAACTCCAGTCACTGTTTGTTAGCTTGCAAACCCTGCCCACGAATAAGTTGAGTAGAAGGAAATCCTCTTTGATAGAATTGTGAGCCATCTATGCCTTGCAGAGCTCCACTTCCTTGATCTGATTTTCTCAAGTCCAGGCTCTAAACCACCTGTGTTCATGATATGGTTTTGTTGTTTTATAACATAGCTATCTAGTTCCTATAAATAGCTTGGAGGTGTGAACTTCACTGTACTAACAGTTCCTGGGAAGTATTATGGAGACTCGAGAAAATGAAATCTTTGACAAGCAGCAGAAATACATATATTTTAGCCAGGTGCCTGTGGCTCATAGCTGTAATCCTAGTTACTTGAGAGGCTGAGATCTGAGCATCCAGGTTCAAAACCAGGCTTGGGTAGGAAAGTCTGAGAGACTTATCTCTTCAAAAGCTTGAAGTGGGGCTGTGGCTCAATGGGTAAAGTACCCGCATTGAGCAAATAAGCTAGGCAACAGTGACTCGGGCCTGTGATCAAGCCCTAGTGGCAAGACAAACACATACAAACACAAAAACACAAATATTTAATATATGTATATATAATATTTGTTAGTTATAACTAATAAAAACTTTGGGGAGTGAGGGAGAGTCCACCTTCTCATGTGCTCATGTCAAAGAATTAAAGGGTGGTTAGAACAATATTATTATAGTATACATATATATGTTATTGTATTATACATATGTAGTATAACATATGCATATTATGATATATATGTATGCAATATTATATGTATATTATATATTATATATAATAACTGCAATAAGGTTTTTCCTTCTGCTGTAGCCACCACTGAGTCTCATTTCCCCAAAGGTACCTTCCTTCACATTCCTTCTTACATAAACTTTTTTTCCCCCACAAAAGAATTGAGACTTACTGAAAATCTCCTACAAGTGGGTTCTCATTTGTAGAAAGTCCTGGTGAACTTTGTTCACATTCCAGGTTCCCAATTATGATGCCTCCGTTTGGTTTTCATCCAGCCTGTTAGGTGAAATTAGGCCCAGAAAATCGGATTATTACCTCCCAGGAGGAAATGCTTGATACGCAGCAGATGATAGTTCATCTCCTTCCTCACTTGCTGGTGTGAGGGTGTTGCTTTTTTCTTTCTTTCTTTTTTTCTTTTCAAAGCCAATTTGTAAACAATTAATACTCATTAGAATCATTTCCTGTTATCGATTCTAAACATTTGACAAAGCACTTTTAGGGAATTGGGCCCTCCCCCCAAAGTTGCCATCCATAAGTGTTGGTGCAATTAAAAATCCTCCCTATCCAATGTAATTCCTTCCCAGAGTCATCAGTTCCCAAGTAATTATTTTTGCTTTCCAACCCACCTGCTATCCTGTCCAGTTTAAAGATGTGCTGGAAGAAGGAACATACTTCTTAATTAGCAGAGGTGGTAGGTAAATCCAAATGGGAAACAAAGGAATTTTCTTTTATTATCTGCGTTGGCTGTTTGTCATCTATCTTTAAACCTGCAAGCTTGCAATCTACAGTAAGTCCTGGGAGAGTGTGGAAGTCAGTGTGTTCCTTCTGTTATCTAAACATCGAAGCTTCTAAATAGCATGGTTTTTAAGTTGATTCACCTTTGCAAAGTGTGAACTCCAAATATAGAATCCTAAATGTAGTCCTTGTACATTCCCTTAAAATTTAAATATTGCCCATGTCAGCTTTCTGAAAATATTATATATGACTTTAATAAAATTAGCATAAATACCACATGCATTTGAAATGTTCTGTGGAAAAGGTCTTACAGTTAGCTAATTTTTAAATATAGACCTACATGCTTCAAATTTATATTTAATGGGAAGGTTCTGATTATCTAATTAAAATATTTATTATGTGTTGACACATCTGTATACTTGCTTCAATGGTCTTTATTTGGAGTACAGTATTTACCTAGGAACTACTTTGTTAATTTTGTGGATCAGGATGAGAATTAATGCTAAGCCTGTGTTCCTTTCTTGTAGCACCTTCCCCTAAATTTCCTGCGCTTCTGTCTTTCTTTTATATCTATCAATAATTGCACCCATTCCTTTTCCCTAACATCCAGTCATTCTGAAAATATTTCTTCTCATTGTGGCAAAAGGAGGTAAAGAGCTACTCTGCTTGTGTTTCTGCATGTCTCATTCCTGTGCCAGTAGCTTCTATCAATGGAGAAAATGAAGTGTCTGCTCTTTTTGGAGATGCCCTGTGCCTACCCTCTCTATCCTTAATAAACAGAGATGGTATTGACACAAGTGAATTTTGTTTAACCACACTACATTTGCTTCTTAATTAGTGAATATTCATCTGTCATCAGCCGCAGCTATGACACCCCCTCCTGCTAACATGCTCTGTCATGAATAATCAATGAGGCTCTAATTAATATTCATGAGCCAGAATCTGTGTAGTCATGTGCACTGATGCAGAGACAGGGGGACTGTTGCCATGAACTGACTGAAAAACTCGTGTGTGTGTGTGTGTGTGTGTGTGTGTGTGTGTGTGTGCGCGTGTGCGCGCGCGTCGGTGAGTGCGAGCTACTTAGAGGCAAGCGAAGAAGAGCATGCTGTCGCTGCGCTGCACACCAGCCAGGCTTAGGCTTCCAGCTAGCAGCGGTTTGTCTTGTGTTTCTGGAATGAAGTGACTGTTGAAAACCAGTAGTGGAGTCTGGAGAGTTCAGTTCACTTGCCTTTCAGTCCTGGGGAAATTAGAAGATTTTAGCGCTCTCTCTC
This sequence comes from Megascapheus bottae, assembly GCF_031878675.1. Classification (NCBI taxonomy): domain Eukaryota; kingdom Metazoa; phylum Chordata; class Mammalia; order Rodentia; family Geomyidae; genus Megascapheus; species Megascapheus bottae. The sequence goes on from NC_143510.1 coordinate 41,175,866, forward strand.
TCTCTCTCTCTCTCTCTCTCTCTCTCTCTCTCTCTCTCTCTCTCTCTCTCTCTCTCTCTCTCTCTCTCTCTCTCTCTCTCCCTCCCTCCCTCCCTCCCTCCCTCCCTCCCCCTCTGTCCTTTCTCTCCCTCTCTTCTTCCCTCCCCCCTCTCTCTCCCTCTCTCCTTCTCTCCCTCTTCTCCTCTCCTCTGTCCCTCCTTCTTAGAATGGGTTGCAATTTGTGCACTTTTCAGAAAAGAGAGGAACACTACAAACTGCTCTATGAAGTTTCTCAGGTGAGTTACAGGTCTTAGACTAGCAGCAAACACCAGCCACGCTTTGTGTTTGTCTGCAAGATTGATACAGGATGCTTTCTGGCTAGCTTTTATTTGTGTTCTTCAGCAAGAAGGGCAAGGCAATGAGCTGCTTGGGAGCTTCTTTTTGGGGTGGAAGGAAAGCTTTGGGGGTAGTAGTTTGTGGTTTTCTTGCCACACCCCTTTCAGATGACTTCCTGTGGGATTCCTCTTTTTTTTTTTTAAACATTTTGTGTATCTACTGCCAAGCTGTCAGTCATATAAGAGGGGTAACAGTAAAATCTTCGCCTGTAATCTTTGGAGAGACCCTTTTCATTTTAGAATCTGTTGACATTTGAAAATTAATTGTATCTTTGTCTGCATAAATACTGGGATTTAATAGGTCTGTGATCTCAGTTATTTCTGAATAGACAGGAAAAGTTTCTTGCCAAATCTTGTTAGCCAGAGGAAATTATTTGATTCATTAGAAAATTTTGTTTTAGTTTAAGAGGAAGATTTGGTGTTTTTGCATTCTATAAGAGAAATTTAAAAATTGATGAAATGTCTTGGTTTAAGAAAGAAGGAATTTATTTTTCTACTTGTTCTTGGTTCCATTTTGGTATTTTCAGCTGTTTAGCACTAAATATTGATTTTAAGCACTTGTCAAAGTATCTGTGTGTGGCATAAGTGTGCCAATTCAGATGTCTTCTTAGTGGAGGGTTCCTCAGAATAAAAACAAGGTGCACAGCTTTCATAGTTGTATAGAATTATCTTAATTTGCTATTTTATTTGAGCAGGTTTGCCTGAGGGTGCATATTCAAATATTTTTGTGTTCTCTGGAAAACTAAAGTTTGTCCTTCTTGTATCCTGCCCCACATGTAATTCTATTGCTTTTATTTTAGATAATATTGCTGATTTAAAATAAAATGTTTGGGATGTTCACTATTGGGTTCTGTAGCCAAGTGCCTACTATCTACTGGCTCTTTCAGATCCTCCCCCCTCTTCCCCCACCGTGATTCATTTCGCAGTGGGCTAATTACAAAGTGGATTTGCTACACACGAAACACCAGTCTCAACGTTAATTCACATTTTCATGGTAATGTGATCAGAGGCTCATTAGCCAGTTTCCAAAATGATCCTCTGCATTAATTAAATATAAAAATGACTCCTTTACCACTGTGAGAGAAAGAAGAAAAAGATTAACATTGTTAATTACACTAGGGGCAAAACCTTTTGCATTTTTTGTAAACTATAAACTTGTAAGCATGAACTAAAAATCATATCCATTTCTCATGTACTTTGATTCAGGAAAACAGGCTCTAGGTGGAACACTTTGCCTTTAGTTTGCTTGTTGGAGTTTGAGTTCTGGTATTGTTTTTCTTTTGGCAGTCATGGAAAGAGGAAGTAGATTCATCGATCTCTCTATATATTTTGTTTTAAAATTTTCTCTGTATTCCTAAATGATATCAAAGTACAGTATTGGCAGGGGTAGTAGCTGGCAGCTTCCTGGTTATGCCTAGGTTAAGCTGTTTCTATGCTGCTAGGAAATCTGGCAGGATTACTGCTTCAAGAAAGGACCACTGGGTTTGCAGAAGAGCAAAGAGCCTTTGTTATGGATTTTTTAAAAAATGCTTGTCTGTGAGTTTTGCTTTCAAGTGCTTCCTAAATCTTGAGAAAATATTGCCTCTTACCTATTCTCCTCCATATATTTATTTTATTTTCCTCTATTCCTGAGTTGCAGTACTTATGATCTTTAATAAAGGGGGGGTACAATGAAGTATTAGCTTCCATTTAACTGGCTTTTATTAGATAAGTTAAAACCCCAGCTTAGAGGATCTTGCATGCATTTTTTTTTGCAAGGAGCCCTCCTACAGTCTGTCCTCCATCCCCCCGTCAGCTTTGCCTTCTATGTTATTGAGTTAATGGAATAGGTAAGAAATCAAAGGAAAGCAGTGATAGGCTCATAATACACTAGAGCCCCGTGCGGTGCTGTAAACTAGTTTCTATTTTTATTTGGAAGTAAGGCAGCTAAAGAGCACACATGAAAGCAAGCATGTTCTTAACCAGGTGTGAGGGGGCCCTCGATGCCTCCCCAGGAGAAGATACTGTGTACAACAGTAGCTTGAGACCGGACACCTGAGTATTTCTAGCTGGCTTACTAAACTGAATGAGTTTACACCAATATTAACACTCGATTGCCCAAATCCTACTTGTGTATGTATTTGTGGTTCTTCTACCACCTGTCTTTGTGTTTCTTTGGGTTGGTTCTTTAGAGCTAAGGCAAATGACAGTTTATCAGGGGACCCCATAAAGCAAAATTACTAGTGAATATTAAATGTGTGCCTGACATGCCCACCAGCAAAATGTTTATTTCTTTATAATAGAATCATTACAATAATGAATAGCGTTCATCATTTGCTCATGATTTAAGGATGTATTAATACAGGAGTGCCAAGTAGAATCTGGGTTCTGGTTCCTGAAGGCAATGAACAAAAGCAAATGTTGTTCCATGTTGGAAGCTCACACCTGTAATCCTAGCTGATGAGGAATATGAGATGTGAGAATCACAGTTCAAAGCCAGCCAGGGTAGGAAAGACTGTGAGATTCCTGTCTTCAGCTAACCACCAAAAAACTGGATGTGGATCTGTGGCACTAGAGCTGGGACCTTGAGTGAAAACACTAAGGGACAAAGCCCAGACCCTGAGTTTTCAAGCCCCAGTACGAGCACAAAAATAAGTAAATGTGTTGTCCGTGAAATAATGCAAATGGTGCTTGTGTGAAATGAGGTAAAGATTGTATTTTGTGTGTATACATGTATATGTGTATGTGTGTACATATATATATATATATATATGTATATGCTCCCGTAAAGGAGCTGAGACTTCCAATTGGCAGTGATGGGATGTTGCCTTTAAGAAAATTATTTTTAGCAGGAGCTGGCCCAATCAGAGTCTAGTATGAACACAGATGAAAGAACCAAGGGTTTGGATAGATCCTGGAGCCTTGATACCAAAGATTTTCCATGAATCTTTATGCAGCTGTTAACTTTTCTATATGCCAGAGTCTCAACTAGATGTCTGTAGTGATTTATTTTTTATCCCAAATAGTTTATTTATTAACCTCTTAAGAATTAATAAGTGGGTAATTTGAACAATGCCTTTCTATCGACATGAAGTGAATTGACTGCTTTGCATGAATCTGATTAAATAGCCACCTGGACCTAGAAAGCTCCATAGCTTGAGAAGCATTTTTGACTTAATAATACAGTTTCTTCTATTTTGACTTAATAATACAGTTTCTTCTAAGTAGATCTGATGATTGCGTAGATAGATAGATAGATAGATAGATAGATAGATAGATAGATAGTGTGTGAATTATAAATAAACCATGTATATGAACTGTATGTATATAAATAAGTCTTACAGATCTCTAAGTTGTAGCTTATGGACTGATTCAGTGATCACAGTTGCCAATGGGATGTTCGTTAAAGATGCACACTGGATTAAAATCAGGGACAAATGTTTAAAAGTTCCTGCTGTCAGCACAAAAGTGTTTGTAGGATTTCATTTACATCTTCTAATGTAATAATGCGGGATTCTGTTTTTACTCACATGCCAAATTAGAGAAAGGAAATTAATTTGCCTACCATCTCAGAGAAGCCAGATGAGCAGTTATGGCTGTCCAGGCAGGGTCACTGACAGAGCTGATTGATTCATTTGAAAGGCCGAGCACAGCTGAGAGGTCTCTTCACCACCTGTCTGTGACTCAGTCATAGAAGTAGAACAGAACCTTCACTGACATTATAGTAGCTCATTGTGTTTGAACCACTGGGCTAGGCACCTTAATATTATCTGGTTCAACCTTACACAAAAATCCAGTTAATATTTTATAATCCTGTCCCCTAATGTCTAGCTACAGTGAAATCTCTCCTGTTTTATGATGCTGATTGAATCTTGCAGTGCTATCCTTTCTCACAATTCCATGTCTTTCAGAAATGTATATTTTCTACTCAAAATTATCTCCTAATTAATTCCTCCAAGACTTGTGTGTGTGTGTGTGTGTGTGTGTGTGTGTGTGTGTGTGTGTGTGTGTGTGTGCTGGTCCTGAAGCTTGAACTTAGGAGCCTGGGCACCGTCCCTGAGCTTTTTTTGTGTGTGAGGATAGTACTCCACCTCTTGAGCCACAACGCCACCTCTGGCTTTTCCATGGCTAATTGGAAACAATCTCATAGACTTTGCTACCCAAGCTGGCCTCCTATTGCAGTCCTCAGATCTCAGCCTCCTGACTAGCTACTAGTACAGATCTGAGCCACCAGCACCCAGCTATCCCCAGACACCTATTTTTCCCCATAATCCTTCCTGTGGTGAGCAAGGGCTACTTTCTCCAGGCCTGTGCATGCACATAGGAGACCTCCTGGCTATTTTTACTCTGACCCATTCCCAGGCCTCATTCTTGGCAGGTCACAGGCATAGCTCTGTTTTCTCAGCTCTTTTCTTTCTTGCAAAGACGTTTCCCTCCGAGAATGTGCTCTTGCACATTTAAGTATCCATTGTGACTACTGAAATAATGTACAGCACATACTGGCAGTGTTGAGTGGTTCTCGGTGACTATAAAATGGAATTTAAAAGCAAGAACTCTGACTTCACTGCTCCCTTAAGATGGTCCTTCGCTGTTCTTCCCACATCCTCCACTCCCTTTACTTCAAATCAGCCTCACCTCTGTCTCCTGGTAGCTCAAGTCTCTTTCCTTCTACTCCTGTAGGACATGTTCGATATGCACATTGTTTATTTCCATCCCTAGTTATTAAAATATCTCCCTGGGCAGAGAAATTTCCACAGTCATTGGGGAGCAAGACATTCTCTTCTACCTTGGAACTCCTGTGACCTTAGTTCCTACTTTTTTGTTTTGCTCTGTGCCACTGTTGAGGCTTGAACTCAGCACTTACACAATGTCTCTGCACTTCTTCCCTCGAGGCTAGTCTACCTTTAAACCACAACTCCACCTCTAGCTTGGTTTCTTTGTTGATAGTTAATTGAAGTAAAGAATCTTCTGGACAATTAAAGAAAAGAATCTCCTGGACATTTCCTACTCAGGGTTGGCTTTGAACCTTAGTCCATAGAATTCAGCCTCGTGAGTAGCTAGTATATCAGATGGGACTCACTGCCACAGGGCTTGGTTCATATTTTCTAAGCTTGCTTGTTTGCTTATTTATTTATTTATTTGCTGGTCCTAGGGCTGACACTCAGGGCCTGGGCATTGTCCCTGTGCTTCTTTAGCTCAAGGCTAGCACTCCACACTTGAACCACAGAGTTCCTTTCCACTGTTTCTGAGTAGTTTATTGGAGATGAGTCTCATGGACTTTCCTGCTCAAGATGGCTGTAGGTTCTCAGATCTCAGCCTCCTGAGTAGCTAGGATCACAGATGTGAGTCATTGCTTCCTGGCTTATTTTTTTCAGGGGAGGAGGTAGGGTTATCTGGCTGTCTGTATTATGGTCAGTTATGTATGGCTGACTTGTAAGCATTTGGAAGGCAGGTCAAACACTCGCATGTTCTTCAAGGCCATCTGTGCCTCCAGGAAGGTGAGTGAATACAGCTGTAACACTCAATGCACATGCCTGAACATGGAACCCGGTGTCTAGAGGGGAGGGGTGAGTGGAGAGATGAAGGAGAGGAATGGAAGATGGCATGGATCAAGATGCATTGCACTTACAAATGCACCGAGTTAATTGACACTCCGTTGTAAAACTTTTTACATATATAATTTTTTTTTTGCCAGCCCTGGGCTTGGGCTCAGGGCCTGAGCACTGTCCCTGGATTTTCTCAAGGCTAGGGCTCTACTGCTTGAGCCATAGCACCACTTCTGGCTTTTTGCTACATATGAGGTACCAAGGAATTGAACCCGGGTCTTCGTGCATGCTAGGCAAGCACTCTACCACTAGGCCAAACTCCCGGCCCTTACATATAATTTTTTAAAGTGACTAATTTACAAGAAAGAAGAATCAGTGCCAGTGGCTCACTCCTATCATCCTAGCTACAAGGCAGGCTGAGATCTGAGGCCATGGTTTATAGCTAATACAGGCATTAAGTCTGTAAGACTCTTATCTCCAATTAACCAATAAAAAGCCAAAGATAATTTTTTTTAAAAAAATCAATCTAGTATAGTCAAGAAACTTTTGGTCAACTCTGACTCCACATGTGTGCACACGGATCCTGGGCTTTGAACTCAGGACCTGGGTGTTGTCTCTGAGCTTTTGTGTTGAAGGCTAGCACTCTTTTCTACTTGAGAAAGTGTTACTTTTGGCTTTGTTTTTGGTGCTTCAATGGAAAGAAAAGTTTTGTGGACTATCCAGCTTGGTCTGGCTTTGAACTGCCATCCTCAATCTCAGGCTCCTGAGTAGTTAGGATTACAGGCAGGAGCCACTGCCTGTAAAAAGTCAACTGTGACTTTTTAAAGTGTCAAGTCCAGAACATTGTTCTGGGGGACTCATAGGTTACTGTGGCAGTCCTTGCTTTTGAGAAATAGCAAAGACACTGAAACAGCTTCCTGAAATGCAATGACTACAGCAAAAGTGACCAGGGATGCTGACCATGGCTCATTGAGGCTCATGGTGGTGGCCCAGGCCCAGTGAGAGGGGAGGTGACAACATCTATGGAGAAGGCACGCTGGGGGCAGATGCCAATAACTTGAAGTAGAGGAATTTTAAGCAATACGTATTGCAGAAGCCTACAGTTTAAGGGGGCCAGGCTTCCCAGCCATGGCTGAAAATGGACAAGACCAGGCCATGAGTATCTCTCATGCTCTCATTTTTTGTTTTTGTTTTGTGTGTGTGTGTGTGTGTGTGTGTGTGTGTGTGTGTGTGTGTGTGTGTAGAAAGAGAGTACATTCTGATTGGATTTGCTTTGGGGCACTATACAATAATGAAGGAAATCAATCGGGAGGCTCTACAAAGGGCAAGCTAGTAGAGAGAAAGTAGAAAGAGCCTCCTGTCTGTAATCCCAACTACTCAGGAGGCTGAGATCTGAAGATCCAGGTTCAAATCCAGCCTAGGCAGAAAAGTGTTGAGTCTTATCTCCATTTGGCCAGCAAAAAGCCAGAAGCGGAGCTGTGGCTCAGGTGATGAGGATTAGCCTTAAGGAAAAATGAAAGAAAGAAGAAAAACAAATGTGTACCTTTAGCTAACTAGAATTTTATTAAGACTTTTATATAAAAAAAGCAAAACAAACTTTAATTAGGCCTAGCTTAGTAGTAGCGTACTTGCCCACTAAGCTCAAAGCCTTAAGAAAGGAAACCTTAAGTGTTCCAGTGTTTCTGATACGCAAGAATTTTTATAAAAATATTTAATGACCTTAATAAGTCAGAGTACTCCCTACTAGAAGGATTAGATAATCATATATTCCATTTATATATTTATTTGACTGTTTATAATTGATATGTATGTATCACCTTCTTTGGGGGGTAAAGGCAGGGTGTGTGGGAGGATATGCTCTACCACCAAGCCACACTGTTATACCTTGCATTTCTTTTTCTTATTTTTCTTTGTTTTTTTCAGTATCAGTTTTGCCCTGCTTTAGTGCTCACAGCTTTCATGTTACCACTTGAGTCATGCCTCTAGTCCAGCATTTCGCTAGTTAATTTAAGCTGGCCTCAAACCATGGTCCTCCGTGTCTCAGCCTCCTGAGTAGCTAGGACGACAGGCCTGAGCTACCAGAACCTGGCTTCTCCTTACTTTTAGTTTATTACCATCTGTTTCATTGATCTGGGCCTAAGAGAAGGCCGGCCCAGTGTTATCTGCATAGCTGTTTAGATGAAATATTGTAGGAAAATATTTTCTCTCTTCAATTTTATGTACCAGAAAAATACATGGCTGAAAACTTAACTAGTAATATGTGCTGGGATACTAGGGTATGCAACTCACTTGAACTTTTGGGTTGCATAGAATCACCTAATTTGGAAATTCTTATTTTAATGATTAAAGATAGTTCACATAAATACTTAATATATGCTTATGTCTTATATATTTCCAATCATGATAGAAACTAATGATTGAAAGTCTATAAGAAAGCAGTAGTTGTTGTTTAACTGTACAGAGTTATTAAGTAACTAATTATTAGGATTAATTGATAGCAAAAAATCCTTTCTCCACAGTCAATCAGTGTCCAGAATGTTTGTTTTCTGCAAGTAGATTTTCACCTATTGAATTTTCACAAGTCCTTTAATAGGTACTCAGTCAATCTTATTCTTAAGAAAGCCACCAGAATTAAATCATCCCAGCTTGTAACTCTCCATGGGCTCCGTTGTCTTCAAACCTTCATAATTACAGGCGGCTCAGGCCTGTAACGCTAGCTACTCAGGGGCTGAGATTTGAGGATTGCTGTTCCAAGCCAGTCCAAGCAGAAAAGTTCATGAGACCATTACTGCTCATTCACTACCAAAAAGCCAAAAGCAGAGCTGTGGCTTGAGTACTAGCCTTGAATGAAGAAGCTCAGGGACAGCACCCAGGTCCTGAATTCAAGACCCAGGACTAGCGCACGTGCATGTGTGTGCATAGACACACACACATACACACACACACACAAATTCATGGGAGGGAAATGCACACAGTAACCGGCTGCACTCTTCCTCTCTCATTTAATCTTTTGGAGACACTATTCCTCCCCTTCCTCTCTCTCTCTCTCTCTCTCTCTCTCTCTCTCTCTCTCTCTCTCTCTCTCTCTCTCTCTCTCTCTCTCTCTCTCTCTCTTCATCATTGCACCTGAAGAATTTTTGACATCTTTCTGAAGAAATGTCATCTTCTTGTGACTAGTATAGATAGAAGTATCACTGGGTAGTAATTTTATCATCTCATGTACAATTCTAGATTCTCCACGCGCAGCTGTGCTTTTCATATCTGAACACGGCATTACCAAGCATCCATATAACCTGTCCCGTCTCCTTCCTTCTCCAGCTGGATCCATTTCTTCCTTCTTAATTCCACCTCTTCCCCTGTGCATGCCAGCCTTAAGAGGGGTTATTATAAAGAGTTCATTGTTTCCTTCCACACACAAAAAATAAATAAATAAAAAGGCTTCAAAGGTAGCAGCCTCATAGACTCCTGTGTTTCCACATATAACATCTAATTGCTAATTTGTGCCATTCTCTAACAAGCTGTAAATCTCGCTTTATGGTTGTTTGGGTCCTTGTAAAGCTCCCTTCTTTCACAGCTCCCTTATGTTTTATGAAGCTTTGTAGAAATACTACACGAACTGTTTTCTGGAAACTTCCTCACATCTCAGTGGAAATTAGGTTTTCCTTTTCTTTCTGATGAAATCTCTCACTCTCAAGGCTCTTAAAAGAGTCCGTTTCAGATACAAAATAAAATTGAGCAAAGCCTCTTTTAAGAATTCGTGAATAAAGAATTTCTGAAACAGCTAGTATGATTTAAAGCACAATAAATCTATAGATGACAGACCAGCATTGTAATCAGTAACAACATTTTCCTATCATTAAATCACAGTATAATACTTTTCTTTTTAGTGGTACTAAAGTTTGAACTCAGAACCTCAAGCTGTCATTTGGCTTTTATATTCAAGACTGGCACTCTAGCATTTGTCTAGGCCTCCATTTCTGGCTTTGGGGGTAGTTAATTGGAGATGAGAGTCTCACAGACTTTCCTATCTGGGTAGGTTTCAAACCATGATCCTCAGATCTCAGCTTCCTGAGTAGCTAGGATTATAGGCATGAGCCATATGTGTGTGTAGATAAACATATATATAATATATAACATATGTATATATCATGTAATATATATACACATATATCATATATTTTTCATATATATAAAACATATATGATAGTTTGCCTGTTCTAGGATTTGAACTTAGGACCTAAGCTTTGTCCCTTAGCTTTTTTTAAAGTTCGAGGCTGGTGCTCTACCACTTGAGCCACACCTTCGTTTTCAGCTTTTTGCTGGTTAATTGGAAATAAAGAGTCTCTCTGATCTGTTTGCCTGGACTGACATCAAATCTCAATGCTCAGATTTTAGCCTTCTAACTAGCTAAGATTACCAGCATGTGTCACTGGTACCCAGTTTCATATACACAAAAGTACTTTCCTTTTTAAAATGCAATTTTACTGTCAAGGTGTTATATGGGCGTTTCCTAAGTCAAGTAATAAGTACATCTCTCTTTTTGGGCAATGTCACCCTTTCCTTCCCTTTCTCTTAGTTTCTCCCTCCCACCCCTGCCCACAGGTTAGAGTTCATTTTCCACATAGTGTCTACTGAGTGGCTTGACTGCATTTGTTCACCCTCCCTCCTTTTCTGTGCCTGCATCCTTATTGTAAATAATTGCACCACACTTGGTTTGTGTTCAGTACCTGGTAGGTAGTAACCCAGGATGCAAAAGAAACATCAGCTGAGGAACTGGTCTTGAAGTGGTATGACGTCATGTGCTTTCATGGACAAATTATAAAACACATCTAGAAGTGAATGGACATTGTAAAGCAGCAACATTTCTATATGGGCAAGAGTAGTAAAAGAAATAGTATAGAGCAGGTTAACATGGGTTTTGTTGTTGTTTTGTCAGTCGTAGGGCTTGAACGCTGGGCCTGGGCGCTGTCCCTGAGCTCTTCAGCTCAAGGCTACTGCTCTCTCTACCACTTCTAGTTTTCTGGTGGTTAATTGGAGATAAGAGGCTTATAGACTTTAGTGCCCTGGCTGGCTTTGAACTGTCATCCTCAGATCTCAGCCTCTTGAGTAGCTAGGATTATAGGTGTGAGCCACCTCGCCCAGCAACAGGGGGTTTTTATATTTGTTTGGGAGGTATTTTGTGTTTGCTTTATTTTGGGAGTTTGATCCCAGGCATATTGCTTGCTCCAAGCTTCCTACACTGTGAAGTCAGCCCCCTCCCTAACCCCCCCAACTTTACCCTCCCAGCCCCATATCCCCACCACCCCTTGGCTTTAGCTATTTTTCGGATAGGCCTCACACATTTTCTTTTCTTTTTCTCGCACATTTTCTTCCAGCTCATTCCTTGACTCTCCTATGTAGCTGAGATTGTAGAATTTGCTACCATACCTAGCTTGCTCTTTGTGTGTTTATGTCTGTGCGTGCAGCTTATATGTATGTAAGCGTGGTACTAAGGCTTGAACCCAGGCCTTGGGCTCTGTCCTTGTTCAAGGCTGGTTCTCTACCACCTGGCCCACATCTCCATTGCTGGAATTTTGGTGGATGGTAGAATATAAAATTCTCAGTGAGTATTCTTCTTGAAGTGTCTTAGAGCTGAGACAAGAGAAGCACAGCTTCCTGCGTAGCTAGGATTGCACATGCAAGACACTGTCTTGTGATTTTGATTTTGATTTTCTAAAGCAAAACCATAGAAAGATGGATTCTTGGACACATTCTGTGGGGAATGAGAAAGAACAGGCAGGATGTGACATGCGGATAAAATGCAGTGACCCTAGTCTAGGTGCTGAAATGGATGGCGCTGCTGTTGTCATTACCAGAGGCCACAAGACCCTTAACTGTGCAGTCAAACAGTCAATTTTGCTCATAGAGTATGAACAAAGACAGTTACTTGGTGCTTGACTGAGAAGAGTGGAACCATGGTAGATGGATCTGTGAAGGCTTATTACCCCATTTAGATATTCAAGGCAAGCCCTCCTTTCTTAGTTAACCCTTTCTGGAAACACCTCCATGGGGTTTTCCTGTCCCACCAAGTTATCAATCAACATGGATGCTCACGGGGTTTTGTGAGTCTGTGCCAATGCTGTGGCTTGAACTCAGAACCTAGGTGTTCTCCCTAAGTTTTTTTCACTCAAGTCTGGTGCTTTACTACTTGACCCATACCTCCACTTCTGGGTTTTTTTGGTTGCTAATGGGAGATAAGGGTCTCATGAACTTTTCTGCCTGGATTGGTTTCAAACCACAGTCCCCAGATCTCAGCCTCCTGAGTAGCTAGAATTGCAGTTGTGAGCCACCAGCCCCTAATGTCACAGATTACTCTAAATTTCTCCTTACATGTGTTTATACAAGGTACCCTTTCTGTGTAAGAGAAAAATATGTCTTTCCTCATTGTTTTAATTCATTTAAATGAAATTATCTCACCTATGAGAGACCATCAGAGGGGTTGAAAGCAAAGGCCCACTTCTCCATAAGTCCGAATCTACCATTAGGCATCCTCTGCAGTCCTCTGACCTTCATTCTCTCCTAACAACTCCAAATGTAACCCAAACCCAACTACAATTGTCTATTAAAAAAATAACTTCTTCTTCCCCTCTCTTCCTCTGTCAACACCAAGTCCCTTCACTTAGAGTGCCTGCACTCATGCAGGCACTCTAGTGTCTTATGACTTAATTCAAGTCTTACCACCTGGGAAACCCTCTCTGAACCTACCATAGGGTAACTTACTCTGCTTCTGGCTTCTCTTTCACAATGCTTCACAATTTGACATAGAGTCAAATTTTTTCCTTGTTAAAGTTTATCTGTCTTATCCCAAGGCAACTCTGTTAACTCAATGGCATCTGACCTATAATTCAATACAGTGTCAAAACAAAAAAAAAAACACCTTGTTGGTTTATTATTTATTTAATATATTTATTTATTTAGTGGGGTTGGGTGCATACTAAACTCAGAGCCTGCGTGCTGTCCCTGAGGTTTTTTTGTTGTTGTTGTTGTTGAAGGCTAGCACTCTACTGCTGGAGACACAGCTCCACTTTCAGGTTTTGGCGATTAACTAGAGATAAGAGTCTCATGTAGTATCCTGCCCAGGCTGGCTTTGAATTATGATCGTCAGATTGCAGCCTCTGGAATAGCTAGGATTATATCCCTGAGCCACCAACACCCAGCTAAGAATTCCTTTATTATTGTCACTGGTATTCAGTGAGTTCTCTTTGAGCACAAAATCATTAAAGAAATTATATACTCCGTGTTTCTGGAAGTCATCTATTTTAAGATATACCTTAATTGCAAGGCTCCTCATCAAGTTTAAGAGCAGTTGAGGGGTCATGGTTGGCATGCATATTTTAAGGTGAATATTTTCATATGCATACTGATTGCAAGATGCATCTCATTTCCACAAGCAATACTGTATTGGGGAACAACACAGGTGTTAGGTGAAACAGATCATTCTTTTGTTAAAAAGTGTGTGTGTGTTTGTGTGTGTGTGTGTGTAACAAAGCTGTATAGACAAGTACAAATGAAATCCTCTTTTGCAACCCAGAACTCATTGTTGAGCATGAGATTTTCATACATGTAAGAGGAATATGATTTCTACAATAGTTGGCAATGATGGGGTTTGTGAACTCATGTAGGTTGGCTCTGAGAATAAAGTTGATGTAAAACTAACAAATGAAAATGAAAAAAAAAACTAATAGTGCCAATTGCCCATGGTTCATGACTAAATGCCTAGCTAACTCAGGAGGTTGAGCTCCGAGGGTGGTGGTTCAAGACCAACCTGGGTAGAAAAGTCTATGAGACTTATCTGTAACCACCAAAAAGCTGGAAGTAGAGGTGTGGCTCAAGTGACTGAATATCAGCTTTGAGTGAAACACCCAAGCCAGACAGTGCACCCCAAGTTATAGGGAATGCCCTTATAATATCAGGTGGAACCCAATCAATAGAATTAAAAATTACACCAGGACAATCTTTCTGGTCACTGTAATCTTATTTCATCATATGTGAAATTCACACTAACAATTTTTAGAATGTACACAATGGATTATGTGGTTTAAATTAATCCTTTCCACCTTCTGAATAGAAGATCACTAATGAAAATGACCTCAACAAAAATATAAATATTATAGACTTATTTGCGTGATGTACCAAGAAATAGTATGATATCAATAAACAGATTTAGGTACAGTTCATAACTGCCCAATGCTTTTAGTCAGTCCTGGGGCTTGAACTCAGGGCCTGAGCACTGGCCTTGGGCATTCCTCAAGGCTAGAGCTCTACCACTTGAGCCACAGCACCACTTCCAGCCTTTTCTATGTATATGGTACTGAGGAATCGAATTTAGGTCTTCGTGTATGCTAGGCAAACACTCTACCACTAGGCCAAACTCCAGGCACCAATAACTGCCCATTCTTTTTCAGGTTTATGAGATAGATATGAATACTAACTAGATGAAAAAGCTGGTGAGTACAAGTGCCTCACACCTAGAATGCTAGCTACTCAAGAAGCTTAGATAGGAGAATTGTGGTTAACAACCGGCTTAGGCAGGAAAAAAAGTCTCCAATTAACCACCAAAAATCCAGAAATAGAGTTAGGGGTCAAGTGGTGTTATACCAGCCTTGAGCAAAAGAGCTAAGGGACAGAACCCAGAGCCTGTACTGAAACCTCAGTACAGGTGGAGGGCAAAAGTTATTCAAATTAAGTCAGAAACAAATTTGCAAAAATAAGAAGTTTGCCTATAGTTCTTCTAAAATATCATTCTGGTCTATTCATGAAGTTCCAGAAGGTGTGAACTGAAGCTTGGTAACTAAGTTAAAACAATTAGTGAATTAAAGTATTTAAAGCAAATGGTATATATAAATAGTTCCCCTGCCAATTTCCACATTCATCACTTCCTGAACTAATCTCCTGGAAGGATGTCTATTTTCCAGCTGAGAAATTGATTTTGTGTCTATGCAGGGTGGAATTTAACCACAATGATCTCCCTTGTTTTCTCTGAACACCCCTCTAACAATATTATAAATGTGCAAAATACTGATCCCAGTGCTTTCTTCTCCTTTTTCATACTACCACTAATACTTATTCATTTTTCCCCAAGAAAAATAATTCTCAAACTTGGGCTCCTAGCTTTCCAGTTTGCCTTGACAGTCTTGAGATACTTGTAGCTTCTTGGTCAGTATTATCTGTGTTACGTAGATCACAGAAAAATCCTGAGAGAAAGCAAATGAGGGAGGAGAAAACATTCATTAGTTTGAGATGCAGAATCTTCTTGTCGACAGGTTTCACAAAGCTTTAGTTTCAGTTTTTAATATCCTGTAATAAATGATTGCCTTTAGAAGGTGCATATGAGATGGCTCACAGAATCTTGACAGCCATCTATTTGCATATTATGAATAGTATCACAGCCCCCCCTTCCCACTGCCATGAGTGATCTGGTCATCTGATACTACCTTGAATCCTCCCCAAAAAGTGAGCCATCATTTGTACCAAATACTCTGATCCAAGAGAATCAAGCTCTTTCCCTAAATTATTCTCTATCATATGTTTTCAATTGTTGAGGAAGCTAAACAAGAAGTATCTCTCTCTCTCTCTTTTTTTTTTTTTGGTCTAAATCCTAGTCAAATCATAGTATTTAAACTTAACTAACTGTGGGCCTGAAATACTTATACTCCATTCACAGCCTTTAGATAATCTTAACTTGTTATGAAAATAAAACATTTAAAGAGTAAAGCTGGGGCAGGGAGTTTGGCCTGGTGGTAGAGTGCTTGCCTAGCATGCATGAACTCTCAGGTTCGATTCCTTGGAACCACATACATAGAAAAAGCCCAAAGTGGTACTGTGGCTCAAGTGATAAAGTTCTAGCCTTGAGAAAACACAAGGTCAGTGCTCATACCCTGAGCTTAAGCCCAAGACTGGCAATAAATAAATAAATAATAAAATGTAAAAAAAAAAAAAAAGGGGGCCGGGAGTTTGGCCTAGTGGTAGAGTGCTTGCCTAGCATGCACAAAGACCCGGGTTCGATTCCTCAGTACCACATATGTAGCAAAAAGCCAGAAGTGGTGCTGTGGCTCACATGGTAGAGTGCTAGCCTTGAGAAAATCCAGGGACAGTGCTCAAGCCCTAAGCCCAAGCCCAGGACTGGAAAAAAAAAAAAAAGAGTAGATCTGGGACCCAAGTGGTATAGTACCAGCCTTAAGCAGAAAAGCCCAGGGAGAGCTCAAGGTACTGAGTTGAAGCCCCATTCACACAAAAGCCCCAGACAGAAATTTTTGAGGTGGGGTGTCTCTCTGCTGGGCAATGGAGTCAGGCTTTAGCAGTTGTGTACTGTTGAATCTTTGTCCTGAAGAAAACTAGAGAGCTTTGAACATGGCAACTCCCTGCTGCTGAGCAGAGCTGGAAGAGTTGAGTCAGAGCCATGAGGGGTCAGCCCTTGGGAACGAGTTGTCAAAGTTGGGGAGGCTGAATACTCAGCCCTAACTGCATCTAGCCATTTAGCTTTCCAATTTGGAGACTTAATTTGCAAGCCATCACCAAATTGTTTCCATGCTCCCGTGAGCTTTCCCGAAGGCTGGCTTGTTTCTCTTCTCTGTGGCTAATTCTGCAATGAAGAGTGTCAACTGGAGCATGTGACTTTGAGAGGCTCATCGGTGGGAATACGACCAATTGATTATATCCAGGGATTGATTGGGCTAAGTACTGACACCAAATCATGTCAAGATGTAGTTGTAACTTAGTAACTCTGGCCCAGGTCCGTTTTAAACTCTGGAGACACTAGAATCACCTGATGAGGGTGTTCCGGTGTCCTGTGACCAGTGGCTTCAAATGGACCCATCCATCTTCTTGTCCCACTATATTTTGTGTGACTGATGTCCTGTATCCATTAAAATTGATGAGAAAGAACAAAGAGAAGAAAAAATGTGCCCTTCAATTGATTATTTCCCTGAAAGAGCAAATGAGAATTCTCAAGTACCAATATAAGATTTAGAGGGGTGCATCACCCCATTTAGTAAGTGCTCTAATGAGCGAGGTTTACTAAACAGACTCAGCTAGTTTATAAGGGCATGCTTTAACATTCAGTCTCCTTTCCGAAATGTGTTTGATCTTTATAAGATGAATTTAATAGCTGTAATGTTTCATGACAGGAGTTACTCAGTGAATTTTCAGAATTATCTAGATCAGATGTCTTCCATGTTAGATTTCACGTTTGTTTGGTATTTTCCCTTTCCTTTCTGATGAGCTATCCTGATGGCTAATTTTATTCCCTCTGATAGCCAATAATTAATCTGGCCATCATGGTGGACTGAAGCCAAAACCATAGTGACCCGGGAAGGCCCGGGCTTCCTACATTGTCCTTGGATCCACTGAACATTGTCTTTGTACTCAAAAAACTGCAGAACAGCAAGATAGCTCTGCCATGCTCACAGAACATTTGTTCAATTACATTTTTAAATGTGCTGAAAGTAAAAATAAAACCTGCCCACTGCCGTTGCCAGGATCCCAGCTACCCAGACTCTCCCCTGTATTTCTCCTGAGGTTTTTCTTTAAGCCAGAATTGTTGTATACTTGGGTTTGTGTGAGTGAGTGAGAGAATGTGTGTGTGTGTGTGCGTGTATGTGTGTGTGTGTATGTTTTAAGTATGTAGAGTCACATTTTTTTCTCTTAGGTATGTGCCAGTTCTAAGGCTTGAACTCAAGGACTGGGTGCTATCCCTGAGCATTTTTGATCAAAGCTACAGCCAGACTACTTGAGCCAGTACTTTACTTCTAGCTATATTGGCGGTTAATTGGAGGTCAGAGTGTCATGGATTTTCCTGTCTGGTGTGGCTTTGAACTGCTTCCCAGATCTCAGCCTCCTGAATTGCCAGGGTTATAGGTGTGAGACACTAGTGTCAGACTCTTCCCATGAATTACAAAGGGTTGAAGAGGACAGAACCCTGGGAGAGCCTAAGAATTCAGGTGTGAGCCACCAGTACCCATCTTAGAGTCACATTCCTAAGAGTTCTATATTTATGTTTTACAAAATTCCAAAAGGAAATCAATTTCTCCAAATAATATGAAATAAATTCTTTTGGCGTGAATGTCCTCGTGGGAGTTTGCCTTCACTGGGGCCTCAGGGGTAATTTGAGTGCTGTGTACAACATCACCCCTGGAGAGACACAGGGAAGTGAGAAACATTCTTTTCATATTGACCCTGGTCACATGGATGAGAGAAGCTATTCTGGGACTTTGACCATAGGATAAATCGAGGAACAGCTGTCAAGTTGGCTGTGGTCTGACTGGTCCACATGTTCAGCAATATTCATGGTCATTGAATCTGACTGGTGTACAAAGGGCAACAGTGAGACTAGAGACACACACTTAATAGAGAATTATGCTTTTGACAGACACCAGTGTCTCACGTTTGTAATCCTTGCTAGGAGGCTGAGATCTGAAGATCACAGTTTAAAGCCAGCCCAGGCAGCAAAGCCTAGGAGATTTTTTTTCTTCAATTAACCACCAAAAAGCCAGAAGTAGAGCTGTGGCTCAAATGAAAAAGCACCAGCACTGAGCACAAAAGCTCAGGGACAGCATCCAAGGCTGACAAAAGAAATATAAAGATGATTAGTTGAAAAAACTGACCAAGTGAAATTTTTAGGTTTGATGAAAGGCATGTTCTTTAGACTTAGTTGGGTGGTATTCTGCGGAAAACAAGTCAAGTTTTTGCACGGCAGTCCTGAATTGTATGCATTCTAAGCAGGTGTAGATCTTCCTCTACATGGGCTGCTTGAAGCCTTGAAGCCTTGTTACATGCAGGGTTTATTGTAGTTAAATAATATCATAATTGGGTTAAGTTTTCTTTCTAGCTCCTTTCAAACTCAATCCCAGGAAGAGAAGTCTGTGCCATTAATTATGCACATTAATTGGAGAAGTAGTTCGGTGTCATTTTTTTTCTAAAACACTTAGTGATTTTTATCTCTAATAATTCAGTCCATTACGTCAGCATTGCAGTCAGTATTTGCACCAAGACAGTCTCGATGCAGTGTCGCCATCCAGTATTAAACCCAGTTCCTTTCATAGAAATTCCTTGTGGTCCCTATTCAATATTTATAGACCCTAATTAGCAAACCAGCTAGTGTGTGCTCATGTGAATCCCTCCCCACCCCCCTCCCCTCCTCTCCATCCCCTGCCCCCTCCCCCTCCTCTCCTCTTCCTCTTCTCCTCCTTCCTCTCCCATCCCCCCAGTACTGCAGTTTGAACTCATGCTTACTAGGCAAGTATTATATCATTATCACACACACACATTTATTCTTTTGCTTCAGTTGTTTTTCAGAGAGGTCTTGCATTTTTGACTAGGTCCAAAATCCTTGGACTGTCATCTCTCTCCTCTCCCTTCCCTGTGGCCAGAACCATAGGCACTTGGTATCACACTCACCTTATCTTCTGAGCGGGAATCTTGCTCAGGTCTTGGTCCCATTGGCCTGGAATCCCAGGCACTCAGCCTCTGCCTTTCAGCTAACTGGCATTACAGATGTGATGGCAGGGCCTGGGGTTCAGTGTGTGACTGCCACTTACTTCCCTCTTTTACTTGCCGCTGTTGCTTTTCAGGATAACTGAAAATTTGATGTTTGTTTATTTCTCTGGAGATTGTGAAACATTTTTTTTTCTTTTTCTAATGCTTAAGTTTGCCAGACATTCTGATCCAGGTAGAGCAAGGAGGACATTTTTACATTTTGTAAAAAAAAAAAAAAAAAAGAAAAAGAAAAAGAAAAGAAAAGAGAGATGTAATTTCACCCTAAATTATATAACCAGTACATATCCTACCCACATTAATAAATCAGTGATAATCTTATCCCTATGCTTAGCAAATATCATAGATATAATGTGCTAAGAAATGAATGTTGATTGAATGAATGCTTGTGAATTACAGCTTATTGAAGAGAGTCTTTTAAATGTCATGTCTTGTGAACTAAACTAGCTAGACAGTGAGCAGTACTGGATCATATAAACAGAATTAGTAGTATGAACTAGGACAAAGGAAGATAAATAACGGGGGCATTATTAAAATTATTAAAATTATTACAATAGGGCTGGGATGTAGCTCAGTGTCAAAGCACTCTGTCTAGCAATGCAATGCCCTGGGTTCAATCCCAGTCACAGAAAAAGAAAAGATTAAAAAAAAATCACAAGCACGGTGAGTGAGCAAGAGGCCTCAAGTTCAAGAACAAAACATGGACTAGATAACACGCACGCATTCCAAAACAAAGTTGAGCAAGCTGGTAGCTCATGCCTCTAATCCTAACTGCTGAGGAGGTTGAAATCTGAGGATCCTGGTTCAAAGCCAGCCTGGGCAGAGAGATCTGTGAGCCTCTTAGCTATAGCTAACGAGCAAAAAGACAAAAGTACAGCTGTGACTCAAGTGGTAAAGCACCAATCTGAAATGAAAAAACTAAGAGACAGGACCCAGGTCCTGAGTTCAAGTCCCCTTGCCCACGCTAAGCAAGCAGGCAAGCAGGCAAGGCCCTGAGTTCAGAACCTGTTACGGTCACACACAGGGTACATACACGCATGCATGCACGCATGCATGCACAGAGAGAGGGGGGGGAGAGAGAGAGAGAGAGAGAGAGAAGGAAGAAGATAATGCAGCGCATTGTGACTGTAGGTCCCAAAATAGAATGGGGAGGCCAAGAACAGTGTCAAAAAAACAAAGAATTACTTTTTGACCCTTAACCTTAAGTGGAAAAGCAGAAGGAGATGGGCAGAACTCCACATGACGTCCTGGTTTCCACCATAGCTGTGGGCAAAGGCTGGTGTCCAGATAGAGAGAGGCCCATTTAGAGGACAACCTGTTTTCTTTAATACCACTAACCTTTTATTTGTGCCAAACCCCTTGGAGCTGACTGTATTGCAGAGAGTCTGCTCACTGTTCTTGTCTAATTATTCACATGCAAAAGTGCTCTTTTCTCTTGCGTTTATATTTTTGTTTTAGGGGTCTTTATGTCTGCATTTTGTGTTTGTACTGTGCTTGAACTCAGGTCCTAAGCTCACTGAGCTTGCTTATTGTTAGCTGGTGCTCTATCACTTGAGCCATGTCTCCAGTCCAGCTTTTTGCTAGCTCATTGGAGATGGAGTCTTACAAACTTTTCTGTTGGGTCTGGCTTCTAAGAGCAATCTCTGGATCACAGCCTCTTGTGAAGATCGGATTACAGGTGTGAGCCACTAGCACCTGGCTTCCTGTAACATTTAATTTGTTACTATCTTGATAGGAAGGTTACTTGAAGGGAAAAATGTGTACCCTCCCCAAAATATAGAACTTAACTAATCTGAGTATGATATAGACACTCTCCTATTGAATTATATTACTATATAATTGGATATATAATTGAGTATATATTATAATTATTGTAAAATACCTGGATCTCAAAAGTACCAACTGCATTTTTTTCCCAAATGCATTTTGCTTCCTTTTTGTGTGTGGGGGGGCAGGGGGGGTGTCATGGGACTTCAATTCTGGTCCTGGGTGCTGTCCCTGAGCTCTTCAGCTCAAGGCTACCACCCTACCCCTTGAGCCACAGTGCCACTTTCCCTTTTTGAGTGATTAATTGAAGATAAGTCTCACAGACTTTAGTGCCCA
Organism: Megascapheus bottae; assembly: GCF_031878675.1. Lineage (NCBI taxonomy): Eukaryota > Metazoa > Chordata > Mammalia > Rodentia > Geomyidae > Megascapheus > Megascapheus bottae. Next base: position 41,197,398 of record NC_143510.1, read on the forward strand.
GGCTGGCTTTGAACCATGATCCTCAGATCTCAGCCTGAGTAGCTAGGATTACAAGCGTGAGCCACCATGCCTAGCTTTCAGGATGATTTTTAAAGTAATTTTAAGTAGTTAGACAAAGGAGCTGCCCTTCAACAAAGCAGTTGATGATTACAGTGCATCTTGATCGACTTCACCCTTTCATCATTCTCTCTCATCCCTCCCAAACTACCCCTTCCCTCTACCTTCTTAATTTTGTAGGGTATGCATCGAGTTTTAGGATGATTTTAAAATACATGACATAAGACTGCAATGAATGATACTTTTTGACAGATGGAAAGTTGCTTAGACTTTAAAATGTATTTCAACCTTTCCAGCAAATATTAAGGAAAAGCCTCTAGCTTTGTAGCAAATAAAAAACCTTAGAATGAATTATTGCTTTCTTTCTGTTCCCCTCCCCCTTTTAACTAGCATAGAATAGAATGATTGGTTAATGTTCCCATTTCAGGCATGTGCTGATTATTTCTAGAGAAGCAACACCCATTTCATCAGTGCTTACTTTGATTCTCAGTGTCAGAAACAAGACATTTGTTTAAATTAAATTAAAATAATTTGATTTGTGAGTATTAAATGTGTCTCTTATAAATCATTGCAAAGCATTAGTGCCTTTTTAGCAACCTACGTAGTAGATTAACCCCATCTTTGATAGTGACCACTGAGTTAAATACCCAGAGCTCCTGACTTCCTTCCAGCAGTGAAGGCTGGTGGGGGCTCTCACTGGCACTTAGTTTTTAGAACATAATCAAAATTAGGCTAAGGGTTTGTATATCATAGATACATATTCAAGGTGCAACAAGAGATGAATGGTCAAAATCAGACTTCATGTTTATTCGCTGGAAATCAGGGTTATCATCAGCAAGGTAGGCCAGGAAATGTTCTCTGTGGGTTTGGGAAGAAAGTCTTGGTTTTCTTTTCAAATGAAGGAACTCCCACATGAGCCAGGCTTCTCTGGTTGTGAATTACATGTTAGGGCCTCCAGAGGCTCCTGCAAGGAGAACTTGTGAGGAAAGTGGAGAGAAGAATCTCAGGGTCTGGGCAGGAGAAATGAGACAGGGTTGGAGAACTGGCTGTGACAGAACGATGTTAGGCGGGCCTTCTGCCAGACTCGTGACTAGGAAAGGATTTCAATAGAGAAGGTTCCAGTTGTAAGGATCTCACCTTGGGGCATGGGATGGGCAGCAGTGTCCCCCACTGTGGCCTCTGAAGAGCTAGAGTGAGGCTTTCCAAATACCTGAGGAATCCAGTTGTGTCCTGAGTTCAAAGGACTGCCAGAACAGCTGGGTGCCAATGGCTAAAGCCTGGAATCCTAGCTCCTCAGAAGTCTAAGATCTGGAGTGTGGAGGTTTAAAACTAGCCAGGCTTTGTCTCCAAAATACCCAGCAAAAAGCTGGGCTGGAGGCATGGCTCAAGAGGTAGAGCACCATTTGAGCCAAGTTAGTATAAGGCCCCAAGTTCAAATCCCAACAAAAAATTTTAAAAATGGCTGGGAGAACACTGAAATAATGCTAATTGTTTATGCAGAGATTTGAATGGACAAAATGTTTAAGGAATGTTTAATGCTTAAAGGAAGGTGATTAGCCTGTGGTTTCAGCTACTTCTTTAGCATTCCTTGGCACTTTGCAAATCTGACCTAGTTTCCCTTTGTGTGTGTGTGTGTGTGAGGGCATGCATGCATGCATGCACAGGAGCTCTGATACTGAAAACCAGGGCTTCACATTCTCCCTCAGCTATTCTTTTTTTTCTGGCTAAAGATTGGTGCTCTACCACTTGAGCCACACCTCCACATCTGCTTTTGCTGGTTAGTTGGAGAAGAGAGTCTCATGTACTTTCCTTCCCAGTCTGGCTTTGAACCCTGATCTTTAGATCTCAGCCTCCTGAGATGGTAAGTTTCTTGATGTGAGCTTTCAACATCAACTTTTTCAAACAACTTAGAACACCCTGAATGATATAAGAGCCTTGGGCTGCAGATTGGATTTAGGCTGATGTAACAAATTCTGAAGTGTGTTTGCACATCCACATTAAAAATGTGCAGCATAGGGAGTGGTTGAAACTCCATATGCTTATTTTGGCCAACACTGATCGCAGCTTGTAGAAATATGAATGAACATCCAGAAACTGGAAGGCTGCCTTTGTCTAAAATCTGTGCCTGTTCACTCACCACCACCTTTCAATTAGCCATAACAAATGTAGTTAGAGGAACATTCCTGGGGCATGCTTCTCTATTTTTCCAGGAGCTGAATCTGATTCCAGGACTAGGTAAATGCAGGGTGTACTACCACCACTGAATACACCCTGCACAACCAAGATTCTGTCATTTCTGAACAAGACTTTAAAGTGTAGACACAAAAAATCATTGCTGCCTTGCAATAAACTTCAATTAGTAGTATGTCACAATTTCCTGGAACTCATTGATTTCTTTCCGTAGCATAGCTTCGTATCACCAGTATTCAGAAGTATATTTTTTTGCCAGTCCTGGCCTTGAGCTCAGGGCCTGAGCACTGTCCTTGGACTTTCTCAAGGCTAGAGCTTTACCACTTGAGCCTCAGCACCACTTCTAGCTTTTTTTCTATGTATGTGGTACCAAGGAATCGAACCCAGGTCTTTGTGCATGCTAGGCAAGCACTCTATCACTAGGCCAAACTCCTGGCCATATTCAGAACTATTTTTAAAGAGAGAAGGGAGGGAGAAGGGAGGGAGAGGGGGGAGCAGAGAGAGAGCTGAGAACTGGCTTATGCCTATAATCCTACCTGCCCAGGAGGCTGAGATCTGAGGATCATTGTTTAAAGCCAGCCTGGGCAAAAGAGTCTAAGAGTCTCTTTTTTCATATATTTTTATTGTAATTAATAGAAGGGTTACATTATATTCGCCAGATAGAAGGTGCATTACTTCACATACATTGATACCCTTTCTCATGTCTTGGTCCCCATTTCCCTCCCTCCCACCCCCACCCCTCATCTTGTTTTCCCCCCTTCCCTATCCAATTTCAAATAACCAAATACAAATATATCCAATATATCAGATAACAAAGTGAAACACTGTAACAATAGGAATTGAAGGTGTGGCTCAAGTGGTGAACTACTAGCCTTGAGTGGAAAAAACGCAGTGAAAATGCAAGGCCCTGAGTTCAAACCCCAGTACTGGCCCATTAAGTTAATGGTAGTTTAAGGATAACAAAAACTTTTGGAACAAGTTATACTTTGGATATTTGACTGAAGGTTAAAAAAAATGACATTTTCCCCCTTTCTACAAGATGTGATTTGACCTGCTTTGCAGGAAATTGAATATCCGAGACTTTCAACCTGATGTAGTACTTTTTCCATATGGATACATGTTCTGCCAGGAGATCATAAACATGGGCTCCCTACCACATGTTTTTAATTTTGCATTTTGTTTATCAATTACCAACTACATCTATAAGTCTCCATCCCTGGCTTGTGCGAATATCCTACTTCCCAAATATTTAAGTCAGTGTTAAGAACCGCTTAGTGTTAAGTCAATGTGAAGAACATGTGCTACTTTTTATTATGGTATACACCAAACATAAATAGTCCTTGATGGCTATAACTTTTTCCTGAATGAAAATAAACATTTAATTGGTTTCACATTTTTTACATGTAGGGCATGAAGCATTGCCTGAAGCAAACTCTGATGTCTTATTCAATTTGAATCCTAGTAACAAAAAACATGTCTGGAGAAAAATAACCAACAAAACAAACACCACCAAAAAAAAAAAAAAGCAAAAAACAGGGGTCTAGAGGTATGGCTGAAGTGGTAGAACCCCAGCCCAGCAAACAGACAAATGGAGCATGCTAAGTCCGTGAGTTCAAATCCCAGAATCACAAAAAAAAAGTGTCCTTGATTCCTTCAGGGATTCTTTTTTTGCTACAGTGGTCTTTCACACGGCCATCTTACTTATCCACTAAGCAGTGTTCTGACAAAATTACCTAGGGGGAATGAACAGAGCACTTTCCATGTGTCTTGGCTTTTAGGAAAGAAAACCTTAAACACTTGACCAGGGCTGCAGAAACAGTTCATAGACTCATAGCAACCAAACAAATCACAAGCACAAAAGCAGACAGCACGCAACAGCTACTGTGCTGTGTGAGTTTCTGTGGGGGACAGAGGAGGCCCAGCACCAGATCTGGATTCCCAGTACCCACAGCTCTCTTTGCCACCCTCTCCTCAACTTTTCTTTGGAAATCACATGGCTTCATTAGATTTTCCCCATATCCACATTTTATAAGTATTGGGCTCAAGAATGAGGTGGTCAGCTGGGTGCAGGTGGATCCTAGCTACGAGGAGGCTAAGATCTGAGAATCTCAAGTCAAAGGCAGACAAGTCCAGTTAAGCAGCAAAAAGCCAGAAACAGAGGTGTGGCTCGAGAGGTAGAGTGCCACCCTTGAACTTTTACCCAGGCCCTGAGTTTAAGTCCCAGTCCCTGCTCTCTCTCTTCCAACCTCTCTCTCTCTCTCTCTCTCTCTCTCTCTCTCTCTCTCTCTCTCTCTCTCTCTCTCTCTCTCTCTCTCTCTCTCTCTCTCTCTTTCTTCCTCCCTCTCACTCCTTCTTCTCTCTTCCTCCCTCTGTCTCTCTCCCCCCTCGCATGTGTGTGTGAGCGCACACACATACACACACACACACACACACATATACACACACACACACACACACACACACAACACGACACAGCTATAACGTCTGGGCTTCCCTTGTTGAACTTTTAGCAAATACTTGGTATTTTAAGGGAGTGCATGTCTGTCATTTTCCTCTAGAGTAAGACCTATGTCTTCCATGCTCAATTCCTCCTTTTTTTCTTGTTTTCCAGACCAGTGTTTTGCATATCGTAAATGCTCAATAAAGTTTAGTCACATTTACATAGTCGTATTCTGCTCCTAGGAGGTAAAACTTTTGATAATCACCCAGCTCATTTCAGTCTACCAGGACTGTGTGCCATCAGCTCCTCCTGCCAGTCAGGGGCTAGACAGCTTTCCGAACTTGACTTTCAAATCTCTTCAGGATTAAACACAAGTAAATTAGCATTTTTCCTAAAGACTCCTTGAGGAAAATATCAACTTGATATACCATTTCAGTAGCCCCACAGAGTTGCTTAATACAGGGCTTTTAACAAGATAGATCTTCAGTGTTTGCTGAAGAGAAATTGTTAAGTCAGGACTCCCTGCAAGGCTCAGATGGAGCCACGCCAATGCTGAGCACACATTTCTTATGTATATTCCTCATCGAAAGTTAATGTACCACGAAGCTTTCATTAAGTTTTCATTATGCTTGAACTCTAAAAAGGTATTGACATGGTTTAGAAGTCATTGATCATTAGTCACAAGATGCTGCTAATCTCTCTACCTGAGTTAAAATAAATGAAACTATTCAGGTAAAAAATTGGTCCCTACGATGCCTTTCCTTCAGCGTTGGAGGTTTTATTTAATTTTTCTTTTTAATTCTGTGTGGCAGTCTTGGGGCTTGAACTCAGGACCTGGGCATTATCCCTGAGCTTGTTTTTCTCTCCACGTTAAGTGCTCTATCAAGTGATGCATAGCTCCACTTCCACTTTTGGTAGTGGTTAATTCGCAATAAGAGCCTAGCAGACTTTTCTGCCTATGCTGACTTCAAAACATGCTCCTCAGATCTCAGCCTTTTGCCTAGCTAGGATTACAGGTGTGAGCCCCTAGCTCCTGGCTCTTCAGAGGAGTTTCTGTACTGTCTTTCAGAATAATATTGTGATGACGTGGGATGTGGTCCTTGGATTCTATTTCCTTCTCTTGCCAACCTCTGAGACAAAAGCAGAATATTGATTAATGTCAGACTTGGACATTAAAAATATGAATTTTAGGCCAAAGTAGAATATTTATTTGTATGCAGATAATATATCATAAAAATATGATGAACATAATTATGTATTGGTATTCTATTCTGCACTTATTCTGAAAATCAGCATATAAGAAAACAAGAATTGGCCAGGCTCTAGTAGATCGTGCCTGAAATCCTAGCTACCCAGGAGGCAGAGATTTGAAAATTGTAGTTCAAAGCCAGCCCAGAAGATTCCTGAAGACTCTAATCTCCAATTAGCCAGCAGAAAGCCACACATGGAGCTGGGGCTCAAGTAGTAGAGCATCAGCCTTAAGCAAAAGCAAAAAAACAAACCAAAACAAAAAAGCACTATCAAGAATATCAATGAAGGAAAAGCATTACAGTAAATAAACAATGTTGTTGGTATTAGCAAGAACAATTGAGAGCTGGTAGCAAGAAAAACACTGGGGCCTGTCTATGGCCAGACCATAGTACATCCCAGCTTCCATGAGGCTGAGATGTAGGAATTAGGATATGTCAATCTCTGACATTACCTCATAGTAGCAGTCTGTGGCACATACATAGACACATACGTTCTTAAAGAATATGGAGCAGTGCCTTCCCCTCCTTCAGAATCTCCAAGGGCTCACTGTGGTCTGTGAAAATCACCCTATCACATGTAATTAGAACGTGTTTCATGACTACAGTGTAGCCAAACTTTTAGATCTCAGGCCCAGAGTCAGAAATCCAGTCTGTCCGTGCTCCCCATAAGCCAAATGCAGAGGCATGGTCAAACATAGAGGGAGATTTCTTCCATGGCAGCCATGGGAACATAGCACTTCAGGACCTCCTCAGCTGTCTTCAGGGGACAGGATTGTCTTCAGGTAAAACAGGGAGACATGGAGGCAGGGCTCCAGAAAGGGATGGAGAATGACAATCGGCCCATGTCACAAGCCTGGAGCGTCTGACAATTAGTGCTGTTCCTGAGAAGCTTTCGGCTCTGTCCTTTGAGATAATCAGAAAAAGGAATCATCTGCTGGAGAGGCAGTTTTCCTTCCACACAAGATATTGACCTGCACATCTCTTCGCTGGTGCCCAAGGCAGCTGTAATGGGACTGCCAAAGAAAACAGCTCAGATCTGAGGGCACAGGTACAAAGTTGGGGGGGCGCATACATAGTTAATTCATAGCACCCAGGAAGAGCATCTGTTATGGTACTTCTTTCAGTTGTGCTAAGATCAAATTTGCCTGTCTCTTAAGAAGTCTTTCCTGATTCTCTCAAATACGTGAAAGAATGTCTTTGCTCGCTGCTTCCATCAGAGCTGATCAGATTGTTCATGCTCTCCTTAGGTTATGATCTCTTGGGATGAAAGAGCTTTGTCACAAATTCTTTCTTCTCCCTTTCACAGTATTTAAGGACAATGCCTTACTCTGGATAACTAGAAACCGCTTAATCTTTGAATCATCAAATGAGAACCTATAACTGCTCAGAGAACACAGAATACACAACAGATGTAAAGAACCAGACAAAAGAATATTCTACAGTGATCATCGAGTTTATATTTAACACAGAACTCCATTATTCAGACAGGAGAGAATCCTGTGGCATATTTCAGTCTGAACCAAGACTGAGAGGTATTCCATTGGTGTCTAAGTAATTTTGTATGGTGGAGAGGTGTAGTGGGGGCAGGAGTACTAAAGCTTGAACGTAGGGCCTGGATGTTGTCTTTTAGCTTTTTCCCTCAGTATTGGTCTACAACTTGAGCCACAGCTCCACTACTGGCTTTTTCCTGCTTAATTGAAGATAATCTTACAGAGTTTCGTGCCCGGGCTAGTTTTGAACCGTGATCCTCAGATCTCAAGCTTGTCAGGGTCTAGGATTACAGACATGAGCTACCACCAGTGTCATTTCCCATTCTTGTCAAACTGATCACATGGACTCAAATACAGTTTCTGATAAGAGAGAACAGTATGCATATTTTTGCAGGTCCTAGAGCTTGAACTCAAGGCCTGGGTGCTGTCCTTGAGCCTTTTTGTGCTCAAGGCTAGCATTCTATCTCTTGAGCCACAGTGCTACATACAGCTTTTTCTGAGTAGTTTACTGGAGATAAGTGTCTCATGGTCTGTCCTACTTTGGTGGGCTTTGAACCACAATACTCAGATCTCAGCCTCCTGAGTAACTAGGATTGCAAGCATGAGCCACCAGCACCTGGCCAGTACACTTCCTAACAGTAGTAGTTAACGATCTAGCTCAGGGACCTATAGAAGGCTCTGGCCAAAGACTGGGGCTTCTGGGAGTTCATCTGCCCAGAGCATCACCCTGGGCCACAGAGACAGGGCTCTGTGGGCTCCCGCAGAGGAATGTTTTGTGAAGGTCAGATTTGCATCCCCACAGGTGACAGGGTGACATGAGAATGGAGTTCAATTACTTCCAGAAGTGGCTGCTTTGTCTTGCATACCACTCTCTGTGAATAGTCAAGCAAGTAGATGAATGAACACCAGGCAAGAGGCATTCAGGCACATATTCAATGGCACAACTGGCTGTCCTCTGTCAAGAGAGTCAGCCCTGTTCCAAGCTGAGCTTCCACCTCACTAGCTTGCAGAAGGAACAGAATGTGACTCCCATATGTTAGTCAATTCTCTTCAGACAGAAGAGCTCAAGATGGAGTGAATGGAAGGACCACCTGGGTCTGCTGGTCATTTGCATGGGGATGTCATTCCGTGGAATCACTGGTGCCATTCAACCATTTCCGGGGGGCAGGGCCTGTCTAGACAAGAGTCAGGATATTTAGAAGATGTCTACATGGTTCATATGGACCCTGAAATTGTAACTGACCTGTTTTTGTTTTCATAAGCCTTTCTGGAAAATAGTGCCACTTTAGTAGTAATTTTTGAGATTAAGAACTCTTTTTTGGTTTTTTTTGGGGGGGTGGTGGTAGTGGTGTTTGGTTGTTTTTTTTCAGTTGGGTTTGCAGATGAGCTTCTGTATGTTTTAACTCATAGGCTTTCCTCTTGAATTCACTGGGAACTAGTGAATTCAGTGGGAACTAGGAAAATGTAAAGACAATGAAGATGTGATTGCTAGAGCCTATTTAGAATCATTTGAGTTGAACTTCATTGTTGAGTTGCGGAATGTATGCTATCGTGTCTCTGTTGCTTCTCTGTGTAAAAAAACTGAGTGAACATGAATGAACAGAAATTCTACCCTACAGTATTATACTTCTTTCTCCATGTGGGCCTGAGAGTGACCCCAAGTTTCCAGCTTCTTGATGTTTTTTGTCATTTGCAATATGGGCACGGGTAGCCTTATTCTGGGTCATGAAGGAAGACACTAACATCCTTAAATGATGACAACTAAAAACAAGTACAGAAGTTTCACTTTTGAGGATTTCTTTTCACATCAAAGAACCCATTTTCTCCCCATCCCCCTTCAATTCTTGATTCTATGAAGCATAAGAAAAAGTATGTGTTTCTGAAAAATTGGTGGCCCAAGGAAAAGCTAGGAAGAAAGACTGTGCTAACAAAGTTATGAAATGGTAAAAAAAAAAAAAAAAGAAAAATAGTAAGTGACTTCCTGGGCTTATTATTATGTGCTTAATATTATTTGCAGAGCTTTGGTTGGGAGGATAGAGAGGGGAGCATTCTACAAATTTTGTGTCTTAGCTTATTTTTCCCTTCCTTTGCCCTGTGGCTAGTCTTGCTTTGTATAGAGACAAATGTGAGAGTCACTTGGGTAAAGAAAAGAAGAATGTGAGGAATCTTAAGACTTGAAGTTTCTTGCAAACTGTTTACAGACTCTCACCTACTCATAGCTGTATAGCTTAAGTAATAATGTTACACCATATTTTTACAAACCATGTGTGTAACTTTTTTTAAAAAAATTGATTTTATTTATGTAATTGGAAAAAGTTTCAATTCAACCTGTCACTTTATGACATGCCCTCTTGTCACCTCTTCCATCATTCTCTACCTCCCCCAAACACATCCATCCCCTCAATATCAAATATTTTGACTGTGCTCATCCACTCTTCTCTCCATTTGTCTAACCCCCTATCTCCTTGACCTCAATGACAGTTTTAAGTATTAAAAAAAAATAGCCAGTGGTTTCAATGCTATTATCTCTCCATTCTCTCTATATTGTTTTCCTCATTGTCTAGCACCACTGTCTGATAAAATCCCTAATTATGAAGCATCTGATAATACTATACAAACTGCTTTAATTACGGCGCATTTTGTGCATTTTCTTTTATTACATTTCATGCTAGGGTGAACATAGCCAGGATCTTTAATAAGGCCATATTAAATCCAGGCTAGAGGTTAAAACTCAGGAGGCTGCCTTGTGTGTTGTATGGGGAATCTCATCAGAAAACTCCCAAACTTCATTAAAGACGGCTAGACGTGGGCCCTCCTGTATTCCCATTTACTTTAAGGGCTATCACTCAGGGGCAATTATTGGTGTGCTCTCCATGATCCCTGTTATATTAAGGCAATTTCTACACCCAGGTTAGGCATTAATACCACCATTATCTCCGACACAAATCCCCTGACAGTTAGAAAAGCAGGAGAAATTACAGGAGGATTAATCTCCAGTGCCCATCCAAAAATAAATGAAGAAGAAGAGGAGGAGGAAGAGGAGGAGGTAGAAGAGGAAGAGGAAGAAAACCTGTCCCCAGAGAATAGAGAAGGGACTGTTGAACTCAGTGAAGCTATGTTCACTGTAATGAAAAAGAGCCCCCTGTGCCAGCCTCTTCAGAAGCACTCCATGCCCCTTCTGAACTTGTCAATATGTCTTTTGGACTTTCTACACTCTAAAGAGACCACATTTTGTGAAATCTTTCCCTAATTCTGTTTGCCTTTAAAAAGAAGAAGAAGAAATCAAAGGAAATGACTATGCTTTCCGTGTCGGAAGGCTGGACAGTGTAATCCATTTCATAGGAGAGGGACAAATTAAAAAGAGCTTAGGGGCTCAGATTCTAGTGTGTGTGTGTGTGTGTGTGTGTGTGTGTGTGTGTGTGTGTGTGTGTGTGTGTGTGTGTGTGTGTTTGTGGGGCCTCACACTGTAATCCTCTGAGAAAAGCAGATCATAGACTAAGGACAAAGCATCTGGCTAGACACAAAGGAGGGGGCCAAGGAAAGGTGGCTGGGACCTGGCAGGCCACAGGCAGCCAGCTCTGCCGTGCATGATAAGGGTTCCTTTGACAGGGGCTGCCACCACTGCAGATACCTCTGTGCTTACAGGAGGAGGCCTAGGGTTTTGGGAAAGGAATGATAAGGAAACACAATGAATAAGTAACAAAGCTCTTTTGATGAATGCAGTCATTTGCATTACAGCACAAAATAGCTTAGCTCCTGAGGGGAGCTGTGCACACCACAAACACAGCTTCCAAGGACAGGGAAGGCAAGAGGAAGCAGGTAGAGGGTTCTGTGGATGGGAAACTGCAATTCAATGCATTGTAACAGGAAGAATTGTTTAAAAATGGTATTGGCCTCAAAAAAATTGAGTTTTTATTTTGTTGTTTTGAGAGGAAGTATCTGTCTCAGAGTACATTCTTTCAAACTCCATTATAGCTGAAATTATTATGCCATGTGTTAAGGAATGATATACTATTAAACTGCCTCCTTGGCCTGAAAAAAGAAAGTGATTTCATTGCTGGGGGAGGGGGTGTCATTCCTTGTTCATTCAAAAGGATAAAAGGAAAGGAGGTTTTGCACGTATAATAATGAATAAGAGCCCAGGTCTAGTGGCCCATGCCTGTAATCACTGCTACTCAGGAGGCTGAGATATAAGGATTGAGGTTCAAAGCCAGCCCTGGCAGACAAGTTGAGACTCTTATCTCCAATTAACTAGCTAAAATTGAAAGAGGAGCTGTAGCTCAAGTGGCAGAGCACTAGCCTTGAACAAGAAAGCCAAGTAAGAATACAAGGCTGTAAGTTTCAGCCCTAGTACTGGTGTGTGTGCACACGTGTACACAGAGGACTCTGGGTTCTTCTGTCTTGAAAGCAGCTTAATATATTTGTCATAATAATAACCAAACATAGTGGGGATTTGTTGGTTGAAATGTACCCACAAACTACAGTTATAGCATTTGTGACCCACTGTTAACCATACCTCCATCCCTAGTTTTGATCTACCGCTCAGTGATAAGAGGTCACTTCTAATTCATAATGCAGAATACCCCAGGGGATCCCATGCTTTCAGGCCAAGTGAAAGCTAATAAAAAGCAAGAAATCTCTGATCACACAAATCATTGCTAATCCATGGTACATTCCTTTTTGGGTTAATAAACTAGTTGCTCTTCTGACGGAAGGATCCTTTCCTCCTATTAAATTACTCATGGAAGTGTATATCTTCTGTAATCTCGGATAGTTGAAGATTTACTCAACAAATGTAAGTGCTTGGTATTACATTAATTGAGGAAAAGTATATAAAGCCAAAATGAAGCTATACATCTTTCCCCTAATAGAGGAAGAAACCGCATGTAAATATTCACAGTGTTGGAGCTTTAGGCCCTGCTCCAAATTCCTGAGCTTGTAACTGTCAGGCCTGATTACTCTCTGTGTACCCCGAATCATGAGAAGGTGCAAGGCACCTGGAATCCTCGCTAGTTGGGAGGCTGAGATCTGAAAATGGTGATTTGAAGACAGCCAGGGCAGGAAAGTCCACGAGACTCTTACCCCTAATTAGTTCACAAAACAACAACAAAAATTGAAAGTGGAGCAGTGGCTCAAGTGCCAGAGCCCTAGCTTTGAGCAAAAGAAAAGTTCCAGGACAGGATTCAGACCCTCACTCAAGCCCCAGGACTGGCATTGAGGGGAGAGGGAGGAAAGAGAGAGGAGAGGAGAAGAAAAGGGTCAGGGAAATGGGGGATAGTAAGTGGAGAGAGTGGGATGGGGGAAGGAGATTTATTTCATAGCACAAGGCATACCCTGGAAAGAGGCAAAGAAAACACTTCAACCCATCTTCAGCCTTCTTTGGGGAACAGACTTGATCTTTAGGTTTAAATAGGCAAAGCACTGGGATAAGAGAGGAGGAGAGAGGTCTGCATAATTAGTAAACAATCTGCTGTGTTTCATTATCTCCTGTAAGTCCTTGTTCGAGGAGCAGTTCTGGAGAAGTTGCTATCACATGAGGTGTATAGATTTTGTCAGGGTACAATAGTCATAGTTGTCCAGAGGGGGGTCTGCCTCTGGAGGCTCTAGAGTTCTTTGTTCTTGAGAAAAGAAAATGGGAGCAGAGATGCCAAGCTTTTCTCTTGCCTTTCCTTCATGATAGGCACCAGTAAAGTCAGAGTTGGAGTTGGGAGTTTGGCCTAGTGGTAGAGTGATTGCCTAGCATGCACGAAGCCTTGGCTTCAATTCCTTGGTACTATATACACAGAAAAAGCCAGAAATGGTACTGTTCTTCAAGTGGTAGAGTGCTAGCCTTGAGAAAACTCAAGGACAATGCCCAGGCTCTGAGTACAAACCCCAGGATGAAAGAGAGAGAGAGAGAGAGAGAGAGAGAGAGAGAGAGAGAGAGAGAGAGAGAGAGAGAGAGAGAGAGAGAGAGAGAGAGAGAGAGAGAGAGAGAGAGAGAGAGACACGGAGGGAGAGACGGAGGGAGGGAGGGTGGGAGAGAGGGGGAGAGAGAGAGAGGGGGGAAGAGAGAGAGAGAGAGAGAGAGCGAGAGCGAGAGCGAGAGCGAGAGAGAGAGAGAGAGAGAGAGAGAGAGAGAGAGAGAGAGAGAGAGAGAGAGGACAGTGACAGTGTTCAGGAAAACTGAAGTAGCTGATGTAACTGATGGAAAGATGCTGCCACTGTAGTATGTGTAAAATGGCAGGCACACAGGAAGAGGCAATGAAATATTATGCCATAGGTTGTGATCCTCAGGAATGGAGTAACCAAAAGGGAATCTATGAATAAAGAAAGTGGCCGACATGATTGTCTGTCACCTACATTGAGTGATTAAGTTCTAGGAGACAATGGGAGACATCTCCCACAAATTCCTAGGAATTCCCATCTCACCCAGCCAGTAGAGGGGGAAATACTTTACTCTCACTTTTAGAAGAATTCCAAATATTGTCTCTTCAGTCTTTCCCAATCCTCCCTTCACCCTCTATTTGCCTGGTTCCGTTTTCATATATGTACGTTGAATGGTGATTGAAAAGTGATTACTTTTACCCACTCTCCTCTTCCCATTCCTTCATCTTCCCCTGCCCCCATTTCTCCTTGACTTTAATGTTGCCCCAATAGCATGAATTCTAGCTTTCAGGCATTCATTTTGTTACACTGTAGGTGAGCTGTTCAAAGGACTCACCATTGGTATCTTCCCCTAAGTATACCCTACTTTAGTTAACATGTGTACTGTATCTATGTATAGGCTTCTGCATATGTTTACATATATGCTGATAACTTAGATCTAACTTCCATATATAAGAGAACATGTGTATCTGGTTAGCCTTAGGTCTAACTTCCATATATAAGAGAACATGTGTCTGGTTAGCCTATGTTGCTGTGCCTTTCTGCTCACTCATTATCCTTGTAGGGCCTGCAGAGTCTTCAGTGGTTTATTTGTGTTTGCTATTTACAGTCATGGTGAACAGGTAAAGTCAGGGTGAGTTGTAAATTCAAGAGTAAATTGTTTGTGTTAACACACTGAAAAATATATCAGGGAAGCTGGATTTAGCTCGAAGAAAGATTTATGCTTTATGTTGGCACAAATGACGATTCGACCTATTGGTTGACTATTTGAGTTACTGCTTGATGTGTAGTTAGGTTTTTATTGATAAATTTGAATATATCATATGATGAGGATTTTTTGTGTATCAGTCCTGGGGCTTCCACAGCCTGGGTACTGTCTCTGAGATTCTTTGGTTCAAGCCTAGCACTCTGCCACTTGAGCTACAGCTTCCATTCCAGCTTTTTGGTTGTTAATTAGAGGTAAGAGGCTCATGGACTTTCCTCCTGGGCTGGCTGGCTCTGAACCTTGATATGCAGATCTCAGTCTTCTGAGTAGCAAGGATTACAGGTGTGAACCGCCAGTGCCCACTGACTGTGATAATTTTTATACAGAAATTCAGAGGCCTCTGTATGGTTGAATGGCTATGTATATTGAAACGAGCTCTTACAACGTGCTTTGTCTGTGTTGCAATAACCATTATTGTGATTGCTGGCCTGATTGTCCTAAACATCAATTATTTACAAAATATGCAGTAAATAATGTTCACTGAAAGTTGGACACACTACCTTTATAAGAATTCTATTATAGAAGCCAATTTGCTTCTTTCACAATGCATTTTAACAGTTTAAGATTTCTTTCAGCACAATAATTACGTTTCTAATAAACTTTAGTGCATTGGTAAGAAACAAATAACATCAATAAGTCAGTTCTGCAAATAAAAGCTCAGACATAATTCTGTATTATTTATTTAAAAGATCTAATTATATGTGAAGTATTACATATTAAAGTGCCACTTGTTGATCACCTACAACAAAAGAAAAGAGAGGCATTGTCTCAAAAGACCATTTCTGCTGTGAACACTTGTCCTTCCTCAGGAAGATCAAATGTAACTCATTATACAATGAGTATTGTTACTATTGTATTAGGGATTTGAACTCAGGGCCTGAAGTTTGTATGAGCCACACCCTTTTATTTATTTGCTTATTTGTTTTTATATTGTATTAGAGACAGGGTCTTGGTAATCTTGCTGAAGTCAAGTCCTTGGGATCCCAGGAGTGCATGAACATTATCTGGCTGTGATCATCTACCCTTCCTGTCCGTGTGACTGGGTGTAGAATGCCAAGAGATTAGGAAGGCTCACTTCCTATGTCCATGTAGGCTTTCCCACAATGCAAGTCTGCTGGATGTTTTTAAAAAGAGGGCTGACATTGACCAAAAGCATTGTACTCATAACATGATTTACAGAATTGTAACTCCTTTGTACACTATATGATGAGGATGATAGCAGTATCCTGAGCTTGCCATAATCTTTTCACCATGATTGTATATTAGTATACATGCAGTTAACATCCATGGAGGTTTTTTGTTGTTGTTGTTTATTTGTGCTGATGGTGGAGCTTGAACTCGGAGCCTGAGTGCTCACTGTCCCTTAGTTTTTTCACTGTCGGCTAGTGCTTTAGAACTTGAGCCACTCCTTCACTTCGGATTTTTTGGTGCTTAATTTGAGATGAGCACCACGGACTTTCCTGCTCCAAATGTGATCCTCAGATTTCAGCCTTGTGAGTAGCTGGGATTACAGGCGTGAGTCATGCAATTTTATAGCTAGCATTCTGTGAGATCTCCAGCTAAGCACCAAAAAGTGCAAAAACAATAAACAGCAGGTATGGAATGGTTCCTTAACTTTCTTACAAAGCTGCTGTTATAGTAGTAGCTGGTAGAGCATACTGAAGCTGAAGAAATTGACCACCAAATCCTTTTAGACTTGGGGCCACACTAGGACAAAGTTACTTCTCTATTAGAAAATCTTGATTTGAAGGAGTTAAGTTTTTACACAATAGTTTTGAAATGTATGTAAATAAATTCTCATGGCTGAGCAACTAGGAAGTGGATGAAGCGTCTCTGCACGTTGTGCCTCCATTCAAAAACTCAGAAATAATGACAGTTTTTATTCTTTTGATTAAAAAGAGTGTTTTTTACTTTTAGAAGACTTTCAGAACAATCAGTGCTAATGCAAAAAGGACAAAAGAAAAAATTAAGTCACAAATTATTTTTATCAGATCCATAAATTAGCTAAACTGGTAAAGTTGTTTTGTATTTCTTTTATTTTTTTTGTGCTTGTCTTAGAGCTTGAACTCAGGGCCTGAGTACTGTCCCTTAGATGTTTTGATTAAGACTGGTATTCTACCTCTTGAGCCACAGCTCCATTTTTGGCTTTTGGGTGATGAATTAGAGATAGGTCTAAAAATAAAAGATGTTCCTGTCCCAGCTAATTTGAACCTTGATCTTTAGTTCTTAGACTCCTAAGTATCTAGGGTCATGTTGTTTAAATGGTTCAGGATCTTAAGGGGTCAAATAGGAACAAGGACACTAACTTGAAAGAAACTCAGTGAGGCAAAGTTGGCTCCTGCACAGAAGAGTACAAATCTGGCAAGCAAGCACACAGAGCAGGCAGGCTGCTTCCTTTCTATTCCTACACAGAAGGCCCTGCCCCTCTGCTTCTATTGGCTGAGCACAGATTCACAAACTGCTCACCATTGGCTATTTTGAAAAGGATGTCTTAATTACTAACACCCTCTGCTACTTTATTTGCTGATACTGTCCTGGCAGAATAATCAACAAGAGCTAAGCCACCAGGCCAAAGCAGGAACTTTTAAGCAACTCACATTGATTTAAAAAAAAAAAAAGATGGCTTTTTTTCTCAACAGGCATGAGTCCCAAGCATCCAGTAGTTCTTGTGTTTTTTTCCTTTGGCAAAACATTTTAGAAAAGAGTAAACAGGTTATATTTCACTCACCATCTGAGGTCACTACCTTTTACAACCAAAACATCAAGATTACAAGATGGCAATCCTAAGTGATCCAAGTTATTACCAACGTAAAACCACACACTTTATTTATTGATTAATTGATTGATTGATTGTTAATGAGTGGATCCGGAGTTCCATTCAGTCAAAGGTAACAATGCACAGGAATACTACACGGTTCTTACCATAAACTACTCCACAGTTTTGACATAGGAGCAAGCCATGTGTGTAGGTACTACTGCTTTGAAGAGACTTATGATGAACTTGTTTTCTAATGCTCAGCTCCAATAGACTTCTCTCTAAAAACAAAGAGAAGGGGCTGGGAGTTTGGCCTAGGGGTAGACTGTTTGCCTAGCATGCACAAAGACCCAGTTCAATTCCTTGATACCACATACATAGAAAAAAAAGCCAAAAGTGGTGCAGTAGTTCAAGTGGCAGAGCTCTAGCCTTGAGAAAACCTGAGAACAGTGCTCAGGCCTTGAATTCAAGCCCCAGGACTAGCAAACAAACAAACAAACAAACAAATAAAAGCAAAGAGAAGCACCAGGACAAGGAGGGGATATGTGGCTTTCAGAAAGGGCTGAGTCATCTCACTGTACCACCTAGCCTCACCTGCCATGCTCATGCCTTCTTACAGTCTTTTGCCCAGGGACCCATCAGTGCATGGACCTATCACTGCATGCATTCAACAAGTCTTCGTGCTGCCTCAAGCTGGCTGGCCACTTCCCATTTGTAGTGATGTATTTTTCCCTTGCTGGCACAGATACTGATGCCCTGATTCCTAAGTTCCAGAATCCAGAGTCATACCCAGGACCATATCTTTTGTTTATCCTCAGTTTGGGGGGTCGTGTCCTAATGCCCATTCTGCTATAGAGCCCAAATTTCTGAATGGCCAAGTTCATTAATAAGATACAAGAAAGAGTATTAGAAATCATATTGTAATTTTAAAGAGAAATTTTGAAAAACCACACATTATGGTAGTTGAAGAAGAAGAACAACAACAAAATACCAACAAAACCCCCTTAACGGAATGCCTAGAAGAATTCAGATGAATGGAAGCATGCAGTGAAGGCTACTCTGGAGATAGAACAGTTCTAAAGTAAGGGTACAGGTGTCTGGCATGTGGAATGGATAAGAAGTGAGCCAGCCAGAGCTGAGTATTGGTGACTCATGCCTATAATCCTAGCCCTCAGGAGGCCGAGACTGGAGAATAATGCTTTAAGGCCATCTCCAAAATAAGCAGCAAAAAGAATAGCTGGAGGTATGATTCGAATAGTAAAGCAACAGTCTAACAAGCATGGCATCCTGAGATCAGTGTTCTCTCTCCCTCTCTCTCTCTCTCTCTCTCTCTCTCTCTCTCTCATCTCTCATACACACACACACACACACACCCACACACACACACACACACACACACACACACCCCACACAGAAATCATCCATCAAAGTGTAGATTTTTAGAAGAGTAAAATTAAACCAGTTTGTCCTAATTTCTGTGTTAGAATGAAGGCTCTGAGGACAGCAAAAAGTACTGGTCATATATGAACATCTACTTTGGTACATATTGGCACTGATATGGCCTTTCCAGCTTTGCAAAATTGGAGAAATTAATAATCAGTTACATAAATGAGAAGCTGAAATTAAAGTACCTTACTAAAGGCTGTATTTTAAAATTATCTTTTAGTTAATCACTTTTAAATCACTTGGTATGTAATAAGTTCAGACCTAAATACTTAATAAAATTTGACTTAGACTTAAGCTACACAATAAACCAATGAATGAAAGGAAATAGTATTATTTCTTCCCTCTCTCTTTCTTTCTCTTTCTTTCTCTTTCTCTTTCTTTCTCTCTCTCTCTCTCTCTCTCTCTCTCTCTCTCTCTCTCTCTCTCTCTCTCTTTTTCTTTCTCTTTCTCTCTCTCTTTCTTTTTCTCTTTCTCTCATGCCAGTACTGGCACTTAAAATCAGGACCTGGGTGCTTTCCCATAGCTTTTTCACTCCAGGTTGGTGCTCTATCACTTGAGCCACACCTCCACTTCTAGCTTTTAGGTGGTTAATCAAAGATGAGCCTCACAGACTTTTCTCCCCAGGCTAGCTTCCAACTTTGATCCTCAGATCTCAGCTTTTTGAGGATTACAGGCGTGAGCTGCCAGTACCTAGCCTTTCTTACTTTCTGTTAGAGCTCAATGAAGAACCCAGGAGCTAGCAAACTTGCTCAAAGCGTCAGAGTTTGTAGATAGTGGGGCTGCTGTTTCACACACAGGAGTTTTGGCGTGGTCTACATACCTTGCTAACTGTAAAATCAGGGGTCTGTGGGGTTCTACATGTTTGGAGCAGGATAGTTTCCATCTACAAATTTGTACATTCTATTAAATACTTCTATAGGAAGTGAGGTGGGAGATGATTTAGGGCTTCAGTAGGGTTGTATAGGTCAAGAGAGAAAGACTTGAAAGAAACTGTGAAGGAAGAAGACTGATAAAAGGACGATCCTCAGTTTCATACTTTATTTCTTTGTATTTACCTTTTATGTCTCATTATTATCACATTTGTTTTCTTTTCAATAAATAAATAAAACAGACCTGGACACAGTGGAAAATGAAGATCATGGGTCAGATTTCTCCTCCCGTAGAATCGGCTTTTGACTCTGTTTTCTCCTGTTTCAGGAGCCCACAGCCTTTAATAACATAGAGTAAAACAAATTACCAGATGTTTAACAGAATATTACCTTAGAATTCTCCTAATGGTTTAGTGGTACTGATCAATACATGTCTACCACTGGTGTATCTTTAATTGTGTTTATCTAGAGTCTTCATTGGCTAGGCTGGAAGTGGTGTCGACAAACCGACACCTTAGAGGGTATTGTAGGCAATTCTTGTAAGAACATGTATGCAATGAAAGTGACACACCTTTTGATTATACATAGCAAGGAATTTCATATCTGTGTTCTTATAAATCTAAATCACCCTAGTAATGGTAGGTTGATAGCCTAAGAACAGTTAAAAGTTGGTTTCACACTTAATAGCATGTAAAGTTTGCCTTGGTTTAGAGATGTTAGAAATGTAGAGTTTATGGATTCATACTGAATGTATATTCTAGAGCCTTATTATTTTTTCACTTATTCTCCATTGTTCTTTTCTTCCTCCCTCTCCTCCTTTTTTCTTTCTCCTCTCTCTTATTTCCTCCCTCCCTCCCGTCCTTTCCTCCTTCCCTCCCTCCCTCCCTTCCTCCCTTCCTCTTTTTCTTCCTTTCTTCCCCCTCCTTTTTATTGTCCTAGTCCTGAAGCTTATACTCAGAGCCTGAATGCTGTAACTTAACATTTCTTACTCAAGTATAGTGCTATACCACTTGAGCCACAATTCCCACTTTTTTTTCTGGTTAATTGAATACACCAGTCTATAGACTTATCTGCCTTGATGGATTCTCAAACACCTGAGTAGCTAGGATTGCAGGTGTGAGCCACTTGCACTGGGCATCTCTTTTCCTCCCGGGGCCTCCAGGAGTACCGTGATTTGTACTATTTACTTGGAATGTATGGTCTAATGCATGGAGGACTCCAGTGACTCCTAGGTGCCAAGTCTCTTAATTGTAAAAGCCATCCTGAGTACCTGAACCTCATTATAGGCCATACACCCCCAGGCAGAGAAGAGCATCTAATATTATTTGTTGATTGACAGCTTCTTGAGGTTTCAAAAGTAGTCTTTTAGTATCCTCGTGAGAGAACACTGCCATTACCAAGAAAGCTTTGTATAAGAAGAAACAAAATGTTGCCATGAAAAGTATGTATAGAAATTATGTCTAGAAAATGTTGTGCAGAGTGAAATCCAAGACAAGCCCTCTGCTGGTGGCTCACTCCTGTAATCCTAGCTACTCAGGAGGCTGAGATCTAAAGATCATGGTTTCATGCCAGTATAGGCAGACAAAACTGTGAGAAAGACATTGCCAATTCACCAGCAAAAAGCTGGAAGTGTGACTCAAGTAGTAGAGTACCAACCTTGAGCAGAAAAAGCTAAGGAAGAGCATGAAGTCCTGAGTTCAAGCCCCAGCACCACATACAGCTCCCCTACAAACAAAAGCAAGGTGAAGCTTTTCCTTTTTTCTTTTTTCTTTTTTTTTTTTTTGTGTATGTGTGCCAGTCCTGGGGCTTGAACTCAGGGCCTGAGCATTATCTTTGGGCTTTTTTTTCTCAAGGCTAGTGGTCTGCCACTTAAGCCACAGCGCAACTTCCAGCTTTCTTGGTACCAAGGACTCAAACCCAGATCTTTGTACATGCTAGGCAAGCACTCTATGACTAGGCCAAACTCCCAGCCCCAAGGTAAAGCTTTTTTCAGCACCATGTCTATGCCTGGGTTTTCTTTCATAGATTTTCTTTAAAACTCGGGGCCAGGAGTTTGGCCTAGTGGTAGAGTGCTTGTCCAGCATGCACAAAGACCTGGGTTGGATTCCTTGGTACCACATACACAGAAAAAAGCCGAAAATGGTGCTGAGGCTCAAGTGGTAGAGCTCTAGCCTTGAGAAAGCCCAAAAACAATGCTCAGGCCCTGAGTTCAAGCCCCAGGACTGGTAAAAAAAAAACCTCATCATGGTTATGCCATGGTTTGCCAAACTGATGCACACTGTAAATTTTTATACTGTATGTCACACTGCCAAAGACTGAGCTTAGTTTTTATTCTCAGGTTTTGAGGGTAACATAAATGAATGGATTTAATTATTTTAATACAGGGGTTTGCACTTAGGACTTTGATCTTGCTAGAAAAGCACAGTACTTTTTAAGCCACACTTCCAGTCTTTTTGCTTTTTTAAACGTTTGTTTTTCAGATAGGATCTTGTGTTTTTGCACAGTTGGCCTCCTGAGCTCAAACCATAGCCTCCTACCTCCTTCTCCAAAGTAGCTGGGAATACAGTTATATAGTACACAATGACTTGATTTTCCATTTACCATGTCCAACTGAATGACTGCTTAGATGCCATCTTTTATAAAACCTTAGTGAGGTGACCACTATGTGAAACACAGTCTTATCGTTCACTTACTGCTTCTTTCATGTTGTTTTTTTTAATTTTTAATTTTAATTTTTTTGGCCAATGCTGGAACTTCAACTCAAAGCCTGAGTGCTCTCTCTTAGGTTTTTGCTCAAGGCTAGTGTTCTACCACTTGGGTCACACATCCATTTCTGGCTTTTTGCTATTTAATTGGAGATAAGTCTCATGGATTTTTCTGCCCTGACTGGCTTCAAACTTTAGTCCTCAAATCTTAGCTTCCTGAGTAGCTAGGATTACAGGCATCAGCTATCAGTATCCAGGTCTTTTTTGTTGTTGTTCTTAACTTTTTTTATTTTGCCTGTACTAGGGCTAGAACTCAGGATCTTACTTTGTTCAAGGTGGTCTCAACCACTTGAGTTACCCTTCCATATCATATCATCTCCTTTTAACATTTGTTTCTGCCCAGCAGAAAAATCTAGAATTCTGTTAATGGCTTCTCTGCCAGGGTGACACAGGCACCTTTGTTTACACAAAGCCCCTCTTATCCAGATGTGTCCCATCCCCCCAAAATAAGGTACACCCTTGTTGATCATGAAAGAAATCTGACAAGGTCTTGCTCCTCATGTCCTCAGCCCACCTGATAATGTTCCTCCTGCTCCTGGCTGCCTCCATCTCCAATTAGACATCTGTGCTGAAAACTGGAAAGCAGCCTCTTAATTGGGCAGCTACCGTGACAAGGCAGGTGGTAATTTCTGCAAAGGCATTGATCAGCCAGGCCAAGCTTCTCTCTTCTTCTCACTCTGGCATTTGTCTTTAAATTTTCCCACAATTCCCCCACCCCATGTATACACATACACACACACACACACACACACACACACACACACACACACACATCCCTACAAGACAAAAATGAAACAACTGAAAACACAAAGGCATTTTTTTTCAGGAGGAACTTTTCACTCCATAAATAATATCCTACTGAACCAGGATCTGTGACGAATTTAGCCCTAATTACACCTTCTTCTCCCTGTCCCCCCTCCCTCAACCTCCCATTAAGATATATTGGCTAGGATACATGCAGGAGACCTGTTTGTAGCTATCTTTTACATAGAACTGATTGTTTAATTGCAGATTAAAGATTAATGCAAGTATAATGATTCCATGAGGACACTTCCCAGACAAAAGCATCCTGCATCAGGCTGCCTGCCTCCATTTTTCAATTTGGCCATAAATTTGGCTGGGAATTAAATAGTAAGTAGCCGTGATTGCAACTCTGGTCTCTGAAAGCACTCACGGGAATGAAAATAAATGAACAGGCTCTCACACAAAGCATGTTTCATTATCATCATTAGTAGGCAGATTCTCAACAGCACTGAAGGTGAAATCCTCTAGAGGAAAGGTTGGCACATGGTTGTTGAGTAGTATGGGTAGACTTGGATATAAGTGGTCTCAACTTGGCAAAAAATTACAAAGGAACTTTTAAAATTGTGCTTTCTTTTGGCATGCTTATTGTGTGTGTGTGTTGTGTGTGTGTGTGTGTGTGTGTGTGTGTACTGAGGCTTGAACTCAGAGCCTGTACGCTGTCCTTGAGCTATTGTTTTACTCAAAGCTGGCACTCTACCACTTGAGCCACAGCTTTACTTCATTTTTTGTTGTTGTTTTTGGGTTTGTTTGCTTTTTTCTGGTTCATTGGAGATAAGTCTCAGTCTTTTCTTCCAAGGCTGGCTTCACACAGTAATTCTCAGATCTCAGTCTCCAGCTACCAGTACTTGGTTTATCAACTTTCATTATTTAAAAAGCACCAGGCAGCTATGTCCTTTGCCATACAAAAGCTCCGCAGTTTAATGCAGTCCCACTTATCCAGCCTTTCTCTGATTTGTTGTGATTCTTGGTCCTTATTAACAAAGTTTTGACCTGTGCCAAGGAGGCCTAGTGTATCTCCTATTCCTTCCTGTAGAGTTTTCAGTGTGTCAGCTTTTACCTCCAGGTCTTTGATCCATTTGGAGTTAATTCTAGTGCAGGGTGACAAAGAAGGATCCAACTTTAGTTTTCTGCATCTGGTAAACCAGTTCTGCCAGCACAACTTGTTGAAGAGACTGTCTTTCTTCCATTCTATTTTTTTGGCTCCCTTGTCAAAGATTAGGTGGCCATAGGTCTGTGGTTTAATATCTGGGTCCTCAGTTCTATTCCATTGGTCTTCAAGCCTGTTCTTGTGCCAGTACCAAGCTGTTTTGATAATTATAGCTCTGTAATAGAGTCTAAAGTTTGGAATTGAAATTCCTCCAGCGCTGTTCTTTCTGCTAAGAAGTGTTTTTGCCATACGGGGTCTTTTATTATTCCATATGCAATTTTGAATTGCCTCTTCTATTTCTTTAAAGAATGCCATTGGGATATTGATGGGCATTGCATTGAATTTGTAGATAGCCCTTGGCAAGATTGTCATTTTCACAATGTTGATTCTTCCAATCCAGGAGCATGGGAGGTTTTTCCATTTCCTTAGTTCTGCTTTAATTTCCTTTTTTAGGGTTTTAAAGTTTTCATCAAAAAGGTCCTTTACATTCTTAGTTAAGGTAATTCCTAGGTACTTTATTTTCTTTGAGGCTATTGTGAAAGGAGTTTCTTTCCTGATTATTGCCTCGTTCCTCTCATTGTTGGTGTAAAGGAAGGCAGTTGATTTTTGAGGGTTAATTTTATAACCTGCTGCCCTTCCAAAGTTTTGAATCAGTCAAGGAGCTTGGGAGTAGAGTCTATAGGATTCTTTAAATACAGAATCATGTCATGTGCAAAGAGGGATAGTTTTACTTCCGCTTTCCCTACTTGGATCCCCTTTATGCTTGCTTCTTGCCTTATTGCACTGGCTAGAAATTCTAATAGCTAGTAAATTAATTAGGAAGCCTACAGAGTGGGAGAAGATCTTCACCAACCAAACAACGGACAAAGGCCTCATATCTAAAATATATCAACAACTCAAAAAATTGAATCACTCCAAAACTAATCTCCAAAGTAACAACCATCCCATTAAAAAATGGGCCAAAGACTTAAAGAGAGTCTTCTCTGAAGAAGAAACAAAAATGGCCTATAGACACATGAAGAAATGCTCAACATCTCTGGTCATAAAAGAAATGCAAATCAAAACAACTCTAAGATTCCACCTCACTCCAGTCAGAATGGCCAGGATCAGGAAAACAAATAATAACAGATACTGGAGGGGATGTGGCCAGGAGGGATCACTACTACACTGTTGGTGGGAGTGCAAACTCATTTAACCACTATGGAAAGCAGTATGGCAGTGCCTCAAAAGGCTAAACATAGAACTCCCCTATGACCCAGGCAATTCCACTACTTGGCATTTACCCAACTATCCAGAAACAAGGGCATACTAAATCCACTAGCACAACAATGTTCATTGCAGCATTATTCACCATAGCAAAGATATGGAACCAACCTAGATGTCCCTCAGTTGATGAGTGGATCAACAAGTTGTGGTATTTGTACACAATGGGATTCTATGCTGCTGTCAGAAAAAACGACATCGACCCATTTGTTAGAAAATGGAAAGACTTAGAAAAAATCATATTAAGTGAAGTAAGCCAGACTCAAAGGAACTTAGGCTCAATGGTCTCCCTCATTTGTCATAATCAATAGAAACCTTGGGCTCTCCTAGCAAAAAGTTACAATAGAGCAAAACCTAGATACATAAGACCATACAGTATGATGCTAAATGAAAGGACCTCCAGGATATTGAAACAAAAGCCATATAATGAGTGATTGTTTTCCTTAATGTACTATGTTATCTCTCATCTCCTTTGCTGTCCCTTGGGTATCTCATATTGTTACAGTATCTCACTTTGTTATCTGATATATTGAATTTATTTGTATTTGGTTATTTGAAATTTGATAGGGAAGGGGGAAAAACCAAGACGGGGGGTAGGGGTGGGGGGGAGGGTAATAGGTACCAAGACATGTGAACGGGTATCAATGTATGTGAATTAATGCACCTCCTATCTGGCAAATATCATGTAACCCTTTTATTAATTACAATAAAAATATTTTTAAAAAAGCGCCAGGCAGGCACACACCACACACACACACACACACACACACACACACACACACATCAGAACCACATATTATATTTACATTTATTTAGTATGAGTTCATGGTACGATGATATACAATATAAATGCACCTGATTAATAATTTGCAGACCAAATCTACATGAAACAAGAAAATAAAAGCATCTGAGAGTCGGTGTGATATTTGAAAATTCTAGGAGGCCCTTTGCCTCATAGGATATGCATTGAAATGATGCATTGAATATTTTGGATATGCAGAATATTTTCTATATTTTCTCCTTTCCTCTCTTCATTCTTCTATTTCCTTCCCCTTGATCTCTGCCCCCACCAACACCTTTCAAGTCCAGTGTCCTAATGCTTACTTTGTTGAACAGTGAGTTCATTCTTCTGAAGAATCACAGAGTTTGAATTCTCTGCGGCAAATTCTTCCCTTGCTAGGTTAGAACATTTGTGTATGCTTGTATACAACCCTGTATTTATTTGTATATCTACTAATTGTTTCTAGCTTCCACATATGAGAGAAACCATGTGCCTTATATTTCTGTGGACCTGACTTACTTCCCTTAACATAATTTTTTCCAGGACTTTCCATTTCTTTACAAATGATACAATATCACTCGTTGTAATAGACAAGTCAAATTCTGCAGTATATTAGGTACCATGTTTTCTTGGTCCATTTGTCCACTGAGGGGCATCTGGGCTGTTTCTATACCTATTGCAGCAGCAAACATGGCTGTGCCACTGGCTTTCCTGAAACCAGACTTGAAATTATGTTTGTTTTTGAGGGGTTGAGTTGGAAGGGATGAGGGTGAATGATTGAAAGAGACAATATCTATCAAAATGCATTGTCTTTATAATCTGATTTGTTGAATGGTAACTCCTTTGTACAAGTACTTATAACTACTTATGCTTTTATATATTTGATGCCATTATTGGTGTACATATTAATGACTTTTACTGGTGGCAATATTGACGAGAGACAAATATAATCATCTGTTCACTTAGATCGTTTTCTGCTTTTGATTGACACACAGAAAGAAAAGCTGAGTTTCCTCTGTGATTGGAATAGTGTTGGTTTGTTGTTAGAAAGCCAAAAGAAATGATAAAGCTTCTTTCTTCTTTACGGTCCAGTAGATCAATGAATAGGGTTATGTGAGCATTATGGTAATCGATCTATATTCAGTTTTTACTTGGTTCTTCTATGGCTGAGAGAATGATGGAATAACTTTTCATGGGTGAGGAATTACTCTATAAAAGAGATCAACCAGTGTTGAGCATGGTCACTGGTGAGTGAGTGGAAAGAAATAGTTTGAATTAAAATCATGGGTTTCTAAGTTGCATGGAAATCATTCCTATGACATCATCAGTTATCCAAAGCCTTCCCACACTAGAATTCCTGTTCTCTTCCTCCCAGGAAGGAAATATGGAAGAAATTTTGTAACATTCCCTTATGGAGCCCTCTATAAAAACCGTACATTTAGGCATGCCCATTTCTTAAGATGTTGATAACAGGAATCTTTAACTCCCATTTCCTTGAATGAGGAATAGGAAATACTTATCTCTCTTCCCCACCCCTTACACCCTGACCCCTCCCTCCATTTCTTTCTTGGCTCTTGAGCCATCTATCTAGAGCCTGCCATTTTTCTTAACGGTATGCTTTCTCTCAAACTCCTTGCTTTGGTGCTTTAAAAAACTATCAATAACAATTTGATAGTAAAGAAGCATGTAAATCTAAGAGATGTGATCCATATAGATATGAAATCATTTATGTACATATTAAAGTATTTTCCCAACTTTCAAACTGCTCCTCTTGACATGTCTGTTTTATTAATGGATAAAACAGCAAAAACAGGATCCATCATATTGTATTAATATATTAGGAGTAGATAGCACTCAACTATTTTTGTGAAAGAACATCATACAAAATAGCATAATTGACACAAACCCACATGGTTCCTCTCTTGTGATTATATAATTCTTTGCATATTTCAAATCTTGATTTTTCATGTTCATGATAGGTTGGTACAGAATTCCTCCTCTCTATTAGGATTAGAAGTTCAAGAGTATAATTTTAGATCTATAATTGCCTCTCCTACAATAGCCACTTCTTTTACCAGCCACCTGTTGAGAGAACAACTGGGCTAGCATTTTCCTCAGTGACCTTGATTCCCTTTGAGAGAAATCATTTTCCTTTCGATTCAGTTCAACAAACATGTGTGGATGACATAAGACTGTTGCTAAGCCACCAGGAAAACCAGCTTGGATATCGTACATTGTCAAACTAAATTAACCAGTTTTGAAATTCCTAAGTAAAATACATTTTGAGCTATTTTTTATCCTACCTATTGTACTAAGAATAGAAATTGTCAGTGGCATGGAGAAATTTTGCTAAAATTTCGGTCCTTTTGAGTCTGACTCAGAATTGAATGTCAAATTGTAACTTGCTAAGAGGCTGTAACTTACCCACTGGTGTGTTTTGTGTTAGATTCCCAGTGGGAAGATTTCTACTTGTCTATGTTTGCATGAATGGGCATTGACAAATGCAGTAAGGAGTTGCCTGCTGGTGATGGTTCACATATGTGATTCTAGCTACTGAGAAGGCTACGATCTACAGATAAAGGTTAAAAGCCAGCTGGGACAGCAAAGTCCATGAGACTCTCTCTCTCTCTAACCATCAGGAAGCTGAAGGTGGAAGTGTGTAGCTTAAGTGGTAGAGTACTAGCCTTATGCAGAAAAGCTAAAGGATAGTGTGAAGGCCCTGAGTTTTACTAGAAATGACCACAAAGAAAAGCAAAAACTAGGGAAGGAGGAAGGAAAGCAGGGAGGGAGGGAGGGAGGGAGAGAGAGGAGGAGGGAAGGAGGGAGGGAAAGAAATGCAGTAAGCGAAAACAAACAAATTAATATTTCTATTTATTTTCTTCCAAATGTCAGGCTCAGTTATCAAATACAGACTTTCACATGAATATTCCCTAGTTTCTTGCCTCTCTCCTTGAAGATAATCTTTCCTAAGAGCCAACAGAGTTGGGGGGGAAAGGTGGGGAGAGGGAGGAAAAGAAAAGGGAAGGAAGGAAGGAAGGAAGGAAGGAAGGAAGGAAGGAAGGAAGGAAGGAAGGAAAGAAGGAAGGAAGGACATATACAGATAGGAAGACAAAAAGGAAGGAAGGAGAGAAGGAAAGAAAAACAGTGAGAAGGCAAAATAGAGACACTCTACTTAATTCAAATTGAGAGTTCTAGGAGGAGAAATGCAAATATTCTGAACAGCAAAGAACAATAAAATCTTCAGCTGGGGATATAATGAAGAAGACAGATCTCAAACATAACTAGTAGAAAACAATTTTATTTGATAAACTACAAAACAAAAAAACCAAACAGCTCCATGAATTCAAATTAAATATCAAATTTTGAGGAAAATATTAAATTACTGACAAGTCCTTTTTTTTACTACTGGAGCATATTTCAAAACAAATTCTCTCCCTTTCCCCTACCTCCATCCCAGCGTTGACAGAAGTAAAGTTAAGCTGTTTGTGAGAATATATGTGGTATGAAAGCATGTACCCTGGATGAGAATGTCAGTCTTTTACCACGAGCAGCTGTCTGTGAAGGAAGTGATGGCTGCCTGTTGTGGCCACTGTCACCTCTCTGAACAGGGCCCTTCTCAGTCACTTCTATATCCTCTCCCATTCTATGTACTCATGAGACCCTCCACCCAGTCCTACCCCTTATTTCCCTTTCCCAGAGTCCAGCCTATTTTCTCCTGATCAGCCATGAAACAATTTATCTTCTGTGTCTTTATCTACCTACACAACCAAGTTCACCTACTTAACTTGGCATTTAAAGCTTATAACCCACCCCCCACCACCTTCTCCTATATTCCTCTCTACAAAAATGAGCCTGACCAACTAATATCTGTGTCTGTGTGTGTGTGAACATACTCATACATATATGCACATGTTCATGTATACATGTGTGCTTGCCAGGACTGGGGCTTGAACTCAGGGCCTTGCACTTTCACTTGGCTTTTTCACTCAGTACTCTTGATGACTTGAGCCACACTTCCACTGGACTTCCACCTCTTTTGTTTGTTGGTTTGTTTGTTTTGCTGGTTAGTTGGAAATTAGTCTCATGGATTTTTTTTTTCCCAGTCCTGGGCTTTAGCTCAGGGCCTGAGCACTGTCCTTGGACTTTCTCAAGGCTAGAGCTCTACCACTTGAGCCTCAGCACCACTTCCGGCTTTTTTCTATGTATGTGGTACTGAGGAATCGAACCCAGGTCTTCATGCATGCTAGGCAAGCACTTTAACCACTAGGCCAAACTCCCGGCCCTCTCATGGATTTTTTTTCTGCCTGGGCTAGGTTTGAACCACCATCCTCAGAGCTCAGCCTCCTGAGTAGCTAGGATTATGGGCAGCTCTGACTCCAGTGGAAGTCTTCCTTCTTAGTGCTAATATAGCCTTTCTTTTGTATTTAAAAGTATCTTCTTTAGTGGCCAGGAGTTTGGCCTCGTGGTAGAGTGCTTGACTAGCATGCACAAAGATCTGGGTTCGATTCCTTAGTACCATGTATATAGAAAACACTGGAAATGGTGCTATGGCTCAAGTGGTAGAACTCTAGCTTTGAGAAAGCCCAAGGACAATGCTCAGGACTGGCAGAAAACAAAACATATGTTCTTGAAACTCTTCCAAACAAGCTGAGATCTAAGCCTTCTACAAAGTTTTTCCTGATCATCTGTAATTCTCATAGCACTGATTGCATTAATAGTTGAGCACTCAAAATATGCCCACATCTGTAATCCTACTTACTAGGGAGTTGAAGATTGAAAGTAGTTCTGCTTGAAGCCAGCCTGGGAGCAGAGAAATTTGGGGCAGAGGGTTTGAAGACCTCATCTCAACAGAAAAAGCTGTGTGCCTATTATCCCTGGTAGAGTGGGAAATGTAAAGGTGAGGACCACTGTCCAAACAGCCCTAAACCAGAGCAAAAATAACCACAGTAAAGATGTGTGGCTCAAGTGGTGGAGTACCTGCCTAACATGATAGGTGTCCTGGGTTCAAGACGCAGTAGTACTTTTTTAAAAAGGAATTCGGCCTAGTGGTAGAGTGCTTGCCTAGCATGCACGAAGACCTGGGTTCGATTCCTCGGTACCCCACATACATAGCAAAAAGCCGGAAGTGGTGCTGAGGCTCAAGTGGTAGAGCTCTAGCCTTGAGAAAGTCCAAGGACAGTGCTCAGGCCCCGAGCTCAAGCCCAGGACTGGCCAAAAAAAAAAAAAAGGAATTCCAGACATAATTGCTCTTTGCTTTTCATGGAATAGACATTGTCTAGACTTAGGTTTACTCTCTCTTGTTCTGAGCTTTTTCATTTGCATAAATGATGGCCAGAGTTCAAACTATCGCATCTGCACAGTGTGAAACCTACGATGGGAAACCACAAGTGTTTTCCCCAGTCATCTCTTTGTTTTATCAAGCTGAAAAAAATATTCCCATAAGTACCACAGTAGGTTTCCTGCAAAATACTTTTAAGCAGTGTATCATTGTGTGTATATGGACACACAAACATACAGATATCACACAGCTGGAAAAGCAGGGCTTGCTGGGTACCAGTGATTCACGCCTATTATCCTAGCTACTCATGAGGATCAGAAGTGATGATTACAGTTCATATGGGTTAATCTCATGTGGTTATTGTATCTGGCTTTGATACCAGATATATTGTATATGTGTTTATTTGTTTATTTGAAATAGGGAAGGAAAGGGTAGGGAAGGGTAAGGAAGGGAAGGGAAGGGAAGGGAAGGCAAGGGGGAAAACAAGATGATTGGGATTGAGTGGGTCAAGGTAAAGGGGGACAAAAACATGAGAAGGGTATCAAGGTTCGAGAAGTAATGCACCCACTACCTGATGAATGTAATTGTAACTCCTCTATATATTATAATAAAATACAACTATATAAAAAAAGATTACAATACAGAGCCGGACCAGGCAGACAGGTTCATGAGACTCTTGTCTCTAATTAACCACTAAAAATCTGAAAATAGATCTGTGATTCAAGTGGTAGAGTGCTAGGAAGCAAAATGCTAAAAGACAGCACCCAGGCCCTGAGTTCAAGCCCCTGTACTGGCACACAAAGCAAGGATGGGATAGGGATAGGAGATCTGAAATCCACTTCACATTTTCTATTATGACTTGGTGTCCAAGGATTGATTCCAGGTGCATTATATAAGCCAAGCTAGGAAATTTTGTCTTTATAAGTATAGGACGTTTTCCTTTTCTTATGTTATTGGAAAAAGTAACAGCTTAGATTTTTTTCCTTTTATCTCACTAAGCTTACGTAAGACTTCAAAGAGAAGAATAACAGAAGAGTGAGTGTGTCTTACAAGATTCTTGTGGTGCCTCAGGATTTCTAGAGATCTCAGGCTCTTAAACATTTCCTCTTTTTGTTTTGGAAGCAGTTGGGGAGGAGAAAGGAGATGGTGGCTTTCCCCCACCCCATGTCACAGCTTCAGAGCAGAATCAAGCATTGATGTATGACATGCTATTTCTTTCTACAAGCATCAGGAATATTAAAATACTCCTATTATCTGTGCTTAGCCTCGAGCTCCTTTTAATGATTCTCCCAGATCTTGCAAGAACTCAGACTAAATCGACTGTGTGAGTTCAAATGGTAACCAGACACTGACAATTAATGGTTCTTGTCAGGATCCATAAATTATGACATCTAACTGCTAGTCTTCTTTTTTTCTTTAGTATCTCTTCTAAAAGGTTCTTGGACTGCTTATTAAAGCATCTAGCCTTTACTCTTATGGTGACCTCTCTAAACAAACAGATAAACAGAAAAACAACTGATCAGGGAGAAATTCTTGATTGCTTAATTCAAGAGAATTCCTCTGACATTTAAGAGAAATTTTTTTCAGCTCAAATTTATATTATCTATATATTTATTTGTTTACTTAGTTATTTAGTTATTTATGTTGGTGCTTCAACTCAGGTCCTGGGCACTGTTCCTAAGGATTTTTTGTTGTTGTTTTTCTTGCTCAATGCTAGTGCTCTACCACTTGGGCCACATCTCCATTTCTGGGAATTTTTGCTGGGTTAATTGAAGATGAATCTCAAGGGCTTTCCACCCAGGCTGCTTTCCAACTGTGATCCTCAGGATTACAGATGTGAGCCACTGGTGCCCGGTGGTCCTAATATTCTTTATGCTCACTGAATGACCACCATTAGAGCGGAGACCTCCTTAGGAGGGTTGCATAATTTAGAGAGTGCCTTTCCTTCTTCCCTCCTGCCCCCCAAGTTTTGGTCCTTCTTTATCCACCTGAGTTCCTTGAATGAATTGGCACAGTGTAAGGCATAGAAAATGCTAAGCTGGTATTAATCCTAGAAGAGATACTTTACCTTACTGAAGGTGGTGTGCTGGAGAGTGAAAGGAAAGGAGAGAATGGCAGGCACCAGGCCATGGGGGGTAATCTAGGGACCAGGAAGAAGTATTTACCCTGGGCAGGAGGAGCGGGGTGAGGGACACTGGGCTGGACTTTGTGTAAAGCAGCATCTGGGCTGTATTTACCCTAAGAGGAAATAGATTCTTCCTGTGGTTAATGCCAGCATGGAAATGACACATCAAGAAATGCCCGTCATGCCAGAACTGCTGGAAGGGTTACTGCTCCCTCTGCCACCTGTTTAAAGCCACAGTTAAAACACATGGAAGCCCAGCAATCTCCCTCCTCACCCCTCCTATCCCCTGCACTATTTACATAGGAAAATGTGTGAAAAAAAAACAAAAAGAAAATCTCATTACCAAGGACCAAGTTGAATGCCTATGTTAGAGTTCTAAAAACAGCAATAATTATAACAAACTCTTTTAAACAAAGGTCAAGTCATTCTTATTTTCTCATTTATTTTGAACTCAGGGCCATATGCTTGCAACCAGGCATTCTCTTACTTGAAATTAGCTCCCCTACCCCATTTTTTTATTTGCTTGTTGATTTTGCTTATGATTTATTTTGTGGATAGGGTATCATGATTTTGCACTGGACCAGCTCAGCCTTTCATCCTCCTCCCTCTAGCCCCATATCACTGAGCTGGAAGACATATGTTATGTCTGGCTGTTGTGTTGACGTGGAGATCTCATCAGCTTGTTGCCTGGACTGGCCTCACACTGCCATCCACTCTCTGCCTCCTGACTAGCTGGCATATGGGCATGTGTGCCCAGGCCTGGCCTCAAGCACTTTGGTTTGTGTCACACTTAAAAGCCAAAAATCATTTGGGGGCCCTAAGTTGCTATTTGTGTTTTCCTTGAAATGACAATTAGAAACGATGAATAGAGATTTCCCATTCTGTCTTTGCTGTAATCTTATCCCCAAACCAGAACCTGACCACACATATGCCTAAGGGTGTGCTATTACACTTGAAAGATGAAACATTTTCTAAAATTAACAAAGACAAAATAGAATCGTGTGGAAACTGAAAGGTAACAGTAACATTTCAAAGTTATTGTCGGTAAATGTCATCAATAGTTTCCAGTATTAGGTAAGGCAGAAAAGGGTCTCTCTTGCCTGGGCCTCTCTTACATTACAGTGTCATGGGTTTTATTTTTGTTGTTATTGTTGCTTACAAAATCCTTGTTCTGTCTCATGACCACTTGATAGTGATGCTATTAAAGACCTTCAAATACTGATTTTAGGGATGAATAAACAGATGACTGCCAAGGTCTAACACCAAAACCAAAAAAGTTCAGTGTTAAAAATTTGTTTTCTGGTGTCCTAAGGTTTGAACTCAGAGACTTGCACTTGCTAGGCTAGTGCTTCATCACTAACCACGCCACCAATCCTGTTGTGCACTGGATATTTTCAAGACAGGCTCTTTTGCCTGGGCACATGCTTGTACCATGATCCACCCATTCTATATGTTGTGTTCTAGGTGAGTTGAAAGGTAGGCACACCCCTATTGGTTGAGAGGGGTTCCTGCAAACTTTTTGCCCAGACTTGTCTCAAACAATGAACACTTCAATCTTAGCCACCTGATTAGCTAGGGTTATAGATTTGGGTCACTGTGGCTATCTTGAGAGACTTCTTGAATCAAGCTGGAGGACAGGAAAACAAGGAGATGCATGTGTGTGTGTGTGTGTCTGTCTGTCTATGTGTGCTGTGTGTCTGTGTGTGTGAGAAAGAGCTTAAAGCTGGGCACCAGTGGATTACATCTGTGACCCTATTTTCTCGGGAAAATCCAGAGGTTTACCACTTAAGGGCAAAAGTGATAGACTCTTTCTCTACAAATAACCAGCAAAAAGTGCTGGAGGTGTGGACTAGACAGTAGAGTGCTAGCCAAAGACGTGTGAGGTCTTGAGTTCAAACTCCAATAAAAAAAGAAAACTTACAACTCTCCTTTCCCACTCTGAACTGTCCTCCTGCCTATCTGTTTTTATTTTCATAGCATTTGACACATAATTATCTCTCCTTAGAACCTAAAAATAATTGAGGATGTGTTTCCTTTGTTACCTGTTTCTCTCACTCCACTCCACTCAGGAAAGCCAGGGTTTCTATTTAACATATTCACTGATGTCACCTGAAATAGTGTCTGCCCAGAGTTGGTGCTTGATATTTATTTATTTTAATTCATGAATGGAAATTGAAGGGAGAAAAAAAGGGAGGAAGAAATTAATCTGAAACTCAGGAATACTATTTTCTAATTTTCGGTTTTAATTAGTATTCACTATGTTCTGACAGGAGTATAGTTTGACACAGTGGAAAGGTCTTGACACATAATTATACTTTAAATGATAACTGATAGCTTTGAGGTATAATAACATCATTTCCCTTCTAGTCTCTGGTAATCAGCTCTAAATAGGAACCAAGTGGAAATGACACAGACAGGAGACCTTGACTATCTATATTAAAATGGTCCATAATGTGAACTCAGAAAAACTGGCCCAATTTCAGAAATGAGCAAATATCTGTTTACATTTTTGGCAAAAGACTGGAAAAATACTTTAACTCATAAAATTTGTCTCTTGACATTGAAATTATAGCAAACCTTGATATTCAGCAATTAAAAATACAGTGAGGGCCCTGGAGACTCATGCCTGTGATCCTAGCTGCTCAGGAGGCTGAGATGTGAGGCTCATAGTTTGGCAGGAAAGTCTGTGAAAACCTTATCTCCATTTAATCAGCATGGAAGTAGGAGTGGGGCTGTAACTCAAGTGGTAGAACCTAAATATTGAATGTAACAGACCCTGAGTTCAAGCCCCAGTACTAGCACAAAGTGTAAATGGCTAAAACTCTGAGAGCAGCTGGTAATGACAGGGCTCAGGTTTTGTCACCCTCCATCTTCACTATTGGCATTTTCTAGTTAAGAAAGTAGTTCCTGACTGGGTAAACATAGCAAGTGACTTTTATAGCCTTCTAGGAAATACATATGTATGTGTCCTTTTTAAATCTAAAAAGAAATGCATTATATATGAATGGATGAATAAGAAATGAGTTTGCTATGTTTCTTTCCATCATCATCCAAAATAACAGTATTCAGTCCTGTCAGCTGCCCTAAATACTTAAATCCCATTTCCAGAACAAATGTTACAAGATAATATTGCTTATCTGGTGATGTTTTACCACCTTCAGCCTTACAAAATACCTTCTGCCATATCTTTCACCTTTGACCAGAACTCTAAGTGCTGACCGAAGACACCCAGACACTAAAGACTCATCACCATGACACAAAGCATTTCTACAACTGCCCATGGAACTTCAATTAATTTTGAATTTATGAGAGTAATATTTAGATGTATACTTATTACAGGTCATATAACAATATTTACGTTTTGCTGTTTGAGAATATGAGAAACTAGAGTATGTTTGGCAGAAATTTAAAAATTAAGTAAAAATAGAATATAATCCAGACCTTAAGTTCAAACCCCACAACTGACCAAAATTTAAAAAAGAAAGGAAGAAAAATAAAGAAAAGAAAGAAGAGAGGAAGAAAGGAAGAAAGAAAAGATCTAAAAGATGACATAAAAAATATCTATGAGGGAAATTTTTTTTCATTTTATTTTTGGGTTAATGTATTTTATTGTTGGGTTACAGTTACATTTATCAGGTAGTAGGTACATTATTCTCACACATTGATACCCCTTCTCATGTTTTGTCCTGGTTTCCCTGCCCCCACCCCCTCCCAATCATCTTGTTTTCCCCCTTCCCGTCCCTATTTCAAATAAGTAAACTTATATACAATATACCAGGTAACAAAGTCAGATACAGTAACTACATGATATTAACCATATCCTAGCATTTATTTCATTTACTCTCATCCTATGTGACCATATGTACATAGCTTTTGATCTATTGTGATCCTCTGCTAGGAGAGTCTTAGATATGTACTAATTATTACAAATGAGGGAAACCATGGAGCCTATGTTCCTGTGGGTCTGGCTTACTTCATTTAATATGATTTTTTCCAAGTTTTTCCATTTCCTTATGAATGGGGCAATGTCATTCTTTCTGATGGCAGTACAGAATTCCACATTTTCTTGATCCAATCATTGACTAAGGGGCATCTGGGTTGGTTCCATATCTTTGCTATTGTATATAATGCTGCAATGAACATGGTTGTGTCAGTAAATTTAGTATGCCCTTGTTTCTGGACATTTGGGTAAATGTCAAAGAGTGAAACTGCTGGGTTGTAGAGGATCTCTATGTTTAATCTTCTAAGGAACTGCCATACTGCTTTCCATACTGGTTGAATGAGTTTACACTCCCACCAACAGTGTAGAGTGATCCCTTCTGGCTGCATCCCCACCAGCATCTGTTGTTATTAGATTTCTTGATAATGGCTATTCTAGCTGGAGTGAGGTGGAATCTCAAAGTTGTTTTGATTTGCATTTCTTTTATGGCCAGAGATGTCTAGCATTTCTTCATGTGTTTATCAGCCATTCTATTTCTTCTTCAAAGAAGTCTCTCTTTATCTCCCCTATGACCCAGCAATTTCACTATTTGGCATTTACCCAATCATCCAGAAACAAATCCACCAGCACAACAATGTTCATTGCAGCACTATTTACCATAGCAAAGATATGGAACCAACCTAGATGCCCCTCAGTTGATGAATGGATTAACAAGATGTGGTATTTGTACACAATGGAATTCTATGCTGCTGTCAGAAAGAACGACATCGCCCCATTTGTTAGGAAATGGAAAGACTTAGTAAAGATCATATTAAGTGAAGTAAGCCAGACTCAAAAGAACATAGGCTCAATGGTTTCCCTCATTTGTCATAATCAGTAGAAACCTTGGGCTCTCCTAGCAGAGATTTGCAATAGAGCAAAACCTTGATACAAAAGGCCATATAGTATGATGCTAAATGAAAGCATCTCTAGGATATAGAAACATAAGCCATATAATGAATGATTGTTATCCTTAAGGTACTATGTTATCTCTCATCTCTTTTGCTGTCCCTTGGTTATCTCATATTGTTACAGTATCTCACTTTGTTACCTGATATATCAGAAATATTTATATTTGGTTATTTGAAATTGGATAGGGAAGGGGGGAAAACAAGATGAGGGGTGGGGGGGGAGGAAAATGGGGACCAAGACAGGTGGAAGGGTATCAATGTATGTGAATTAATGCAAATATCTGGCAAATATCATGTAACCCTTCTATTAATTACAATAAAAAATATATGAAAAAAAGAAGTCTCTCTTTAAGTCTTTAGCCCACCTTTTAATGGGATGGTTGTTTCTTTGAGGAATTGTTTTTGAGAGATTGAATTTTTTGAG
The DNA here is from genome assembly GCF_031878675.1 of Megascapheus bottae. NCBI lineage: Eukaryota > Metazoa > Chordata > Mammalia > Rodentia > Geomyidae > Megascapheus > Megascapheus bottae. The sequence continues at coordinate 41,236,504 of NC_143510.1, forward strand.
CAGTAGATATATTTTAGATATGTGGCCTTTGTTGTGTGGCTAGTGAAGATCTTCTCTCACTCTGTGGGCTTTCTGTTTCAGTTGCTAGCTATGTCCTTTGTCATACAGAAGCTCTGCAGTCTAATGCAGTCTCATTTGTCCTAACTTTCTTTAATTGGTTGTGTTTCTGGGTCTTAAGAAAGTCTTGACCTGTGCCAAGGAGACCTAGAGTATCTCCTATTTCTTGTAAAGTTTTCAGGATATCTGTTTTTACCTCAAGGTCTTTGATCCACTTGGAATTAATTCTGGTGCAGGGTGACATAGAAGGGTCAAGCCTGGGTCAGCAATTCCCCACTGGATGTGACTGTGCCCTCTGGGGAATGTTGGGGAAGGAAGGATACGCTACTGGCTTCTAATGAGCATCTACCAGAAATGGTGTTGTTCAGGGCAGACCTCTACCACAAAGAATCCCGTAGCCCCACGTGTCCCTGTGGACAGCTAAAGAGCACAGTACTATTTGAGAACAGTTGTGTCACTACATAAGTCAACCCTACAGCTGGTCTGCCTATGCAGCCTGTGTTCAATATTCTAGAGGGCAATGGAGGGGATGAAGAATTTCCCTTCAGATCTAAAATCAGAGCCATTATGCACAGTGTTTATGCACAGTGTTAAGTCCAGGGACCAAGTCATCCTTCCCTAAACTAAATGTGTTATCTGTGTGTGTGTGTGTGTGTGTGTGTGTGTGTGTGTGTGTGTGGTGTTGGTTGTGGAGTTTGAGCTCTGGGCCTGAGCCCTGTCCCTTAGCTCTTTAGCTCAAGTCTAGCACTCTATCACATTGAGCCACAGCACCTCTTCCAGTTTTCTGGTGGTTAATTGGAGATGAATCTCCCAGACTTTCATGCCCAAGCTGGATTTGAACCACGATCTTCGCCAGGCTTGATCCACCAGTGCCAGGCTTCTTATCTTATTTTGAAACTTTACCCTTCACACATGCTGCATATTTTGTCAGAAGTTTCCAGTTCTTCTTTTCCATATGGAACCTGAACCTTGTGTAGCTGTCGTCTAATGAATTTGACAGTTGCAAACATTTAATGGTGACATCAATTCCTTATACTTCCTGGTTTTCTCAAGAGAATCAAAATGAGTACTTCATAAGACACCAACTTCACCCGGTACCCATGGGCTCTAGATGCAAGTGAGCTTATGTATATGGAGCACAACATGACCACCATTAACAGTCTCTGTCATTGTGTGTGTGTTTGTTTGTATATGTGTTGGTCCTGGAGCTTAAACTCAGCACCTGACCCTCGGTCTCTGAGCTGCTTCTGCACAGGACTACTTCTCTACTGCTTAAGCCACAGTTTTTCTTACTCCTTTTGGGTAGTTAACTGGTGATAAGAATTTCATGGACTTTCCTACTTGAGCTGACATTGAACCAAGATCCTCACATCTTAGCCTCTTGAGTAACTGGGATTACAAGTATGAGCCAGCAGGGCCTAGTTTGTATCTCTGTCACTGATTTTGTAAATAAAGTTTTGCTGACAACATAATACTTCAGTTTAAATTAGCAACCAGTTTCCTGTATACTGGCCACTGATCAATTTACCTAATCCAGGCATTATGTTGGAGCTAAAAAAGAGATGTCTCCTTTGGCATTTATATATTCTAGGAGCCAGGAAGACTTTTAAATTCTAGCTTTACCAGACGTAGTGTGACCTTGGTTTAAAAAAAATCAATTAAACCAATAATTATCTCTTATTTAAGTTGTGGATTATACCTAAATCTCCTGTGAGAAATGAGATAAATGTGGGCAAGTTAATTAATTTATAAATTGCTGAGTAGACTGCAAATATCAAGTACTAATTCCTCTCATGTGTAAATGACTTCCTGTGTGTTTGAACTCATGAGCTGTGATTTCCACTGAGCATATAACTTTTCTAAGTTGATAAGACATGATAATATACAAATGAATAATTTACCTAATCCAGGCATTAGGCTGGAGCTAAAAGAGAGATGTCTCCTTTGACATTTATAAATTCTGGGAGCCAGGAAGACTCGTGGGCAAAAGCCCATGAGACCCTTACATCCAATTAACCAACAAAAAGCTGGAAGTGGAGCTGCAGCTTAAATGGTAGAGCACTAGCCTTGACCAAAAGAAGCTGAGTGACTGTGTTCAAGTTCTAGGTTCAAGCCCAAGGACCAGCACAAATAAGGGTCACAAACAATTGTCCTTAACATGTTTGTTCACCTTGAAATGTTCAATTATAAACATTTTAAACACTAGACACACCTGGGGGGTAATAACACATTTTGATCATGTGATAGTAATGGTGGCCTTTGGGAAACTTGCAGTTTTTCACTTTTGTATTCTATTCTGTTGTTCACATCTATTCTTTGTTTTCTTTATTAATGTCCAGCATAGATGGAATGAAAATATTTTCACTCGATATAATTTTAATAACCTGATTCATATCTGTTTCTTTCATACATATTCATATACCAAGACCATATAACCCCCAGAAAAATTGAACTTATGCTATGAATTGATTAGCCTACTAAGCAATCATATCAGATGCATATAAAATCGTATATTTCTATAATCTGAGAAAATATTTTAAAGGTTTATTTACTTAACAATGTGTAACTACTGCGTGCTACTGTAATCGTGTTCAAAAAAACTGAAGGCAAATTGATAATTTTCCCATAGTCAGCTGCGCAAGATAGAGCAAACCTACTATTAAAAATGAATTCATTAGACTCTCTTTTCCTCCCAAACTCTTAGAATTTAAATCCTGTCTTTAAGAAGACAAAGGAAAAAAAGAAATCTTAAATCATACAAAAAAACCCCTCATATTACTTCTTTCCAATGGAGAACTTCACAAAAATTAATGGTGGGGGGGCAGTCACAGAGCAAACTTGCTTGCCATGGATTCCCAGTCTAACCTCCCCCCACCATTTCTCTCCCTCCCTCCTTCTCTACCATTTCTTCTGTGTTTTTCTTTTCCATCCTTTCAGTTGTTAGAACTAGAACAGACTTGAACCAAGAATCTAGCACTCTAGCTTGACTTTTTTGCTCAAGTCTGATGCCGTACCACTTGAGCCACAGCTCTACTTCCTGCTTTTCTATTGGTTCACTGGAGATAATAGTCTTGTGAACTTTACTGTCTGGGCTGGCTAGGAACCACACTTTTCAGATTTCCTGTGTAGGTAGGATTACCAGTGTGAGCCACTGGTGCCCAGCTTGGCATGGATTCTTGAAAGAGCAGAGGGATGTGTGTGTGTGAGCATGCACTTGTGCACAAATCTACTGAAGTAAAAGCTCTTGCGTTGCTACAAGGAAAATACTGTTTTAGCTTTGTGATTTGGGCATTTTAGGAGGTTGCACGTGATGAAAATCCTGAGCCTTATTCTGCCATTTCAAAGGAAGTGAAGGAACTGTTTGCTGCCAGATTTAACCGTTCTAACAATGGTATCTCAGCCAGAGCTATTTAAAGTTCTCTAAAGTATGAGATCTTTTGGTGTAAAAACAAAAACCAAAAAACAGATCAGCTTTAGTTTAGCATTCTACCAGCTCTTCTTTGAGATTATTCTTTGAACCTCTGAAATGTCCAAGTCACTCTGGGATCAAGATTTGTAGGCTGCCACTGTGAGATGACATTTAAAATGAATGAAAGAGATATAGACACCATGCTTTCTAAATAAACAAGATGTGTCTTAGTGAGAGACCAGGTATGGAAATGCTTGTTTTCTGACCTCCTCTTTTTGTGCATATGGCATTCTGGAATTGATGAATTCCGTTTCACAGAACTACAATATTTATTACCAGAGGAAAATAGATTATTAATTACAGCCAAAGGCTTCTTTGATTAAATATACAATTAATTAGCTATGCTAAGCTCATCCATCCCAGAGCTTCTTATATTTTCAGCTCGATGATTCTTCTAGTAGTTTTAATTAAAATTGTTCTAAAAAAGCCACAAGTTAGCTGCATGTGCACTTAAACTGAAGTTATCTCTTCAGTGTTTCGCTGGTTTCCGTATGCCATGTAATTAATCTTTAGCGATTAAATGTACATAAAATCACCAGAGATGCAAACTAATTTGGGCAGACATGCAACAATGAGTGATTTTTACCAGGCATTGACAGGATTGTTTTATCTGCTGAAAATTATTTTAAAAAGCATACAGATGTTAATTGTTGGAAGTAAATTTACAAAACTCTGCCCCTTCCTCCTCACTCTTCCAAATGGAGATAAATCAGTCGTAGTAGAACAGAAACATTTCAGTTTAAGAATATGAGGACTTGAGTGCCTATGGCCCATGCTAATACCAGCTACTCAGGAGACTGAGATCTGAGGATCTAAGTTCAAAGCCAGCCCGGGGAAGGAACATTCAAGAGATTCTCATCTCCAATAAAACACCAAAAATGCACAAAGTCAAGCTGTAACTCAAGTGGTAGAATGCCAGCCTTGAGTGAAAAGGCTAAGAGAGAGTTCAAGGCTCTATGTCCAAGCCCCAGAATCAGCACCCCCAAAATAGACTATGATGACTTTGCTTTGCACAGTTACATCCACCCTGTTGCCCTGTCTTGTTTGCTTCCTGAAGCAGACACAGAGCCCAGTGGAACACTGTTCAGAAATTGCTGTTCCGAATACTATTGACAGGTGTGTGTGTGTGTGTGTGTGTGTGTGTGTGTGTGTGTGTGTGTGTGTGTATGTATGTATGTGTGTACACTCATACAGACCCAAGACCTTGAGTGGGGCAGAGGTCTCCTGCTTTACATGTGTTCCCTTTGTCTGAAGCACTCTTGATTGTGTTCACTGAAGGGGATAGGGGAAAGCGCCAGATGGCCTTATCTCCTGAGCATTAGTCCCTTTAGTCTGTGAAACTATTAACACTACTAAGGTCCAGTTTTACATGACCTAGGCTGGGCTTTGAACTTAGGATCTTAAGGTCAAAAAGTCAATAACAGATTGGCAGGCCTGCCTTTCCATGTCTAGAAAACCATTGGGGGCAGGGAGCTCTCTTTCACCGAAGTCTTTAAGAAATTTGGACTTATTTTGATCATGTTTTACATACTTTGAAGTCAATTTTATTTTAGAACCAAGAAGGTCCCTGGAGAATATCTAGCTCAATCCAGTCATCCATTCAGAAAGGCCTTTTCATGTTTTATCTAGGGATGCAATTTAATACAATCATCCACCCACTGCCAATATCAACAGCTTGATTCACTATTTACTTGATAATCTTATGAACTGCTTACTGTTAAGCAGATAGAATGGTTTTCCCACTAATCTTCATATCCACCTTTTAAAGATTTAATCCTGAAACTCCTATTGACCTTTTAAAAATATTTTTATTACCTTTAAGTAGCTGTACAAAGGAGTTGCCATTCAACAAAGCAGCTTATGATTACAATGTGACTTGATCATTGTCATCCCTTTTAACATTCCCCCTCATCTCTCCTTACCTATCTCTTCCCCCAGTTTTCTTATTGCTGTAGGATATGGTTTGAATTTTTATGTATTGAATTTTTATGCATCCTCCACCTCTCTTCCTCGCCTCATGTGTCTACCTCCTTCTCCTTGACCTCAAGCCTCTACCTGTTTCCTTGTTTTTATTTCCTTTGTAAGGAATTTTACCATTTTTCTCTGAATCTACCACATTTCAGTTAAAACAAGTATGTGCACTTGTAAACCACTCCTAAGAGTTGACATATATTCACAAATTAGCTCTAACTTCCATATATGAGAGAGAACATACATCCTTTGTCTTTCTAGGTCTGACTGAACATGATTCTCCCCCCCCCACACACACAGGTCCTTCCATTTCTTTGCAAATGAGGCAATATCATTCTTTCCAACGGATGATTAACATTCCACTGTATGTGTACTGTGTTTCTTGATCCATTTGTCCATTATGGGGCATCTCTGGGCTGAATCCATACTTGGGCTCTGGTGAATAGTACAACAGTGAACACAGTTGTGCGGGTAGCTTCACTGCATCCCTGGGTAGTAAGCTTTTGTGTCAATGCCCAGGAGTGGAACTGTTGGATCACTGAGTAGTTTTCCTTTCAAATATTTTTTGTTATCTTTAGATAGCTGTTCAAAGGATTTGCTATTCAGTATGAATATAGTTATGTCAAATTTTTTGTATTTAGTTTCTTGATGAAACTCCATACCTTTCCATAGAGCTGGAACAAGTTTATATTCCCACCAACAATGTATGTGCCCCATTGACATTTAAAAATAACTGTCTAGAATAATTGTTTTTCTTTTTTACATTGTAGCTGTGCGATCTTGATAGTACTGTGTAGAGTGTGGCTTCCAGTAAGTACCCAAAACCTTTTTCTCATTGTGCTCATCATCACTGGCCATTTCAGGTGTATTTAGAGACAATCATGTCCAGGAAATTACTAGAGCGAAGTCCACATATTTTCTATTAATGTACCCTTTGCTGTTTTATGTGTATTTGCTTAAGTGCACAAATTATATAATATATATACACAAATATATAAAATAGAGTATTTTTCTCCCTTGCACAAATAATATATATACATATATATGTGTATATATGTATCTCTATCTATCTATCTATCTATCTATAATGCAGAATATTTTTCTCCCAAACCTAGGCGTTTGAGGCATCTTGGACCTTGGTGTGCAGGAGGGCACACAGAGGAGACAGTTTTATTTGTGGATGGAAAGCTTGAGGACTTCCCTGGGGACTAGGCCTTTCTATTGTGGTTTCGTGTCAACAAGGGCCAGAGTGCATCCCAGCAGCAAAATCGATTGCTGGGTATGATTGAAACCACCCGCTTCTTCTGGAGTAATGACAGTTTGTTCAGACTTAGTTCTGTCCTTTCAGACTTGTATGAAATACATTCCATCCTGCAGACACTAAGGTAGAGTTGCTGGTATGGAAAGAAACCCCTGTATGGCATGCCAGTGCTTTCTTGCGGGAATCTATGTGTTCTAAAGTTTTTGTATATTCCTTTTGATAAGATGTCTTTCAAGGCTTATATCCTATGCAAGTTAAAAATGACTGATTGGGATAGAGAATCTTAGAAAGTATAAAAATTCTGTATATGTGAGAGAGAGAGACAGAGAGAGAGAGACAGAGACAGAGATAGAGAGGGGGGAGAGAGAGAGACAGAGAGAGAGAGACCAATAGACAGAGATAAAGACAGAGGGGACAGAGAGCTCACAAAAGAGAAGAATAGAAGGTAATAGGTAAGGGAGTGAAGAGGAGAAGAGAAGACTACAATAGAACATAGAGAATAGAAAATAGAATAGAATAATAGAATTGATTTATTTGTGCCAGCCTTGGGGCTTAAACTCAGGATCTGGATGCTCTTCCCTGAGATCCTTTTTCTTAAAGCTAGAGCTCTACTGCTTGAGCCACAGTGCCACTTTAGCTTTTCCTGGGTAGTTTACTGGAGAGAAGGATCTCATGGGCTTTCCTTCTCAGGTCGGCTTCAAACTTCAATCCTCAGCTCTCAGTATCCTGAGTGGCTAGGATTACAGATGTGAATCACCAGCACCCAGCTGAATAATAGAATTTCTGATGGGGCAGGAACTACAAAGAAAGTTTCAGAGTACTGGAAGAAGTGTTTTTTTTTTAATTTCTAAAATGAACACTGAATATATAAGTCTACTGGGAGGGACATTGACTCATTGACTTACAATGCATTTATACTTGTATACTTCTGCGCTGTGTAGATTTATTTGATCAGAATAGAAATGGAGGCCAGGTTGTGGTAGAAAACTTGCCAGTCTGCTAAGGTCTTTGAGTATCATGGTGAATGGAGCCTTAAGCCTGTCTTCCAGGCATTCCCATGTTCTTCCCATCAGTCCATCTGCACTGCCTGTGGTGTATGTGTTGTCATCTTTGCCACATGCTCAAAGTCCTGGGATTCATTTCATTTTCTATATTTACAGTTTAGAATTTGAGTGTGTGTGTGTGTGTGTGTGTGTGTGTGTGTGTGTGTGCATGTCTGTATGTCTGTATGTAGGTATGTGTTGTATTGGGCTTGAACTCAGATCCTGGGCACTGTGCCTAAACTTTTGTGTTCAAGGATAGCACTCAATCACTTGGGCCACAGCTCTACTTCCTGCATTTTGGTGGTTAATTGGAGATAACAATCTCACAGACTTTCTTACCTGGGCTGGCTTTGAACAATATCCTCTGATTTCTGCCTCCTGAATAGCTCTAGGATAGCAGGTGTGAGCTAACAGTACCCAGCCAGAGTTCTTTATAAACAGTATTTGCCTTATGTCTTAACTCCCTGAAGCGTGTTGCAGGAAATTCTATGTCACCACTGGAATTTCTCATTAAACTTCAGATAGCTGGATCTGATATGTCAAAATTCAACAGATAGGTTTATTAATAAATCATCTACAGGAGCTCAGCATTATCTTAGGACATAAAAGGTCAGTAAGTAGTTGTTATCCTACCATTTTATCAGGAGACACTTCTCCGAAGACTTTTAAGTCATTTTTCATTGCTTATAGAGTCACTTGAGATACAAAATGTCTTTGGGTAGTAATGAAAGAACTCCCACAATTAGCCAGAAGGAAGTCATCTATCTTTTTAAATAACCTAGCTTAAAGAAAAACAGAATTTCAGGTGATATTCAAATACATTTCTATGACAGTGATAAAGAGGCTGATACCAATGTGCAGTTTTTGCTTTTTGCTTATAGGGGTGTGTGTGTGTGTGTGTGTGTGTGTGTGTGTGTGTGTGCGCGCGCGCTTGTGTGTAGCAGCATGGGGATTTTCTTAACGATTATATGCAAAAACAGAAACAAACTCTGTGGGAAGCTCTTCACTCATCATTTCCTCATAATTATTTGTGAACTCTGAAAGATTACAGCATGAATCCATATTTGATGACAGATAAAGTAGTATTTTCAAACATTTTGACATAATTTTATACTTACCAAAAATGTTCACCTAGGGCCTGTACTCCTAGCTGTTCAGGAGGCCGAGATCTGAGGATCAGAGTTTGGAGCCAGTCTGGGCAGGAAAATCCATGGAACTTTCATCTCTATTTACCACCAAAAAGCTGGAAGTGGAGCTGTGGCTCAAGGAGTACAACACTAGCCTTGAGCGGAAAAAGCTCAGGGACAGTGCCTAGGCCCTGAATCCAAGTACCAGTAGTAATATAAAATAAAATTAAATTAAGATGTTCAGTGAATTAGAGGCACAATCTCAAGAAGCAAAGCTCCCACTGTGAGCAAAAAGGCTAACCAAGAGTTCAAGGAGCTGATTTCAAGTCTCATCTCTCTCTCACACATACACATTCAAGAACCATATAGAGCTGAGCACTACTCAGGTGTCTGAGGTCTGAGGGTCATGGTTCAAAGCCATGCAGGGCAGAAAAGTCCCCATGAGACCCTTATCTCCAGTTAACCACGGAAAAACTGGATGTGGCACTGTGGCTCAGGTGGTAGAGCTATAGCCTTGAGCACAAAGAAGCTTAGGGACAGCACCCAGGCCCTGAGTTCAAGCCCTAGCAACTGACCAAAAAAAAAGAACCATACCAAGAAGTCTCAAATATCATTTACTCAAAAACCCCTGAATTCTAACCTTGATTAACATGTTCCACTTATTTTAAAGCCTCTCACTTTCCCCTCTTATAGCATGATCAATAGTGGGACAAATGGATACTATTTGCCCCAATACATGTCTTCTGGGACATTCTTATTTAAAAAAAATAATCTTTCCTAAAATTGCTGATTTTCTCTAAATCTGAGAAACTAGCAATTATATTTTAGATATAACTCATTTTGGCTGACATAAATTTACAAAGATAATACATTTCAGTTGTCACCTTCTGTTTGTTATTGTCTAAATTAAGGATGTTTCAGATCTAGCTCTACTGATGACACTTCCAGAGGGATAAAGAAGGCATACATGGCTATTTCTTTGTACCAGTACTTGGGCTTGAACTCACTATCTGAAAAAGCTACCTTAGTTTTTTTTCTCTTGAGGCAGGTGCTCTATCATTTGAGCCACAGCTCCACTTCTAGTTTTCTGAAGGTTAATTAGAGATAAGAATCTCATGGATTTTCCTGCCCAGGCTGGCTTTGAACCATGTTCCTCAAATCTCATCCTCCCGAGGAACTGTGATTTCAAGTATGAGCCACTGGCATCTTGCTGTTTGGACAGTTGTCAGCAGTGAAGTAGAACCTAATACACAGCTAAAGACAGAAGTCTCCATTTGTTCAGTTATATTTTCAGCTGGCAAATAATATGTTGTAGAATGATTTGGATGAAATTAATTAATATTTCAATTACCTCACATATTTTTATAGTGAGATTATTTAATACCATCTGTTACGGAGGCAGTTTTGCCCAGTGAACATGGAGGAGGTGGATGGAGAGGGAAGGGTGGATCTTCTAGATGCATTTCACACCTGTGGACTTAGAAGTGGAATGTGGGCCACGCATGCTCACAGGATGACACCCATGTGGGTAGAAGGCTGAAGACCTGTAGCGGCGCCCTGATCAGTGTCTGGACTAAACTATAGTGGTGAAGCTGGCAGCCTGGCCAGGCAGCATGTGGTGGTCAACATGCTAATACCTAGAGCTGGTGGAGGAAAGGAGGTGGGGGTTCTGAGGACAAACCAGGTGAAGGAGGGAAGCCATCCTTTCTTACATTTTCATGAAGAAGAAGAAACTTTAAATAGGAAGACATAAACAGAACTGTGTTGTGTACGTTTCAGTTTATTGCTATCATTTCAAATTAGAGTATATCACGACCTGTTAATTACAAGAGTAATTTATATAAGTACCCTTCAAATCCCAGATGGGACTATCTAGATGAGAAGTGTGGCAGATGGGGAAGAAAAGGAAAAGAAAACGCAGAAATCAATACAAAAATAAGACCAAAAAAAGGCACAAGATAGTGAAGGGAGAAATCAATGGTGAAAGATAGCACCAAGATTTTCTAGAACTCAGACTACAAATTCATAGCTAGTTTTGAAAAGTTTACCAGTTATAGATTTATTATATCTTTATGTGTGTATCTTTGTGTGTGTGTGTGTGTGTGTGTGTGTGTGAGTGTGTGTGTGTGTACACGTGTGTATGCACATGCGCACACATGTTTGTGCTGGTACTGAGGATTAAACACAGAGCCCAATGCTGTCTCTGAGCTTTTTCACTAAGGATGCTCTACCATTTGAGCTATATCTCTGCTTCTAGCTTTTTGCTGGTTAAAAGAAATGAGTCTCACAGACTTTCCTGCCTGGGTTGGCTTCAAACCAGGATCCTCAGATCTCTCAGTCTTCAGAGTAGCTAACAGTACAGGGTAGGATCCTCCAGCACCTGGTTTATGAGGTCTTACGACAAAAGGGTAAAAGGAGCATAGTTTGCATTTTGTAAAAATCTCACAAAGTGGAAGTGCACTATGGAGGGATGCGAAGAACACATAGGACCATCATAGTAACGCAGGTCTTACAGCTCATGAACACAACTGCACACTGGCTTTTTCAGTATCCCTTTGCGGTGCTAGATGTCTTTTAGCTAGTAACTACTCTTATATATAATGATTGTTAACTTAGAGTTCTCAGGTTGTAAGTGTATGTGGTAGAACGTGAGGTACCTGGCCAGGGAACGGCCCCCACATGTTGTGAGTTCTAGGTTAGGCACCAGTCTCTCTGGGGAAAACATACAGGGCAGGAGCCAGGAGGTTCACACAGGCAGTGTGCGGTGGAGACTCTGCCTGTAATCCTAGCTCCTCAAGGATCGAGCTTCAAAGTCAGCCCAGACAAGAAAGTCCATGAGACTCCTCTCTTCAACTAACCACCAAAAAATGCTGGAAGTGATGCCGTGGCTCATGTGGTCGAGCACCAACTACTATTAAAAAAATCCAAGTGAGAATGAGAGGCACTGACTTCAAACCCCTGTACCAGGACAAAAGAAAAATCGTTTACATTAACTTGAAGCTTGTTTATGCCAAATGTTTTTAATTACGATAAATTTTTGAAATATTTTGAATCCCTCTGCATCAAGCACTAAGCCAGAATTTAAGTTTTATTTCTTCTTCCTGTGGAATGTTGCTAAACTCTGCCCTGGCAGTGCCGCTCTCACTGGCACTTGGCTGCTTTGATCAGAACAGAAAAGAATAGATTCACATTTCCTTTGTGACTTTAGAAATGACATTAATGCTGTAGTTATTTGTGAGCATGAGAGTTATAAACAAATCAGAGGCAGCATAAATTGTTAACACTCCAGCCTTTTCTACCTATTTGAATTTAAATGCACCCTACCCAATGACCTAATCCTTTGTAGCTATACTTCTCTCATTGTGTGCTGTTGGTGGTTGGTTGATTTGTGGTAATGGGCCACGAGAACATACCCTGGTCTTTGAGTGATTGTTGATTATTTCATCTTGGAGGATCCAAATGTTCAGAAGTCCTCATTTTGGATAAGAAGCATGTAGATTTGGAAACCAGCATTAGTCGCATGTAACTGCCTCTAGAAATGGCATTCACTGGGCACTTGGGTATTTATGAGCTCTTCTGCACTTCAAAAGCCAGGAAGAAGCTTCTTGGTTTTCTGATGGTCAGGAAAATGATGCATCAGGCTGCATTTAGAGGAAAAGTCCAAAGGGAACAAGTCCTGTACCCACAGAGGCTGACGGCCACCCAACAAGTGATGATGCTGGGGCTTGAACTCAGGGCCTGGCTGCTTTCTTTTAGCTTTTTTGCTCCGAAAGCTGGCATTTTACTACCCAAGCCAGACTTGCACTTCCAGCTTTTTGCTGATTAACTGCAGTTAAGAATCTCACAGGTCCTTTTGCTCGGGCTGGCTTTGTACTGAGATCCTCCATCTCAGCCGTCTAAGTAATATATTCTTTTCACAACACAACACCCACAAGACTCAAGACAACCACAACACTCCCAGCACTCACAGAACTCATAACACTCACTCAAAACACTCACAAGACTTACAAGTTGTTGTAAATCATTCAGCCCCATCTGCCAAAAGAAATGTATTCACACCTTTGGCACCAATTACTATAAAGTGGCTGCTTTTTTTTCCCTATCCACTGAAGCCTGTGCCTAATGGTACAATGAGAAACAGAAACTTTTTAGAAATGGCACTTGTATTTTCTCACAACTTCCATGTTTGCTTCAAGCTATCCCTTGAGCAGGATCTAATTTTGAAGCCTATCCTTCTAAAACTGATTTGGGCAAAGTGCCAGTAAAGGGAAGACCTCAAAAAGTGATCAGTGTGTCTCCCATGATCAATTTATCTTCAGTTTCTTATCACATGCATGTCTGTCAGTCCAACCAATTCATGCAACTGCACTATGTGTGACGTGGCCAAACACAGACACCTCGCTCTTTTTTGCAATCCCCAAATTAGTCTGCCAGGGCATATCAGCACTGAAATTCACAGTTATCTTTGGAAAAGGCATTTAAAATTATCTTTAAGTAGTAAAACAAAGAAATTGCCATTTAACAACGTGCTTTATGAATACAATATGTTCTGGTTTCCTTTTCTTTTTTTAATTGGTCTACTTTTCCATTTCTCTCATGTGGGCTTGGCTGTCATAGGTCCCATTCAGTTGGGGATAAAGTTATCAAATTGTCAGATATTACCATAATAGATAGAATTGCATAATCTGTGGTTATAATGACACTTGACACTTGACCCACTCACTCTATCAACCCCTTGAGAGGAAAATCGTTTTCTTTATTGTACATTTCAACCAAACTGCCTTTCCTCATGAACCTCTTCTGAATATGAACTTTAATCCATAACTCGACACCACTGGGAATTTTTTTTTAATTATCTCCTTCCATCAGTCTTCCTCCTAATACTCTACATTCAATTCTTCTCCTGAAAATCAACTTCCCTGGATTCCCTGGATTCTTCTAAGCAAAAAAAAAAAAAAAAAAAAACAGATTCCCTCATTTTACTGAGCACCAGGAAAAGTTGAGAATACATACTTAAATACATGTTTAAGTACGAGTATTTGAATGTTTAACTGCATATGCTTAAATACCTTTAATATTATTTTTGTAAGAAAATGTGATGGAGCTTTATTAAGTCAGCAGGCAAGCAGACAGACAAAAACCAGAAAAACAGACAAGTAGAAAGGCAGGGGCACACTGACAGAGTGTGAGTGCTTTCATAGGGAGATGGAGTGGGGAGAGAGGAGAAAGGGTGGGAGAGAGAGAGGGAGGGAAGGAGGGAGAGAGAGACAGAGACAGAGAGAGACAGAGACAGAGAGAGAGAGAGAGAGAGAGGGAGAGAGGGAGAGAGAGAAGGGTTTCAAATATCTTTAATAGAGGGCTTCTTCATCTTGACTTTCATATTGCAAAGCAAATAAAATTTTGCATACTGTCCACACAAAAGCAAAAGTAAGACTGAAACAGAGAAGAGAGAGGAAGAAGAAAGAAAACACTGTGATAAAGAAATGGAATGTGCCTGGGTGTGGCGGCCTGTAATCCTAGCTACTTGGGATTCAGGGATTGAGAGATTGTAGTGCAAACTGGCCATGGAAATAAAAGTTCACAGGACTCCATCTCAACCGCTGGCTGACTGCAGTAGTGTAGACCCATCATCCCAGTTACTGGGGAGATATAATATCTGGGCACAGGCCACTTGCCTGGCATTCTCAAGTACCAGGAGGGAGATCACAGCTGTGGCCAGCCTGGGCATAAAATGAGATCAGGATTATCCTACAATCCCAGCTACTCAGGAGGCTAAAATGAAATCATGGCTCAAAGCCATCTGGATAAGAAAGTCCATGAGACTCTTTCTCTCCAGCTAATCAGCAAAAATCTAGAAGTGGAGCTGTGGCTCAAGTGGCAAAGTGCTAACCTTAAGTGAAAAAAGCTCAGGGACAGACAGAGAAAAATGGAAATGGTGACATTGATCAGGATGCATTGTACTCATAATCTGGATGTTGAATTAAAATCCTTTCTATAACTACTTACAGGAAAAAAGGGGGGAATGGTGGCCAGGCCCTGAGCTCAAGCCTCTATACTGGCATACTCACCAAAAAAATGAGGTAGGGAAAGGGCTAGAAATGTGATTCAAGTGGTAGAGCATCTGCCTTATAAATGTAAGACCTTGACTTCAATCCCCAGTACTTCCAAAGAATGAATGAATAAATAAACAAAAAATAGAATACAGCTATGGAACCATGAGACACTAAATTTCTTGTTGACTATTGAAGCTAACAACTTGAAAAAAAATGAAGTTTGGCCACTAATTTATTGGTTGATTTCCTGTTGAGTTTCTTTATAGGCTTAACTTCAGACATTCTTCTAATATTCTTCCTAGACATAATAGGAGATAACTGAGCAAAACAACTGGCAGAAAATCGCAATTAATCTATTCTTTACTGTTGGTAAAAGTCACGACTTACAAAGAGGTGACCTTTCGACAGGCTAATGCTGTGTTGATGAACTTCAAGCAGAGGAACGTTTAGTATCAACCCTGCTTATACTTTGCTAAGGAAGCACGGGGGGCAGGAGCGCCTTTAAAGGTCAAAGACTTCTTTACTTTGAGAGATATTAAACAGCTTATGAAAATAGAGGTCAGCCACATGGAACCCAGAAGAAAAGAACATTCCCCAATAGGGAAGTGAGGTATTTAAGGCTGCATGGACTGGCCTTTTGTAAAATTATATTTGACTGTCCGCAGATGAATGAAGAATATTTGCATATAGGTGCCATACTCTTTACCTTTTGTCTTGTATGTAAGTTTATGTGTTTGGGAAAAGGGAAGGGAGGTCACAGAAATGGAGGGACACAGGGTGAACAAATGCAGCAGTGGCACTGATTGGAAATGGCACTATGTTGAAAATGAATGATAGAACTTGTGGGTGAGAAGAGCTGGGAGTTTGGCCTAGTGGTAGAGTGCTTGCCTAGCATGCATGAAGACATGAGCTCAATTCCTTGGCACCACTTACATAGAAAAAAAGCTGGAAGTGGTGGTGAGGCTCAAGTGGTAGAGCTCTAGCCTTAAGAAAGGCCAAGGACAGTGCTCAGGCCCTGAACTCAAGCCCAGGATTGGCAAAAAAAAAATAGAAAACCAAGAACTTGTGGGTAGGAGTGGGAGGGAAAAACTGGGAGAAAATAAGAGATGGGATTACATTATCCAAAAAAATAATTGTATGCTTTGACTTGTAACCTCTCTGTACATTACCTTTACAATAAAAATAAAATTAAAAAACCCAGAAAAGTAAATGCCATACTTGCAAACCAATGGATGTTCAGATTCTAAGATCAATAGTTATTGATCTTATCTGAAGGCTGGTATTGCTTGCATAATCTAAAGATTGTAGTAAGAACTAATGATTTTACAGTCTAAAATATTTTTCATTTTATGTTTCTGTTGTTGCTGTTGTTGTTGTAGTCTAGGATAGGCAGAAATGATCTTATTTAGCATGTAGGAACACCAAATAAAACAATTATCAGCAGGAAACTCAATTTAAAAATTTTTGCTTTGAAGATAAGAAAAATCAATCTAGCTCAGCACTGATGGCTCAAACCTGTAATCCTAGCTACTCTGGAGGCTGAGATCCGAGGATTACAGCTCCAATCCAGCTGAACAGAAAAGTTTCTAACATTGTATTTCTGATTAGCCAGGCAAAAAGCTTGACTGGAGGCCTTGCTCCAGTGTGTTCTACAGAGGTAGACCAATCATTGATTGTGAGCAAAAAAAAAAGCCAAGCCACAGTGTGCTTGAGTTCAAGCCCTAATACCAGCAGAAAGAAAAAGGAAAGAAGGAAAAGGAAGAGGAAAATAAAAGCCAGTTGCTGGTGGCCCACACCTGTAATCCTAGCCACTCAGAAGTCTGAGGTCTGAGGATCAAGGTCCAAAAGCCAGCATGGGCAGGAAAGACCAGCAGACCTTATCTCCAATTAACCAGCAGAAAGCTAAAAGTAGAGGTGTGGCTCAAGTGGTAAAGCCTCAGCCTTGAATTAAAAAGCCAAGGGTAGGTGCAAGTCTCTGAGTTCAAGCCTCAGTACCAGTATGCACACATACAAAACAAACAAGATCTATTTCCTTATTTCATGCCACTCATAGAGGTTGTTCTTGATGCAAGGCTTATAGGAAAATGTAATAGGTTGACAGTATTGCTATAGATGTTAAATCTAGCTGATAGCAGATTGTAACTGAGAATTTTTTTCTGAGGGAAGGGAGTGAAACCCTAGTAGACCATCTCTAGTGTGAAGTGTCGTCAACAGAACAGCTGAGGACAATGTAGTCACCACATGGATTCTCCCTACAATCCTAGTACCACCCAGTCATCCTCAATAATTATTTGCTGGGCGCTGGTAGTTCACATCTATAATCCTATTTACTCAGGAGGCTGAAATCTGAAGATGACAGTTCAAAGCCAGCCCAGATAGGAAAGTCCATGAGACTCCTATCTCCAGTGAACTACCCAGAAAACTCAAGTGGAGCTGTGACTCAAAGTGGTAGCCTTGAGCTGAAGAGCTCAGGGACAGCACCAGGCCCTATGATTGGAAAAGAATGTGCTATTTGCAAATACCATCCCTAATGGCAAACCTAATAGATGATGCTATTCAATATAAGGAGCACGTTTTTAGGTTGTGCCGTTCCATTCTACGCTTCCCAACTTCACATTCTTGGAAGAGACAGTGGCTAGCCCTGGCTCAGAGCACCAATCCTCCAGCAAGAGCTCTGGGAAGACATACCAGCGTTTCCCTGTTTCCCACCTGTCAAAGTCAGCATTCCAAAGTGTGTCAATGGAAATTCCAGCACAACAGTTCCAGTTCTGCCCATGGAGAAAGTACACAAGTGAGTGCACACAAGGAAAGTATGCACACCAGCAACTTCCACTCCCAGCTCCAGCTGAGACTTCCTACGAGTGAGCCAAGAACTGAACTGGGACATATTTTGCTGGTGTGGAAACTTAATTGCTCATTTCTTTGAAGGCACATTAACTCTTTCAGGGTCCATTGAGTAAATTAAGTCCTCCAGATCATTAAGCTTGTTTCTACGTGACATACCATTTCTACCTAGCTTTGTATTATTTACCCCCAACACTTGAGAACACACATATCCTTTGTCTACAGAGAGAGAGAGAGAGAGAGAGAGAGAGAGAGAGAGAGAGAGAGAGAGAGAGAGGATATGTGCTCATTAGTTTCTTCATTTTAAGCACCCAGGGATCTCTAAAATGTTACCTGAAACATGACAGCCATCAAAGCCTCATCAATAGGCAGGTAGCTTTTTATGATGTGTAGAAATGGCAGTACTTTCTTGACATAGTATTGGACACAGTTTTTTTCATTCATTTGGCAGAGGAATCATGAAACAACTCTAGGATTCTGGATTTCTCTAGTAAGTCACTTCCACGGAGAGCTTGTGTTCTCTGGGAAGCAAGCTGATAAGCATGTGAGAACCATCTGAAAAATAATGAGGAAAAGTAGGTTGGTGGTCTGGGTGTCCTGAAAACTGGGGAACAGTGCTGGCTCATTGTAGGAAGGTGGGGGTAGACTACTTTCTGCCCCTAAATGACAAAGATTTTGCTACTGCTGAGGGCAACTTCTGAACAGTGAAGCTAACACCATCACCTTTCCTCTATTGTCTTACACAGTCTTAAGTTGGTATAAATTGAGACATGTAGGCACTTGAAGGGTTACAGTGTACTCTTTCTAGGGATATTTAGGACAGAGTTTCTGTCATCAGTATATAGATTGGCTTGGATCTTGGATCTTCTGATGCTATGGATGGGGGCTGCATCCACAATTCTGTATCTCTTGCTGGTATTGCTATTGTTGGTCTATGGAACACATTTCAAATTTTTAGAAATTGAGTTAAAATATGACCGAGCTGTTACATGTTCTTTTTTGTTTTACTGTGTTGTTTTTCTTTTTGTGCCAATATTGGAGCTTGAACTAAGGGTGTAGGCCTTGTTCCTTAGTTTTGTTGTTGTTGTTGTTGGTTAAGGCTGGTTGGTGGTCTATCACCTAAGCCACAGCTCCATTTCTGACTTTTTGGAGGTTAATTGGGAAATAAACAGGCTCATAGACTTTCTTGCCCAGGCAAGCTTCAAACCACTATCTTCAGAACTCAGCCTCTCGAATAGCTAGTATTATAGGCTTGGGATATCAATGCCTGGCATAACATAGTCTTTAATAAAGATAATAAATATGGAAGAAATATGACAAAATCCTGAACACATAGATTTCAGGCAAGTAAGATTTGGATTAAATATTGAAAATACCATCACCCCAGAATTGACAGATGGGATTTTAGCATTCTATCTGAAAATTTTGGTGACCATGTTGCCATGTTTATAAGATTCTAATGTGGAAGGTAGATCTCAAATACACTGAAACATGATAAATTATCTAGGACCCCAGCCATTCACACACAGTGAGACCCTTAGGAGAGGAACACAAAGGCACAACGCCTATGTGTATCTATCATCTAAAATAGTATTTATCAAAATGAACCCCAGGAGGTGGAAACTGGAGGCATTTTCTTTGTTGTTTGCTGTCTTCACTGTGCCTTTTGCTTTTCTTCTGTTCATCTGTGAGGGAGGGCGCAGAAATGGAGGGATCAAGCGAGAACAAATACAGCAGTGGCACTCACTGGACACTGTGTGGAAAAATGATCTATACAACTGGAGAGTGTGGACGGGAGGAAAAAACTGGGAGAGAGCAAGGGAAGGGGTAGCACTGTCCCCAAAGAAATGTGCTCTTTACCTGACTTACAAATGAGACTGCAAGGCCTCTCTCCATCACTTTTATAATAGCAGTCTAAGAAATGTAAGCTTTTCTAATAATTCCTGATGGCATTTTGTTGATCAACTCCAGAGACCTGATAAAGACAGGAGAATCACTGTCCAGTAAATGTCTGATCACACAGGCCTGCTGAGGTGGGGGCGCCCTCTTGCCTGGCCTGCGTCCCTCCCTCTGACCCGGGCCTGTGCTTGCGTCCCGCAGGTCAACGGGAAGGACCTGTCCCGGGCCACGCACGAGGAGGCAGTGGAAGCCTTCCGCAACGCCAGGGAGCCCATCGTGGTGCAGGTGCTGCGGCGCACGGCCCTGGGCAGGCCCTGCGGCGCCGGCCCGGCGCTGAGCCACGCCAGCACGCAGACGGACATCACTTTCCAGCACATCGCAGCCCTGGCCAAGCTCCGGCCCCCCACGCCGCCCGTGCCGGACCTCTGCCCGTTCCTGCTCTCCGACAGGTGCTCATCGCATTCGCCCCTGCATGTCCAGGGGGGTGGGTGAGCGCGAAGAGCCACCTGTCCACTGAGATGGCTCGCCGGCCCTGGCTAGCTGGCCCCCCTCGCCAGGCGCCTGGCTCCATCTCCTGGAAACCTGCTTGCTAGAGAACAATGGGAAGTAAAAGCTAGCCTTGCCTCCCATGAACTCTCTCCACATTGCCTGTCCTTTACTGGGTGGAGAAGGGCAGGCCAGTACTAGGGCTGGACTCGGCCTGGATGCTGTCCTTTAGCTTTGATGTGTGCGAGGCAGACTTTTTACTGCTTGAACCGCAACTCCAACTCGTGGAGGTTTTGTTGGTTACTTTGGAGTTAAAGTCTCTTACGGACTTTTCTGCCCGGGTCGGTTTTGAACTCCGATCTTCAGATCCCAGCCTCCTTGAGTGGGAAGGGTGACAAGTGTGAGCCATGGGTGCCCATGTTGTTTCTGGTCATTAATGGCCTTGGGCGGCTTGTGAACCGTGGTCAGGAAAATAGCTTTTCTCATCAAAAACCCTGTTCTCTTCCAAAACCCCTATTAAGACTCAGGTGAGAGGTGAGGTGTTCGCACAATTTAATCCCTGGTGGGTCGTCTCTGCCCTTCTCCCTGGCTTTCTCTTCTTTAAAAGGGAAGCTGGAAACTTAATTTAATTACAGTGCAATTCTCCGAAGAAACCAGTATATGAAGACATAAGCAAAGGGTTCCACTGTCAGAGAGCAAGCATACTGCAAAGAAATGAAGAAGGATTAAAACAATGTTGTCTCTCGATTTCTACCCAATATGAATGCAACTAGAGAACTTTATTCAGATAATGCTAGGTGTATAGATTTTCTCTGTACATGTACTTATACCAGTGTGTGTGTGTACTTATACCAGTCTTGGGGCTTGATCCCAGAACCAGGACACTATCCCATAGTTATTTCTGCTCATGGTTGGTGCTCTACAATTCAAACCTTGACAGTTCTGCTTCTAGAACCACAGTGGTTCCC
Organism: Megascapheus bottae; assembly: GCF_031878675.1. Taxonomy (NCBI): domain Eukaryota; kingdom Metazoa; phylum Chordata; class Mammalia; order Rodentia; family Geomyidae; genus Megascapheus; species Megascapheus bottae. The sequence goes on from NC_143510.1 coordinate 41,257,682, forward strand.
CATGCTGTGCATTCATTCATTCATTCATTGTATTGTAGCAGCATTTTATGTCAGGCCCTGAAACTGAGTGCTGAGAATAAAGCTAGGAACAGAGTGAAACTACCACCTCCTGGAACTGATGATCAAAAATGAGAAATGTACTTGGGTATCAGGCTCCAATTAACCACAAAACAGCTAGAGGCAGAGCTGTGGCTCCAGTGGTAGAACACTAGCTTTGAGTAAAAAAATCTCAGGGACAATGAATGCCAGGACACACACACACACACACACACACACACACACACACACACACAGCCTAACTATAGTAATTCAAAGATGATTACTCTGAGCAATTCCAGCACTCTCCAAAGGTTAAAGAATACATGACATCCATGCCTAGAATTTCCTCACTTCCATTATGTAATGTGTTCTGAAGGGGAATTATAAAAATCCTGCAGCTTATAGGCATTTTCCATGACATAATGCCATGAATACTATCTATAGTTTGTATATGTGCAATCTATCAAAGGATAAATGGGAGATTATGAATCAAAATAGGAATAGATTGTCTTTACATCAGGATAATACGTGTAGTATATTCTACAATCTGTAATATGTATGTTTATATATATATGCCTTGTAATGTTAATGACTTTCAAAATCTAAATTATCTTAGGAGGGAGTAATGTGTGAATATTCTATAGTTTGATATATATATATATATATATCACATACTGTTAGAAATGACTTTCAAAAGCCAGCCTAGGAGGTGTGTACACACCTGTAGCCCTAATTCCTTAGGAGGCAGAGATCTGAGGGTTGTGTTTCAAAGCTAGGCTGGGCAGGAAGAATCTATGAGAACCATACCTCAGCCATTAAAAAGCCAGAAGTTGAGTTGTGGCTCAAGTGGTAGAGCACTAGCCTTGAGCTTAGGGACTGCACTCAGGCCTGGAGTTCTGAAGTTCAGGCCCCAAGACACACACACACACACACACACACACACACACACACACACACACACACACACACACCCAAGGGACTTGAATTTTAAGATTATCAAGTAGTTTGCTCTAAAATAGCCTCTTTGGATGGAGACAGCAATCCTAAATGCCATCCTTCCTGTGGAGCTGGTTTCGGGCAGCGGGAAGCAGGCCAGAGATTTTGAGTGGAAGAGCATGAGCTGTGTCTCAGAAGGCCAGTACCTTCTTTAGTCTTCTTTTAGAAATAGTGTATGGATGGGATTCATCACAGAAGAAAAGTGATGGCTCTCACTCATTGTTTCTGGACCACTAAGATCACTGAATGTCTTATTACAAAGTAGAAAAAACTAAAAGTGCAGTTTGAAAACAAACTTCAGTTTTAATCATGCTATGTTCCTTGCATTCCCCGCAGCTGCCATTCTCTCCATCCGATGGAACATGAGTTTTATGAGGACAATGACTATCTCCCCAGCTTGCCCACTGATGCAGACAGGACAGAGGACTTCGAATATGAGGTAAGATCATTTTCACTTCCTGTTCTTTCATGAAGGGTTTTGCAAATCAAAGGAATTCACTTATTATGTGGAGAAATAACTTGTTTATTACATACCTGTAAGATCTCACTAGTCTTTGAATTGTCTGCAATATTTTAAGTATGTTGGAGAATACTTACATAGTTTAAGTCTGGAAATAATTGGGATTTTGTTGCGTTTGATATAGTATAATATAGTGGTCTTTTTTTCCCTATCTTTCTGTGATGTAAGAGGGTTTCTTTAGTAGAATTTGGAAAGGAGATTGTGCTCATTGCTTTTATTCATTGGGTAGTTTTCTGGTTTTAATTGCTAAAGTAAACTATTGTATTGGCGATAGTGTCCATGTTTTCTTTATTTTGTCTCACGTGTACATTCTAAAGAGCAGTTTCGAGTACGTTTGAGTGCTCTTAAAGAACCATGGGCACATACACATGTATATGTATATGTACGTGTATATGTTGTATATATATTTATATATAAAGAGAGTAGTTCCACAGATGTTTTAGAAATGGAGATGGTATTTAACAACTGTGACACTGTTCATGCTTCACATGATATAATGTTAGATGGTGTATTCTGCAATATGTAACACTTCAGAACACTTATCTTCTACTTTGTGAATGTCATTCACTGAAAGTTGGGATTTCGCCTAATATTTCTTTTCTTTCTGTGGTCCATAAATCCTTGAAAGATTTCAGACCACTCTGACATTTGGAAATAAAGTAGACTGCGGAGGTAAAGAAGCTTTTGATAAACAGGACTTTTAATGCTTCAGATGATGTCATAGAGATTCAGCAAAGTTCTTTTCCATCTTGCAACCAGGAAATCCTAAAATCTCTTCCCTTAGGAGGATCAGAAATCCATAAGGCCAATTCAGTGGAGCTCACCTAAAGCAAACAGATGTTTATTTGAAATCTTCCCTCCGCAAAAATCATTGTTAGAAGTTACAAAAATGGTTATTTGGAAAGAAATAACTTAGTAAATGGTTCTCCCGCTTTTGTTGGTGTTCATAGGTTAGTTTTATCTCTTCCTCTTAATTATAGGAAAAGTTCTAGTCTATAAAGCTGCTCAAGCATTGGTATGCTCTGAACCAGCCATTAGATTTTGGTCTCTTCCTGCCAAATAATTTCCTAAATTGAAACACTTAACAAAATAACTGCTTTTCTTTCCATTTATGGAAACCTTCAGGTTTGGTGAATGGAACTATCTGGATTACTTTGGGTTTTTAACTTGGGCTTCTGTGTTCCGAGAAGAGGTTGTAGGAAGAAGAGATGAAAGCTAAGCAAGAGAAAGATCCCTTTCATTCATCAGTGTGTCATTGCAGTAACACAGCAAAGACTGCTGTCAGAACCTCATCCTCTTTTATTGACCAATGTCCATTGTACTTGCTCACATCTAAAAGAAGACAGTGTTAAATGTTGAAACAAGTTATCTGTAGGCTGAAATCTTAGTTAATCACAGCATCATAGTCATTCATTTGCTGTCAGCGGTGGGTTTTGTTGCCAAAGGCACCTTTATGAGTGATTGAAATGATGTCCCTGTGAAATTTAAATAGGGGAGAATTTACTATGACAGTCTTCAGTCATGGCAGAAGATGCATATGAGTGCATCGTGCATGGTCCGAGGCGGGGATGGAGACATGGGAGAATGCCCTGAGGATCGTTTACTAAGTTCCAGAGAGAATAATGATTCTGCCCAGTGCACTCAAGCCAGTTATGACACATACCATGCCTCATGGAGGCATCATGTTAAGATTATAAAATCAAGTCAGTTTACTAGTATTACCAATCTCAACTGTGGAGTCTATTATAAGTAGAGAAACATCTAGAAATATTAAACTGTAAGTGTGTGTGTGTGTGTGTGTGTGTGTGTGTGTGTGTGTGTGTGTGTGTTCTGGTCCTGGGACCTGAACCCAGAACCTGAATGTTTGCTCTTACTTTTGCTCAAGTCTGGCTCTCTACTACTTGAACCACAACTCCTGGCTTTTTGCTAATTAAAAAGATAAAAGGCTCATGGGGTTTCCTGTCCAGGCTTGCTTGAACTGCAATCCTCTGATCTCAGGCTCCCAAGTAGCTAGGATACAGACATGAGCTACAGCACTTGGCTCTAAACTTACGTTTATGTTCTGCACAACCACAATAACACAAAGAAACAGAGTATTTCTATGGCTGGCTGAGATGACCCTAGACTAAATTATAACTCTGTAGCTAGCAAAAGAGCACTGTCAGGGAAACCTAGTCATTGCCACTTTCAAGAGTATTACAGAGGTGGGTGCCTATAGATCTTAGCTACTCTAGAGGCTAAGATCTGAGGATCATGGTTCAAAGCCAGCCTAGGCAGGGCCTGTTCTATTATTATTATTATTATTATTATTATTATTATTATTCAAGCAATTATACACAGGGGTTTTAATTCAGCATGCCAGTTTATCAGAACGATGCGTCGTGATCATTGTCATTTCTCCCACATTCCCCTTCATCTCCAACCCCACCACTCCCCTCAATGTCACCAGCTCCATTTTTACACATGTACATTGACTATTATGGCTGCATTCTCCCTCTATCTACAAGTTCCGGTTTCCTGGTATTCATTCTGTTAGACTATAAAATTAGTTGTTCAAAACAGCTGTACCACTGGAATTCTCCCCTCCATATGCCATATTTTAATGCTTGTGTATATATGCATATGACCATGTATATGTTTGCGTATGCACACATACGTATGTATTCACACATCAATGAGACCTAATTTCTTCCTGTGACAGAAAACATGTGCCCTTCTACTCACTGGGCATTTCATTTATCATTAAAAATTTCCAGGCCCCTCCATTTCTTTGCAATTATGTAGTATTTTTCTTGATGGACAAGTAGAATTTTATTTTGTATGTGTAAAACATATACAGACATGCATGTATGCACACATGTCGATGTATAAATGCATATACATATATCTATATATGTATATATCTATAACATGCATATATCTATAACATGGATGTTTCTTGATCCATTGTTTTCCTGATCTGTTCGTTCACAGAAGGGCATCTGGGCTGGGCCTGGCCATGGCTGGTGATGAGCTTGAGTGGAGGGATGCAATGGCTGCAGCAGGGCAGGCTGGTGAGAGGGAGGGGAGGCAGGACCTGGATAGATCTGGCATATAGAGTAGGACATGGTTGGGAAATCCATCATCTTAGTGTCTGTCTCTCCATTTCTTGTCTCAGTTTGAATACAGTTTGCGCAGTACTGCTCTGTCTTCTGACTTTTTAAGTATAAAACTGAAAGCAGAGTGAAGCATAGGTTCTGTAAGTCTCTGGAGTGATCATAATAAATGTGCCCTTGAAGGTACAGAACTCAGCTGGGGCATATGGCGCACACCTGTCATCCTAGCTACTTCGGAGGCTGAGATCTGTGGATCAAAATTTGAAGCCAGTCCAGACAGATGTATGAGACTCTTCTCTCGATTTACCATCAAAAATTGAAGTAGAGCTGTAGAAGTAAAGCTGTGGCTCAAACAGTAAAGTGCTAAGGAAATGCATCCAGGCTCTGAGTTCCAGTCCCAGTACCAGAACAAAAATAAAATACAGAACTCGGTGCACAGAGTGTGTCTCCAAACTCACTCAAACGCAAACTATGCAAGTCAATTTTTCTGCAACAATCTATGTAGCTATTTATGCAGTTAAAAAAAAAAAGACCTACGTACAAGTGACTCAGTGGACCACGGCTGATCTGTCTATCTTGTGAATACATATTTAGAGACATTTAGTACATGGATTATTTGACCCAATGGACCAAAACAGTTCAGACTATCTTTTAAATACATATTTAGGGACTGTTTTTTTAACATGCAGATGGTTGCACTGATGGACTCTTAGAGTGGCGGGGCTGTGATGGATGGCAGATGCAGCCGTGGAGATTGTGGTGGTGGTGCTGGTGTGTGTTCAGGACCTCTATAAAATTTTTAATGACACCCATATCTCACCATGGCCTAACACCATTTTTCCTAAGAAAAATATTTGACTGGGTTTTAAATTTCCCCACAGTGCTTCAGAATAGTCTCAGAGGACAGGTCTACATTAAAAGACTCACAGCTTGAAATTTGTTCTCTTTAAAAAATGATGACACTTGGTCTCTAATTAAAAATGATGAATGATTTTAATTTTATTTTTGAGGAGGGGCAAAAATAAAAATACCAAAATTGAAATGATGTTCTCATATGAAGAGGCAGGATGCTATTTGCCACTGGCTACCCATGAGGAAGGAGCTTCTCTTCTTTATTTTCAACATTGTTGAAATATATATATATATGTATATATATATATTTCTACAGCCATCTAAAAGTTGAAATAAATCATAAAACAGCCCTAGGCCAGGCAGAGGCAGACCTCAAAAGCAACCTCAACCAGAAGTAATTTAAAGGGAAAAGCTTTGAGAAATAGAGACTTCTTTTACCCAGCTCCTAATAAAAGTATGTAGCCACTGCCTGCACAGAGGGAAGTTGAATTTTCTGTAGTCTTTGTTGCCAATCAGTTCAAAATTTTAATACAATAAAACATCCCATCCATCAAGACAAGCAAATAATTTCAGCAGTGTTTATTTGTGTGTATATGGGCTTGCTCTCTGTCCCTTAAGCTTTTTCATTCAAGGCTGTCTCTCTACCACTTGAGCCATGGCTTTACATCCAGCTTTTACTGAGTAGTTTATGGGAGAAAAGTCTCACAGACTTTCCTCCCTGGGCTGACTTTGAACCATGATTCGCAGATCATAGCCTCCTGTGTGGCTAGATTTAGCAACATTTCTGATCCTCTACATTTTTATCACATTTATAATTCCTCTCTTATGCTAGAGCTGAAGTAACACACCTAAGAGTTTGAGTTAAGTATCTTTTATGTCTCCACTGTCGTAAAAATGGAAGCAAAACATTTTAGAAACCTGTTTAGACTAGGATTAAAGGTGGAAAGGAAAGGATGAGTAGGTGTCAGAGTTGCATGAACACATTAACCAAAAAGAAATCCCTGGGCCAGTGTGTATAAACAAGAAGCAGCATTTAGCATATTAATTAGCTATCCCATGGCAATCCTTATGCAATGCATAAATAAATACTTCTGTTGTGCTGGGAAGTGTCATTTTGCAAAAATGAATTTCCTGGTGTTGAAGCAAATACATGCAGAATATTTGTGAGAATTTCAGGACATTAGCTGTCTTTTCCATTTGTAAAGAATACACCATTATCCTGGGCATGGGGGGGGGGCCTCCCTCCTGTAATCCTAGGTACTCAAGAGATGTGAAATCTGAGGGTAATGGTTCAAAGCTAGCCTGGACAGAAATGTCTAAGAGATTTTTATCACCAATTTACCACCAAAAAGCCAGAAGGGAGCTGTGGGTCAAGTGGTAGAGAAGCAGCATTGATGTAAAAATCTAAAGGACAGAGCCTGCATCCTGAATTAAAACCTTAGTATTGGCACAAGAGAAAAGACTGAAGTAGAGAACCACGAAACAGGAGGATGGTCATTAATTGCACGCAAACACACATACACCCAAGAGCGTAGCTACTAACTAGACTCCAGTCATACTTTTGGAACAACTTTATGAATTGTGAAGCCAGTGTAGAGGAAAATCTTCCTGTCTGACATGTGTAACACTGTAGGCTCTTTCTAGAATATGAGAAGTGTTCTTTGCCTTGTTCATCATTGCATAGCATCATGTTTCCACTGGGCATTCAATAAATCTTTAATGAAATAACAAAGTTTCTAATTCACATAGCTGCTGGACAGGTCCTTTACCCTCTTCCTGTACTAGAGAATTAGAAAACAACAGAAATCACCACAGTGTTATGAAAACTTCATCTCTCTCTCCAACTGGTGTTTCTATTTTGAGTCAAGATTGGTTTTTGTTTTTCTTTGCACCTATTGTGGAGCTTGAACTCAGGGCTTGGGGACTGGCTCTGAGCTTTTTGTTTGCTCAATCTGTCATTCTACCCCTTAGCTACAGCTCCACTTATTTTGGTAGTTAACTGAATGTAAGTCTCAGGCACTTTTCTGCCAAGGCTGGCTTTGAATCGTAGATCCTCAAATCTCAGCCTCTTAATTAGTTAGGATTACAGGCATGAGCCACTGGCACCCAGCAATTGTCTTAATTTTTATGCTTATTAAACCTTTTATCAAGGCTCATGGTTTTTAATCACTTGTAATATAATGTTTTATGCAGAAGTGACTCTGAATTTCTTAATTTGAATATTTGTGTTTATTAAATTGAGTTATTTCCCTAAGACATGAGATCCTATTTAAGGAAAAAGAATTCCTCCTTCAAGAGTAACTAGCAAGAAATACTACAAAGCTGAGGATGATGTTCATTAAAGTTATTGTAATTCTTTAGATTACTGAAAGAAATGAGATTAGTATTGCCATTAATTTGGTCATATTACAAAACAAATATGAAGTTAATCTATGTTTCACTTCACTGACTATGACAGCATCAAACCTGATTTCTGAAGAAAACAATGAAAAGCAAATTGAACCTCCCAAGTTATTTGTTAAACAAGGTTACTATAAGCACATTCTTTTTTTTTTTGCCTAGAAATCTAGATAGAAAATGCAGAGCCTTGTACCACATATAGTAGATGTTATCCAACTGCTCACATTCATTTTTGTTTGCAGATCCTCGAGATACGCATTACTTAAAAGGTGTCCTTGAAAGGTTGTTGAAAGGGAGTATTTGCATACCATCCCACATTCTCCCAGTGAGTGTCAGGGTTTTAAGGGACTCTGCTAGGAGCAGCCCAGAACTGAGAGCTGTCTTTCCAGGTAGAGCAAACTGCAGGGGAAGATAGCAGAGATCCACCTGAGGCACGGTCACCCAGCAGATGGAAGCCATAGAGTGTGATTGGCTTCTATACCAGGTCCCTGTCATCTGGGTCCTGTAGCCTTCCTCACCTCCAGCATCCAACATCTCAACATGATGCGCATGAGCATCTTCACCTCTGATGAAGCTAGTGCAGGACTGAATCCCTGGAATCGCTCATCCAGCTGCAGAATTTGGCTTTCATTTTTGGTTTTGCTTTGGTGCCAGCCTAGCGCTTGAACTCAGGGACTGTGTGCTGTCACCAGCCTTTTATGCTCAACGCTAGTTAGTACTTTGCCACTTCTGCCTTTTGGGCTACCTGTTAAAAAATAGTCTCATGGGCTTCCCCACCCAGGCTGGCTCTGAACCACAGTCCTCAGATCTCAGCTTCCTGAGCAGCTAGGCTGACAGATATGAGCCACCCAGCACGGGATGAAGATCTTCTAGTGAGGAACACACTGCCCTGGTGTGTGTCCAGTAGCCCTGTGCCAATGGTCAGGGGGCACCTCACCCCACATCACCTCATGTTAGTGTTCGCCCCTTTTACACTAGCTAATTTGGAACGATAAATAGAGCCCACAAAAACTAGAAAGCAAACTATTTTACTGAAAGGTATTTAAAAAAATTTTAAGCTAGTGTATATTTATGATGGAGAAGGCAGTGCGATGTTTCTATACAGATGCACTTTGGATATATTTGCTACGCCCATGGAAACATGGTGGAGTTGCTGAGTGTTTTTGTTTTACGTTTTGTTTTTTTTGAAGTGTCATTATGGGGCTTGAACTCAGTACTTATACTCTGCCTGAGCTTTTCATTTGTTTTTGTTTTTTTTTTCATGTATTTTTTATTTAATTAATACAAGGGTTACATGATATTTGCCACATGGAAGGTGCATTACTTCACATACATTGATACCCTTTCTCATGTCTTGGTCCCCTTTTCCTCCCCACCACCCCCACAGCTCATCTTGTTTTCCCCCCTTCCCTATCCAATTTCAAATAACCAAATAAAAATATATCTAATATATCAGATAACAAAGTGAGATACTGTAACAAAATGAGATAACCAAGGGACAGCAAAAGAGATAACATAGTACATTAAGGACAACATTCAGTCATTATATGCCTTTTGTTTCTATATCCTAGAGGTCCTTTCATTTAGCATCATACTATATGATCTTTTGTATCTAGGTTTTGCTCTATTACAAATCTCTGGGAGGAGAGGCCAAGGTTTCTACTGATTATGACAAATGAGGGAAACCATTGAGCCTAAGTTCCTTTGAGTCTGGCTTACTTCCCTTAATATGATTTTTTCTAAGTCTTTCCGTTTCCTAACAAATGGGGCGACGTCATTCTCTCTGACAGCAGCATAGATTCCATTGTGTACAAATATCACGTCTTGTTGATCCACTCATCAACTGAGGGACATCTGGGTTGGTTCCATATTTTTGCTATGGTAAATAGTGCTGCAATGAATATCGTTGTACTAGTGGATTTAATATGTCTTTGTTTCTGGACAATTGGATAAATGACTACTAGTAGAATTGCTGGATCATAGGGGAGCTCTATGTTTAGTCTTTTGAGGAACTGCCATACTGCTTTCTATAGTGGTTGAACGAGTTTGAACTCCCACCAACATTATAGTAGTGAACCCTCCTGGCCACATCCCCTCCAGCATCTGGTGTTATTAGATTTCTTGATCTTGGCCATTCTAACTGGAGTGAGGTAGAATCTTAGAGTTGTTTGGATTTGCATTTCTTTTATGACCAGAGATGTCGAGCATTTCTTCATATGTCTATAGGCCATTTTTATTTCTTCTTCAAAGAAGACTCCCTTTAAGTTTTGGCCCATCTTTTAATGGGATGGTTGTTTCTTTGGAGATTAGTTTTGGAGTGATTGAATTTTTTGAGCTGCTGATATATTTTACATATGAGGTCTTTGTCTGCTGTATGGTTGGTGAAGATCTTCTCCCACTCTGTAGGCTTCCTAATTAATTTACTAGCTATGTCCTTTGCCATACAAAAGCTCTGCAGTTTAATGCAGTCCCACTTATCCAGCCTTTCTCTGATTTGTTGTGATTCTTGGTCCTTATTAAGGAAGTTTCAACCTGTGCCAAGGAGGCCTAGTGTATCTCTATTCCTTCTTGTAAAGTTTTCAGTGTGTCAGCTTTTACCTCCAGGTCTTTGATCCATTTGGAGTTAATTCTAGTGCAGGGTAACAAAGAAGGATCCAACTTTAGTTTTCTGCATCTGGTAAACCAGTTCTGCCAGCACCACTTGTTGAAGAGGCTGTCTTTCTTCTATTCTATTTTTTTGGCTCCCTTGTCAAAGATTAGGTGTCCATAGGTCTGTGGTTTAATATCTGGGTCCTCAGTTCTATTCCATTGGTCTTCAGGCCTGTTCTTCTGTTTTGATAATTATATCTCTGTAATAAAGTCTAAAGTTTGGTATTGAAATTCCTCCTGCGCTGTTCTTTCTGCTAAGAAGTGTTTTTGGTATACGGGGTCTTTTATTATTCCATATAAAATTTTGAATTGCCTCTTCTATTTCTTTAAAGAATGACATTGGGATATTGATGGGTATTATGTTGAATTTGTAGATAGCCCTTGGCAAGATTGTCATTTTCACGATGTTGATTCTTCCAATCCAGGAGCATAGGAGGTTTTTCCATTTCCTTAGTTTTCCTTTAATTTCCTTTTTCAGGGTTTTAAAGTTTTCATCAAAAAGGTCCTTTACATTCTTAGTTAAGATAATTCTTAGGTACTTTATTTTCTGTGAGACTATTGCAAAAGGAGTTGCTTTCCTGGTTGTTGCCTCATTCCTCCCACTGTTGGCATAGAGGAAGGCAGTTGATTTTTGAGGATTAATTTTACACCCTGGTACCTTTCCAAAGTTTTGAATCAGCTCAAGGATCTTGGGAGTGGATTCTATAGGGTTCTTTAAATACAGAATCATGTCATCTGCAAAGAGGGAAAGTTTTACTTCCTCTTTCCCTATTTGGATCGCCTTTATGCTTGCTTCTAGCCTTATTGTTCTGGCTAGGAATTTTAATACTATGTTAAAGAGGAGTGTAGAGAGTGGGCACCTTTGTCTCGTTCCTGATTTTAGAGGGAATGGCTTTAGCTTTTCGCCATTAAGTATAATACTAGCTGTGGGTTTGTCATACACAGCCTTTATTATACTGAGGAATGTTCAATGGATTCCTAGTTTCTCCATAGCTTTTAACATAAAGCTGTGTTGGATCTTCTCAAATGTCTTTTCTGCATCTATTGAGACAATCAAGTGATTTTTATCCTAGCTCCTGTTCATGTGTTGAATTATATTGATTTGCATAAGTTGAACCAGCTTTGCCTCCCTGTGATGAATCTGTGTGATCATAGTGTATAATTTTTTTGATGAGTTGTTGAAGACGGCTGGCCAATATTTTGCTGAGAAGTTTTTCATCGATGTTCATCAAAGAAATAGGTCTATAGTTCTCTTTCTTTGATGAATCTCTGTCTGGTTTGGGGATGACGGTTATACTGGCTTCATAGAATGAGTTTGACAAAGAGCCTTAATTTTCAATTTCGTTGAAGACCTTGAGGAGTACTGATGTGAGCTCTGCTTTGAAGACGTTATAGAATTCAGCTGTGAATCCATCTGGCCCTTGGCTTTTCTTAGGTATACTGAGTTATTGCTGGGTGGAATAATCTGCAGATGTCTAGATCTAGTTGGTCTATACAGTTGTTCAAATCTAAGGTTTCTCTGTTGATTTTTGCCTGGTTGATCTGTCCATAGGTGAGAGTGGTGTGTTAAAGTCACCAACAATCACTGTGTTTCGACCTATGTATGGTTTCAGTGAAAGTAAAGTTTGCTTGATGAAGTTCGGAGCTCTGGGATTACACGTGCAGATATTTAGGATGGTTATGTCCTCCTGGAAGAAAGATCCCTTTAGCAGTATGTAGTAACCTTCTTTGTCTTTTCTCACTAATTTTAGTTTCAAGTCTATTTTATCTGATATGAGGATGGCAGCTCCAGCCTGTTTATGGGGGCCGTTAGTTTGATATACTTTCTTCCAATGTCTCACTTTCAAAAAATGTTTGTTTTTGGGGGGTAAGATGTGTTTCTTGAAGACAGCAGAATGATGGATCTTGCTTTTTATCCAACTAGATAGTCTATGTCGTTTAATTGGAGAGTTAAGTCCATTGATATTGAGAGTCAGGATTGAGAAATATTTATTAGTTCCTGCCCTTTTAAAAGCTTTCATTAGTGACTGTGTCTTGACAGTTCTTGTGATACTTAGATGGTATGAGTTTTAGATGCCATTTCTTTCTCTGTATCACATTTGTGTTGATTTTCTATGTGTAGAACATCTTTGAGAATTTTCTGTAATGTAGGTTGGGTTGCTACATAATGTTGAAGCTTTCCCCTGGAATGGAATGTTTTTATTGTTCCCTCAGTTATGAATGAGAGCTTAGCTGGGTACAGTATTCTTGGTTAGTAGTTATTTGACTTCAGGGCATGACATATATCCTTCCAATCTCTTCTTGCTTGCATGGTCTCTGCTGAGAACCTGGGGTTATTCTGATTGGTTTGCCTTTATAGGTGATTGTTCTCTTCGCGTTGGCTGCTTTTAGGATCCTTTCTTGGGTCTCTATTGATCCAGTTCAGATTATAATGTGCTGGTGGGATGTCCTTTTCTGGTTAGGTGTGTTTAGGGTTCTAAAAGCTTCTTGTATCTGGATGGGCCTGCCCTTCTGGATATTTGGGAAGTTCTCTGAGATGATTCCCTGAAGTATATTTCCAATACCATTGACCTCTTTCTCCAGACCCTCGTCAATACCAATTAGTCTTAAATTAGGCTTCCTAATTGTATCTTAGACCTCCTGAAGTATTTTCTCATATTTCCTAGATTTGAATTGACTCATTTTCTGTTCTTTCTCTATAACAACTAAATTATCTTCAGCCCCGGAATTTCTCTCTTCTGCATTGTCTAACCTGCTATCAAAGCTTTCTGCTTTATTCTTCAACCCCCTTGCTTCTAACTGCTCATTGTTGATGCCTTGCATCTCTTGTTTTAGATCATGTATGGATTTCTTTAACTCCTTGGTTTCCATTTGAGTGGTGAGCTCAACAGCTTTATTCTCTTCGGACATTTGTTGGAGTTCGGTCACCTTTTTGTTTGTGGATTCTATGAATTCGTCCATTTTTCTTTGAAAAACCTTTATTATGGCCCCCTTTATGGCTTCCCATTTTCCACATATCAACTTGTTTATGGATTCCTCTTGATTAGCTATGGCTTCCTCTCATATCTTTATGTTTTCACATTTTTCATTAATGATGTTTATCAATTGCATTTGTATAGCACTTGGAAGACTCTAGATTTGCCACTGACTGCTCCATTGCCTGTTTTTATTGGGTGGGAGATGCTATTCTTTGATTTGACATTTTTCTTGAGTTTCTTGTTCTGCCCTTTGAAAATGGGAGCAAGATTAATACTAAACAGTATTATAATTTTTCAGATATAACCAACCTAGACCTTTTTAGTTGGCTGACAATAGATGTTCACACATTTAGATTGGTAATATCACTCTCTCTTTCTTTTTGTGCACTTACATACAAATCTAATACAACCACAGATTACCGATTTATGACCAAAAAAATAAGCCCCTCAATCCAATCTCTATTGTATTGAAGTCCCTCTGGACCTAGAGTATAATTGAACACCCAGAGACACAGCATTGCTCACCAACCATCAAATGTAGATCCATGCATTACAAGAGTTGAAGGATGAACAGAGGACAAGAGATAGAAAATAATGTGAAAGACATCAAGGGAGTTAGGAAAAGAATAATGCAGGAGTGTAAGATTATTATAGTAATGAAGAATAGGTATAGCGTAAGGATAACTGACCTAAGGTGATAGACAGGTAGAATATTTGAGTAAAGTTTAGAAGAACTTATATAAAACTTATAAAAATAAGAAGAGTAATAAGAGGAATATACAGAGAAAAGAGGTAGGTTTCTATGATACAAATTTTAAAAAGAAAAAAGAAACAAAACAACAAAATAAAACAAAACACACATAAAAAAAGAAAAAAAAAGGTGGGGGGAGATTCCTCACTATTGTGAGTTCTTACCCAAGAGATACTAGGGTGGAGAACCAGATTAAAAAGCAGGTGACTGTATCAATAATGATATCATTTTTATTCAGACTGTACCCAGACCTGTCAGTGTGTTTCTAGGAATGACCACAGTAACAGAAGGAATGCGGGAAAAGAGAGGAGAAAAAAAAAAGAAAAAAAAAAGGAATGAATCATAACATTAGAAAAAAAGGTATAGTTAAAACGGCAAAGAGAAAATAAGAACACCTAAAAATGCAAAGAAAAGGGGTAGACGAACATAAAAAAGGGCATTTTTCAGGTTTTTTTTGGGGGGGGTGCAGGATAGGAAACTTGTGTCTCCACTAAGTTCGGGATCCAATCACTTCACAATGTTTTTTTCTCTTGTGATTTGGTTTTTCGGATCAGATTGCCTGATGGGGAAAACAAAGCTGAAATATTCACCAGCAGCTTTGTTTACCAGGTCTGTGGAGGGCTCAGCAGACAGACTTCAGCAGCACTGGGGCTGGATTTTTGGCTAAGGGATCTCTGGGAAATCCTTTGCCTGTTGGAATGATGGCGCTGTCAGCAACACCTCTCAGGTTCCAGTTGCTTTGGCCAGGTCTTTGCCAGAAGTCAAGATGGCACTGCTCTCAGCTTGTGGGGGAGGGGTACCCTCCCAATGCCGTTCCACTAGCAGAAGTAGAAACTTCTCGGAGGTACTCACAAATTGCTGGATTCTCAGGTTCCGTGAAGTTGGCAGGTCCATGCACAGCCGGGTGTGGGCTCTGGGCTCGCGCAGGCTCTGTGTGGCTCTGTCTACAGCTGGCGAGTCTGCGCAGCCGTGAAGCACTGTCTGCTCCACGGCTGGCGGGGCTCCATGCTGTTTTCTTGCACCGCTATTCTGCCTTTTTTCCTCTCTGACTGAGATCTCTGTGGCACTAAAGCTTACTTAGGATCAATTTTTCGTAAAGAACTGTCTCCTACACTGCCAGAACTTGTATCTTTGCGCCAGCTCAGAATGATTCACACTGAACTGCCTCCATCTTCCACCGATCTCTGCCTGAGCTTTTCTACTCAAGTCTGGTGCTCTGTCACTTGAGCCACACTTCATTTACTGGTTTTCATTGGTTAATCTGAAATAGGAGTCTTGTGGATTTTTCTTCACAGGCTGGCTTTGAATTTGGATCCTCAGGTCTCAGATTCCTTAGTAGCTAGGATACAGGCATGAGCCACAGGTGTCTGGAAGTATTTGTCTTTAGTTGTTGTTGTTTTGTCTGTCATGGGGCTTGAATTCTGGGTCTGGTTGCTCTCCCTAAGCTCTTCAGCACAAGGCTCAAGCTCTACCACTTGAGCCACAGAGCCACTTCTAGGTTTCTGGTGGTTAATTGGAGATAAGAGTCTTTTAGACTTGAATGCCTGAGCTGGCTTTGAAGTGTAATACTGAGACCTCGGCCTTCTGAGTAGCTAGGATTACAGGCGTGAGCCACCAGTGCCTGGCACTTTTAATTTGAAAAATAAGAAAAAAAAACCTAGATTGGATTCTTCCCGGCATATTTTATGTAAGGTTAATATTGGACTCCTCAAAATACTGTGTTTCATACTGAAATAACAGTTTTCCTCAACTTCTAGGAGATAAGGTACTGGTAACACACTGGTTTGTAGCTTCATAAGTAGGTATCCATATTCACAGTGAATTAAATAATGAAAGCTAATGATGTTCCAATACAGACAACATATCAGGATCCAAGAATTATATTAATCCAGTATATGAATGTAGTCCACAATAACAATCTTGAATAATAGCATCTGCAATAGTACTTCCTGAGTCAGTCACAGCACTGTTGGCTTGTCCCTCTTCTTGATGCATTGTATTTTTATACAATTTTAGCAACTTCTTAATATTTACAGTTTTTCCTTAGGCTTAGCCATGGTTCTTTGTCTAAAGCTGGGCACTGGTGGCTCGTGTGTGTAATCCTAGCTTCTCAGGAGACAGAGACCTGAGGATCCCTGCTCAGAGTTGTCCTGGGAAGGAAAGTCCTTGAGACTCCAAATTAGCAAGCAAAAAACCAGACATGGAACTGTGGCTCAAGCAGTAGAGCACTAGCTTTGAGCAAAAATGCTCAGCAATAGCTCCCAAACCATGAGTTCACAAGGAAAAAAGAAAAAGTTACCTCTATATATTATACTCTTACAGGAAATACATGAGAGGTAGTCTCACTCATAATCAGTGGCCTTCCTTTAATGTGTGTATGTATGTGTGTGGACAGTCCTGGGTTGAACTCAAGGCCTAGGCTCTGTTCCTGAGTTATTGTTGTTTTAAACAAAAGTCTCTTATTTCCACTTTGTCCTTGAGCTTTTTTGCTCAAGGCTAGCACTCTACCTCTTGATCCACAGCTCCACTTTTGCTTTTGGTGGGTGAGGATAAAAATATCACTGACTTTGCCTGGGCTGGCTTTGAACTACAATCCTCAGATCTCAGCTTCTCCAGTGGTTTCAATGATAGGCATGACCTACTACTGCCCAGTTTTTATTCAAAAACAATTGTAAGAATGGAGGAAAGATTGGGAGGCATTGGTTGTCAGCTGTAGTAAGATAGGAAGATAGATGTGTTGTATTATACAGGAGGGTTCACTCCATACAATACCAATGCCTTCGGCATTTCCAAAAGACCTCAGAGAAAAGATGCTGCATTTTTATCCACAAGCAAATGGTACCTATTTGAATAAATAGATGTGATATGGACATTATACAATATTTAGTCTTGAAACATCAACATATGATATTCTATCATTACACACAATTTTATATGCCACTTCAAACATTAAACAAAATTAAAGGTGCTCATTTCAAATATCCAGTTCATAGAAATAATGTAGTCCCATAAATCTAGTCAGTGAGATTAATATTACAGTTAATATTTAATGAATACCCATTCCAAGCAGCTATATAATCAAGCAGAGGTTCAGAAGAATAAGGTTGAAACACAAGGCAAATATTAAATGACAGAGATTGCTTCCTAGATTAAGCATGCTGCTGCCCTCAACATACTCCCTCTCCTTTGTGTTGTTTCCTCACCCCATCATCTGCACGTTTTAAGACTAGTGACTCACGAGGATGAACTCTGAGGATCGTGATTTAGGGGCAACCCAGATCAGCTCAATCTTCAGTTAACCAACAAAAAGCTACAAGAAAAGGTGTGGTAGTGTGGCACAATAGTAGAGCACTAGCTTTTTGCAAAAAAGCTAAGTTAGGCAGGCGCCAGGCCTATAACCCTAGCTACTCAGGAGGATGTGTGTCTGAAGCCAGCCTCAGCAAGAAAGTCATGATACTCCATGCTCCAGTTAATCACAGGAAAATGGCTATGCTATGACTCAGCAGCAGAACGGATCTCAGGGACAACGAACAGCACCCAGGCCTAAAGTTCAAGTCCCATGACTTGGGAGGAAAAAAAAAGTAAGTGAGAATATGAGGCCCTCAGTTGAAGCCCCAATACTGAGTGCACACAAGCACACACACACACACACACACACACACAGTTACTAGGTGCTAAGCATTTGCTGTGTTGATAGATTCTCAGTTGAGTACTTGTGAGCTCATTCTAATCTTTAAAGCCAAGCTTATTTTCTAGGTACACTGGCCAGGAGAGAAAGCCAAAAGCCATTGTAACTTCTTGCTTATCACCATCATTATTCAGAAAGTCATCTCATTTCTGCCTGGTGCATCTTTACAGACTGCACCCCACTGTTCCCGGGAACACACACCCCACCCCTCTCAGGTCCCAGGCAGGGCCTCTCTCATAGCTTCTGCTCTTGGTCCCTGTTGTCACCATTCTTAGTTCTTGTCATCATGTCACCTCGGGCTGAAGTCTTCTCAACAGGGGTGCTCCGTGTGCTTTCCTAGAAAAACGATGAGGAGTGTGAAGTTGTAGCTCACACAGTGTACATGTACAGCCTGAAGCACAATTCTACAAGAAGTTTTGTGTTTCCTTTTCTTAAAGCGATGTGAAATTTGCATTTCCCTCCTACATAAAGACATGAAGATTTCCTATAAATGTGAACTTCAGCTGTCTCAACAGTAGCTCCTGTATCTCCCACCTCTTTGTGCCTCCACCAATGACACTGCCATTGGGGATCATCTTACATACAATCTGGAAAACTCAGGCCTAGGAAATAAAATGTGAATTTTATAACTTGCTCAGGTTCTTCCATTCCCTGCTCCCTCCCATCGGGCCAGGGCATACCCAGCATTCCCCCTCTCCAGCCACTTGCCGTGGTTTCTTTTGTTGTTGTTTTTCTTTGCTTCAGATAGGTTTTCTTCTCTTCCTCCCTGTTCTAGATCCTACCTGCAGAACCATGAGATAAAAATAAGAAGACAAAGACAAATATATTTTAAAAACTGGTTCCAAGAAATGTAATTTTTAAATTTTTTTTGCCTGTCCTGGGCTTGAGCTCAGGGCCTGAGAGCTGTCCTTGGACTTTCTCAAGGCTAGAGCTCTACCACTTGAGCTGCAACACCACTTCCAGCTTTTTGCTATGTATGTGGTACCGAGGAGTTGAACCTGGGTCTTTGTGCATGCTAGGCAAGCACTCTACCACTAGGCTAAATTCCCGGCTCCCAAGAAATGTATTTTTGTTGTAACAATAAGAGGCATTTAATAGAACTGCAAAAAATTCTAGCTAAGCCTGTCCTGTATATTAGCTGTCTGCATCATTGTTCATGCCCTCGATACATATAAAACTCAGGGGCTGAGCACAGTCCTTGTGTTTTCTCAAGGCTAGAGCTCTACCACTTGTGCCCCAGCACTACTTCTGGCTTTTTCTATGTATGTGGTATAGAAGAATCAAACCCAGTCTTCAGGCTTCGAGAAGAACTCTATCACTAGACCAAACACCTGGGCCTGAGATTTTATTGCTCAAGACAAGCACTCTATATCTTGAACAACAGCTCCAATTCTGCCATTTTGGGTGGTTAACTGGAAATGAGAGTTTCAAACCAGCCTGGGCTGGTTCTGACATCTCGGCCGCTTGAATAGCTCTTTTAGGGGATTTAGAGTTGAAATTCTTTAGGTACTTCATGGTTTCAAAAAGTTATTTTGGTCTTAGTATTAAATATGAGGGGGAGGGGGTAGTAGGGTTATAGTTCCTTTAAAATATCGTATTATTAGCCAGGAGCAGTGGCTCACACTTGTAATCCTAGCTACTCAGGAGGCTGAGATCTGAGAATCTTGGTTTAAAGCCAGCCCAGGCACTAAAGACCATGAAACTCTTATCTCTAATTAATCACTAGAAAATGGGAAGTGGGGCTGTGGCTGAAGGGATAGGGTGGTAGCCTTGAGCTGAAGAGCTCAGGGACAGCACCAGGCCCAGACTTCAAGCCCCACAACTGACTATATATATATATATATATATATAGTATTATTATAACTATTATTATAACTGTAACCCCTCTATGATATTTATAATAAGTCAGGTAATGAGTACATTTCTTTTTTGAACAGTCACCCCTTTGGTTATAGTTTATTGACTTGAAATTTGAAACTACTATATAAAAATGTTACAAATGTGACCCATACATTCACACACACACACACACACACACACACACACACACACGCACACACACGCGCGTCTCTCTGCCTCTTTATCAGCTAGTAGAACTTTTAGAATGGGTTGATGTAGCAAACATGTTTTGAGCTCACTTCAAACCCAGAGAGAGATGTCAAAATCTTGTAATGACATTTACAAATTTGGAACTAGACAGTATATCTGAAGTGGAAGAAGAAAATGGTCCGTATAAATGGAATATATTAGGAGAATGTTTAGACGTATACTACACAATTAATATTTACTCTCTAATTGCACCAAGAGATGGAATTGCATAGATTATCCAATTTTAAATCCACAGTTATTGCTCAGGACAGGATGGTCAGTATTTGTGTGTGTTTATTGTTGATATAACATATTGTAAAAGTCCCTCCTTCCCTCTTCTTCCTTTCTTTTCTTCCCTTCATTTCCTACCTCCTCTTTCTCTCTCTCCCTCCCTCTCCCCCCCTCTCCCTCTCTCTTCCTCCCTCTCCCTTTCTCTCTCCCTCCCTCTCCCCCTCCCCCAGCCCCCCTCTCTCTCCCTATCCCTATTCCTATCCCTATCCCACCCCTACTTTGTGTGCCAGTATAGGGGCTTGAACTTGGCCTGGACACTGTTTCTTGGCTTTTTTTGCTAAGGCTATCATTCTCTATCACTAGTCACCTCCTGCTATTTGCTTGTCAATTAGAGATAAGAGTGTCACAGAATTTTCTGCTTGGATTTGCTACAAACTGTGATCCTCAGACCTCAGCCTCCTGAGTGGCTAGGATTACAGGTATGAGCCACCAGTACCTGGCAGTGGGCTTTTTCTGGAGACCCATGCCTTCTTGTTAGCTGGTAATCTACAGGAGAAGTTGCTCACTAGAGAAAGTAAAAGTTACCCAGTCTCTCAAATACACACTTTCAATTCACTTTCTCAAACTTTCCTTGATATTTCCTTTTTGATTTGTTTGTTTTTCAGCCACAAAAATGTTCTAAGTCAAGTCTGAATCTTTTGTTTCTTTGTTCTGTAGCACAGTGAAGCCATCTGTTCTTTTTACCCTCCTCAGAAGATCAGACTTTTTAAAGTCACAGGTTTGGCCCAGTAGGAAGTAAAAAAAGAATCCATAGGAAGCGGTAACTAAAGAAGAATTTGCCATAGAAAACTTGTTTTAAAATGTGCTTTTAACAGGAGAGATGTAAGATGAATAGAGATTTTCTTTCAAACTTAAAAGGAGTATTGATAATCAAAGCATGATAAGGGTTGAAATAGAGCTTTAAAAATGGATTAACATGTTCGTATAAGGGAAAATTAAGTGGCTTTTGGACAGAAGAGTCTCAAAGAGAATTTTGACATGTGAACTATAAGATAAAAGATGGGGCTGGGAGAGATGGGAGGGAAGGATGATGGGGTGACATTCATCAAGAGGCATTGTGCTCATAAACTGGTGAAATTGAAACTTATTGTGTAACTACTTAGAGATAAAATCCAGTAGAGAAGAACATCCAGGTGGCTCGATAAGGAAATAGAAGCCCATCGAGGTTAAAAACTGACAGTTAAAGACACACAACTAGTTAATAGCTGGTATTGGACATGAATTTCTTTATTTAAAAAAAGAATGACACGTTAAAAAATGCCTGTCCAGGGGCTTAAACTCAGGGCCTGCCTTCTGTGCCCAAGATTTGCGCTCTACCACTTAAGCCATGCCTCTACTTCAAGTTTTCTGGTGGTTGACTGAAGAATCTCCTAGACATTTCCTTCCTGGGCTGACTTCGAACCAGGATGCTCAGATCTCAGCCTCCTGAGTAGTTAGGATCACAGGAGTGAGCTACTAGAACCTTTTTGTAAATGTATAATTTTATAAGCATACATCACTGGTATTTCCTTATTCTAACTCTTCTTTGGCATGTTACTGTATGCATGTTCTTTTAAGGCATATAATTGTCAAGAGTTTCTGATGGTTTTCCTTCAGTTTACAAACAAATGAACAGCTATACAAGTCTATAAATTATCACTGTGAATTATCTCATGTGAGAGGTCTAACAGACCATAAACAGCCTTTGGAAGGGGAGTGTGTTGATTGGTAATGAGAAAACTCATTACAGCTGCTGAACCTTTTTTTTTTTTGCCAGTCCTGGGCTTGAGCACTGTCCTATAACTTTTTCAAGGCTACAGCCCTACCACTTGAGCCATAGCCCCACTTCTGGCTCTTTTCTGTGTATGTGGTATCAAGGAATCGAACCCAGGTCTTCATGCATACTAGGCAAGCACTCTACCACTAGGCCAAGCTCTGGGCCCTGCTGAACCTCTTTTGAACAGGAAGTTCATGTTCCTAAAGAATGTGACTTTGGCTTGGGTACAGGCAGTTGTCAATCCTCTTTGAGAGAAGTTGTCAGAATGCTTAAAGAACATGTAAAAACTTAGTTGAGAAATCACAAAGAAAAGTGATCCCCTAAAGAAAGATAGCACCAATATTCTCAGGGAAAAAAAAACTAATATCTTCCTGTGAAATGAAAGCAAAAGGAACTGCAAAATCACTTCTTTCAGAAACCCAGAGAGTAAGAAGAGTTCCTATTTTTACTTTAAGGTCCAAATCCCTAATGAAAAGGCCTTTTTTAATTGTCGGGATATAGGAGTTACATTCATCAGGCAGTAGGTGCATTACTTCTCACACATTCATATCCCTTCTCATGTTTTGGTTCCCGTTTTCTTCCCCCCACCCACTCCCAATCATCTTCTTTTCTCCCCTTTCCTATTTCAAATTACCAAATAAAAATATATACAATATACAAGGTAGCAAAGTCAGATACAGTAGCAATATGAGATTAACCATAGGGCAAAAAAGGAGAAAAGAAATAACATAGTACACTAAGAACAACAATCACACAAGATAAATCTTTTGTTTTCATATCCTAGAGTTCATTTCATTTAGCCTCATCCTATATGACCTTGTGTATCTAGGTTTTACTTTATTGTAATCTTCTGCTAGCAGAGTCCTAGGTGTGTACAAATTATTACAAATGAGGGAAACCACTGAGCCTATGTTCCTTTGGGTCTGGTCTACTTCACTTAGTATTTTTTCCAAGTCTCTATTTCCTTACAAATGGGGTGATGCCATTCTTTCTGATGGCAGCATAGAATTCCACTGTGTATAAGTAGCATATCTTTTTGATCTAATCATCTACTGAGGGGCATCTGGGTTGGTTCCATATCTTAGCTATAATAAATAATGCTGCAATGAACATCATTGTGCTAGTGGATTTAGTATGCCCTTGTTTCTGGACAGTTGGGTAAATGCCAAGGAGTGGGATTGCTGGGTCATAGGGGAGCTCTATGTTTAGTCATTTGAGGAATCACCATACTGCTTTTCATAGTGGTTGAACAGGTTTACACTCCCACCAACAGTGTAGTAGCGATCCCTCCTGGCCACATCCCCAAGCTTTGGCATTTTGTTGTGCCTTCATTTTGCTCTGATAATATAATCTTTAGAAAAATAGTTCAGTGTAGGATAGGTAAATGAGCTCACAGACCTACAGAAATACAAGTAAGTGTTGGCTCATGTTAGTATTCCATTACCTTTACTATCCTAAGGTAAAGCACATCAAAAAACAGACTGGCCAGCTGGATCTGAAGATGGTGGACTGTCTAGGCCCTGAGTTCAAGCCCCAGTACCGGTACAAAACCCCCAAAGAACAATCAGATTGGCCATTTCACAGGCATATTCTCCTCTTCATATGCCAGGAGCTTGGAGAGCCATATGTTCTCTTCAGAATTTCTTGTGGATATGAAGGACTTTTTAGAAGTTCTTTTTGTCACTTTGCCTAATGATCTTGACTGCTTGCATTATACAGCAACACAATACAGGCAATCCTTAATAATTCAAGGTGATCAATATCTTATTGAGGTTACATTGGTCATATGACAACGGTTGTAGAAGATTCTCCAATCCTCAGACTACTTCGTACACATTTCAATTTTTGAAATAAATTGTCTTCATTAAATCTTCATTTATTATCACCTAAAAATACCCTAAGCATTGATTTGCCAGAAGACACATTTTTTTTTTACTCCACAAGGTACACACCTATTATTCTTGTTGGAAAAGTTGCATTTAGAGACAGCATTTAGAATCGGCTCTGTGGAGGCTCAAGCAGACTCTGTTCAATTGGTACTTGTGTGACCTGATTGAGCCTTGGGTCCCTCATCTGTGCAAAGAAGATAAGAATATTTCTTTCTTAGTTAGGCACTGGTGGCTCACACCTGTCGTCCTAGCTACTCAGGAGATCACTGAGATCTGAGGACCATGGTTAACATTAATGCTAGGCAGAAAAGTCTGTCAAACTCTTATCTTCAATGAAGCAGCAAAACACTGGAGAAGTGGGTATGGCTCAAGTGGTAGAGTACAAGCCTTGTGTGAAAGAGCCAAAAGAAAGTGTTTGACCCTAAGTTCAAGGTCCAATACTGGCACAAAAAAGTAACTTATTTCTTAATATTAAATACTTTCAACACATGTTTCACCATGATAAGCTTATCTATATATCACATAAGTACATTTAGGCATATGCCATTACTTCCTGGAGTGAAGAATGATTGAGGTTGTGCACTAATGTAATTATGTACACCCAGACAACCTCTCATATAACCAAGATAAAAATGCCCAGTGGGACCAGGAGCGTGGCCTAGTGGTAGAGTGCTTGCCTAGCATGCACGAAGACCTGGGTTTGATTCCTCGGTACCGCATGCACAGAAAAAAGCCAAAAGTGGTGCTGTGGCACTAGCCTTAAGGAATGCCCAAGGACAGTGCACAGGCCTTGAGTGCAAACCCTAGGACTGGCAAAAAAATGCCCATTGCTTCACTGTGGAAACAGTTTGAGACTTGTAGTATTTAGGTAGGAATGCTTAGAAGTCAGATGGAAACAGAGCTTGAGCTGAGGACAGAGCTGCTCTTTGGAGTAAGAAAACTAAGACAGTTCATTGTAAGTGTGAGTTGGAGACTTGACTTTACCTTTTGCTTAGAAACTATTTTTTATACATCTAGTTCCTATTAGAGACTATTACAGGCCTAATGATTCAGGAGCTAACACAATTTAACTTATTTTCTGGAGTCTGTATGCAAAAGTAGAAGACAAAGTAAAATTAAGAAAATTTGAGATGATGGTAAATGTTGAAAATCCTGTGAAATATCAGTGACAGGCAATGGTAGACTGAGTGCTCATAGGCTTCTCTAAAAACAGAAGGCTGAGAGAAGAGTCATGCAGAGAACTCAGGGATGAGTAATAATCAGTCCACAAGATCTTTTGATTTACCTATTTGTATTTCAGTCACTTTATAGAAGTCTGTTTAACATGAAAATAGCTGTATGTTTCATTTGCATTGCCTTTTTTCTTTTATGCCAGTACTGGGGCTTTAATTCAGAAATTGAGATCTGTCCCTTAGATCTGATGCTCAAGGCTAGCGCTTTTCTGGTTAATTGGAGATAAGAGTCTCACAGATTTTCCTGATTGAGATAGCTTTGAACCTATTAGCTACTTAGCAGGCCAGATCTAAGATTACAGGTTGAGCACTCAGGCTCATAGCTTCTTAAGTTCCAAGCAAACACTACCATCCAAACTTTGCCTTGAGTCTCCATTTTAGAGCTTTTCGGCCTGTAGTAGCTGAAGACTTTTAATTGCAGTTGGATCCCAATCCTTATGTCTACACAGACAGGCCATGGAGCCCCCATAATGCAATGTGTAGATATTTCCCTTTTATATCACTGTACATTTTGCTTATAATAATTTGAAATATGATAGAATGAGTCTTTCCTTTCAGCTACCTGAAAGCCATCATGACTCCATTAAGTTCGGAAGTAAATATTTTCGATTAGATTCTATGCTGAGCTTTAGGAAGCCAAAAACAAATAAGACACTGTATTCTATTAAGGAGCTCTTGGTATAAATGTGGAAAAAGAAAAGCAAACATAATTAGATCATTGTAAGACATTGAAAAGAATAAAATGAAAACATGGGATGGACAAGGCAATGTGACTGGCAGTTTGGGGAGCACCAGAGAGGAAGTAATACCCCAGCAGAATTTTGAACAAGCCCATGTTCTAGGGCAAGCAAACACAAAGCAGAGAAGGCATCAGTATACAATACAGGCTGAAGAAGCTGAAGGATTCAGAAGGGAAGAAATTTGGCTGAAAAAATGCATGGAAGTGGAGGGCAGCTAAGTGCTGCTGGTACTGGGGCATCAATTGGGTACTGCTTCTGAGCTTTATTTTCCAATGAGCTATAGCTCTATTTTTTGCTTTTTACTAGTTAAGTGGAAGTAGGAGCCTATTAAGACTTTCTTGCTGAAACTGCCTTTGAACTGCAGTCCTCAGATTTCAGCCTTCTAAGAAGGTATGATTTGCAGGCAAGAGCCACCAGCACCTGACTACATTCAATTTGTTTACTATGTACTAATTGATGAAGCTGTTATCATTCTTACACTCTGAGATGACCATGTCCTTGATAATATATGTTTTCCCAAATTCTGCCCTTCAAGTAGGTCCCACTAAACTAGTTACCTTTAGGGATTTTTGATTTTTTGCAGGGTCTGAACTCAAGACCTGAGCTATTATTTTGCTCTAAACTTGAATCACACCACTTCTGGCTTTTTGGTGGTTTACTAGAGATAAGAGTCCCACGGACTTTCGCGCCCGGGCTGGAAGCATGATCTTCACAACTCAGCCTCCTGACCAGCTAGGATTACAGTTGTGAGCCACCAGCAACAGACTATGAAAGGCCTTTTGTGTTTTGATGAGACATTTAGGGTTTTATTGCATAGGTAATGAGAAGATGTAGATTCTAGATCAGAAAAGGGATAATGGAGAAAAGACTGGTTATCCAGATAAACACATTTTTGTAAGAATGTGGAAGACAACATTAGAGAAAGAAAAAAAACTACAAAGAACAATTTTTAGTTTATGCACGATATGAAAATGATTAATATTAATTTTCATATATAATTGTAAGTATAATCTATGTGTTGGTAATGGAAAAAGAGAAGTTCAAAGAAGGAAACAGATGACTGTTACAAATAAACATAAATGAAATGGGTATTGGTGACGTATATCCTTGATATTAACTACTCAGGAGACTAAGATCTGAGGATTGTAGTTCAAAGCCAACATAAGAAACTAAATCTGAGGGACTCTTCTTAAGCTGATCAACAAAATCCAGAAATAGAGGTATGATTCAAGTGGTACAACACCAGCCTGGAGTAAAAAAGTTCAAGAGCACTCAAGGTCCTGAATTCAAGCACACACACACACACACACACAGACACACACACACACACCATAAATGACTTAGATTGCTGTCTCTCCCCTGTGAGCCTACTGGTAATGAGTTCAATTTTCTTTCTAGTTGATTGCTGACCAAAGCCATTCTAGCACACTTGACGTTCAACATGATTTGTCCTCTTTGATAAATGTTGCAGGCAGTTGAGACAGTCACATGGCAAAATTGATAAGTAAGATGCGAGCAGGGCATGCAGTCTTATTTGTAACAGTCCAGCTGCCAGCTCGGGGTGCCTGTTTATTCCAGGATGCTTCTGTCTCGCTCCAAGACTTTTCTATTTCCTTCCCAACAGCCCCCAGACTGAGACTGTGCCTACCTGTGTGAGACGTTCATTCCCGGCTAGTCTCCACATATCAAAGGCGGCCCCTTTTATTAGGCTATTTTCACAACTGAAGGGTTTCAGTTGCTCTCAAAAGGAATGCATGAACCTGACCAATTCTCTGTAGGCAGGTAGCAAAACAGGTGATAGACTGTGTGGCACAAAAAAGCTCAAGGGATCTCTGCCAAATCCTAAGATTTGAAAATGTCCATTAGCTCATTTAGGATAGGTGTCTGAGGAATAATAGCTCAGTGTTTTGATGAAAAGGTCTTTACTCCAAACAATGGAGAGGCTGGGATTCTTAGGTTAAATACACAAGAGAGCCATTAAACCTCCATCTTTTGCTTTTGTAAAGGAAACAGGATCTCTAAGGCCACCCTCCTTCACAATGAGAAGTCTAGCGTGCACTCTGCACAATCAACTTTTGCTTTCTTTTCTTTATAAGTGGAACTGTGGTCATGTGCATCCATGAGAACTGACTGCTGGTGAGAGCTAGGAAGGAAAGATCTGGAATTTAAATAGAGCAACAGCAGGACTTGGCTCTACCCACTGTGTACTCATTAACCAATCTTCTATTCACAGTGGCAACTCAAAATAATCTTGATCATTTTCTTTAAATGAAAAATTTGGCACTGTTTGACATACCGGAAGGACAGCAGGCTTGACTTCATTTTTTCATATAGCCATGTCACAGCTTCCACAATGCTTACTTTACAAACCATTTTTTAAAGGTGCTTTTTTTTTGGTTGGGATAATGTATAGAGAGGTTACAGTTACATTCACTAGGTAGTAGGTGCATTACTTCTCACACACTGATACCCCTTCTCATGTTTTTGTCCCCATTCTTTCCCTCATCCCCTCCCAATCATTTTATTTTCCCCCTTCCCTTTCCTATTTCAAATAAACAAACATACATACAATATACCAGGTAACAGAGTCAGATACAGTAACAATATGAGGTTAACAATGAGGGCAAAAAAAGAAAAGAGAAATAACAGTACATTAAGAACAACAATCACACAAGATAAAAGCTCTTGTAAAAACCACTTTTTTGAAGATTCTTTCTATGAAGCAAACAGTGTAGTTTTGGAACTACAATTTCCTTTCCAGAACATGAAGGAATTGCAAGGCTTTTCTCTTGAGCATCTATGTTTTCAATAATGACATTCTCAGTCTTATCATTGATTGGTTGCAGGCATTTCTCCTATGTGTAGCTTACATCAATTTTTGGTTGATTTTTTGCCAGTCCTGGACTTGAACTCAGGGCCTGAGCACTGTCCTTGGACTTTCTCAAGGCTAGAGCTCTACCACTTGTGCCTCAGCACCATTTCTGGCTTTTTTCTATGTATGTTGTACCAAGGAATCGAACCCGGGTCTTCATGCATGCTAGGCAAGCACGCTACCACTAGGCCAAACTCCCAGCCCAATTTTTGGTTGATTTAAAAAATTTTTTCTCTTTGGATTTACAATAGAACAAAATCTAGAGACATAAGGCCAAATAGTATGACACTAAATGTAAGGACCTCCAGGATATAGAAACAAAAGCCATGTAATGAGTGACTGTTGTCCTTAATGTACCGTTATCTCTCATCTCTTTTGCCATCCCTTGGTTATCTCATATTTTTACAATATTTCACCTTGTTATCTGATATATTTTATATGTGCTTAATTGGATAGGAAAGGGGGGGAAATCAAGATAAGCAGGGGGAGGGTGGGAGGGAAATGGGGACCATGTCATGAGATAGAAGGTGCATAACTTCACAAACATTGATTCCCTATCTGGTGAATATAATGTAACCTATTAATCACAATAAAATATTTAAAAAGAAAATTAAAGGAGCATAAAGAAAAAAAAATTTTTCTCTTTGCTATACATTTTGTGTCTTCCTGCTGAAATTCTTCCCAGGCCTAAACAGGTTCCATCATTAAAAAACATTTTCTAGCATTTCAATTGGCTTTCCTAGGTTGAATTTTCTCCAGTTTTTTTCCCCTCCATTGCTCATTACAGAAGTAATTTGCAGAATATGTGCATTTTAGCCAGAGGCACTCATAAAGAAAGACTTCCTAAGGTGATGGAAACCAAGGCCTTGCTAAGCCAGGGAGTTCTGAGTCTTTTAGAGATGTACAATGTATATTCAAGCAGCGTGTGTGTGTGTGTGTGTGTGTGTGTGTGTGTGTGTGTGTGTGTGTGTGTCAGAGAGCAATAGAGTTGGACAGAGACAGACAGAAGAGAGAAAATAAAAAGAAGGAGAGAGGAGAGGAAAGAGAGGGAGAAGAGAGGAGAAAGAGACAAACAGCGAGAATGAATTTATTTCTGGATTTCCACATATGTAAGACTTATTGTTTATATTTGGGTTTTGTTCTTCTTTATAAACTGTGGATACCAGTTGCTTGCACACACATTTTTACACACACTCGCCTCTCCTAGTAGACACTGAGTTAAATTCGGATATATCTGATTGGACTGAGACACCAGTAGACTACTGCAGTGTTAGAATAAACCACATATCTATTGTTTTTAAAAATAGTATTTTTAATATCTAAACTCAGATACAAAAGTAGTGTTATAGGACTTCTGTTGGACTTATGCATTCATGTGCGGAGTATTTATTATACCATATTTGATGCCCAGAAGTTAAAAATCTGTATGTCAATCTTTTTCCTCCCTGTTAATTACAAGAGCACAAGCAACGGCTGCCCAGTTGTCCAGCACATGCCCTTCTTTACATAAAACAGAGCATAGAAAGCAAGATGGTATTTTTGTCCCCATCCACTCTTCCAGGTTTCTTAGGTTCTCCCAGTCACCCCCTAATATCCTTTGAGGAGATTGGGAATCTTCAGCATGTCTCATGTGTTTGGGACTTCCTTATTGCTGCCTTGTAACATCTGGCATTTCCTTTCTCCTGATTTCCACTGGGCAGACCCTTGCCTCTGCTGGACCTTTCTCTGGTGGCCACTTTCTTTCCATTTAGCCATGTCTCAGTGGCTCAGCTTGCTCAGATTACTACATATACATTGTGTCATGGTCAAGAGTTACTCGAAAGAAAAATAGGAAGCCTTTATCTATGCTTAAAGTGTCATAAAAAGCTGAAATGGGTCTCTTTATTTTTGGCTGTTCTATAGTATACTCTCTGGACAAGGATAGTAGACTTGAATGACAAATGTAAAATACCCTGAATGAGCAATGATAATGTACAGTGTCTCCTTTCCTTTCAACAAATCTGCAGTGAATGACTATCTTCCCAGGGAAGGCAGAGATCTTGAACCTGCCTGTCTGTAACCCACCTCCTTACCTCCTCAGTGGAGATCATCACTGCCTTTTGTGCGTATCACTATCTTCTTTATCTTTTTCTCCATGCAGTTAGACCCTTGACATCAGTAGCTGCCTGATCCAAGGAGACCGACACTAAGGAAAGCCCACAGCTGCTTAGCTCACTGTTACAATGTGGATGCTGGATTCATTTTTTTCCCATAGTGTCTCCAATGCCCACTGAAGGCATACCATCCTTAAACAGATCTCATCATTTTCACATGCTCACCAGCCATGCACACTCACTGTTACTTTGCTTGGGAGGAAGGCATTGTTTGCTTTTGAGGAGGCCGATTTTGTAGAATTAAGGGAAGGAAACACTGAGCAGATGACAAGGATTTAAAAACAACTGACCACAAGTCGGGATGTATTGAAAGCTTCTACTAGTTCAACTACAGAATATGAACAGACATTTACAATTATGTTGAAATTTCTTTTGATCTTTCTTGTGGCATCTATCGATTTATTTATTAATTTTTCTGTCCATCATCTTTCCATCCCTGTCTATCTCTTCATCCTGACCAGGCTCCGTCAAAACTACATTGATCTATAAATAAGGTTGTTATTTCAAGTATGTAGCCTAAATGACAGATTATTTTATGTTGTTGATATTTTGAGGGGAGGTAAAGGGTATCCTGGGTCTTGAAGTTAAGATCTGGATATTGTCCCTGAGCTTCTGCTCAAAGCTAGTATTCTACCTCTTGAGCCACAGCTGTACTTCTGGGATTTAGGGTAGTTTAGTGGGGATAAGAGTCTCACAGACTTTTCTGCCTAGTCCGGCTCCAAATTGTGATCCTCAAATCTCAGCTTCCTGGGTAGCTAGGTGTGAGCCACTGGCATCTGACTTAAGTGACAAATTGTTTTTCCATCTTCATAACCATGCAATTATACTAAATGGCTCTCCTGAAACATATTCTCAAGGTTATGAACCTGATTCCTAGATCATCCCATTTGCTATGTGTGTGTGTGTGTGTGTGTGTGTGTGTGTGTGTGTGTGTGTGTATGCATGTATATATAATTATAATGTATAGAGGCGTTACAGTTATATTCATCAGATAGCAGGTATCACATTGATACCCCTTCTCATGCTTTTGTCCCCATTTCCTTCCCAATCATTGTTTTCCCTCCTTCCCTTTTCTATTTCAAATAAACGTATATACAATATGGCAGGTAACAAAGTCAGATAAAGTAACAATATGAGATTAACCAAAGGGCAAAAAAAGAGAAGATAAAAACATAGTATATTAAGAACAACAATCACACAAGATATCTTTTGCCATCTTTTTAAACTTTCTGATTTGACATGTTACCTGTGTACCTTGTAACTTCTCATACATATGTTTTTTATAGCCAGCGTGGTGGCTCAGACCTGTAATCTCAGCCACTTGGAAATGGAGATCTGGAGAAATGCAGTCTGGTGAAAGCTTAGGCAAAAAGTTAGTGAGATCTTATCTGAAATAAATAAGCAAAGGCATGCCTATGGACCTACCTATGCAGGAGAAATAGGAGATACAAATTCCCTGGCCAACCACAGGAAAAAATTACTATTTTTATCTAAAAAATAACTAAAGCAAAAGGGTTTGGGTATGGCTTATTTTTTATCAGCCTAAAAATAACTAAAGCAAAAGGGTTTGGGTATGGCTTATTTTTTATCAGCCTAAAACTGCTCTAAAAATGTTAAAAATTGACTCCTTGTCTATTCTCTAATTTTCATTTGTCCTCTGAGTGTTTTCATTATTTTGTCATCAGAATGATATGTATAACAACAACAACAAAAAACAGGTGACAAGTAAGAGCCTGGGGTGAGATGACATAGTCTACTGCTGTTTGCAATAGGTTCAAGGAATAGAATAGATGAGGAAAAACTATGGTCAGTCTGAACTAACAGAGAGGAAGGTGGGAAAGAGGATCCTTTACTAAGTTATGACCAATTATCTTCAAGACACTGGAGCAAGAGAGTAAAAAATAACCCTAGAAGCCAGACACTGGTGGCTCACGTCTGTAATCCTTGCTAGTCCAGAGGATGAGATCTAAGGATCACCAGTCAAAGCCAGCCTGGGCTGTGAGATTCTGGTCCCCAGTTTACTGAAAAAAAAAAAGCTGGAAGTAGAGTGAGAGTGGTAGAACACCAGACTTCAGAGAAAAATCTCATGGATAGTGCCTAAGCTCTGAGTTCAAGGCTCAGGACCAGTACAAGCACAGCCACACCCACACACCTATGCCCTAAAGACGTGAAAACTGGGCTGGCTCCATGGTGATCAGGTCAGGGAAGGGCAAGTGCTGGGGAAGAAGATAGGGTTTGTGAGGAATCAGGGAGTCCAAGCTCATGGGGCACTCTGGCTCTGCTACCAACTGGGGACCCTCGGCTGTGGTGGCAAAGTCTGACTGCACTTTGCTCATGAAAGCAACTGAGGTTTAGAATGAGAATTTTTTTGAAGAATGAAATAACTCCTTTTAAAGACTGTCATAATTGCACATTCACAAATTGACTATTCACTGTTCTTTTTTCTTTGGGGAGGGGCGCTGACAGAATTGGGACTTGAATTCAGGGTCTCGTATTCTCCCTTGACCCTTTCTTCAAGGCTGCCACTCTACCTTGAGGCACACCTTAACTTCTAGCTTCTTGCTAGCCTTGGGTTAATTGGAGATAAGAATTGCAGAGACGTTCCTGTCTAGGCTGGCTTGAAACAGTGATCCTCAGATGTCAGCCTCTTGAATATAAAGGATTACAGGCATGAGCCACCTATAGTACCTGGCTCATGGCCTGATCTTTGACTCTTATTATCTCATTCTTGCATTTTTCAAAGATCCTATTCCATTAAGCAGTTTTCTGTATTCTTCACAGGCTCAGGACCTACTTGGCTAGTTTCTTTCTCACATACAATGGCACAGCATTATAACATTGTTTGCTTGGCTTCTGCTGTTCAACCCACTGATTGAAATTACTTTTCTTAAGTTTTGTTTTAAATCAACAATTTCTAGTAAAAACAAATTTATTCATTACCTTCTGTCTGATAAAAGATCAGCAAGCTTCCGTAATGTTTATAGTATCCACAGTAAGACCCAGTCTCGAACAATAACAAAATCTGATTTAGCAAATAAAAAAGGAATGGGAAAAACTGTGACACAAATACTACTGCATTAGCAGGATCTTAACAGTATTATGACTATGTTACCCTTCCTGTTAACAGAACCACAGGCAAAGCTCCTCAGACCCATAGTTTGAGATAGCTTAGAAAAGACTTGCAATGGCCAGGGCCTCATTAAAAGAGTCTGTTTCTCGTCCCAGTAACCAGCTGATAGAAATAGAATTCACCTTGTCAACAGGGTTATTTATTTCCTATTCTTCTGCTTCTTTGTTAATCTTCCCTTTATGTTTCCTTAATAATACATTCTAGAGAAGTTCCTGAATGGCTTTTCACATACAAGCTCCATGGAGGATTGACAAATTTCTGTTGTGTCAACACAGGCTGGGGTGTCTCTCAGTCTGGCATTCGATGCTCCATGTGTGAAATAGATAAATGTGGACTCTGCTTCCCTCATTCATCAGATCAGGAGATATTCAGGTCTGCTAATTGGTTTGAATACATGCTATTAGAATTTTATTGCCAAGCCAATAAAGATGTGATGCATTTTATTTATTGTAATAGACTGGCATTAAAAAATAACAAGAGATCTTAGCTCCTCAGGAGGCTAAGGTTTTGAAGTCATTGCAGGCAGGCAAACCAGTGAGTCTTATCTCCATTTAACCAGCAAACTCTAGGTGCTATTGTTCAGGCAGTTCAGCAAAAAAAGCCAAGCAGAGAGCAAGGCCCTAAATTTAAGCCCTAGCACTGGCATATACACACACATGCCCCTATATAAAAACTAAAATTAATGTTAAAAAGAGCAGTTACCCCCCCTCAAGAGAAGCAACATAAATTTTTTTGAGGCACGTAGAATGTTTGCTATCAAGACAGTTCTTTGGAGAGTTTCAAGGATGGTCAATGACAAACTACACAATCAAGCACGAAAACATGCATGCAGGGCCGGGAGTTTGGCCTAGTGGTAGAGTGCTTGCCTCGCATGCACAAAGACCAGGGTTCAATTCCTCGGTACCACATACATAGGAAAAAAAGCTGGAAATTATATGTGGCTCAAGTGGTAGAGCTCTAGCCATGAGAAAGTCCAAGGACAGTTCTCAGTCCCTGAGCTCAAGCCCAGGACTGGCAAAAAACCCCCAGAAAACATGCATGCATTCAGGATCAGCCTATTGCAAGTGATCATTCAAGATGTATTTAAAAGGAAATGTACTGGTATTATACACTGTGGCACTAGTCAGAAAATATCATTAGGCTTCTTTAAATATTAATCTTGTATATTAAGTTTCTTACTGAGCATTAGATTTTAGGGGAAAAATAACATGTTATCAGGTAGTCCTAGTACAGTGTGAAGAAAATTTAAGTCATTATTTCATGCAATCTTAGCTAATATCTCCTAAGTGTTGACTGTAAAAAGTATAATATGGAAAGGTTTTTGTTTTTTACTTAATGTGCTTAGAATAAACACAGGTTTATTCTAAATCATGTTTGCACTGTGAAAGTCTGAGAAGTTACGTTACTCCATTTCTCCCTATCTACATACATATGGACCTACCTACCTACCTGCCTCATTCATCTAATTTTTATTTATAACACTATGGTTTGACCTCAGGGCCTCACCACTGCAAGGCAGACAATACTTCTGAGCCATATTTCTAGCCACTTTGTGCTTTTTTTGGGGGTACTCTGTCAGTTTATCCCTAGGCAGTCTAGGCTGTGAATTCTCATACTTATGTTTGTCATGCATTGCTAGAATCACAGGCTCATATTACTATGCTATGTTTTTCCCATAGCTAGGATCACAGGAGTATACCACTATGCCCGCTGTCACTTTCATACCCAGGCTAGCCTCAAATCTCAATCCTCTGACTTCTCAAGTGGGGAGAATACACAAGCCTGACCCATTATTACCTGCCTGTTACGTTATATGGGAATTTGATTGTAAGATACAGATGCCACATTTTAAGAGGTTGAACTGGGACTCTTCATTAGAAAACCAGTGACTGTGAGTGGATGCATGTTCCCCCCCCCCCAAAAAAAATCTGATAGCCTGCAGTGCACTTAGTACTCTTAGGAAACTGTGCCATGAGGGTATCAGAGCACAGAAACTCATCTCAGCACACCAGATCAACGCTAATGGTGAGGTGAAGAGGGGTGCCGTGGTGACCGAGGCTGAGCACCATGGTGGAGGTCTAAGCAGGTGATCAGGAGGTAGGGCCACAGGGAGCTCAAAGTTCAAGAGTCTTGCAAATTCATGGTACAGGTCCCAGAACCAATGTCCAAGTCCCCACTCCATCTGGAGTTCAGGCACCTATCACCTGGGGGTGGGGTGGGGAAGGGAATTCCATCTCCCCATCCACCAAGAGAGGGCACTAGTTAGACCCTGCATCCATATTTCATTTATGCAAAGAAAAACTTATTAGTACATAAGTGCCACAAGAAACGTGTTATGTGGATTATCATCTGATCAAGGTAGATTAATCTCTACATTTAAATGAAAAGAGTTGTTTTTTTGTTACTGTATCCCAGATTTTTTTTGTTGTTAAATCTTAGCTCAGTCTGACAGTAAGTCTACCCGCTATTAAACAGTGTGCCAGTTGGATCATATATTCAGTTCTACCTAAATTAAATATTGACCTTCTTGCATTTATTTTAGATTATACCCCTATAACTCTTTGTCCTCATCTAGATTTCCTCTCAAAAGGGGTAAGCCATTTATTCCATTTTTGTGCCAGACTTTTAAAAAATCCTTATCTTTCAAATATTGGTTATCAGGGATATTGTGCTGTTTTGTTCCGATACTTCACCATCCACAAGTGAATACCTTCCTCATTAAGATGTTTTGTTACTGCAAAACCCATGCTCTGCACCCTAGCTAGCATCTCTCCAGCGGATGTCCTTTGCTGAACACATGACCAGCTCAAAAGCACACTGGAGGTGAGCCCAGGGAACACAAGCAAGGAATCAGAGACAGTGGGGGCCACGGGGCTGCCTGACCTTTCCCACTGTTTGCTTTTCAAGAAATGCATAGCTAATATCAAAGCAATGCTGTTCATGCCTGTTGGGCAAAGCTACTTTCAGTAATTCAAAGCAAAGGCAGTTGACATGTGATGAGGAATAGACAGGGGAGAGCAGCATACTGAGCTGACTACTGCCATGTGAGCCTCTCACACAGAACACACAGGGGCTTTGGTGGAAAAGTTTGGGGAGCTCTTTCTTCTCTTTAAATTCCTAAGGGTTTTAAAAGATGCTTTAAAAAAAAAAACAAGCAAATTTCAGTTCAAGTCTTTCTCTCCAGCAAGCACCAGGTGCTCGGTCTCGGCCCTCTCTCTTGGGAGCTTGAGCTTGCCTCCTTCAGTACCTCATTCTATTGAGTGCTTACCCCATCTCCCCAGCACACCATTCCCTGTGCCCCAAGCCTTCCCCCACATGGGAATAAGTAACAGAAGAATTGGCAAGATAACAGGAAAGAGCCATTAAATGAGAGAGGGCCTATTTTTGTCTAGTTCAGCTGCTATGTTACCAGTCAATTGTGGGTAAGTTCCTTTCATTTATGCAAGATGGAGGGCAGATCGGGGTCCAGGGTTTCAGACCTGTAGGCCTAGTGATGTGGAAGGCAATTACATGGACAGCTGTGGTTCATGTGGCCAGCCTTGCCAAGAAGTTCAGGAGACTCTCCCCCTCACCCCATCTCAAGCAATAAACAGCTAGGCATGGTGGAGCACATGTGCTGTCTCACAAAGCAGGAAGTGTGAATAGCACAGTGGCCCAGGTCAGCCTGGGTGTATACGTGACACATGTTGGAAAACAGTAAAGAGTGAAGACTTGCTGCACAGGAGGAAGAGATCTGAGGATCCCCATTTAAAGTGAGCCCAAACTGAAAACTTCCTGAAACTCATCTCCAATTAACTTGGGGAAAAAAGTGAGGTGTAGCTCAAGTGGTGGACTGCCAGCCCTGAGTTAGAAAGCTAAGAAACAGTGCCCGAACCCTGAGCTCAGGACACAGTATCAGAACAGTCAAAATGAAATTAACATTATCGATCATAATCTGGTACAACTAGCCTATAAACAACACACAAGAACCAAAACAAATGCTTACAAAGTTTCATTGTCTCTCCTAAAACCTCAGTGTTTGCTGTTACCAATGTAATTGATTCTGGAGGCTCAAATGATGCCCCAGGCTCTTTTTCCAGCCTTTAGCTTTTATCTCCTTAAACAAAAAGGTTGGGTAGGACATGGTGGTTCATACCTGTAATTGTAGCTACTCAGCAGGCTGAAATCTGAGGATCACAATTCAAACCCAGCCTCCTAGCACTAAAAGTGCCTAGAGAGTTTTTTTTTCCAGTCCTGGGCTTGAGCTCAGGGCCTGAGCACTGTCCTTGGACTTTCTCAAGGCTAGAGCTCTACCACTTGAGCCTCAGCACCACTTCCGGCTTTTTCCTATGTATGTGGTACCGAGGAATCGAACCTGGGCCATCGTGCATGCTAGGCAAGCAGTCTACCACTAGGCCAAACTCCCGGCCCCAAGACCTAGAGACTCTTATCTCCAATTAACCACTAGAAAATGGGCAGTAGCACTATGTTCACTGGTAGGGCTGTAGCCTTGAGCTGGAGAGCTCAAGAACAGTGCCCAGGCCAAGTTCAAGCCTCACAACCAACCAAAAAACAGTAAACTAAGTTTTTCCAAATGTGCATTCATACAATTTGAAGAACAGCAGCAAAGACAAGCATTCTTTACCCAGCAGTTTAAATGGAAGTCCTGGTCTTGATTCTGATAGAGGTGAACTGGAACTAATTGTTAGGCAACTGAGTCATAAGTGTGTTAGAACAAAGAAATATCAGAGTGAAAACTCAGCAGACCATATGAACTATAATGGGAAGTTGAGAAGAAGGGATAGCACAGTGACTTGAGAGTCAGTAATATGGCGGGGTGGGGGGACTTAAGTAGGGTGCAGGGTAGGGTGGAGTCAAAGAGTGGCTGAATTGCACCTGTTTGCAAGTTTGTTGTCTGGGTCTGAAGTTGGTTACATGGACCTGTTTGAGCAAGTGTCTGTCACCTGGAGACAAAGGGGATGGGATGGGGAAGTAATGGCTCACTACAGCACAGAAATCAAATGGTCTGACTGGCTAATGTCTAGAATATATACTCACTCCTAAGCAGACACAGGTGCTGGAAGAGATGATATAATTCTGTAATGAAAATTTAGGGTTCTATTTAATAAAAAAAAAGTAAATGGATGTTGGCTGGGCCAGAAGTAACAACCCTGTACTATATTATGGGATAGATTTTGATAACATTAAATGAGCCATTTTTCACAAAACATTTAGCATGGTGTTTAATACAGAGGAGCTTTCCAAAGCCCTATAGAGGATACTGAAAAAATGTCAAGTGCAAAATGTGGATAAGTGAAAGCTGAATCTGCCAGAAAGATTCTCAGAGCAGGCAATTTTTAGATTATTTGCTTCATTTTCACAGTAATCAGTGATTTTCCCCTATTATTTGCTTTATCTTTATAATTCATTCACTGCTCACTTTTCTTGTTGGAGGAGATTATGAGACTAACTCATATCTACCTGTTTGTACAGCTTTCTAAGGGAATTCTACTTAATCTAATACAATTATATGGCAGTCCCAAGTGTAGCCACAGCAATTATAATTTATACTCAACCTTACTATGTCACATGACTCCTCCAGCAAATACATGTGAGTCTTCTCTTAAGCTCTCAGTGCCAGGTGAAGGATAGGATGACAAAATAAAAGGAAGATAAAGCACCACTTCAAAGAACCAAACTGCTTGTCTTCTTCGTAAGTAACATTTGGAAAATAAAACAGTACATATAGAAGCCAAATGCCTACTTTTACAGTAGTGGAGGAAACATAATTGAAGACCTAAACATCATCATAAAATCCAAATTTGCTAATTAAACAAAGAAATAGGTAGTTGGGGTTACTGGGAAGTTGTTACACATCCTCACAGAAATCTCAAGGAAGTTTAAGAGCATGGCTTCAGAAAGGGCGTGGAGGATGGAATGTATGTGACTAGAGGAAGCAGACACTAGGGTGTGCAGCAGGGCCCCTTCCTAAGCTTACTGTGTGACTCTGGGTCAGTGACTCTCTCCGGACCTGATTTATTCCCATTTCATACATTAACAATAGTAATTATATTTAAGGACTATTGCGCTCCGACCCTCGCCCGCAAGGATCCGACACACGATACAGGTTGCAAGAAGCTTCTTTCTTCTCCTGGTTCTCCTCTCTTTCCTCCTTACTCCGGGTGTATATGTACAAGCCCACCAATAGGAATAGGCGCCTCAAACACTCCACCAATCATCTCCTGCCACCCACAGTACATGCACCTGGCACTCGCTCGATCACGCAGCAAGATGGAGGCCAGCACGCTTCCGCTCATGCACAGCGCAGGCTTCCGCTAAGCAGTAGGGGCGCATGGGCAGCCACGCCTGATTGCGTCAGACCCCCATTCCAGGAAGTGGAGGTATGGCCGCCAGGTCCGTGTGCCGCTTCCCACAAAGGACTAGTAATTATGTTTTGCTTTCCCTTATCTGAAGGGATACCATTTCCCATAGGCTTTCCTACCTTCTACCTCACCACTGACATGCTGCAGAAGCCATTTTTCTAAACTGACAGAGTATTTTATCCCTTTTCCACGTGGTGTGTGTGTGCACATACCAGTACTTAGGATTGAACTCAGGACCTTATTGTCAGTCCTTAGCTTTTTCTCTCAAGGATGGGTCTTCACTTCTGGCTTTTACCTCCAATTAACCACTAAAAAGTCTCTTGGACTTTCCTGCTCCGGCTGGATTTGAACTGTGATCCTAAGATCTTAGATTCCTGAACAGCTATGATTACAGGCGTGGGACCTGGCTTCCCTTCAGCTTTTTTGCAACTGCTTGCTGAATCTTGTCCTCCAGAGGCCCATGTGACAAATGTCTGTTACACAGCTCATGGAACTCTAGGGAGTGGGGCTTAATGGATCGAAGTTAATTCAGTAGAGTTCTGCCTGTGAAGGGAGCCTCATCACTTCCAGTCTCTTTGCTTCCTGGCCACCATATGATGAACAAATCTGCTCTACTACATTCTCCTGCTATGGTGGACTATGCTGTTGTAGGTCCCTTTAAAGAAACAAGGTCAAGTGATGGTGAATGAAATGTGGGAAACTTGATTACCTCATGTATTTTGTCACAATGACAGCTAACAAAATTTAATATAGTGTTGTCTTTCCATGATCTGGCCCTTACAGGTCTCCTCACCATGACTCCTCAACCCAGTCAATTTTTAGTTCTTAGCTTCACACATGCTAAGTACTTCTAGCTTGTCAGATAGGACATGCAAAATAATTGTGCCAGTAATGGGAGTTCAATTCAGGGTCTTAGCTTGTGTTCTTACTTTTTCACTCACAACTGCCTCTTCCACTTTAGCCACAGCTCCACTCTGGCTTCTTTGCTCATTAATTAGAGATAAGTCTCATGGATTTTCCAGCCCAGGCTGGGTTTGAGCCTTCATTCTCAGATCTGTCTTCTGAGGAGCTAGGATTACAGGCATGAGTATCAGCATTTGGCTTGTCATGTTATATCAGTATCTATACTTTGCTTCTCTTCTTGAAATGTGTCTGCTTAGTGTGTACTAGAGTCAGTTCCATTACTGAAGGCTCTTTTTCTGGGTTTCCTCTGAGCCCAGTCCCTATGAGTCACTAAATACAGTCAGCAGTGAGTGAGGAGGGGGCAGTGAAAACCATTAGAGGAAGAGAACAAGGGAGGGAGTAAATTTGATCTTATGTGCCTGTATGGAAATATCACAATCAAATTTCTTGATATAATATACACTAAAAGAAAACAGAAAAGAAGAAGAATAAGTTCTATGAGCAATTATTGAGAAATAAAGGAGATGTTTACCCAGGATTGGATAGAAAACTTGATTTCATTGTGCTGGACAGACAGCTAAAGCATAGACAGAGTTGCCTAGAGACTGACATATCCAATGAAGAAAAAGCCCAGTAGTTTCCATGTCATGGTTCCTCTGCTGTTGGCAAAGTGCAGGAAAGGCTGCTTGGTAGGCAAGGGCAGAGAGAAGGCTATGAAATACCAGCAGGAAGAAGGGGAAGCTGAGGTTCTGATAATCTGGAGAATAATCATGAGATCTTAGAGTGCAATGAACAGAGTCATCATGGCCACTTTCTATTGGAATTTTGGTGAAGAAACAGAACATTAGCACTGTGGTTTGTGTGGTTTAGACTAAGAAAGCAGAAGGAACTTGACTAGGAGAGTATAGTGTGATTGGCAGCAGCAATGACCGCCCACCTGAGACCCATGGGGTGTCATATCAAGCTGTGCATTTTCCCTCTAGCACCACACAGTTGCTCAGGCATGAATTCAAGGAAATGAATGTGAAGGATTAAATACAGTGGACTTTTCCTCAATTGATACAGTACAGGAAGAGAACAAAAGAATGGTGGACTTTTTCCTTGTAATGAAATAGAGAACCACTAAAAAGCCGTAAGTGTATTTGGTTATCTGAAATTGGATAGGGAACGGGGGAAAACAAGATGAAGGGTGGAGGTGGGGGGGAGGGAAATGGGGACCAAGACATGTGAAAGGGTATCAATGTATGGGAATTAATGCACCATCTATCTGGCAAATATCCTATAACCCTTCTATTAATTACAATAAAAATATATGGAAAAAAAGCCATAAGTGGCACTGTGGCTCAAGTGTTAGAGCACCAGGATTGAAGAAAAAAATAAAAAGTAAGACTAAGAGTGTAAAGCTCAAAATTCAAGCCTCAGTACAGGTGTGTGTGCACACCATGTGAGGACATATTCAGTTTATGGAATGCTTAAAATGGCTCTTTTAAAAATAAAGCAACTTTGAAATGACATTGAATGAATTCCTGCACATCCTTTATGGTCCATTAAGCTATGTAGATGGAGATTTCTCAAAAGCTAACTTACCAGGGATGACATGTCAACACAAATGGCTGTGGGTCGTTAGCAGTGCCCTGCAAAAGCTAATAAGTGATACATTTCAGATTTACTCAAAATTCCAGGGTCAACTGAAAAACCTTGGTTTAATGGGTTCTTGCAAAGGTAAGCCAAATGATGGCATAAAAATATTGTGATCTCCTCAAAAGGTAGAACAAGCCAAATGTATTTATGACAGAAATCTTCTAATCTGAACAAAAGTTCCCTTTTCTCATTTGCTTTTGACTTGGATTTGTCTTTATGTTCCTGGCCTGGTCTCTGGTTGGTACAGGGAAGTAATGCACAAAATGCATGAACTATTTCTCACATACTGACCATTTTAGTTTTCCTCTAGACAAGTGACTTTGGCTGGGTGTCAGTAGTTCAGCCCTATAATCCCAGCTATTCAGGAAGCTGGGCTCTGAGGATCAAAGTTTAAAGCCAGCCCAGGCAGACAAATCCTGGAGACAACTGTCTTCAGTTAACCAGCAAAAGTCAGAAGTATATGTGTGGCTTAAGTGGTTGAGCACCAGTCTTGGGTGGAAAAAGCCAAGTAAAAACTCAAGGCCTTAGGTTCAAGTGTTTTCTTCCTCAACCAAAACAAAACAAAAATTAAAAAATAACAAGGGACTTAGTTACTGCTGTAATACCTTGTTATGAATGTTGTCTGGATGTGAGGTGTGTGAGCCAGAAATGATTATGATGTTAGATGTTTTATTTTAGTAAGATACCTGGTTTATATTCTGAAGCACGATTTTCATAGTAGCTATTTAGACTTCCTTTAGTTGTAGGGGTTCAAGTTTTCACAGCTTCATTTTATTTCTTTTTAAATAGATGTTTTCTTGAGACAATCATGGCATTTCACTAGTTACTAATCAACATTACAAAATGTATGCAGTAATAGATGGTAACCACATGGGTAAAAGCACACATATTGTTTAGTAAATGAAAACCAAGAAAATCAGTGAGACAAAAATAAAGATACAGAGCTCCTTACCTGATAGCTGCCTGTTACAACCAAGCAACTTATCTATTCCGAGTCTTCACTTTTAAGAAGCACTGTCTGGTTATGAATACTTTTACTTCTTTTCTGGCACTGGTGTCCTTAAAAGATCACAGAAGGTAGCTTTAAGCTTTGTTTGTCCTCCATCAATAAAATGTTTGCTTTTTAGCCAAGTCTCGAAGTACTTTGATTTTCCTTAGACTCAACTGTACATTCCATATCACTGTAGATCACCTTATATCCAAATCCCTTTTTTTTTGGCCAGTCCTAAGGCTTGAACTCAGGGCCTGAGGCACTTTCTTCAAGGTTCTTTGGTTCAAGGCTAGCACTCTACCACTTGAGCCAGTAGCACCATTTCTGGCTCTTTCTGAGCAGTTCATTGAAGAGAAGAATCTCATGGCCATTCCTGATCAGGCTGGTTTTGAACCATGATCCTTAGATCTTTGTTCCTGTGCACCTAGGATTATAGATGGTTACCATTGCCTGGCTTTCCATCCCATTTTTAATATACATATTTTAATTATATGAATTGTGTACATTTATGGGGTACAGTGAGTATATATAGATAATGTACAATGATCAGAGTTTGCCACATCACCATGCAATCACCTTGGGCATTTATCATTTGTCTTGGGCATATTAAAAATCCTGTCTATTTTGAAGTAGGGAATTTTTGTTAATGTACTGTGCTAATGAACATTAGAAATT
Source organism: Megascapheus bottae (assembly GCF_031878675.1). NCBI lineage: Eukaryota > Metazoa > Chordata > Mammalia > Rodentia > Geomyidae > Megascapheus > Megascapheus bottae. The sequence goes on from NC_143510.1 coordinate 41,302,373, forward strand.
ATTCCTCCTTTTTAAGTGCACTTTGGTATCTGCAAGTCACCCTTTCTCCTTTTCCGCAAGCCTTCCACATATGAATGAACACAGATGCTGTCTGTTGGCCTATGTGTGGCTTATATAACATAATGGTCTTCAGTTATATCCATATTGCTGCAGATGAAAGTACTTCATTGCTATGGCTGAGTAATGTTTCATCATGTATATATTAACTACATTTGCTTTATCCTGTCACTCATCAGTGGAAAGTCAGGGTAATTCCATATCTAGTCTACTGTGGGTAGTACTAAATCCATGTCTCCCTGACATACTGAATTCCTATCTTTTCCATATATACCCAGCAGTGGGACTGCTGGATTTTATGCATAGTTCTCACTCATTCTGAGAAACCACAATGCCAATTTCCATAATGTATGTACAAATTTGCATTGTTGATGATGTTTGGGAGTATCCCTTACTCTACATTCTCATTTGCAGTTTGTCTTTTCCCTCAAATCTATTCTGTTTAGGGTAAGATGGTAACTCACTGTTAAATAATCCCTTTCTTAGCCAGGCACCAGTGGCTCACACCTGTAATCCAGCTACTTTGGAGACAAAGAACTGAAGATCAAGGTTTAAAGTTAAAGTTAGCTGAGGCAAACACATCCAAGAGATTCTCTATCTCCAACTAACCAGATAAAAAGGTAGTAGAAGTAAAGCTATGATGGCTCCAGTGGTAGAGCTAAAAGAGGGCATGGGACCAAGAATTGAAGATCCACCCCAGGCACACAGACACCCAAATTTCTTTTAATGATCAGAGGGATGCTTTTCTAAATATACTTTTCTACTATATCATCAATCTACATGCAATGCTTTCCTCGCAGGATTAGACACCGCAGTTTGATTATATATTTTTAAGTAGACTTCACATTTTTTCCTGGAACCTAGCATCTCAAAGCATATTTCCGTCAAAATGAATGTTGTCTCACCTCATGTGTAACACTGTTTCCAACCACTCTCATGTGACTTACAGGAGGTTAGCACTGCTGTCCACCCGGGCTCAGCTTTGATTTGTCTATGCCCATGAATCATCTCCATGGAGAAAATGCATGCAGGTAGCATTCCACTTTAATGTTCTTCATCAAACAGCTTCCTAGTGGCAGAAAAAAAAAAGCTATGAAAGTTGTTAGGAAAAACATTCTGAATTACCAGGAGGTAGTTTCTTCAGGAGTCAGGGAGTGGGGGCACATGTGCTGTGGAGGGAATACTTAATTAAGCCTATGGGGGAGAATTCCTCTCACATCATCAAAGACTGAAAAGCCACCTTTGCAGTGCATAAGCTTTTAAGGAATTAAAGGAACTTTGATTCTAGAGTGTTATGTTTCAGTGTACCAATAGGGAATAAGGAAGATGGAAGACATTCTTAAGAAATGCACTTGGGAGTCATTCAGTGGTCTATGGGATCTAAACAATCTGAACCGGCTCTCCGTCTGAGATCTTACCATTATATGTTCAGTACTTTGTATGAAATCTTACCATTATACATTTAGTACTTTGTATGAAGGCTTTGTAGTTTCCACCTTTGTAAGTATGAACTGGGCCACGCTAGCTCCTGTTTTTAAAATATTTATTTATGTGGTTCCACAAAAGGGGTTTCAGTTTAATATGTCTGTTCATGAATACCATGCATCTTCCTCAGTGTTACTCCTGTCATCATTCTCTCTCATCCTAAAGTGATTTTTTTTGCCAGTCCTGGGCTTGAGCTCAGGGCCTGAGCACTGTCCTTGGACTTTCTCAAGGCTAGATCTTGAGCCTCAGCACCACTTCCAGCCTTTTTCTGTATATGTGGTACAGAGGAATGAAACCTGGGTCTTCCTGCATGGTAGGGAAGCACTCTACCACTAGGCCAAACTCCTGGCTCCTACAGTGTTTTTTTTTAAATAATGATCTTTTCCAGATAGCAATTATCTTGATGCCTCGTCAAATAGCACCTACTTGCAAAGGCAGGTTATAAACAGGAGAGCATGTCATGTGACTCCAAAAAAGAGTGAGTTTAAGAACTGAGGCAAGGAGACCACTTAATCAAGGCCTGCCTAGGTCACACAACCTGTCCTTTCCAGCTCCTCAAAAAAGAGCATACTGAAAAACAAGATTAGGTATACAAGTTTGAAATGTTAATTTGACCTCTGGATCTTTTTTTTGCATGTGTTTCTTGAATATGCTTTGATTTTTGGTATAGAACTCAGTCTTAGAAATGGAGGATATCAATAGAAATGAGAAGAGAAGAATGCACTCAAATCTTGTAAAACAGACACCAAGGTCACTGAGAAAACACTTCCAAAAATAAGTGCTTCCTCTGCAAATATGTTCTGGAAGTATTGATACTTTGTTTCTTCCATCAGTTGATAGGACAGTGAACATTAGTGGATTTCAGATTTAAATCAAGGCAAATGAGCAGCTGTAGTTAAAAGTCCTAATGTTAATCATTCTTTATGGAAGGCTTATGTTTCCTTATACATCTTAGACTTTAGAAGCTTCTGTCATTTCTTAAATATCTTCAAATAGTTCTGCAGATGTTTCAACCCAATATGTCAATTTATAGTGCAACTTTCTCCCCATCTCTCCCAGCTCTTCTCCCCCTGAGTTTCCTGGCTCAATTTTCACACCTAGGTATTGACTATTGTGACTGTCATCACCCTCTCTCAGCTTGTCTACCCCCTTCCCCAACTCTTCCCTCAACAGCACAAAGAACACAAAACTATGTGCAGAGAGCATTAATTGCTGCTAGTTTTGAGGAGATTGTTCTTGGAGTGTGCATTTTTATTGCTGGTGTCAAGTCATGTCACCATTTGCTAGTCTATCTAGTTGAAAGGATTCTTCATCCTCTTCTATTACTGTTTATCATGCATCACTTCTTAGACCATTTCATTAGAGTATCTTCACCATCAGGCAGAAAAATTTCCACTAATTTATATCTCACTTGCATCATCTGTGTCAGAATAGAGGACTTTATTTTAGATGAACTTGCTGTTAGCTATGAAACAACTGGAGTTATGGCAAATACTCTGTAGGATTTACTCTATGGTTTATAGCTCAGCATTAAAATAAATACTTATTATCCAGTAACAGCAATTTCACTAAAATATAAATGACTGGTATTTGAGTGTTCTGGAAAAGATCTTGTTTTAAGCTAAAGCTTGTTTAAAAATTTCAATTCAGGGCTGGGAGTTTGGCCTAGTGGTAGAGTGATTGCCTAGCATGTACGAAGACCTGGGTTCAATTCCTCAATACCATATATATAGAAGAAGGCCAGAAATGGTGCTGTGGCTCAAGTGGCAGAGTATTAGCCTTGAGGAAAAAGCCCAAGGACAGTGCTCAGGCCCTGAGTGCAAGTCCTATGACTGGCAAAAAAAAATTCAGTTCAATACAGCTTTAAATTTTAAGTAGTTCTACAAAAAGGTTATGTGTGGAAAATGTGTCTTGATCAATGTCACTCTCTCCTATCTTTTCCAGTGTACCTCATCCCCTCAAGTTGAATTTTTCTTTATTTAGTACCGTTAACTATTTCAGATCCTAGATAGTTAAATGGGTACCTTGTTTCAACACATTCTTGATGCTATAACAAAATGGTCATAATATCAGCTGGCTTATAAACACAGGGACATTTCTTATAGTACAGACTGCAGAGCCCAAGGATCAAGCCACCAGCAGATCTAGTGTCTGCTAAAGCCCCCTTCCTCATAGAGGATGCCTGTCCCATGTGTCCTCACATGAATGAGGGACAAAGTAGACTGTGTAAAGGACAAGGATTGCATCAGGGACTCAAATTTCATGACCTAATTATCCTCCCAAACAACTCTACTCCTAATACAATAGTAACCTAAGAAATTCGTAACTTGTGAGGAAATTAATAATTCTATGATGATCGAAATAGTATAATTAACTTCATTGGTACACATGCATACACACCTATTTTTCAACCTGACTTCTTGATTACTACTTCCCAAAAAGGTGTGTTGACGCCTGACATGGTGGCTCACACCTGTAATACTAGCTACTCAAGAGGCTGAGATCTGAGGATTGCAGTTCAAAGCCAGACCAGGCACTAAATACTGTGAGACTCTTATCTCCAATTAACCACTAGAAAACCAGAAATGGCACCATGACTAAGGTGATATGGCAGTAGCCTTGAGCTGAAGGACAATGATCAGGCCCAGAGTCCAAGCCCCATGACCCACAAAAAACAACAACAACAACAACAAAACACTTTGTGTGTATTGACATTGTGGAAGATTCTGGAGTAAAATGTACTATGCTTCACCCCTAGTGTAAATATGCTTTCTTCTTCTGCATCTTCTCATTTACTAGAGCTATTCAATAGGCAGCAAGCCCTCCATAACTGGAACATCAGTCTGTGCTGAGGGCTCAAAATAATGGGATTTATCCTGAAGTCACCTGCTTCTCAAAGTACCACTAGTTTCACTATATACAAGTGGATTGTGCTGAAGTGGATGTCATCATAGTGATCTAAAGCCAGAAGCTGACCTAGTACACACTGTCTAAGGTCTGGTATTTCAAGTTCCCAGATACGTATTTTAGGAAATACACTTTATTTTCGATTAAGGGCTGGGTCTGGCATCATTGCCTTTGTTCCCTGTGGCTATGAATGCCTCTCTTTAGGCCTGGATGAACCTATTTCTTTTCAGAAAATAGTCTTGACTGGATTTCCACAAAACTCTTGCCAATTATTATATTCAAAAGAAAACTCAAAAGAAGAAACCGATGGGGGAAAAAACACCACACTATAGTTTTTCTTTTTGTCAGTTGTGGGCTTAACTCTGGGATTGGGTGCTGTCCCTGAGCTCTTCAGCTCACAGCTACCACCCTACCCCTTAATCATTAGAAAAGCAGAAGTGGCGCTGTGGGTCAATTGGAGATGAGACTCATAGATTTTAGTGCCTGGGCTGTCTTTGAACCATGATCCTCAGATCTCAACCTCCTGAGTAGCTAAGATTACAGGCATGAGCCACCGTGCCCAGCTTTTTTTTCAATGATAAACTAAGTGACAATATTTTTATAAAGATTTTTCAAGATATTTCATACTCAGATTATCTGATTCTAGCTCAATGCTTTATACATAATTGAAGTTGTTTTGTGTCCTTCTAGTTTACAATGAAAATAGAGAAAGTTTACAAATACTCATTTGAATATAGTGAAATGTACATTGTAGATAAATGCTAGTGATTTTGGTCATAAGTTAATTTCAGATGTTGGTAGTCATTTAACCCAAGGTCTATGCTGGAGTTATCCACTTTCCACCCACTGTGCTGTGGGCTTTCTCTCTGAGATAAATGCTGTGTATGTGTGGTTCTCAGGAGGTCGAGCTGTGTCGTGTTAGCAGTCAGGAGAAGCTGGGCCTGACAGTCTGTTATCGGACAGATGATGAAGAGGACACAGGCATTTATGTGAGTGAGGTAAGAAATGCCACAAAACAGAAGAAGGGAAGCCTGTGAGACAAATCCTTCCTAGGCTTTAATGTATGGCCACATTCCAATTTCTGCCACTTTTAATTAGGAAAGCAAAACATGCTGCTCAAGTAATGTAATCATCACTCAATGGGGATCCCTTTACCATAGAACTTCAGTAAGAAAACAAAGTGGTAACCTTGTCTGTATTTAAATATATTTCCATAAGAATGCAGAAAGGTGAACAAAGTTTGAGCTGCAGACATTGTCCTTTTATTATAGTCCATCTTAGGTGAACAATAAATAGCTTTGGAAATACTGTTGACCTAAGATACTCTTAGCTTAAAATAGAAGCTATTGTATGGTAATCACCTCTTCCTCTTCCAAATAGTATCTATGTCTGTAGGTTGTTTACTTTTAGGACATGACAAGCCTGAGACATTGTTTTGGTATTATTTGCTTTGTTTCTGTGTCTGTACAGGGCTTGAACTCAGGGCCCTTAGCATGTTCACTCAAGCTTGGTACTCTACCATTTGAGTTACACCTCCACTTCTAGCTGATTAATCAGAAAGAGGAATCTCAGGGACTTTTCTGTTTAGACTGGCTTTGAATCACTATCCTCAGATCTTAGTTTCCTGAATAGCTATGATTACATGTATAAGCAACCATTATCCAGCTATATTAATTGCATTGAAAGACTATTCATTCAGCATCTTGGGAGTCTTGTTCAATCATCTAAGAAATAATTTCCACAAGTATGGTTTCATGTATACTCACATATATATACCCATATAGCCTAACTCATGCAAATGTGTATACGAGTTAGACAAAATAGGTATTAGTTGCTTTACCATGCTGATCTAACTTTTTATGACTGATGTTAAAAGCATTACGTAAGGATCTCTCAGCAAGAAACATTGTTATATTGTTTCTTGTTGATATTTTTGCTGACTTCTGTGTATTTTTTTTGTGTTTTGAGACAAGGTGTTGTTATGTAGTCCAGAATAGCTATGAACTTGCAATCAATTCTCCTGTCTTAGTTCTGAGATTATAAATGTAAGCCACCATGCTTTGCTACATCTTCCTGTTTTAACAGAGCTGTTTCAAATATGGAAGAGATCATAAAATTAATGCATTTAGAAAATGTTACCATTCCATAAATGTTACTATTCTTTGTCATAATATTGACTCCTAAAGTAAAAACTTCTAGAGATTTGTAATTCTAATTAAGGTGAGGAAGTAATTTTTTTAAGCTCATAAAAAGTTACTTGTAATATGAACAGAACTAAAAAGGCCCAAGTTTAATTTATCATTCTGACTACAAAGTTTGTGTTGTAAATGATTTTGAATGTGATACAATTGTCCAAATAATAACTAGAAGTTTATCAGAAAGCACAGAGGGTTGATGAGACATATAGATTTGAAGTAGTCACAGAAACTAAGCACACATACTTGGGATGTTATCCTAATTCCTCTTACATGTAATTAAGCCCTTATTACTAGACGGTTCTATTAGTAAGAAAATAATATCTGCATTGAAATGCTTTGCTTGGACAAAAGCCTGAAGATATCACATGAAACCTAATGGAATTACCCTAGCAAACAGAAAGCTATCACTCAGGTTTGACCCATCAAGATGGTGATAAAGGTCTTTTAAAGGAACTTGAAACACATACCTATTCTAAAATAATTCATCATTAACATAATTTTCCCTACATCTGAAATGACTAGTAATGAAACATATACAAACAGGGTTTTATGTGCACTTCTTGAGCAATACACATGATTATAAAGTTATAAATTAATATTCTCATAAGATAGAAGTCCCTTTAATAAATAGGGAACTACAATGTAAGTATGATTTGGGGGGACAACTAGAGGAAGATTTTAAAGAATCACCTTAGCAGAAAGCAGATTTCCTGGGTTCAGAAAGCCTGGCATTAACTTCATACCAGGTGACGACATCCTTGCATCATAATTGGCATGGCATTGAGCAATAAAGATGGGGGGAAGGAAAGAATAGAAAGGATAAACAATGGTCTAAGTTCTGCTCTAGTTCACTTTGTTAATCTTTTCAAAATTAATGATTTTGACAGACAAAAACATAACATATACTGTTGTAAATCCATAGGAAACCTTTTGGGTCATGGTTTAAAATATATATTTTTTAAGCCAGATGCCAGTGGCTTGCACCTATTGTCCTTGCTACTCAAGAAGGTGAGATCTGAGGATTGTCATTTGAAGCCAGCCAGGGAAGGAAAGTCTGAGACTCTTACCTTCAATTAACCACCAAAATGCCAAAAGTGGAGCTGTGGTCCAAGTGGTAGGATGCTAGCTTTGAACAGAAAAATTCAGAGTCTTGAGTTCAAGCCCCTGGATTGGCACAAAATTGTTACTTAAGTATATTTGAGAATATTGCCTCTTCTCCACTGAATACGTTTCCTCCATTACAGGTAGATCCCAACAGCATTGCTGCCAAAGATGGGAGAATCCAAGAAGGGGATCGTATTTTGCAAGTAAGTGGTGCAGTTCAACTTTAGACAGACCATAGGAATCAGGATTGTTTTTTTTTAATCATGTATGTACAAAACAAGCTATCATTTAGAAACTTTTTAAAGTAAAGATGGTGCCATTTCCTAAGAATTAAATTTGCTAATAATTTTTAGGAATGTATTGGTGGTTGATAAAGTCAAGTAATCTCACTGCAAAGACTGTACCTTCCAGCTCAACCCTTGTCTTTCTGCACAAACTTAACCTCCTTTCAACTCAACCCCATTTTTGCATCTTTAAAAAAATGGTAATAGCTGGGCCTAGGTGCTTAGCTTCTCAGAGGCTAACATCTAAGGACTGCAGTTCAAAGCCAGCCAGGAAAAGAAAGTCCATGTGATTCCCAACTTCAATTTACCAGCAAATAGCCGGAAGTGGAACTGTGGCTCAAATGGTAGAATATCAGCCTTGAGTGAAAGCAGCCAAGAGCATGAGGCCCATAGTTTAATCTCAAGTGTGAGCACACACCCTCAAAAAGCTACCATTTTAGTATATCATCCAGACAAGACCCAAAATAACTGAATTTTTAATTTAAAAATCTGAATGTATGCTAACCTTTCCAACTAAATAGAATGGAAAAAAAAAAAACTTCTGTTCTTGGAGCCATGTTACACCCAGCAATCCTGATCCAATGTTGCTGTAGAAGAAAATGCACAATGACTTCATGAAAGGCCTGGAATATTTCTGGGCTCAGACAGGGAAGGACTCTACTGTTTTTTAAAGTGCTTCCTTACTGTCTCCAGCTGTCACTTCTCCCCTCCTCCCAACATGGTACATCACTTTTCAGCTAACCACTCTCACAGGATATGGTTGGATAGAAATAAAATGACTGTTTCCATACTGGCATGTTATATGTCTGACACTTCCAAATACTTGGCTGTATTGTAAGCAACTACATATGCAAAAAAAGAGGACCTGCAGGAATGCAAAGTATTCCTTAATAGAGTTGCTTTACTGAAGAGACAACAGCAGGATGGATAAAATGCTGTTTTCTGTCTGGTTGTATATTCTGTGATGAATATGTCACACTTAATGAATAAATACATCACATTAAAACACCTAGGATTCAATTCTGTCTCTACATGTCAGAGACAAAAGTATCTCAAGAGTGATGGTGAAATTACACCCACAGACTAATGGCAAGCAGCATGGACCATAAATGACTCCTTTCCCATGGAGATGAGAGTGGGAACAGCAGAGGATTCTCCTTCTTATTCATGAGGTTTCCTGGCTGCATTTGATTTAAATGAATCTCTCTGGAGCAAGTGTGATTGTAATGTTCTAACAGTATGTTTATGATCCCGCCTTCATTGTACAGCTAAATTTTTCTTTTTGTAAAACACCAAAAGCCTGTTAGATGATCATAAACACACAGTGGAAATAATGCAGAAGAGAACTCAATGAGCCAATTTCATGAGAGCATTTCTAGTGCATGTGTTTGCTCTGCAAAGGCTTGGTGGTTCTGTCTCTACTACCTGGCCAAGAACTTGCATCCAATTTGTTCCCAGGAATTAATCTTGGCAAATCATTCACAAAGTTACAGCGCTCTGAAATGCACTTCTAAGCTAGGTTTCTCCACATTCATGCTGTCCTCGGGATTCTAAGGGTCTCATATTTCTTGTGAGCAAGTTTAAGTCATGTGGATCAAAAACTATGTTCCTATGGATTACTTTTCATACAAAACTGCCAGAATACAATCAATGTGACAGTAAGACTGTGACTTCTCTTTCATTTCTGGGGCCTCTTCTTCCCTGGGAGTAGCTGTTTCTCATTTCTGTTATTATTTCTATATCTAAATCTCTATACTTTATCCTTCCTTCTGTCCATATTAAGATACACACACACACACACACACACACATATCTGAAATTAATCTTCCTCTTTGCCTACTATTCTAAGAAGTTACAAGACAGTTCAATGTAAGAATTTCAATTGCAAATGGTGCTGGCAAAATTTGTTAAGAACCTGTAGAAAACTAAAGTTGGATCCTGCACCAGAATTAATTCCAAATGGATCAAAGACCTTGATGTAAAAGCAGATACCCTGAAAACTTTACCAGAAATTAAATAAAGTTTAGACAAATGGGATTGTATTAAACTTCTGAGTTTCTGTATTGTAAAGGACATAGCTAGCAAGTTAAATAGAAAGCCCACAGAATGGGAGATCTTCACCAGCCATACAACAGACAAGGGCCTCATATCTAAAATATATCTACAGCTAAAAAAATTGAATCTCTAAACAAATCTCCAAAGAAACAACCATCCCATTAAAAGGCAAGCTAAAGACTTAGAGACTACTCCAAAGAGGAAATAAGAATGGCCTATAGACACATGAAATGCTCAACATCTCTGGCCATAAAAGAAATGCAAACTAAAAGAACTCTGAGATTCCACCTCACTCCAGTTAGAATGGCCATTTCAAGAAATCTAATAACAGATGCTGGGGATGATGCAGCCAGAAAGGATTGCTACTACAATGTTGGGAGTGTAAACTCTTTCAACCATTCTGGAAAGCAGAATTGAAATTCCTCAAAAATGTAAACATAGAGCTCCCCTATGACCCAGCAATTTCACTCCTTGCCATTTATCCAATGTCCAGAAACAAGGGCATACTAAACTTACTAGCACAACACTGTTCATTGCAGCATTATTTACCATAGCTAAAATATGGAACCAACCCAGATGGATCAAGAAATGTGGTGCTTATACACAATGGAATTCTATATTGCCATCAGAAAGAATGACATTGTCCCATTTGTAAAGAAATGGAAAGACTTGGAAAAAATCCTATTAAGTGAAGTAAGCCAGACCCAAGGAACATAGGCTCCATGGTTTCCCTCATTTATAATAATTAGTACACATCTAGGACTCTCCTAGCAGTGGATTACAATAGCTCAAAACTGATGTAATATAGGAACCTACGTAATATAGGACGAGACTAAATGAAATGAACTGTAGGATATGGAAACAAGAGGTTTATCTTTGTGATTGCTGTTCTTAATGTACTATGTGCAGTTAATTTCTTTTCTCTTTTATTCCTCTTATGGTTACTGTGTATATCTGACTTTGTTACCTGGTATATTTTACATATGTTTATTTGACATAGGGAAAGGGGAAAAACAAGATGATTGGGAGGAGATGGGGGAAGCGAAAGGGGGACAAAAACCTGAGAAGGGGGGTCGGGAGTTTGGCCTAGTGGTAGAATGCTTGCCTAGCATGCACAAAGCCCTGGATTTGATTCCTCAGTATCACACACATAAAAAAAGCCAGAAGTGGTGCTAAGGTTCAAGTGGTAGAGCTCTACTACCCTTGAGAAAGCCCAAGGACAGTGCTCAGGCTCTGAACTTACGCCTAGGACAGGCAAAAAAAAACAAAAACAAAAATGTGAGGTGTATTAGTGTTTGAGAAGTAATGCACCCACTACCTGACAAATGTAACTAACCTCTCTATACATTACCCCAACGATAAAATTAAAAACGAAGAAGTTTCAATTGTTCATCTGCTTCTGGAACAGTAACCAAGGGAAGCTAAAAATTAGTGTATTTAAGTAGAAAAATGTATTGAATCAGTTCCTATTCCTATTCCTCATCAACTTTTCCTCTTGTTTATCCTTCACCATTCTCTTTCTCTCTACAGCCTCTCAAATATGTGCAGCAGATTAGGCCTAAATTGAGACTTTTTAAAAACTAAGCTATTTATATGCGAGTCTTTAAACAAAACATAGTACCTGCTTTGGAAACTACCTTCAAATGATAGATCTGTATTATATGCAGACTTTTCTGCACTATCACTGGGACTTGAACTCAGCCTCATGTAGTCCCTTGGCTTTTTGCTAAGAGGCTGGTGCTCTGACACACAAACCACAGTTTCACTTCTAGGTTTTTGCTAGTTAATAGGAGAGTCAATCATACTGGTTTTAAACCAAAATCCTCGAACTCCGGAGATTACAGGCACCCAGCCGTGGGTTGTTTTTTAATACAAAGGAAATAGGAAACTTGTAAAACTTGACTTAATTTTATTTACATATTCAAATTAGAAATGGGAGGGTGATGAGAAGAAAACTCTACTCTGACTTTTTTCACTATTATAGTCTGCTTTCCTAACTACATATGGTTACACTCTGGGAATAAGGAACCTTCATTGTGGCCCAAGAATGAGACCTTGGGCTCATAATCCAGTGACTACATTTGTCCTTAGGCACCATCCAACACCTCAGACTCTCAGAGAGAAAAAAATATAGTTGGTTCCTTCATGCTTTTACACAGAAATCTTCATGGAAAGATATTAAATTACTGAAAGCAGGGATAATGCAGCGATATTTTCATCCAATTCAATATCCAAGAAATTAAATAATTTAAAAAGATACTTTTAACAATTTTTAACAAAAAAGTTTTTCTTTTTTTTTGGCTTGAACTCTGGGCCTGGTCGCTGTGCCTGAACTCTTCAGCTCAAGGCTACCACCCTCTCCCTGGAGTCACAGCACCACTTCTAGTTTTCTAGTGGTTAAACTGGAGATAAGAATCTCACATTCTTCAGTGCCTGGGATAGCATTGAACTAGGATCCTCAGATCTCAGCCTCCTGAGTAGCTGATTACAGGCATGAGCCACCATGCCTGGCAATTAAATTGTTATCTTCAGCAGAATTTCCCTCTTGAAATTTCTTGCTACCTATGTAGACTACATACTAGATATCAAAAATCATTATCATGGATACCAGTAATCAATAAAAATTTTTAAGATATGATCCAAGGAATAAATGCATTTTGAAGCTGTGTATTTTTAAATGGAACCTTTACAAGCATTTCTTTTTTTCTTTTTGCCAGTCCTGGGCTTGGACTCAGGGCCTGAGCACTGTCCTTGGGTTTTCTCAAAGCTAAGCTCTACCACTTCGGCCCCAGCATCACTTCTGGCTTTTTTTTTTTTATTTTACTATGTATGCGGTACCAAGGAATTGAACCTGGGTCTTCATGCATGCTAGGCAAGCACTCTACCACTAGGCCACATTCCCAGCCTACAAGCATTTCTTAAACAATTCAACTTTTAGTATTTTAGCAAAGTAAAAAGTGAAATACAAATTCTGTGTAATGAAAGTTTACTAAAAGTAAAATAAAATTGCCTTTACCAAAAACAAACAAACAACAACAACAAAAGGTTATTTTCTTCAGTTTTAAAGCAGTGAATGAGTTTTGGGGCTTTAGAAAGGAACTGATGTGTGCTTGAGGGTGTTCCAATTAGCTTTTCTTCCCCTTGATCGCTAAGCCCTGGGAGACAGACCCTCAGTGATACTTGGGCAACTGAGGCAGACCCACACCCCAACAGGAAATGATTGAAAGAGAATGCAATCTTCGTGGCCTGGGAGCACTGCCTGGTGAGAGATAATGCTGCAGCTCTTTAATTGGCTCGCAGCAAGCATGCAGGGTGACGGATTTCAGTTGTGGCACTGCTGGTCCTGCTTCCCAGGCACTATTATCTCAGAGTGACACTTCCATTACTCTGAGCGGAGAAAGATGAACGTCACCTGTCAGGGGCTGGTTAATTGTGTTGCTAGATGTATGTTGCCAGGGCGCAGGTTGGACATTTATGAACATAACTGCTTCCTCGGATGTCCGCCATCCTTCAGGGATCGATATGGCTCTTACAGTAAGCGTGTAATGGAGTGAGGGCACTTTCCACACAAGGGGCTAGAGATGAGCCCATTGTGTGAGGTGCAGTGTCCATACATTTACCATAAATGAGCTGATATTTGCCATTTATTGTGTGTGCAGCATTGTGGAAATGGAAACTAATGTGCCACTTTCGTTTGCTTTCTAGATAAATGGCGAAGATATTCAGAATCGAGAGGAAGCTGTGGCACTGCTGTCCAGTGAGGACTGTAAGAGAATCGTGCTACTTGTTGCCAGGCCAGAGATTCAGGTCAGAAAAGAGCAAAAGTCTTGATAGTAAACTGCTGTGAATGTGCTTGTGTTTATTCTCTACACTTCTACATGCAAATCACTACCATGGATCTCTGTAAAACTAAATACACAAATACAACTAAGCAGGTGCTGGTGGCTCACGCCTGTAAGCCCAGCCACTCAGGAGACTGAGGTCTAAGGATTGCAATGTGTAGCCAGCCTGGGCAGACACATCTTAGAAGCTCTTATCTCCAATCATCTACCACAAAGTCAGAAATCAAGATATGGTTCATGTGGTAGAACACTAGCCTAGAGCAAAAGTACAAGGCCCTTAGGTTCAAATCATTGTACTGGCACAAAAACACATTTAAGACTGACAGTGCCCCCTTACAATGGCAGCTAACATCCTAATTAAATACATTAGTGACTTGGAGTTGAATTCTGTGTGAATCTTCCCTCGAGGAGTCCACTAAAATTTAATTGTTAAGGTGAATCTGAGGGAAAAAAAATAGCCTGTTCTCCCTACCACCATAATTTTAATGTAGTATAGGGTGAGTTCCATTTATGTAGTTTTGGGGTTTTGGGGGCTAAAAATTTGACATCTAACAGAATTTTTTAAAAAATTCATTTACAGAGGAAGATGTTAGGACTATATAGGAGAGAAAGGAAAGTACTAGAGATTTTTCTTTTACTTCCTATGTAATTCTCTTCCCCCAACAGAGGAGGGACATCATTCTGTCACCCTTCCATCCATCTGTTAGTAGTTTGAGTGAAGTTAGTTATGTCACCATTTGTCTCCTAGGTTATTGATCTGATATTTTTCAGACTCAGTAACTACATAGCACCTATAAATTACATTGAGTAAGTGTATTTCAGTGTCACACTGAGGCCTGACTTGAATATAGTGGTTATAAAAGATCACCCTTTCCGCATATATTTCCTTTATGCCTTTGACCATTCTAAATGGTGCTCATAAAGCCTGCAATAGCCTGAAGCAGAGTACAGTTACACACCTGAGATCTCATATGCTCCCAAAGAAGCCCGGATGGTCTGGATGACTAGACTAGGTTATGAATGAATTTTTTTTAAATATAAATTATACTAGTTACCCAGAAACCTGGCAAACCCAGTTCTCTCTTGATTCCAAGTTCTTGGAAAAGGCGCTAAAAATACACAGTGGAGAAATATAAAAATGAGGGAGGTAGTCAACACCAATTGTACAGGTTCTGTTGTATAGGTGGTTTTCTGCCCTTTCTCTGTGTTGGTAGAGAAATTGTAAAATAAAGTCATTCAGAACTAAAACATGTCCTCAACCTTTATCACTGAGTAGCCATAATTATACCATGAGAAGAAATCTGGAAACAATGACATAAGCCTATGCCTGATCATGTCTGATAGAAGACATATGCCTGTCAGAACCAGTAGCATTCTGAATTATCTAGCTTGCACTTCAGAACTTTGGGGTAAATTTTTAAATGAGGACCCTTCCTACAGGCGATAGTTACCTGATGCCAGGATGTCCTTCTGCCTGTCAGAAATCAGGGCTAAACTCACCCCTTAATTCAAAACAGCTAACCTGCCATGGGATAACCCAATTATCTTAATCAACAAAGAAACACCATCTACACTTTTAAAACACACCTCAATATAGGCTATAAATAGATGCAAAAGGACCCTAACAGAAGCCTTGTGTGGGCCAGGAGTTTGGCCTACTGGTTAAAGTGCTTGCCTAGCATGCATGAAGACCCGGGTTCAATTCCTCGGTACCACATACATAGAAAAAAGCCGGAAGTGGTGCTGAGGCTCAAGTGGTAGAGCTCTAGCCTTGAGAAAAGTCCAAGGACAGTGCTCAGGCCCTGAGCTCAAGCCCAGGACAGGCAAAAAAAAAAAAAAAACAGAAGCCTTGTGTGTACATCACCTAGTTTTTTCCATCAAATTCAATGTTACCTCATTTCATTTTATGTTTGACTATTTTATTCGGGGCCAGTGTGGAAGGGTGTGTGTGTGTGTGTGTGTGTGTGTGTGTGTGTGTGCATGCGCGTGCATGTGCACTCGTGCATGTGTGGTTTTTCTAGTGTGTTTTTATTCTTAGAAATGATCTATAGAGTTGCTGGGGGCAATATTGTACATCTGTGCAATATTTTTAAATAACTCATTTCCTTCTCTCCCTGTCACCCTCCTTTCATTTCCTGCCTATTTTCTTCCTCAGACCATTAAAGATATTGCTTTTCTGTCCCAGTCCCCTCAGGACTTGAGGGCAGAGAAGGCTCTGGTAGGGACTTGGAGCCATGCATTTTTGTAAGATGGCACTTTTTCCTCTCCCCACCCCTCCTGCAATCCCACACATGGTCCATTTTGGTGCTGACAGCATATCCTGAGTTGCAATGACAGTCCTTTGTTCTTGTAGCCCCACTCTGATAAGGGATAGCTTGTCTCCCAGAATCACACTATAGAGAATGAGCCTCTAGGTGAGAAGAGGGAAAATGGGAGCCAAGATACTCACCTCTTCCTATGTAGTATCCTCCCAGCCCAGAAGGAAGCAATGCAGACATGAACTGACTGCTCTTGGCAACTCAGTAAGGAAGAGTTGTAAGGAATAATGAATCTCTCTTCTCCCTCAAACCCTCACTGAAACCTTACAAGACAATGTTACATCATGTACTCATCAGTATTCTGACATGCTCATAAACAACAATATTAAAAATAATCCTTGCTATGTTTAGACAAAAGGAGACTTAGCATTAAATACTTCCCTTTCGAGTCTACAGTAGTGGCTTTATGACACTTAAGAGGGATTCAAGAATGTAATCTTGAGCAAAAAGGCAAGTAAGAGTTAAAGGGTATGCTGGTACACACAGTTTGATTTATTGCTTAAAAAAATCAAACTATTGTCCATTTTGTTCACTAGAAAGCTACTGCTCCTTTGTAACAGAAAAGCAGAGCTTTGACAATAATCCAATTCATTTAATAAGCAGAGTCAGCTAATTTACGTAATCCAACTCCAAAAATCTACTTTGAGGCAAATTATCTCTACTGACTGTCACGGGCAATCCTATCAGCAAGGTAATGACCAGCTTTTACTTCCGTTTGTATGGAGAAGGAAAAAGGGATTTGTTCAGTTCAATTTGTATAAGATTCCTTCAAGAATACTTGCATCTAGCACCTACATGGATCACCAGCCCTGCAGGGGACTATACCACTTTACCACCCTTCAAATGCCAGCCACAGTGGCTCTGGTCTTTATCCTTGTAACTGAACCTGAAAAAAAAAAAGAACCAAAATAGACATGGTGGGCCCAGTAGTGGTGGTTCAGTGGTAAAGATTATTACCAGGCATGAAGCTCTCTTGGTTCAATCTCCAGCAACCTAAGAAACCAGATATCTCCCCTCCCCGCCCCCCCCCCCCCCCGCAAAGAATACTTTAGTTGGGTACTGGTACTTCATTCTTGTAATCCTAGCTACTCAAGAGGCTGAGATCTGAGGGGAGTGGTTTAAAGCTATCTTAGATGGAAATGTCCTGTGAAACTTTTCTCTCCAGTTAAACAAAAAGCTGAAAGTAGAGGTGTAGCTAAAGTGATAGAACACCAGCCTTGAGTGAAACAGCTTAAGTGAGAGCTCCAGTATGCATATACATACACAAATGATTTACAATTTATTTTTATAGACAAAAATGTCTGTGTGTTCTTTAGTGGAAAGGAGGTACTCTATTGCCCTGAGAGCCATCTAACAAAAAATTTAAGAAGTAGGGTGAGGGCCCATCAGCTAGGAGTGAGAGGCACCCTGTGTGTCACCTCCTTAGGAATTGTCTCACAGCCCTATCACTGGAGTTCTTTTCACAGAGGGATGATTGTAGTGTGCTTTTCATATACTCTAAAAAAGTAGTGTTCTCTGCAGATCTTATTTGGTTATGATACAAAATACATAGCTCTGTTTCAAGGAAGAATAAAAGGCGTAGGAATCATTTTAAAAAAATTATTATTGATATCCCCCTTTTCTTCTGAGAGGTGAGCTATAGGAGGCTGGTATTCTGAAGAGAATCATTATGATAAAAGGAACTGGTGAGGCGTCACCATTTAAGTTTCCCCTGCTTTAGCATGAGATCTTCCTAACGTAATAGAAAGTACTAATGTATTCTTTTCCAGCTGGATGAAGGCTGGCTGGAAGATGAAAGGAATGAATTCTTCGAGGAGTTAAACTTGGAGATGCTGGAAGAACAGCGTAATGAAACAACGCAGCCTACTTCCAAAGAGGTGGAGCAGGTAGGGCCAACAATTTCAACTACATCATTTGAAATGTTGCTAGTTCTTTTCTTAATATGGAACCAGAAATGGGGAGGAAAGCAAGAATCAAAGGGTTTGATGAAACATCTCTGTAATGGGAATTCTCTAGAGTACATGTCATCTCAAATGAAGCAAAGAAAATGTACTTTTTTTTCCCTATTAAGCATTTCTTCAGCTCAGGAAGCTTACGGACTGTTAACAGGTACTGCTTCAAACTAATGCTAGAAATGTAATTGTAAAAATATATGTGGGTGTATTAATATGCTAACTAGGCTCATCAATATGCTAATTAGACACACTATCATAACTCAATATACGCTTTTAAACTTTAGGATATTCATGTATCTTTTGAATATTTAAGCTATGACTAAAGGATGACATGACTTAAACCACTGATTTGTGTGGGTGTATGCCAAGACTGGCTTGCTTCTCCTATGTATGTGGTACTAAGAAATAGAACACAGGGCTTCTTGCATGCTAGGCAAGCACTCTACCACTAGGCCATGCTCCTAACCCCTTGTCACAGATTAAATGTGAGTCATATCACTCATTTTACTCATTTATCATCATAAGCTCAATGTTCATTCTCCAATATAACCTAAAAGATTGTTTCTTTAAAACAATAAACTCCTGTTGATCACTTATTCAAGCTGAATAAGTAATATTTGTTAATGTGTTAGCATCTCATAAAAATGTGTTTGTGAACATATGTCCATAGATGAAATAAGTCATCAGATTTCCAGCAACAGTGTCAATACAGCCATGCATGTGTCAGTTGAGCAACGTGTTCTTGGGCTAGTACGGTGACTGCTTTTCAATACAAATGGGACAGATATTTTTATGTATGACTTCAACAAGTGGCCACAAATAGAGATTTTGGGGGGGCAGAAGTTCCTGGTTACAAGCAAAAAAGTCTTTGCTTCAGGCTTTCTCTCCCTCAGTTACAAAATATGATCTGATGCAGAGTTGACAGAAGATGTTGAAATGTTGAAATGAAGAAGTTAGAGAGGATTCCTGTCTAGGTGAAGTGATATGGTGTCAAGTGCTACCCACTCGTCAGGTATAATACAAATGTCAGGTGTCCCCGACGTTATATTCTTATTGTGTGGAAACTGTTCTTCACCATGAGACAGGAAAACGATAATTGCCCTACTAAACAATACATTAGAAATATCTTGGTAACCATAGCCTGTCTCTATAAAAATTGCATGGAGAAAAGATAAATGATACAGCATTACATTAGAAATCAGGAATTCAAGGTTGAATGAAACTATTTTTACAGACCAATAATAAAAGATTGTCAATTATATTTAAAAATCTAATCAATCCAAGTATAATTCTAGCTACTCAAGAGGCTAAGATCTGAGGACGTGCATTTAAAACCAGCCCAAGCAGGAAGGTCCTTTGATGTCCTGTTAATAGGAAAAGGCTGGAAGTGGTATGGCTCTCATGGTAGATTACTAGCCTTGAATGTGAGGCCCTGAGTTCAAGACTCATTACAGATTCACATACACAAACTTAAATAAGCATTCACATATGTGTATTTATCCTTGCTTACCAGAAATTTCACTTTCTGTGTACTGTCTTTGGTCCTATGGCTGCTGCTAAGATCTTCTTTGCATTTTTCATAGCTGATTTTTAGCTTTTCAACTGGTTATAAAGTAAAAATACTAGCCTTGTGGAACCTACAGATGGTGTTATAATTCATTGCAAGACAGAAGAAAATATTATAATTAACGATCTATAAACTCATATGCCCAGCATCAGTAACAGCATTGAGGGATTATACATGTGAGGCACAGTACACAGACCTCATGTTTCATACTGTTAGCTTGTAGTTGGAGTCAGAAGTATGACTTAGCTAGTTATCAATACATTTGAAATAATAACAAATAAGAAAAATCTCAAAAAGATAATTCTATTACTTATACGAAATGAAACCAACTATCTATTGAGAGATCTTAATTTTAGAGTAACTTTTATTACCAATTCCACCCTTCTTTAGCACCAACTGGCCTAATTATATTTCAGTATGTAGTTTAATCTTTAAAGGAAGGACATATATATCAAGAAGTAAGTAATCCAAAACTTCAAGGTATATTATAGGGTGTATTACAGAAGACAAAATGATTTTACTATATTTACCACAAAGTACATAAGCAACTAATGAGATAAGGTAGATTGTCCTGTACCAAAAGCCAAGGAATAGAATTATAAATTATGTACATACGGACATATACCACCTTTGTCTGTGTGTGTATTTCAAAAACTTATTTTTGTGATAAACTCAGGATCTCATGCTTGTTACAAAGGTGCTCTACCATTTGAGCCATGGCCCTAACCCTTTTGTGCTGGTTATTTCTGAGATAAAGTCTCACTGCTTCCCCAGGCTTGATTCTAGACTGTGGCCTACCTATTCAGGATTTCAATTTTAGAATGACAAATACATGCCAGTATTGCTGGCTTCTTTCCATGAGATGGAGTCTCACAGACTTCTGCCCATGCTGGGCTAGTACCATGTTCCTCCCAATCTCAGCTTCTCACATAGCTGAGACTACAGGTACATCCAGCTACTGCTTGAGGAGAGGTCTGTGTGTGTATGTCTAGACTGGCCTCAAATCAGTCCTTCTGCTCTCATCCTCCCAAGTAGCTAAGATTGCAACTGGAAGAGATCTATAGCAGCTAAGGACTTTTTCCTCCAGTCCTGGGGCTTGAAATCAGGGCCTCAATGCTTTCTCTGAGCTTCTCTTGCTCAAGGCTAGTGCTCTACTACTTGAACCACAGCTCCATTTCTGATTTTTTGTTATCAATTGGAGATAAGAGTCTCAAGAAACTTCCCTATCTGGGATGGCTTCCGACCATGATCTTCAATCCTCAGCTTCCTGAGTACATCTGTGGCCACTGGTACCCCAGCAGGACATGTATTTTTTACCCTATGCCCAGGTCCAGCAATCCGTATTATCCAAATTTTCAATAAAAATACAATTTTTAACCAATGTTACTGAGCAACAGATTACTATTGAGCATGCATAGGAGCCAATATTGCAACATCAGATCTTTGCAAAATAAGTTCTAAATTAAATTTGTATTGAATGGTCAGCCAGCAAAGGGGCTAGGAGCAATGATAGAGCTCCCCCTTATGGATTAAGGAGAGGAGGAAGTTGCTGGCTGACTGCTTGGATTGCCTGTCCATGGGTCACAGGTTTCCTTGGGGGAGAGATGTCTGTTCTGTGCAGTTGATTTTGAGCTCGTGACCAGATAGCCTATACCTCCTTGTGCTCCTGCCCACTCCTGTTAAAGCCATCCCAAATCATGAGAATCACGCATGGAAGCTTTTCCTAGAGTGCTTCCTAAGGAATTTATGCCCCAGTGTGTTCAGGCTTTAGCCTACTACAGGTGAAATAGACTCGATCTCAGCCTTAAATTATTTCATGGCTGTTAATTTCCAAACTATGCTTCTCAAAACTAAGGTCAAGCATACATAGGAATACAACAGCAGTGCAGGCTGGGAGTCAGAGCTGCCACACCCTCCAGCCCTGGCACCCATAACCTAAACCTGGGGGAAGTGTCCTTGCCCACAGAAAGGATTAGAGTTCCAGTGCAGGATGTTTACCCCATCCTGTCACTTAGTACTACTGAGTGGACTGTTGTTACTTGTTACTGAGTCAACAATACTTCCTTCGAATATTGTTGGAAAAACAAAACATCACAACTAGGGGATTGTGACTTCTGAACTCAAGATTGTGTATGAACAAGGACCATGTAGTTTGTCTTACTGCTCACCTCTGAAGTTCTGTCACTTCCTTTACAGGACTTTCCCTTAGTTTCCCAAATAAGAATCGTGCATTTAGAGGAATCTTGTCTTATTCATACCCATATATCATATAACCATCCTGATTCAGGGAACTTTCTGTCTTTATTTTATTGGTTTGATATCTTCACTTCTAAAACGGCTATGCACACTGAAATTAGAACAGCTTTCTAAGAACTGTAATTCTTCCAGAAAGCACTGAGTTGCTTTTGATTCCTTCTTTACAATGTTTCTGTTAGCATACACATTAGCTGTACAAGTAGGGCTTATGGCATGTCCACACATGCATACTCACCCCCTCCATCTCCACCCGCTTCTCAAACCACCGCAACAGGGCTGACTGTTCTAGTCATACGAGTGCAAACCAACTACACAAAGCATGGTTTTTGAAGCAAGTTTCCAACAGCCATTGAGACAAAATAATCACTGTCCTTTGTGCCCTCAGCCAAAAAAGCAAGAGGAGGAAGAAGGCACCACGGACACGGCGACGTCTTCCTCCAACAACCACGAGAAGGACAGCGGAGTGGGCCGCACGGACGAGAGCCTGCGGAACGAGGAGAGCTCGGAGCCGGAGCCGGAGCCTGTGGCCGAGGACGCCCAGGACGCCTCCCCACCAAGGAGCGCACGTGCGCGGGGGCGCAGCCAGGACACGGTGGCCAGCACGGAGCTGCAGGGTGTGCACGGCTGCGCGTCCCGGGAGCGCGCGGACTTGGACGCCGTGGGCGAGCCCGAGGAGGAGTGCGAGCGCTTCCGGCAGCTGTTGGAGCTTAAGTGCAAGATCCGCAGCCATGGCGAGTACGACCTGTACTACTCCAGCAGGCGGCTAGAGTGCCGCCCTGGCGAGCCCGGGGGCGTGGAGCATGAGCTGCAGCTGCTCAACGAGGAGCTGCGCAGCATCGAGCTCGAGTGCCAGAACATCATGGAGGCACACCGGCTGCGCGCCAGCACGGAGCGCCGGGCCGATGGCTGGGCACCGCCCGACGGAGGCCTCCGCAGTTACACCACCAGCCTGGATGACATCCTGGAGAACCCGGAGAAGTCGGACAAGGATAGCTCGAGCGCCTACAACACGGCCGAGAGCTGCCGGAGCACGCCGCTCACCGTGGACCGCTCCCCGGACAGCTCCCTCCCGAGGGCTGTCCACCTGGGCAACAGGAAGAACTTGCACCTGCGGAGCACAGGGCCCGGGGCCCCGGAAGCCACGGCTGCCGCCCGCATCTGTGCTAGCGGGGAGACGCTGCCCGAGCCGGAGCCCACACCCGGCGAGCCCATCCCCTACTTGTCCCCATACCACAGCTCGCCCTACAGGTGCGCCGACATCCCGGCCCATGCCCGCCACTACCAGAGCTACATGCAGCTGGTGCAGCAGCGCTCGGCCGTGGAGTATGCGCAAAGCCAGCTCAGCCTGCTGACCACTGGCAAGGACCCGCCCCGGGGCCCTGCGCCTAAGATGGAGTGGAAGGTCAAGATCCGGAGCGACGGCACCCGCTACATCACCAAGAGGCCCGTGCGGGACCGGCTCCTGAAAGAACGTGCCTTAAAGATCAAGGAGGAGCGCAGTGGCATGACCACGGATGACGACACCATGAGCGAGATGAAGATGGGGCGCTACTGGAGCAAGGAGGAACGCAAGCAGCATCTGGTGCGCGCCAAGGAGCAGAGGCGGCGCCGCGAGTTCATGCTGCGCAGCCGGCTCGAGTGCCTCCGGGAGAGCCCACAGAGTGGCAGCGAGAGCCGCAGGGAGCCCAGCATCCTGGAGCTGAGCCACAAGAAGATGATGAGGAGGAGGAACAAGAAGATCCTCGACAACTGGATGACCATCCAAGAACTGATGACCCACGGGGCCAAGTCTCCCGACGGCACACGGGTGCACAACGCCTTCCTGTCCGTCACCACCGTATGACCGAGGACCCTCCCCAGGCCTTCACGCCCGCGGTACCCGCACAATGGCCTCCTTCAAAGTGGCTTTCCAGAGATTGTTTGGGACTCTTTTAAAAATGTTTTGTAAGCAAAATAACTTGGTAAAATTTTTTCCCCTTTTGGTTTTTTCATATACTGACTGGGATCTTTTTTGGCTGAGATCTTCCCTGAACGTGCGATATATTAATATGAACTGTTTATACGTATATATATATATATTAAAAAGGATACAAAAAACTTGGAGCAAAAATATGGAGGAGATAATTTCCTACTTTGATGTATCTATTGTAAGTTAAAAATCTGGATTTATTTCTCTAGTTTACTTATTTTCTATTTTAATAATAACAATGCCAAAACATTTCTACTCTTGCTTCTTGGCATAACATATGCTAAATCAACCTGGTAATGAATCACATGCCACATCCCATCTTACACATAAAAAACACCTCTCTTTAACACGGTGTTGTACATTTAACACAGAAATGGCCGTTGTCTTTTGTCTCTGTGACGTATAGGTGGACAATCTTCCTGTGATTTGTAGTGACATTGGTCATGTAGCTAGACAATTGTGGTAACTGTGACAAGAAAATAAATTATTGGTTATTCTTAAAAGTTACCAAGGAGTGTTTTCACTGTTCAGGATAGTAAACAGATACAGATCCGTTACATGTATATTATTTAGAGGACTCCTAGCTGTGAATTATAAACTGTGCCTACCCTCTACCATGGTGTTTTTTTTTCCAATAAAGCTGTCTTGAATCATGTCCTATAGGTCATTGTGTCACATTTTGCATTAGAACTAAGTGCGATCATATGTGTGGTGTTCAGCAGATGCATATAAGCATCCAAAAAGCATTAGTTCATTCTCCCTGTACTTGTCATTTATGTAAAGGGAAGCCAAGTAAAGTTTAACGAACCATGGCAAGGATCAGTTTAACGTCTAGTATTTACGTGGTAGAGCACCAACCTTGAGTGAAAAAACTAACAGACAATGCCCAGGCCCGTGAATTCAAATCCTAGTACTAGAGTCCTTGCCTACCCTGTGAGTTATAGTACAAACGAAGGTTAATATTAGAATGATAGTTTCAATAGCCTTTGTTTATTACTGTATTTTAGAATTTGATTCTTTTCCTCTCTGGGAAAGCTGCTCAATAAAGCAAAAAGATTGGAAACTCAGGCCAATAAGAAAAACAATACCAAAAAGATCAGAGAATCACAGAGAGAGGTGGGGGACACAAAGGCTCAAGTCAAACAATATGACTAACCTTATTTGGCAAAGATTTGAGAAAAGCTCATGTCATCTAAACACTGTTCGAAAAGACTAATAGCACGTGAGCACGCTATACAGGAAGTGTAGGACATGCTGTCAATCCAAGGAGAAAAATAGTGTATTCTGTCTTCAGTGGTAATGGTCATGCTACTGAGGAACCAAAATGACTCAGACCTAAGAAGGATTAATGGGCGAGGGAGTCAGACTTGTGGAGACACTTGCAGGTAACACTGAGGCCCCAAAGTCAGAGTTAACGAAGTCACCATAGGTTTTCATACAGAAAAGGAAGTTTGGAAATATTCAGATGTGTGCTCATTAAGTCAAAACAACCTGTTGAGTTGAATTAAAATTTATTCAAACTCATGTTTGCATGCACAGTTGATCTTGCCTTTCACTCTAGAGGCATTATGATTGACTGCCATAGAATATGGTTTATGTGCATCTATGATGAAAAGCTAGAGTTTTAAAAATGTCTATCATCTGCCAATTGTACCATTTAATAAACTGACATAGAAGGCATTTTAATTGACCGTGACTGCAAAAACTAGTTTCCTCCAAATTTATTCTAATTCACTCCATATTCACTCTATATTGAGGATAGACTGAATTGTATCCTATTCATATTTGGAGGCTGCGATCAAATCCCCAGTGTATGTAATCTTTTCCTTTTTGTTTTTCTTTTTGGTGACAGTACTGAGGCTTGAACTCAGGACCTTGGTTCTATCCTTTAGCTTTTTCACTCAAATCTGGCACTCTATTACTTGAGCAATAGCTCCACATCCAGATTTTTGGTGATTAATTAGAAATAGATATACAAGTCTCACAGACTTTTCTGAACAGGGTGACTTTGAACTATAATCTTCAGATTTCAGCATTCTGGGCAATAAGAATTACAGTTATGAGGAATTGTGCCCAATTTGATCTCATTTTAAATAAGAATGCCTTCAGAGTTCAGTTATTTCCTGATCCAATGCATATGATTATTGCTCATACCTTGCATACAACTTGAAACAATACATAGATTTTCCTGATGTGAAAATACACAATATAATCTTCCCAAAATTTAGTTTAGTTTTAGCACCAAGTATGCTTGCCAATTTTTAAAAATTTTTCATGTCTGTGTTCATATACTTTTACAAAACTTCTCTTACAACAACAAAAACCATCATCTGGGCCCTGGTGGCTCACATCTATAATCCCCACTGTGCAGCAGGCTATGAGGACTGCAGTTCAAAGCCAACCCATGCAAGAAAGTCCAAGACTCATATTGCCAACTGAAAACCAAAAAGCCAGAAGTGAGCTATGTCTCATGTAGTAGAGGCTAGTCTTAGGTGTAAAAGCTCAGAGACAGAGTCCAGTCCTGAATTCAACACACAAACAACTTCTATTATTTCTGTTTTGCTGGCTCAAAAGCAGCAGCAGAAGCAGCATCAACAAGACATAGTCAAAATCTGAAAACTTCTAGTTTAACATTCTGCACAACTTATTTATATGCTAAACATTTATAGGCTGAGTATTGTTCAGCAAAGAAAAACTGGTTAAAGTTCAGATCAAAAGAAAAAGGTGAATGTAAAGAAAATATTTCATTTATGCTTACTGTTCCAATCCCTTAAAAAATTTTTTTTGCCTGTCTTGGGGTTTTCTCAAGGATAGAACTCTATCACTTGAGCCACAGCACCACTTCCAGCTTTTTCTATGTATATAGTACTGAGAAATCAAACCCCGGTCTTTGTGCATACTAAGCAAGCACTCTACCACTAGGCCAAACTCCCGGCTCCCCATTTCTTTTTCAATTATGAGTGTTTGACTCATATGCTGAGGACTTAGGAAGGCAGACAGTATTACTTCCCCATCATATCCTTATGTCCCTCCCACCTTCTTTCTCACACTCTCTTTTCCTCTTCCCTCTTTTTCTTTTTGTGCCAGTCCTACCTAAAGCTTTTTGTGCCAGTCCTACCTCAAGGCCTAGGTGCTGCCCTGAGCTTTTTCATTCAAGGTCAGCTCTCCACCACTTGAGACATGCTCCACTTTCAGCTTCTAAGCTGTCAACTGAAGATGAGAATGTCAGAGTTTTCTGTCTGGGCTGGCTTTGAACCATAATCTCTGAGGTTACTCTCCTAAGGAGCTAGGATTGCAGATGTGAGCCACAGGTACCTAACCTACACTGTCCCTTTCTGAACACAATTTGGGGGTGAGGGAAAAATCCTGTCTTTCTGTGGTCACATTCCAAGTTTGTGACACGCTGAAGAGAGTATGTCTCTGCCTTCCAACTAGACTCCAGCTTTTCCTTCCTCTCATGAGCTTCAGCCTAAAGTCTTGCCCCTGGATGGCCCTACTAGTCCCTTGCTTTCTCAGACTTCTCTCCTGAGCTTATTCATCCTTCACAGAGGACCATTAACTCTTCTTCACATTGTGGCACAACATTCACAAAGCCTGGAGGCTGGAATGCCACCATCTCCTTGCTTCCTTTCTAGGCAGTTCTGTACATGGTGCAAGTGCTGGTCCAAATCACTTTCCTTACTTGAGCTATACAGGGCCGTTTCCTGAACAAAGGACAAAAAGCTGAGTTTCTCAGTCTGTTAGTCAAGGATTTCTGTTGTTCAAACTCAGCCCAATTTTACACTTTGAGGCACAAATCTCCTTGAGGTACTTCCAACTTAGACATTGAGAAACTGCTCTGGTAAATAACTCATGGGATATTCTTTGTGTGTGTGTGCATCATGGGGCTTGAACTTGGCCTGTCCCTGAGCTCTTCAGCTCAAGGTTACCACCCTACACTTGATCCAAGCCCCACATCCTGTTTGTTAGAGGTTAATTGGAGATAAGTGTCTCAGGTTCTTTTGTACCTGGGTTGGCTTTGAACCTTGATCCTCAGATCTCAGCCTGAGTAGCTAGGATTACAGGTCTGAGCCACTGGCACCCAGCTCATATGATATTCTTTTAAGATATTTTTCCTTTACACTTTCATTAAAATTCAATTATATTTTGTATTTCATTATTTTATTACTAATCAGTTGTTATTTAACACTCATTAATGATTATGAATGTAACTAATATCATGCAATATATAAGTATTAAATAATTTCTATTTCTCTATCTGCACATATATATTATATATGCACATAAATATGGGGACAGAGAAAGAGAGAGAAAAACAGGAGAGAGAGATTTTCTTTTGGTGCCAGGTCTGTTGCACCAGGGCCTGGTGCTCTTGCTCAGCTTTTTCACCCACTTGCTGGTTCTCTACCTCTACACCTCTACTTCCAACTTTTTCATGTTTAACTGGATATAAAAATCTCCAACATTTGTCCTTCCTGGCTATCTTTGGACCTCAATTCTCAGATCTCAGCCTCTGGAGTAGCTAGGATTATAGATATGAGCCATCAATACCCAGTTTCAATTAATACCTTTTAATACTGCAATGGGTTCATTGATTAATTCGCTTCTGAGAAACTTACATAAAAAGCAGATCTTACTCCAAGGAAGACTTGAGCCTCACCTCTGCCGATGTTGATTCTTAAGCTCTAGAAATACGTATGGATGGGAACATGGCTGAATAGAAGCTGCTCCTAGCATGCACCTGCTCCTCCATGGAGAGAAAGCAAACCATGAAGAATGCAGCTACAGACTGAAGGCACTGGAAGGGCAAGAGCGGATGTGAGCAGCACAGGCACTGGGACCTCCTAAGAGTCAGATACAGGGACACCAGCAGAGGAGAAACAAAACATCCTTGACCTGGATCCACCGCTAAGGGAGACAAAATCTTCAAAGTGAACAGTGAGTGCCAACACTCTCAGAATTGATATCAGAAGTCCAAGCCATTGCAAAGAGACACAGACCTGTACCCCAATTGGATGAGTAACCTTCCCAGGGTCTTAGTATGGTAAAGGCTCACCCATCACCTCCCAGCAAATCCTTGAGCTGTAAGTAGGAGCCAGCTTGAGAGGGAGGTGTACTGGTAGAATCTGGACCTCCCTCTGCGTTTTGCTTGGGGACCCCCGCAGATATGCCACGCAATGGCCCAAGGGGCAGCTACCTTGCAAACCTGGTGGCAAACCTGGCCGCTGCTCAGTACATGACTCCATCAAAGAAAGAGAGAGAATAACTGATCAGAATGGAGAACCCAGAATTAAACCCACACATCCACACCTAGATGATTCTCAACGAAGAGGTGATGTCCATACACAGAAAGGAGAGCCTCTCCACATACGGTGCTCGCAAAACAGGACATACACATGCGAAAGACAAAACATTTAGAACCACTGCCAAAGATGCTCTCCTGGGTTTTCTTCCACTTCACTGAACAGCTGCTCCAGGCTATCAGGTGCCACTGATTATCCACCTGGCCCAGCCACGGTTTGCCACGTTCCAACAAATTCCACTCCTGTTTGATTTACCAACCATTAACAAACTAGAGTCCTGCTTCTTATTCAATGTCTAACTACATGGGGGAGGGGAGGGTCCTGAAGCTTGAACACAGGGCCTGAACACTGACCCTAAGCTTTTGAGCTCAGGGCTAACCCGCCGACCATCCTACTTGCACCACATCTTCACCTATTTTGGTGTTTAATTGGAGGTCAGAGCCTCGCAGACTTTCTTGCTCTGGCTAGCTCTGAACTGCAAACCTCTCAGGAGATGAGCCTCTTGAGCAGCTAGGGTTACAATTGTGAGCCACCAGAGCCACACATTTGTAACTTAGTATTTACTAGTTACCACCTGGAAGCGCTGCCATTTTCACAGGATTGTAATCTGAGGCAAGTTGTTTAATCTTCCTGCTGCTCAGAACAGCAGGGATAAATACAGCCTTTCTCACAGGCTGAGAATTAAATGAGGTAATGTATACAAGGAAGCTAAATCAGTGTGGGCACTCAACACATACTAGCTGTTAATTTTTGTGTACGTGCCAAGAACTGAGCCTTGAATTCAGGTCCTATCCCCGAGCTGCTTTTGCTCAAGACCTAGTGCTCTTACTATTTGAGCCACAGTACCACTTTTGGCTTTTTGGTATTTAATTTTCTGCCTAGACTGGCTTCAAATATTGAACCTAAGATCTCAGCCTCCAGAGTAGCTACAATCACAGACATGCGCCCTCTGTGCCTGGCTGAGATTTTGATTTTTAACCAGACATTGAGTTGTCTCCTGTTAACCAGCAAGTAATAACAGCACAATGCTGTTGTTTAGGACTTCTCACATACCCACTCACACAATCTCAGGGATCTCTAGAGCCTAGGGCTTCTCACATATCCATTCACACAATCTCAGGGATCTCTAAAGCCTAGTGTTTTCTTCTAATGTTGATTTTTTTGTGTAATACTAGGGCTTGATATCAGGGCCTCTTGTTCTTGCTTGGCTTTTTTTGTTATTCAAGGATAGCACTCTACCCCCTGAGCACACTTCCTTCCATTTCCAGGCTTTTGGCTGGTTAACTGAAGATAGGAGCCTCATGAACTTGTTTTGTCTGGGCTAGCTACAAACTTTGATCCTCAGACCTCGGCCTCTTCAGTATTTAGGGCCTCAAATATGAGGCCAGGCATGGTGTTTTTATGGGAAATATCATTGCTGCTGGATATTCAATTCTCGAGTGTTTAAATAGGGAATTAATACAACTTTGTGTCAGCTTCACCTCCCTGATAGGGATGAGAACAGGCTGAAAGAGATACAACTGCCCAAACCTGTCTAGGAATATTTGTGAGTCTAGTCTGAGCTTACTGAAATGTGTCAGGAAAACAGCCCTTGCCTGGTGTCCTCATTATGGTGGGGTCAGTGACCAGAGTATTGATGTCTATTTGTGTCCAGTCAATTCAGCCTGGCTTCATTTTTGAAACAGAACACTAATCAGGAAATCAATAAGTATTGAAATGTGTTGTGTGGAATGCACAAAGAAATAGCACAGTGCAAAGCACTCAAGAGAAGAAAATGTGTTTGAGAGCCCAAAACATTCACGGTGTTGGATCTTCGCATGGGTCATTAATAAGCTTGCCTTGGGAGATGAAATTACCTCTATTTAGAGTGCAGAAAGTGCAGAGGGACAGAGCCAGTGAGGAGACCAGAAAGGCTAACTGGGAGGAGCAAGGACTTGGTGTGGCCGGTCGCCATCTCTGCAAAGCTTCTCAGGACCTCACAGCCTTCAGCCATGATTTCCCAAAAGACAAACTGCCATCAGTTCTGTGATCACAAGAAGGTTGCCTGTGGTACTTAAGTCTCCTTTTGTGACTACTTATAAAATGTAAACACAGGAATGAATGACCTCCAGTGCTCATTTAATTTCTAACATTCTCAATATTGATATCATTTTAGTCCAAAATTCCCCTTTGGTTCAGAGCTCCATAATTTATTAGGTAGCTATCTTTGGATTTATCATGTACTAGTGGAGCAAACAGGGATATATGCAAATGGAAAAAATAAGAAAGCTATCAACTGCTATAAAATAATTATACTGCAGGGCATTGGTGCCTCACACCTGTAAGTAAGGGATAGAGTGCCAGCCCTCAGAAAAAAACTAAGGGACAGTGCTCAGGTACACACATGTGCATGCACATGTGCACACACACACACACACACACACACACACACACACAGTCTTTAAACAATAAATATAACCCCTTGGAACTTGTTTTTTTTCCAGTCCTGGGCTTGAGCTCAGGGCCTGAGCACTGTCCCTGGACTTTCTCAAGGCTAGAGCTCTACCACTTGAGCCTCAACATCACTTCTGGCTTTTTTTGTATGTATGTGGTACTGAGGAATCAAACCTGGGTCTTTGTGCATGTTAGGCAGGCACTCTGCCACTAGACCAAACTCCCGGCCTCTCAGTTCCAGTTTTTACATCTCAGTTATGGGAAAAATTGTTTTCAGAGATTTATCAGTTTTGAGCCTTATTTACATCAATAGTACAGACTTGCTTTTCCTAATATGATTCCCTATTAGTCTACGCCAAAGTTTCCTCTTTATCCCTGTCTCTCCCTTCTTCTCCCTGCCCCCATCCCCCTCCCCCACTTTCCCTCCTCCTTCCGTCTTTTTCTCTTTCTCTTCTCTCTGTTCCTTTTTCTTCATTTTTCTTTCCTTTGTGCTGGTCCTGGGTAGGGCTTGAATTCAAGGCCTGGGTGTTTTCCCTTGTTTTGCTCAAGGCTTATATTCTACCACTCAAACCTCACTCTATTTCTGACTTTTCTTGTATTGAGCCTCACTCTATTTCTGACTTTTCTGTTATAAAGGAGATGAGTCTCACAGACTTTCCTACTCAGGCTGGCTTTTGTTAAAGAGATAGCATGCCTTTTTAATCAATAAATAAAAGAGTTAGGACACAAAGTATAAGGTCAGCAGATGAGAGGGAGAAATGTGTACCAGGAAATAGGAGAAGCAGATCCTTCCACACTCTGTAGGTAGAGGTCAAAAGTGTGCCATGTCTATGGAGGATAGTATCCATCGAAATCCCAGGTGCACATGTTTCAAAGTAGAGTTATGGTAAAGAGGTAGAGACACTCAGGTATGAAATTACACACTAAGATATTAGAGACATCAATTCCAATAACCTAATGTCAGATAAAATAATATGTATAAATGGGTAACAGATCAATATACTTATGATAATAAATATCCAGGCAAGTAGGGTACAGTCAATGGGTGACACTAACAGAATGTGGCTGCAAGAACAGGAAGCAGTTATTTTGCATTCAAAATTTGGTATAAAAATAAAAATTTAGAATATGACAAGGAAATGTGAACAACTGTAAATTTTGAAAAGTTTGCAATTATCAGTCATAGCAATCAACTATCAATCATATTACAAAACTTTTGAATAGTTTTTTTTTTGCACCATCTACCAAATACACATGGTTAATATCTATTATTCCTGGGTTTAGAGCTGCCTACTAATTTTTTTTCTGTCAGTCCTGGGGCTTGAACTCAGGGCTTAGGCACTGTTCTTGGGCACTTTGTGCTCAAGGTTAGTGCTCTGCCACTTGAGCCACAGCGGCACTTCTGGCTTTTTCTGAGTATGTGCTACCAGGGAATTGAGCCCTGCATGCTAGGCTAGCACTCTACCACTAGGCTATTCTCCTGGCCCATCACTAATCATCTCTTTAAATGACCATTGTCTTGTAATTATTTATCTGGAGAGAATGAAAAGATAAGTCAATCTTTCCTTTGTCACAGTTCACCAATTCTTTGATTATACGGACAGTTTAAAATATTTGTTCTTCTCAAGTCATTACTGGCAGTGTTGTAAATCTGTAGGACGTGTTGAACACTGTAACATCCAAGTTCCTTCTTTACGTGAATTCAAAATTTGTTTCTAACTCTGTTTCTGGCCCTTGCTTTTTCACTATTATACACATACTTTCACTGGCAGGAAATATTGACAAATCCACTGTATACTATGATTACCAACTCTACAGCTTTTTATTTATAGACAAGATAGGATAAGAGATTCTTTTTTCACATATTTTTATTATAATTAATAGAAGGCTTACATTATATTCGCCAGATAGAAGGTGCATTACTTCACATACATTGATACCCTTTCTCGTGTCTTGGTCCCCATTTCCCTCCCACCACCGCAGCCCCTCATCTTGTTTTCCTCCCTTCCCTATCTGACTTCAAATAACCAAATACGTATATATACAATATATCAGATAACCAGGAGAAATACTATAACAATATGAAATAACCAAGGAACAGCAAAAAAGATGAGAGATAGTACATTAAGGACAACAATCACTCATTATATGGCTTTTGTTTCTAGGATAAGAGATTCTTAAAACCCTTTATATCAGGATAGGCAAAAGTAACCTAATACTATGGATAAGTAACTGACACACATGTACTCCAGTAAACCAAAATAAACATTCAAAATGCTCATGGCTAGCCTGTCATCACAAGATACAAGAAGAGTGAGAATGAAAGAAAGTCAAGTAGAAACACATAGCAGTCAATTTTACAATGTCTTCATTTTGACCAATCCTGCAAAAACATGTGGCATGTGAACACATGAATAGGGCCCCTCTAGTCCCCCAGAGGGAAAGAGAAGACACCAAACTCAAGCTTCAATGGGCCACTGTTCGTCGCCTCTGGCTGCTCACATTCTGCCTGGAGCAGCATCGCCAGAAGAAACCATTTCCCCTCTTCCCTCTCCATCCACAGCTCCCACAGACAAGCAGACCACAGCCCCAGATCACACCAACTAATGGTGACCCCTCTACACCTAAAATACAGTCTAAGGGTGGTAGTGGAGTCCTCCAGTTCCCAATTTCTACATTGCCTCATTTGCAGCTTTATCGTCGTCCTTACTGAATTGTTTTACTTAAAGCAAATTCCTTTTACTTAAAGACTGTTTTATTTAAAGCAAGTTCTGTTCTCCTGGATTGGGCTACAAGCAAACATTCTTGTTGATCCTAGGTCTAGCCCTAGTAAACAGATCTACAAGAGTCTAGGAGGAAAGGACTTGTTTGTGTGTGAACATATCCAGGACCTTTCTTGAAACTAGAAAAATGAGACATCAGCTATGTGAGCAGATGGAAGGGAGGGATGGCTTGTGGATGCTTGGGATTTCTTAATCTGTTGAAAGTAATGTTTTCTGGAATCAAGTAGGTCCCTACATTTCTCTACAAGTAAAGAACTCACAAAGAATGTGAAGTGTGATAGCACTGGATGACTATAAAGATTATTATAACAGGTCCATGTTTTAATAAGAAAACCAATCAGAAACACTGATAAACCTTACCATGTCTCTATACTATGCAAGCCAAGATTCAGATTACATAAAGCATAATGTGCTAATTCTTTTTTAGGAAAAACATCATCCTTAACTTTATTTACACTATACCTAGCCCAAAAGCAACCAGAGTTGAAACCAGCCACCTTCTTAAAGAACAAAGTATGAGCACTGTCCGAGCACAAGTAATGGTCAGCAGAAATAAAGCTTGTCAGGTATTGTATTGTCGGGGTTTTTGGCACTCTTTGCCTCCTGACCAGCAGGAAGGGCAAAGAGAACAAAGAACAAAGTATGAGCACTGTCCGAGCACAAGTAATGGTCAGCAGAAATAAAGCTTGTCAGGTATTGTATTGTCGGGGTTTTTGGCACTCTTTGCCTCCTGACCAGCAGGAAGGGCAAAGAGAACATGCGCCGACTAAGACAAGACCGAGAAAGGATAGGGCCGGCTGGCGGCCTTCACCCAGCCCTCCCTCTTCAGAGGGAAGACACAGACGCACCAGGGAGAATATCAAGGCAGACTCATTTAATGGGAAAATACCAGGGGCTAAAGTAAGAAGCAGGAATCTATTAGCATAGAAGTAGGCAGGACAGGGGGAGGTAGGTGCGGTCAGAGAGGGCAGCAGGGCCAATCCATGGGTTTGAGGTAGCCTTACTTTACATCACAAACCACAGCCAAACCTCCCAACCAGGAGACAGGCAGGTTGGATCTCCAAAACCAGGAAGTGAGCACTGGGCCATGAGGTAGGCCTTTTACCCTTGATGTAACGTGCCCCACATTGTATAACATGTTGCTCACAGTAGGACATGTCGATATAGGTGGACAGTAGATATTCCCCAGTCTCCTCTGGCAGAACTGATGTGAGCAGAACTGAAGTGGGCTACACTGCTGCATAGGTCTGTCTAGAGCTGTGGGCTCTTGCCTACAGATGGAACCTTGAGTTCTATCATGGATTTGGTCCCAACACAGTGGGCCTGGCACTACGGTCCAGGTCACAGCCCAGTCTGTGTAGTTTTATGCCCTACTCCCCTTTAGGTATAAAGTCCTCTCAGCTCTACTGCCTGGGGCTGGAGCAGGGGAAAGGGCAGCAGTTCATGGTTTTTGGTTATGACTAGTAACAAAGTTAATCCTGGATGCATATGAAGGTCATTTGGGTGACAAATTCCTGGATTCCTTATCTTTCTGTTGTCAGCTTATATCAGGCCATCATTCCTACACCTATCTTGAAGAAGTCTCCATCCAGTTGTGTTTTTATTACCAAGTCCAATGACATGACATATATTGTAAACCTGATTGTTAACAATTTACTTAATATACTTTTCAATTACAACAAATATGTGGATGAAGCATAATTTTTGGTATTTAGGTGAGGAACCCTTAGTCTGCCAAAAGCCAGTGGATATTTATAACATCATTGAGGCCATTCAAAATTATCAATACGTGCAGGTGCGTATTGATAATAAGCATTCATGTCTTTCTGTCATGTACTAAAGGATTCACATGCAACTCATGGGCCAGATGTTCCCCAGCCCTGATAGAGCAGCCATTAAATAGGCTCTTCTTTCCCTTTTCTCTTGTTTACTGTTGGTATAATGAATAATGGCATGATAAACACACTAGTTGATACAGTCATATATACTAATCTGAATAACTGGATAAATAGCCTGGAGCCTCCTATAAGAAAATCATCATTTCTAAGAATGTTCAATCATAGCACTAAAATACCCTCCAGGAAGTTATTAACAGTCACATTCTTAATGGCATATAAGAATGCCCATTACTATGAAAAAAGGTTGCATTTTTTAAAAGCTTAAAAGCCTCATTATCTCTGGGAAGTTTCCCCAGTTAAAGCACCAAGGGAGGTCTTGGGAAAGTTTCGAAGTAAATGAGCTCATTGAGCATAGATTTGCTAGGTGGATAGAAAACTTTAAGAAGTTAGTGGGCATTTGTGATAGCTGGTCCTCTTTGCTAGAGAGACTAATTTCTAAATCCTTTCTACAAAAACCAGTATACATTCCCTGGATGTTAGCTAATTTTTTTTGGAGGTGGGTTTGAACTCAGGGCCTCAAGCTCTTGCTTGGCATTCCTCTCTAAAAGGCAGCACTCTACCACTTGAGCCACAAATCTTCTTATGGTTTCTTGCTGATTTAATTGAAGAGTCTCAGTTTCCTGACCAGCGTGCTTTGAACTAGAAACCTCAGATGTCAGCCTCCTTAGGATTACAAGCCTCAGTCACCAGCACTAGGCCAAATTATTCTTCAGATGGGTTTTGCTTCAACATATTAAAAAAATACATTTCTAAGTAACAGGAGACAAAGAATAGGATTATTATTTTTGCCAGTCTTTGGGGCTTGAGCTCAGGGTCTGAGCACTGTCTTTGGGTTTTCTCAAGGCTAGAACGCTACCACTTGAGCCTCAGCACCACTTCCGACTTTTTCTTATGTATATGGTACTCTGAAGCCGGTCTTCGTGCATGCTAAGCAAGCACTCTACTACTAGGTCAAATTCCAGGCCTGAATAGGAGTATTTTTATTTATATAGTCTGTATATAGTACCTGCCTGTATGAAATAGCATACTGTGGCTTCAGTAGATCTAAGAAGAAATTTTATGCTTTCATTATCATTTTGTCATTCTTCCCACACTAGACCTAGTTCTCCACCAACTTTGTGAACTTACACAAATGAGTTCACCTTTAAAAGTCAGCCAAGTAAAGCATGTAAGCCCTAGGATGCTTTCTATCTTGTAAATAAGAAATGAGTCAGACAATGTATCTTAGAAGGTGATTAAAGCTATGAATTTCTTGACAGCATTCAAAAAGTTTCAGCTATTAATCTGTGATCTGTGAAAATGATGTCTTACAAAGCTGTCACTTCTGGGTGACCCGACACAAGTCATATGTGAGAGGTGACAATGAGCAAGAACATGGAGGTCAACACTGTGGCCACAGCATCCTTAGCACAGCTGCAAATCCCTGACATAAGACTCCAGCTGGGAAAGCAGAGAGGGACTTTCAAATATCCTGTTTGAATAGAATCCTGAAAGTGTTAAGAAGCAACAGATGATACCACACCCATCCATCTTTTCCTAAATGAGTCTTACAATGGGAATTCTCACACTAGAAGACAAGTAAGATCCATGTTGCGTTTATGACAGCAGTAAGAATAGGAAAGAATGGAGCAGGAAGTCGAGTCACTCAACAAGCTTAGGAAATTCACTACAGATCTAAACAGTCCTCTGTGGCACTTTAAAGGCTTTCTTATTTTTTGTATGATTATTTAATCCTGCTGCCAATCTCAGCTCTGCATAAATATTTTTGTGGCTTTGAAACTACCATCCTAATGGCATACAAACTTGAGAGAAGCATAAAGTATATAAATATTCATGTCAGTCAAGATGTTGTCATACCCAAAGAGAGGATGGGATCTCCAAAATTACAATATGAAAGCATATTCTATTTTCTACTCCCTTTTGATCTTTGGCTTCATGCTTAGGTAAAAGTGAAGATAAAGAAGTGGACCCTGAAATTCATATCAAGGTTCAGGTATAAGAAAATTAAAACTAAAGACCAGTTCAATCCCGACAGTTTAATTTACTTCTCTTAAGATCTTTAATACCAAACTTATCACTTCTCTCTGTTAGGCATTAACTTGTTAAATGAGTCTTAATTATACATAAGCAGATGGAGATTTGAATTAAAATTACCTTACACTCGAGTGGCTTTAGTTCATTATAACATATCTTCCTCTTAATCATTGAGGCAGTCTCATCATCTTTCATAAAGAAGTTATTAAAATATTCCAATTTCCATATTTCTTCAGCTACAGCCACTATTAAATGGCAAGAAATACACATTAGCAGGTGACATGCCATCCGAGAGTTGGTGAATTATTCATGTCAGGAACAAGTTTTGTACTTTTCTGTCATCAGAAGCATTTTCTTTTAAATACTTTATATTTACTTGATTCGTGGAACCTCACCTCATTTAACTTTAAGTACCAATTTTAATTCCATTCTGCTTCCAGGGGGATGGAAACCTCAGCTCATCAGAGTCCAAAAAGTAAAGGGATAGAAACTTTGAATGAGAGAAGGAAAAAAAAACAGCTAAGTACTGCTTAATCATATCAGTCTTCAAGAAGACTGCTATATTCCAAAACAAAGTGCTCATGAAAAATAATAATGCTTCAAATTAGCTACAATATTGCTAAATATTGAGGTACAACTCATTAGCAAGTTTGCCCTGACAATATTTCCTTTTTATTATTATAGTGCCTTTTTATTTATTACTGTAAAGTACAGAGGGGATAGAGTTACCTAAGTCAGAAGAATACATTTCTTTACTATTATTATTTTTTTAATGTGTGGGTCATGGGGCTTGAACTAGGCCTAGGTGCTGTTCCTGAGCTCTTCAGCTCAAGACTACTGCCCTACCCTTGAGCCATGCCCCACTTCCTCTTGTAGAGATTAATTGGAGATAAGAGTCTTAGGTCCTTTTGTGCCTGGGCTGGCTCTGAATTTTGATCCTCTGATCTCAGCATCCTGAGTACCTAGGATTATACTCGTGAGCCTCTAAGCCCGGCTAGATGAATACATTTCTTTCTCAACAGCGTCGTCTCTTTCCTCATTTTCTCCCAGTTTTTCCCCTCATGGTTGCCCCATGCTACACACACACACACAAGTTGTATTGTATCTAGTGAGTGTCTAGTAAGTATTACTGCTGTATCTGTTTACCCTTTGTTTTCTGTGCTCTTTTTGCCCTCCTCCAAACAGACAAACTCACATACAAAATAGGTGCCAAGGGGGGGGAAGCAAAATAACAAAAGACCCTTTTTCCATTTCTTGGAGTTCATTTTGATAAACATCATTTGCTATTATCAAGAGCACATAGCTACTCAGCCTTTGTGATCCTCTCCTAAGACTATCCTCCTTTTGTCTCATTGTGGTAACCAGTATTTCTTCCTGAGCAACTGAATTGAAATTTCTTCCCCAAAGTTGCCACATTATACTTGGATCTTGTTCTAAGGCCAGTGAATGATTGCAGGGTATGGTGGGTTAACTTGGGCCAAGTGGTGACATTTTAGTATTCATGAAAGGAAGAAATTTACAGCTATCCTCACAGGAACCCTTCTCCCCGCAGTGTCAGGCCTTCTTCAGAAGCAGAATCCCACCTTGGGCTATTATATTACCCAAGTGGTCAATCAGTATCCAATAATTTTTGGTTACAGAGGAGTCACTGGATTTACAGGCAGCCATGACAGCAGCAGCAGAATGAAACTAGACAGCTGACAAGAATGGAACAGGAGATCCTGAGTGCTGGCTGAGTCATCAAGGTGAAAGTTCTGTCAGTCTTGTCAGGCATTGTCATATTTTATTTATAAATGAAGTACAATATCATCCTTTATGTTTGACAAAAGTCAATACTCAGCACAATTCTTTCTACACAGTTATACTTGTATGAATGAAGACAAATATTGCCTCCCCAAATCCACACAAGATTTGAAAAGTAGGGTGAATGAGGCCTGGATTACATAGTGAGTAACAATAAATAAGATCCCTTTCTGTAATGTTGGGCAAAAGAGTAGTGGATCCTAAAAGAGTAATACTTTTAAGGCAAGGATACTTCTAAGGCAAGGAAACTTCTCCTAATCAGTAGTTGAGAGACATATGAATGTTTAATTCTAGTATATTAATAGTTTGATATCACAGCCTGCTAATGCATGTTAATGAAAACAAAGTTAAAAGAAAAGAGTATCATTCAGACCTAGAAAGCAAACACTATAAATATAAAATTGGTTCAAAACATTAAAATCAACAGGTGTTAGTAATCCTAGCTACTCAGGAGGTTGAGATTTGAGAGCTGTGGTTCAAAGCCAGCCAGGTGAAGAGAAGTCCCAAGACTCTCATTGACAATTAACCAGCAACAAACTAGAAGTAGAGCTGTAGCTCAAGTAGTAGAGTACCAGACTTGAGCAAAAATAAACGAAAAACTAAGGAGAGTGAGCGCCCAGGCCCTGAGTTCAAGCCCCAGTGCCAGTACATGAGAATGCATGTACACACATATACACAGACATACACAGGTGTATAACCATGTTTGTGCTGAAGAAAAATGATTTCAATGTGTTGTGTATATGTGTTTTCTGTGTCAATCCTCATGGAAGATAGGCATTTTATTTACCTTTTGTAGCTGCTAATTTTACCTATTATTCTATATTGTTCAGTTCCTTATAAAATGCATATGTAAATGTAGTATGTTCTAAAAGTAGTTGAAATATCTTTTGAATCTCTGCCAAGGCTGGCATGCTTAAACGTAGTCTCTTTTCCCACCAAAAGCCCACATATTGTTTGGGAATCCTCCAGCCAGCTCATGCTGTGGACTCCAACTAATTAA
Organism: Megascapheus bottae; assembly: GCF_031878675.1. NCBI lineage: Eukaryota > Metazoa > Chordata > Mammalia > Rodentia > Geomyidae > Megascapheus > Megascapheus bottae. The sequence continues at coordinate 41,343,624 of NC_143510.1, forward strand.
GTTTTCTGCTTGCTGCCACTGAAAGCATCAGTCAGGTATAATTAAAACTGAGCCAATGACAGCAGTGGCATTTGTCAGAATCATCCAGTGGTTCAAATACCAGTTCTGACAGAAATGTCAAACTGATAGCTCTCCCATCTTCCCAGTACATGTGAGGGAAAAGCCGTGAGGACTTTTATTATAAATGCTTGGCTGATAACCTTTTTGAATCCCAGAGCACCAAATGCTTCACAGGAAATTTCATTATCCTGGAAAAGAATTCAGTTCAGAGATGCTAAAACTAGCTCACTGTTCTGTATTTCTGGTAGGGCTTTGTAGGAATTTTTTAAGCAGACAAACAGAAGACAGTCATATTATCACCTTAAAGATTTTAGTTCTAATGGCATCAAAGTCCTACAGGAAAAAAATTTCTGTGTTAGCAAATGTTATCTGATTTCTAGATTTACAGTTAGACTTGAGCTTTGCTATTTTAAGTGGTTACAAACTTAAAAGACTAGTATAAAAGCACAATAATAAAAGGGGAACAGCTCAAATTTTAACCATTACTGTACAATGTTATAATATACTGCATAACAGCTCATGGTAGGATTTAGGGTTTGAATCAGCATACTGCAATGAATTGGGATCATACATTTTCAGCAATGCCATTCCTAATTCATGCACAGAATTTTAGAATGAGAAGTGAACAAGTGAAAAAGCAAGCTATCTGTTCCCCCTTTTTCCTCTGTAGACACCCAATTATGAACTTTAGATACTAACAACAAAGATAATAAACAAAAAGGCACTTTCACTTATTCCACTGCCAACAGAATAATAGGTCCATGAGACAAGAATGCCAGATACAAAACGATTAGGTTTAAACACAGTTAAATTCACAGTTAAACTACTGGATCTTGATGATTTAATATTCTACCTGATAATTGTCATGGCTAAATATCTGATCCACTTTGTAGTATGCATTCTAGTTAAATCTCAAACAAGGTGTTGAGTCCCCAGGACTGACCACTGCACTGAACAGGGGGCCTCACAGTTGATAGGCAAAGGCTCAACCACCTCCAGCCTTTTTGGAGACCGAGTTCCAGCTGGCCTGGGATTCTCAGCCCTTCTGCCTCAGCTTCTAGGGCGATGGAATTATAGTCATGTATGACAACCTTCCACTCATTTAGAAAAATTTCATTCCTTCAAATACTAAATTTTTCTCTCATTCTCATTTATATTCTGTATTTTTTCCTCATGTATTATTCACCTCTCTCCCTCTGCTCCCCCCCCCCCCGACACACACTTCCATATGTCTCTAATGTTACCTGAACTTTGTAATCTATTCTCTGTTCTCTGTTCTTTAGACAGGGTATTCCCTTTGAGTAGTATTTTATTTTCTTCAGCAGAACCTTGTGTGCAGTTAAATATGCTCACTGACCTGTTGATTTTTAGTGTTTGTTTTTCATTTCTAGACTCTCACTTGAGTCTAGCAGAATGTATTTCTGTCCTTCTGAAATTCTTTGTGTTATATATAATTACTGAAATTTAAGTCTAACTCTAATATTAACTGAGCCAATTTTCATTTTCCCCTCTTGGTTCTTGACCAGGTCATGCTTTTATTTCCTCCGGCATTTTTGTTTTTAATTCTAAGTATAATACTTCTGTGTAAAAGCTTTACTTTGTGAAGAGACTTAGCTTAGGAAACAATCACCTTAATATTATCCTGAAATGGGCCAATTCAGGCCTGACTTCCTTACCCTCTATGCCTTCCTCATCCTCAATCCCTGCCATTCAATGAAGTTTCACCAGAAAATACAACCATTGATTTCACAGATGGTCAGAATCTGAAGTGGTTTAGACTGTGGCTGCTTAAAACAACAAATGCCTACCTACACGTAAACACATGTTAGTTTGTTACCTAAGTACCATTGCTACCAAGTCCTCATCCTGAACTACTTAAACTCCTAGAAAACTTAACATGCTGTTTAGAAACAGTACAATACTGCTTGTCCTGACAACCAAGCACATCTGTTAAATATTGTGTTGTAGGTATAAACAACTCTTGCTCTACCAAACTATGAATCTCAAAAGGAAAAGTTGAAACTGACCAAAAAATGCTATTATTTTGGCTCTACAGCACAAGTACTCAGACAACACTGGCATGGCACACAGTATTGTCTTTTTCTGTCTCCCAAAAGGAGTATAAAATGTATACCATTTTGCATAAAATTTTAGATTGTGGAGAATAAAAAAATTCACAAACCCAGTGTTAAGTCTCTAATACCAGCTATTCATGAGAGAGTTTGGGAAGACTGTGGTTCAAAGGTAGTCTAGGCAAAACATTAGCAAGATGCCATCTTGATAAAAGGGCTGGGTAGGGTGGTACATATCTCAGAACCCTACCTACATGTTATAAAGAGGTAAATAGGAGGATCACAGTCTAAGGCTGGCCCTGGAAAAATGTGCAAAACCCTTATGGAGAATGGATGGGAACATGGCTCAAGTAGGACATAAAGCACTTGTCTACAAGTGTTAGGCCCTATATTCAAATTCCAGAATCATTATAAGGAAAGAAAATTTAAAAAATAGAAAAAAAGACAAAGTCTCAGTGATAAATGTTCTTTGATAGTAGGAATGCTTTATTTTGTCTTTTTATCTTTAAGAAAGAACAATATTACAACAATGGCACTTGATAGTATATGTTCTCATTCAATAATTTCAAATTTCTCTATATTACTTTTTCTGTGAGAACTGAGTCACTAATTCACACACAGAGAGACAAAGAGAGAAAAAGAATGAGCTCTGCGCTATTTTAATCCTTAGATTAAAATGACAGTATAAAGCCAGGCATCGGTGGATCATGCTAGTACCCCTAACTACTCAGGGGCTAAGATCTGAGGATAATGAGTCAAAGCCAGTCCAGGCAGGTGAATTTTTGAGATTTATCTCCAAAAAGCCAGAATTAGAGCTGTGGCTCAATAGTTGAGTGGAAGGCTCAAGCAAGAAAGCTAAGTGGCAGTACTCAGGTCCTGAGATCAAGCACAGCACTGGCAAAAAAAAAAAAAGAAAACAAAGGATGATGGAAGAAAAACACCCAACACCAACACACACCTGTTCCTCCACAAAGATCCACAGCAACTGATGAATAAATAGGACGAGGGGAGGAAGAGCCCCAACAAACAACAAACACTGTCAGCATGGATGCTGGGAATCCCAGCTATTGCAAAGTTTTACAACCCCCAAAGGCCCTCCGCCCCTCCCCCCTACACACAGCAGCTTTGCCTTGGAGAAGGAGGCCACACCAACTCGCTCTCTTAAAGAACCACACATACATAAACTGCTACATGCTGGCTTCATTCCACTACCATGCTGTTCCCGAAAGGAGGAAGAAAGTCCCCTGACCCAGGACACATGAAGCCAAGAGTGGACTCACAGGAATATATTGCCTGAAATCAGCCACAACACACTCCAGTTTTCCAATACTGCTCTAGTGCCCTGTCCCAGGATACATGAGGCCAGAGGTCCTGAGCTCCCACTCCTGGATAGGCTCCTACAGGAGCAGCTTACAGGAATATCACAACTTTTTTTATCACCATGTACAGTTGACACCATTGGCCACCCCCACTCCTGCCTGGTTATATATCACTTGAACAGTGGGTTCAAATGCCACAGAGGGTACAGTGGGATTCCTGTCCCTCCTCTCTCCCTGGTCATATAACAAATGACCCAAGCCCCTCGTCACACTGAGGCTGCCATAAAAATAACGGCGCCATCACCAGCAGTGTCTGTGAAGTTCCATTTACCTGATGGCCAGATTCCTATAGTGGGAGTAACTGCACAGTACTTACCAGGCCTGCCTCAACTGTTATGTCAAATAAAGTAATTGAATCTAATTCTGCTTAAACTCATCGATTTGAGACAAATAGCTTAAATGCATTACCAAGCATAATGAACTTATGCCCCAAGATGCAACTATACAAGAAAACTGCTTATTAAAAAGTCCATACCACAAGTGTTAGAGATATACAATTCCAAGTCATTTGCCATACTACCCTGAAAATATCTGATATTCCGGTCTCATAAGCTCAGCAGGGTCAGCTCTGGTTAGTGTTTTGATGGGAGATATCCATCAGATGTGCACACAGGCAAATGAAAGGTCGTGTGAAACCACAGACCATCATAACAAGAGTCCAAAGAAATGAATATGAACAATTTTCTTATAAAGACTTCTAAAGAATGATTTTCAATGGAGATCCAAAAGGATAAAGATAAACAATTAAATGAAATTAGCAATACAATGAAGAATGTAATACAATGAAGAATGTCAATGATATTCTACAAAGAGATAGGTATTTTGAAAAAGTACCAGAGATTTTGAGAACAAAGAGCTCAATAAATCAAATAAGAAAGTCAATGAGTTGACCTGTCTTAGTGGTAAAGAACTGGCTTAAACAGTATAAGGCCATGCATTCAAATTTCAATACTGAGAAAAAAGAAAAAAAAATCTTAAAATTTTAATTGAAAATCTAAATAATAGATTAGCTCAAGCAGAAGAAAGAGTATAAGGGATGTAAGAAAGACAAGACTTTTGACTGGAAGATGGCGCTGAGACAATAGGGACGCTGCCTAGCTCTCTCTCACAAAAAGAGAGAACCAGGGAGTCCCACGAGCCAATCATCTTAAGAAATCCACAAGAACAAACTCAAAAAGCAATGGAGATGGACTCAAACCGGAAAAAAAAATCCAGATAAAGCTTACATCCAACTTTCTCAAAGAATTCAGAACGGGAGGACCCGTCCCCCACCCCTCTCCACTGGCTCAAAGCCACGAAAAAGCCCCAGAGGAGGGTGCCCGACCCGGCAGCCCCGACCCGCATAGGACCTGGCCAGCGAGCCGCAGAAACAGCGGAACCCAGATGCGGAACCAGAACAGCAAGCAGCAGAACCCAGACGAGGACTACAGGCGGCAGAGGAGACCCGAGGGGAGTGAAAGACTCCCCAACACGGTGGAACACCCACAGACAGAACGCAGAGGCGTGAGTAACACAGCTGATCCCCAAACACATAGGGAAGGCAGAGCGGGTGCCAAGCAATAGAACTTAACTCAGATCCCTCCACCCCGCCCGAGAAAGAATGGCAGGAGCAGGGGGGCCAGGAATTTAGAATCCTGTCCCTTCCTTCAACAGCCCCTCCCTCAGGCCATTGACTGGAGATTGACAGGCGGGCGGTGCTAAGACCCAGTACCCCACCAAGGGAGGCGGAGCTGTCCCAGCTCCCACCCGCCCACCAGGCTCCTCTGCCAGGCCACTGGATCTGGAGAGTGGAGGGCACTGGGACCCTGCCTTACAACAGCGGGTAGGGTATGCCGGGAAAATAGGAGCCAGCATCTGTCCCCCCTCAGTTCTTGAGCGGGGCATCCTCCAGCTGGGAATCCTGAGCAAGACAGCACCCAGGGGCCCCCCACAGTCACAGACTCTCTAACAAAGCAGTGGAAACACAGCAGGGATCTGAAGGGCCAACCAGCAACCAAGCTCGCCTTCTGAGAATCAGAAAGGCGCAGTTCCTCCCTTGGAGCCCACGTCCTCAGCTGGGTACCACCTCTGGCAACAGAGCAGTCTCCTGCTGGTCCTGCTGAGAGCCCCTGGAAACTCTCAAACCTAAGACCTTTGGCTGGGGGCCACCCCTGGAAGCAGCACAGGAAAACGTCTGCCCAGCGCTCTCAGACTGAAGCTCGCAGATCCATTCCATGGCCCATTGTGAGGCCACTGGTTGGGCTGAGAGCTAGTCATACAGCAACACATAAGTTTTATCTAATATTTCCCAAACTTTGTACTCAAATATGCTACCTACTTACCAACTTAGGTCAGTTATCCTTACGCTATACCTTTTCTTCATTACTATAATAATCTTACACTCCTACGTTAATCCTCTTGTACGTCCCCTGACCTCTCTCATTCTATTTTTCTATCTCTGGTCATCTGTTCGTTTTTCAGCCCTTATAATGCATGGACCTACACTTGATGGCCGTTGAGCAATACTGTATATCTAGGTGTTCAATTATACTCTAGGCTCAGAGGGACTTAAAGACAATAGGGATTGGATTGAGAGGCTTATTGTTTTGGGTATAAATCGCTTATCAGTGGTTGTATTAGACTGGTTTGTAAGTGCACAAAAAGAAAGAGTGATAACACCAATCAAGAATTGTGAACATCTAGTGTCTGCCAGCTACAGAGGTCTAGGTTGGTTATATCTGAAAAACTATAATCGTGTTTAGTATTAATCTTGCTCCCATTTTCAAATGGGCAGAACAAAAAAAAATCAAGAAAAATGTCAAATCAAGAAACAACATCCCCCACCCAATATAAACATACAATGGAACAGTCACTGGCAAACCTACAGGAGAGTCTTCCAAGTGCTATACAAATGCAATTGATAAACATCATTAATGAAAAATGTGAAAATATAAAGAAAGAGATAAGGGAGGAAGCCATAGCTAAACAAGAGGAAACCATAAACAAGATGATAAGTGAAAAAGAAGAAGCCATAAAGGAGGCCATAATAAAGGTTTTTCAAAGAAAAATGGATGAATTCATAGTATCCACAAATAAAAAGGTGACCCAACTCCAGCAAATGTCCAAAGAAAATAAAGCTACTGAGCTAACCACTCAAATGGAAATCAAGGAGCTAAAGAAATCCATACATGATCTAAAAGAAGAGATGCAAGGCATCAAAAATGAGCAATTAGTAGCAAGGGAGATGAAAAATAAAGTAGATAGCTTTGATAGCAGGTTAGACAATGCAGAGGAGAGAATTTCCAGGGCTGAAGATAATTTAGTTATTATAGAGAAAGAACAGAAAATGAGTCAATCCAAATCTAGGAAAAATGAGAGAGCGCTTCAGGAGGTCCAAGATACAATTAGGAAGCCTAATTTAAGGCTAATTGGTATTGAGGAGGGTCTGGAGAAAGAGGTCAATGGTATTGGAAATATACTTCAGGGAATCATCTCAGAGAATTTCCCAAATATCCAGAAGGGCAGGCTCATCCAAATACAAGAAGCTTTTAGAACCCCAAACAGACCTGACTAGAAAAGAACATCCCACCGCCACATTGTAATCCGAACTGGATCATTAGAGACCAAAGAAAGGATCCTAAAGGCAGCCAGGGAAAAGGGATCAGTAACCTAGAAAGGAAAACCAATCAGAAAAACCCCAGATTTCTCAGCAGAGACCATGCAAGCAAGAAGTGACTGGAAGCATATATGTCATGCCCTTAAGTCAAATAACTACCAACCAAGAATACCCAGCTAAGCTCTCATTCATAACTGAAGGAACAATAAAAACATTCCATTCCAGGGAAAAGCTGTAACAATATGTAGCAACAAAATCAACACTACAGAGAATTCTCAAAGATGTTCTGTACATAGAAACCAAAATAAATGCAATATAGGGAAAGAAATGGCACCTAAACAGCATACCATCTAAGGACAAAAAGAACTGTCCAGACACAGGCCCTAATAAAAGCTTTTAAAAAATGGTAGGAACTAATAAATATCTCTCAATCCTAACTCTCAATATCAATGGATTTAACTCTCCAATTAAACAGCATAGTCTGTCTAGTTGAATCAAAAAGCAAGATCCTTCGTTCCGCTGTCTTCAAGAGACACATCTTACCCCCAAAAACAATCATCTTTTGAAAGTGAGAGGTTGGAATAAACTCTATCAAGCTAAAGGCCCCATAAACAGGCTGGAGCTGCCATCCTCATATCAGATAAAATAAACTTCAAACTAAAATCAGTAAGAAAAGACAAAGAATGTTACTACATAATACTAAAGGGATCTTTCCTCCAGGAAGACATAACGATCCTAACTATTTACACACCCAATCGCAGAGCTCAGAACTTCATCAAGCAAACTTTACTTACACTGAAACCATACATAGATTGAAACCCAGTGATTGTTGGTGACTTTAACACACCACTCTCACCTATGGACAGATCAACAAGGCAAAAACTCAACAGAGAAACCTTAGAACTGAACAACTATATAGACCAACTAGATCTAACAGACATCTGCAGAATATTCCACCCAGCAACAACACAATATACGTTTTTCTCAGTACCACCTGGAACATTTTCGAAAATAGACCACTGCTTAAGCCATAAAACAAACCTGGACAGACTCAGAAACACTGAAATTATTCCCTGCATGCTCTCAGACCACAAAGGCATCAAAGTGGAACTGAACACACATCTTCACCAACGAAAACCCTGTAACTCATGGAGACTGAACAACACATTGTTGAATCACCAATGGGTTATCAAAGAGATCAGAACAGAAATCCAACAGTTTATAAAATTTAACAATAAGGAGCACACAAAATACCAGCTCCTTTGGGACACAGAAAAGGCAGTACTTAGAGGAAAATTTATAGCGCTGAGTGCCTACAACAAGTTGGAAAGATCGCAAACTAACAAGTTAATGTCTCACCTAAAGCTCCTGGAAAAAGAGCAACAAACCAACCCTAATCCCAGTAGAAGAAAGAAAATTATTAAAATCAAAGCAGAATTAAATGATTTGGAATCCAAAAAAACTATAGAAAGAATCAACAAAGCAAGGAGTTGGTTTTTTGAAAAAATTAACAAAATTGACAAACCCTTAGCAAATCTAAACAAAAAAAGAAGAGAGCATACCAAAATACACAAAAATCACAGACGAAAATGATAATATCATGACAGAAATTACCAAGATCCAGAATACCATGAGGGAACACTTCTCAAACCTTTACGCCAGCATATTTGAGAATCTAGAAGAAATGGATGAATTCCTAGCCAATATTAACAAACCCACACTGAACCAAGAAGAAATAACCCAACTCAACAGGCCTATTTCAAGCACTGAAATTGAAATGGCAATTAGAGACCTTCCACCTAAGAAAAGCCCAGGGCTAGATGGAGTCACAGCTGAATTCTATAAGGTCTTCAAAGCAGAGCTCACACCAATACTCCTCAAGCTCTTCAACAAAATTGAAAATGAAGGTTCTTTACCAAACTCATTCTATGAAGCCAGTATAACCCTCATCCCCAAACCAGACAGAGATTCATTAAAGAAAGAGAACTATAGACCTATTTCTATGATGAACATCGATGCAAAACTTCTCAACAAAATACTGGCCAACCGTCTACAACAACTCATCAAAAAAAATTATACACTATGATCAAACTGAATTCATCACAGGGAGGCAAAGCTGGTTCAACATACGCAAATCAATTAATATAATTCAACACATCAACAGGAGCAAGGACAAAAATCACATGATTGTCTCAATAGATGAGGAAAAGGCATCTGACAAGATCCAACACCCCTTTATGTTAAAAGCTCTGGAGAAACGAGGAATCCATGGAACATTCCTCAATATAATAAAGGCTGTGTATGACAAACCCACTGCTAGTATTACACTTAATGGTGAAAATCTAAACCCATTCCCTCTAAAATCAGGAACGAGACAAGGATGCCCACTCTCTCCACTCCTCTTTAACATAGTATTAGAATTCCTAGCCAGTGCAATAGGCAAGAAGCAAGCATAAAGGGGATCCAAGTAGGGAAAGAGGAAGTAAAACAATCCCTCTTTGCAAATGATATGATTTTGTATATAAAGAATCCTATAGACTCTACTCCCAAGCTCCTTGAGCTGATTCAAAACTTTGGAAGGGTAGCAGGCTATAAAATTAACCCTCAAAAATCAACTGCCTTCCTTACGCCAACAGTGAGAGGAACAAGGCAATAATCAGGAAAGCAACTCTTTTCACAGTAGCCTCAAAGAAAATAAAGTTCCTAGGAATTAGCTTAACTAAGAATGTAAAGGACCTTTTTGATGAAAACTTTAGCACCCTAAACAAGGAAATTAAAGCAGAACTAAGGAAATGGAAAAACCTCCCATGCTCCTGGATTGGAAGAATCAACATTGTGAAAATGACAATCTTGCCAAGGGCTATCTACAAATTCAATGCAATGCCCATCAATATCCCAATGGCATTCTTTAAAGAAATAGAAGAGGCAATTCAAAATTTCATATGGAATAATAAAAGACCCTGTATAGCAAAAACACTTCTTAGCAGAAAGAACAGGGCTGGAGTAATTTCAATTCCAAACTTTATTATAGCCCTCTATTACAGGGCTATAATTATCAAAACAGCTTGGTACTGGCACAAGAACAGGCCTGAAGACCAATGGAATAGAGCTGAGGACCCACATATTAAACCACAGACCTATGGCCACCTAATCTTTGACAAGGGAAGCCAAAAAAATAGACTGGAAGAAAGACAGCCTCTTCAACAAGTGGTGCTGGCAGAACTGGTTAAGCACCTGCAGAAAACTAAAGTTGGATCCTTCTTTGTCACCCTGCACTAGAATTAACTCCAAATGGATCAAAGACCTGGAGGTAAAAGCTGACACACTGAAGACTTTACAAGAAGGAATAGGAGATACACTAGGCCTCCTTGGCACAGGTTGAAACTTTCTTAAAAAGGACCAAGAATCACAACCAAGCAGAGAAAGGCTAGATAAGTGGGACTGCATTAAACTGCAGAGCTTTTGTATGGTAAAGGACATAGCTAGTAAATTAATTAGGAAGCCTACAGAATGGGAGATGATCTTCACCAACCATACAACGGACAAAGGCCTCATATCTAAAATACATTAACAGCTCAAAAAATTCAATCACTCCAAAACTAATCTCCAAAATAACATCCATCCCATTAAAAGATGGGCCAAAACTTAAAGGGAGTCTTCTCTGAAGAAGAAATAAAAATGGCCTATAGACACATGAAGAAATGCTCAACATCTCTGGTCATAAAAGAAATGCAAATCAGAACAACTCTAAGATTCCACCTCATTCCAGTTAGAATGGCCAGGATCAGGAAACGTATAATAGATGCTGGAGGGGATGTGGCCAGGAGGGATCACTATTACACTATTGGTGGGAGTGCAAACTTGTTTAACCACTATGGAAAGCAGTATGGCAGTTCCTCAAAAGACTAAACATAGAGCTCCCCTATGACCCAGCAATTCCACTACTAGGCATTTACCCAATCATCCAGAAACAAGGACATACTAAATCAACTAGCACAATGATGTTCATTACAACACTATTTACCATAGCAAAGATATGGAACCAACCTAGATGTCCCTCAGTTGATGAGTGGATCAACAAGATGTGATATTTGTACACAATGTAATTCTATGCTACTGTCATAAAGAATGACATCGCCCCATTTGTTAGGAAATGGAAAGACTTAGAAAAAATCATATTGAGTGAAGTAAGCCAGACTCAAAGGAACTTAGGCTCAATGGTTTCCCTCATTTGTCATAATCAGTAGAAACCTTGGGCTCTACTAGCAGAGATCTGCAATAGAGCAAAATCTTGATACATAAGGCCATATAGTATGAAGCTAATTGAAAGGACCTCCAGGATATTGAAACAAAAGCCATATAATGAATGATTGATATCCTTAATGTACTATGTTGTCTCTCATCTCTTTTGCTGTCTCTTGATTATCTCATATTGTTGCAATATCTCAGTTTGTTATCTGATATATTGGATATATATATGTATATATATATATATATATTTGGTTATTTGAAATTGGATAGGGAAGGAGGGAAAACAAGATGAGGGGAGTGGGGGTGGGGCAGAGGGAAATGGGGACCAAGACATGAGAAAGGGTATCAATGTATGTGAAGTAATGCACCTTCTATGTGGCAAATATAATGTAACCCTTCTATTAATTACAATAAACATATATGAAAAAAAACAAAAAGGAATCCTGAGGGCATGGCATTTGAGTCCAGCTTTTCTCACTCACATAATGCAGTTGAGATTTGTCCATGTCCTTGAATCAACACCTTTGTTACTATTTCTAGGTAGTTTGCTTATCCATTCACAAATTCTTGATGTTTTAATATAAGTAAGTGTAAATAGCGCTGTTATATTCATTCTTACATGGAATTTTGTGTGAATGTAGTTCAGTAATTTCTGGGTTATTTGTTACTCAATAGCACATGTTTTTATGTTACCAGTGACTACTGTCTTAATTTCTGCCAGCAGTGTATAGGAGTTATAATTTTTATATGCATATTGGCATTTTGTCTCTGTTACTTATTCAAATAGGTATACAGTAGTGTTTTGATTTTGTTGTATTTCCTGTTTGTATTTCTACAATGACTACTTGGATTATCTTTTGCTGCATTTAATTATTACCTCTGTAGCATCGTTCTTGAAGTATCTGTGGCTAATTTTCCTTTAAAAAACTGAGTTTCGGTCATGGTAGTACATACTTGCTATCCTAGAATTCAAGAGGTTAAGGCAGGAAGATTAAAAAGTCTGATGTGGGCTTGTATAGTGAGTCCCTGTTTCAATAAAGCAAAACAAAACTGAAACTGAGTGTCTTTCCTTTTAAGAGTAGTTCTTTATATGTTCCGTTAATAGATCCTTGTTACACATGTAAGTTGCACCAAATTCTTGCAGTCTTTGTCTCTATTCCAACAATGTCTTAGTGTTTGTGTCCATCCTTTTCTTCTAATTGGTATATTGAAATCCTGTCATGGTGTCAGGAGATGGAGACTTGTAGAGATAACACTGAAATGAAATCAATGTTTTCCTATCCTCTCATTCTCAGTACTGGGGCTTGCTCAGTTTTTTTGCTAAGCTGACCACATATCTGGTCCAGGTTTTTGCTGGTGATTTTGAAGGTCTAGCCTTACTGTATTTTTTCTGCCTAGGCTAGCTTCAAATCCTGAGTAATTACAGGGGAGCGCCCCCAGCGTCTGCTGGGATTGGTGACTTTTATAAAAGAGGGTCAGATAACTACTGCAATCTATCATATGGGGACTTGGACTCCAAACTCTGTGGAGTGCATTTCTGCCTTTTGAAAACTACTCATAATACTTTATTCATAATAGTTTGAATGGAATAGGAGCCTCTATCTTACATTTTATTGATTCGTTTTTTCATAGTTAATAATTTTTGAGTCATACCTAAAATTCTTTGCCTAACTTATGGAGATAGAGATGTATACCTAAATTAAAAAAATTGAGAGTTTGGTGTCTCACATTCAAATCTGTGATCCATTTATAATTTAATTTTGTATGTGGTTTAAAGTGTAATTTGGAGCTTTTTTGGTATGTGTTAACTCATTCTAAGATCACTTAATGGTCTTTGTATAATTTTTTCATTTTTGGTGGTGGTGAGGTTTGAATTTGGCAGGTGGGTGTTCTGCCACTCGAATCCTGCTTTTGCTGTGGGTATTTTTGAGATAGTGTTTCATTCCTTGCCTGAAATGACCTGAAAATGCCCTACCAATCTCAGCTTCTGAGGTACCTAGGATTATAGTTATGGGTCACTGTTCAGCTCATAAACTATCTTTTTATTCCTTTTGTGTTCTTGACCTTGTCGAAAATCTTGACCATTTTGTATGTTTCTATTTCTGAACTTTATTCTTTCATGTGCATATCTTTCCATGAGTTTTGTACTAGTTTGCCTACTGTAGCTTTAAAGAAAGTCGTTAATTGGATAGTATGAATTCTTCAAATTTCAAAATTAGTATTTTGTAAAGTCTTACATTTTGATAAATTTTAGAAATAGCTTGTCAGTAACTGCAAAAAATTGACTGATAGTAGTTAGAATGAAATTGTATTGAATTTACAGGACAGTTATAGGAGAATTGAGATATTAAACATGAGTTTTAGCTGGTGGCTCACATCTGTCTGTAATCCCAGCTACTCAGGGGGTTGAGATGTGGATCACAGGACAGTTCAGTCAGCTTGAGCAGAAAAGTCTGTGCCATTCTATCTCCAAAATAACTAGCATAAGCTTGTAGGAGGCATGGTTCAAGTGGTGCAGTGCTGGCTGAACAAATATATCAAGCTAGGACCTGAGCTAAACCCCAGTACTTTTGATAGATAGATATGTAGATAGATAGGTATATGAGAGAGATCTTCTTTGAAGGGTAGGTATATGAGAGAGAGATCCTCTTTGAAGGATATAGATATTCACTCAAGGATACATACGTGTTTTATCAGTTTTATCAGTCTGCTTTTAGCAGACTAATTCGGAGTATATTTTAGCAAACTAGTTTTGCATAGATTCATACCCCCATGAGTTTCATTTTTGATGCTATGTTACATGGCACTCTTACATAAAAAGTTTCATTTCCAATTGCTTATTGTTAAATAGTTATATATTAGAAATACACTTTAGAAAAACAATTGAGCTTTTAACATTTAGTTTGTGTCCGATAACCTTGCTAAACTCAGTTGCAGTTCCTAAAAATGTTCCTTATAGATTATTTGGGATTTTCTGCACAATCTGTGTGGACACTCATATCCACAATTGAAAATTGTATTTTACTTTTTTATTTTTTGGTGGGTCATAGGGCTTGAAATCAGCCTGGCTGCTGTCCCTGAGCTCCTCAGCTCAAGGCTACCATCCTACCCCTGGGCCTGGGCATTGTCCCTGAGCTTTTCGGCTCAAGGCTATTGCCCTATCCTTGAGCCAAGCCCCACTTCCCGTTTTCTAGAGGTTAATTGTAGATAAAAATCTAAGGTCCTTTTGTGCCCTGGCTGGTTTTGAACCTTGATCCTCAGATCTCAGCCTCCTGAGTAGCTAGGATTACATGTGTGAACCACTGCACCCAGTGAAAATTTTATTTTTTAATCAATTATATTTTAAAATTTCTTTTGTCTTTTTTTGCACTAGCTAGCACATTCTTTATGGTACTGTCTGAAATGGTTAGAGACATTGCCCTTTACTTTAGAAAGCATTTAGGCTTTTTCCATTAATTATCATGTTAGATATATGTTCTTTATTAGGATATGAGAGTTTCCTGTCCTAAGTTTATTGAGTGCTCTTACACATTTGAGTGCTCTTATCATTTATTAATAACTGTTGTATTTAGTTATTAATTGTACAGATTTAGATAATCCTTTGACTTCTTTAATCTGTTGATTTTTTTTAATATTGACTCAACCTTGTATTTCTGGGTAAACTATTTCACAGTATATTATCAACCTTTTTGGATAGTAGACCATCCTGTTTTCCTATGTTTTTTTCTTAAATATTTTGTACCTTTTTCGTTTATTTTTAAGAAGACTGCTGGTTGGTAATATGTTTTAAAATAGTATATTTGGTCTTGGTATCCCTGTAACTGTTTCTTGATGAGACTTGTTTGAAGGTACTGTCTTCTATTGTGCTTGCTGGACAGTACTAGGTAAACTTTATTCTCTTTTATTCTTTCTTTAGTCTCTCTTTATTCTCTTTTAAATGCCTGATATAGTTTTTAGTGAAATCATCTGGGCCTAGATTTTTTGTTGTTGTTGTTGGAAAGCTTTTATTAGAAATTCATGCTGCCCATTTGGTTAAAAACTGGCTCATTTTATCTAAGTTATTGAATTTCCGAGCATTGGCTTGTGTTCTTATTCTTATTATCACTGTAATATAGAGAATGGAATATCCTGTTCTCTGATACTGGTAACTTTTTTTCTTTCCAGTCCTGGGGCTTGAACTCAGGGCCTGGGCACTGTCCTTGAGCTTTCTCAAGGCTAGCAGTCTACTTCAGCCATAACACTACTTCCTGCTTTTTCTATGTACATAGTACTGAGGAATTGAACCCAGGGCTTCATGCATGCTGAGCAAGCACTCTACCACTAGGCCACACTACTGGCCTGATATTAGTAATTGTAATTCATATTATTTCCTATTTTTCTTAACAAGATTGAGATTTATAAATTATATTGAACTTTTCAAGTCATTTTTTATTGTCATTTATTTGTCTATGTCTTTTTTTTTGCTTTTCCCCACAATGCTGTCTTATTCAAGCCCTGCTATAATGTAGTATATAGAAATTTGTATTCTCATCCCCCTCCTTTTCATACATTTTTTTGCTTATGTTTTTGATTGGCTTTTTCACTCAAGGCTAGTGCTCTATCACATGAGTTATACTTCCTGTTTTATTTTTTTCAATCAATCTTTGGTACTCTACAAGAATTCTTTGAGTAGTTAGTAGTATCTCATTAAATCTGAACATACCTCATGGATTTTGCCCAGTTGAGGGGAACTTCTCTTCTGTCATTTGATGCCCATCATCTCAGTTAAACACAACCACAAAAGAAACACTTGCACTCTTCTACTAAATTTATTCAAAGGCCACTTACAGATCAAAGATTATCATTACAGAAAGGTTATCGTTACAGAAAAAAAATAAATCCCAGTCAATGCAACTCCTATCTACTGGGCACCAAAGGAAGTCAATTAAATCCTGAGGCTGGAAACTTTAGAAGTACAACCTATGAAACTTTAAAAAAAATGACACACTTCATCCAGACTGTAAAATCAACAAGAATTTAATAAAGTTAATCAAATAATTGTAGTCCAATTGCACATAAATTTAAATTGTTTTCCCATTAAAGAGTGCTTGTCTGTAAATGACTGCAGAGAAAGCTATTTTAAAGTTAATGTTTCAGCCATTAGGAAATACAAAGGGCATTTTCATTAATTAGACACAGCTTTCCTGTCCTCACAGCGTATCATTACCTTTGCTACGTGGGATCAGTTTAGTGGTCGACTCCATTGACATATGTGATTCAATGACACTACTTGTTTAGAGTTCACACTGTACCTGGTGGATAAACTCATTAAGTATAAATGAATAGTTATGTAGTCATCATCTAAGATGGGTCGGTATTATTCTCCAGAGTCCTTACAATGGAAGTGAGCACAGCTGGAAGAGAGGGCCCAGTGAAGGTTATAGGCTTCATTCTGAAACATTTAAGGTGACAGCTTTCTTTCTTTCTTTATTTTGTCAGTCCTGGGGCTTAAACTCTGCCTTGGCACTGTCTCTGAGCTGCTTCTTGCTCAAGGCTAGCACTCTACCACTTGAGCCACGGTGCTACTTTAGACCTTTCCTGTGTATATGGTACTGAGGATTCTAACCCAGGGCTTCAAGCATGCTGGGCAAACACTTGACCACTAAGCTACATTCTCAGCCTCTCCCAAGTGAAGTCCACTTGATCTAGAAGCAAGGCTTGCATTCCCCTTGAAGACTGTGATACTCATTTATTGTCATCTGAAAAATTATATTGTGTCATGCCTTCTGAAAGGAAAATGGTCACAGAAAAGTCAGAATCACCCTGCTGGTTTGGGGTATGCTTGCTTTTTCCCCAGTCCCAGGGTTTGAACTCAGGGCCTGAGCACCGTCCTTGGGCTTTCTTAAACCTAGCACTCTACCACTTGAGCTACAACACCATTTCTAGATTTTTCTATGTATGTGGTATTGAGGAATTCAACCTGGGTTTTTGTGCATGTGAGGCAAGAACTCTACCGCTAGACCCAACTCCCCACCATGCTTGCTGTTTTGTAGAATGATCTTTGTGAGTTGCTCCTCTCCCTTTTTCTTTCCCTTTACCTCTCTCCTCCTCTTTCCCTCTCTGTGTCTCTCCTCTCTGTTGTCTGTCTCTGTGTCTCTAGTACTATTACCAGAGCTTTAATTCAGAATCTCACACTTTCACTATGCCTGTCTTCCTCCTTCCCTCCTTTCATTGAGGCTTGAACTCAGTGCTTTTCACACTCTCTTGTCTGATGCTGTACACTTGAACCATGACTACATTTTGAGTTCTGATAGTTGTCATGGTGCCTAGGTCTTCTACACTTGATCCAGTCCCTGATTCTCTACTGTTCCCTTAGCATGAAAGAGTGAATCTCACCTTTTCATATTTGAGGTTTCGAGTCACTGATTGGACTTTGGTACCACTTAGGATGTTCAAATACCACTTGAGAATTCTCCAGGATCTTGTTTTTACCATCAACCACTAGTCTAGTTTTAGGGAATGCATGCTGCATGTCAATTAAAGTATTCTACCCTAGACAGAAAGAGTAATTAAAGAAATAACTTGTTCATTTTTTTGGATATGGTAATAGCCTATTTCATGGTTAAAACCACTGAGAGAAGGGTAAGAACATCTGGTTTGCTATCATGTTTTGATCTTTGACATTTCTCTGCAGGATGAATAACAGTGTGAGGCCATAGCAGTGATATGACTTGAAGTTTTGGAGTACAAAACGATTCCCCACACTCACTGCATTTTTATTAGCACATATTATTAATTGTAAAAGAGGAGTGTCATTGTGACATTTGCACATTAGTCTACATTGGTATCCCAATCAACCTGCTTCCCCCTCCCCCATTACTTTCTCTGACCTCTATACCTCTTAAAACAATTTCAATAGGTTTTGTGAAGATCCTACTCATCTCTATTCACCTGGTTAACCTCTATGGACCCTCCATTCTTCTCCCAAGGGCCCCCTCCCATCTGAGCTTGTTTTACTTTTCTACCATTCATTAGGTTTAGTGTGTGTTAATTACAACAAGGGTTTTGACTATGGTATTTCAGATGTGCATATACTTTTCTCAGAATAACTTCCTCTATTTTTTCCTAGTCAGTTTCTTTCATTATGGTTTCTTATGTGGTCTTCATACAGAGTTGCACTTTATTTTGAAATTATTCATCTTGCTGTTTCTCTCTTTTCCTCTACCTCTCACATAGTCCCATAGTAACAATCACGCTTTGTATGTGTTCGTGACCGTGGATGTGTATCTGTTAAGTCTACTCCTGGGATTCAAAATCACTTCTCTCTTCCCCCATTAACTTATCTCTCAAATTACAGACACAATGTTCAGGATATTTTCTAGAACAGAGAGATATTTGGGTATATCGAGTAAGATGTAGGTATGTGGTTAATCTGTGAAGCTTCTTTTAGGCTAATGATTTTTATTATGAAAAAAAAACCATACAGGTAAGTGAGTGCTTTATTTTCTTGAAGAGTTTTTGTGTATGCTAGTACTGAGACTTGAACTTGGGGGCTTAAACATTCTTGCTTGGCTTTTCCACTCAAGGGTATGCACTATCAGTGATTAATTGGAGCTAAGAGTCTTTCAGATTTATTAGCAAAGACTGGTTTTGAACCTGACTCTTAAGATTTTAGATACTTCAGTCACTAGGATTACAGGCATAAGCCCTCAGTGCTTGGCTGCTTCTTTGGAATACTTGTTAGAAAATATTAAATATTTCTTCAAATGGTAATACTTCATTAGGCACAAAAATTGAACATGCTACTTTCAAGAAATTAAGTGTAATTACATTTAATGGAAAGATAACCATTTTTTATTTTACAAAAACATCACTAGATAGTACTAAAAGTATTTCTCCCCACTTTACTTGTTCTGTCCCTCCTCTCCTTCCCTCCTCCTCTCTTGTTTTCTGGCCCCTCCCTCCTTCCTGCTGTCAAGTACAGCTACCAGTTGCTGTTTCCATCCTTCCTTTTGCTTTTTACAGTGGCCTTGCCTTCCCTGCCAGGGTATGTGCCACTCTTATTACCACTGGAAATATTCATGCATATGGTCTTAGTGAGTTAAGTACTGAGTCTGTTGCCTAAAAAAAAAGAAAAAATAAGCAAATAAGAAATGAGGTGTTCATACTAACAGCGCAGTGGCAGTACACCTAATGGAGAGCATTCATTGGCCCTGCCCTTCTCGTCCTTTCATTCAGCATGGAGAGCATTCATTAGCCCTGATCATCCTTTCATTCAACATCAGTGTATTTTTGGTGACATTGCATTTGCCAGTGTTACCACACCTGAGGAATAAAGTTGCAAGTGAACTTTAGAGTGTTAAAATAAGAAGCATTGCAGGGTCCAGGAGTTTGGCCTATGGTAAGAGTGCTTGCCTAGCATGCTCGAAGACTAGGGTTCAATTCCTTGGTACCACATACATAGAAAAAAGCCAGAAGTTGTGCTGTGGCTCAAGTGGTAGAGCTCTAACCTTGAGAAAAACCCAAGGACATTGCTCAGGCCCTGAGTCTAGGCCCAGTACTGGCAAAAAAAGAAGCATTGGCAATTCAGGTTTCACTTATTAATCTTTGGGAAATCAGGGGAAACTTATGAACAGACAAATCAGCAGTGCTGTGAGTGAACAAACTGAAATTAGATAAGTGTGGTTTTCCCAATGAAATTATTTGTTAGGGTCTTCTACACATCACTCACTTTTGGGGGAGCAAAAGGAGGGGGATCATATTGGGGTGAGAGCCATGATGTCAGCACACATCATCCCTGGGCCAGATCTCATCCTTATCACTTACTGTCTGTGAGGAGGGTAGAAATGTCCATTGGCTTTGTTGAGTGGCATAGCCCAGATCTGCAGTGGTATGTTCCCATGAACAAATATTAATGAGTGAACCATAAACTTAGGTTGCATTTTAACTTCTCTTCCTCAGTTTCCCTTCCTATAAAATAAGGCTAATAGTAACTATTTACTGGAGTTGGAATATTGAATGAGAATGTAATACTTGGACTGGTTTCTGCCAGTGAAACAGCTCCTCAGCAATTCAGCAGCTGGTCTGCAGGTTGGCATTCCTGTCAGGCAGGGTGATGGTCAGTATTCACCTTGCCTGAGGGAGTAAACACACTTCTGCCATGTTTGCTTTGTAGGGGGAGTGCAGGACACACACACTAGAGATATGTGCATGAGTATAATGGCAGATGGTGAGTGTTTGGAAGCATGGATGGTAACAAGATCATTCTGACTTGGATTGTTTCCCTCCTTCTGGGGCGTGAACTCGGGGTCTGGGCACTGTCCCCCAGCTTCTCTGTGCTGTGAAGCTCTACCACAAGAGCCACAGTTCTACTTCCAGCTTTTTCTGAGATTGGAGATGAGAGTCTCACAGACTTCCATGCCTGGGCTGGCTTGGGACTACAGTCCTCAAGATTTGCACCTCCTGAGTATCTAGGATTACAGACATGAGCCACTAAAGCCCAGCCTGACTTAGATTTTGACTCAGTGGAGATATTGTTAAAATGCTGCCCAAGTGTTGCTGAAATTGCAGCCGAGGAGGTGAGGGCTCCACAGTAAACAGGGATGTGTGAATGGAATCCCCCAAGCAATAGAGACTTCATTCAGAGAGGAAGCTGAAGGAGAAGCCCCTCAGAAATGTGATGTGGATGGGAGAGAGATGGAGAAACAGGATCATGTGGAGCCCTAGACTAAGAGGCAGCATTGTCCCTTAGTGCAAGTGGAAGCTGTGGAAAGAAGGTTGGCCTGCAGAAATTTCACTCACTTTACATGGGAAGTTGGACTGAAGCAGGAAGTTGGGGATATTATAACTGTCAAGACAAAGATTGGTAGTAGGCTGAGCTATAGGCCATAGCTCTAACCCTAACCTGGCAATAGAGAGGTGAGTGCATTTGAGCGATCTTTTGTAGGTTGAATTCATAATTCTTCTGATTCCATAGATGCCACTCTTTGTGCAGTGCTCAACACTAGGCTTATCACGTAACTTCTGTCTCCTTGCCATCCAATAGCCTGACATTATACTTGTGTGCTTTTACCATGGAATCTGAGTCCCAAAACTTTGACTCAGATGCACATAAGTTAGGCTTTGAAACACAGCTATAAAGAGCATTGTTCAGTTGTTCACTCTTGTCTTCCTAGAAGATGAGGACAAGAGTTTGAGACCAAAGATGTCAAGTAAAATAAAAGGTTGGTTCTTTTTTTTTTGCCAGTTCTGGGCTTGAACTCAGGGCCTGAGCACTGTCCTTGTACTTTCTCAAGGCTAGAACTCTACCACTTGAGCCACAGCACCACTTCTGGCCTTTTTCTATGTATGTGGTTCCCAGGAATTGAACCCGGGTCTTCGTGCATGCTAGGCAAGCACTCTATCACTAGGGCCAAACTCCTGGCCAAGATTGGTTCTTTGAAAATACAGATGTTTCCCCTGGGGGCTGACATTCAGTACTAAGCTTCTGTGACAGGGGAGCTTATGAATAATGCTTGGCAAGTTTTGACTAGTAATAAGTGTATTCTAAACATCAACCCAAAGAAATTTAATAGATGCTTAATGAGTGAGAAAATAAGCCAAGCAAATGCAAATGAGTAAAGAAGGTAATAGTGTTTTGTATTTGTGATAGTCATGGAAACCCAGAAAACATAGTGGGTGACCTCTTTTCTTTGTTTTCTTTCCTTCCCTTTCCTTCCTTTTCTTCTTTTCCTTTCCGCCTCCCTCCCTCTCCCTCTCTCTCTCCCCCTCTCTCTTTCTCTTTTTTGTTTCTTTTTTCTCATCATGGGGCTAGAACTGTGGGCCTGGGTGCTGTCCCTTAGCTCTTCAGCTCAAGGCTAGTGCTCTACTACTTGAGCTGTAGTACCAGGTTTTTTGGTGGTTAATTGGAGATACAAATCTCACAGACTTTTGTGCTTTGGAATGCCATCCACAGATCTCAACTTCCTTAGTAGCTAGGACTACAGGCAATGAGTGCTCTCTTTTCTCTCTCTCTTTCCTCTCTCGTCTCTCTTTTCTCTCTCTTCTCTCTCCCCTCTCTCCCCCTCCCCTCTTCCCCCTCCCATTCTCTCTTCCTCATCTCTCTCCTTCCCCCTCTCTTCTCCCTCTCTCTCTCTTTCTGCTAATCCTGAGCTCCTTTTTGCTCTAGACTAGCTCTTTCACACTTGAGCCATAGTGTCACTTCTTGCATTTTCTGTGATTAATCACCCATAAATCTTTTAGACTTTCTTTCCTGGGTTGGTTTTTGAACCATGATTCTCAGATCTCAACCTCCTGAGTGGCTAGGATTACAGGCATGATCCACTGATATGTGGCTACTTATTGCCTTGAAATATGATCTCCTGTCATAATCATCTCTACACTTTATCTATAAAATAAATTATTTGCATATATTTTTGTGTATTTATAAACTAGATGCATTTATTCCAATGCTATTATATTATGCCCTGTGGATAGAATTATCTTCCATCAGCTGATAAACACTGCATTAAACACTAGTGACATGGGCCATGCCTACCTGACTTACATTCATACCTGCTAGATGATCAGATTCTGGCCAGTGAGATATTAATTCAGGCAATTATAAGCAACCATGGACAAACAAGTATAAGCAATTATGGAACCTTTAAGAGAGAATTGGTATTTATTTTCTACTCATTTCATAAGCTTTCAGTTTGGACCTAGGGGACAGCATAGTGGAATGATTCGGAGACTTGGCTTATTGATGTTATTCTAAAGCAAGTTCTAGTCACTATCCCTGGATTGTGGATCTCCTCATTTTTATACAAGAGGTTCCAGAATTTTTAAAACCATTGCTTACATTGTTTATTAAAGTTGAATTAATCATAATTACTCAAAAGTATGTTTAACACTACCATCAAAAGGTTTTAGTGTCCAAAATCTGAATATTTCTTGCCACTTCGTGGAGTCTTAAAATTATAGTTATATTGTTATATTGTTCCTAGTTTTCTTTTTCTTTTTTGTCAGTTGTGGATCTTGAACTCTGGGCACGGGCACTGTCCCTGAGCTCTTCAGCTGAAGGTTAGTGCTCTACCACTTGAGCACAGCACCACTTCTGATTCCTAGTGTTCTTATTGGATCATATAATTATGTCACCTATTTAACAGTGACACATTGTAAGCTTAGTATAGCAAACATTCCCAAGTAGATTTCTTGATATAGTCAATACTGTGATACATTCATTTTAATAAATATAAAACTTGCAAGCCTCTCCCACTCTGTAGGCTTCCTGATTAGTTTACTAGCTATGTCCTTTGCCATACAAAAGCTCTGCAGTTTAATGCAGTCCCACTTATCCAGCCTTTCTCTGATTTGTTGTGATTCTTGGTCCTTATTAAGAAAGTTTCGACCTGTGCCAAGGAGGCCTAGTGTATCTCCTATTCCTTCCTGTAAAGTTTTCAGTGTGTCAGCTTTTACCTCCAGGTCCATTTGGAGTTAATTCTAGTGCAAGGTGACAAAGAAGGATCCAGCTTTAGTTTTCTGCAGGTGCTTAAGCAGTTCTGCCAGCACCACTTGTTGAAGAGGCTGTCTTTCTTCCATTCTATTTTTTTGGCTCCCTTGTCAAAGATTAGGTGGCCATAGGTCTGTGGTTTAATATCTGGGTCCTCAGTTCTATTCCATTGGTCTTCAGGCCTGTTCTTGTGCCAGTACCAAGCTGTTTTGATAATTATAGCCCTGTAATAGAGTCTAAAGTTTGGAATTGAAATTACTCCAGCCCTGTTCTTTCTGCTAAGAAGTGATTTTGCTATACGGGGTCTTTTATTATTCCATATGAAATTTTGGATTGCCTCTTCTATTTCTTTAAAGAATGACATTGGGATATTGATGGGTATTACATTGAATTTGTAGATAGCTCTTGGCAAGATTGTCATTTTCACAATGTTGATTCTTCCAATCCAGGAGCATGGGAGGTTTTTCCATTTCCTTAGTTCCATTTCCTTAGATCTTCACCAACCAAACAATGGACAAAGGCCTCATATCTAAAATATATCAACAACTCAAAAAATTGAATCACTCCAAAACTAACCTCCAAAGTAACAACCATCCCATTAAAAAATGGGCCAAAGACTTAAAGAGAGTCTTCTCTGAAGAAGAAACAAAAATGGCCTATAGACACATGAATAAATGCTCAACATCTCTGGTCATAAAAGAAATGCAAATCAAAACAACTCTAAGATTCCACCTCACTCCAGTTAGAATGGCCAGGATCAGGAAAACGAATGACAACAGATGCTGGAGGGGATGTGGCCAGGAGGGATCACTACTACACTGTTGGTGGGAGTGCAAACTCGTTCAACCACTATGGAAAGCAGTGTGGCAGTGCCTCAAAAGGCTAAACATAGAACTCCCCTATGACCCAGCAATTCCACTACTTGGCATTTACCCAACCATCCAGAAACAAGGACATACTAAACCCACTAGCACAACAATGTTCATTGCAGCACTATTCACCATAGCAAAGATATGGAACCAACCTAGATGTCCCTCAGTTGATGAGTGGATCAACAAGTTGTGGTATTTGTACACAATGGAATTCTATGCTGCTGTCAGAAAGAATGACATTGCCCCATTTGTTAGGAAATGGAAAGACTTAGAAAAAATCATATTAAGTGAAGTAAGCCAGACTCAAAGGAACTTAGGCTCAATGGTTTCCCTCATTTGTCATAATCAGTAGAAACCTTGGGCTCTACTAGCAGAGATCTGCAGTAGAGCAAAATCTTGATACATAAGGCCATATAATGTGAAGCTAATTGAAAGGACCTCCAGGATATTGAAACAAAAGCCATATAATGAATGATTGTTGTCCTTAATGTACTATGTTGTCTCTCATCTCCTTTGATGTCCCTTGGTTATCTCATATTGGTACAGTATCTCACTTTGTTATCTGATATATTGAATTTATTTGTATTTGGTTATTTGAAATTTGATAGGGAAGGGGGGAAAACCAAGACGGGTGTGGGGTGTGGGGGGGAGGGTAATGGGTACCAAGACATGTGAGAGGGTATCAATGTATGTGAATTAATGCACCTTCTATCTGGCAAATATCATGTAACCCTTTTCCTAATTACAATAAAAAAAATTTAAAAAAAATTAAATAAATGTTTGTTTCTGCTCTTCCAAAAAAAACTTGCAAGCCTCATAATGTATTTAGAGAGAACAATGTGATAAAATATGTTTATTTATAAAGTTTGGTTCACCAGCAAACTATTCTGTATTCTGTTTAGGTCTTTAGTGCTGATATACATGTCATATTTGGGAAGATAACAGAGGCATAGGCAAGGGTCAAGGTTAGCTATCAGTTCTTCTAGTCAGCAGTGAAACTAAAGTTTTTGCTTAAAACCAGTTCATAGTTTGATCATTCCTAATGCAAGTAAGTTCTTCTTGCAAACTAAACAAGGTTTTGAATTTTTTACACTTATTTCAATTCAGTGTAATTATATTTAGTAGAAGTTTTTAAGTTAGATATGTGTCCTTGATTTTAAATATAAAGCTATACAAGCTTTAAAGAAATAGAATGTAGACTCTTCTAATTGTTAACAAAATACAGTCCATATAAATACTTGCAGCCAGCTGGGAGTTTGACCTAGTGCTTGTCTAACATGCACGAAGACCAGGGTTGGATTCCTTGGTACCACATACAGAGAAAAAGCCAGAAGTGGTGTGTTGGCTCAAGTGGTAGAGCTCTATCCTTGAAAAAGCCCAAGGACTGTGCCTCAAGTTTGAGTTCAAGCCCCAGGACGGGCAAAAAAATACTTGTAACCATCTCTTATTGACATGAGACTTCATAAATCTTTCTTGAAAAGTTATATTTTCATTTGTTGACTACATTCTAGTTAGATGTAATGAGACCATTATTGATTCTTTCTTGTAATGGCTAACAGCTTTTATCAGATATGAGAAGGATTAGCTCTGTCTTGTGTGTGTGTGTGTGTGTGTGTGTGTGTGTGTGTGTGTGTGTGTGTGTGTATTGGTTCTGGGGCTTGAGCTCAAGGCCTCATACCTTCATTTGGTCCTTTGATTTAAGGCTGGCACTCTGTCGCTTTAGCCATGGCTTCACTTCTGGCCTTCTGCTGGTTACTTGGAGAGATAAAATGTCTCAGACTTTTCTGCCTGTGCTGGCTTTGAACTATGGATTCTTAGATCTCAGCCTTGTGAGTAGCTAGGGTTTCACACATGAGTCATTGGCAACTACTTCAGTTTTTTTTTACATGACTAGAAATCATGTTAGGTTGTGGATTATACTTTGTACATCTATTTTATCCATTACTGTATAAAAATTTTGACTTGTGGGAGATGGTTATACACCTTAAGCAGTGTAGTAGAGTCATAACACCTAGCAATCTTAGTCATCAGAACCTTTGTTGCTATCTGCCTATCTCCGCAGCTGTGGTTGAAGTGGTAGAGTGGTATTCTTGATCTTGAGCATGAAAGCTCAGGGGCAATGCCTAGGTCTTGATTGTGTCCAGCTTTAGAATTGGCATGCACACATGCACATATATACCCCCCCCACACACATATATATGATAATGGACTAGAAGATATTACATGTATGGGTTGAAATGTGTAACCCATGCCATAATATAGTGATGCAATGGTGACCTACAGTACAAATTCACTAAAAGATCGCAGGGCAGTGGTCTGCCTTTTCAGGTTTAGATTTTCATCCCCTCACTCGAGATACTGTGACAGCAGAATGATTTGCCTTATGAACAGCTTGATCTGGTATATGTAGAGGAGTAGTTGGCACATAGCAGATTAAATATCTACAGAATGACTAAATCAATAAACTTCCAGTGTTTGCAGAACATAATTTGCTCAGTCTCCCTTAAAATAAGTCAGTGGTAAAATGTTTTCATTATTGCAACAGAGAACAAGATTTCATTTCTGCCATTGTTATTAAAAGACTGGCTTAAAAGGATCTGAAAAGGTACATATTTATCTTTTCTATGTGCCATACCTTTAGTTCTCCTGGCAGTTTTTCTCATTTGGTGTCAAAAAAGAAAATATGACTTGGGGAAAATTTTCTATCAATATTGTATAGCAATAAAAGAAAGCTGAATGAAATATACTGGAGTCTGACAACAAGAAAAAAAATACAACCTAGCATCTTGGTAGTATGATTAATTTTTTAACGCAAATTTGTTTATTTAGAGTGTGTCCACATTCATCTTCTATTACTCCATTCAAATAATGAGTTTCAAAGATGAAAATAATTATTTCCCTGAGAATGTAATTTACTGCAGGGCCTCTATTAGTTTTAAAAAGCATGAGCCGTTGTTTGCTTAAAATTGTCATCAAATTCCTTCAATTGAATGGTCATTTAACCCCTCTCCTCCATTCATTTTTTTTTTTGAAATGTGGACATACATACCCTGGAAGAACTAGAATCAATTACTGTGTATTGTTTCTATTTCAGAGTGTTTACATTTGCTTCTCTTCCTCCCACTGTGGTGGTACACTATTCTCTTGGCATTGTGGCGTCTAAAGGCATATGTCTGCTTATTCTTTGTGAAAGCCTTAGTTAGAATGTCACACAGAGATGACAACAATTGGAAATACCATTCTCCACCCCTTGTGAACACAAAAAATTAATCATCTTAGAGAGGCTGCATTCAGCTCCTCAACACCATGCACAATGTAAATGTGGCACAAAGTCTGTCTTTACATTTTTTTGCAAATGTATACAAATATGCTTCCCCCTCCCTGTTTCATGATAAAGAAGGAATTACATCTGTGGTCAAGGGGTGGCGCGGGGGTGGATGGGGGGGACCATTAATCTGATTTAGCACAGCATGTGAAAAATTAATTCAAAGTCAGAACTCCATAGTGTTTATTATGAAGTAATTTCACACCAGCTCAGGATTAGCATGGCAATGGGTGACAATAGGTCATCACTATTTTAATTGAAAGATAGCATGCTTTATAAAAATGGGGGGGTTAAGATACAGAGATTGAAAGATGAATTTAGAGACACCATGTGTGACACTTGAGTTGGTGGTGGTTTGGCAAAGCTATATTGAAAAGACAGGATCCCACTGAAGATCACCTTTTACAAAATCAAGTGGCTCTCCTTGGGTGGCCCAAGCAAGTACTCTAGTGACACAGAACTCTGAAATACTCCAAGACTCCTATAGTTTACATTATGGTGGCTGCACCATTCAGAGTTATCCATCTTCCCACCAAGGATGCTGCCATGCTGATGGTGCTGAATCATCAGATGAAAGGAAATGAAAGTCCAGGTTCTCTGCTAAGTGCTTGAAGTTCTCATCTTTTTGTGATATAGCTGGGCTCTCAGAGAATCTGAACTCTCACCTGGCAGGATTAATGAAATAGGCATTAGTGGCCAAGTGAGGGAAAGTGTCTTTCGTTCACCCACCTCAGGGTTAATAAAGCCAATAGCCAGTCGACAAGTACCAGAAAATAACTTTTCATGCTGACATGAATGAAGGTCAGGTCAGCCTGGTCCTCTGGTGGATGCAGCTTCCACTATACGTGCTGCCCCCTGCCCTGCCCTATCCACTGCCATCCTCCTGCAGCTACAGATCATGCTGCATGTGTGGATCACGCAAAGACACATTCACAAGAGAGCTCTAATGTCACTAAATAAAGTTGTCTCAGATTTTGATTCCCTTTTTAGTGATTATTTTTGTATATGTGTGTGCATGTGAGCTGTATGTTGGCACTAGCTCTTGAATTCAGGTCCTGGACACTGTCTCTTAGCTTTTTCACTCAAGATTGGTATTCTACCACAGGAGTGGTGGTGGTGGTTAATTGGACATAGTACTTTTCTGAATGGGCTGGCTTTGAACCTCCATTCTTAGATCTCAGCCCCCTGAGTAGCTAGGATGTCAGGTGTGAGTCATCAGCACCTTCCTGGTGACGACTGAAGGGTGCATTTGTCTAAGAGCAACTGCACAAAGTAAAATAATGCAGCATGTGCCACCAGATTAGGAACTTGGTTGAGGAAATCAGATTCACAGAACTGGGTTGACAGGAAGGGGAGCCATGCAGAGTGGGCGAGCGATGTCTTTGGAAGTCAGTAGTGCATGTGTGTGCAGGGGTGCCTGGAGCAAAAAGAAAGAAGCGACTTTTACTGCAGCTCTCTTCACTGATGATCGTGACCTTTCAGCTCTATCTTTCTGGTGGAAAGGTGGCAACCCAGCCTGACACTTAGCTGTTGCAATATGTTAATTTTGACCCAGCTCTGCCACACATACTAACCATGATCTTGAAGATATTTTCACTAAGAAATACAATCTTTCTAGACATAGCTTTCAGCAGTAAGTAACCGAACAATCCCACCAGTGAAGCTCAAAATTAAACATAAGCTCCCTCCCCCCACACAAAGAATGCTCCAGCCTAAGGACAGCCTCCAGTGTAGAAGTCATAGGGAGGCTGTGGAAGTTAACTACAGGCCAGAGTTCCAGGCACAGCCCTCTCCACTCCTTTCCCTCTGGAATATGAGTCCTAAGCAGTGTGATGGGAGGTCAGCTGGAAGTTATCTGGAAAAAATTGAGCCATGAATTGAGAGTAGGGTATGAATTTGGAATCTCCCATCAAGGAGCGAGGTGATTTGTTTTTTTCTTTTTCAAGAAAGGGCAGAAAATAGGAAAGTAGGCCTTCCCAGCAGTATTGTGTGATGCAGGGTCAGCATTTGTTTATTCCTGGGCTAACCTCGTGGGGACAGAAGCCCCAGTGCCTCCCAAAGGTCAACCACAGGCTTGGAGTGGCACAGTGCTACGTGAGCTTGAGGCTGTTCGGCCCCTACTGACTGCTGCTACATGAGTTATGAGCCACTTGTGTTTGTGCCTCTTGATTTTCAGAGAGGAAACAGAAGCAAATAATTTTATGCAAAATCTCCCAATTTTCTACATGTGAACAATTAGTCTATACAACAGTTCACATAGTTACACATCTGTGCATGAACAAGATTATGTGTATGTGTGCACATGTGTGCATGAGTGCACAGGCACCATACTGGGTCTTGTACTCTTACTTTGCTTTTTTGTTTGATATAATCTCAGAGAAACTAACACCCCAATAAAAAGTGGGCTAAAGACTTAAAGAGATTCTTCTCTAAATAGGAAACAAGAATGGCCAATAAGCACATGAAGAAATGCTCAACATCTTTGGCTATAAAAGAAATGCAAATCAAAACAGCTTTAAGATTCCACCTCCAGTTAGAATGGCCATTATAATGAAATCTAGGAAGTGGCTCTGTGCCTCAAGTGGTAGGGTGATAGCCTTGAGCTGAGAGAGCTCAGGGACAATGCCTACAGTTCAAGTCCCACAGATAAATTAATACTTTAAAAAAAGGAAATTAAAAAAATAACAGATGCTGGTGAGGATGTGGTAAGAAGGGAATGCTACTATACTGTTGATGGGAGTGTAAAATTGTTCAACCATTCTGGAAAGCAGTATACGATTTCCTCAGAAGACTAAACATTGAACTCCCCTATGACCCAGCAATCCCATGTCTGGGCATTTACCCAAATGTCCACAAACAAGAATCCATTTATTAATTGACATTTGTATATTGTAGGAGATAGAGGTCAGATGTCACTCTTTTGCCTGTGGGTTTCTTGTTTGCCAAGCACCATTTACTGAGAAGGGGATCCTTTTGTGAGAATTATTTGTCTATAGCTATATGAGTTTATTTCTGGGTTCTCTATTATGTTCCTGTGATCTATGTGTCTGTTTCTTGTGACCAAATCATGCTCCTGTTATTATGATTCTGTAGTATATTTAAAAAATAAGGCAGCACTTATAACTTCGCTTTCTTGCTCAGGATTGTTTTAGAGGTCTTTTGTGTTTCCATATAAATTTTAGGATTTCCTTTTCTAGTTCTAGAGAGATTGTCTTAGGTGTTTAGATAGGATTGCATTGAAATTATGTGGACTTTGAAATAATACTCCATTTTCAAATCCACAAACATAAAAGATATGTTATTATATATTCTTGTATAGCATTGACAAAAGAAATACATTTTTCATCATAGAGATTTCTTAAGTAGATTTAATAAGTATTTTTTTTGCCAGTCCTGGGCTTGAGCTCAGGGCCTGAGCACTGTCCTTGGACTTTCTAAAGGTTAGAGCTCTACCACTTCAGCCTCAGCACCACTTCCAGCTTTTTCCTATGTATGTGGTACTGAGGAATCGAACCCGGGTCTTCATGCATGGTAGGCAAGCACTCTACCACTAGGCCAAACTCCCAGCCCTGATAAGTATTTTTGAAGTTATGGTGAAAGGCATTGCTTTTCTGACTTCTTAAAAAGTTTATTATTGGTAGGTATATAGAAATGGTTCTATTCTTTGTATGTTGTTTGTGTTTTACTTTGTTAGTAATAATTGTCTTTAAATTGTGTCTTAAGACTTATTTCTGTTTCCAGATATAATTTAACTCCTTCCTTTTATATATTATTATTTGTAGATCTTTTTTTTTCAGTCTACCTAAAGGTTTATCGATTTTTATCTTTCCAAAGATAAAACCTATTCAAACATGTTTTGTTGATCTTTTATATTCCTTTTTAATCTTTTATTTCTGACATTCTTCTACCAATTTGGGGTTTTGTTCTTGCTCTCTCTGCTCCCTCCTTCCCTCTTCATTTCAACTAAGGTCCTTGTGCTTTCTGGTCAAGTTGATGCTGTATTAACTTGAGCCTTGTCTCCAGCCAAGATTTTGTGTTAGTTAACTGGAGATGGAGTCTCTGGGACTTTCCTCTGGACTGGCTTTGGATCTCGATTCCCCTCTTTTCAGACTCCTGAGTAGAAATGATTACAAACATAGCCAGCAGTACTGGATTCATCTTTTTGATTCAGTGTGCTAAGACCTGTTTTGTGGTAGGTTTTAAAGAAAGCTTCATGCAGTCTGAAGCTGTTCAACGGGAATGTTCTGGAAATATTAAATGTGTATGCTCTATAGTATGGTTAATCCTGTGTATCTTTGAGTTTTGTCTTGTCTGTCTGATTTTGATGAAAATGGGCTTGAGCTCCACTATGACAGTAGAGATTTCACATCTCCTTCCAGTCTGAAATTGGATCTGCTATCAGTAGGTACATGTAAATAGGTACATGTAAATGTTTTCTTGATGAGTTAATCCATCATTGTGAATTCTTAATAGAGACTTTAAAGACAGTTTATATAATCAGGTGTAAATATAGGTACTCTTGATTGCTGTATGTTGTTGGCATTTGCTTGAAACAGTTTTCCATTCTTTTGCTTTCTGCCTTGGGAATCATTTCAAGTAAAACAAGTTTCCTGTTGGCACCATATTGTTGGATCTTTTTTATTTTGTGTGTGTATCTACCTGTCCTTAGACTTGAATTCAAGGCCTGGGTGTCTCGAACTTTTGTGTTCAATCCTCGTTCTCTACCACTTTGAGCCACAGCTCCATTTCCAGCTTTTTGGTAGTTAATTGGAGATAGGAGTCCTATGGACTTTCCTGCCCTGGCTAGTGTTGGATCTTTTAAAAATAATATATATGTACATATATGTGTGTGTAAATATATATATGTATATAATATATACTAGCTGTTTGTATATGTGTATGTGTGAGTACTTGGGGTTGAACTCAGAGTGTCATGATCCTGTATCATAAGCTCAGCAAGGTCAGGCTGGCAAGCCCACTACTTGAGTCACACTTCTACTTGTGGCTTGTTGCCACTCAATTAGAGGGAGAGGGAGTTGAGTCCCTTGGACATCTCTGCCCAGGCTGACCTAGAACATCGATCCACAGATTTGTTTCCTGAATAGCTAGGATTACGGATGTGAGCCCATAATCTGTGTCCAGGGTCTTTACCTTTTAGTCAGAAAATTTAGTCCACTTACCTTCAGTGTTACAGAATGTTAAGGACTTATTGCCTTTCATTTTCTTGATTTTTTCCCATAATTATTTTTGGTATTCTTTGTCTTTTTCTTCTTCTCATTTAATGGATTGTTGTATTCATGTTTATTTTCTATTTCTCGTATATTTCTCTTCTGATCGGATTTTACTTTTTACTTCTTAGAGTGACGGTTATTGATTCTTCTGATTCTCCCTTAAGCATGTTTTATGAAGCTAGTCATTATTTTTTCAGTTTTTACATATCTCAGATAATTTCTATTTATCCTTCTCTGAAGGATAGTCTTTTTGAGTGCTATAACATTGTTGAGCAGTTACTTCAGGAGTGTGAATGCATCTTTTTATTTCTGGCCTGTGGAGTTTCTGCTGAGAAGTGCTTATCTAATGGGGTTGCCCTTAGATATGAGTTGCTATTTCCTCTGACAGAATTTAAACCTCTTCCTTTGTTTCATACATTCACAATTGGAATATAATATATAGTGGTGAGGACCCTATTACCCATGTCTGTGTGGGCTTTCTAAGCCTCCTGTTCAGAGTTGACAATAAGTTTTCCACTATTAGGAAAGTTTTCTGCTTTTTTTACTGAATACATTTCTAAGATCTTATCTTTCATTTTCTTGTTTTTGGATTTTCAGTGATGTATATATTTTATTACTTAATGGTACCATGAAGAACTCAAATGTTCTCATTGGTCTTTATTCTAGTTTGTATTATTTTTCCTCTCTGAATATGTTATTTCAAAAGTCTTGTCTTTCTTTTTTTATTTTTCATATATTTTTATTGTAATTAATAGAAGGATTATATTATATTCACCAGATAGAAGGTGCATTACTTCACAAACATTGAT
The DNA here is from genome assembly GCF_031878675.1 of Megascapheus bottae. Classification (NCBI taxonomy): domain Eukaryota; kingdom Metazoa; phylum Chordata; class Mammalia; order Rodentia; family Geomyidae; genus Megascapheus; species Megascapheus bottae. Next base: position 41,377,687 of record NC_143510.1, read on the forward strand.
ACCCTTTCTCATGTCTTGGTCCCCATTTCCCTCCCCCCACCCCCACCCCTCATCTTGTTTCTCCCCCTTCCTTATCCTATTTCAAATAGCCAAATAAGCATATATACAATATATCAGATAAGGTAAAATACTATAACAATATGAAATAACCAAGGGACAGCAAAAGAGATGAGCGATAACATAGTACATTAAGGACAACAATCACTCATTATATGGCTTTTATTTCTATATCCTGGAGGTCCTTTCATTTAGCATCATTCTATATGGCCTTATGTAGGTTTTGTTCTATTGTAAATCTCTGCTAGGAGAGCCCAAAGTTTCTACTAATTATGACAAATGAGGGAAACCATGGAGCCTATGTTCCTTTGAGTCTGGCTTACTTCACTTAATATGATCTTTTCTAAGTCTTTCCATTTCCTTACAAATGGGGCAATGCCATTCTTTCTAAGAGCAGCATAGAATTCCATTGAGATCACATTTTTTTAGCCATTCATTCATGGAGAACCATTTAGGCTGATTCCATAATTTGGCTACCATGCTGTGATAAACACTGGTATACAGGTTATCTCTTATAGCAAGTTAACATTTTTTTTGAGATACATACCAAGAAGCAGTATGGCTGGACCATATCATTCTAGGTTTTATTCCATACTGATTTCCAAAGTGACTGGATTAATTTAACATTCCCACTAGTGGTGAATGGAAAGTTCATCTCCCCCTCCCATACATTCTTACTAGTATTGGTTGATATTTATTTTCTTAGCTGTAGCATTTTGACTGGGGTGAGGTAGAATCCTGGTGTGCTTTCATCTACATTTCTTCAATGGTTACAGATATCAGTGTATTTTGGGGATATTTTACATTATCATTTTTTTATTTATTTTTATTGTAATTAATAAAAGGGTTACATGATATTTGCCAGATAGAAGGTGCATTAATTCACATACATTGATACCCTTTCACATGTCTTGGTACCCATTACCCTTTCCCCCACCCCCCCCACCCATCTTGGTTTTCCCCCCTTCCTATCAAATTTCAAATAACCAAATACACATAAATTCAATATATCAGATAACAAAGTGAGATACGGTCACAATATGAGATACCCAAGGGGCAGCAAGAGAGATGAGAGATAACATAGTACATTAAGAACAACAATCATTCGTTATATGGATTTTGTTTCAATATCCTGGAGGTCCTTTCAATTAGCTTCATACTATATGGCCTTATGTATCAAGATTTTGCTCTATTGCAGATCTCTGCTAGTAGAGCCCAAGGTTTCTACTGATTATGACAAATGAGGGAAACCATTGAGCCTAAGTTCCTTTGAGTCTGGCTTACTTCACTCAATATGATTTTTTCTAAGTCTTTCCATTTCCTAACAAATGGAGCGATGTCGTTTTTTTCTGACAGCAGCAGAGAATTCCATTGTGTACAAATATCACAACTTGTTGATCCACTCATCAACTGAGGGACATCTAGGTTGGTTCCATATCTTTGCTATGGTCAATAGTGCTGCAGTGAACATTGTTGTGCTAGTGGATTTAGTATGCCCTTGTTTCTGGATGGTTGGGTAAATGCCTAGTAGTGGAATTGCTGGGTCATAGGGGAGTTCTATGTTTAGCCTTTTGAGGAAAGCCATACTGCTTTCCATAGTGGTTGAATGAGTTTGTACTCCCACCAACAGTGTAATAGTGATCCCTCCTGGCCACATCCCCTCTAGCATCTGTTATTATTCGTTTCCTGATCCTGGCCATTCTGACTGGAGTGAGGTGGAATCTTAGAGTTGGTTTGATTTGCATTTCTTTATGACCAGAGATGTTGAGCATTTCTTCATGTGTCTACAGGCCATTTTTGTTTCTTCTTCAGAGAAGAATCTCTTTAAGTCTTTGGCCCATTTTTTAATGGGATGGTTGTTACTTTGGAGGTTAGTTTTGGAGTGCTTCAATTTTTTGAGTTGTTGATATATTTTAGATATGATGTTTGGTTAGTGAAGATGTTCTCCCACTCTGTAGGCTTCCTGATTAGTTTACTAGCTATGTCCTTTGCCATACAAAAGCTCTGCAGTTTAATGCAGTCCTACTTATCCAGCCTTTCTCTGATTTGTTGTGATTCTTGGTCCTTATTAAGAAAGTTTCTACCTGTGCCAAGGAGGCCTAGTGTATCTCCTATTCCTTCTTGTAAAGTCTTCAGTGTGTCAGCTTTTACCTCCAGGTCTTTGATCCATTTGGAGTTAATTCTAGTGCAAGGTGACAAAGAAGGATCCAACTTTAGTTTTCTGCAGGTGCTTAACCAGTTCTGCCAGCACCACTTGTTGAAGAGGCTGTCTTTCTTCCAGTCTATTTTTTTGGCTCCCTTGTCAAAGATTAGGTGGCCATAGGTCTGTGGTTTAATATCTGGGTCCTCAGCTCTATTCCATTGGTCTTCAGGCCTGTTCTTGTGCCAGTACCAAGCTGTTTTGATAATTATAGCCCTGTAATAGAGTCTAAAGTTTGGAATTGAAATTACTCCAGCCCTGTTCTTTCTGCTAAGAAGTGATTTTGCTATACGGGGTCTTTTATTATTCCATATGAAATTTTGAATTGCCTCTTCTATTTCTTTAAAGAATGCCATTGGGATATTGATGGGCATTGCATTGAATTTGTAGATAGCCCTTGGCAAGATTGTCATTTTCACAATGTTGATTCTTCCAATCCAGGAGCATGGGAGGTTTTTCCATTTCCTTAGTTCTGCTTTAATTTCCTTGTTTAGGGTGCTAAAGTTTTCATCAAAAAGGTCCTTTACATTCTTAGTTAAGCTAATTCCTAGGAACTTTATTTTCTTTGAGGCTACTGTGAAAAGAGTTGCTTTCCTGATTATTGCCTTGTTCCTCTCACTGTTGGCGTAAGGAAGGCAGTTGATTTTTGAGGGTTAATTTTATAGCCTGCTACCCTTCCAAAGTTTTGAATCAGCTCAAGGAGCTTGGGAGTAGAGTCTATAGGATTCTTTATATACAAAATCATATCATTTGCAAAGAGGGATTGTTTTACTTCCTCTTTCCCTACTTGGATCCCCTTTATGCTTGCTTCTTGCCTATTGCACTGGCTAGGAATTCTAATACTATGTTAAAGAGGAGTGGAGAGAGTGGGCATCCTTGTCTCGTTCCTGATTTTAGAGGGAATGGGTTTAGATTTTCACCATTAAGTGTAATACTAGCAGTGGGTTTGTCATACACAGCCTTTATTATATTGAGGAATGTTCCATGGATTCCTCGTTTCTCCAGAGCTTTTAACATAAAGGGGTGTTGGATCTTGTCAGATGCCTTTTCCTCATCTATTGAGACAATCATGTGATTTTTGTCCTTGCTCCTGTTGATGTGTTGAATTATATTAATTGATTTGCGTATGTTGAACCAGCTTTGCCTCCCTGTGATGAATTCAGTTTGATCATAGTGTATAATTTTTTTTGATGAGTTGTTGTAGACGGTTGTCCAGTATTTTGTTGAGAAGTTTTGCATAGATGTTCATCAAAGAAATAGGTCTATAGTTCTCTTTCTTTGATGAATCCCTGTCTGGTTTGGGGATGAGGGTTATACTGGCTTCGTAGAATGAGTTTGGTAAAGAACCTTCATTTTCAATTTTGTTGAAGAGCTTGAGGAGTATTGGTGTGAGCTCTGCTTTGAAGACCTTATAGAATTCTGCTGTGAATCCATTTGGCCCTCAGCTTTTCTTGGTGGAAGGTATCGTATTGCCATTTCAATTTCAGTGCTTGAAATAGGCCTGTTTAGTTGGGTAAGTTCTTCTTGGTTCAGTGTGGGTATGTTAATATTGGCTAGGAATTCATCCATTTCTTCTAGATTCTCAAATATGCTGGCGTAAAGGTTTGAGAAGTGTTCCCTCATGGTATTCTGGATCTTGGTAATTTCTGTTGTGATATTACCATTTTCGCCTGTGATTTTATTTCGGTATGCTCCCTTCTTTTTTTGGTAAGATTTGCTAAGGGTCTGTCAATTTTGTTAATTTTTTCAAAAAAACAATACGTTTTGTTGATTCTTTCTATAGTTTTTTTGGACTCAATTCATTTAATTCTGCTTTGATTTTAATAATTTTCTTTCTTCTACTGGGATTAGGGTTGGTTTGTTGCTCTTTTTCCTGGAGCTTACGGTGACACATTAAATTGTTGGTTTGCGATCTTTCCCACTTGTTATTGTAGGCACTCAGAGCTATAAATTTTCCTCTGAGTACTGCCTTTGCCATGTCCCGAAGGAGCTGGTATTTTGTGTGCTCCTTTTTGTTAAATTTCATAAACTGTTGGATTTCTGTTCTGATCTCTTCGATGACCCATTGGTGATTCAACAATGTGTTGTTCAGTCTCCATGAGTTACAGGGTTTTCGTTGGTGGAGATGTGTGTTCAGTTCTGATTTGATGCCCTGGTGGTCTGAGAGAGTGCAGGGAATAATTTCAGTGTTTCTGAATCTGCCCAGGTTTGTTTTATGCCTGAAATGTGGTCTATATTGGAAAATGTTCCATGTGCTGCTAAAAAAAACATATATTGTGTTGTTGCTGGTGGAATAATCTACAGATGTCTAGATCTAGTTGGTCTATACAGTTGTTCAAATCTAAGGTTTCTCTGCTGAGTTTTTGCCTGGTTGATCTGTCCATAGGTGAGAGTGGTGTGTTAAAGTCACCAACAATCACTGTGTTTTGATCTATGTATGGTTTCAGTGAAAGTAAAGTTTGCTTGATGAAGTTTGTAGCTCCGGGATTGGGTGTGTAGATATTTAGGATGGTTATGTCCTCCTGGAGGAAAGATCCCTTTAGCAGTATGTAGTAACCTTCTTTGCCTTTTCTCACTAATTTCAGTTTCAAGTCTATTTTATCTGATATGAGGATGGCAGCTCCAGCCTTTTTATGGGGGCCGTTAGCTTGATATACTTTCTTCCAACGTCTCACTTTCAAAAAATGTTTGTTTTTTGGGGGTAAGATGTGTCTCTTGAAGACAGTAGAATGATGGATCTTGCTTTTCATCCAACTAGATAGTCTATGTCGTTTAATTGGAGAGTTAAGTCCATTGATATTGAGAGTCAGGATAGAGAAATATTAGTTCCTGCCATTTTTACAAGATTTCATTAGGGCCTGTGTCTTGACAGTTCTTGTGGTACTTAAATGGTAAGAGTTTTAGGTTTCATTTCTTTCTCTGCATTATGTTTGTGTTGGCTTTCTATGTGTAGAACATCTTTGAGAATTTTCTGTAATATTGGTTGGGTTGCTACATAATGTTGAAACTTTTCTCTGGAATGGAATGTTTTTATTGTTCCCTAAGTTATGAATGAGAGCTTAGCTGGGTACAGTATTCTTGGTTGGTAGTTATTTGACTTCACAGCATGACATATATCCTTCCAATGTCTTCTTGCTTGCATGGTCTCTGCTAAGAAATCTGGGGTTATTCTGATTGGTTTGCCTTTATAGGTGATTGTTCTCTTCTCCCTGGCTGCTTTTAGGATCCTTTCTTTGGTCTCTATTGATCCAGTTAGGAGTATAATATGGCGGTGGGATGTTCTTTTCTGGTCAGGTCTGTTTGGGGTTCTAAAAGTTTCTTGTATCTGGATGGACCTGCCCTTCTGGATATTTGGGAAGTTCTCTGAGATGATTCCTTGAAGTATATTTCCAATACCATTGACGTCTTTCTCTAGACCCTCCTCAATACCAATTATTATTATTTTTTTTTTTGCCAGTCTTGGGGCTTAGGCTCAGGACCTGAGCACTATCCTTGGATTTTTCTCAAGGCTAGAACACTACCACTTGAGCCTCAGCGCCACTTCTGGCTTTTTCTAAGTATGTGGTACCAAGGAATCGAACCCGGGTCTTCGTGCATGCTAGGCAAGCACGCTACCACTAGGCCAAACTCCCAGCCCGAATACCAATTAGTCTTAAATTAGGCTTCCTAATTGTATCTTGGACCTCCTGAAATATTTTCTCATATTTCCTAGATTTGAATTGACTCATTTTCTGTTCTTTCTCTATAACAACTAAATTATCTTCAATCCTGGAAATTCTCTCTTCTGTATTGTCTAACCTGCTATCAAAGCTTTCTACTTTATTCTTCAACCCCCTTGCTTCTAACTGCTCATTTTTTTTGTTGGGGGCCGAGTAACGCCATTCTAATAACTTTCTGCTGACACCTGTAGTATGGGTAAAAAGTGGACCTCTTTATCCTGCCCACCTGTTGTGATAATAGGCTCCCGCACCCAATATAAGGAGGGGAGTTTTAGAGAGAGGGAGATTCCTGCCTTGATGAAGCTGCGTGGTGTCTCTGTTCATGCTCTGTAGAAGGAAGGCTGAGTGCGGGAGGTCGGGAGGACAGTGAGCCCTCTCCTCTCGCAGGCTTGGACTGGTTGGGGTGTGTTTATCCCCATCCCTCCTCAAGAGGGACCAGGGATGAAGGACCACGACAATTTTTGATGCCTTGCATCTCTTGTTTTAGATCATGTATGGATTTCTTTAACAACTTGATTTCCATTTGAGTGGTTAGCTCAGCAGCTTTATTTGCTTCGGACATTTGTTGGAGTTCGGTCACCTTTTTGTTTGTGGATTCTATGAATTCGTCCATTTTTCTTTGAAAAACCTTTATTATGGCCTCCTTTATGGCTTTCCCCTTTTCACATATCACCTTGTTTATGGTTTCCTCTTGTTTAGCTATGGCGTCCTCCCTTATCTCTTTGTTTTCACACTTTTCATTAATGATGTTTATCAATTGCATTTGTATAGCACTTGGAAGACTCTCCTCTAGATTTGCCACTGACTGCTCCATTGCCTGATTATATTGGGTGGGAGATGCTATTCTTTGATTTGACATTTTTCTTGAGTTTCTTGTTCTGCCCTTTGAAAATGGGAGCAAGATTAATACTAAACAGTATTATAATTTTTCAGATATAACCAACCTAAACCTTTTTAGTTGGCTGACAACAGATGTTCACACATTTAGATTGGTAATATCACTCTCTTTCTTTTTGTGCACTTACATACAAATCTAATACAACCACAGATTACCGATTTATGACCAAAACAATAAGCCCCTTAATCCAATCTCTATTGTATTTAAGTCCCTCTGGACCTAGAGTATAATTGAACACCTAGATACACAGCATTGCTCACCAACCATCAAATGTTGATCCATGCATTATAAGAGTTGAAGGATGAACAGAAGACGAGAGATAGAAAAATAATATGAAAGACAACAAGGGAGTTAGGAAAAGAATAATGCAGGAGTGTAAGATTATTATAGTAATGAATTATAGTAATGAAGAATAGGTATAGTGTAAGGATAACTGACCTAAGGTGATAGACAGGTAGAATATTTGAGTAAAAATTTTAGAACTTAGATAAAACTTATGAAAATAAGAAGAGTAATAAGAAGAATATATAGAGAAAAGAGGGAGGTAGATATAGGACATTTCAATTATACAAATTTTAAAAAGAAAAAAGAAACAAAACAACAACAAAATAAAACAAAACAAAACACACCAAAAAAGAAAGGTGGGGGGAAATTCCTCACTATTGTGAGTTTTTACCCAAGAGATACTAGGGCTGAGAACCAGGGGATTAAAAAGCAGGTGACTGTATCAATATAGATATCATTTTTATTCAGACTGTACCCAGAGCTGTCACTGTGTTTCTAGGAATGACCACTGTGACAGAAGGAATGCGGGAAAAGAGAGGGGGGAAAAAGGAATGAATCATAACTTTAGAAGAAAAGATGTAGGTAAAATGGCAAAGAGAAAATAAGAACACCGAAAAATGCAAATGAAAAGGGGTAGATGAACAAAAAAAAGGGTATTCTTCAGTTTTTTGGGGGGAGCACAGGAATTTGTGTCTCCACTAAATTCGGGATCTAACCACTTCACAATGTCTTTTTCTGTTGTGATTTGGCTTTGCGGTTTTTCAGATCAGATTGCTTGATTGGGAAAATAAAGCTGAAAGATTCGCCGGCGGCTTTGTTTATCAGGTCTGTGGTGTGACGCAGGGGACGGACTTCAGCAGCACTGGGGCTGGATTTTTGGCTAAGGGATCGCTGGGAAATTCTTTGCCTGTTGGAATGATAGCGCTGCCAGCACCACCACTCAGGTTCCAATTGCTTTGGCCAGGTCTTTGGCAGAAGTCAAGGTGGCACTGCTCTCAGCTTGTGGGGGAGGGGTACCCTCCCAATGCCATTCTGCTAGCAGAAGTGGAAACTTCTCCTCAGAGGTACTCACAAATCGCTGGATTCTCCGGTTCTGTGAAGCTGCCAGGTCCATGCACGGCCAGGTGTCGGCTCTGGGTTCGCGCAGGATCTGTGTGGTTCTGTCTGCAGCCGGCAGGTCTGTGCCGCCAAGAATCGCAGTCTGTTCCACGGCAGGCGGGGCTCCATGCTGTCTTCTCACGCCGGTTTTCTGCCTTTTTCCTCTCTGACTGAGATCTCTGTGGCACTAAGGCTTACTTAGGATCAATTTTTCGTAAAGAACTGTCTCCTACACTGCCAGAACTTGTATCTTTGCGGGAGCTCAGAACAACTCACACTGAACCGCCTCCATCTTCTGCCAATTCAGGTTTCCATTTTGAAAAGGGAAAACAATATGAACAAAAAAGCAAGCAGGCTTGGCCACAGGCTGGGATTTGGAGATGACTGCCAAGTGTAAGAAAAGTTTGGGGTTTTGAGGGGTATAGGATCGGATAAATGGTCATATTACATTGCATTTGTCAATATTATAGAACTGTAGATCAAAAGTAGGTTAAATTTCAGTTAAATTACAGTTCTACATAAATCACATCTTCAGAGTTTTATGTCCTCAATTTCTCCTTTATTTTGTATTTTCATTTGCCTCATTTTCTCCTAAAGAAAAAACTCCTTACCAATCTATCAATACCAATGATACTCCTTTGTTTCTGGTTTTATCATTTTCATTATCTTTTTATCTTAATTCTCCCTTCACTTTATTATCTTTAGTGGTATAAAGAGGTTCCAATTCAACATGTCAGTTTAGAAGTCAGTTTAGAAGTACACTGTTTCTTGATCAACATATCAATCCCAACCCTAACCCTCCTTTCAAGTTTCCTAGTTTCATCACTCCCAGTGCTAACCCTCCAAGTTTCCTAGGCACCCACTTTCAGTTGCTTGCTTCTGCCAATTCTCCCTTTTTCCTAAATTCTATTTTCAAATTTCTTTAGTCACCAAGTTTGCTTTCACTAATCCAGATGCTATATCCACTAGTCAATGCACTTGCCTAAGGCCAAGTTTCCATAACATTGTGTTTAAATATTGTCTTTCTTCTCATCAGGAATTATAGTCGTCCTTCTTGAACATCCACGTGGATAAGATGGCGACAGAGCCCATGAGTAATACCAGGAACACAGACTCCGGAGACCAAGACTCTCGGTGCAGATCTAACTTTATTCCACAAAAAGTGCTCCCTAAATACAGATCGAGAGGTTGAAGCCACATTATCAAATAGGTATGACCATCAGCCAATGGTGTCCTGAGACACACCCCCACTTGCTCCAGGTGGGTGGGGCCAGGTGCCCTCTGGCTCCTGATTGCTTGCATCACTGAGTGTGGACGTGCTGAATGGCAGATGGCAAACAGCACGGTTCCCCCACAAGGAATTGTGCTGTTTTCTCTTTTCTAACATTTTTCTCTCATGTTTCAAAGTTATTGATTACCCTATCTTTTTCCATATTCTTGCCTTTAACAACCTTCCTTCAATCCAGACAAACTAACAAAATGACAAAATTAATGTCTACTGTTCAATCATTTATTTCCTAAACCCTATGATAAATTATTTCTTTTTATACCCAATTCTGACAGAAATCCCAAGAGGTGGGTGTAGCCCCACTTTACAAATGAATAAACCTTGACCCAAGTAGTAATTAAGCTTTATAAGACATCAGAAAAATGGTTAAACTAGAATTCAAAACAAGTCCCTCCGATTCCAGATCCAGTCCTCTTAACACTTCATCTTAGTGCTCTTCACATTTAGTCTTCAAAGTCCTTCAAGTTTACTTCCTTTGCTATTCTGCTCAAAACCTTTCTTCTTTGAAGATGACCTTCTTACAGGTAAGCACAGAGGGACATGCCTGCTGTCCCAGCTAGAGAGGAGGCTAAGAAGAGGAAGAGCTTAGTCAACCAAGGCAGACACCATCTTAACAACAACAAAATGCTGAGTCTGGGGCTCCACATGTGTCATTCTAGCTACAGAAGAAGTATAAAAATAGAATGATTGGGATAAAAAGTGAAACTTCTTCAAAAATAAACAAAAGGATGGAATTGGAGAACATCATCATGAGTAAATAGGCCACCCTCAAAAGGCCAAAGCTACGCCTAAAAGACATATGTAAATACAAATTTATATTTACCTACATATAATCCATTCATAGTTATGTAAATACACACCTAGAACAGGATTCTAATATGGGGAAAAGACAGAGGGTGACTAATACTGATATATATGGCAACTGTTTATGAAGACAGCATGAAAAATCTCAATGAAAGTTGATAACAGTATTGCAGGGATGGGAAATAGAAGGCAATAGATGCAAGGTTATTCTGAGCAAAACATATGCATGTCTGAAATATAGTGAAACCTTTTGATACAATTAATACACAGTAAAAAAATGCTTTAAGAAAGAATGCAGAAAGCTTGGCACTGGTGGATATCCTAGCTATTCAGGAGGCTGAAATCTGAGGATCATGGTTCAAACCCAGGCAGAAAAGTACTCTATCTCTAATTAAGCACCATACACATACATACACATACACATACACACATACACACACACACACAGAGGTAGAGGTGTGGCTCAAGTGGAAGAGTGTCACTTCTGAGTGGAAAAAGTCAAAGCAGAGTATAAGGCCCTAAGTTCCATTCAAGAAAAAAAAAGGTATGTTTTTCTGCCTTTAATCACACATGACATTGCTCCACAATGATTGTATAAAATGTCTCATAGGCATAAACTTCATCTGCCCTCCACCCCCAATCTAATATTCACTAGATAAAGAAGCACTGTTTGGTGAGCATCTATTACATGCTTGGCAGTGAGGGAGAGGTGTCTGTGTCCAGGGCTCTCAAATTGCTCAAGAGCAGACTGCTTTTTCTTTCCATTTCTAACCTTTGCCCCAGTCTCCCAAGTGCTCCTATGCCCAACCCAGGCCCATGCTTTCACAATGGAAAGGAGATGCTTTGGGGTTACCCCAGTCACAGATCCACAACACCTGAAAGTCGTTGGAAGGCCAACACAGACTTTACGCTGCAAAACTGCTAATGATGCCATCAGGCCCAGTGTCCTTCAAGGAAGACATGAGCAAGTGCTGAAAACAAACATGCACAAGCTGCAAAGCACTGTCATCAGAAAGTGAAGGAAGCAGAGCGGGAAGCGAGCCAAGCCCAAGGTCTCGGCGGTAGTGAGGAGGGGTTGGGATTACCAGTGGAAATCAAAGTCGCATAGCAGCTGGATGGGCTCATCTGCACAATGAGCTTTGCTGGCTGATCACCACAGGGTCCCGAGAAATTAAGCAGACCAACAAATTACCTGCAGAACATTCTGGCTAGATGTTAGGAAGTTGAAATTAATTGCTCGAAAATAAATGAACAAATGGGGAAGGGCCAAGAATCGCCTCATTAGTATTCTGCAACACTGCTATCTTTTGAAGAAAAGCAGAGCGGGCTGGAGAGGAAAAAGAGAAACAATAGGAGGGAGGGAGAGAAGAGGGGAACTGAGAAGAATAATGAGAACTCATTGCAAGGGCTTTCTGGGCACCCTGTTTATCTCAGACTGGTCACAGAATTTCCGAGTGGCAAAGTTCAAGGGGTGTAAATACACTGCACCCACGCTTTTAGAAGCCCAGACGGCAAGGCACATGCAAAATACAAATCGACTAACCACACAGGCCTGTTCTCTTTATTCCCCAAGCGCGGGTCCGCTGCATTCAGGTGTTTTTCTTTGGAAAGAAAAGGGAAACCGAGAGCCAGGCCCAACAGGTGCACGGCTCGAACGCCTGCTCACCGAGGCTGTCTTCCAGCAAGCGCGACATCGCACAGCCACGCTTCCTCTTAAAGGACTTTTGCTTTTGTTTTTCACCTAATAATGCCATTCCGTCTTTAAAACCGTGACTCGTACACCCCGGACGCTGGAGGACAGTGTGCCGGCCAGAGGTAGCGTTCCACACCCAAGATGGCTTTCCTCTCGTCCCCAACGCCCTGCGCTAAACCTCTACCCTGCGTGTGGACGGTCCTAGGCCGCGGGGTGGCGGAGAGGTGACCCGGTCCCGGGCCTTCCAAGTGCCGCTGGCGTGTGGGGCAGCGGGGAGGGAGGCCGAGGGTCATTTGCGAGAGCAGTCGACGCTCAGGAGAGGCCGCGCAGGCCAAGGAGCACACGCACAGCGCAGGGCAGGCTGGCTTACCTGAGCATGCGCGGAATGGTCGCACGAGGGCCCACGGCGGAGGCAGAGCCCCCGGACCAGGAGAGGCCTTGTCCAAGAATCGAACACTTCCTCGACACACCGCTCAGTCTGAGGCCGAGAGCCTGGAACCCACCCCAGTACCAGATGGGCGAGGGGGGGGGGGGGCAGCGAGGCACGTGGCTCCGCCAGGCCCTATCGCCTCCTCCCGTCCACGTTTTGATCCCGCTCCGCCTCCAGTCCTGGCATTCAGGGCGGGGCTTCCCCAGCGATTCGCCGATTCACACATCAATCATCTTTGGAACCAGCCCTCACAGACCCACCCAGAATGCACTTCAGCTTCCTAGCTAGCTCTCAATCCAATGGAGCTGATGATCCAAAGTAATCAGCACAGCACCCAAGAGTCACCTGACCACTGTTTGCTTAAATCTCTCTGAAAACATGTACAAGTTGATCTGTGCATTCCAGTGACACTCGTTTTTGCAGAAACCCTGATATCCTTTCCAGTTCCCAAAGCCCTTCACAAATTTTACCCACATCCTAAAGCATCATGGTATAGCTAGAACAACTTAATTCCTTCCTTTGAGAGACAGATTCTTCAGTTTGTCACAAGATGGTCAGGTGTTAAAACCTTCTTGTGTGTGTGTGTCAGGAAATGGGGTTTGAACTCTGGCCTCTTGCTCTCATTTAACTTTTTGACTCACGCTTTTTGAACCACGCTTTCATTTCTGACATTTTGCTGGTTAACTGAAGATAAAGAGTCTGACAAACTTCCCAGGGCAGATTGGCATCGAATTGAGATCCTGAGATCTTACCTTCCTAATGCAGGCATGAATCACCAGCACCTGGCTTAATACTTCTTTATAAGATACAGTTGAAGAACTTCCCCTACAGGGCAGTAACTCATTCTGAGTCCCAGAAATATGCCTGCCTCTAGCCTTGAGCCAGCTTCACTGGATTCCATTTAGCATAACTGTACTTCTAGCATCTTCCTGTTACTTAACAAGACCACACAACACCTTAAGGTTACGGTAATAATCTGGCAAGCTTAGCTCCAAGTTGTTTCTGTTTTTGTAAAAATGCTTAACCTGCTCAACCACCTGTGAGTGGTTACAACTACCTGCATGAGGTTTCATCCTTGTGGTTATTGACAATGGGCATCATAAGGTAAAGTCATACAGTCACTACCACCTGCCTGTGGTGCTCTCCTTCAAAAGCTCAGCCCCGCTGAGGGTCGGGGCTGCTCTCTATCAGCCTGAAGGTGGAGAGTATCCATTGTGCTGCTATTAAACTCCCTAACTCTGTTCACTGAGTGCTGGTTACTCTGTTGCTGGGGGGTTTAGGGCCCTTCCAAAATGGCTGCGATATTACAGTTACATTTCAAAACTTTTTGTTGTCTTTATGTTCCTCATATTTCCTTTGTGTTTCAGAGATCCAGTTGGCTAGCAATTTGCTCATATAATAGACCTATTATATAGATCAATATGTCTATCAAGTATATATTCTACCATAGATTTATATGTTTATACAGTTATATTTATATCTCCAAGCTCATGTCAATGACCTTGGGTACCTGAATATTGAGTCATTGCTCTTGTACTGTTTGGATCTAATGTCCACATATCAAGGAGATCAGGCACCTTTCATTCCTTTCATCTTATCTCACTCAACATGATTCACTCTAGTTCCATCCATTTCCAGCGAATGCCATTATTTTATCTTGTCTGGTGGCTATGTAGAATTATACTATATATATATATATATATATATATATATATACATATACTATGTTTTTTGTATCCATCTGTAGTGGGGCATCTGGATTGTTTCCATTGCTTGGCTATTATGAATAGTGCAGAGATGAACATGCCTGAGTAGGCGTCCTTATCATATCCTGGATTATGATGATCAAGGTAGATGCCCAGGAGTGGTATGGCTGGATTGTACAGAATGTCTATTTTTTAGTTTTTTGAGCAACCTCCAAACTGCCTTCCTGAATGGTTGTACTAGTGCAACAACAGTGCAACAGGGTTCCTCTTGAGGGTCATGGTTTGAAGCAAGCGTAGACAGGAAAGCCACTGACACTCCTATGTCCAATTAACCACCAAAAAAGCTGGACATTACCCAAAATTTGAGTTGAAGCCCTAGTAGTTACACACACACACACATATAACTTTCACAAAATATAAAGAATTTCTATTAATCCTTTGCTTTCCACGCTGTATTACACTAAGCTCTTTCCTAAGAAAACATTTCATTTAATCCTCACAGTAATCTGTGAGCTAAGCATTATATGTGCATTGTCAAAATGGGACTGAAGCTCTCGCAAGTTAGGTTTGCCCAAGATCTCTCTCTCTCTCTCATCTCTCTCTCTCCTCCTCTCTTTTCTCTCTCTCTCTCTTTCTCTCTCTCTCTTTCTCTCTTTCTCTCTCTCTCTCTCTCTCTCTCTCTCTCTCTCTCTCTCTCTCTCTCTCTCTCACACACACACACACACACACACACACACACACACACACGACGAGGACAGGTCACCAGTAAGCAGAAGCAATGAGCTCCTTTGGAGGGGTTAGGAGTGGGGGGAGCAGAGGGAAGGAAGGAAGGGGGGCTGATGGGATCATCCTTACACTTGAAGACCAGGTACAATATAATAGCCAGCCTACAACAGGTGAGAGAATTCAATGGGCAAGGAATCAATTAGGGGGGGAAAGAAAGAAACATTTCCAAATGCACTCTCACTATTTAAGCAAATAGTGTGACTTCTTAAAAGGGAATGCAGTGTTTTTAATCACAATGTTAACTTCAGACATCTATAAAGAAAAATAAAAGGAACCTTCGCATCAGTAGAGGCCTTCCCGTTATCCTCCCAAGGTCAAAATTTCCCTTTGCATGTTCTTGGTGCTTTTGGGTTTTATATTAGCTTTGTGCTGAAAATTGAAATTGGAATATTAGAACTCAGTCGGGGAGCACACTAATTTAATTAAATATTAAAAGCCAGCTGGTTTTATGCTATGTGGGCAAATTAGAGAATTAATGATTTGGTACACTTTCTTGTTCCTGTCAAGCTACAAGAACATGAAGAATAGCTCATTCATACCCAGTTACAAAAGGTGAGATTGAAAAATTAGGCCTGCCTTATTAAAGTATTTCCATCTAAAGTCTTTTGAGAATAAGGTAACTTACTTATTTATAAAATGCCTCAAAAGGCAGCAGCTCCTGAGACAATAGGAAAGAACCCAAGAGACTGCACTGTTCTCTCTCATCCTCCCTCCCTCTCTCTTTCCCCCACCCCTCTCTTTCTTTGTGTATATTGGGACTTAAACTTGGGACCTGGGTGCTGTCACTTCACTTTGTATTCAAGGCTGGTGCTCTACTACTTGAGCCACACTACCACATCTGGCTCATTTATGGTTAATTGGAGATAAGAGTCTCATGGACTTTCTTACCCACGCTACCTTCAAAACCACAATCCTCAGGTCTCCACTTCCTGAATAGCTACGATTACAGGTGAGAGCTGGATGCATGTCTAGTGCTATTTCTATAGTCACAGTCTCTAGGAAGTAGACACTGTACCTTGAGAGAAGCTCACATTTTTTGTTTGCTTTGCCAGTCCTGGGGCTTGAACCTAGGGCCTGGGCTCTGTCCTTGGGCTTTCTCAAGGCTAGTGCTCTACCACTTCAGCCACAGCACAACTTCTGGCTTTTTCTGTGTATGTAGTACCAAGGCAAGATATCAAACCTAGGGCTTTGTGCATGCTAGGCAAGAACTCTACCACTAGACCACTCTCCTAGCACCTCACAATCTTTGTACAAGCTTGACTAGGAGATGGTACACATTGTGATACAGGGAATTACTGGCCTTGGCCTTTGGCATCAAAAGAAGCTTCCTTTAAATGAGCCAAATGAGGTATGGAACACATCTTGTATATTATGACTGAAACTAGAGTTTTAGGCCCCAGACCCACACTCCAGGGCTTCCCTAAGTCAGGTCTTGTCCAACAGCCCAGCACAACAGATAGCTGAGCAAAGGTGAGGGGCACGGAAAGGAAATTCACTGCCTGGCTCACAGCATGCTGTGGGAAAAGACACTGCAGCCCATCCTCAGCCATCTTTGGGGAGCAGACCTGAGCTTCAGGTTTAAACAGACAAAGAGGAGGAGCTTGGCATAATTAATGAACAGCCTGGGTCCCAAGTGTGTTTGTTGGACTCTCAGTCCTTGTTTGGGGGTGGTTCTGGGGAAGTACTGGTCATCTGAGGGAGCCATCTTGTCAGGTTAAATAAGTCACTGCTGTCTGGTGGGTGACCTGTTCCACCAGCCTCTGATGTTCCTTTCCCAAGGGCCAATTACCAGCCGCTGTCATTATCACAGTACCTAGAAGGCACCACACTTCAGAGAGGTTCATCAAACTGGCCAAGGCCTCCTCTGTGCAGCCAGAAGTAATTCCAGCTCTGATTCCCAAAATCTAATCTTCTGACTACATTATTAAGTTTCCTAATTGACTTAAAATTAAAATTTTAAAATGCAAAGAAGATTCACTACCAAGAATTCTGAATTGTAAAACATAATAGCTATTTCTGGGCACTGTTGGCTCATGCCTATAATCCTAGCTACTCAGGTGGCTGAGGTTGGAGGCCACCTGTTCTAAGCCAACCCAAAGAGCAAAATCCATGAAACTCTTATCTCCAACTAATCACCTAAAAGCCAGAAGTGGAGATGTGGCTCAAGTAGTAGAGCACTACCCTTGAACAAAAAAGCTCTGGAACTTGAATTCCAGGACCTGGATTCAAGTCCCAGAACAAGCACAAAAAAGCAAATAAATAAATTAATAATAATAATAAATACAGAAACAAGTAGCTTCTGATTTGCTTGTGAATACAGGCTTAGTAGGAAACACTGTTATGCATTTTTAGAATAAGTTCTACCTCTGGAATCTCAAAACTAGTCAAACAAGTATTTGCAGTTTGTTCATTCCTATGTAAATTAAGACAGTGACAGTGACTGTCTAATGTTTCTGAAGCTTGAATAATAGTTAGATGAGCCCAGCAAAAAGGAATAGACTTTTAACTAAGTGTTGGTTGCTATGCTTGTAATCCTAGCTACTCAGAACACTGAGATCTGAGAATCACAGTTCAAAGCCTGCCTGAACAGGGAAGCCTGTGAGACTCTTATGTCTAATTAACCAGTAAAAAGCCAGAAGTGAAGCTGTGGCTCAAGAGATAGAGTGGAAGCCTTGAGCACAAAAGTTCAGGGACAGAGCCCAAACTTAGATAGAGTTCAAGCCCCAGAACCAGCACACACAAAAAAGTAATGGGGGGGCCTAGAGGGTGGCCTAGTGGTAGAGTGCTTGCCTAGCATGCATGAAGTCCTGGGTTTGATTTCTTAGTACCACATACACAGAAGAAAGCCAGATGAGGTGCTGTGGCTCAAGTGGTAGATTGTTAGCCTTAAGAAAGCCCAAGGACAGTGGCCAGGCCCTGAGTTCAAGCCCCAGGACTGGCAAAGAAAGAAAGAAATTTTAAAAAATTTAAAAAGCAATGGATTCCTGAATAGCATGCTGAGGACCTGTGTTGTTCTAGGTGCCTTTTAGGGAGAGTGGTCACAGTTAATTGAAGAAAATGCCCAATCATTAAATAATATGGGTAATTTTTTTTGAAAATTCAGCATTAGCCTCTAAAAGCCTTCTACGTACTGATTATGCTTTATTACCTGGTTTGCTAAGCATCTATTTTAAAGCGTTGTTAAATTATAATGAATTTGCTTTCCTTCTTCAGAAGTGTCACTTAAATGCACTTAGCAGTCTCATCAGGGCCATAAATAGGTAATTATTTATTTTATTAAGTAGTTTCATTGCCTTTTATACATCACAAAGTGCTTTTTCATTAGTTTTACCTTAAAAAAGTTAAACTATCATAAAGTGTAGAGTTATATGGCTTGGTTTTATTCTTGCAAGAATCCAAAGTTCTAAGTAGTTTTTTAGACCTTCGATAGTGCTTAGAATTTTACCTTTGATCTCCAGATCAAAAGCCACAGCAAGAATCTCATTAAAGCTATAATAACTTCTTCCCCAGAAAATGAATTCAAACAGAAAATGGCACACAATTTTTTTGGGGGGGGCGGATCTCATGGATCTCTAGAGAGCTAGTAGTTCAGAAACTCTGAAAGGATTTTGAAATTCTTTATTTTTCCAGTCCTGGGCTTGAGCTCAGGGCCTGAGCACTGTCCTTGGACTTTCTCAAGGTTAGAGCTCTAGCACTTGAGCCTCAGCACCATTTCTGGCTTTTTTCTATGTATGTGGTACCAAGGAATCGAACCCGGGTCTTCATGCATGTTAGGCAAGCACTCTACCACTAGGCCAAACTCCCAGCCCAGGATTTTGAAATTCTTGACACATCGTATAAAACAGAAATTTTTCTGATAATCTGCAGCTTATTTTTTCAAGGATTTATGTACTCAAGAGGCAGATGGCAGGTGTCTATCACTGCAATGAAAAAAAGTGAAGATTTTTTATTTTAGTCTGAACTTTATTGATTAAATAAATACTGATCTAACCTGCCCTTCATCCTTCTGTATATTTCCTTTTTCTTTTCCTGGGTGAATATTACATGATAAAGGCAATTACTATAGTCACGGCAGCAATATCAAGTACTAAAGAATTGAGGAAATGTGTCCTGGTTTAAAAAATGTATTGTGTGTTTGTTCTATGAGAAACATTGTATTAAGTGCCTTTCAAGCACTATTGCATTCAGTCCTCACAATATGCATGGGGAAAGCTAACACTTTGGTCCCCATTTTACATACTAAATGAATTGAAAGGAAAACAATTATTTGGCTAAAGTCACAGTTAACAAAGGGTGGAGCTTGACATTCAATTTCTGAACTTGGAAGTCAAGCCAAAACTCTCAGAAACAGGTGTATCCTATTTATCTAAAGTTCTGTGGAAAAGGAACCATTCTATTTCATTTCAAAGAAACAAATGACCTAAATCAACTTGCACCTGCCCTCAATTTTGTGCAAATTTATTTATAATGAATTTTGAAAGGAAGGATGATAGTCCTAAATTCAAAGAATTTTAACTAGCCTTAAATCAAGCATGTAACATGCAATCCCATTTGTCCAGAAAAGAGGCAAAAGGCAGGACAGTAAATCTTTCACACAGCAAAATTATCACAGGGGCATGTGAGTGTTCCAATCTGGAGGACTTTCTCCCTTTGAGTGGAAACTGCAAATCACTGGATTATTATGTGGCACAAGTTCTGAGTCCATCAATCTTTCTTGCTTCCCATTTGCCAGGGACTGATCTGACTTGTGGTCATGCATCCCTCTAATCACTCTGTGCCTCACTCCAGAGAGAGCTACCAATGCGCCAAGAAAGAAAGCTGGTGGCTCAATCTTCACAAGGTCATACATGAGCAATGACAACATTCATGTGGCACCTGAGAGAACTTGCAAAATATAAGACACTGTTAAATGTGAAAGGGAAATGAATGCAAAACGGAAACTGAAAAGTGATACAAGGCACTGGTAACTACCATCTGTAATCTTACCTACTCAGGAGGCTAAGATCCAAGGATCATGGTTTGAAGCCTGCCCTGGCAAGAAAGTCCATGAGACTCTTATCTGCAATGAATCACCAAAAAGCTAGAAATGGAGCTGTGGCCTTGAATGAATAAGCCAAGTGACTATGTGAGGTCCTGAGTTTAAGCCCCACTACTACTAGGGCTGAGAGAGAGAGGTGCACACACTGAAAGATACATAGAAACTAGAAATGAATTTTCTTAACCACTCACATTCATAGGAAAATTTTCCTCTTAATGTTGTAATACTCAGAAGCCTGCTGTGTATGTAAATATGCTCATTTTAAACTCAACTTTTTTATGCAAGATCAATTGAAGTCCAAAGTAGTGCAATTACTTCAGGTCTCCCTGCAAAGTGGTGGTAGGGCTTATTCCAGTGTTTATCCACCGTACCTTTGTACTACGCTCTAGACCTGGGGTCAGCAATTTCCTAAAAGGTCAGAGAGTTGAAGTTTGGACTTTATGGGTCATCTGGCCTCTGGACCAACTGTTGGACTCTAACAATGTAACATGGACACAGCCAGGGAAGGAATGGGTGTGGGCATCCAATATTTTATTTACAACATAGACCACTAGATGGATTTAGCCCAAAGATGGTACTTTGCCAACCTCTGCTATAGATTACAAATTCTAGCTCTGCCACACTGTAACGAAGGCTTTGATTTAGTCATTTAGTCTCTCTTAACTTGCTTCTTTCCCCACGCGAAACAACACTGTTTTCCCAATGGTAAAAACAGACTGTCACATACATTATTGAAAATCACTTCTGTCACATATAGTTTGAAGAACATCACTCTTTAGATTCATAAAACAGCATAGAAATATCTGAGTGCATGTATATAAACATAAGCTGGATTTTTAACTTGATGGGATTGACAAACATCTAGAGGATGACTACTACACACTTCTGGGTCTGTCTCGGAGGGTATCTCTACAGATTATTGGGATGTGGAACAGCCAGTCTCTGAGGGAGGAAGATCTATTGTGATTGTGGGCAACACCTCCAATAGGCTGTAGTACCAGCTACCATAAAAATAAGAGAAAGCCGGCTAATGTGTGCAGACTCCACGAATTCTGAGCAAGTGTGTCTCATCACTGCTGTCTTCACCCAGGAACAACAGACTGCAGCTTCTTTAGTGTTTCAACACCAATTCAGACCAGTGACTCTGCAGGGGACTTCCTTCTGTGACACCATTACTGGTCCCCTTGTTGGTGAAATTTTCAGCACTCAGACTCAGGTTCTCAGGCTCTCCAGCCTGTGTGTAGCCGTCCTCGCCCAGTTCAATAAATCCCTTCTGTATGATATGTATGAATGTAAGTTCTGTTCCTCTAGAGAACTCGAACACATACACATACATACATATACGCACACATATATATATATGATGTGTGGACACTATGGGAAGTCCCATACATACACTTCAAATTCAAACATCCAGTGTAGACATCAAGTAGTTCAGAGATGGTATTGAGCTCACTCAACCTGGGCAGCTCGCAGTGCACAGACCTGAGGTGCGTCCTTCTCAGATGTTTCCCTCCTGGGCATGCACGCATACTGCCTCTCTGCACGAGATTCCTTCCCAGGCCTTGCTACTCAGGAAGAAGAGTAGCAGCCCAAAGACTCATGGAGTCTCTCATAGTAAAACAATCAAAATTAAAAGCCTGCCCTGTAACCCCACATAAACCAACTCCTCTGGCTCCTCTGTGACCGTTCCATAGTCTTCAATCACTGGCTTCCGCACTCATACCACACCACTCTGAAAATGCTGCCATTAAATTAACTTCACTGGCAGTTTCCAAATATTTAAAGCCAATAGATACTTTTCAGTTCCTAATCCAGTTGGCCTTCCTAAGATGACCTTCTTTCCATTAGTTTTTTCATATATTTTCTTTTTGTGCCAGTATTGGGGCTTGAACCTAGGGCTTGCTTGCTTTCCCTTAGCCACAGATCATGTGGCCTCTCTTCTCCTACTCTGAAATGTTTCACTTTCCACTTAGCTGTTCTGCAAGAAATACAGAAGCAGCAGCAGTAGGAGGCAATTCTCAGTCCTAAAGCACCACATCACAATGCAGTGTATGCTAACAGAGAGCCACATGGTCTGAAAGAGTTGTCAACTCAACAACCCTAAGGAGAGAGTTCAGATTGTGAGCTTAGCATCTTTGGGAACAGACCAGAGTGTTTCTTCCCTGACTCATTTTCTGTTCTATCTGTGTACCATATTCACATTCTAATGCCCTTCCTAAGAAAGTCTATCTCTCTTGACACCTCCCAAAACACTGTTGGTAACCTTATTCTCACACTTTATGCTCAGGTATGTATACGAAGTCGTCAGATTAGCCACATGCGGTTCACTGACTGAAAAGTTTATTATACATATTGACCCACCCTTCCTCTCTCCCTTCTTTCCTTCTTTCCTCCCTCCCTCCCTTCCTTCTGTCCTTCCTTCCTTCTCCCCAGTACTGAAGTACTGGCCTCAAGTTGTCACTTGGCTTTCTCCACTCAAGGCAGGTGGCTCTACTGCTTGAACCATGCTTCCCCTTCTGATTTTTTGCTAGAGTCTCACAGACTTGTCTGCTGAAGCTAGCTTTGAGTGTCAATTCTTGGGAGATTATAAGTGTGAGCCATCAGTGTCTGGCATGACTGATTCTTATTTTCCTGCATATTCCACACAGCATCTACACACATTGGTTTACACATGGACACTGTTTCGTAAATAACCTTAAGTCATGTTTACACTCTGAGTTTCTGTAAGGAAAGTCCTAAAAGGTAGCTGTCAAATGGTTCTAAGTTTATATACTCTAGACATCTTGGTTTGTTTTGGAGCAGTAATTCCTTTTTCATTCTTGCAAAACCTCCATAACCCTCTAAAGCAGTTTTATTTCCTGGAACAGTGGTTTTATTAAAAAGAAAAAGAAGAGAAAAGATTCTATGGCCAAACAAGTTTGAGAAATTCTGCACTAATTCAGAATTTATCAGTCTTGATTTTAGTTTTTGGTGCCAGTCCTGCTGCTTGAACTTGGGGCCTGAACACTGTTCCAGAGCTTTGTTGTTCAAGGCTAGCATTCTACCACTTCTGGCTTTTTTGGTCAGAGTCTCACAGACTTTCTTTCCTGGACTAGTTTCAAACCTGAATCCTTGGCTCTCAGCCTCCTGGGTAGGTAGGATTAGAGGCATGAGCCACCGGTGCCAGGCAACCAACCATCTCTTTACACTTTCATTCAGAACTTACCCTGTGTAAAGGCACTGTGGCTTACCAAATGAGAAAAAGGTTGTTTTCCCAAGACTAATACCCATAGAAGCATTTTCTGAAGAGTAAGATTTCATAGGACGGGATCCCAGTTTGATGGGAACACACGTCGTTGTAAGAGTCTCAATGTTTAGAATATGAGGCAGCCTAGATCTGTCCTGTATCTGTATTCCCATTGTTCTTCATCCCAGAAGCCATATTGTCTGTCTCCCAAACACAAGCATTCCTATTATAGTATATTTTCAGGACTTCTGTGGCCTAAAGTACTTTACAATCTTCACTAAACCTAGTTTCGAGCTATCCATCCTCCAGTTTCATCATCAGATACAAACCTTCTTAAGAACTATCCTCATTGGCATCTCATCTCTAAGCAGTGTCTACACTAATTGGAAGCCCATGCTAATTGTGAGCCCATGCTAACTTCGTTCTTTATTATATATATTTATTATATATTATATATTTTACCAGCTTGTATCTGTTTCTTCTCTTTAGGATCCTCTTTAAAAACACTGTCTTTGGGGGCAGGGTGGCTCACACCCATAATGTTAGCTATACTCAGGAGGCTGAGATCTGAGGATCATGACTCAAAGCCAGCCCAGGCACTAAAGTCAGTGAGACTCTTATCTCCAATTAACCACCAGAAAACCGGAAGTGGCACTGTGGCTCAAGGGGGAGCATGCTAGCCTTGAGCTGAAGAGCTCAGGGACAATGCCCAGGCCCAGAATTCAAGTCCCATGATTGAAAATAAATAAATAAATAAATAATACTGTCTTTTCACTCAGGGTCTTCTTCATAGAGGAAACTCAAGTCAGTGGTTTTATGATAAAATAATCCAAATGAAATGACTTAGTAAGCTAAAACCTTGTCAGCAAAGATTCACAGAGTGCAGAAAGACTTGGGGTTAACTTGAAAGTTCATATAGCTTAATTTTTCCAGCTATCATGTATGCATGAAAGCTTTTATGTGTCTGGTAGAAACAGCAAACATGGGATTTCTTTTTATTTATTATTTTAGAACATTTTTATTACTATTGTTAAGTAGCTGTACAAAGAAGTTGCTATTTAACAAAGTAGTTATGATCAATGTCATGCCTTTCAATATTCTCAGCCCTCTCTCCCCTCTCCTCCCCTTCCTTCACTCTTCTTAATTTTATAGGATATGCCTTGAATTCTTAAATTCATTGTCACTGTTTTTCATCTCTTCAAATAACAGTGATAGCAGAAAATCCTCTTAGAGGGTGAAAAAGACCCTTCCCAGAGAGCAAGAAGACCCCTAGGAGAGAAAATGTGTGGCTAAACATCTTAATTACAATGCCACTATTATTGAGAAGGAAAAAATGTTTCATAAATTCTTTCATCAGTCCTAACAGTTTAAGATACTTAAGAGTATGTTCTTTTAAATAGTCAAAAAAGAAAATAGTACCTCTTGGGATTTCACAAAGACCAGAGCACCAAATAATGTCTGGAAAAGCTCTCAGACTTAGAAATTGTCCTTGCTCTGTAAGATAAGGGGGTCTCTGCAGAATAGCACTTAGGGCTTTGAGGAACAGGAATGGAAAAAGCAAGTGTGTGCACTAAGACCTGGTATGCCAGGTGCCAGTTGCTTGAGCCTCTAATTGTAGCTACTCAGGAGGCTGAGATCTGGGATTGTAATTCAAAGCCAACCTGAGCAGGAAGAGCTATACAACTCTTATCTCCACTTAAACACACACACACACACACACACACACACACACACACACACACAGAGATATACACACACACTAAAAGTGAAACTGTGGCCCAAGTGATAGAGTGCTAGCTACCCTTGAGCAAAGTTTAGGGACAGCACCCAGTCTGAGTTGGAGCCCCAAGAATGTCAGACCCCATGAAAGGGAAACAGGTAGGAAGAGAGCACTGGGACATAAATGGGTTAGGACTTCAAAAGAACTAGTATCCTAAGAACAAACTAATGACCTGGAGGGAACCCCTTTCTAGTTTTCTCAGAGCTATTACATCCTGGAGAGAGAAAGGAAATACCAGACTACAGCTCTTTTACCCCTCCAATGAAGTAAATGCATCAGAGTCAGAAATTTATTGTGCTTACAGTTTTGGCTTCCTGAACTGTTCATTTCTCAGGAAGGAAAAAAGGAATCTGAAAGTAAAAAATATTTACTTCGGTGGAAATAATTATGCATGAAAATGCTAAACAAAAGTGCAAATCCTGTATTTATGCCCATTTGCATGAATTTTAAAGCAATATGAATCAACAATGCTCTAAAATTATCATTCTGACTTTCTGTAATGGGATAGAGAATAAAGTAATGCATATATTTAAATTTTATCCTATGTATGAATAGATGCACATTATGTGGATGAATTTCTTTGTGCAATAATTGACTTTTTCCTTGTAAACCTAATAAAAGCAGTTTGAAATCATCAAAATTAAGAGATCATGCTAGTGTGTGGCTAAGTGAAACATTCTAATCTGTATATGTAAATGAGGCAAGAGCATCACATTCAACATCTGTTAACTCACAACATATAATATTCATTTCATAGGTTTGAAATACAGGCATGAATATTATGAAGGGGAATATAACTGCATGGAGAGAACTCTATATGACATTTTTTTCATTTCATATTTACACTCTGTTATACATGTAAATAAACAGGTACTTTAATATCTGTACCAAATGAAAAAATATATATTGCACTAGTTTGAGCTTTGATTCACATGGTTTATGTGTATAGTTTAATTTTGAAAAAGAAAATGATGGGAAGCTGTAGGATTATGGAAGTTATATCTGGAGAAATGAGAAATTATCACCTCAGCCACCTTCCGTTCTCGAATCAACATCCATCTGGAAATGCATATATTTTATGTCTGCCCAAAGCATTCTATTGCCTGAGTAGCTGCATCTCTTATAGTGAATATTACCTCTAATTAAGAAAAAGAAAGACATTGCCTTTCCAAGTCTGAGATGCTAACTTGCGTTACAACTGATCTGTATTTAATTGTTCCATTTTAAGGATTATGTATCTTGTTTTTCCCTTTCTGATTGCCGTCTTCTAGAGCCTTATAAATTGGAAGGACTATTAGTAACATTGCTAATTTCCCCAAAAGATCATGTAAGCTTTCAAGCTGAACCACTGCACTCAGTTTTATTTTTCATAAAATTGCAATGGTTTTAGATGACTAATTTTTATCATCTTTAATGCCAGCCTCAAAGGTAGTCATGTTTTTTTTTACAAGTAAGTAATTGCTTGGACTGAAGAAATTAACTGCAATATTTCAAAGGGAAAGATTATATTCAAATGATGTTGGTAATAATAATTAAGCCCTTTGTTCCTTCAAAAATAGACTCTTCAGTTAAAGGCTGCTAAACTTCACAAGGTATACAGCAAATCATATTTCAGTTTATTGAACACAGATTCTTTCTTCTTCCCTGTGTTTAGTATTTGTCATTGGGACACATAAATAGAGAATTAGATTCAGAGTAAATTAAGCATAGTGATAATTTGTGGCAGCTCTGATCAATCATGTCTTTATGCTCTGTGATTACATGAAATGAGAGGGCCATGGCACACAAGGCTGATAAATTGCCCCAAGTCGGCAAACGCTTTGATCTGAAGATCAGTTCTCTTTCATTTTATCCAGGCCAAAACACATTAACTAGAAAACCTTTACTTAATGTGGCAAATGAAATTTAAAATATTGCCAGTGGTAGGTATTGTCCATGATTAGGATTGAACACAAGAAGATAATAAATAATACTTAAAAGACAGGATTGAAAATGAAAGGCATGTGACCCAGTCCCAATGGGTAGGGAGGAAACTTGCCTGGGTGAAGAAATTAAATGGAGCAGAAAAGGCTACACGGTGGAGGGCTTGGGGTGGGGTGTTTCTGCTGTTGGAAGTGGGGAGACATCATGAATTTTTTACAGACTTACAGGATCCATGTTCTGAAAAGCAACCTGACAGCTGTTGACAGGAGAAACAAGACAATGCAAACAAAGGTCTGGCTGTAGGGCCAGGAGAGTAACCATTGTGGTTTAAGAATGAAACAAGCTTCCCCAACACAAGCCTAGGCAGAGCTCACAACCAAGTACGAAAAGGTATTTTGAGAGATATTGCAGAGGAGAAATTGGCTAGGCTTGCTTTCCTTTTCAGCTAAGAAAAAGACTGAGAAGATGTGAAAATAAACAGCAAGAGAGGGAATATGGGGACAAGAGAGAACATACTGGCATGTGTCATATGTGACAGTAACAAGAGTCCCCAAATCTCCTGTGAACAAAGGAAGTTTGTCGATGGTTATCTGTGATTCTCACTAGTAAAGTTAGAATGTGGATTTTGTATGCCAAGGGTCCATTGTGTTGAGGTTTCATACTCAAGGTGGCACTGTTGGGAGGTGGTATGGGCCTTTAAGAGGTGGGGCTTAGTAACAGGTCCTCAGGTCTTGGCTGGAACTGTGGACTTCCTATTTGAGAATGCAAACTCCTCCAAGTCCATGCACTCACACTTACACTGCTCTGGTTGAAGCCAAACAAGAGATTTCCACTTGATCATGGATTTTATCCTTCATCTGAGCTAAAGAAACAATTCTACGTAAGCATCATGTGTGAACTATTTCATTACATTTACAAACCCTGAGTAAAATAATCCTTCGTGCTACATGTTCTTGGTGGCCAGCTGGACTTTGCCCCTCAATATTGACTACACTTGGAAACATGAGGCTCTGCCAACCCTGCAGAAGGAGACTTCTTGCCAGGTTCATCAATGAAAGCAAGTCACATGACTCTGCCTGGCTTCAAAGAGATGGATACTGGGGATCACAAGTATAAGTTACTGCTATCTCCAGACTGGATGTTTGATATGTAAACCTATTTTTTTAGACATGTTTGGAAATATTTGAAGACAAAATCGTTCTGAATCAATGTGAAAGGATAATGAAATCTAGTTAAGTGAGGAAGAATGGCTCCAGCTGTGTTGAGTTAGTTTCACAAAATATTTGGTTTGTCAGTTAATAGGTCTTTCTATGCAGTTTTTATTGCTGCTACAACAGCAGCATCGACAACAATAATAAACCCCACAAAGTTGGTAGATTAAAAAACAAAACAAAGCACTGAGTTGGGTATTGGTGGCTCATGTCTGCAACCAAGCCCATCAGAAAGAAGGCTGAGATCTGAGGATCCTGACTATCGGAAAGCCCAGTGAGACTCTTATCTCCAATGATCTTCCCACTTCGGAGCAGAGATGTGGTTCTATAGGCAGAGCAAGAGTAAGCACAAAACCCTGAACTCAAGCCCTAGTCATGGCACAAAACAAAAACATGTATTTGCAGTTCTAGAAGTTAGAACTTCTAAAGCTAACTTCACTGGGCCAAAAATCAAGGTACCAAGAAGATTTTTCTCCCTTCAGCAGCTCTAGGATCTTCGCAATCCTTGTCTCTACCAGGTATATGGGCTGCAGACTTTGGGACATAGATTCTGTCACTCCACCTCCTTGGTCACAGTGGCTTTGCCTCTGTGTCATTTCTTCTCTGCCTTTCTCTCCTAAGGACTCTTTTTATTTTATGTGGACCTCTCCTGATGATACAGAATCATTTCTCCTTCTGAAGATTTTATCACACGTACAAAGTCTCTTTTGCCATTCACAAGTTCTTGATATCACTAGAGACTTTTATGCAACACATCACACTCATGAAATAATATACATTATTTCTTGTGGTTCCCTTTGTGTTTAGATTAGCACATGGAAAAACATTCATCGAAGCACCTTTAGTAAAAATTCCATCACTGGACACTGGAGGCTAAGACGTTGAGCAAAAAAGCTCAATGCCCAGGCCCTGAGTCTTACAACCTACTAAACACACACACACACACACACACACACACACACACACACACACACACACACACACACACCAATCCCTGGCAACTAGTGGCTGGTGCCAAAGCATGTGTGACTTTCACAAACTTGGTAAATAAAACAATTCAACTAAATATAAATAGGATACAGGTAAATGGGTTCTGAAATTGTAGACTAATAATTCAACTCCTTATGCAGAAGACTTTATGCTAAACTGGCAACCTAAGTGCACACTGTCACCACTCAGCTTGGGGTCAACCACAAGAAATGTTCAAACATCTTTTTTCTCAGACGGCACTACACATGCACATAAGCATACGCACACATACTGAAAAACATTCTTTTAATAGAATGTTGGCATCTATGACATCACATATTTCTAATAATTCTGTAGATCATTTGTTTACATTAAAATCTTGAGAATCCTTAACTTAACTGTGCCTATGAAAACATCTCTATATTAATCTCCTTGTGTGGATAGCAACTATGTGGGAGTAGATGACAATTTTAACATTAAATGGACACTCATAATCACTTATTGACAGCTCACATATACACATGCTGCAGACATAATCTCTGCTTCATTCCTTACTCTATATATTGTGCAATACATTTTACGCATCAATTATTATATACTAATGGGCTGTGTAATATCCTTTCCAGATTCAATCATAGGTATTTTATAAAAATGAATAGATTCAATTACAGGATAAAAATTAAGCTCTTTTCTACTGCTGTTTATTCTAATTGTACATAGTTAAGAATTTCTATTTTGCTCTCTCTGGTTTGGGTCCAGACCACACGTGGCATCTGATTCCTATCAACAATTTTCTTTTGTATAAGCTTTGCATGCTCAATATACCCTTATGTGAATTTCTGAGGTTATCTTTTACATATTCCACTCTTAGAACATGACTAAGTCTTTTCCAATTTGCAGTTGAAAGGCAGCTTCATTTACCCAGTCATTCTACAAATGTTTACTGCTGTCTGTCTTCTATGTATCAAACAGAGACTGATCACAAAAAAGAAAAACACAACATTCATATTGGGGCTGAGAAACAATAAATAAGCAAGTATAGACAGAAGATAAATAGGTAAGATATACAAAAAGATAAGAAAGAAAGAAAAAAAGAAAGAAAGAAAGACAGAAAGAAAAGAAATCTTGATAGATGATAATACAACTAAAGAGGTAATTAAGACATAGAAACCTGGGATTAAGGGGGAGTAAAGTTTGCAAATTAAAGTAAATTGAGATAGTATTTCTGAAAGGATCTAAGGAGTATGAGCAGAGAAGTCATGCAGATATCTTGTGAACATACAGAAAGCAAGTACAAATGTATGTGATATCCAAGATTTACCAAAGGTAGGTGTGCAAAGATCAGACAGCACAAAGGGAGAAATATATAAAGTAAGGGCAGACAGGATATGGTGAAAATGGAACCAGGTATGGGTTATAAAGAAAGGAAAACTTGCTACAATTTCAGTTCATTCTGAATGAGTGACTCCATGTGTGGCTATACTATCTAGCATTCAGCTAACAAGAGGAAAGTCAACAGGAAGGTTCACAGAGAACTGTGTTTGTTTGTTTGTTTGTTTAACTAACCATCTATTATCAAGATCTCAGAAATTCCAAGAACTATATTCCTTAAAAAGGAAAGGAAAAGCAGACTGGACTACGCTGGTTATGTTTGCCTCTGGGGACAAATGCGGAGGCAGTGAACCTAGGTAAGGACACACTGCACTTGGGTGAGCAAGGTGGGGACAACTGCTTGAACTATGCTCATAGTAGAAGTCAATTCCAAATAAATTGTGAAAGGAAGATCAACCAGACTTACTGATGAGTTGGATTTTAGAGAGGAGATAAGTGAGAAAGATGGAATTTGCCACTTACAGAATAGATTTCAGAAGGGATGCATTCTAGGGAAACACTAAGAATTTGGTTTTAAGCTGGGTGCTGGTGTCTCCTCCCTATAATCCCAGCTATTCAGGAGATTAAGACCAGAAGATCAGAGTTCAAAGCCAGCCCAGGAAGAAAGGCCCATAAAATATTTAGTTCTAGTTCACTAGCAAATGGTGTGGCTCAAA
Organism: Megascapheus bottae; assembly: GCF_031878675.1. Classification (NCBI taxonomy): domain Eukaryota; kingdom Metazoa; phylum Chordata; class Mammalia; order Rodentia; family Geomyidae; genus Megascapheus; species Megascapheus bottae. The sequence continues at coordinate 41,408,849 of NC_143510.1, forward strand.
TGGTAGAACATCAGCCTTAGTCAGAAAAAGCCAAGCAAGAGCTCAAAGCCCCAAGTTCAAACCTCGGTACTGGCACAAGAATAAAAGATTTTACTTTGAAACACTGAATGTAAAATTTTCATTGAACACTTCAGTTGATATAGTGAAGAGACAGTTGGGTATAGGAAAAAGAAAAAAAAGATAAATTTCAGTATTCAACATAGTGACAGAATGCATGTATAAAAAAGAAGAAAAGATCCAAGAACCACATGAGCAAGACAGAGGATCTTGAGAAGCAGCAGCTATGAATTAGGCTGCATAAGCCAAGAATAAATGATGTTTAGAAAGAGAGTAATTAACTCTGTCAAACCAACACTGACAGGTTCAATGAGGACTGATGACTGGCCACTGGATCTCACATTGTGGAGGCCATTATTAACCTTGACAGGTGCCATTTTGTGAAACGGAGGAGGTAGAAGCTGATTAAACTTCTTCAGGAACAAAAATGGGGCCATAAGTTGGAGCAGAATGTGGGAGAAATATAGCATATCTGAATTCTGCTAAGACAGATACAATAATGGGAGAAGAGCAGTATACACAAGAGAGTCAGAGAAAATCAAGAGCTGATGTCTTAAATAAGTATAGGTAAGAGGAAACGGGAAGTGATACAATGAGGGAGGCGCCTCTCTGAAAGATGCAGAATGCTTTGACCACTGACAAAGAGAAGGAAGAGTCTGGGAGTAACAGCAGGTGGGAGTGTGTGATGGTGGGAAGGCATGATGGCAAGATATGTGGGGGCTCTGGTGGACACCTTCTATTTTCCCAGTGCAATAGAAATCAAAGCCATTAGGTAGAATCAGAATTAGGGCTGTTCGGGGAGAGGGGAGGATTTATCAGATAGAGAGCAGGAGGTTTGACTACACTGTCAGACTTCTCTGAAGGATGTTGGTTGGTAGTGGTCAGGAAATTTCAAGTCATGTCAGTCAACATTTTGGGGGTGTTTTTCTCTAGGCATGGTACAGTAGGTAGGTACAAGGGCATCTGTAAGATAAGAATAAAGGCTTTTGAGAAGTTTTGTTGTTTGTTGATTATGATCATGCCAGTAACATACTTAAATATTCTCACTGGGACACCTTATTGATTCACCATAGATTCATTGCCAATGTTCCAGTATAAATCCATTCAGTTCTCATCCTTTGGCTCCACACCTAGTATCTTTACAGCACCCAACCCCTGGGCCAGGACTCTTCTAGACCCGAGGACACTGTTCCAGATGTCCTTAACACGGCTCAGCAGTGGTTCCCTGCCCACCTCTCCACTCCCTCCACATCTCTCATGTGAACATGTGCAGCCTCGAGACCAGATCTGCATCTTTCAGAACACAGCATCCTTCAAAACACAGCATCCTTCAGAATATGGATTTGAGCTGATACCTAACTCAAAGAACAGTCCTCCAATGCAAGTGAACTGTACACTAGTTATGGTTAAAAAAAAGATAACTGAGGACCCCTCTCACCTCTCTGAACCCCATCTTCCTTTCTGCTTTCATCCACAACCATACCAATGGAAAGACCGTTTGGATGGTATGTGACATAGAGTGAGTGACAAGTTTCATTCTAGTCTGGGCTCGTATTTAACTGGAAAAACTCTTTCACAGACCAGATGGCTAATACTTCTGTGAAAACCTAGTTAACAGTGTTGGGTTTACCACCACAAATAACTTGCTGGGGCGGGGGGATTTGAGAAATTGTTACCTAAACAAATGTGAAATCAGCTTGTTTAGTTGAAAAAAAAGAAAAAAGAAAAAGAGTCTCTACAGCAACATTGGGGTAGGTTTCAGTTTAAGCAAAAAACATTTCATTTTTAAGGGTTCTGTTGAATAAGCATGAAAAATGTTTTTCATTAAGGGGCCTTCTTCCACATGATCCCTGGCAAGCAGGAGAAAAACATGATTTTTTTCTGTACTTAACAAATATTCTGTAGCGATATGGAGCAGCAGGAGCGATGCAAAAGGAATGGTAATTTTGCTAAATGAAAAGATTTGGGCCAACACAGCTCATTTATTCCCAGGAAGGAGCAGCACTATGCTAGGGCATGATAAAAATAAACTGATGAATTTTCCAATACTGGAGATTATGATTAGAGTGATTTATAATTGTACTGAAATTGGAGTGGAGAGAAATGCTTCCTTTTTCTTATTTGTTCAACCTAATTCATTTTCTTACACTCCGCTCATTCAACAACGGGCCCCCAATAAGTCTCCCCACAGGGAGAACTTCTAGTCTTAGATCCAGCTAATGCTTGCTAGATCACACATCGGTAACTACAGAAATGTTTTGTTGTTGCTGCTGCTGCTACAGGAGCTTGAACTCAAGGCCTAGCAGCTGTCTCTTAGTTAAGCCACAGCATCACTTCAACTTTGTTTGGTGGTTAATTGAAGATAAGAGTCTCAAAGACTTTCTTGCCTGGGCTGGCTTCAAGCTTCAAACCATGATCCTCAGATCTCAGTCTCTTAAGTAGCTAGGATTACAGGCATGAGCCACTGGTGCCTGGCATAATTTTCTTGCTGGATCTATCATTTGAACACTAATGTGATTTTCCTTTATTTTTAATGCTCTGAGAGTAATTGTACATGTGCAATATCTAGTTTGGAGATGTAAATGCCTTTGACATTTTACTTTAATTCCAATTTAGATGGTAATTTAAAGGTTTAATTAACAATAAAGATGAATCAACCTATAAAATGAATACATAAACAGGGAGCAGCAGTTTACAAAAAACAGTAGAAAATTTTTCTAATGCATTCTCTACAGATTCTACTGAAGAGGGAGTATAATGTGTGTTCATGTAGTTTCTCGCTCAATTAAGAATAGGGAAGATGCAGCTTAGAATGCCATCTGATTAAGTACCATTTTAGACTACTTAGTGGTTGTGAACGCTAGTCATAATAAACTTGGGGGCAGGGAAGGAAAAAAGCCACTGGCTATTTTGATAAATGACTGAATGAAGCAAACATGCAAATAAAGTCTAAAAGGAATACCCTCTTCAGAACTGTATAAGCAAATGGAAAAATCCTTTTTTAGTAACATGTTCAATTGAAGAACACAGAATTTGTACTGAACACTAAACCAAGTACTCAATACATTGTTTGGCTTCACATGGCTTTAAGGGAGATTCTAATATCATTCTTGTTTTTACAGAGGAATTTCAGAGAGGTGTAGTTGCTGGCACAGCACCACACAGGCAGAAAGTGGCACAAACAGGATTTAAAGGTGACTTATTCGAGCTCCAGACTTTTGTGTGTATTTGTGTCAACATTAGGGCTTGAACTCAGGCTGACACTCTATCACTGGCACCACAACTCTAGCTTTTTGGTGGTTAACTGGAGATTAAGAATCTCATGGACTTTTCTGCTTGGGCTGGCTTCCAACTGCAGTCTGAACTCAGATGTCAGCCTCCTGAGTAGCTAGAATGACAGTCATGATTCACCAGCACCTAGATGCCACATTTATTTTTCTCCAAAGATATTTTCTTCAAGTCTAGTTTTCTTCATAAAAATCTTTAAATGAATAGGAAAGAAAGATTTTACAAAATGGTATAGACTATCTCCTTATATACAGAAGAAAAACAAACTTCTTAAAATACAGAAAACAGCAAGCATGGTGAGGATGAAAATGCATACCCATTAAAAGTTAGATTGTCCCAGTGCATGTGATGCATGCCTGTAATCCTACTCACTCATTAGGCTGAGATCTAAGGATCAAGGTTTGAAGACAGTTTGAGAAGGAAAGTCTATGAGACTCTTTTCTCCAATTAGCCAGCAAAAACCAGAAAGTTGACCTGTGGTTCAAGGGGTAAAACAGCAGCCTTGAGTAAAAAAGCTAAGCAAGAGCTCAAGAACCTGAGTTCAAGTCCCAGTACTAGAACACATACAAAACAAAGTTAAGTTGGCATATGACGTAGCTTTATTTGTTCTTAATGTGACATAAAAATAACTCTTGCTGGGCACTAGAGACATCTGTAATCCTACCCATTTAAGACCCTGAGGATCACAGTTCTTGCCACCCTGGCAAGAAAATCTATAAGATTTTTATTTTCAATTAATCACCAAAAAGTAAATAATTAATTAAATCAGAAGTGGTGCTGTGATTCCAGTGATAGAGAGTTAGCCGTGAGTAAAAAAGCTAAAAGAGAGCACCCAGTCTCTGAGTTCAAGCCCCAGAATCAGCACAAAATAAATAACTTATTTTCCCCATTATTCTGTTTTGTTATGACAGGGTTGTAAAAGGAATCTTCCTGAATTTATATTCTGGTGTTTACTAATAATGGTTCTCTAAAAAGAAAAAAAACAGGAAAAAAGAAATGTAGTTTTAAGAAACTTGGAACTTAAATAAGGAAACCTAAGTGGATAATAAATTAAGAAATATTCATAAGTCATTAACATTTGATAAAATATAGATAAAATTTCACTTTTAAAAATACCTCTGGGGGGGCCGGGAGTTTGGCCTAGTGGTAGAGTGCTTGCCTAGCATGCACGAAGACCCAGGTTCAATTCCTCAGTACCACATACATAGAAAAAAGCCGGAAGTGGTGCTGAGGCTCAAGTGGTAGAGTGCTAGCCTTGAGAAAGTCCAAGGACAGTGCTCAAGCCCTTAGCCCAAGCCCAGGACTGTCAAAAAAAAAATACCTCTAGGATACAAAAACAAAAGCCATATAATGAGTGATTGTTGTCCTTAATGTACTATGTTATCTCTCATCTCTTTTGCTGCCCCTTGGTTATCTCATATTGTTACAGTATTTCACTTTGTTATCTGATATATTGGATAAATGCATATTTGGTTATTTGAAATTGGATAGGGAAGGGGGGAAAACAAGATGAGGGGTGGGGGTGGGGGGAGGGAAATGGGGACCAAGACATGAGAAAGGGTATCAATGTATGTGAATTAATGCACCTTCTATCTGGCGAATATAATGTAACCCTTCTATTAATTACAATGAAAATATATTTAAAAATAAATAAATAAAATAATAATATTGCTTGGGCCAGAAGCATGCATAAAACCCTAGGCACATATACATAGAAAAAGCTGGACATGGAACTGTGGCTCAAGTGGTAGAGCTCTAGCCTTGAGAAAGCCCAAGGACAGTGCTCAGGCCCTGAGTTCAAGCCTCAGGACTGGCATATATATATATATATGAATATATATATGAATATATATATTAACTTGGAAAGGGTAGATATTATTGTGTTCATATAACATAAGACAATGGAACCTCAAGAGGGTCAAGTTGCTTGAGTTTCCATGGATATTTTTGTGTGTGTGTGCTGGTCCTAAAGCTCGAACACAGGGCCTGGGCACTGTCCCTGGGTGTTTTTTGCCCAAGGCTAGCACTGTACCATTTGAACCACATCTCCACTTTTGGCTTCTTGATGATTAATTGGACATAGAGTCTCACAGACTTTCTTGCTCTGGCTGGCTTCAAATGACAATCCTTGGATCAGTCTCCTGAGTGGCTAGGGTTACAGGCTGGAGCCAGAGGTGTCTGACAGTTTCCATGGATTTTAAATCCCAATATTGGGCTCCCATATAAGGCTTCAGACTCTATTGAAGATTTAATATTGATAAACTGTTAGTTGAAGACTCTTCTGTTTATTTCACTAACTAGAAAGCTTTCATGGAATTTGTCCTGAAGATGAACACTTCTCACTTAATGACTACGCATCCACCCATGCAGTTCTTAGCATGGATTTCCAATGATTTTCTGTCATCATCACCAGCATCCTCAGGACCATGATAAAGGTCGGTGGATGCTATGTTTCTTTAGTTTCACACACAGTTTCAATTGTCAAAAAAATAGTAATGGAATCTGTATCATGGCTCTCATTTCTGCAGAAAAGGCTGGGACAGAAAGTAACTACTTAAAGTCAGAGTATTACCACCATAAAGGCACACTTCCTGCCCAATCTTTCCAGATTCCAACTTGAAAATGCAGCCAGTTGGAGATGTGGCTTAAGTAGTGGCTTAAGTAGTGGAGTGTCTTGGTGGAAAAGCTGAGCAAGAGCACAGGGCAGGAAATTCCTGGAATTCAAGCCCCAGCATGGATTTGAGAGAGGGGGGGAGGGGAGGGGAGGAGGAGGGAGAGGGAGGGGTGGAGAAGAGAGGAGAGAGAGAAAGAGAGAAAGGGAGGGAGAGAGGAGGGAGGAGAAGAGAGGAGAAAGAGAAAGAGGGAGGGAGGGAGGGAGGGAGGGAGGGAGGGAGGGAGGGAGGGAGGGAGAAGAGAGGAGAGAGAGAAAAAGAGAGAGAGAGAGAGGGAGGGGAAGAGAGGAGAGAGAGAAAGGGAGAGAGACAGAGAGAGAGGAAACAGAAAAAGAGAAATAAAGACAAAGAAAGACAAAAGGAAATGCAACCTCTCTTAGACTTAGCCAATATGGAGGCAAAACTCCCAGTGGACCACAAAGGAACTCTAAAGCCTCTACACAGCGCACAAGTCCCCTCTCTTAGAGCCCATTGCCTGAGGCACATCACCTGTTAATGCAAAGCATCCACAGACTGGGTGTGAACGTGGAGCCTAGGGGCATATGTACCCCATGTTTTCATACTTTACCAGTGTATGAGCTGGGTGACAAATACTTGCTCCTTTAGTAGAGTGATCCCAAAAAGTTTGATCTAAATAGGCAGTTACACTGAAAGTCTGATTTTATGATCCCTTTTCATCAGGCCTGGGTGTGACTCCTCCGGTTTCAGAGTCCTCTGTAAACAACTAATTAGTGTCTGCTTCACACCTGGATATTTACAAGAGCCAGCTTGTACCTGCTTGACAGAATTAATTGCTAAATTATGCAATTTTTCATATCACATTGAGAGCTTATGATTGTAAGCTCAGAGTTGGTTAATTAACCATGGTTGGAGTATGCTAGTCCTTGCTTGGCCACAGTTTAGCTTTCCATAGTTTGTTATATGAAGTCAACTGCTGCACAAAAACAGTCAATGAGACATCCCAGAAATAAACAACTCATATTTGTGGGCAATGGTTACAAAGTCATTTCAAGGGCAGCTTGGGGTATAAAGCAAGACCTTCTTTCCATAAAGAAAAACCCCACAAAATTGTTAAAATTTATTTTTCACTCTTGTTAATGTTGCCATTCAGCACTGCAACTTATCTGCATATTTTTACCAGAGACACTGCTAAGAACAGAAAAGAGAGCGAGGGTGGAAATAGATCTTAAAGCTGTTACCTTTGTTTCCATCCTACTGGCAAATACCAAGTGACATGGGTGATAGGTGATGGGCTACCTTCCTTTATACCAGAGGACTCCCAAACACAGGAAAATAAGAACTATATGCCTGGGGTTGTGAGTGTAGCCTAGTGGTAGAGTGCTCACCTAGCATGCACAAAGCCCTGGGTTTGATTCTTTGGTACCACATATATAGGAAAAGCTAGAAGTGACGCTGTGGCTCAAGTGGTATAGTGCAGCTAGCCTTGGGCAGAAAGTTTCCAAGGCCAAGGTGCTGAGCTCGAGCCCCAGGACAGGCAAAAAAAAGAACTATATTCTTATATAGAGAAAAGATTTTAAAAGAAACAACATCATATTTTCTGGTAGTAATGTCTATCTGACTTCAAGCCTGTGTTCTTACCTACTACAATTCAATATTGCCTGTTTAAACTAGCCTTGTTTTGATGTCGGGTAGTGACATAAGTTCCAAGAATGTGTTTGTGGCACAAAGCAAATGTAATTGTGCTTGGTTTTCTTTTTAATTTTCAAGTTTGCTTCTTTTAGTTTTAGACAATATGTTTCAATTAATATACTGCAAGAAGCATAAATATATTTATAAGACCCCTGTGTCCATGTTTTCCTCTTTAACAAATATCTAAGTATAGGGTAGTCTCATGTGGGCATACAGAACAGTGTATCTAGACTGGGCTGTAGATGAGATTTTTAAAAATATTTTTATTGTAATTAATAAAAGGATTACATTATATTCGCCAGATAGACAGTGCATTACTTCACATACATTGATACCCTTTCTCATGTCTTGGTCCCCATTTCCCTTCCCCCACCCCCGCCCCTCATCTTGTTTTCCTCCCTTCCCTATCCAACTTCAAATAACCAAATACGCATATATACACTATATCAGATAACCAGGAGAAATACTGTAACAATATGAGATAACTAAGGGACAGGAAAAGAGATGAGAGATAAAATAGTACATTAAGGACAACAATCACTCATTATATGGCTTTTGTTTCTATAAGTAGATGAGATTTTTTAAATAAATTTTCTGTCTTATACTCTGGTGATGACCCATGCCTTTACATAAAATAGACTAATAATCTTTAAATGAGTGGAAATAAAGCATACAAATATCCAAGTAGGAAAATAGATATAATACCCTACACATCAGAGAGTGAAGTTCACAAGATGACTAGGTTGCATAAGGGGCCATATAAAGATGTAATACTAATTGCTATTTTATTGGTACATTTACAGAAAGACGCTGGTGCAATGGAAAGGGACCAACAGGCCATGGAGCTTGGACATTGGTCTGATAACACAGGGAACAAAACGCCGAGGATCTACCATCTTATCCTCCAGTAAGATTAACTGTGAACCAGGTGGGACTGTGGTTGGCCTACCAAGGACAAGCAGAAATCTCCCAGCACTCCCCATGGGCACAGTGGAAGCCTGCAACAAAATGTCCACAAAGGAAGAACAGAAGGGAAATATCAATGTTCACATCACTAGTCATCATGAGGAAACTGGAAACCAAACCATAGTGAGATTATTACCTCGCCCTGTTCCAAAGACAAAAAAGATAAATGATGCTGGAAGTGTGGAGAAGGGGCATGCCAATACACTGTGGGTGAGGAGGTACACTTCTTGGCTTTTTATTAAGACAGTAACAGTCAAGGCTAGAGACCCTAGCTGAACTTGACTCAACCAGCTTGGGACAAATTCATTTCCAAGAACAGAATTGAAGGGAAGATGTTCACCCACAGATATAGAAGAAATGCTTTCACACACCCTTTTTAGAAGGCTGGAAAAAAATCAGGAATAATGATGTCCTTAAATGATGCTTTTCATCTTGAGGGATTATTTATAATTATCAGTAATATCATCAGAGAAATAATTTATCTCTTCTATTTCATCAGCTGAGAAATATAAACCAGTTCTGTCATTTATATTGGCACAATGAAGTAATAAAGTAGAATTTTCAAGCAATTTTACAGATTCAAAGAATCAAAAAGCTGAGGTAAGTCCAGCACTGATAGCTTGACTCAAGTGTCTTTTAGCCAGGTGCTGGTGGTTTATCCCTATAATCCTTGTTTGATTTGAAGCTAGCCTCGGTAGAAAAGTCCATGAAACTCTTATATTCATTTAACTAGCAAAAAAACTCCCCTGGAAGTAGAGGTATGGCTCAGGTGGTAGAGGACCGGCCTTGAGTGAAAAAGCCAAATGAGTACTTGAGGACTAAGTTCAAGCCCCCATATTCTCATTCTCTCCCTCTCCCTCTCCCTCTCCCTCTCCCTCTCCCTCTCCCTTCCTCCCTCCCTCCCTCCCTCCCCCCCCTCTCTCTCTCTCTCTCTCTCTCTCTCACACACACACACACACACACACACAGGTATTAGTGGCTCTTGTCTGCAATCCTTGCTTTACAAGAGGCTAAGACTAAGATCAAAAAGTGGAGTTGGGAGTGGAACTATGGCTCAAAATGAACAGCACTAGCCTTGAGAAGCTCATGGCTAGCACCTGGGTCCCACGTTCAAGCCTCAGTACTGACACGCAAATAGTGTCTTTTACAGAAAAGACAATTTGGACTGAATTTTGGGAGCATAATTTTTATCACTGAAGACTGGAAAGGAAGCTATCACTAGCATGGTGGGAGAATTATCCATGTTCTAGATGCAAACCCAACCTAGTCAACTTTTTGAGATCACTAGCAGTCTGTTCAGATTGTTATCGATTGGATGAAGCCACCATAATAGAGAAGGCAATCATCTTAAGTCAGTTTGATATGGATGTTAATAATCTCATCCAGAAATATCATCACACATATCCAAACTAATATTTAGTCAGATGTCTGGGCCTCTATGGCCCAATCAAGTTGACATATAAAATTAACCTTTATAGGATGGTTGAGAGATTTATTTAAAAACTAGCAGCTGATGGTGACTCAAACCTGTAATCCTAGCCATTCTGGATGCTGAGGTATTGAGGAGCAAGGCTTGAGGCCACCGTGGGTAGAGTTCACAAGACTCCTTCTCAATCAATAGTTAGAGCCAGTGACACATACCTGTTTAATTCCAGTTATGACAGGAAGACTAACACAGATGGATGATACCAGGCAGGAATCAGAATCCTATCTCAAAAATAATCAGAACAAAAAAACCTCACTAACAAGGCTAGAAGTTTAAACCCTGGTACTGAAAAAGAAAGAAAAATTCAATATATTATATAAAATGATAGGTGATATATTATCTATGCACTTTATGTAAAAGAAAAAATCTAAATTATTTGTGGTTAGGTTCATATAAAATGTTCTGTAGTCTATAATATGTTTTAAGGTAAAAAATTATGTTTGCATACTTAAAATTTAACAATTTCATCCTTCGATATTTTCAAATAATATACAAAACAAACAATTGCCTCAGACAATGGAGTCTACTGTGTGTGACCACGATTGACAGGAGCAGAAAAGAAAATAGATAAGTGAATGCAAGAGCAGCATTACAGAGAAGGCTTAATGTTGCATCAAGACATCTTCCCCCCCTGTGCATCTGATGTATATATTAATTACTTCTTGCTATTTTGTCTCTTAAAGGCTAACCCTATTCTGTCTTGTAAAGACTAACCCAAAACCTGAAAATACCATCTGGGATATTCCAGCCTCAAGTAATACCAATCATATCCCTTCTTTCTTACTACTGACTGCAAAGCATTTTGGAAAAAGTTGTACAATGGTGATGTCTGGTATCAGAATAATCCATGGTCTCTACTACCCAATTATTTATATCTTGTTGGTTCTCCTTTCTTGCAGTTTTTGTTGTAAATCATTCTTGCCTCTCCTATTTTTTTCTTTTGTGTCAGAACTAGGGCTTAAACTCAGGACCTTGTAGTCTCACTTGGCTTTTCATTCAAAGCTACTCTACCACTGAGCCATGTCTCCACTTCAAATCCATGTGCATCTCATTCACTCTCAGCAAATGAAAGGTTTACCTCTTAGACAGTGGGAAAAAATGAAGACTGGGTCTATTTCCCTCCACTAAACCACAGCCCGTCTGCACATCATCTTTCTTGTTTTCTGTTTCTTCATGAGCTTCTTCTTCCTCTCCCCCAGCAATGTCATTTATTCCCACAAAATAAACCACACACAGATTTCATTTCTATCTGTTCCCTTCCATTGTCTTCTGACTACAGAATATCTCCAACTAGATTTTTAGCTAATGCTTTACATCTAACACACTTAATTGTTTAGTTAATACCATAGCCTATACCATAAAATTTGTGTATATACAAAAATTATCTGAATGACTATGTTTTTCTTTCATTCTTTCAGGTAAACTCCATAACCATTTTATTATATAGAGAAAATGTCCTATCAATTATGGGACTTATTCCTATAATTCATTCATTTTGGCCATCCTACTTATAAATACATTCTTTGCTTTGTGTGTGTGTGTGTGTGTGTGTGTGTGTGTGTGTGTGTGCTAGTACTGGAGCCTGAACACAGGGCCTCACACTCATACTCTTAATTGGCTTTTTTCTCCCAAGGCTAGTGCTCATATTACTTGAGCCATACTTATACATCCAGCTTTTGCTTAAGTGAAGATAAGCATCTCATAAACTTTTCTGCCTGCTAGCTTTTGTCAGTGATCCTCAGATGTCAGCCTCCGGAGTAGTTCACAGGTATAAACCAACCATGACAGTTAGGGACTTATTCTCATCCAGAAATTAACTTGTATTTTTCTGTTTTTCCAAATGACAAACCAAATGAAAGATCCTGGCCAACAGATTAAATGATGACCTGAAGTTGCCAAAATACTCCCCTGAGAGAGTCTCCTGTCACTCGGGCAGATTCTATCTCCAATCAGCAGAGCTCACAGAAGACCACACCTGTCAGCTGTCAGCAAATGCTTCCCCATGGACATCTTAGCTAATTGTTAATGCTGTTGGAAGAACTAGCATCCAACCACAGTGATGAAAAGCAAAGGCAATTTACCTTTATTTCAGCAATGGAAGGATAAAATGCCAAATGCAGCAGGTTGTGGATTTTCCTCATAAAATACATAATTTGTCAACATCATTTTTCTGTAAACACTTTAATAGAAATCCTGGGTAGGCACAAGCATTATGATTTCCATATTAATTTAGTATTCAACTGGTCAATTTATCCCTGAACTATTTGCCCTCTCAAGTAGTGTTAGAAATAATGTAAGATCATTTTCTAAAATCATGCTGTGGGATTGTCCTTGGATAACCTGTGCTGAAATTGGTAATAACTAATGATACAATATTTAATGACTTCTTGTAATATTCAATTATATAAATCCAGGGAAATATTATAAAAGCAAAATAAATAGGAAAAGAGTTTTCAATGTTGACAAATCTCTATTGTCAAATTTCTTTCATGAGGAGTGATCTCCCAGTTTTAAAATTATTTAATGAAAAGTCTGTGAGTCTCTTCTTTCAAACTAACCAGTTGAAATCCAGAAGTAGAGGTGTGGCTCAAGTGATAGAGTACCAGCCTTGAGGAGGGAAAAAAACACAAAGTGAGAGTGTGAGGCCTCAGTACTGGCTAAGTAAATGTTGCTAGTATTGATCAATTTCATTTTGTTTCTAGATTTCAATTTTTTTCTTAAATTTAAATTTTTTCTCAGCCCCTCTTGATGACATAGTTGATTTAGTCAATAAATTTCTGAACAACCAGAGAGGAAAAGGAAGGTTCTTGTAGGGGGTGGGAGAGAAATCCCACTAGATCCCAGAGTAAGAGCAAAGGCCATGTATACAGGTTCTTAAGCTCTGAAGTCAGAGCTAGATTAGTGATCCTATTAAAATTAAAATCATTGGGCCGGGAGTTTGGCCTAGTGGTTGAGTTCTTGCCTAGCATGCACGAAGTCCCAGGGTCGATTCCTCGGTACCACATACATAGAAAAAAACCGGAAGTGGTGCTGAGGCTCAAGTGGGAGAGTTTTAGCTTTGAGAAAATCCAAGGACTGTGCTCAGGCCCTGAGCTTAAGCCCAGGGACGGCAAAAAAATTCAAATCACATCATAAGTTTGCTTCTCCTGAAAACTGCTTTACTTGGTCTGATAAGCTATCAGTAGGATTTCAAGTAAGTTCTCCTTTTACTTGTAAGAGTGCGATAAGATGTCCTGCTGAGCCTTCAAACTAATTTTAATTTATTGTCAGGGTGAGGTACAGAGGGGTTATAATTGCATTCATAATGTAGTGAGTATATCACTTCTTGAACATTGTTTCCCCTTCCCATGGTTTTCTCCCACTTTCCCTCCTCCACACCTCCCAAGTTGTAAAGTTAGTTTCCAACATACTATCTTGTGAATATTGCTGTTATACTGGTTCACCCTTTGCCACCTGTATCATCATCTTGATTTTCCCCTTCTCTTCCCTAATTCAAATAAACAAACAAGTAAATAAATAAATAAATGTATATACTGTATATACAGTACACCAGTTACTAACGTCAGATACAACAACAGGGTAAAAAAAAAAAAACTTCACATAGTATATTGAAAACAACAACCACAAGGATAAATCAAACTAATATTGTTTTTGGTTTAACTTCTCAAAATGCTTGTGCCCTACCTAGCAGGGAGACTGGGTGAATCTTGTCTGTTCCAGGCCAGGCACTTCCTACTGCCCTCTCCCTGCGCAATCATAAACTTTCCTCACCCTGACCAAAGACAAAAGCTATTTATATTTCACAGCATGAGAATGTGTGTGCGTGCATGTGTGTGTGTGTGTGTGTGTGTGTGTGTGTGTGTGTGTGTGTGTGTGTGTGCTAGGTCTTGAATTCTGGACTGCTCTTAGCTTTTTCACTCAAAGCTGGTGCTCTACCACTTCAGCCACAACTCTACTTCTAGCTTTTTGATCATTAATTAAAGATCAGAGTCTCAGATTTTTCTTCCAGAGTTCTAGAGCTGGCCATGAACTTTGTTCCTCAGCTCGCAGCCTCCTGAGTAGCTAGCATTACTGGCCCGAGCCACCTGCTCCTGACTAGCCTTAAGAATTTTACTTCTCGTTTTCTCTTTAGCCCTCAAGAAATTCTCAGAAGGTATTTTACCTGTGCCCCAGAGGATCACAGAGGTAGCACAAGAGCTACAAACCTGCATATGAGCCACATTTAAGGCCTAATGAACAGCATATTTATGAAGAATGAAGCCCTAATTTCTAAAAAGCACTTTGGTAAATTATACAAATTAAATATTCATTACTCTGTACTTCATTAGTTCACATTTGGAACATTTTTTTCTTCATTATAATAGCCTGAAGTAAAAGCTTTCTTAAAAAATATACATTCCATTCTGTTATTTTTCAGACACTTTTTATTTACAGTATTAGGACAAAACTGCATATTTCCTCCCCCCCCCATGGGAACTATAATACTCATAGCATTTCTCTTAGAAGTCTGTGTTTATTTCATACAAAGTAAGTGAATATGTTTCTTTGTGGATCTTACTGATAGAGTCATAATAAAAATATACAAACTTTTTTGTGTGAGTTAAACTGGGGCTTTTTTTTATTAAAGGCTAGACCTCTACCACTTGAGCCACAGCTCCACTTCCAGCTTGTAGTGGTCACTTCAGATAAGTCTCATGGACTTTCCTTCCCAGGCTTTTCTGGAACCATGATCCTCAGATACCAGCCTCTTGAGTAGCTAAGATTATAGTCATGAACCCTCAATATCTGGCTAAATTTTATTCATATTTAAATTCTGATTTTCACCTTGTTTTGGTGCTCTATTTTTACAAAAGAAATTACATTTGATTAGGAAAAATATTATTAAGTATCAGTACAAGCTGAAGGTACTGCAGAGTTATGAAGAATAAGTATATTCTATGTTGAAATAACTTTTTCTTGATTTATAAGTTAGACAGCACACTACAGGAAATTAAAAATCCTTTCAGTAGTAAGGTTCTTGGTCTTACTCATATGATAGACAGTCTTTGTTGGCACGTGGAAATTAAAATACAAGGGACAACTATAATTGGAACTTCTCTTTCTCTATTTCTAAACACCCTAGGTAGTTAAAATGTGTCCTTCCTCCTACATACTTAGCAAATACTAAAAATGCCTCGATAAGGATTGAAAAACCTCCTGGTAAGAATTGCACCATAAGAATGCCAGTTACAGGCAACCATAATGCTACAATCAAACACTGGAATGCGGTGATTTAAAAATCTTCACCAGCTTTACAAGAGAAAAGGGCCTCTTATCTAAAATATACTTAGAGCTCAAAAAAAATTACCCCCATGGACTGGGAGTTTGGCCTAGTGGCAGAGTGCTTGCCTAGTATGCGTGAAGACCCGGGTTCAGTTCCTTGGTACCACATACATTAAAAAAAAAAAGCTGGAAGTGGTGCTGAGGCTCAAGTGGTAGAGTTCTAGCCTTGAGAAAATCCAAGGACAGTGCTCAGGCCTTGAGCTCAAACCCAGGACTGGCCCCCCAAAAAAATGTAAAAAAGAATTTGGCTGGGAGTTTGGCCTAGTGGTAGAGCGCTTGCCTTAGCATGCACGAAGACCCAGGTTCAATTCCTTGGTACCACATACTTAGAAAAAGCCAGAAGTGGTGCTGAGGCTCAAGTGGTAGAGCCTTGAGAAAAATCCAAGGACAGTGCAGGCCCTGAGCTTAAGCCCAGGACTGGCAAAAAAAAAAAAATTACCCCGGAGTCGGAAGATGGCTCCGAGGCAATAGGGAGCCAGCCTAGCTCTCTCCCACAAAAAGAGAGAATCAGAGAATCCCACGAGCCAACTAACTCAATAAATCCACAACAACAAACTCAAGAAGCAACGGAGAAGTACACAAACCGGAAAAGAAATCCAGATAAAGCTTATATCCAACGTTCTCAAAGAATCCGAAAGGCAAGGACCCCTCCCCCACCACTCGAGACTGGCTCCAAGCCGGGAAAGCTGTGGCGAGGGTGCCTGGCCAGGGAAGCCCCAAACTCCAGCAACGCCAGCAACTGGAGGAATCCAGATGTAGAAACCAGCACAGACTGGTGTGAACAGCACAGATGGCAGCGGAGACCAGAGGGGAGGCGAATGACCCTCCAACACAGCGGAGCAGCTCACATCTAATCCCATCAGTAAGTAGCCCAGCGGGTTCCCCAAACCCATCGGGAAAGCAGAGCTGGTGGCGAGCTACAGAACTTAACCCAGACCCCTCCACTCAGCCCAAGAAAGACTGGCAAGTGCAGGGGGCAAGGAACTCAGAATCCTGTCCCTTCTCCACAGCCCCCTCCCCCAGGCCATTGACTGACAGGCAGGTGGGCACTAAGACCCAGCACCCCACCAAAGGGGGTGGAGGTGTCCCTGCTCCCACCTGCCCAACAGCCTCCTCTCCCAGGCCACTGAACCTGGAGACTGAGGGGTGCTGAGACCCAGCTTTCCAACAGCATTTGGGGGTGCACGGGAGTCTGGGAGCCAGCATCTGACAGACCCAAACCTGAGCAAGGCGCCCTCCTGCTGGAAGTCTCCAGCAAGACAACACCAAGGGGCCCAACAGAGGCATAGACAGACGCTCAGCCAAAGCAGCTGAAACACAGCAAGGAAGTGAAGGGCAGACTAGCAGGGGCCGAGCTTGACCCCTGAGAGCCAGAAAGGGGCAGCTTTGCCCTTGGAGCCCATGACCTCAGCTGGGCCCCACCCCTGGGAACGGGGCGGAAATCACTCAGGCGGGTTTAGCTGAGAACTACCAGAAAATCCCAAACCCCAGGCCCTCGGCTGGGCCTTGCCCCTGGGAACAGGGCAGGAAAATTAGCCATCTGCTGGGCTAGCTGAGACTGAAGTGCACATCTCCATCCTACAGCCCACTGTGGGGCCACTGGTTGGGCTGAGAGCTAGCTGTGCAGTGGCACACAGCCTCTGGGAACAGGCTGAACACCTGTAAAAGGTGCAAACTCAGACCTAGTCAGCGGCAGAACTGATTTGGCTGAGAACCACAGGTATACACAGATTCCCAAAACCACCAGTCCCAAACCAAGTAAAGACCATCACCTACCACCACAGAGCGAACCTACAACAACAGTCCTCAATGCCTTGGAGAGCTTAACGACAAGTTATGACATATGTAAATAATCAAAGTCCCACACAAGCCCAAAAGGAAACGAGCGAGGGGACGAGAGAGATGTCACTGTCACAAGAAATGACATGAAATATGACTCCATTCAAGGAGATGATTGCGGACATGACTGAAGAAATTAAAGCAGAACTCCAAAAACAATTCCAGGAACATAAGCAGGAAATTACCAAAGAGCTCCTTGAATTCAAAAGAGAAATGGAAGCAAAGTTTAATACCCACTCAGCAGACATGAGCAGCTCAGTGTCCACAATTCAAGCAAAAATGGATGCATTAAGCAACAGATTGACTGAGATGGAGAACAGGACACCAGGAACAGAAGATACAACGCAAGAGCTGGAACAGAGAATCATCAGTCTAGAGAAATCAGGCAGAATTCACCAAAGAGAACTCCAGGACCTGGCAGACACAGCCAAGAAATCTAATCTTCATATAATAGGGATCGATGAGGGGGCTGAGTTCCAGGACAAAGGAATGCAACCCTTATTCACCAAAATCATAGCAGTGAACTTCCCCAACCTCAAAAGGGAAAATACTCATATTATGGAAGGTTTCAAGACTCCAAACAGGCAGCACATGGAACACACTCCAAAATAGATCACATAATAGTTCACACAGAAAACTTAAGCAGATACAAGAGGATATAATCCCATGTATTATATCTGACCACAGTGGAGTCAGACTAATTCTGAACAATGCAGTCAATGTCAAAAAACATTCAAACACTTGGAAGCTGAACAACACACTTCTGTAAAATTCCTGGGTTACAGATCAGATCAGAAAAGAAATTCATAACGTCCTTGAATGTAATGACAATCAAGAGACATCACAAAGGAACTTATGGGGCACAGCGAAGGCAGTTCTAAGGGCAAATTTATCACACTAGGAGCGCATATTAAAAAAACAGAAGAAGAGCATGTAAATAACCTAAAAAAGAAACTGAAACACCTAGAGGAGCTAGAAAAAGTTAATTCTAAAATAACTAGAAAGTCAGAAATAACAAAAATAAAATCAGAAATATCACATTTGAATTAAGATCTACTACACACAAAATTAATAAATAAAGGTTGGTTCTTTGAAAGAGTCAATAAAATTGACAAACCCCTGGCAACATTAATCAAAAAAAGGAGAGGGGAGACTCAAATAAACAAGATTACAGATCCCACGGGAATAATCACAACCGATAGTCAAGTCCATTATTAATAAGTACTACCAGAGCCTATATTCAAAGAAACAAGAAAATCTAGTGGAAATGGATGATTTCTTAAATAAATATAGGCTCCCCACACTGAACAGTGAAGAGGTAAACAAATTGAACAAACCAATCTCTTACAATGAAATTGTGGAAGCAATCAGGGAAATGCCAACTAAAAAGGGCCACGTCCAGAGGGTTTCACTGCAGAATTCTACAAGACATTTAAAGATGAAGTAACACCTATACTTTTGCAACTCTTCTGAGAAATAGAAGCAGAAGGAACAATACTAAACTCATTTTATGAAGCTAATATTACACTCATCCCCAAACAGGGAAAGACCCAACAAAAAAGGAAAACTACAGACCTATCTCTCTAATGAACACAGACACAAAACTCGTCAATAAAATACTAGCCACCAAAATCTAGAAACAAATTTAAAAAATTATGCACTGTGATCAAGTAGGCTTCATCCCACAGATGCAAGGCTGGTTTAACATTTGCAAATCAATCCGTAATACATCATATCAATAGAGCTAAGGATACGAATCATATGATAATTTTTCTGGATGCAGAGAAGGCACTTGACAAAATATAACATCCATAAATGTTGAAAGCACTCAAAAATAGGAATAAGAGGTACATTCCTTAAAATAATTAAAGCCATATATGAAAAACCTATAGCCAGTATTATACTAAATGGTGAAAGACTGGAACCATTTTCCTTAAAATCAGGAACTAGACAGGGATGCCTACCTTCTCCACTTCTCTTCAATATAGTGCTGGAACCGTTAGCCAGAGCAATAAAGCAAGAAAAGGACATCAAAGGGATCCACACAGAGAAAGAAGAAATTAAACTATCCCTATTCACAGATGACATGATCCTCTACTTGAGTGACCCAACAAACTCCACTCCCAAACTCCTAGAATTAATAAACTACTTTAGCAAAGTGGCAGGATACAAAATTAACCTTCAGAAGTCAGTAGCCTTCTTGTACACCAACAATACACAAACAGAAGGCCAAATCAAGAAAATGATCCCATTTGCAATAGCTCCCAAAAGAATAAAATACTTAGGAATTAACTTAAATAAAGATGTAAAGGAATTATTTAATGAAAACTATAAAAGCCTAACAAAAGAAGTTAAAGAGGACACTAGGAAATGGAAAGACATTCCATGCTCATGGCTAGGGAGAACCAACATAGTGAAAATGGCTATACTGCCAAGATTGGTATACAAACTCAATGCAATCCCCATCAAAATCCCAAGGACATTCTTTACTGAAATAGAAGACATAATCCAAAGATTAATATGGAACAAGAAAAGACCTAGAATAGCCAAAACAATTCTAGGCAAAAAGAGCAATGCTGGTGGTATTACAATACCAGACTTTAAGCTCTACTATAGAGCCATAATAACAAAAACCGCATGGTATTGGCAGAAAAACCCACCAGAAAATCAGTGGAACAAAATAGAAGACCCAGAAATAGAACCACATACCTATAGTCAACTTGTATTTGTCAAAGGAGCCAAAGATATACAGTGGAACAAACACAGTCTATGCAATTATTGGTGCTAGCAAAACTGGGCAGCCACATGCAGAAAACTAAATCTTGACCCTAGCCTTTCCCCATGCACAAGCATTAACTCAAAGTGGGTCAAAGACCTCAATGTCAGACCGGAAACCGTGAAACTACTACATGATAGAATAGGAGAGACACTAAAACTCATAGACACAGGCAAAAGATTCCTGTACAGAATCCCACGGTCACAACAGATTGGAGAGAGACTCGATAAATGGGACTACCTAAAATTAAAAACTTTCTGCACAGATAAAAGCGTGGCAAAAGTAGAGAGACAGCCAACAAACTGGGAAAATATATTTACCAATAATACATCTGACAATGCTTAATATCCAGTATCTACAGGGAAATCAAGAAACTAATCCCCTCCCCCAAACCCAACAAACCATTCACTAAATGGGCAAGGGAACTAAAGAGAGACTTATCAGAATAAGAGATTAAAATAGCAGAAAAGCATATGAGAAAATGTTCATCATTTATGGTCATAAAGGAAACGCCAATAAAAACAACCCTAAGATACCACCTTACCCCAACAAGAATGGCCAAGATTTTGAACTCAGACCATGACAGTTGCTGGCAGGGTTGTGCAGAAAAAGGAACACTGCTGGTGGGAATGTAAACTAGTTCAGCCACTCTGGAAAGCAGTGTGGACGTTTCTTAAAGAACTGAAAACAGACCTTCCCTACGATCCCACCATACCACTTCTGGGCATCTACCCTGAATATCATAACCCAGGTTATGATAAGGACACCTGCGGACAACTGCTCAGCTCTCTCTTCACTATTCACAATAGCCAGGTGATGAAAACAATCCAGATGCCCTACTGCAGATGAATGGATACAGAAAATATTGTGTATACATACATATGTATACACAATGTATATATATTGTATATATGTATACAATGTATATATATTGTATATATATGTGTGTATATATATATATATATATATATATATACAATGGAATTCTATATAGCCAGCAGACAAGATAAAATAATGGCATTTACAGGGAAGTGGATGAATCTAGAGTGAATCATGTTGAGTGAGACAAGTCAAGACCTAAGGAACAAAAGGTGCATGGTATCCTTAACATGTGGCTATTAGATCCAAACAGTACAAGAGAGAGGACTCAATATTTGCATATCCAATGCTATGGACATTGTATTGTTAATATAAACATAACTACATGGACATAAAAACCTATGACTCTATAGACATAATGTATTAATTCATAAATTAATATGTATCTATGATATAGAAACCCTTAGCCTAATTTTGATTATATTCTAAGAACTAAGTGCCAGTGATTATATAGAGATTCCCTTCTTGAACACTTGTTTGTTAAACATGTCATTTGAAATATGATGTAAAAATCAATGTTGATAAATTCTTTAATAAAAAAATTACCCCCCACCAAAATGAAATCCTCAGAGAAACAACCACTCCTTTAATAAGTGGGCTAAAGTATTAAAAGGAGAGTTTTCTGAAATGGAAATATGAATGGGCAATAGACACATGAAGAAATGTTCAATATATCCAGCCATAAAAGAAGTGCTAATCAAAACTACACTTGCGGCGCCCGGCACCCCTGACCAGCAGGGAAGAACGGACACCACCCGAGGATCCTTCTCGTATCACGCTTTTAATGAAGAGCCACTTGGTTAAAGGGAGAGCTGAAGCAGAGGGGCCCTGGGCCGGGAAATGCAACTGCTTATATAGGCCCAAGGAACAAGGGGCTCTCTACCATTGGCTGCTCTGTTGCTAAGGCCGTTTTGAGACTCGGGATTGGTCACGCCCTTTTTCGTCATGCGCAGACTGAAGAGCAACTTGATACTTAGTAACGAGTAAAGGCCTTGCACTCACATACCAAATAAGTTACAAGGAGCGAGGCAGGAAACAGGTGCCATCCGGCTCCCCACATCTCCCCCCTTTTGTTTTATAGCAGCAAGCCAAAATGCCTGTTGTGAAGAGAGTAGAGGTGCTGTCCTCCAAAGTAAAATTCGAGGTCCTATTCTAGAGGAGTGACCCAGGAGGCCAACCCTGGATCCCTCCCCTCCAGGTTCTCTATCCCCTTTGTGGAGATGGGCTAGGGGCGCAAACCCATATGCTGACGCACATGCTCTCCCTGACCTGTTAGGGTACTTTGTCCAGCATTTCACAACTCTTGGCTGTCCATACTCCTATTCCTCGTGCAATAGACCGAGGTCTCGAGGGTGCAAAGGCAGTACAGGGTAGTTTCAATTGGCCTTTAAAGCTGCAAGCTATACCTGGGGAGAACATCCTT
The DNA here is from genome assembly GCF_031878675.1 of Megascapheus bottae. NCBI lineage: Eukaryota > Metazoa > Chordata > Mammalia > Rodentia > Geomyidae > Megascapheus > Megascapheus bottae. The sequence goes on from NC_143510.1 coordinate 41,431,207, forward strand.
GCTCTAAAGCAGTGAGTGCATGAGCAACCAGTACTCTATCCCTTCTATTGCGAGATCTCATGCGACAGAGCAACCAGAGGCTAGAGACACAAAATCCACAACAGGCTGCAACAAACACTCCCAGCCCAGCCCACTCCTTAACAAATGACAAGGAACTTTCAATCCAATCCAAAACTTGTCCTGCAGTTATTGTGACCCTGGTCTGATTGATCACCATAATTTCTGATCTTAGACGTTCTGTTAGGTCCTCAAACTGTTCCGTCCACTGTTCTTTTAATAACCACCTAACTTTCTAGGCAAATTTGCAGCATAGGAAAAATTATTATAAGGTAGGGTTGTTACACACATTCCAGAATAACTGGCTGCACATACAAGCTAAGAATACCTATACATTAAATCCATTTGTTCCTGCAATAAGTCCACCCGTTGATTGAGAATCATAAAACCACGATACAAGTGCTGATTAGTCTCCGTCCGCGTCTCCATGGCTGTTGACCCTGCGGCTGACGGCAAGGGCCGCCGCTGAAGTCACTGCAGTCATCGAGGCATTAGTCACGGGCATCGGTAATGGGAAGGTCTTCATTATTGCCCACATCATTTTTTCCTTGTTGCTCTTTCCCCTCTGTCTCTTCGTCCAAAGTCATGGCAGCAGAAGAATTATTAACAGGATTATTCCCAGGACTTTGTTTCGCATCATCCTCTTTGGGCGTTTGATTTTCTTCCAATATTCTTACGAGGCGCTGTGGTACCCAATGGGGGGAATCTTGTCCCTGTGGAAAAACACAAACAGCTCCCCTGGATCTCTGAATTACAGGATCCGGTCCATACCATTTATTATCAATGACATTTCTCCACATTGCTTTTTGTATAGATGGCATCGCCATTTTATTAGCATGCCGATCAGCGGCTGTTTGTCCTCTATCATCCACTGTTACATAATTTAGGGTAAACAGTGCAATGGCCAGCCTTTCTCTGGGGGAGGCATCTCGGCCTATTCCCTCCTTTTGTTTAAATAAAAGTTGTTTAAGAGTCCTATTGGCACGTTCCACAATTCCCTGACCCTGGGGATTATAGGGAAGGCCAGTAGAATGAACCACCTGCATTTGAGTGCAAAAGGAGCGAAATCCAGCAGAGGCATAAGCAGGGCCATTATCTGTTTTTAATTTTAATGGTTTTCCCCATGCTGCCCAGGCTTCCAAGCAATGAACTTTGACATGGGACACCCTTTCCCCAGTAAGGGCAGTGGCATGCATTATGCCAGAGAAAGTATCCACAGAAATATGAACATATTTTGTCCGGCCCAACTCAGGCACATGAGTAACATCCATTTGCCATAAGGCGCTAGAGCAAAGTCCTCTAGGATTAACCCCGATTATAAAAGAGGGGTGATATACTACACAGGATTGACAAGATTTAACAATTTCTCTAGCCTGTTGGTGTGAAATGGAAAACTTATAACGAAGGGTTTTTGCAGAAACATGATAAAGTTGATGAAAATCTCGTGCTAATTGAACAGAATTATGGGAAAGGCCCACCAGGGCTCTGGCAGTCAAATCCACTAAGGCATTGGCCTCTGACATGGGACCAGGCAAGCCAGTATGTGCCCGAATATGACCAATGAAAAAAGGATTTTTCCTTTGTAAAATTAAACTCTGAAGTTGGGATAATATATTTGAAACTGTACTGCTACCTTTTATGGAGGCTGCGACTTCCAGGGATGCCACTGCATTAACTACATATTGTGAATCAGAATATAGGTTAAAAGGCTCAGAAAATTTCCTGAATACTTCTAAAACTGTTAGACATTCAACTACTTGTGGAGTTTCTGGTTGAAAATTTAAAGTTACTGGCTCTTTTCCTTGAACTACATAGGCGCCTCGGCCTGTTTTTGACCCATCTGTAAATATAATTAGGGCATTATTCAGAGGCAGTTTTTTCGTAACTTTGGGGAAATACACCCAATCTTCATGCACAAAATTCAGCAGTGGATGTTTGGGATAATGATTGTCAATTATATTTGTAAAGGAGCACACCAAAACTGCCCACCAGTCAACAGAGGCAGCCAATATTTGTACTTGTTGCCAGGTATAAGGAATAATTAATTTGTCAGAAAATTTTGCAAAGTGAGTCAAACACGCCTTGCAACCTGTAAGAGCTAGCAAAGCAACTAATTCTGGAAAATACTGAATAGTTTTTAAGCCATAAGAATTTCCGTGCAACCATAACAATGGGCCTTCTTGCCATAATACTCCTGTAGGATAATTCTTTGTTTTCAATATGCACAGTAAGATTGGCGCTGATGGATTTACACGCAAGAGTTGTGCATTTTCTATGGCCTGTTCAAGACGCTGAATGGAACTCTTAGCCTGAACAGTCAATTTTCTAGGTGAGGTAACATCCGGGTCTCCCTCCAATAAAGAAAAGAGGGGCAACAATTCAGAGCGAGGGACATTAAGAAAATTTCGCACCCAATTTATGTCCCCCATTAATTTTTGAAAATCATGAAGGGTATGCAAATGCTTTGTTTTCAAGACGACCTTTTGGGGTGTCACAGCTATGGGAGAAATTATGGAACCTAAAAACTGAACCTTTTCTGAAAATTGCACCTTTTCTGGTGCCAAGTTTAAGCCTGCCTTTGCAAGGAGTTTAGATAATTTACTAAATACTTGAAAAAGGATATTCTGCTCAGGGGCAGCTATTAGAATATCATCCATATAGTGAAGAATTCAAACAATGGGAAATTGCTGTCTCACAGGGAAAAGAACTGTGTCAACATATAGTTGGCATATTGTAGGGCTATTAGCCATTCCTTGTGGAAGAACCCTCCACTGAAATCGTGCATCAGGTTGTTCATGATTAACAGAAGGCAAGGTAAAGGCAAAACGTTCTCTATCCCTGGGATGCAAAGGAATAGAAAAGAAACAGTCCTTAATATCAATAGATATAATGGGCCACTTTTGAGGCAAGGCAGAAAGCAGCGGAAGACCGCGCTGAACTGACCCTAATACCTGCATTTGAGCATTAATGGCTCTAAGGTCATGCAGTAGTCTCCACTTGCCTAAGGTCTTTTTAATAACAAAGATAGGAGTGTTCCACGGGGAAACAGAAGGTTCTACATGCTCCAATCGTAGTTGTTCCTGTACCAATTGAGTTATAGCCTCCAGTTTCTCTTGGGACAGGGGCCACTGAGGCACCCACACCGCTTTATTTGTTAACCAGGGTATGGGTGTTGGACCAGCAGAGGCTAAACTTTCAGTGACCCCCAAGAAAAACCCAAACCTCGTTTATCTTTGTTGGCAACTGGCTCTACAGGGGTATGTCGGCCCTGTAAATGTTTTCCTAATCCACCAGTAGGGACAAAACCCTGATTTCTCATTATAGTTTGTACCGTTGAAGAGCAATCAGTGGTTAGAATTAAACCCATTTGCTGTTGGATATCCCGGCCCCACAAATTAACTGGGACCTGGAGGACAAACGGCTGAATTTTTCCCTTTTGACCTTCCTCCGTGGACCAGGTCAGCTGTTTTGCGCTGACCCGAGGAGTATCTGCATAACCTAAGCCTTGCAGGGTTTGTGAAGAAAATTGTAGGGGACATGTCTTTGGCCACTGAGTTATTTGGATGATACTCCGGTCAGCCCCCGTGTCCACCAGACCACTAAAGGTCCTACCTTCAATTGTTAATGTTAACATGGGACGGTTATTTAAGGCCATGGACAAGCAGACAAGGTCTGCTCCTGAGGTACTTAAACTTCTTTCCTTTTCTTGTCTAGGGAAAATTTGATGATGGGAAGGCACCAAAATTAATTGGGCAATTCGATCTCCAGGGGCCACCGAAATGGCTCCTCGAGAGACTGAACAGAGGACTTGGATGACTCCCATGTAATTAGGGTCGACAACCCCGGGGAACACCATAAGGCCTTTCATAGTGTTAGAGGCACATCCCAACACTATCCCCACCATTTTTTCAGGTAGGGGGCCTATTAGGTCAGTTGCTATGAGCTGAGCCCCCATGTCGCCAGTTAAGACCACTCCGGCGGTGGCACGGAGGTCCAACCCTGCAGATCCTGCGGTTGCTCTGCGGGAACAAATGGCTATTGGAGATGAGGTGAAAGCCTCTGATAAGTTTCCTGGCACCGAATCCCCTGATTTTGCGGGCCCTGGGGCAATGGGCCCCTCTGCCCTTTTTTGGCTCCAAGGCCTGAGGTTGCCGGATAAGCTGTCCATTCACATCTTTAACGGATCTGCACTCATTTGCCCAATGTTTTCCCTTTTTACATCGTGGACAAAGTCCCGGTTCGCGAGGGGGCCTCTGCTTTAAATATTTTAAATTGGGACACTGTCTCCTGAAATGTCCTGGCTGTTGGCAATTGAAGCATAATCCTGAATTAATTCTAGTAGTCTCAGCTACCGCAGCAATAATTTTATCCAAGCTCACAGGGGCTCCCACCTCCCGACAGGTCCTAATCCAATCTTGTAAGGGCTTGTCTTTTATAGGAATAATAGCCTTTTGGCATTCAGGGAGGCTTTGTTCAAAAATAATTTGTTGAATTAAGAGCATGTGATCCTCTGGGTCCCCGAACAATTTCTCTGCAGTTTCTAAAACTCGCCCAACAAAATCTGTAAAGGGCTCGGTAGGTCCTTGAACAACTTTGGTAAGGTTACCACGGCGTTCCCCCCGACTGGCAAGAGATTTCCAAGCCGTGTAAAAAATATTATTAATCTGTTGATAAACCTCATTGGGATATCCAGTCTGGTCTGCTGCATAGGGGCCTTTTCCTAATAACATTTCGGTTGACCAAATGGGGTGGCCTGCCAGTGTATTTTCCCTATGTCGGGTAGCGGCCAAATCTGCTGCGGAAGCACAATAATCAAGGTACTGGCCATGCGTCAGGCAAGAACGTCCAATTTCGTACCAGTCTGTGGGAGTCATGCTGGTAGTCTGCAATCGACGAACCAAAGCAATGGTGTAATTTGCAGAATGACCATAATTTTGTACAGCGGCCATGAGATCCTTTAAAGCTTTGTAAGAAACTGGCTCAAAAACTCTCTGTCCCGTAATGGGATTTTCAAAAACAGGAAAAGCAGAGGCCAACCGAGACCAGGTGCGGGCCTTGATAAAGGAACTTCCCTTTGGGACGTAGGGGGGTGGGGCAGAGGGGGCAGGTCGGGCCTGGCCATTGTCTGCACCAAATCCTCCCCTGGGGCTGTATCTGTCAGCCTCATACGCGGCAGCCTGTTCCTCTAGCTCCTCCTCTTCATTTGAACTTAGCTCCTCCGGGAGCCCATCCCCCTCATTTTCTGTGCTTTGATCTGACTCTCCTGCATCCTGATAGAGGGAGCTCCTTGGTCCCTCCTGTTTTTTCTTTTCTCTTCTCTCCTCCTGTTTTTTCTTTTCTCTTCTCTCCTCCTCCTGCACTGTACTTTGTGAGGGCTGCAGTCCCTCAATTCCATTCTTTTGTTTTCTCTTACATTTTACCCCACTCTTGGTGGTCCCTCCTTCCTTGTACGATGACTCCGAGAGACTATCCTGGTGCTTAATTAATACCTTCCTCCCTTCTTTAATAATCTCAGTATTTCTGTCCTCCTCCAAACAAGCGCACACCATTCTCCATATGGGCAACGTGGCGCGGGAGACCCCTCCCTTTTCTAGAGCTCTATCCAGGTCCTCGCCTAATATATCCCAACAGGCCAGTGAGAGATCTCCAGACTCCGCAAACCATGGGGCGTGTATCTCAATATCTGTTAACACTCTATGTATTGTGCCGCGGGAAATTCTCAGCCCACGCTGTTTAAGAAGGGCCTGTAAAGGGGCACAGAAGTCCCTTATACGGCACACACTTCCTGAAGAGTTACCCATACTGATGTTTAAAGACTGAGTTAACACAAACCACAGAGGAAGAACGATAACAAGCACCCAGACAGGAACTTCTCAGAACAACATACCTAGAAGGAGTCCTCTTCACGTGTCAAGTTCTGGATCCTCTTCGGCCCCTCCACAGGTCCCGGGTTTCGGCACCAGTTGCGGCGCCCGGCACCCCTGACCAGCAGGGAAGAACGGACACCACCCGAGGATCCTTCTCGTATCACGCTTTTAATGAAGAGCCACTTGGTTAAAGGGAGAGCTGAAGCAGAGGGGCCCTGGGCCGGGAAATGCAACTGCTTATATAGGCCCAAGGAACAAGGGGCTCTCTACCATTGGCTGCTCTGTTGCTAAGGCCGTTTTGAGACTCGGGATTGGTCACGCCCTTTTTCGTCATGCGCAGACTGAAGAGCAACTTGATACTTAGTAACGAGTAAAGGCCTCGCACTCACATACCAAATAAGTTACAAGGAGCGAGGCAGGAAACAGGTGCCATCCGGCTCCCCACATACACTGAGATTCGATCTCACTCCCAGTTATAATGGCCATTATCAAGAGAACTAATTTTAACAGATGTTGGCAGGGATATGGCCAAAAGGGAACACTGCTGCACTGTTGGTTGGAGTATACACTTGTTCAGCTCCTTTGGAAAGCACTATGGCAGGTCTTCAAAAGACTTAAACACAGAGCTTCCCTATGGCCCAGCAATCCTACTCCTGGAAATTTAAGTGTTCACAAGCTAGCAGTACAATCATGTTCATTGCAGTATTGTTTACCATAGCTGAGATATGGAATCAACCCAGATGCCCCTTAAATGAATGGATCAAGAAAATATGGTGAACGTGTGTGTGTGTGTGTGTGTGTGTGTGTGTGTGTGTGTGTGTGTAATGAAATTTGATGCTTCCATCAGAAAAAACAGAAGCCCCATTCATAAGGAAGACTAGAGAAAAAAATCATATTAAGTGATGTAAGCTAGGCTCAAGGAAGGATAACGCTCCATGATTTCCCTCATTTGTAATAATTAACAAATGCCTAGGATAGTCCTAGCTCATAATAGTGCAATAGCTATTGTGGCTATTGTGATCATATGACCACATAAAAGGATACTAATTGAAATGAACTCCAAGATATGGAAACCAGAGGAGTTTTTGTTTTAGTGTACCATTTACAAGTATTTCATTTTTCTGATCTCAACCTCCTGTTATTCCCTGTGGTCACTGTCTTTGATTGCAGTACCCTTTGTCTTCTATATAAGTTTATCTGATTTGGGGAAGGGAAAGGGAATTAAAAAAAAAAACAGTGGGACAAAGGGTGAATGAAAGCTGCAGGGTGCTCCCTAGATACTATGATGGGAATGAACTTTACAACTTGAGGCAGGGAGGCAGGGGAGGAAAAGTAAGAGAAAATTAGGGAGGGGTAACACTCTTCCAAAAGAAATGTCCTCATTATCTTACTTATATAAAACGTATCATGTTTATAATACAAATAAAGTAAGTATGTACTTGCAGAGTTCGGATGCCAGTGGTTCATGCCTATAATCCTAGTTACTTGAGGGACTGAGATCTGAGGATTGAGGTTCAAATCCAGCCAGGCAGGAAAGTTCATAAAACTGGGCCCCACAAAAGCCTCATATCTAAAATATATCTACAAGTAAAAAAAAATTAAATCTCTTCAAAACAAATCTTCAAAGAAACAATCATCTCATTAAAAAATGGACCAAAGACTTAAAAGAGACTTCTCTGAAGAAGAAGTAAGAATGGCCTATAGACACATGAAGAAATGCTCCACATCTCTGGCCATAAAAAGAAATGCAAATCAAAACAACTTTGAGATTACAACTCACTCCAATTAGAATGGCCAGGATCAAGGATTCTAATAACAACAGATGTTGGTGGGGCTGTGGCCAAGAGGGATCACCACTACACTGTTGGTGGGAGTGTAAACTCGTTCATCCACTATGGAAAGCAGTATGGCAGTTCCTCAAAAGACTAAACATAGAGCTCCTTATGATCTAGCAATCCCACTCCTTGGCATTTACCTAAAAGTCCAGAAATAAGGACATACTAAAGCCATACTAAAGCACAACAATGTTCACTGTAGCACAATTTACCATAGCAAAGGTATGGAACCAACCCACATGCCCCTCAGTAGATGATTGGATCAAGAAGATGTTGTATTTATACACAATGGAATTCTATGCTGCCATCAGAAAGAATGGCATCACCCCATTCATAAGGAAATGGAAAGACTTGGAAAAAAGCATATTAAGTGAAGTAAGCCAGACCCAAAGGAACATAGGCTCAATGGTTTCTCTGATTGGTCATAATTAGTATAAACCTTGGACTTTCCTAGCAGAAGATTACAATAGCTCAAAACCTAGATACATAAGGTCATACAGGATAATACTAAATGAAAGAATCTCTAGGATATGGAAACAAAAACTTTATCTTGTGTGATTGTTGTTCTTAATGTACTATGTTATTTCTCTTCTCTTTTGTTGACCTTTGGTTAACCTCATATTGTTACTGCATCTGACTTTGTTACCTGGCATATTGTATATACATTTATTTGTTTATTTAAAATAGGAATGGGAAGAGGGGAAACAAGATGATTAGGAGGGAGTTTGGGGAGAGAAATGGGGACAAAAATATGAGAAGGGGTATCAATGTGTGAGAAGTAATACACCTACTATCTGGCGAATGTAACTGTAACCCCTCTATACATTACCTCTATAATAAAAATAAAAGGAAAAATAAACTCTCTTTGTCTCCAAATAATCACCAAAAAGCCATAAGTGAAGCTGTGGCTCAAATGGCAGAGTACTAGTCTTGAGTGGAAAAGCTACGGGAGAGTGCCTAGGGCCTGAGTTCATGTCCCCTCCCAATCACAAAAAAAGATGCATTTGTATAAAAGCCAGGCATGGTAGCTGGCCCCTAGATGTGGTGATGAACACTTACAATCCCAGCAAAGAAGCCTAAAGTACAACCTCAGCTCAAACACCTACTCTGGCGCAAAGCAAGAGTGGAACCTTTAAGTAACCAGTGGAAATGGCTTCAGGTGTGATTCAGCAGAAAGGATGCCTGCCTCATCAGTACCAGGCCCTGAATTCAAATGATGGTACTACCAAAAAAACAAAAATAATATGCTTTGAGGTAAATAGTCTCTAGACTTAGTGGTGCTCAGCTTTTTTTTTCACTTGAGATGCACAGAAATGGCAATTAATGATGGCTTTATTAAAACATGTTGGAGCAAGTATCAAGTTTTAAAATAGGCTTTAAAACATTACAGATAAAAATGGTCTTCCTTCATAAGTAAAATAGGCAAGTTTACACACTCAAGCCCATGGGCTTCTTATCATTTATTATCTTCTTTCTTGGAGGTTAATAGAGCTATAGTAGACTTTTAAAAGTTACTAGAATATCACTGAATATGTATTTCAGAAAAGCATTCTTATTCAGTAAGTTACCTTTTAAAAATTAATATATTGACATATATTAATTGTGACAAGGAGTTTCACAGTTGAAAGAGGTGACACTGATCAAGCTTTGTTAAATGGCAACTCCTTTATACAACTAAAAGATAATAAAAAAAATTGAGCCCAGTGCAGTGGCTCACGCCTGTAATCCTAGCTACTTGTGAGGCTGAGATCTGAGGATCAAAGCCAGTCTGGGCACAAATGGACCTGAGACTCTTATCTCCAAGTAACCTCTAGCAAATGGAAGTAGTGCTTGGTGGCTCAAGGGTAGGATGGTAGCCTTGAGCTGAAGAGCTCAGGAACAAGGTCCAAGCCAGGGTGGTAATCATGAGCTGAAGAGCTAAGAGGCTGCACCTACGCCTAGTTCAAGCCCCATTACCCACACACAAAAAAAATTTTTGAAAATTTCCTCCTCCACCTCAAAATAATTGTCTACCTTAACTCAAGATGGACATTTAAATCAACAATGGGCATTTAAACATTAAAAAGCTCTAGACTAGGAAACAGAAAACTTAAATTTGAATCCTGATTGTATCATGTCATCTTTTGATCCTGATAAAAATCCATTCATCTCCTTAAATATTAGTGAATGAATCTAGTAAATTAGAATATCACCTGCTTTGCCCTACTTCTCTGCATTGACATGTGCCTATACTAAGATTATAACATTTAAAAAACCTTAGACTAAAAAAATCTGTCAAACGTAAATATTCTATAAGTTTGTGAGATTAAAAAATCTAAGGCACGGGCTGGGAGTTTAGCCTAGAGGTGAATGCTTGCCTTGCATGCACGAAGACTGCTCAATTCCTCAGTAATACATACATAGAAAAGCTGGAAGTGGTGCTGTGGCTCAAGTGGTAGGGCATTAGCCTTGAGAAAAGCCCAAGGACAGTGCTCAGGCCCTGAGTTCAGTTCCCAGGACTGGCAAAAAAAGCCATATAATGAATGATTGTTGTCCTTAATATACTATGTTGTCTCTCATCTCCTTTGCTGTCCCTTGGTTATCTCATATTGGTATAGTATCTCACTTTGTTATCTGATATATTGAATTTATTTGTATTTGGATATTTGAAATTTGATAGGGAAGGGGGGAAAACCAAGACGCGTGGGGGGTGTGGGGGGGAGGGAAATGGGTACCAAGACATGTGAAAGGGTATAAATGTATGTGAATTAATGCACCTTCTATCTGGCAAATATCATGTAACCCTTTTACTAATTACAATAAAAATAATTTTAAAAAAACCCCATAAACAAAAAAACCTAACTCTCTCTAACTGCCATATACTAATGTATCAATGACAAACTGTGAATGCAATTGAAAGCATGAATGTGAAGATTTGTGGTTCAGGCAAGGACCTGTTCCTGAGTGCTAACCAAATAATATTCTATCAACATTCTTTGGCAAGATGGTCTATACATCATTTAAGTGAAAGCTTATTCATTATTCTTTTTGCTTTTAACATCTGTTTTAACTCACTTTTCTCCTATAAATTCCTTTATCAAATAACAGATTCCTGCTTGCATCAGGAAAACTAAAATGACAGGAAAAGTGACTCTGAGATAGTAAATCTACTTATGCCAAAATTGAAAGAGTTCAGAAGGTATCAGAAAGAAGTGAGAAAAATAAAGCAATGCCATAATCTGAGGAGAACAAAAGAATGACAGAAATTAGGAAGAAAGTGCTGGCAAATGGTATTGTTTGGATAGTAGCTAGGTTTCTATGATTTATCAAGTTTGGCTGATTTGCTAGAGCAACTCACAAAACTTGAGGAAATACCTCACTTACGATTACACATTTATTAGAAAGGGTATTACAAATGAACAGCCGGATTGGAAATTCAATGTGTGAGGCGAGTTTTGTTGGAAGGGCCAGGAGCTTCCATACGCTACTCTCCAAGAACATCCACACAGCCATCTAGGATCTCCCAAAAGGCAGCGTTGAGTAAACCATTGGCCATTCGTGACTGACTCTATGCTCAACTCCTCCTTTCACCTCCAGAGGTCAGGATATGAAGATGAAAGTGTCAGAGGCAATTTGAAAGATGCTTTTGCTGGGATCATGTGAATTAACTAAAACCCCTCAACTTTGTATCTGTGCACTATAATCTGAGCTATCCTCTGCTGCAGTCACTTTACAAAGACCATCTTGTGCTCTAGGAAAGAGAGGATTCACTGCTAAGTATCCTGTGTGGAAGACGAACTACCCTTTCAAGTCGCCCACTAGGCATGGTGGCCCAGTGGGAAAGTGATAACAGTTCTACACTTCTCCAGAGACAAAATCCAGTTCGTGTCAATGAGGCTTGGCTGATGACCAAAGACTTGGGTTAATTCTGCATACCCCTCTAACTCCTGCCACTAATTCTCCCTTTTCAACCAGAAGCCAACATCTTTTCCCCCCTGAAGATGGCTGACTATACATTTAAGTGCTTTCACCTCAATGCTGTTACGTAATAAATCGTTTTTCTCTGTTCTTCTCCATGTCTCTTTACTTGGCCTAGGGAGCCAAGGGATCAGATGTAATGTGAAATTCCTCAGTTTTGAAGAGGTAGCCTTTAGAAGACCTGAAGCTACTGCTTGAATCCCTACCCAGGAGTCACCCACTTAGCATAAAGAAAGACACTCACCAGGTAGTGTCAGAGGTTCATGCTGCCTGTAATCCTATTTACTCTGGGGGCTGAGGTCTGAGGATCAGGTTCCAAGCACACCTGGGTAGAAAAGTCGATGAAACTCTTACCTCCAATAAATCACCGGGTAACCAGAAGCGGCATTGTGACTGGAAGCGCTAGAGTGCTAGCTAGCTAGTCTTGAGCAAAAAAGCTCAGAGATAGTACCCAGGCCATGAGTTCAAGCATCATATCTAACCAAAAAAATAAATAAAATGAAATAATGAAGACACTCATCATCATCACATATATTTCATAATATCATACATAAGTTAAAAAGAAATGCCTAGATTTATCAGCCAATTAATTTCAGGAAGAAATGGTAATTGGAAAAAGTCAAAAATAATGGGAAAATTGCAAATTAAAGAAATGTGCTAGTTATAAAGGTTTCTTACAGGATAAGCTAGACAGAGCAGGATAAATATTAGGACTAGAACAGAAGTAATACTGCCTCTATTGAGCTATATTCATTCCTGATAGTAATCTTTTTAAAAATTCACTTTCTTCAATGTACTTGTTCAGAAAATTCATAGAATCATAATAGCTAGATACTCCAAAGAGTTCATTTGGCCATGTACTTGGATCCTTTAAACAGCATTACAGCCAGGGCCAGTGGCTAATATCTGTAATGCCACATACTCAGAAGGCAGAGATCTGAGGACCAAGGTTCAAAATCAGCCTGGGCTGAGAAGTCAGTGAGACTCTTACCTCCAAATAACCACCAGAAAGCCAGAATATAGCTGTAGCTCAAGTGTTAGAGTATCAGCCTTGAGCAAAAGGCTAAAGGATGGTGCCCAGGCTCTGAGTTCAAGCCTGAGTACCAGCACAAAACAGAAGACCAAACAGTATTAAAAAGCCAATGAAGTGGCACACTAGTGAAAACATCCAGAAGTAAGATCTTCACTGTTTTCTGAAGAAATATGAGCTGCACTTGGTGAACTCTGAACATGAGAAAAATCTTCCTTAGGGGTCCAGATTAATGCCCACCCAAGGGATGTGCTCCTTACTTTCTCACTCTAATATTAACAGAAACATCACATACTGATCTGCTGTAAACTCATCTCCTCCTTGGTCCTCACAGCGGTAACATAGCTTCCCATCAAGCTCCATGTCCTGACATTACCACAATTCCCGGGTTCTGTAACAAGCACATACCTTCCATTTTCCAACAGGAAACTTTAGTGAAGAAAGAAAGGAACAGGTACATCCTTTTCTAATATCTGTGCAATTCACAAAAACTTGAAATCCAGGATCTCTGCCGCACCTCCCTCCGTATTGTTTTAACAGCTTTGCCAGAGAGAGACAGAGATAGAGAATCTAACAAAGTAGAACTTTGGGGGAGGATTTATTTTAGTGTAATAGTATAAAGTGTGGGAAACTAGGACATGGACATGAGAGTAAAGAAGACTCCAAATGGAGGCTCATGCCTAGAGAATTCATCTGGGGAACTTCATGTTGCATTCCTATCTACACAGCTGCTCATCACCTAGCAACCCTTAATCATTAGAAACAATAGGTTCTGGATAAGTTTATTGCATAAAACACAACCAAAATGTGTCTTATTATGAGGAAGCTTATAATGTGGTCTAAGCTTATGAAAAACACATGAACAAATAGCTACAATTTTCAGAACTTGGATTTTTCAAGAGTAGCCCTTCATTTTTCTGGCTATTAAAAGATTCTGCAGTTTCTCACTATAAGTCTGTAAGGAGCAGACTTGTCCTTTATTGTATGTCTTTCTACTGTACTAACTTCCCAACTTTGTAATGGGCGGTGAATGAACATCAGGCCCAAGGTCATACTACACAGGTGAAATCATCTGGTAGGTGGCTGCCTAAGGCTATCATATACATAGATAATTTTGGATGGCCTGAAAATGATGTTATAAATATCCAAATGGCTTCTGACTGGAAAAAAAGAGGTGCCCCACCCACCTTTGAAAAGGTGATGGCATCATTGGCTGGTAGATGAAGGCTTTTCTTAATTTCCAAGTCTCTACTTAAAAATACCAGGCATTTGAGATCCACTCATGAAAAGCATTTCAGAGAATCTCACTGATACAGGGTTGATAGAAGATTTTGGGCTACATAGACACGCACCTTGCAGACAACAGGGTAAGTTGATACACCCAACATGCCTGACAATAAGACCAGAACAGGAGGCCACAAAAGAGCATGGAAGAAAGAAGAACAAAAGAATGAGAAAGTAAGACAATAAATCTTTGGCATCTCAGTCTCACACAAAACACAAAAGAGACCCATCAATCAGAAAGCCATCCAATTCTCAATTTAACCTAAGGTCAAACTCTGTCAGGAGGAAGACAGAAGAGGACACAGTTAGACAGCTGAAGATTGTTCAAGATGGCAGAGACATGCAGAGGCACTCTCTTCTCTGTGGCACAGACATGCTTCCTGCCCACTGTCTTTCTTTATTACTCTCTCTTCTAATCAACTTTTCTATCACCCTTACATATGTTTGCATCTTACTTGAATTGTTCTCTTGACAGAGAGGAAGACAAAGTTTGTTTAGCTGCCCTAAACTTTCCAGTAACAACTTGGGTGAATAGGCCTGGAAGTTAGGGATAAAGTAAGTGTGTCTTTCTCTAACATGGAATAGTTACATTATAATGAGAAGGCTCTCACAAAGTGAAAGTTTTAGCATTGATTTTGTGTTAGTGTACCAAGGTAAAGCAGGGAGGAAAAGAAACAGAAAAGAAATATGGTCTGCTTTCAACACAGGAAATGGGAGTTCAGACTCAAGGGCATCTCCTGTTATATAGTTTTGTCCTTTTTGAGCTAGGGGAATATGTGGTCCCAGGTTCTCTAGCAAATCCTTATCTTTAGATAATAGTTCCTGGTGGGTGAGGCATAATCAAAGCATCAGTAAACTTAAAGTGTCTTGTGCCAGACAAGGCTGCTCATTCTGTTTCCATTCATTCCTTGAGATTTTCCACCCCCCCCCCGCCCCGCCCATTTCAATGGAGAAAGCAGATGCAGACAGTCCCTTTTGTGGGGGGGGGTGGGGGGTGGGGGGGATAAAGGTGTGCCAGTACTGGAGCTTGAGTGAAGAATCTGGGTGCTCTCCTTTAGCACCCAATGCTACTGCTTGAGCCACAGCTTCACTTCTGGCTCTTTGCTGGTTAAGTGGAAATAAGAGTCTCACAGACTTCCCTAACCAAGCTGGATTTGACCCACAATTTTCAGATTTCAGCCTCCTAGATAGCTAGGATTATAAGTATGAGATACCAGCACCCAGTAGATCTAGTTAAAAATAATTTTCCTGAATGGAAAGACTTAGGAAAAATCATATTAAGTGAAGTAAGCAGACTCAAAGGAACATAGGCTCAGTGGTTTCCCTCATTTGTCATAATCACTAGAAATCTTGGGCTCTCCTAGCAGAGATTTACAATACAACAAAACCTAGATACATAAGACCATATAGAATGACACTAAATAAAAGGACCTCCAGGATATAGAAACAAAAGCCATATAATGAGTGATTGTTGTCCTTAATGTACTATGTTATCTCTCATCTCTTTTGTTGTCCCTTGGTTATCCCATATTGTTGCAGTATTTCACCTGGTTATCTGATATATTGTATAAATGCATATTTGGTTATTTGGGAAGGGAGGAAAACAAGATGAGGGGCCAGTGAGGGTGGAAGGAAATGGGGACCATGACATGAGAAAGGGTATCAATGTATGTGAAGTAATGCACCTTCTATCTGGTGAATATAATGTAACCCTTCTATTAATTACAATAAAAATAAATGAAAAAAAAATTTTCCTGGGTGGGAAGTACAGTCTTTGCCTAGCATGCACGAAGCCCCGGGTTTGATTCCTCAATACCACAGACACAGAAAAGGCCAAAAGTAATGCTGTGGCACAAGTGGCAGAGCACTAGCCTTGAGCAAAAAAAGTGTCAAAGGACAGTGCCCAGGCCCTGAATTCAAGCCCTAGTACTGGCAAAAATAAAACAAATATTTAAAAAATAATCTTCCTGCCTCTTTATCTGAAGATATTCTTAATAAGAGAGGTTATGGTTCTGGGGGTAGGGGGAAGGAAATGGGGACAAAAAAATGAGAAGGGGTATCAAAATGTGAGAAGTAATACATCTACTATCTGGGGAATATAACTGTAACTCCTCTATATATTACAATAAAAAATAAAAAGGAAATAATCTCTCAAAAAAGAAAGAAGTTATGGCTCTGATTTTCAGGTTTTATTTCCAAATTCTGCTTTAATTTCTAAGTTTAGCACTTTTCATGTTTATTATTTTAAATTTCCCTGTTGTCTCATCTACTTATTCTGCCTTAGAAGGGAACTTATATGTGATGAAACCTTAGATGTGCCAGGAATTTGAAACAGATTATGTCTTTTAATCTTCCCAACAACCTTACAGGCACAAAACAGGTAGGCACTGACACTTTCAAATCCATCACTGTGTCCTTTTACAATAAGATTCTCTGTACTTTTACTTTCTCAAGTATTGTTTACTATATAAACTCTTGCATTCCAGAATATATATATATATGTATATATATATATATATTGCTTTGTTGTTTATTGCTATCTTTTATATTTTCACAGAACTATTTTCCATGAGGCTATACCACACACACACACACACACACACACACACACACATTAATTATATATATTTATTTTATAAATATGCGTGTTCATTGATGGGGCTCTGAAACTAAGAGGTTAAGTAACTTAACCAACAGAGGATCAGACTGTAGAAAATAGATCCTCAGTAACTGAGCTCTTGAGAATCTGATTTATAAACCAAAAGTCCCATTTACTACTTTTAATAGAAAACCTACATGGAAGAATAACTAATATTTGCAACTGCACAAAGTGCTCCAAGACCACATCGCCAGCCAAACTGCATATCAGAAGACTGATTATTTATAGAGACACTAGAAAAAATGTCAGTGAATCTTCTTTGTTTAGGACTAATTCAAACTAAAAAGTTTTAGAGTAAGTTTTACTTTCCAAATTTCATTTCTCAAGGATATATATAAGGTACCTACATTTTAAGCACAGAAGCTACTAAGAATACTTATTTTTATTAATGGATTACATGTGAAATAAGTATTTATTATTTAGAGAGACACTTCTGTAATTTCTTTTTGTTGTTGTGGGCCTGTACTAGGGCCTGAACTTAGAGCTTGGGTACTTGTCCTTTAGCTTATTTGCTCAAGGTCAGTGCTGTACCACATAAGCCACATTTCTACTTCTGGCTTCTTGTGATTAATTTAAGATAGACTGATCTGGGCTGGCTTTGAATCACAGTCCTCAGAGTTAGTCTCCTAAGTAGGTAGAATTATAGGAGAGAGACACTGGCACCCATTCCTGATTGATTGTTACCTCAGCTTTGGTTCTCTTTTTTCTTTATATTCACTTGAAAGAAGTCTGGTTTCCATGAGATGATTACTTCTACTCCAGATGGAAGTCTGTTCCCAACATGTAATTGTGAGTGTGCAGTCTGTTCTACAAGGTTCTGTTGTTCCTGACAGCTAATTTCAATCTTTCTCATAAAGATGTTATAAATCAGTTCTGTCTTTCCTAGACTCTGAGGTGCTTGTAAAGTCATGGAGAATGGCTCACAAAGTGCTAAGAATGTCTTAAAACACAGGCAAATGCAAAAGAAATGTAGGGACACTGATTCATTCCCCTGCTTTTAGTTAATTTATATTCTCAAGAAGGGCTCAATGCCTTTACAAATACACTTGCAATAGACTGAAAGCATGTCCTATCCAGAATGAGAACACCAGCTCTATCAGGGCTTAAAGACATACTGTAATCATGATAAGAAACTGCTATCCCTAGGTCCAGCCATCAGGGCTGAGATCACCTATGAGACAAGAAGATTTAATTATAACACATGCTTTTTCTCAGTGCTTGTGATCTCTTCCTCTGCCCGTCACTGCTTATAATGCTGCTCTCTGGCATATGCCCTTTTAGGAGAATGGGGAGGTGCCGGCAAAAGGTGTTGCTCTACAGCCTAATTCAGTGTAGATTATATTCTGATGAAACCTTAGTATACAAGAGCATCTAATACTATCTCCAAGAAGAGGAAGCACCTCATTAGTCCAAATAAAGGGTAATCCTCTCTGTATTTGTTTTGTCAATAGCTATTTGCTTCTTTATTAGATGAGATAACTCATGTAGAAATTTATAAGAAAATAAAAGATGAAAGTAAATATGATCAACAGAAATTATATGAATGTATGAAAATGCCACAATGAAACTTCTGACTTTGGACAAATAATATACACTAATAAGACCATTCTTAAAAAGGAATATATTTCAAATTCCCAATCTTTTTATGCCCATAGATTAAACTGAATAGAAAAACATTCTCAGGGAGGATGATCTTTTATCTAAGGTCAAGAATATGATTATGTATTATTATTTAAGTTTTATTTATCATAATACTAACAAGATAAATCTCAAATGCTCTTTTCTATATTAAATTTTTTAACTCCCGTATTTCATCTCTTTTTTTCTGTATCTAGTGTGATATTTCTTGTTTATGTATTCATAATGTTTTTCTCAGTAGTGCCACATTTATTATGCTTCTATACTCCAAACAGAAGCCCATTATAAATTTGATGAACACAATAATTTAGTTAGTTGTATTATCAATAGACTTCGTTATTTACTGTGAAAATTTTGTCCATAGATCACAGAAAAAAGGCATATAATTTGTAAAAATGTGTGGATTGTATATTAAAAAAATCTATTTCAAAGGGAGAAAATTTACATCATAGTCCAAAATATTGGCTCATTCTTCTTCTTTTTCTCTTTATTTAAAGTTTATTTTCTTAGGCTTCTGTTATTCTCACTAGTCACCCTTTAACTTAAGGTATATTCAGGCTCAGGCTGGAAATAGATCAAATTAACTGAGTACTAGGCTGGGAAGAAAATGAGCAGGAGCCTTTTAAGAACTGAACTTGTGGATGTGTCTTGAATTGAAGACTTTCAAACAGTTAAACATGGGTGTTTAGGGGAAAGTCTCTCTATAAAGTAAATAACACATAAATGTTCACCTGTCAATCAGCAGATTCTGTCTACTCTTTGGGAAGAAATTAAAATATCCTGAGTAAGTCAAGTTGGGTACTCTTGATACAATTCAAGGGGATTTGTCCAACAGCTCAATAGCATCAAGTATGGCACCCTCAAGCACTGCCAACCCATCACAGGGCCACTACCTCCTCTTCTTTGGAATATCAAATTGTAAATACAAAATTTATATGTCACTATGACAGGCTGAAGCAGTACAGGTTCCAGTTCTTCAGGCAAATGTGGAAAATAGGTGACTGCCTTGAAAATATCCACTTCTTCATGCTCCTAGATACATGACAAAAGGGCCACTGAATGAAAAAGAGAAGCAGAATAATTCTTGACAGGGGCTGAGGTAAGTAAGGAGCCCAGGTCACCCCTTTACACAGAGGAGCCATCAGACTGGGAATTCCATCTCTTCCAGGAGAGTCACTGGCCCCAATGCAAACACAGGCCCCACTCTGTGCAGACACAGCTCCATGTATACCTATTGCTTTCAGGCTTCCTGGGGCTTCTTTGGGTTGATTCACTAGGTGGAGATTCAGCAAGCCAACCAGAAGGTTCTCAATCAAGGGTAGAACCTGGGGACTTGTATTGGCAAATTATACAAAAGGTGCCAGGTAAACCCTTTTCAGATCCCATGAGACATGTCAGGCAATGGACAAAGTATTTCTGTTGTAAATCTAAACATCTCCTTTGCTGTCCCTTGGTTATCTCATATTGGTATAGTATCTCACTTTGTTATCTGATATATTGAATTTATTTGTATTTGGATATTTGAAATTTGATAGGGAAGGGGGGAAAACCAAGACGGGTGGGGGGTGTGGGGGGGAGGGAAACGGGTACCAAGACATGTGAAAGGGTATCAATGTATGTGAATTAATGCACCTTCTATCTGGCAAATATCATGTAACCCTTTTACTAATTACAATAAAAAAAATAAAATAAAAAAAAAGAAAAAAAAAGAAATTGGATAGGGAAGGGGGGAAAACAAGATGACGGGTGGTAGTGGGGGTGAGGGAAATGGGGACCAAGACATGTGAAAGGGTATCAATGTATGTGAATTAATGTGCCTTTTATCTGGCAAATATCATGTAACCCTTCTATTAATTACAATAAAAAATCTTAAATAAAAAAAAATCTAAACATTTCCATCAGGAGCAGTGGGCAGAGCTTTGATTTCTCATGTATTTGCCTCTAAAAACACTTGGGTAAATCCCAGCCAACATGGAAATTTCTAGATAATGTCTGGGTCCCACAACTCAAGAGCTCTAAAGAATTCTCCAGGAGTTTAGGGAACTGAGCAGTAATGATCAGAAATAAATGATGGCCAGCTCAAATGTCATAAAATTACTATACTATTCAGATTCCAGAATCATGATTCCTGGGTTAAGTTCCATAGCTCCAAAGGTAAGACTAAGAACCTTAATTTTTATGACCATTCCAAAATGATCCTAATGCAAGAAGGTCATTTAACAAAGAAAAAAATATCCCAAAAGGCAAATGAAACACTGCTTTAGAGGAGAAGTAAAGCACTATGCCAAAGCATATAAGTTAACTATAAAGGCCTGAATTCTCCTCTCAACACAAAACAGATACATAACACTTAATGAGGATGTGGCAACATGAGGAGTTAAGACTAATATGTTCTTATGGACAACTATACCTAAGATGACCTCCTAAGGAAATTATAGTTCTTCCCCACTGTATTGAATTTGAAACTCAGGTCATTGTACCTGTTAAGCAAACAATCAATATTTAAACCACATTACGAGCATTTTGTTTTACTTTCTCCTGGGTTGGGTGACAAAAAAATAACCCTCCTATTTCAGGTTTCCCACCTTAGGGAGGATGACAGTCTCATGCCCAAGTTTCTTTCCTTCAAATGGTTTTTCACAAATTTTCTAACTTAAGATAAACCAAAAATTTGGACTGGTGATAGAGTGCTTGCCTAGTATGCACAAAGACCCAGGTTCAATAGCGTGGTAACACATACATAGAAAAGAATGCAAGTGGTGCTGTGCCTCAAGTGGCAGAGCTCAGCCTTGAGGAAAGCCCAAGGACAGTGCTCAGGCCCTGAGTTCAACCCAGAACTGAAAAAAATAAAAAGAAGGACCAAAATAACAATCCTTTAAGAAGCAGTCCCATAAGAGTATAGTGTAATTAATTATTATTTTTATTATAACAATAATAGTACCACCATACCCAAATGTGGCATAAGACAAGAACTCACAAGTATATACAGGTTATGCTTGAACCAAAATATTCTGATTTCAGCTTTCCAAGTAGCTAGGAATATAGACATAAGCCTGGTGATCACCACACGCAAGAATACCAGAAGCATGATTAAATCTCATTTCCCTGATACCTCACTCTACTTCCTCAGGAAACAGGACTCCCGAGATCTGGAAGCACATGCATTGGAGTTAGGTCAGGTAAGACTATCTTGGAACCAAACAGAGTAAAGACATTAAGGGAGGAAATTTTCCTTCTTTTGGTTCACATTGAAGAATTGTGTTGAGAAATCCAAGCAACACAGATCTAAAGGGAGTATTTCCATGTCCATTAGTATTTGTCTGGCATTCTCCACTAAGAACAATCAAGCCACTGCACTGGGTTCCAGGTGTCCATTTTGAGAACCAAGTGAAGATACCCTCCTACCTACAGTTTCTTAAAGCAGGGATAAGCTGAGCTGAGGAAGCTGACAGTCAAGAGAATAGAGTCTCACAGGTAAACATAAACTACACCAGTGAGGTTACCTCTGGTGAGAGTCTGGGTAGGGCAAAACATAGAGAGCTCATGCTGATAACAAGAAGTTCCCAGTTTATCAAAGAACAAAGACTGGAGAAGAAGAAAGGCTGGAGAAGAAACGCCTTGGTGAGCCAGAGGTAAAGAGGATATGCTTCTCAGTAAGGAGAGGAGAGTGAATGGATTCATGGACATTCATGGAATGTCAAGGAAGGTGGAGGACTGGATAAAAGGAAAAGCAAACCTAATACAACAAGGTAAAAGCACATTGCAAATGTTCTCCAATCCAATAAATGTCACCACATTTGACATGCTCAGGAGAGTCTCCACCACTGACCCTTACACAGTGAAAGGAAACGGGGATTATACTCTTCTATATGGAATGTACTTCCTGCTTGTTGACGGGAATTTCTCACCTACAATCAAAAGTATAATAAAAATATGCACCTTAGTATCAGCCACTTCTGCTACTTCCTTTTTACATTAGAATTAAGGTAATCTAATGGAATATCTAGCCTTGAAAATATATCAGGCAAGGGACAGCCATATGATGCTATTAAACATTGCAAATGTGGTGAGGTCTTCTGGGAAAAGATATTTAAGAGAGCTGAGATGGCTGGGATTGGGTGGGAAAGAAGAACACTACCATCCTCACTGGGTATCAGAAAGCCTTGACAGTTTCAGGTCAGTTCTGCCTCAGTCCGGAGAAGAACCTCAGGAGAAAGGCTGGTTGGATCCGTCTTGCCTCTGAGTAGACAGGGCAGCAGGGGAGAGGAGGAACAGCAGCAGCTGGAAAGCAGAGGACCAGGACTGGATTATGCTGTCAGAAGGTAGACAGTCGGCCAGGAGAAGAGTCCTTGGGAAAAACATTTATGAAACAGATTGTGGAAATGGGACAAGCTGGAAGAAAGAATCGGGTCCACTGGAGGGATTTCTAAACTGTGCCAAGGAATGGAAACAGGGCTGCGGAGGAGCAAAAGGCACTGGGAAGTACACCGTGCCTTGCAGCTTGCTCATCTATTTCCAAATCCCTGGCATCGGAGTTGACTGTTAATGGCAATGTGCAACGCAGGAATGTCAAGGCCAGGAGCCTGGCAAAACCCACATAAGTTCTCCAAGTGACCCCAGTTGTGTGAGTGAGGCCAGGGAGGTTGACTTGTAAACCCGTGCACCTGTCCAGGGAGAGCAGGTCCCCAGCCAAAGTGGCTAGAGCCCCATGGGGGAGGGGCTGCCAGTGCAGCTCTCAGATGACCCCACCCATTCTGCCTGAGTCACAAGAGTCTGCCACACCCCCCATTTATCTCTGACCAATGGGATACAAGCATTGAGGCCCCGCCCACCGTTCTATGCTGCCTATTACCCCTGGTATCCCCTCTATGGGCTCACACCACTAGAGCGGTCGAGGGAGGTAGAGGTGGTGAGTGGTGAGAGAGCAAATCGAGGTGACGTTGGAGACAGAGTTGGAGGTAGACAGAGTTATTGTTGATTGTGAGAAGTGAGTGGAGTGTAGAGCCTGGGAATGTGGCCCCCCCACCTTCGCCGTCCCAGTGCTGGGATGTCTGAGCAGACAAGAAGAAAAAAGGTAGCCGCAGGAAGGAAAATACTGCAGGAATACCAGCAGAGAAATCATCCTGATAGACCTGCAGCATCCAAGAACAAGAAGAACACTAGAGAGGGAGGTAACCCCAAGCCCAACACCGCTGGGGACTGTCCTGTTCTCAAGGGGGTGGCCCAAGACCACGCACACCCTGAGCCTCCCCCTCCAATGGGCACTGTCACAGCTGCCAGGGGCAAGGGGGTCACAGGTTCCAGTAATATCGAGGACCTAGAAAGGCGCTGCCAGCATCTGGTGCTCGCCCTGGACTCCAGCAGAACACAAATCCAGCAGCTGCGCAGTGACATCCAACAAATGAAGCACGAGAAGGAAGACCTGCAGGACCAACAGAGGGAGGAGAACCAGAAGATGGCCTGTGTGCAGGAAGCGCTGAGAGTAGAGCTGGAGCAGCACAAGCTGTGCATACAGGTGCTGAGTTCAGAGAAGTGGGATTTGCAGTCTGCCCTGGCCCACATGCAGCAGGTGGCCAGTGAAAGAGCACTAGAGCAGGAGAGTCTCACCCGCCGCCTGCAGGCTGCAGAGCAGCGCGTGGCAGAGCTAGAGATGACCTCGTCTGCAGACTCCACCAAGCAGACAGAGGCCGAGCAGAACAACATAGAGCTGCTGAAGGCCCTGAACCGTGTGAAGCTGCAGCTCCAGGCAAAGGCCAGGTGCTGTGAAGACCTGGAGGATGAGAACACAGAGCTACAGGAGAGGCTGGAAGAGCTCCTGACCCAGAAGGCCGCCATGAAGATCCAAATGCAGGAGGGCCAGCAGGCACTAGAGGAGCGGGCAGGGTTGGAAAGTCAGGTCAACCACATGAGAGAGGTGGTGAGAGCATTGCAGTTGGAGAGAGACAACTTTGCCGAGGACCTGAGGGTGGAGAGGTGCACAGGGCAGGAGAAGGTCCAGCAGCTGGCAGAGCAGGTGAGCCAGCTGAGAGAAGAGAAGGAGCAGGGGCTGGGGCAGGTTGGAGAGCTGGAGAGCAGGCTGGTGGAGCTGAGAAAGCAGCTGTCAGAGCTGCAGCCCCCGCCGCCCCCCGCAGGCCCATGTGAGGCTGAGCAGCAGCTGCAGGCCCAGGCCCTGCAGTGGCAGCAGGAGCTCAAGAACGTGCAGGAGCAGCTTCACATGCAGGTGGAGGAGAACCAGAGCCTCGGTCTCCAGCTGCTGGAGCAGCAGCAGCGGCTGTGGATCCTGCAGAAGAGGGCCGAGGAGTGGGATCAGAACGCCGAGGACCGGCGCAAGATCCTGGAGACGATGGAAAAGGAGCACGAGACCATGAGATGCACCCTGGTGCTCAACCGACAGCTCAAGGAGCAGCTGGGCCAGCTGCAGGATGCCTTGCAGAGGCTGAGCGCTGAGAAGGAGGAGCTGGCCAGCCAGCTCCTCTCAGAGCAGCAGGAGAAGACAACCCTGCAGGAGAAGCTGGCCGAGCTGGAGAACTTAGAGGGCAAAAAGACGACTGAGTTCAAGAGTCAAGCCACTGAGCATCTGCAGGAGCTGCACGACCAGTACCTGGCGCAGCTGCAGGAACTCAGAGCCACGAGTGAAGAGCCCGTGTCCTGCAGCCAGCAGCTGAGCTCAGAGAAGGAGGCCCTGCAGCAGCACCTGCTGAGGCAGACCCACCTGCTGAAGCGGCTGCAGCAGGAGCAGGTGCAGCGCAAGTTGCTGGCCCAGATGGAGAGGGAGAAGTTCCAGGGCACTCTGCAGTGCCTGGAAGCCACCAGACATGAGAATGCGCAGCTGCGGGCCCAGCTGAGCTCCCTGGCTTTTCCCAGGGAAGGAGGAGGCCTGGGCACAGAAGAGAAGGATGAGGAGGCAACTGCCTCTGAAGGGTCTGTCCCGGAGGATGTGGACAACCCCCAAAGCATGTGTGATTTTTACGAGGAAGCACTGTCCATTGCGGAGTGCAAGAAGGCGAGGCTCAGCCGGCAGCTGCACGAGCAGCAGGCCCGCTGTGGATGCCTGAGTCAGCTGGCAGCCCAGTGGCAGAGAAAGCTGGAGGGCCAGGCCCCCTTCGCCAAGCGCTGGATACACGGCCTGTTTGGGAAGAGGAAGCAGGAAGCGCAGGCGCCCAAGAAGCTGAAGATCTGCTTCCACGAAGACCTGGCCGCCCAGGTGGATGGCCAGAGTGCAGTGGATGACCTCCAGCACCGCTGCAGCCAGCTGGCACAGCACGTGAGCGCCCTGGAAGAGACCATCGTTTCCTACAAAGAGCAGATGGACGTTCTGGAGAAGCTGTGTCAGGAGAAGGACGAGTGTGTCAGCCAACTGTCCCAGGAGAAGAGGAGGAAGAGGAAGGAGCTGCAGGAGCTGCTGCTGTGCCTTGCAGGGGAGGGCACAGAGTGCCAGGACGTGATGCTGGCAGCCACCCAGGCACCTGCTGCCCAGACCCCCTCACACCTCGCAGGGCCCCTGAAGATGGAAGTCAGGAAGGACCAGCAAGAGTTGGAAGGCGTGTGTCTTGAAGAAAACTTGGAGCCTGGCCCTCGAGAGGCTCGCGCGCTTGGGCCCCTTGAGAGCCCCACTGCAGAGCCTCCCGTTCTGCTGCTGCCTGCTGTCAAACCCCACCAAGAACCCGCAGTCTTGGGCCAAGAGTCCTGCCTCCCCTTCTTCTACAAGGCTGGTAGAAATGATTCATTTGCGATAATCAACTTGTAAAGAACTGGTACCCTCTTCTTCAAAACAGACTTTTGGACATGACAGTTCAATTATAATGGTGTGATGGGAGAAAATGGATGACTGTGGTCCAAGAGATTTCTGGGAGGAGTTCCAAACTCTAGGCATATGTGAGAGTCCATTGGTTAATAGAAAAAAGGTCCAGGTTAGGGTTTTTAAAAGGATTAATTTCCTTAGAAGAAGATAGGGAGCAAGAACACAAGTTATAGAAATATTTTTTGACTTACTGCTATGTTAGTAAACTCATTATTGTATTTTCTGATCTAACCTTATGCTAATTTATGGAGAATTCACAATTCTCTCATTCTTACAAGTGAGTTCAGGATTTAATGTTACATTTTATTGTTTCCATGAATTTTTCACAATTGTGCTCTGTGCCATTAACAGCAAATTTTGTTTGTATTTTAATATACAATAATTGGTACACTGAGGCAATAAAAACCCAGTGAAAACTGGAAAGAAGAAAAGGTTAATTTTTCCCATTTGGAAAAATTATTAGTAAAATCTATGTAGATATGCTCTAATTTAAAAACAAACACCAAAGATATTCAGGAATGTAATACAAAACACAGTAGTGAGAATATCAAGCATCTCAATTTTTCACTTGTGGACTGTCAATATGTGTGATAACTGATATTGTGGCATGTTGTTCATTGAATAAAATATTCAAATTCATTTCTTTTCATTTCCATTCACAGACTGCTTTAGATATTTAGAAAATTAAAAATTGCTAGGAGGGGGCCGGGAGTTTGGCCTAGTGGTAGAGTGCTTGCCTAGCATGCACGAATACCCGAATTGGATTCCTCGGTACCACATCCATAGAAAAAAGCCGAAGTGGTGCTGAGGCTCATGTGGAGCTCTAGCCTTGAGAAAGTCACTTACTCCTATAATCCTAATTGTTCAGGAGGCTGAGATCTGAGGACTGCTGTTCAAAACCAACCCAGGCAGTAGTCCTCCTGAGACTCTTAGCTCTGATTCAAACTCCGGAAACAAAGCTGTGACTCAAAGTAGTAGAGCACAGCACCCAGGCCCGAATCCAAGCTTTACAACCAACAAAAAAAGAAAAGGAAAAGGAAAAAAATTAAAATAAGGTAACTTGTTACTGAATTACACTATTAGTACAAGCTACCTGGGAGGGTGAGATGTGAGGATCATGGTTTGAAGCTAAATGGGACAGAAAACGGCTGAATGACTCATTTCCAATTAACCACACACAGAGAAGGAAACAAAGCTGTGTGGCTCAAGAGGTAGAGTACTAAGTCTGTGCAGAAAAGCTCAGGGACAGCACCCAGGACCTGAGCTTAAGCTGCAAGACAGGCACAAAAAACAAAACAAAACAAAAACATTTTGGTTGTGGCAAAATTTCTGGTTTGGACAGTGCTGGTGTAGCTATGTGGTTCATTACACAAAACTAGTGGCACATGAAAGTTAGTGTTCAAGTTTCCCATGATGAAACCCTCCTTGCCTCCAGTGGGAAAGAGTCATAACAAATTTTGCCTGAATAGACTGAAGTTATATTTCAGTGATTGCCATAATTATTCTCCTCTGAGTAAGTTCATCTCTCTTTCCACCAGGAAGTGCAGTCTAATCTCTCTCCTTATCTGGGTTGGCTTTGTAACTTTTTATGACCAGAAAAGAAGTGATGGAAGCTGAGTGCTGGTAACTCATACATATAATCTTACCTATTCAGGAGGCTGCAATTTGAGGATCAAGATTCAAAACCAGCCCAGGAAACAGAACTCTGTGAGACTCTCATCTCCAATTAACCACCAGAAACCTGAAGTGGTGCTAGTCTTGAGCTGGAGGTCTCCAGGACAGCACCCAGGTCAAGCCCTACAACCGACAAAAAAAATGATGCTGTTGAGTGTAGCCTGTAACCCGTAACAGGTCCTGTCCTGCTCTTTACTTTTGTCATTTGTGCAAATGGTGAAGGTGTAAAGAAACTTCAGCTAGAATCTTTTGGTGGGGAGATGATGAAGAAGGCTCCTAAATATCTGACTTACTGTTGCTTTTCCTTACTCAGTACTTTGTGGCCTCTTTGCAACAACAAAAAAAGCATTCTAGAGGACAAAGAAAAATGATAGTTTGAAGAAACCTAACAAATACAAGAGCTAGAATCAGATGTGGAAGGAATGTCAGTATTATCAGACCAAACATTTTCTAAGTAATAACTTAAGTACTAAACATATTAATGGAAAAATATACAAGATGCAAGGACACATACAAGATGTAAGCAGAAATACAGAAATTCTAAGAATCAAAAAGAAACATAGAGATTCAAAACCATAACAGAAATGAAAAATGCCAATGTGCCGGTCACAGCCAGAAAATGAATCTCTGAGCTTGAGAATATGGAAATAGAAACTTTTCAAACTGACAGTAAAAACGTAATCAATATGCAAAAACTATACGAGAGCCAGATATGCACCATGGAAACACCATGAAGAGAGGGAAAAAGGAACAGACAATGTCGACAGATCTGGGACATTCAGAGAACATCAAGCAGAATCGGCTAAGAACACTCCTCCTAGCTACTACAGATCCAACATTAAGAGAAGCAAGTTTAAAAAGTCAAGAGCAGAAAGCCAGTGCTGACAGAAATGGGAAACCCCGAGTTTCTTCCTAAAACTCTAATTTTGTATTTTCTAGCTGTAATCTTATTATGGAATATTCCAGGAATTTTTCTGAAAATGTCAGTTTTTACAGTTAAAGGCAGTGGACTTAGGGAAAAATAGAGAATTAGAAAAAAAAAGGAAAATTATATAGGCAACTAACAGGATTTGGCTCAGACTTTCAACCACAGGAAAAGTGATGATGGGTGCACAGTGTTTCCTCCTGATTGTATCTATATTATTTCAAATCTTAAGTTTTGACAGTCCCCACTGAATTTTTCAAATTATGATCATAATAAGCCATGCTCCCAAATGAATATGTGATCATCTGTGGAAAATCATAGACATAATTTCAAAATAGAAGTATGGAAATTTGTTAGCACATCGATAAAACAATGCAACTAACAGAAAATACACTTTCATAATTAACAGAATAAATAATAAATGAGCATGAATGGATGCTGATAACTTCTAAATTTGTTATCAAAATGTTATATATTTGGAGATTTTAAAAAACTAGCTGGTTGCTGTAGCTCACACCTGCAATCCTAGCTACTCAGGAAGCTGAAATCTGAGGATTATGGTTGAAAGCCATTCTGGGCAGGAAAGTCTTCAAAGGAACTTAGGCTCAATGGTTTCCCTCATTTGTCATAATCAGTAGAAATCTTGGGCTCTCCTAACAGAGATTTGCAATAGAGCAAAACCTTGATACATAAGACCATATAGTGTGATGTTAAATGAAAGGATCTCTAGGATATAGAAACATAAGCCATATAATGAATGATTATTGTCCTTAATGTACTATGTTATCTCTCATCTCTTTTGCTGTCCCTTGGTTATCTCATATTGTTACAGTATCTCACTTTGTTACCTGATATATCGGATATATTTGTGTTTGGTTATTTGAAATTGGATAGGGAAGGAGGAAAACAAGATGAGGGGTGGGGGTGGGGGGAAGGGAAATGAGGACCAAGACATGTGATAGGGTATCAATGTATGTGAATTAATGCACCTTCTACATGAAAAAAAAATAATTCCCTGAGTCTAATTTTAAAGTGGTGGTATTGGTGGTGGTTTGGGTACTGGGGCTTGAACTCAAAACCTCATGCTCTCACTTGAGTTTTTTCACTTAAGGCTAGTACTCTATCATTTGAGCTGTACCTCATTTTCTGCCTTTTGCTGGGTAACTGGAGATGAGTTTCTCAGATGTGTCTGCCTGGCTGGCTTTGAACCATGATCCTAAAGCCTCAGCCTCCTGAGTAGTTAGGATTATAGGCATGAACCATGGATGCCCAACAGACATGAAATTTTTAAGTCTTTAACTATTAGTTTTTGAAGGACATAATAAGTTCTACTAGTTTAGAGTCAATCTGTAACTCATAGCAATTGGAAAAAATGAAACTGACTTAGCTCAGTTCACTGGCATCCCAAAGCTAGTCAGGGCTTTCAATTTCTTTCTATTCCTTAGCCCAATCCAAAGCCATAGATTTTTGGAGTTAGACTTATGAGACATATACAAATTTCAAATATCAATTTCATTTTCTAAATTCTGATTGCTTTGCTTGCTCATCCCTCCCACCTGACAGCAGTGACTTAATTTGTGCAAATCCAGAGTGAGAGTATTTCCTTTTTCCTCAGCCAATTCATACATCTTCTGAGTCCTTTCCTATTTCCCTTCCAGCCTCAGTGATGGTGTACACTGGGGCAGTTCCCCCAGTGGCTCTTACACAAACCATGCTGATTCCCTGTCATCCCAGCGCCTTGATGATCTCCTTTTACTACATCGTAATCTTCATTTTGTCTCCACTCAGTGCATAAGCAAATTTACTGCCATGCAAACAGATAGGATGCTATGTTTCTTCTCATTATTACTTGCCTTTAAGTAGTTGTATAAAGGAGCTGCCGTTTAACAGAGCAGAGTTTATGACTACAATGGTCATGCTACTTCTAGTCTGCAGTGTCTTTCTCAGTTACTTCTGTGTCCCTCCTGGATGATGGGAAATTTCAGGAAACCACAATGGGCTAGCTCTCTTCTGACTTAAGATTAACCCTTTTTCTTTCTTTCTTTCTTTCTTTCTTCCTTCCTTCCTTCCTTCCTTCCTTCCTTCCTTCCTTTCTTTTTTGTCAGTCATGGGACTGGAACTCTGGGCCTGGGAGCTGTCCTGAGCTCTTCAGCTCAAGGCTAGCACTCTACCACTTGAGCCACAGTGCTGCAAGAGGTTTTCTGGTGGTTAACTAGAGATAAGTGTCTCATGGACTTACATGCCCAAGTTGGCTTTGAACTGTGATCCTTAGATCTCAGCCTCCCGAATAGCTAGGATTACCAATGGATGGCTGAGGTGTAAAGCAATCAGATTCTTGTAGCATTTCCAAGTCAGAGTTGTTCTACTCCTAGGGAGAAGTCCTATCTGTCAACTGACCACTATCTCCAAAGAAAAAAGGGTATGGAAGGCACTGGGGAGGAGTGTCTTCTAGGGTATGACTATGAAAGGGGGGGTTCACCATTCTTTTCCTATAGTTAACCTGCCCTAGTTAACCTAGTTATCTAGGACATATAATAAGGGAGTATGTATGTGTGCATGTGTGGGTGAGGGTGTGTGTATGTGAGAGACAGAGACAGAGAAAGACAGAATGTGTATGCACTAGAGTTTGAACCCAAAAGTTTAAGCTCCCGCTGAGTATTTTTATTCATAGCACTCTACTACTTGAGCCATGCCTGCACTTGCAGCTTTTTGTTGGTTAACTGGAGATAATAATCACATGGATTTGTCTGAACTGGACAAAGTTTGGAACCTGGATCTTCAGACCTCCTCCTGAGTTAGAGGCCCAGGCCACCAGTGTCCAGCTAAGTAGAGACCTTAACTGAGTCCCTGACACACCTGGGTAAGAGATGCTGCATGTCTGGCCACAAGGAAGTGATCCTGGTGCAGGCTACTGTAGGGCAGAGAGGTGGAGAGTGCTGGCTGCATATCAGCCAGGGCAGTCAGGCAGTGTACACTTCTCTCCACATATCATAATGTGTTTTGCACACTAATGAAACTCAGCTGGCAGAACCCAGGTAGTTTTCTTATGTCCAGGAGAAAACAGTAGCATTGGAATTCCTTGCTGCTTTTCCTGCGTCAGTGAAGTTTTAGTGACAGAAATCAGCTTTATTATCCATCTTGAAAACTTTCTGCCTTGAATTCACTTCTCAGATTACACCCTCCCTTGGTTGTATATTATTTCTTTCCTTTCTTTCCTTTTCTTTTCTTTTTTTCTTTTCTTTTCTTTTTTTCTTTTTTTTTTGCCAATCCTAGGGCTTGAACTCAGGGCCTAGGTACTGTTTCTGAACTTTTCTGCTCAAGGCTAGACCTCTACTATTTAAGCCAGAATTCCACATCTAGTTTTTTGAGATGCAATTTATTGGAGATAAGAGTCTCACAGGGCCAGGATTGTGGCCCAGTGTTGAGAGTGCTTGCCTAACATGCACAAAACCCTGGATTCCATTCCTCTGTACCACATATACAGAAAAAGCTGAAAGCGGTGCTGTGGCTCAAGTGGCAGAGCAGTAGCCTTGAGAAAGCTCAAGAACAGTGCCCAGGCCCTGAGTTCAAGCCTCAGGACTGGCAATAAAAAAGAAAGAAAAAGAAAAGAGTAAAACAGACTTTCCTGTCTAGGCTAGCTTTGAACTGCAATCCTCAGATCTCAGCATCCTGAGATGCTAGGGTTACAGATATGACCAACCAGCACCCAGTGGTATATTATTTCTAATATTTCCTTATCACTTATGTTATCACTTAAAAGAATTGATTTTATTAAATTTCAGGCAAAGTAACCTTCACAGGATTGTTACTATACTGTTAGTATATCAAAAAGACAATTGCACACCTGTTTTTATTGAAGATACATTCACGATACCCAAAATAAAGAAACATTTCAACTGACAAATGTACAAAGAAAAGGGGGTCTATATCCACAACAGAATGTTCTTCACCCATAAAAGCAATTGATGAAATCCTGTTATTTTTGGCAACATGGACCATTATATATATTTTTTTTCTATTGTCAGTCTTTTTTATTTTTTATTTTTTTAAATAATTTTTATTGTGATTAATAGAAGGGTTACATTATATTCACCAGATAGAAGGTGCATAACTTCACAAACATTGATACCCTTTCTCATGTCTTGGTCCCCATTTCCCTCCCACCCTCCCCGTGCTTATCTTGATTGCCCCCTCTTCCCTATCCAATTTCAAATAACCAATTAAGCACATATAAAATATATCAGATAAGGGGAAAAATTGTAACAATATGAGATAACCAAGGGATGGCAAAAGAGATGAGAGATAACATAGCACATTAAGGACAACAGTCACTCATTATATGGCTTCTGTTTCCTTATCCTGAAGGTCCTTACATTTAGTGTTGTACTGTTTGGCCTAATGTCTCTAGATTTTGTTCTATTGTAAATCTCTGCTAGGAGGGCCCAAGGTTTCTACTGATTTTGACAAATGAGGGAGACTATTGGGCCTATGTTCCTTTGAGTCTGGCTTACTTCTATTAATATGATTTTTTCTAAGTCTTTCCATTTCCTTACAAATGGGGCGATGTCGTTCTTTCTGACAGCAGCATAGAATTCCATTGTGTACAAATACCACATCTTCAACTGGGGGGCATCTGGGTTGGTTCCATATCTTTGCTATGGTAAATAGTGCTGCAATGAACATTGCTGTGCTAGTGGATTTAGTATGTCCTTGTTTCTGAATGATTGGGTAAATGCCAAGTAGTGGAATTGCTGGGTCATAGGGGAGCTCTATGTTTAGTCTTTTGAGGCACTGCCATACTGCTTTCCATAGTGGTTGAAGGAGTTTGCACTCCCACCAACAGTGTAGTAGTGATCCCTCCTGGCCACATCCCCTCCAGCATCTGGTGTTATTAGTTTTCTTGATCCTGGCCATTCTAACTGGAGTGAGGTGGAATCTTAGTGTTGTTTTGATTTGCATTTCTTTTATTACCAGAGATGTCAAGCATTTCTTCATGTGTCTATAGGTCATTTTTGTTTCTTCTTCAGAGAAGACTCTAAGTCTTTGGTCCATCTTTTAATGGGATGGTTGTTACTTTGGAGACTAGTTTTGGAGTAATTCAATTTTTGAGCTGTTGATATATTTTAGATATGAGGCCTTTGTCCGTTGTATGGTTAGTGAAGATCTCCCATTGTTTAATTTACTAGCTATGTCCTTTGCCCTACAGAAGCTCTGCCGTTTAATGCAGATGGACCATTATATTTAAAGAAATAAGCCAGACACAGAAAAGCCATTAACAAATTATGTCACTCATACAGAATTTATAGAAGCCGATCACACAGAAGAGAGAAGTTCGAAGGGTACTAGAGGTTGGGGATGAAGAGCTGCGGTACGTATATATACATATACATAAGCTTATAGTTAAACAGGTATAATAAATTCTGATGGTCTATTGTTTTATCATTACCATGATATGATGATTACCAATATTGTATAAGGTGTTTCACATCACCTAACAAGAGGATCCAGAGTGTTCTTACCACAAATAAGTAATAACTGAAATAAGTAATAACTGAATAAGAAAACATGCTAAATACTCTGTGACTGTTACACATATCCTCATGTGTAACATTAATGTGTACTCTTATGTGGCAACTCAAAAGGATTTTTTTAAATATTGATGTACTCCAGTTACAACTACAGCTAATAGAAATTTTGGGATCAATTTATAACTTGAAATGTAAAAAATGTATTTACAATAATGACTGCCTATGAGAAGGTCTAGAAAAATAAAATTGGAAGTGAAGAACAAAACCAGTAATTTCTTATTATAAGAGGACAAAGAGAGGAGGGCAGGCAGGCCAAAATAGAGACAAGTGTAAAGAAATAGACACAGACAAAATATAGCCCATGTGCCTCAAGGAATGCACTTAAATATCTGTGTCATTGTAGAAGGAATTCAGCAGGAACATCTTTACCTTTCCTTCTAAATCTTACCTTCCACAAATAAGCTAATTACTCCATGTGGAAATAATTTTGTTTTTTATTTTCATTTGTGAGCCGCTGGTGCAAAGCCTGTCTTTAATTTGGTATATTTTGCTGCATCTCTTGATGAAAATGTCAGAACATTTGGCTTTTGGCCTTAGTCCCACACTTTATCAAGTTGCTTGACCTCTATGGAACTTTGCCTCTTCACTTGAAAAGTGGAAATATTACAAAATTCCTTCATGCTTTCTCATATGTGAGATTTAAGGACTTCACATTTTCTTTCGACTCTAACATATGGTTGATTTTTTTCCCATTAAATTCCTATTACTATTTTGCTGTTGTTGGTGTTGCTGTTTTTGTTGGTCGGGGGGAAGTGTGTGTGTGTGTGTGTGTGTGTGTGTGTGTGTGTGTGCGCGTGCGTGTGTGTGTGTGTGTGTGTGTGTGTGTGTGTGTGTGTGTGGACTGAGCACTGTTCCTGAGCATTTTTTTCCCATTCTTGGGCTTGAGCTCAGGGCCTGAGCAGTGTCCTTCAACTTTCTCAAGGCTAGAGCTCTACCACGTGAGCCTCCGCACCATGTCCAGCTTTTTTTCTATGTATGTGGTACCAAGGAATCGAACCCAGGTCTTCATGCATGCTAGGCAAACACTCTACCACTAGGCCAAACTCACGGCCCTGTCCCTGAGCATTTTTGTTCATGGTTTACACTACAACTTGAGCCACACTTCTACTGGATTCTTGGTGATTTATTGGAGATAAGAGTCCCTGGACTTTCCTGCCTTGGCTATGAACCACCATCCTGAGATCTCAGCCTTCTGAGTAGCTAAGATTACAGGTATGAGCCACTGATGTCTGGTTGTCTTTTTTACCTTTACTCCAGTACCATGCATACACACTCTCCTCCATAAAGACTAGAAAGCTAGTGGGAAGACACAGAAACATGTTTATTTAGGGCAACTAATCCCTACTACCATGCCAAGTTGGTTTTAAAACAACTAAATGTACTGTCATTTTGTATATTCATGAACATTATAAAGTTACTGCACAGCCCTGGGTGAGAAGAAGCTGTTACTTGGGTTGGTGCTTACAGCAGGTCAATGGTAGTGTATAGACTGTGCTGTCTTAACAATGTAATTTATTGATAAGAATGTGCATAGAGCCTATCTCTTCACCCATGCCTTTGAACAATCACAGATCAAATGGCATGCAATCATGACTCTTTTTCCCTCCCTCCAGCACCAACCTTTTGAAGCCACTGCAAGGTAGACTTGTTTTTTCTGTGACTTTCAAGTTCTATTTCAATAGCCCTGCTTGAAAATCCAGTTACTATGGTGATGTGTTCCACGGCAAACAATCTCCCGATCAACCAAGTAATACCCTAGTCAGAAAAGTGGTATCTATGGTTCATGCTTCAGCAAAAGGGCGACAGATCTATGGTTTTATTTCCAACTGAGATGTTTTTAATAGGTAGTTTGAGCTCTGGAATTGGAGCCAGAATAGGAACTGATCTAAATTTAGCAGGGTCTCTCTTGAAGGACATTTCCTAGACAGATTCAATATGGTATAAATTGGAATATACTCAATTTTCGTGACACAATTTGACTTTTTCTGTGATTATGGGATGCAAACAGACTTGTTGCAAAGAGAGAGAAAGCTGGTGCCCAGAGAACAGACAGGACAATTTCCTTCAGAAGCTCCCTTGCTGTCTGGCATTCCTACTCAGCCAAGTGTCCGCTCATGGATTCTGGCTCTGCTTTACCAGCAAAAGGTATGAGCAGTGAAAGGTCTCCTCTCACTGCTGGGAAGTGAACTTAGCATTTTGAGTGGCTTCTCGAAATGCGTTTTCCCTAACTAAAGTTTTTAAGTCAAGGATTAGATTCAATAATAGCCTGTGTTGTGATCTATAGGGGGTTGTAGTTGATTGCTCAATTAATACCATTCTGTTCTACTTATATGACAAGCTATATACTGAGTTTTGAACAATTGACTCCAAGAAAAACTTCTGAAAGACGAAGTATTATTATGGATGACTTTGTAAAAAATGACAGAAACTACCCCCTTAGTTTTTATCCACATTCAGCAATTAAGGTAAGATTGAGTAGAATGACAGATTCATGGCACTTAATATATTGGTGCTCAATACACTGATAAAATAGAAATAAATCAAATCCAAAAGTCCTTTGACATGTGGCACATATTAATGTATTATTAAGCCAGGTGTCAATGGCTCATGCCAGTAATCCTAGCTATTTAGGAGGCTGAGATTGGAGGATGGAGGCTCCAAAACAGCTGGGGTAGAAAAGCCCACAAGACTCCATCTCCATTCAATCAGCAAAACACTCAAAGTGGCTCTATGACTCAAGGGGTAGAACACCACCTTGAGCACAAAAGCTTAGGGACAGCACCCAAGTCCTGAGTTCAAGTCCCAGGACCTGACATTTGAGCAACAGCACCACTTCGGCTTTTTCTGTGTATGTGGTACCGAGGAGTCAAACACGGGGCTTTGTGCATGTTGCCACTATGTTACACTCCCAGCCCTTAAATACAAATTTTTATCCCAGCTTACCTTTACTTGCTTTTAGGAGACTTTTCCCTTCAAAAGTCTAGATAAAGCTATCAGTCAAACCCTTCCACAAAGATACCAACCAAAAACAAACAAACAAAAAAAAAAACAATCTAGAGCTCTGTGTGTTAATAAAGTGGACCATAAAACTGCATTTGATCAAATGCTGAAAATTAACAGGGTCACAGTCTGCAAATATGAACATCTGATGACATAAGCATTAACATCTCAAATTAATATCTGCTCTGAAGCACCCACACAGCTGGAGACAAAATGCAAGCTATGGTGATTCTCTAGTGTGCACAAATTGGCAATAAGGCCGAATCAGCAAATATTTTTTTTTTATCATTACAAGGAACCTCTTTCTACCTTGGAGACTGTGGATTTAATTGTAATCTCTATTTATAGTTACTAATCCAAATGCATAGGCCGAATAATTATCTTTTTAATACTAGGACACTTTTTCTTCCACTCTGATAAAAGATCTAGTCCTTCAGACTATGGGTCTGAGTGTGTGTACGTGCCTATGTCTGTGTGCCTGGAAGCTGACTACACAGTATCCATTAGCTATAAGTCCTTGTTCATTTGAAACCTTTTCTTGACTGCTAAATTATAAAGCATAATTTCAAATCAAAATGCTAAGAACCTTATTAACTAAGCTCAGTGGCCATTTTCCCAGCTCTACTGTCATAAATGCTGCTCAAACCTAAAAAATCTTTCTAAATATCAGTTTCATGAATTATATTGTTCTCCATCCAGGCATTTTGCAAAATGTATTAGAAGTGGGTTTTGAAATTGGGGATTCAGCTCAATGGAAGACCACTTGCCTGGGAAGTGCAAGGTCCTGAGTTTAGTCCTCAGCTCTGCAAAAACAAAACAACAGCAAAAACAACAACAACAACAACAACAACAACAACAACAACAACCCTAGAGTTCTAGTAACTGGTTTGATTAATATATGCTCTCTCTTTCCTTTTCTTTAGACCTTTTTTCTTTTCTCTTTCTCTTATTCTTTTATTCTTTTTTCCTTTTTTTGCTGCTTCTGGGCTGAGCACTGTTTGCGTTTCTATTTTCGTCAAGATGAGCACTCTACCACTTGAGCCATAACACCATTTTCACCTTTTTGGAGTGGTTCATTGGTGGTAAGAGTCTCACTGAGTTTCCTGCTCAGGGATGGCTTTGAACTTTAGCGATCCTCAAATCTCAACCTCTTGAGTAGCTAGGATTACAGGTGTGAGCCACTGGCACCCAGTTTTGCTTCTTAGATTTTTCAAACCAAGCTGGTACTCTACCATTTGAGACACATCTATATTCTACCTTTTTACTGGTTAATTGGAGATAAGAGTCTCTAAGATTTGTCTGTCCTAGACTTGTCTGTCCAGGCTGGCTTTCTCAAGTCTTCTCCTCCTAACTAGCTAAGATGACTACGGGCCTGGCTGCCAGCACCTAACTGCTCTGCTGTCTCTTATTGTGGATGCATCTCTTCTGGCCGCCCTCCACTCCATGATCTCAACCCTGCCCACCTCTCATTCCCCAGATCTACCTCTTGCACCTGCTTCTCTTCATTTCAGATGGAGAGCAAGAAATATTTATTGAAAAATAATACTTCTAGCTGTGGCGCATGCCTGTAATCCTAGCTACTCAGGAGGCTGAGATCTAAGGACTGTGGTTTGAAGCCAGCCCAGACAGGAAGACTAAGAGACACTTATCTCCAATTAACCTCCAAAAAGCTGGAAGTGGAGCTGTGGCTCAAATGATAGAGGACTAGCCTTGAGCAAGAAAGTTCAGACAGCCTTGAGTTCAAGTCCAAGAAGGAAGAAAAAAGAAAAAGAAATAAAAACCCACCAAGACAACAGGTATCAATTTCTTCCATTTACCCCCAAATAATCTCTTGTTGTCTCTAATTATAAAGGCTTCCTTTTGCCACTATAGCCCTGTACTCAAATTTTTTTTACTGAGAATCATTTCTCATCCTTTCCCCCTCTATCTCCCTGATCAAATCAAGCTCCATCCTGCAGGTTATGTCTGCACTTCCTTATGTCCTTTTTCCTCACCATTCCAGGCCCAACCTCCTCAATTTACATTCTCCTTACTGTCCATATACACTGTAAGTTAGCGAAATGGCCATCCAATTCCAGTTACCCAAATCTAAAATGACTGCAGTACCCAATACATAGAGTTGACATTTTTAAGTTTTCCCCATGGTAAGAGAGAAAGAAAGAACGAGAGAGACAGACAGACA
Source organism: Megascapheus bottae (assembly GCF_031878675.1). Classification (NCBI taxonomy): domain Eukaryota; kingdom Metazoa; phylum Chordata; class Mammalia; order Rodentia; family Geomyidae; genus Megascapheus; species Megascapheus bottae. The sequence goes on from NC_143510.1 coordinate 41,470,704, forward strand.
CACACACACACACACACACACACACACACACACACACACACACAAAGCCAGAGACAGAGATAGACAGATAGACAGCAGACAGACAGACAGAGCCAGAGAGCCAGAGCCAGAGCCAGAGCTAGACAGAGATACAGACAGACTTACAGACAGCCAGAGAGCTTGAGAACCAGAGACAGAGACAGAGACAATCTATGACATTTGATTTATTTTTTGACCTTTAATCTAATAACTAAGGTTTTCATATATTGTTGGTGAGGCTTCCACTGCAGAAAACTGCATAGTGATATATTATCAGATTAAGCATTTACCTATCTTGTATCCCAGCCTTCCATTCCTAAGCATTTATCCAAGAGAAATCATTCTAGGCATTTAACTTCACCCCAAAGACAGGCGCTTTTCTACATATAGCAATAGCTCAGAAGAAGACTGTGGCTGGAGCTCTGCATTTTTTAAGTTAAGCATTTTAAAGTGCTTGAAAAGCACAGAACAGGGAACAGTGTGTTTAGAGAAACAGACCACAGACTTTCTAATTACATTAAAGAAGCAGGCAGAACTAGACTGTTAACTTCATTATTTTCCCCAGACACTGAACTTGTCTTCAGTTACACTGGCAGACATGCTGTGTGGAAGTGTGCTTGCCGCCTCAATGGTGTGGCCCGTTCCATTTCTAGTAGACACAACTAATGAATGCCGGGAAGAGGTGACAGTTGCCAAATAGCAAACAGGCCTTTCCGTCATTAAATCTGTACAGGTTGTGGCAAGCTCCTCTCTGTGAATACCCTAGGGCACTTCACAAATGTCATCTATTATACCTGTTCAACATCAATGGAAGCAAGAGGAATAAGTACATCCCCTTCTCCTCAGTTAGAGGGAAAAAATGTCTTTGACAGGAAAGAGAGAGAGAGAGAGAGAGAGAGAGAGAGAGAGAGAGAGAGAGAGAGAGAGAGAGAGAGAGAGAGGAGAGAGAGAGAGAGAGATGCTTGTTCACTAAACAAGCTGAAGAGCAGAGACTAACACAGGTCGCTGGCCCAAGACTACAGTATCCAAACCTGAGAGGTCAAACTGCCCTCAAGACAGATTAGTTAGGCCAGTGACATGGGATGAGGAGAAAGGAGCCAATTAATTGCTTGACATTTTCATTTCTCAGTTATATACATATATGATAAGCATGTATATGCATATATAATATGTACATTCACAAACGTGCCTGTATATAAAAACAATACATACATAGATATGTATGTGAAGGTACATGCACGTATCTGCATGTATGCACATACCATACTTTTCTTTGTATCCTCCAATACATAGCACATGTAGCTGTGCTGTATTAATTTCATTTGTACAGTACCCCGACAATAAAAAATAAAATAAAATATAAAAAAATCTATCCACTTAAATATTCAAAATGATTTTAGTAAGTTTATACAGTGACACAACTACCATGAGAGTCCAGATTCAAAGTTATTTCTACTATACTTCAACTGTGTCCCATTCATTTTCAGATAACTCATACTCCTGCCCTCAGTACCAGGTAACTGTGATTTGCTTCCTGTTCATGTAAATTTCATGTAAGAAGTGTGTGTTTGTAGACATGTATGTATGTATGCATATATATGTGTGTGTATGTGTGTAGACATGTATGTGTCCATACAATATCCAGTAGTGGACACTGAACTCAGAACCTTATCCTTGCTGGACAATTGCTCACTTGATTGACACCCCCAGTCATTATGTTTTTAGTTTTTTACATGTAATCTCACACTACCTTTGCATAGCCTGGCCTCAAACTGTGACCTTCCTCCTTCTACTTCCTGAGTAGCTGGGAATACAGGCATATACTCTCACCCCCACCGCGAAATTTCATATAAACAGAGGATGGAGGAGGAGAAGTTGCTGAGGCTGTGTGGAGTGTGGGGTCAGAACTTGACCATTGCTTTTTCTCTTTAAGCTGGAAAATACCAGGCACTAGTAAGCAATCCTTGGCTTTGGATGATTCCGAACAAGGCAGTCTTTTGAGGATAGAATCCACACTCATTTCAAGGATTATTTATAAAATCTTTAAAGCATTTGTTCTGGATGATTTTATACAATAAAATTTTACAAATTATTATTATTATTATTATTATTATTATTATTATTATTTGCCAGTCCTGGTCTTGAACTCAGGGCCAGAACACTGTCCTTGGACTTTCTCAAAGCTAGAGCTCTACCACTTGAGCCACAGCACCACTTCCGGCGTTTTTCTATGTATGTGATACCAAGGAATCAAACCTAGGTCTTCGTGCATGCTAGGCAAACACTCTACAAGTAGGCCAAACTCCCGGCCCCAAAATTATTTTTTTAAGGCAAATAAACTTCTCCCCTTAGGAAATGAAATCCATCAAATCCATCCAAGAGCTCCAACTCCAAGATTTATAAAGCAGCCAAATCTTACATTTTTACCTGACTTTTTGTCAGCTACATTTTAAAATATCAATTATTTGGTATCAATGTAGCCATGTTTTTCATACATCTTGAAGCTCTGTTTTTAGTTATATAATCTATAGGACTACGACACTCTCTAGAAGCTCACCTCATCCTTAGTAATGTCTAGGTTTTGAAATCTATTTTGTATGATAGTAACAAAACCATTAAAATGTGTTCCAGCTACTGAACAGGCAGAATTCGTTCCATTTCTATTACTTTTTTTTTTGCTAGTTCTGAGGCTTTAACTGAAGGCATAGGCACTGTCCATGAGCTTTTTGCTCAAAGCTAGCACTGTACCACTTGAGCCACAACTCCCCTTCTGGGTTTTTGGTTAATTCAAGTCTCAAGGACTTTCCTGATCAGGCTGACTTTCACTAGGATCCTCATATCTCCACCACCTAAGCAGCTGGGATTACAGGCAGGAGCCAGTGGTACCTGACTCATTTCTATTACTATTTTCTGTTTATCTACACATCAGGTTTATTTTTTCAAAAGAGGCATGAAGTCGGCTGTTCTAAGATCAAGTACTCCAGAACTGGGAAGAATAAATGTCAGAAGAGGAGTAAAAAATAAAAGTATAGGGCCGGGACTTTGGCCTAATGGTAGAGTGCTTGCCTAGCATGCATGAAGACCCGGGTTTAATTCCTCAGTACCATATACATAGAAAAAAGCCAGAACATTTACCCAATCATACAGAAACAAGGACATACTAAATCCACTAGCACAATGATGTTCATTCAGCACTATTTACCATAGCAAAGATATGGAACCAACCCAGATGCCCCTCAGTTGATGAGTGGATCAACAAGATGTGGTATTTGTACACAATGGAATTCTATGTTGCTGTCAGAAAGAATGACATTTGTAAGGAAATGGAAAGACTTAGAAAAAATCATATTAAGTGAAATAAGCCAGACTCTCAAAGGAACATAGGCTCAATGGTTTCCCTCATTTGTCATAATCAGTAGAAACCTTGGGCTCTCTTAGCAGAGATTTACTATAGAACAAAACCTAGATACATAAGACCATATGGGATGATGCTAAATGAGAGGACCTCCAGGATATAGAAACAAAAATGAGTGATTGTTGTCCTTACCGTACTATGTTATCTCTCATCTCTTTTGCTGTTCCTTGGTTATCTCATATTGTTATAGTATTTCATCTTGTTATCTGATATATTGTACATATGCATATTTGGTTATTTGAAATCGAATAGGGAAGGGGGAGGGTGGGGGAGGGAAATGGGGACTGAGACATGAGAAAGGGTATCAATGTTTGTAAAGTAATGCACCTTCTATCTGGTGAATATAATGTAACGCTTCTATTAAATACAATAAAAACTGGGGGGGAAAGCCAGAAATGGTGCTGTGACTCAAGTGGTAGAGCTCTAGCCTTGAGAAAGCTTAAGGACAATGCTCAGGCCCTGAGTTCAAGGCCCAGGACTGGAAAAAAATGAAATAAAAATAAAATTATAAAGGATTTTTTGATAAATTATAATCAATACTAAATATATGACAAAAAGAATAGAGACGTTTAATTAAAAAAGTAAATCCAAGCAAAAACAAAACAAAAGAAAACTTAGTGAGTCCAATGTGTTTCTGGCTTCCATGATATTGGGAGCTGTAGAGTGGAGGGGACTGGGGAGTCATAGCCTCAGTCTACTGTAGTTCCTGGTGTTTGGGCTAGTGATGCATAAAGGCAGAGGGCCAGGTGGGCCTAAGCTTCAGAACTGCATTCTCTTTCAAAATGTCTCTTCTTTTCATACCAGGAGCCACTGGTGGTCCCAGTGAGCTTTGTTGCCTGTTCAATTCAGATCCCCTCCTCCCAGTTTGTGCACCACTGGAAGCACAGGTTTGAGTCTTGAGTATTCCCTCTGTGCTTTGAGGAGCCAGCAAAGTAAGCAGAGCTCTGAGATCTGCACTGAAGAGGGAACTTGGCTTTCTGCTGCTTTCCGATTCTGCCCAACAGTAAATCACTCCCTTTTTTTTTTTTCTTCTTTTTTTTTTTTACCAGTCCTGGGCTTGAGGTCAGGGCCTGAGCACTGTCCTTGGACTTTCTCAAGGCTAGAGCTCTACCACTTGAGCCTCAGCACCACTTCTGGCTTTTTTCTATGCATGTGGTACCGAGGATTTGTGCTAGGCAAGCACTCTACCACTAGGTCAAACTCGTGGCCCGTAAATCACTCCTTTTGAGGAGAAAAGTTGGGAAAATCAAGTGATCCACTAGACTTGAGCTCAGAGCACTTAGTCCATCTGGAAACAAAATGTACATGGCAAGGAGGCAGCCTCTGGAGGCTGAGTAATACTCCAGCCATAGGATGAGACCCACTGGCTTCTGAAGTATCCACAAGCAATGGCGCCTGCTTCTTACCACACAAAATGGGGCCAGCAATAAATACACCCTGCACAACTGGTGCTCTCATCTGTCTACACATTGATCTGCAAGTCTGTGTCTGACCCCTTCCCCCATATTCAACTAACTACCTCTCATGGCCATCTGCCAGCCTTACTGAAAGGATTTCCCTGTTGCTTGCTTTCAGTTCCATCCTGGCAACAAAATGCCCTCTCAATGCCCCCAGGATGCCTGGCTGTACCATGCTCATTGTCACATCAAATCACTTCAATGGACTGAAAGCCTGGAGAACTGTATGTTTATCCTGTGGCTAAGCCTGTGGGTCTGCTGTGTCACTAGGGCTTCCTGGCTCACCTCATGGGTACAGCTCCTGATCCTCCATCCTGACTCAATCCCCAACCCCAGAGTTTTCACTGCAGCTTGTCTCCAACTTTTCTTTGTGCCATTTGTTTTCTCTGGGCCTTTTAACTCTTGGATCATTTTTATTGATGTTTGTTCAACTTCATGAATCTGTTCCTTCTAAATCTGTCGATAGTATGTATTCTACTTCAGATATGGTTGGCTCAATTTTTAGAAATTTGTCTTTTAACTCACCATGTCTCTATTTCATATATTCTTTATTTATGTTCATTCTTCCTCTAGTTTCTTGAATGTATATAATATAGTTAGAACTGAATTCGGTGATCTTTTCTATATTATTACTAGATCTGTTTATTTTTCTCATTATGGACCATAGATTTCTATTTATTAAATCAATTTTAATTGGATAGCAATCATTGAAAAGTTTGAATTTTAAAGTATTTCATAACTTCCTGGAATATCTTTCTCTACTTTCCCTTTTTGTTTCTGGCAGGTTCGTTGACTCTGTAACAACAGCAGTATTTCTTGCAATAACAACCACAAGAAGAAAAAATAAAATTCAGTTACCTCCTAACATGCCATTCAGATTGAGGCAAAACTAATATTCTTTTAGTGTTTATATCATAATTACTCTCAGGAAAAGAATTATTTCAATACCTTTTAGGATAGATGTTCAGACTCACAAGACACATATTAGCAAGAGATAGCAATAATAGGTAAAGTTAACTGCATTATGTATGAATGACCAGAAAATGTGGTAGCAGATTGTGAAAAAGAGAAGAGAGAGAATGACTCAGAGGTGATAAATATCTGAGCTGAGGGTGGTGACTCACACTTATAATCCTAACTACTCAGGAAGTAGAGATCAGAAAGACTGTGGTTCAAGACCAGCCCTAAGCATACTCAAGATCCCTTCTTAACCAACGAATAGCTGGTCCAGGTTAAAAGGACACTGGTCCAGGTTAGCCTAGACATAAATGCAAAACACTTCAAAATACAGCAAAGGCACAAAAGTGTGGAGGTGTGACTCAGTTTGGGGAATGCCTGCAAAACCACAGTATCACCAAAAATAAGAAGAGTGAAGTGGCAGTATTTGAATGATATATAAGACCAGGAATAACTATCACATGAAGTCCTTTGCATTGATGAGATCTGCTTTCTCCCCCAAATATCTTTGAATTTTGATGCTTATATGCCTCCTGGAAGTGTTTCTTAAAAGTATTTTTCCAATACAATAAATGAAAAGCTAGGTCCTCTATTTAACCTATATAAACCCAAAATAGGAATAAGGAGACATCTAGAAAATACCTAGGAAAACAGGCTTCAGTGGAGACAGATGCCAGGCAAACTAATCGTGAAAAATATGTTCTTCCTCTTCACAGTCAATTGAAGGAAAGCACAGAAATGTCCTCAAGGCAGGAATTAAGGATTCAGTTTAATTTTATGACCACCTAAAGGACTAAAGGTACCTGAGATGGCAGATGAGTGTAGTTCCTTCTACAAGGCAAGACTTCCACATTTTCACAAAATAGGTTTACTTGTACTATCAGCACTAAAAATAACCATCAGCATTAATTTCTCCACCGTTCTACTTCCAGACAATCCTAAAGTATGCTATCAGTCTGCTAACTAACCTCTCATCGTGGCTATTACACCTACCAGATGGTGGTTGTGCATTCACTCTCCCCACAATATGCCCTGCACAAACGCCGAGGATAATAAACATTTCAGCTGCACAAAAATCGTTCTGAAATTTATGGCAGAATCAGTTCAATTTAAGAAAGAAGACAGCACAGATGTAGCAGAGCAACAGAGATATTAAAATAAAAATACAATTAGCAGGTCTGAAAAGTTAGTGGCATCACTTCATGTTTTATTTTTTTCCACTCTTTCCCCCAACTTGGTGTTAGTAGAAAAAACAAAGATGTTGGGGAACATAAAAGGAGGGCTAATCCTGCTAGCTTTCATGAGGGAGTGAGTTTTGATTAAAAAAATTAGATATTTATATATCCATCTTATCATCCTTCCTCCATCCATTTATGTGGATTTCATGAATCAAAAATAGCACCAGCTAGGGGTTACTGACTCACACCTATAATCCAAGCTACTCAGGAGGCTGAAATCTGAGGCTCATGGTTCAAAGCCAGCATGTGCAGGAAGGTCCGTGAGCGTCTTACCTTCAACAAGCCACTAAAAGGCAGAAAGTGGAGGTATGGCTCAAGTGGTAGAGTGCTAGCCCTGAGCAAAAAATTCTCAGGGACAGGAGCAGGCCCCGAATTCAAGTCCCAGGACAAATACACAGACACACACACACACACACACACACACACACACACACACACAAGTACACAGGAAGCTGGGAAATAAGACAGACAAGGAAAGAGTGCAGGGCAAGATAATAAATAGGAGCAGGTATTTCCAGACAGCAACGCAAAACAATATTAAAATCTAAAGCATAAATTTAGAGAGATTTGCATAGTATCAAGAAGTCATTTATTGTTAGTTTTTCTGCAGTCATAGATAAATGCAGCCAAGAAAATTTCCATTTTCCAAGCTGCAAATTTTCTGAGCACGGTATGATATTAAGCTGTTGAGGTAAAGTGTTGTCCATTGCAACTGCTAGTTTTGAATCTAGCAGGCGTAATCAGCATGAAATGGCAATCTTACACCCCCTCATTGTAATCAGCATGTTATTGTGGCCATATTATGGAACCCAAATAGTCTTCTTATTCTTAATTTCCAAATGTGTTTTAAGAATAAATGATAATAATTTCCAAATCCATACTTTGTATGATTGTGTTTTTCTCCTGAAAATAAGAAGAAATTCACTAATGAATCCATTGACAGAGTGCAACAAAGGTGACAGGACACAGATCTCTAACAGACCTCATCAAGTGGAGACAATACGTAGGATTAACTTGGGGTCCATCTGCTTCTTCCTGCTCAAATGGGAAATGAGATCTGAGTGACAACTTTATTTAGTGAGTCAAGGACTGCTGAAAATTTTATGAAATGGTGTAACACTTATATGCAAAACAGAACACGCTTTTATTAGGAGGGTTTGAGTGATACAGTGAAAATTTCTCATTAGATACTGGTTAATAAAGGGCATGAAATGTAAATTAGCTGAAAGCTTGATCTGCATGAATTTTGCTTCATATTTGTAAGAGCGGCCCTATCACTGCATGCTTATTAATGTCTCATTTATTGTCCTGTCTTATTTTTCAGTCAACTCATTTGAAATCATAAGTATCTATTAGTTACGACTTGATTTAAAACTATCACTGATTGTTTAAACATCTTGCCTTAAAAATTTATAATTCTTTGGATTCAATAACTGTTTCAGTTAAAACAATTTTTTCAATTAGAAACATAGTATCATATACAGACAAACTGAGCAAGGGTTACTGATAGCTGAATAACTCAGAATATTGAATTGTGCATTCTCAAAGTGAAAATAATTCTATGTGAGAGATTGTGTAGCTATCTAGACTAAAATCTACTGGGAATAATAATTCACCTTAACAAATATGATTACAAAAATGCAAAAGCTGATACATATATTGTCATATACAGCTATAGATATTGTGATATATATCTATAGACATAGACATAAAATAAAAGAAATATAATGAAAGAATTGAAAGGGTTTATATATATATGCCCTGATATTATGATTACAAGACGCAAAGGTTTTTTTAATACATATATATATATAAGCCCTGATATGATTACAAGACTCAATGTTGCCACAGTTAGAAAACATTCACCAAATGAGTTACATTTACTTAGATATCTTATCAGTACATAAATCCAACAGATCTTTGTGTATATTGAAAGATGTATTGATAAACTAATTGTCCTCCTCTAACACTTCTAAATTGTAAATGTAAACCAAAATAAAACCTTGTTTTCTTCTATTTTTGGTCCCAGATCAGGACTTGGTACCTGACACTTTTGCTCACGGTTCTACCAACTGAACCACATCCTAACCCCTCCCTGCTGTTTCTTCCTTTAAACACAGGATATGGCTGGGAGATTCGATATGCTAGTTTCTATCATTATTACTATTATTTTCACAGTCAGGACTGTAGTTTGAACTCAGGGTTTTTGCTAGTTGGGTACTCTTTCTCTCATGCCCCTAGTCCTTTTTGCTTTCCTTATTTTTTGAATAGAATCTCACTGAACCATGACACTCCCTTTCACACTTCCCAAATACCTGGGATGACGAGCAGACACCACTCAGCTTTTTAATTGGCTTATATGTAGCCTCCTCCTGGAGCTAGCCTCAGACTGCACCCTTTGTATCTCTATCTCCTAAATATCTAGGATTACGGGTGTGAGCTAACTTGTCAATTAAAAAAATCAAATGCCAAATAGAAGGTTGATCTGGGGTGCTTTCATTCTTTCTCTGACTATGAAAACCAATGTACTAACATACCAGAAGTTGCTGGATGTAACACAGACTGCAGGAGGTGGAGAATTCAAATGAGAGATACTCAGTTTCCTGGCCCTGCCCAACTGCTCAACTATAAGAAGCTGAGATGAAGCCAGTCTTGTGAGAATCGAGTCCCCATCCAGACTTTTTGTTTGTTTGTTTTCTGATATCATTTTGCAGGTTCTTCTGGTCATCGTAGTTTTTGTAAACAAGTTGTAAATATGAGCTAAACAAGAATAATTTCTAAAGTGTGCCAGGTGTTTATATTACATCATGCCAGGGAGCCTAGGATGCTTAGTGTTCTCTCCATTAAGACTGATCTCTGGGTTGGGTGGTAGCTCTGGAGCCATCTGTTATCAAGCTAAGTTTCTGCCTTTGTGATCAGCAAATCATCTATAGGGCGACATTAGACATCACATGAAATCCACTGCCCCATGCTTTAGCATGAGCTGGTAATAGCCTGACTCAAATATTTTATGAAAGGGTTACAAGTAGGCTTTTCTTCTTCCTCCTTCTCCTTCTCCTTCGTCTTCTTCATTTTTAGTGTTACTAGGGTTTGAATTCAGAACCTCAAGTTTGCTTAATACCATTTGAGCCACACTTTCAGCCCAGGCTTTTGATGGCTGCTTTGGGGTATGAAGTCTCGAGGCCTTTTCTACCTAGCCTGCTTCTGAACCATGATTCTCTGGATCTCAATCTTCTGAGCAGTAAGGCCCATAGCTATAAGCCAATGCTGCCCTGCAGACAAATGATTTTTAATTGAGTCATTCTTTCTGCATGCTAAGAGGCATTTTCAAAAGCTTCATTAATAAGTAAGTCTATTTGCTTGCTTTGCATTGTCCTACAAAAAGCACAGGACAATTGTTTAATTATTTCCTTTAAAGAAGAGCTTTTTTTAAATTTATTTATTTTTATTGTAATTAATAAAAGGGTTACATGAATCTGCCAGATAGAAGGTGCATTAATTCACATATATTGATACCCTTTCACATGTCTTGGTCCCCATTACCCTCCCCTCCACCCCCCCATCTTGGTTTTCCCCCCTTCCCTATCCAATTTCAAATAACCAAATATAAATAAATTCAATATATCAGATACTGTAATAATGTGAGATAACCAAGGGACAGCAAAAGAGATGAGAGATAACATAGTACATTAAGGACAACAATCATTCATTATATGGCTTTTGTAGCTACTTTAACAATACTCCCCAAGAGATACAATTCTTTTGCTTTGCTGTAGGCTTGGAATTTCTTACATATTCTATGGATTTCAGCTAATGACATTATTTATGCAGGTCAAACCCATCACCTGTCCCATGCACTGCCTCTGCATGCTTTACCTGCACAGCACCCCAGGGGAGGGAGGCCACAGGTCACCCAGCTACCCCCCACTAATGTCCACGAGCAGCATTTCTTGTTTTCCACTATAAATAATGCCATTAATTCAATTATAATTGCCTTTTATTAACGTAATCTATGGTTGGTATTATTCCTCCCATTGTAATATTATGAGACAGAAACTGAGAAAGTTTGAGTAATTTGCCCAAGTTTATCTAGCTGAGCTACTTTTGAGCACAGTATGGCTTACTCTCCAATAACCCACTTTCAGTGACCATTTTCTATTCCCTCTTATTTCCAGTCATTTTTGTACAAACAAATGAAAGGGAAAAAAGCAAGTCGCCACATGGACCCACATGAGAATGTGAAGACCACTTAAGTAAGAGAATAATTGTGTCCTATCTACAGCTTGAATTAGCTGAACTCAGTGCCTACCTAGCCAGAACCTAACTCATTACACACCCACACATATGCTTAACTGAAAGGAACCCTCTGGCTGCTATAGAAGTGGCACTTAGAAGACAAACCCTTTGTGAAAAAGGAATGAGATTGCATTTACTATGTTGTCAGTGTTCAGAGTTACAGTCAATACGTTTTGTTACATTTTTCTTACATTCAACCATATAAGATCCACCAATTAAATAACAAATTTGGTTCCCAGTATAGCAAGAACAACAGTAGATGATGAAAAATTCATTCTTACTTGTTTTTGTGCTAGTACTGAGGCTTGAATGCAGGTCCTGGACACTGTCCCTGAACCTTTTCACTCAAGGCTCTACCAATAGAGCTACAGCTCTATTCCAATGTTCTTTTTTTTTTTTTACAAGTCCTGGGGCTTGAACTCATGGCCTGGACACTGTTCTTGGGATTTCTCAAGGTTAGAGCTCTACCACTTGAGCCACAACACCACTTCTGTTTTTTTTTCTATGTACATGGTACCAAGGACTCAAACTTGGGTGTTCATGTATGTTAGTCAAGCACTCTACCACTAGGCCAAACTCCTGGCCCTCTACTTACAATGTTCTGATGATTGAAATAAGAGTTTCATGGACTTTACTGTCCAAGCTGGCTTTGAACCACTCCTCAGATCTCAGTCTCATGTACAGCTTGCATCATACGTATGAGCCTCTAGTGCCATCGAAGAATTCATTCAATTGTCTGGACCACAAAGTACTTTCACATGACCTAGCCACAGCTTTGAAATTCAACAGCCAGATATGGGTGTGGCTTTTTCATAGGGCGAATCTCAAGTGGCTTGATGGACAAGTACTAAAGCCACCTTTTTTCTGATGATCTAGGAAAAGGCAGGCAAAGGAACAATAACCTAATTCTTCCTCTAAATGAAAAGAGAATATTCTTTTAATTTGAATATAGATTTCATTCTCACCAAGCTCACTTTTTCCTCAGAGATGTGTATATTACACAGTTTTCACTTCTTGGATTCATTACAACTCATCTTTTTTCCCATCATCTAAAGTCACAATGGCAACTTTTTCCTTATTCTACTGACTACTTTTAAATGACACGCTAGAGAAGACAGATCCTGTGCTTAAATATATAAAAATAAATTTTCTTGGCTTACTGGGGTAGCAAACAAATATCTATGAGTAATGCCCCTACATTGCCAGCTAGCAGGGCACTTAATAAAACCCAAACAACTGTCACACACAGGTTATAAGGTCATTTCTCACATATAAGATAAACTAGAAATCTATCCAAAGGATAGAATCAGGGAGAGCATTATGAAGTTTGCTGGAAAATAACAAATGAGTTTCACATGTTATTTCAGTTCCCAAGGGCACTTTGATAAGCACATACACATATTGTCAATGCATCCTGGGACTCCAGTGCATGTGGAGACACAAAACAAGGAAGTTCAATCCCATAAATGTCATTTAGTCACAAATTAAATAGTCGTCATGGGTGTCAGGAAGACAAATAAGTAAAATAATACTATAGTGTGTGGGGGGACTGCCAACAATGTGGGGAATGAGGAAAATAAAATTTAGAAACAAAACAAAATGAAGACACTATCCTTCAGGACAGTAACGATAAGGTTTCTTTTCCTAACATTTACTTTTAAAAGAGTCACAGAGGCTGCTTTGTCAGTCTGTTGAATGAGTAAGTGAATGAAGGAATGTGAGAAAATGGGTTTATGTGGATTGCAGAGAAGGAATGGGAATTCATAGGCCTAGTTTAAGAAGCAACAAATCTATCTGCAAATGAAGTCTAAATGTAAAAAAAAGTCCATTTTTAATCTCTATCAATACCACCAGATTTTGCACAGCAGCACAATACAAAAAAATTCTTACCACGTATTGTTCAAAGTTCATTAAGCATTAAGATTCACCTGGGTGACTGCTAAAAATGGAGGCTCTGATTCATCTTGGATGTCCTCATTTTAATGTCTCATGTGACTCTGGGAAAGAGGCCTGCAGAAAATGTTGACAACTTCTACTCTCTACCAAGTAGCAGCTCAAAGAAGAGGCTTGGTTTTCTCCATTTCTCTATGCTTTATTTTTGCTCATTTGTGGTTTTAATCTAGTATATCTCTTACCTGACAGTCCAAAAACCAAGTCTGAATCAGCTTTCCTATAAATATTTCACAGACTCAGGATTCAAATCTAGTACACATTTATTTTTTTAAATTAGAATTTTTACCACATTTATGTGGATACCAGCGGCTCACACCTGTAATCCTATCTACTCAGGAGGCTGAAATCTGAGGATCACTGTTCAAAGCCAAACCAGGCAGAAAAGTCCATGAGACGCTTCTCTCCAATTAATAAGCAAAACCCCCAAAGCAGAGGTCTGGCTCAAAGTTCAAGTGACAGAATGCCAACCTTAAGTAAAAATGCCAAACAAGAGCCAGGCTCATGCCTGTAATCCTAGCTACTCATGAGGCTGAGATCTGAGCATCACAGTTCAAAGCCAACCCTCGGCACAAAAATCTTTGAGACTCTTATTTTCAATGAACTATCAGAAAACTAGAAGTCGGACTGTGGTTCAAGTGGAAGGGAGTTAGCCTTGAGCTGAAGATCTAAGGGACAATACCCAATCCCAAAGTTCAAGCCCCACGACTGACAAAAAAAAAAAAAAAAAAGAAAAAAAATCCGAACAAGAGTACAAAGCCCTAAAGCCCTGAGTTCAAGTCCTAGTATCAGCACACATGTGCATACACACACACAAATCTTTTCACATTTTAAGCAAGAAAAAATAGTGAGCACAGGGATCATGTGGTGCTTATATACAATTCGTAGGTTTGTGGGTGAGCAGAGAAGGAAAAATGAATTAAAAGTTCACTTCAAATAGAGAGACACAGGAAAAGACTGAGAGGCCACCAGTCCTAATCAGAACTGAACACTTCTGATAAAAGCCTCTTTCTGTTTCAAAATAAAAATCTCTCACCACATAAAAAATAAAAATAATTTGAAAGCTGAGCCAAATGTAGGAAAACATGGTTCCCAGAAAACAAGCCACGCACAGCAATGCACCTGTAGCCTTGGCTTCTACAGAAACTGACATGAAACACAAGCCTAGGGGTTCAAGACCATCTGGTTAACATCTAAACTTGTTTTTAAAAAAGTAAGTAGAAAAACAAAGCAAAAGAATTATGATTTCCTTAGACAGATATAAAAAATAAAAGCCCAGGCTTATAAAGACATAGACATTGCATGAAATGAGTAAAGTCCTTGCGGTTAGAACACATTACATATATTGACAGCAGTGTATAAACTGACAGAAGTTTGTAGATAAAATTTTGAATGTTGATGTTCAGTGGAGCAATACTAGTTCTAAAGCAAAAGACTCAATGTATCAATGGCCAATAGCCCAACCCACCTCAGCAGCTGTGGAAGCTAAACCACAGCCTCTGTAGCAAATGCACTAAAATGTTCACAACTGAGACAGGCTAGCCACTCTCATATTTGCTATTGTCCTCTAGCATCTAGGCTAGAGTCAATCCCATAAGATGCTTTGCTTCTGGTGAGCCTACTTCCAGCTTTCCAGAGTCAACAACCTCCATTCAGAAGATGACCAAACAGCCAGCCATGGTGGCCACACCTGTAATCCCAGAAGACACACAGCAGGCAATGTAAGAAAATCTAAGGTAAGAGACTCTGTTCCCAAAGCAAACAAACAAACAAAAGCAAGAGAAAGCAAGAACAGAAAAGTCTAAGAAAGGGTGGGTATCCCAAGAATATAAAACCTGGCTATTACCTCAGTGCACCCAGATCATGCAAATGTGTTTTTCCCCCTTGTTTATTATCTTGATGTTTTTTCTTCAAACTTGATTTATACAAACTTGATTAATAATTAATAGTACAACATTTGAACTGCAAACTTACACCACTGAGAATATTGAAAGCAACAGTAACTGTCATGAGCCCTTTCTTTTTAATTAGCATATATTAGTTGTTCAAAGAAATTTAATTGTGAAATTTCCATAATGCATACCATGTACTTTGATAAAAATTCACCCCCCCATTAGTCTTTCTTATCCCCCTACCCACTTTTAACACAAGTTTAATGGGTTTCATTAGTACATTTTTTTTCTTCTTTTTTTTTTGCCAATCCTGAGCCTTGAGCTTAGGGCCTGAGCACTGTCCTTGGGCTTTCTCAAGGCTAGAACTCTACCACTTGAGCCACAGCGCCACTTCTAGCGCTTTTTTTTTTGTATGTGCTAGGCAAGCACTCTACCACTAAGCCAAACTCACTATTATATTTTCACACATACATACATACAAAGTGCTTCAATCTTAACTAGGGCTATGGCTAAAGAGAACTTAGCAACAATAAGTCCTTGAATTCAATCCTCAATAACACACACACACACACACACACACACACACACACACGCACGCACCTACCTCTCCAAAGAGAAATCATCCTCTGGTAGTGTGAAGGAAAAAGCCCACACAGTTTGGAAGTCCTCACATACCTGGGAGCTGGATTCTTAGAACCTGGAGAAGCCAAAGCAGAGAGGCTCAATGGAAAACACACCAGATCAATGCAAGCCAAGTTCAGCCAGTAGTTTAGACACAGAACAGGTGGCAGCAGACCTGTTGCTCAATAATTGCATAGGACAGCTAACTACACAGAATTGTATCCCCCTGTAAATGCACATAACTGTCCAGTAAAAGTTGCATATATTAAATCTTCATTTTTACCCAAGGAAAATACATTTGTGCTCTCCTGACTTAAACACTCTCAATGTCTGAGGTACTTTTGGAGGCAGATCTTTCTCTTTTTTTCCCTTTTATCTGCCCCCCCCCAAGCTATCCTATTTCATTCTTTGCAGTAGATTTTTTTCCAGTTTCAACAATATTAACATTGTGTGTCTTTGTTGTATGTATAGCAGGGGCTTGGGGAGGAGGTCTCTTATATTATCAGGATGTTTACCAGTACTTGTGGGCTCTAAATAGCAGATGTCAGAGGCCCTCTCTGAGTTGTGACAACCAAAACCGTTTCCAGACATTGCCAAGTGTTGCCTAGAGGGCAAAACATTATCCCACTGGGAACTACTACTCTATAAGCAGTTTATACCCTGTTTCAACCTGACTTTCTTTCTCTAGCAGTAGAGAAAAGTAATGAATTACTTACCTCTTCTCATATACAGAAAAGGGGGGGTTTGGGAACTTAAAATAAAAATATATGAACAATTCCAGTATGGCACATTAGTAACCTGGTGAGATATTTGAGGTGATTAAAAACATATCAAAAATGAGGGGCCTGGTGATAGAGGGCTTGTCTACCATTCACAAAGACCCAGGTTCGATTCCTCAGTACCACATACGTAGAAAAAGCTGGAAGTGGTGCTGAGGCTCAAGTGGGAGAGTGCTAGCCTTGAGAATGCTCAAGGATAGTGTTCAGGCCCTGAGTTCAAGTCCTAGGACCAGCAAGGAAAAAACAGAACTTTTAAGCTGGGTGCCTGTAATCCTAGCTACTCAGGAGGCTGAGCTCTGAGGATCAAGGTTCAAAGCCAGCCAGGGCAATAAAGACTATGAGATTCTCATCTCCAATTAACCACTAGAAAACTGGAAGTGGTGTAGTGGCTCAAGTGGTAGGGAAGTAGCCTTGAGCTGAAGATCTTGGAGACAACACCCAGGCCCAGGGGTAGGGAGGTAGCCTTAAGCTGAAGAGCTCAAGGACAGTGCTCCTGCCCAGAGTTCAAGCCCCACAACAGACAGCAAAACAAAACAAAAATCAAAAGCCAATTTCAAAGTCTCTTCTGAGACTCAAACCAAATGCTGGTCCCTGAGACACTAGCAAATCAACAAACCACACTTTGCCAACATACAGTGCCACAAATTAAAGATTCTAGTTCCAGAAGGAAGGAATGTGGGAACTGGAGGTGTGGCTCCAATGGTAGAGCACCAGCTTGTGATCACAAAGTACCAGGCTCTGAATTCAAGTCTAGGATTATAGTCATGAACCAGAAAGGGCAAAGAACCCCAAAGGAAAGAACTGGTCCCCAGAAAGAAGGTGGACCAAAGCACAGCTGAAATCCAGGAGGCTGCGCATTAAACACTGTAGCCGCATGTCAGCATCTAGGGGATGCCATGGCTGCAGAAGTTATCTTGGGAAGCCCTCTCCACATCACTTTGGGGCTGACTCTGCTCACAGACTAGTGCTTTCCTTGGCAGAGGTTACCTGTCCCCGGCATCGCCAACTTCTGGGGGTATCCACTGATAGCTTTGGCTTCACTTTAACAGTTTCACACATCATCTTCTGAGGGGATACCTGCAGAGACTCAGAGATTTGGACCCTGTCAGATTGCTTGGCCTTCCAGACCTTGCTTTGAACTCTGGGTAGAGTCATTTATGAGCCCATAATTCTAGCTTTTTGCTTGCCTGGAAAACCAGCTCAAAAAGGTTTAAACCTTTCTGTTCTGCTTTTCACTCCCAAATTTTCACTATGAACTTGGCTAAAAGCAGCAAGGCCCATAATAGCAGTCTGAATGCTAAGATACCTTGAAATAGTCTTTAACAGAATGACTAGTTCTGTTCCTTTAAGTTTCCTCCCACAAAGTCTCAGAGTAATGACAAAATATAGACCAGTTGTACTGATTATTGTTTGCCACACTGTCGTAAGAATGGCCTCTAGCCCTCTTTTTGGTAGTGTTTCTACTTCTATCTGAAGCCTCCTGAGCTACTTTTACCATTGCTGTTGGCATTCTAATCTTGGAGCTCCCACCAGAATCACCTATAAATCTCTAAATCTCTATTAGTGTCTAGTACTTGTCTAGCCAACACCTCAAAAAATAGCCCAATTATTCCTCAAAACCACTTTTACAGGTTTTTTGTTTTTTTATTTTGGGGGGATTTTTTTGGCCAGTCCTGGGCTTGAGCTCAGGGCCTGAGCATTGTCCTTGGACTTTCTCAAGGCTAGAGCTCTACCACTTGAGCCTCAAAGCCACTTCCAGCTTTTTTTTTTTAATGTATGTGGTACTAAGGAATCAAACCAGGGTCTTCGTGCATGCTAGGCAAGCACCCTACCACTAGGCTAAACTCCCCGCCCCAAAACCACTTTTACAGGTTTAAGAAGCATAGGGTCAGCTTTACTCATAGCAACAAGCTCACTTTCATTTCCACTTTCCTGTTCATCCAAATTTTGCTACTGTGTCAAAACATCTGACAAAACAATGTAAAGGACGGAATGGTTTATTCTAGCTCATGAGTGGGAGCTTTAGCTCATTATGGAGGGAAGAACATGAAGCAGAGTAGTTCACATAGTGGCAGCAAGGAAACAGAAAGAGAAGTGCAGGAAGGGACCAGAGCAAGGTGAGACCCCCAGAATTCACTCCTCCAGCTAGCCTTCCCAACCCCTGAAGTTTCCAGCTCCTCCCCAAATACTAGCTGGAGACCTACACTTCCAAACATAAGCCTGCAGGGACTATTTCATATTCAACCTATAATAATAGAAAGAAATCTTTGCTGAACATATTAAGCAACATTAGACCTTTCGGGTCATATATAGAGACAGACTTGAAAACTCCTGATAGTTCCGGGCGATACAGGTATGTAAATACTCTTACCTTGAAAACGGAGGAGCCAGCAATGATTTAATAAGTGGATCACAGGATTCTTTTTTTCCTTTTCTTTTTCCAAAGGAATCAGTAATGGCCCTTCCAAAAGCAGCTTACGAGTGAGCTGGAGAATGTGTTCCAAGCTTATTTCACAAGTTAACTCTGCTGCTCATGCCATTCGATTTGCATTGCTGTATAGCGATTACTGAAGCTGACACCTTTGCGTGTTTCACAATGGTGTTCCGCTTTATTGTCGTGTGGTTGCTTGGGGTGTTTGTTTTCTATCGTTGCTTATGTGTTAACTGGGGTTTCCTTAGGTAGCCCCATCTGGTCAGCAACTCCCAAGTGCTGGGACTACAGTCATGAACCACCATACTCAGCGTCATACTGGCATTTACTTTTATGATGTATGCTACCATTCTTGCTAAATAACAAATACATGAGATAAGAAGAAAAAAGAAAAAGTTTATACTGAGTCACCATTCCAGAGGTGTAATCCATGGTCAGCTGGTTCCCTTGTTTGGGGGGCCAGTGGCAAAGCAAAGCATGATGGCACATGCGTAACTCACACTACTCAACTTGGGCTGCCAGGAAAGAAAGAGACAGACAGACCCAAGTTAGATTCCATGGTCCCTTTTGAGGCCACAACCTCAAGGACCTAAACTTCCCACAGGATCCCACCTCTTAAAGGTTACTACCGCCTTTCAACAGCAGCAGCTGAGGACCAAGCTGCTGTATGACATCACATAGTCAAAGTACAGCAATATGACTCTACTTCCCCCTTTTCTGTTCAGTATCTGTCTTCATTAATATGTATTTATTTGTTTATTTTATAAGTGGGACTCTTGTTAACTTTGGCAAATATCATCTCCTACTTATATGTGTGTTTGTGTGTGACTTTACACTCTAAGTTGTATTTTTTTTAATTCTTAATTCAAATTTTGTTGACTTATCAATCTTTTCCTTTATAGATTGCAAACTTTAGTGCACAAATATTATACTGCTAAAGAAATTTGTCCTTTTTCAAAAAAGCATAAAGATATGTTCCCCAATTATTCTCCAGGAGTTTTATTCTTTGTCCTTTACTTAATTTACAATTCTCTGGAGAGAAAAATGCATATTTTTCCACTAACTATAAGTATATACTTATTTAAAATTATTTAAAGACTTTTGGGCCAGGAGCATGGCCTATTGGTAGAGTGCTAGCATGCCCAAAGCCCTAAATTCAATTCCTTGGTATCATATACATAGGAAAAAGCCAGAAGTACAGAAGTAGTGATGTGGCTCAAATGGCAAAGGGCTAGACTTGAGCAAAAAGTGTCCAAGGACAGTGCTCAGGCCCTGAGTTCAAGCCTCAGGACTGGAAATAAATAAATAAATAGTTTCCTTCAATATTGAAAGCCCCTATTTACCTATTTTTGTTGTTTATTATTACTGATGAGTTCTTTCATGCTGTACTACCACGGGGTTTTCCTACTCTATAACCAGATATTTTTGCTCTTTAATTTATTTTAAAGATTACAACAGGGTGCTGATGCTCACATCTGTAATCCTATACAGGAGACTGAGATCTGAGTATCTGGAAATTCCATGACGTTCGTATTTCCAATTAACCACCAAGAAAACCAAAAGTGGAGTTGTGACTGATGTGGTAAAGCACCAGTGCCTTGAGCAAAAATGTGAAGGAACTGCATCCAGGCCCTGAGTTCAAACCCCAGTATGGGCACAAAATGAGAAAAGAAGGAAGAGGACGAGGAGGAGGACGAGGAGGAGGAAGAGGAGGAGGAGGACGAGGAGGAGGAGGAGGAGGAGGAGGAGGAGGAGGAGGAGGAGGAGGAGGAGGAGGCGGCTGCAGCAGCCAACATCCTATTATCTTTCTCTACAAAGGAAGCGCGTTGGCTTTGTTTCAGGGAACTTAATAATCTGGGAGTACCTTCTTTTATCCCCAAATAGAAACTATTTGCAGAAATTTGGTCTTTTCAAGGACTGCTTATGTCTGGTTTATTTCTACTTTTAAAATGTAGCTTATGAACTGTGTGCTCAAAGCCAGGAATTCTCAGGTATCTTTCCACACCTGAATTTAAATTGCTATTCTTTGCCTAGCTATGTAGAGCAATAGTTAAGCTCTAAGACTTGTGCTTCTTTGCCAGTAATGGGCTTGAACTCAGAGCCTGTGTGCTGTTTTTCAGATTTTTGCTCAGGGCTGGCACTCTATCACTTGATCCATACTTTCACTTCTAGTTTTGTGGTGGTTAACTGACAAGAATCCACAGATCTGTGTGTGTGTGTGTGTGTGTGTGTGTGTGTGTGTGTGTGTGTGTGTGTGTGTTGTGTGTCGGGGGGGGGGAGGGAAGTGATCCTAGGGCATTGTTCCTAAGGTTTTTTTTGTTGTTGTTGTTGTTTTCACTTAAAGCTAATGCTCTACTACTTGAGCCACAGTTCTACTTCAGACTTTTTTGTGGTGTTTAATTAGAGATTACATGAGCTGCTGACTTTGAACTACAATCCTCAGATCTCAGCCTCCTGAGTGGCTAGGATTCCAGGCTTGAGCCACTAGTACCTGGCTCAAGATGTGTTTCTCTTCTATATAACCAGCAACCACTCACTTCTAAGGAAAAGTAGTCCAAGCTGGGAACTCACACCCCAGGTCTCTCAATTCTTCCTTGGGTCTATCTTGATTTAACTTGTTTAATGTGGTAGTTCTCTAACTGTTGCTCTTTAGTGGATCATAAGCACAATATATCATTGTAACTCTATGGACAGTAAGAACTGAGAGTGAGAGTCCTTCCCCAATTATCTCCAACAATATAAGCTCCATGTTTTGGCTTTGTCTTCAGTAGAATTTCCTAAATTTTTCCCTTGTGCCAGTAACCGAAGTAGAAAGCCCTTATCTGTGGTACATTTCTTTGCATCCTTTCAGATTGGCTAGTAAAGCATTTATGAAAATTGGCCCAATGATCAAATTGCTTGAGGTAAAGGTGGCATGTTTCATAGTTATTGCGGCATCATTACATGGCAGAACAATGAGCTGATTTCTAAGCAAGAAAAAAATGAATTGAAGTATGACTATGAATGTTCTCAAGACACAGAAGAATTCCTGCATTTCTCTCCTGTCCCTTACAGAAAGGGCATGCATGTCTCTGTATTGTTAAGTTCTAACCTCTGCCTACAATGAAGTTTTAGGAGATTAACTAATGCTTTATTTCCCTAAAGAAAACCTCCACTGAAGTCATGAGTTGAAGGATTTGAACTATAGTGTAAACCATTTTAATTGTCTGAAAGAGATTGAATCACTGGAAGGACCTGATCCCAGAAGGCTCTGAGAATTCGGAACCAAACTATACATGACTGAGTTGATGCTTCAAGTGAGTGAACTGCGCAAGGGATTGAATGTCATCCTGTAGCAGTGGCTACCACCTTTGAGGGAGGCAGAAGGATGCTAGTAGGCCAGAACCCTAGCTACTCAGGAGCCAAGAGCTGAGGATCAGGATGCAAAGCCATATGGGGAAGAAAAGTCTGTCTGAGAAACTCTTTTGTCCAATTATCCAGCAAAAAGCTCTAAGTAAAGGTGTAGCTGAAGTAGGAGAGCACCAGCCTGGAGTAGAAAAGCCAAGTGGGAATGGGAGACCCTAAGTTCAAGCCCCAGGACCAGCCAAATAAAAGAAACTGCTTCCACAAATGGACATCCCAAATTCCCTGGGGCGAAGCTGAAGCTAGAAGACAAGGACACATTGCATCATTACAGCACAAGTCAAAGAGCAAATGCTGGCTGAGGATAAAGAGTCCTTCCTCACATTTTGAGTTATATGAACACAGGGTTTCTGATAAAACTGATAGAATAGGTAGAAGCGTTTCAAAAACAACTGGGATTGGATTTCTCATTAACCTTCACAGATGGGAGCCCTTGCTAGATTTAATTTGATTTAGGAAAATAAAGAAATGTGACCTTTCTTGCACAGAAATGTCATAAAACAATTCATTTAGGTTAGAGTCCTAATAGTAAAACACAGAAACTAACCTAAATGCCAGACACTAGGGCAAAGAGCAATCATTGTATGTTATGTGGGTTATTAAAATTTTATGCATTTATTGAAAACGTTAACTAGCCTATTTGACAATGGTAAGATACCTTATACACTATTTTCAATGTTAAGAGAAAGAAAAACCTTGTACACTTATAACAGAAAGTTTTAAGAGAATGCACAAATAAAGTTTAGAATGAAAAAATAAAGATTTGCTCACGTGGGTGATTCAAATTTTTCTTAACTAAACTGAAGTAATTTCTATTTATTTGTATTTTTCAGATGTCAGAAAGATGGGACTTCTGTTTTTTTTCCATTCTTTTATTGTGATTAATAGAAGGGTTGCATTATATTCACCAGATAGAAGGTGCATAACTTCACAAACATTGATACCCTTTCTCATGACATGGTCCCTATTTCCCTCCTCCCCCCCCCCCCCCCGCTTATCTTGATTTCCTCCCTTCCCTATCCAATTTCAAATAACCAATCTTAATATATCAGATAACGAGGTGGAAAATTGTAACAATATGAGATAACCAAGGGATGGCAAAAGAGATGAGAGATAACATAGTACCTTAAGGACAACAGTCACGCATTATATGGCTTTTGTTTCCTTATCCTGGAGTTCCTTACATTTAGTGTCATACTATTTGGCTTAATGTCTCTAGATTTTCTTCTATTGCAAATCTCTGCTAGGAGAGCCCAAGGTTTCTACTGATTATGACAAATGAGGGAAACCATTGAGCCTAAGTTCCTTTGAGTCTGGCTTACTTCTATTAATATGATTTTTTTCTAAGTCTTTCCATTTCCTTACAAATGGAGTGATGTCGATCTTTCTGACAGCAGCATAGAATTCCACTGTGCATAAATACCACATCTTGCTGATCCACTCATCAACTGAGGGACATCTAGGTTGGTTCCATATTTTTGCTATGATGAATAGTACTGCAATGAACATTGTTGTGCTAGTGGATTTAGAATGCCCTAGTTTCTGGATGGTTGGGTAAATGCCAAGTAGTGGAACTGCTGGGTCATAGGGGAGCTCTATGTTTAGTTTTTTGAGGAACTACCATACTGCTCTGGATAGTGGTTGAACGAGTTTGCACTCCCACCAACAGTGTAGTAGTGATCCCTCCCGGCCACATCCCCTCTAGCATCTGTTGTTATTAGTTTTCTTGATCCTGGCCATTCTAACTGGAGTGAGGTGGAATCTTGTTTTGATTTGGGTTTCCTTTATGACCAGAGATGTCGAGCATTTCTTCATGTGTCTATAGGCCATTCTTATTTCTTCTTCAGAGAAGACTCTCTTTAAGTCTTTGGTCCATCTTTTAATAGGATGGTTGTTTCTTTGGAGATTAGTTTTAGAGTGATTCAATTTTTTGGAGCTGTTGATATATTTTAGATATGATGCCTCAAAAATCAACTGCCTTCCTCTATGCCAACAATGAGAGGAATGAGGCAACAATCAGGAAAGCAACTCCTTTTGCAATAGCCTCAAAGAAAATAAAGTTCCTAGGAATTACCTTAACTTAGAATGTAAAGGACCTTTTTGATGAAAACTTTAAAACCCTGAAAAAGGAAATTAAAGCACAACTGAGGAAATGGAAAAACCTCCCATGCTCCTGGATTGGAAGAATCAACATCGTGAAAATGACAATCTTGCCAACGACTATCTACAAATTCAATGCAATACCCATTAATATCCCAATCTCATTCTTTAAAGAAATAGAAGAGGCAATCCAAAATTTCATATGGAATAATAAAAGACCCCGTATAGCAAAACACTTCTTAGCAGAAAGAACAGCGCTGGAGGAATTTCAATACCAAACTTCAGACTCTATTACAGAGCTATAATAATCAAAACAGCTTGGTACTGGCACAAGAACAGGCCTGAAGACCAATGGATTAGAACTGAGGACCCAGATATTAAACCACAGACCTATGGCCACCTAGTCTTTGATAAGGGAGCCAAAAAAAATAGAATGGAAGAAAGACAGCCTCTTCAACAAGTGATGCTGGCAGAACTGGTTAAGCACCTGCAGAAAACTAAAGTTGGATCCTTCTTTGTCACCCTGCACTAGAATTAACTCCAAAGGGATCAAAGACCTCAAGGTAAAAGGAGACACACTGAAAACTTTACAAGAAAGAATAGGAGACACACTAGGCCTCCTTGGCAAACTTTCTCAATAAGGAACAAGAATCACAACAAATCAGAGAAAGGCTGGATAAGTAGGACTGCATTAAACTGCAGAGCTTCTGTATGGCAAAGGACATAGCTAGTAAATGAATTAGGAAGCCTACAGAGTGGGAGAAGATCTTCACTAACCATACAAGGGACTTCTATTTTTAATGATATATGATCCAGTTATTTGCAATTCACTGCAGTTCCCTTCTTTTACTGAGTGGATCCTTCACTCATTTACTCAACAAATGTTTACAGAGCACTTATAGAGACAGCAAATCTAGAGATGCCCTCACTACAGGGGCAAACACAGCCAAATGCAAGGTGGAAAGGAACACACATTTTGTCAACTGCTAACTCTGCTAAATCATCCCTTGCTGAGAATGAGTGGTATCTAACATTTTCTTAGGTAACTTTGGAATAATTTTCTTTGTATTCATCCTGGGGTTTGAAACTGTTGATGAATCTATCCCGACATTATTGTCATCCAATATCAACAGTTTACTCTGCTCTTGGAAAAGAGCTATTTTTCTGGGACTGGGATCAAGCCCAGGGACTTGCTGGGCTTGATCACTCTGGGAAGGTGATGATCTACCACGAAGCTCTCCCCCAGAGAAAGATTCATTCCTGATACTGTACATTATATAGTTTTTGGACAAGCCTATAATGGCATGCATCTACCAAGAGTGTATTGTACATAGTATTTCCACTGCTCTAAGCCTTCTTTGCTCTGGCTATTCATCCATTCTCCTCCTAAAGCTCTAGCAGGTTTCCTGCACACCATGGATTTTCTTGAAAGAACAGTATAAAGTATAACCTCTGTAACCTTAACCAACTCAGTAAAGCAATTTACTGCTTTAATTTCTTCTCTCATAAATTAGCCATCAAAGCAAATGTTTAATAACAGAACTATGAATAAGGACTTATAAAGACAGTATGAAGGGTCACAAGGGATAATGCAGTACTGCAAGACACATGATTAGAGGATACTATAGAGATGCTGTGCCTTAGGAGAAAGAAGAGTTTGCAGAACCTGGAGCCATGCTATGTGGAGAGGATTACTTGAGGGGCTGTGATCTTAATGCATAGATAACAGCCAGAAAAGAACAATTACCTTCACTTTTATCATCTTTCCTCCCTCTTATTTCCTAATGGTGTCCATTGGCCAAACCCAAGGAAAGGACAAGAAGGATTCGGGATGCATGCTGGTCAGTCTCCCATGGCAAGAAGCAATGAGAAAAACAGATGGAGAGAGCATCTGCAAAGGCAACTGGAAATGGCCCAGATAAATGATAAACAGAACCAGTTTAACCCTATGTTTTGTTATTCAATAATGACCTTGAGACAAGTGGCCCAGAAACCATGAAGTCAAAATCCACAAGTATTGCTGTCAAAACCTCATTGCTGGCCACATCCAATCCAGGGTTGAATTGGTCCTAAGACATTCCTATTTTCAGGGAGGAAAAGACTATTGATTATGAACTTCACTTTTTCCTATCTTCTGAACCTTGGAGACTGCTTTCTATTTTATGAGCCAAGGCAATTCAATTGGTCACATGTTAGGGGAAATTAGGATAAGTGTATACCTTTAATTTATATTCTCAACAAGAAGCTCTTGGAGCACTCTGAAATCCTCTGAATTTTTAACACTTTCTTAACCATCCCCCTTGCAACACATGATGGGTATATTTTTCTTTCTTCTCCCCATCCATATGATTTGAAATATTTTAGTAGGCATATCAAGGTACTGAAAAAAAAGCTTACTTAGCTTTGAAGGTCAAAAACTAAATATATCAGTTCATATTGTACAAATGAGTATGGTCAGCAATGCAATCACTATACCCCTTGTGGAAATGAACAATTTATTTTGAGGAGCTAAGAAGCACCCCCATTCTGAAGCAGCAACCATCTTGTTGTTTATATTAAACCCTGAGTGACCCAGAGCGCCCACAAATTAAAGAAACAGGATTGTGGTGTCCATAAGTTCTAGGAACTGACCTGTCTGTGTTAAAATTAGAATTCAGGTAAAAACCAAGGATAGCATTTGTTTTCCAAGCCATAAAACTACCCTCAGACAGCTGAATAGGACTCAACCAGCGTGGGAACTTCCCTTTAGCTCCTATCACCCTGGAATGTCCCAAACCCCCACCTTATCTTACTCAAACATCTGGTTGCTTTTGTCTTTATAAGCCTTGTAAAATTTCAGTTCAGGGCTTCCTTCTAAGCTCTGCTATGTCGGTGTGCAGGACAAAGCCCGAGCTGCAGCCTGCCTGAATAAAGCCTTGCTTTTGTATTTTGGAACGTCTGACTCTTGGTGGTCTTTTGGTGGTGGTCTTGCGGCATAGGCATTACAATTTATTTATAAAAATATCCACCCTCGGCATACTAAATCCACTAGCACAACGATGTTCATTGCAGCACTATTTACCATAGTGAAGATATAGAACCAACCCAGATGCCCCTCAGTTGATGAGCGGATCAACAAGATGTGGTATTTATACACAATGGAATTCTATGCTGCCATCAGAAAGAATGACATCACCCTATTTGTAATGGAAAGACTTAGAAAAAAATTATATTAAGTGAAGTAAGCCAGTCTCAAAGGAACATAGGCTCAATGGTTTCCTTCATTTGTCATAATCAGTAGAAACCTTGGGCTCTCCTAGCAGAGATTTACAATAGAGCAAAACCTAGATACATAAGGTCATATAGAATGATGCTAAATGAAAGGACTTCCAGGATATAGAAACAAAAGCCATATAATGATTGTTGTCCTTAATGTACTATGTTATCTCTCATCTCTTTTGCTTTCCTTTGGTTATCTCATATTGTTACAGCATTTTACCTTGTTATCTGATATACTGTATATATGTTTATCTAGTTATTTGAAATAGGATAGGGAAGGGGGGAAAACAAGATGAGGGGCAGGTGGGGGGAGGGAAATGGGGGCCAAATCATGAGAGAGAGTATAAATGTTTGTAAAGTAATGCACCTTCTATGTGGTGAATATAATGTAACTCTTCTATTAATTACAATAAAAATTATATGAACAAAAAAGTTAAAAAAATCTATCCTCCCTTGGGGTGACTGATCAAAATGCAAGGTACTCGTAAATTGCCATGACGTTGAAATCTTTTTGTATAACAACTTAAAGATGAAGTAAAAACTTTGATGGGTGTTGGTGGCTCACACTTGTATTTCTACCTACTCTGGAAACTGAGATCTGAAGATCATAGTTCAAAGCTAGCCCATGTAGGAAAGTTGGTGAGACTCTTATCTCCAATTAATCACTAGGAAATCATAAATGGAGCTGCGGCTCAAGCGGTGGAGTAAAATAGCTAGAGACAGCACCCACACCCCTGAGTTCAACCTCTATGACTAACAAAAGAAAAAAAATAAAAAGAAGTAACACAAATTAAAGACATAACATAAAAAAAGCCTCCTGCTTCTTACATAAATCAAAGAACTGACTCCTTGACTAGAACTTTAAGAATTAGCCACTGGGTTGTTACTTTCATGAATGAAATTTGCAAACTGTTCATGGAGCCATAAAAAATCCCATTTTATAAGAAGCAAGGAATTCTGAAATAGGCCACAAAATGCTCCCCTAACCTGGGCACAGATGAAACATGCCTATGACATTATTCGGGAGGCTAATCTCCAGAGGATCAAGCTCAAGGTCAACATAGACAGAAAAGCATGTGAGACTATTATCATTAATGTACAACACAAGCTTGGTTGCAAGTGTGGCTAAAGTGACAGAGCACCAGAAAAACAGATCATGTGCATATGAGGCCCTGAGTGTACATTACAGCACTATCAAAAGCACTATCACAAAAAGAAAATAATGATACATTTTATTGTATTAAAGAACTTGACATTGTCAAAAGGTATCACTAAAACCACAGCCATATGAACTACAAAATTGTATTTGCACTGCATATAGCTGACTTGAGTTTTATTTTTTTTGTGCCTGAGCTTTTCTGCCCAAGGTTAGCACCTTACCATTTAAGCCACAGAACCCATTCTAGCAAAGAAAGAGAGAGAGAGAGAGAGAGAAGAGAGAGAGAGAGCACAACAGAGAGACAGACAGAGACACAGAGAGAGAGATGGAGACAGAGAGAGACAGAGACAGACAGACAGACAGACAGACAGACAGACAGACAGACAGACAAAGAGAGAGGAAGGAAGGAAAACAAAAAGAAAGGAAGGAAGGAAGGAGGGGAGGAAGGAAAGAAAGAGTAATTTATTGGAGAGAAGTCTCATGAATTCTCTTGCCTAGGCTGTCTTCAAACTGAAATCCTCAGATCTCAGCCTCCCGAGTAGCTAGGATTACAGGCCTGAGCTACCAGTTCCTTGCTAGAATTTTTTAAGCCAAAAAAACACCAAGTTTTTCATTCATCAGAAAGATTATTAAACATGAAAAGTTTTCAGGGCAGGTACAGGGTAATATATGTTTGACTTTAAAAAAATAGATACTAAGGGGGTAAGACACTGTCCAAATAGAAATGTACTGTTTACCTGACTTATGTAACTATAATCCCTCTGTACACCAACTTTATACTAACAATAAAAAAATTTTATAGAAACTAAAAAGTTAGGTACCAGTGCTCACCTATAATCCTAGCTATTCAAGAGACTGAGATCTGAGGACTGCAATTCAAAACCAGCCCAGGCAAAAAAGTTCCCATGAGAACTTATCTCCAATTAACCACTCAAAAAATGGAAGTGGAGCTGTGGCTCAAAAAAATGGAGGTGGAGCTGTGGCTCAACGTGGTAGAGCACCAGTCTTGAGCACAAAAGCTCAGTCCCTGAGACAGTGTTCAAGTACCATGACAACAACAAAAATATGCTAAGTTGGCCAACAGATATGAAGATAGACTAAAGAACAGATATGTTGATTGGGATGTGGCCAAAAGGGAACCCTATTACACTGTTGGTGACAGTGTAAACTTGTTCAAACACTGGAAAACAGTATGGAGGTTTCTCAAAAGACTAAACATAGAGCTTCCCTATGACCCAGCAATTCCACTCCTGGGCACGTATCCAATAGATCATAAATCAGGCCACACTTAAAGCCATAAGCACCACCATTTTTATTGCAGCATTGTTTACCATAGCCAAAATATGGAATCAACCTAGATGTCCCTCAGTGGATGAATGGATCAAGAAAAAAATATATATATGTACCATATATGTAGATAGATACAATGAAATATATATATATATACAATGGCTATATATAGTATATATACACACAATAAAATACACACACAATGGAAATCTACTCATCCATCAGAAAGAATGCGATTATACCATTTGTAAGAAAAAGGAAAGACTTGGCCAAAGCCAAAGAAAGATAGGCTGCATGGTTTCCTTATTTGTGGTAATTAGAATGTGCTCACAAATCTACAAGTAAATACACTGAATTACCAAAACAAATAAATAAAACAGGGACATGATAAATTATATATGACCTTAGTCATTAACATACAGAGGCCAGAGGAGGCAGCCTAAGCATAGGAGTGGTGGACAAAGGCTCAATACCTATGGGCAGATGATCTTATAAAATAATATTCTATGAAATGAACTCCAAAGCAAAGAAATAAGACATATTTTTTAGTTGCATTGCTGCTGTTTTCACTGTCTTTTCCCTTTGTGTTGTTTTTGTCTTGTATTTGGGAGAGGATGGGAGGGCCCATAAAAGCTGGAAGAAGGATGCACAAATACAACAGTGATACTCACCAGACACTATGTAGAAAATGAACTGGATATCTTATGGGTGGGAAAGTTGGGAGAGAGCAATGGAAGGAGAAAATGGTTCTAAAAGGATTATGCTGATTATACCTAAGTCATATAACTGTGACTCCTCTGTGTATCAACTACACAAAAACATTTTTAATTTTTTATTGTGATTAATAGAAGGGTTACATTATATTCACCAGATAGAAGGTGCATTACTTCACAACATTGATACCCTTTCTCATGTCTTGGTCCCCATTTCCCTCCCCCCAATCCCGCCCCTCATATTGTTTTCCCCCCTTCCCTAAACGATTTCAAATAACCAGATAAACATATATTCAATATATCAGATTACAAGCTGAAATACTGTAACAATATGAGATTACCAAGGGACAGCAAAAGAGATGAGAGATAACATAGTACATTAAGGACAATACTCACTCATTATCTGGCTTTTGTTTCTATATCCTGGAGGTCCTTTCATTTAGTGTCAGACTATATGGCCTTATGTATCTAGGTTTTGTTCTATTGTTAAAAAATTTTTTTTAAAAACCTAAAGAATAGTACTTACCAGGGAACTGTTCCCTAAATGAAATTCAGAGTTAAACCATCAATCCTTACCACATTGGTCATACTTATAAAAAAGACTGAAAACACCAAATGTTGGTGAGAATGAGGAGCAACTTGAACTCTTACAATCCATTTACTGGAACAGTTACACAGAAAGGGGGCACTATTTGGGACAGCTAATCCTGTGCCTGCCCTAGCTTTCTTCATTCAGGTATATATTCAAGAGAAATGAATGCATATATTGTATCAACCAAAAGTATCCACCAAGACTATTCCTAGCAGCTTATTTCACAATAACTCCCCCTGGAAACTACCTAAACTTCCAATAACAAATGCCTGAGTAGATGGGCTCTCATATATTCATACACTGGAAAACTAAGCAGGGATAAAAAGAAAGAAGCTCCTACATGAAATATTGTGGTTGAATCTCACAGACTTTATACTGCGAGAGAAAGAAAACCAAAGAGTCTATAGCAGAGGATTTATTTATTAGAAGCCAAAGATCAGGCAAAACGAACCTAATCAAACATAATAGAAAGCATTCTTCTCTCTATACAGCTTACATCTGGGGTGGAGTATTGACTGAATAAAAAGCACAGGGAACCTTGTGGGATACTGGAAAGGCTCTCTGTCTTCATCAGAGTGATCGTTACGGCTGTCTGCATACGTAAAACATCGCTGAACTATATACTTAACATGAGTATACTTTCTTCTTATTGCATGCATATGCTATGCCTCAATTTTAAAAAGTAGGAAACAGATCAGATCCCACTTCTCAAATTTCCTCAATCAAGGTAAGTCTTGTGTGGATTTAGCAAAATTTAAATGAATGCTTTTTGTAGTTCCCTCAGGTGAAACTGGAACATGACATACCACCACAAATTCCAAGGTAATTGAATTGACTCAATACTCTCTTGTAATGAAATCCTACAAGTTTGGATTTAGCTGAGAGCACAGAGAGACTCCAAAGGAGCTATTAAGAAGGATGGCTGAACAAGCTGTTATATTCTTTTTTGTACATATTTTTAATGAAATAGGTACTTGAATACCTATCTTTAATGAAATAGGTATTTAAATATACCAGTTGGGTAAGTCAATGGAGATCCATTATTGTCTAATAAACTAAATCACGGACTCTACAATGGGAAAGGGCAAGGAAAACATATCTGAAGGTGCTTTTTGCTCATTTGCAGCCAAATTCAATAGCTTTCATGCAGAAACCCAGGGGAGTTTTTATTGAATCCAATCCTTGAATTGTTTCTAGCTAACGGGCTGACTTCTATTTACAGCATTAGTCTCTATTAAAGGACAAGTCTGGAAAGACAAAGAATTTAGACCTTTCATTTTCCATAAATAGTCAACACTTCCTAAGCTGCTTTTTACCATTCTCTTATAAAAGTATGGAAATCAAAATGACTGCTTTTTATAAAACCTTCCCAAAACTGAATAAGACATATTATATAGAGATGACTATTTAAACAAAATGACATGATCAGCCAGAAGAGGAACCAGTTAGCTAGGTCCTTGTCAGGGAAGGCATTGGGATCAGTGGCCCTTTGCTCTGAATGATGGGAGGAGCCCTGCTCACTTTTGCTGAGGTAGTTTTCCTTAAAGTTCTCTTATTATTTTAAGAAAAGTGTGGAATTATAAATTATAATGAAACCACGGTCTTAAGTGATCTTTCAGAAGCAAAATTCAAAATACCACAGAGAATATCTTTTAGGACTTCAAATCCTGTTTTGAAAACATTATTTTTTAACATTAGTTTTCAAGACTGAAACTAAAATATAAACCTGATAATTCTCAGTCCAACACTTTATCTACTACCTGCAATAATCTTCCCTCTCTAGTGTTTCCATAACTGACTCTGACATTTCTTCCATGTTAAAATCAGAGAACTGTATGGAATAAGGAATTTATTAAAGTAGCTCCTGCTGCCATATCTTGATCCCTCTCAGGGGAGTAACTGGTCCCTGAGGCATCAAAGGCTATTTTCACACTCAGGATAAACAAGGCACAATGTCACGAAGAAAGGAACAAAGGGTCATATCACTCTACCATCTGAGCAAAGAGGCACCATGGCATCTTTTTGTATTTGGAAGCTGTGAGAGAGACACTACCAGAAAAATCTAGAAGGAAAACTAGCTGGGCTATTTCAAAGCCTGACCTGTGCCCTGAAGGACCTATCCTTATGTTTAGAGAAGAACCTCCATAAAGAAGCACTGAGTTTGTGATGGCAGCTAGCCAAGAAAACTCAGAATCCTTGCCCACTGCTGCACTGTACTCTGTTATTGCTGCAGCAGACCACAAAGGCATCAAAGTGGAACCGAACACACATCTCCACCAACGAAAACCCTGTAACTCATGGAGACT
Source organism: Megascapheus bottae (assembly GCF_031878675.1). Lineage (NCBI taxonomy): Eukaryota > Metazoa > Chordata > Mammalia > Rodentia > Geomyidae > Megascapheus > Megascapheus bottae. The sequence continues at coordinate 41,504,578 of NC_143510.1, forward strand.
GAACAACACATTGCTGAATCACCAAGGTGTCATCGAAGAGATCAGAACAGAAATCCAACAATTTACGAAATTTAACAATAAGGAGCACACAAAATACCAGCTCTTTTGGGACACAGCAAAAGCAGTACTCAGAGGAAAATTTATAGCGCTGAGTGCCTACAACAACAAGTTGGAAAAATTGCAAACCAACAAGTTAATGTCTTACCTTAAGCTCCTGGAAAAAGAGCAACAAACCAACCCTAATCCCAGTAGAAGGAAGCAAATTATTAAAATCAAAGCAGAATTAAATGATTTGGAATCCAAAAAAACTATAGAAAGAATCAACAAAACAAGGAGTTGGTTCTTTGAAAGAATTAACAAAATTGACAAACCCTTAGCAAATCTTACCAAAAAAAGAAGAGAGCATACCGAAATAAACAAAATCGCAGACGAAAATGGTAAAATCACGACAGAAATTACCAAGATCCAGAATATCATGAGGGAATACTTCTCAAACCTTTACGCCAACAAATTTGAGAATCTAGAAGAAATGGATGAATTCCTAGCCAATATTAACATACCCACACTGAACCAAGAAGAAATAACCCAACTAAACTGGCCTATTTCAAGCTCTGAAATAGAAATGGCAATTAGAGAACTTCCACCTAAGAAAAGCCCAGGGCCAGATGGATTCACAGCTGAATTCTATAAGGTCTTCAAAGCAGAGCTCACACCAATACTCCTCAAGCTCTTCAATGAAATTGAAAATTAAGGCTCTTTGCCAAACTCATTCTATGAAGCCAGTATAACCCTCATCCCCAAACCAGACAGAGATTCATCAAAGAAAGAGAACTATAGACCTATTTCTTTGATGAACATCGATGCAAAACAGTAGTTTTTTTTTTAATACTACTACTTGGCATTACCCAACCGTCTAGAAACAAAGGCATACTAAATCCACTAGCACAATGATGTTCATTCAGCACTATTTACCATAGCAAAGATATGGAACCAACCCAGATGTCCCTCAATTGATGAGTGGATCAACAAGATGTGGTATTTATACACAATGGAATTCTATGCTGCTGTCAGAAAGAATGACATCTCCCCATTTGTAAGGAAATGGAAAGACTTAGAAAAGATCATATTATGTGAAGTAAGCCAGACTCAAAGGAATATAGGCACAATGGTTTCCCTCATTTGCCATAATCAGTAGAAACCTTGGACTCTTCTAGCAGAGATTTGCAATAGAGCAAAACCTAGATACATAAGGCCATATAGTATGACGCTAAATGAAAGGACCTCCAGGATATAGAAACAAAAGCCATATAATGAGTGACTGTTGTCCTTAATGTACTATGTTACTCTCATCTCTTTTGCTTTCCCTTGGTTATCTCATATTGTTACAGTATTTCACTTTGTTATCTGATATATTGGATATATGAGTATTTGGTTATTTGAAATTGCATAAGAAAGGGGGGAAAACAAGATGAGGGTAGGGATTGGGGGGAGGGAAATGGGAACCAAACATGAGAAAGGGTATCAATATATGTGAAGTAATGCACCTTCCATCTGGCGAATGTAATGTAACCCTTCTATTAATTACAATAAAAATTATATGAAAAAAAAAGATCTGCCTTCTTGAGGCTTCAGGCTAAAAATGTTGAACACTTCCTTGACCTTTGTTCTCATGCCTCTGATCATGTGTAAGGCTTTTAGTTTATCAAAGTCTTTGTACTTTAATACATGGAGTGCCTATGTTCTCTTCATTGATTCCTGATGCCTCACAGTTGTGAGATGAACTGTTCAAAACACTGTAAAATGGGTATTCTCCTCAGAACAATAACAGAGTCCAATTCCTTGGCATTAGATCAGTTCTATAAAGTCTCCCTGAAGACTGGTTAGCAAATATTGAACCATTGTTCCTAGGAAAAATCCATTAGGTTCCTGAGAGCCTCTGCTCATGTTTTATCAATGTCACATATCTTTGCTTTGTATGCTTCTGTTTAGAGATAACTTACTTTATAACTATTGTTGTTTAATTAACATTGAACTCACTGCAACCAAGGTACTCTTCCTGTACAGATAAAACTAATCTCGCAAACATTTTGCCAGGGGGCATGTAACATCTTAAACAACGCTTCTAAACAACACTACAGCACTACACTTGGTTGGGGGGATGGGGGCTATTCTAATCATGGAATCAGCAGTAAAGAGCTGAAACACAAAAATCGTGGCATTGGGAAAAAAGTGATGCTTATGGAATAAGAGCTCAATGAAAAAGGATGAGTTACCTTTCTCAATCTCAGTGTTTTGGGTAGATCATAGTTCTCACTATCCTAAGTCCACGTGGGAAATGTCTTTCATAGCCATGAAAGCACCATAGATACTAATTTAGAGGTTACACAGAAATTTGAGGAAGGGGCAAACTCACAAGCATAGAATCTGAAAATAAGTAAGATTGGCTGAGTTTAAGAAATTTAATGTGTCTTGAAGCTTATGGCTCCTTTTTTTAAACCTAGCTATTCAGGAAGTTGACATCAGAAGATCATGGATCAAAGCCAGTCCTAGCAAGAAAGTCCAAAAGATTCTTATCTCTCTGGAAGTGGAGACATGGCTCAAATAGACTATAAAGTCCTCACTGTCTCTGTAACGAAATGAAGTGCCTTGCTGTATAGACATATTTAATTCACAGAAAAGGGCTACACTTCGTCATTAGTATATTTAGGACTACAATCTTTGCCACCTACTTAAAGAACTATATCTATCCTATCCAATTCTGATGTTTCCTCTTTTTTGTATTTGCATCTAGTAAGCAGAGTTACTATGTTTCTAGATTTTAAAATGAGTTTACAATACTAAAACAAACAAAAGGAGGTCACTAAAAGTACACTGGCTGGAGAAAAGTATGGGAAGGAATTACAGGATGATACAGGATATTTTTTTAAGTATTCAATCAATAAGAGAACAAAGAAATTGCAAAGAAATGAGAATCAGTTAATGCTGATTCTTCATTTATTCACACACACACACACACACACACACACACACACACACACACATACTTCAGTGTAGGGAATACTTTACCACTGAGTTAAACTCATCACTGGTATTTTTCCCAAGTATCTGGTTTATTCTGATACTGTGTTAAAAGATATCATTGAATAACTAGTTTCTATAGCAAATGAGGACAAAAAGTCCAGGAATTCTCTAAGCTTACTCAGACAAAACAGGATATCTATTCTTTACCCCATATGTAAACACCAAGACCTAAAAGGAAATCCAAGGCCAGGTTATCATTTCTCACAGTTTTCATCTTCCCCCCTCCTACAACCAAAATAAAAGCTCACCATGGGCCATCACCCACATCACCATGGCTGTTAGTAGTACATTTATTGTTTTGTATTTCTATGGTTTACAATTTCCAGGATCTATTTTGAGTACTGTGGGTTCAATTGTGCATATGAAGTATTGGAAATAGACTATATTCAACTCTCTTATACTCAGATACAACAGGAGTTCATGCCTATCAAGCTAAAAGCATTTAAAGCCTGTAAAATGCATTTGGATGCATCTGTCCAAAACCAAAAGAAAACCTGTATTTATATACCTGCTGATTTATTTGGTTGATATACAGTATGTGCTGTGGTTTATAATTTTTAAGATATAGTGTCTGGAACATATTAGATATTGCAGAAAGAGTGAGGAGTTGATGATTTACAAGACTTCATATCAGGCCTATTGACCTTCTCAATAAGAAAGGTTGGTGGTCATAACAGCACTGAAAAATGCAGCCCTCGGGAGTCAATTTAATGTAGAATAAACTCTTTAACAACCAACTAGATAGCTGTATCAGCTGCTCCATCTGCAGATTATGCTGCTGTTGTAAAAGCACTATTTTTAATAGAAAAAGAATGCATGTTCTGTCAACCAACAAGCCAGCAGTTCCTCTGCATAAATATTCTTAGTTATAGGAATATCCAGTTTAATAAACAAAACAAAGGCAAGGAAGGGAAAACAAGTATTGCCTCTCCCATAAAAGCAATATTGGCAGCAAATGACTAGATATCTGAAAAATTCATCACTGGTCACAAAACAAAGATACACCTGTGTACGCTTTGTTCTGATTGAGCTACATTCATCTCATTCCCAATGCAAATGGTATTAGTCTATATAGAAGCCAATGCAATCAATAAATGGACTTTCCAATTGGTGAGGTCTTATGTTAACATCCCCACAATGAAGCTGATCTTTGGAGGGCTAGCATGTCGGACTTAATTACCAGAGTCACATGTCAAGGAAATTCCCAAAACAGTCCATCTAAATGTTACCTCCACTAGACTAAGCCAAGCTAGGAAAACTCTATAAAAATGTCCTTCCTTGGACCCAGATATTAAACCACAGACTTATGGCCACCTAATCTTTGATAAGGAAGCCAAAAAAATAGAATGGAAGAAAGACAGCCTCTTCAACAAGTGATGCTGGCAGAACTGGTTAAGCAGCTGCAGAAAACTAAAGTTGGATCCTTCTTTGTCATCCTGCACTAGAATTAACTCCAAATGGATCAAAGACCTCAAGGTAAAAGCTGACACACCTGAAAACTTTACAAGAAGAAATAGGAGATACACTAGACCTCCTTGGCACAGGTCGAAACTTTCTCAATAAGGACCAAGAAACACAACAAATCAGAGAAAGGCTGGATAAGTGGGAAGGCATTAAACTGCAGAGCTTCTGTAAGGCAAAGGAGATAGCTAGTAAATGAATTAGGAAGCCTACAGAATGGGAGAAGATCTTCACTAAACTTATAACAGACCAAGGCCTCATATCTAAAATATATCAACAGCTCAAAAAATTGAATCACTCCAAAACTAATCTCCAAAGAAACAACCATCCTATTAAAAGATGGGCCAAAGACTTAAAGAGAGTCTTCTCTGAAGAAGAAATAAGAATGGCCTATAGACACATGAAGAAATGCTCGACATCTCTGGTAATAAAAGAAATGCAAATCAAAACAACTCTAAGATTCCACCTCACTCCAGTTAGAATGGCCAAGATCAAGAAAACCAATAACAACAGATACTGGAAGGGATGTGGCCAAGAGGGATCACTACTACACTGTTGGTGGGAGTACAAACTCATTCAACCACTATGGAAAGCAGTATGGCAGTTCCTCAAAAAACTAAACATAGAGCTCCCCTATGACCCAACAATTCCACTACTCGGCATTTATCCAATAGTCCAGAAACAAGAGCATACTAAATCTACTAGCACAATGATGTTCATTGCAGCACTATTTACCATAGCAAAGATATGGAACCAACCCAGATGTCCCTCAGTTAATGAATAGATCAACAAGATGTGGTATTTATACACAATGGAGTTCTATGCTGCTGTCAGAAAGAAGGACATCTCCCATTTGTAAGGAAATGGAAAGACTTAGAAAAAAATCATATTAAGTGAAGTAAGCCAGTCTCAAAAGAACATAGGCTCAATGGTTTCCCTCATTTGTCATTATCAGTTGAAACCTTGGGCTCTCCTAGCAGAGATTTACAATAGAACAAAATCTAGAGACATTAGTATGACACTAAATGTAAGGAACTCCAGAATAAGGAAACAAAAGCCACATAATGAATGACTGTTGTCCTTAATGTACTATGTTATCTCTCATCTCTTTTGCCATCCCTTGGTTATCTCCTATTGTTACAATATTTCACCTTGTTATCTGATATATTTTATATGTGCTTAATTGGTTATTTGAAATTGGATAGGGAAGGGAGAAATCAAGATAAGTGGGGGGGGAGGATGGGAGGGAAATGGGGGCCATGTCATGAGAAAGAGTATCAATGTTTGTGAAGTTTTGCACCTTTTATCTGGTGAATATAACGTAACCCTTCTATTAATCACAATAAAAAAATTGTGAACAAATAAATAAATAAATAAATAAATAAATAAATAAATAAATGTCCTTCCTTATTAGAACAGAATTTCTGGGAAATTGTATATACTCTCCACTGGAATTGGCAAATTAATAATAATAATAATAATAATAATAAAGGGGGGAGAAGGGCTACAATGTGCTTGATCTTCAGCCCTGTTTTTTGATTTTTCAAGACATTCCATAAGCAATTAACTGAAATTACTAAGGAGAAATAAATGAGGCATGCAAAGTTCCAACAGAACAAGGCATTTGAAAAAGATTTTTGCATATGAAACTTTATCCTACCCAGAAGTTGAGTCCGGTTGAATCTATATATAGCAGTTAAAAACTAGGATAAAAATGAAAAAACTCAAGAGTAGATTGCAACATCTTTTATCTTGTACAGAGCTTCTGTATGATAATAAAGAACTTCTCTATGGCAAAGAACATAGCTAGCAAGTTAAGTAGAAAGCTCACAGAGTAGGAGCAGATCTTCACTAGCCATACAACAGACAAAGGCTTCATATCTGAAATACATCTACAGCTAAAAAAATTCCATCTCTCCAAAACAAATATTCAAAGAAACAACCATCCTGCTAAAAGATGGGCCAAAGACTTAAAGAGAGACTTCTCTGAAAAGGAAATAAGAATGGCCTATAGACACATGAAGAAATACTCCACATCTTTGGCCATAAAAGAAATACAATCAAAACAACTTTGAGATTACAACTCACTCCAATTAGAAAGGCCATGATTAAGAAATCTAATAACAACAGATGCTAGCTGGGATGTGGCCAGGAGGGATCACTACTACACTGTTGGTGCGAGTGTAAACTCGTTCAACCATTATGGAAAGCAGTACGGCGGTTCCTCAAAAGACTAAACATAGATCTCCCCTATGACCCAATGCCCCTCAGTAGCTGACTGGATCAAGAAGATTCAGTATTTATACACAATGGAATTCTAGGCTGCCATCAGAAAGAATGATATCGCCACATTCTTAAGGAAATGGAAAGACTTGGGAAAAAAATCATGTTCAGTGAAGCAACATGGTTTCCCTCATTTGTAATAATTAGTACACTGCTAGGCCTCTCCTAGCAGATGATTACAATAGCTCAAAACCTAGGTACATAAGGTCATATAGGATGAGACTAAATGAAAGATCTCCAAGATATTGAAACAAGAGCTTTATCTTACTTGGTTTTTGTTCTTAATGTACTATGTTATTTCTCTTCTCTTTTGTTGCCCTTTGGTTAATCTCATATTGTTACTGTATCTGACTTTGTAACCTGATATATTGTATGTGTTTGTTTATTTGAAATAAGAAAGGGAAGGGGGGAAAACAATATGATTGGGAAGGGGTGGGTGGAAGGAAATGGGGACAAAAACATGAGAAGGGGTATCAATGTGTGAGAAGTAATACACCTACTATCTGGCGATTGTAATTGTAACTCCTCTACACATTACCCCAACAATAAAAAATAAAATAAAATAAAAAACCTTTTTATCTTCCAGGCAATTCCTATGGCTTTAATGATATTGATAACGCTAACTTGCTTCAGAGTTTGATTTTACTTGTAATCTCTCCATAGCTCAGTCTATCCTAGAATTTATGCTATTATGTAAGGTCATCTATTTGCACCTCTGTTCTATTACTTTATGACATCTTGGACATTGTGAACATTGCTTAGTGATCTGGGCATTCTCCAAACACAACACAGTACCTGGCATTCAATAAGCATATTGTATATTGAATAAAGTGTGCATGTGAGTATCTCTGACTCTTTATGAGTCAAACTCACTGGAAGTCAATAGAAGCTTTGTCAAAACCATTTTTAAAGTATATGAGTACAGGTGGCTCATGTCTATAATCCTAGCTATTTAAGAAGCTGAAATCTGAGGATTGTGGTTCAAAGCCAACCCTACACAGACAAATCAGAAATGCTTTTTACCTCTAATTAGTTGGCAAAAAGCTGGGGCTAGAGGTATGGCTCAACTGGTAGAGTGCCAGCTGTGAGCAGAAAATGCCAAGCATGAGTCACTGTACCATCACATACACACATACACACACACATACACACACACACACACACACACACACACACACACAAAGTATTTTAAATGATTATATAATGCTTAAATCTAAAACAATTAATGATGAACACAGGAATGCATAAGTAACTGGTATATGAGCAGGACAGGTAAAAATTACCAAGGAGCATAGAGAACGAGACATTTCTTCAAAATTAAGACACTCAAAAAAGCAAATATAAGATCACAAAGATATAGATCACAAAGTGGGGGAAAGTCCTAAAAAAGTGATGAGCAATTTGAAAGGATTTTATATCCAGCCTCCCTCTCTGCTTTATCTCCATTCCAGCCAGGACTGACATGGAAACTGTGGCAGAGTATGTTAAGGCAAGGGTGAGTTTTGTTAGGGGGAGGGGAGAACACATGTCTTCTCTTTGTCTGGATTGTCTTAGCTCAAGTGTGAGGGGTTCCATGTACCCCTTGCAGACAAGCTCCCTGCAAGGCTGCAGGCTTTGCAGGGCCAGCAGCCTGCAGAAGAGCCCTGAACCAGGTTTTCTAACATCTGTATTTCTAACAGAAATTGTGCTTTCAACCGAGCTTCCAAAAAAGGCAAACACCACCTCTAAGACTTAAAGAACATAAAATGTATTATGAAAATGTTTGCTTATCATTGGTAAAGGCATCGTGGCAGGTATATTCAGACCCTTTATGTCCTACAATTAAAGTATACGATTTTTATTTTTATTTAAGCATAACTTTCTCTCTCCTATTTCCACAGCCTTCTGCTCACCCTCTCTCTTACACACACACACACACACACACACACACACACACACACATCCACACACACACACATCACTATCACAGTCCCACAAATACCCACACAGATTTCCTGAAACACTTGTATCCTTTCTACTATTTTGATTAATTCTGATGATACAGAAAAAGTGGCAGGAAATTTTTCTTCTCCTCAACTTACGGTTGAACATGAAAAGCTGATTAGACATGATGAGACCTTCTGGGCAAACAAAGCAGCTGCTCATCCAAACTAGCTTCAGCAAAGGAAAAGGTGAGTGGTTGGAGTTTTTATTGTGCTTCAGAGTGGAACGAGTATGAAAATTTCTCCCTAAAGTGCAGAGTTTTGAGCCCACAGAGCTGACTGGTCCAAGGGAGAATGGGGTCTCTTTTTGTTACCTTTGTCAGACTTCAAGCAAGGGAGAAAAATGTGCAGTAAGGATAAAAGATGTGAGTAATCAAATATAGAAAGAGAGACTCTTCATTTTTGTTCCAACTGTTGATTGGAGGACAATGGAAATGGGACACTTCTCCTTTCACTGAATTACACTGGTTGTGTGAGTGGGATGCTCTATGAAGCTGTAGCAGGAAGCCAGTAGGAGCCCAATCCAGTGGCTTTTCCTTTCCTGATCCATTCCCTATTGCTACTGTAACAAATTACCACACAGGTGGTAGCTCTAAACCTCCACAAATCTGTTAGCATGCAGTTCTGAAGTCTAAAGTCCAAAATCAGTCTCACTGGACTGAAAATCAAGATGTCTAAAGAGTACATTCTTTCTGGAGATTTTATAGAAAACCTGTTTCCTTGAAGTTCCCAGCTTCTAGAAGCTGCTTGCATTCTTTGGCTTAGGGCCCCTTACTCTATCTTCAATGCCAGCAGTTTTAATACCTGCAAATCTCTCTCACTTTCTGGCTTCCACTTTTACCTTTACATATCCTTCCTCAAACCTGACACTCTGACATCAGCTCTTTTAGCACTCGAGAAAAAAAAATAATATATTTGGGCAGTACTAGGGTTTGAACACAAAACCTTGCACTTACAACCCTTCTGAGAAAAAATTTCTTAGTGTAAGCTTCTTAGGACCAGGAGTTTGGCCTAGTGGTTAAAGTGCTTGCCTAGCATGCATGAAGACCCGGGTTCAATTCCTCGGTACCACATACATAGGAAAAAAAATAGGCTTCTCGTTACATATTAAGATATGCATACATGTGCATATACTATAGATGTATATATTAAATATATTTTATATTGTTCCCTTGCCCTGTCTTCCTCTTCCCCCTTCCTCTTTCCTAATAATCCATTTGGGTTTTTGTTTTGTTTTGTGTTCTTAATTTTGATTCCACATACAACAGAAAATGTGATATATGTCTTTCTGAGTGTGGCTTATTTTGCTTAAACATAATCATCTCCAGCTTCAACCATTTTCCTGCAAAAAAAGACTTGTTTTATGGCTGAATAAAATTGTATTTGAATATATTAGAGCTCCTTTATCCATTCATTGGCTTACTGTTACCTAGGCTGATTCCATAGCTTGTGAATAGTGCAGGTATCTCTATTATATGCAGACTTACATTCCTTTAGGTATATGCCCAACAGTGGTATAGTTGAGTCATATGTTGCTTCTATGTTTGAGGAACCTCCATTTCCATTTCCATAGTGGCTACACTAATTTACATCCCCACTCATGGTGTAAGAGGTTCCTCTAACCCTAATCCCACACCCCCCACCCCCAGTGTCCTCGGTATTTTTGTCTGTTTCTTGATGAGCACCTTTCTGACTGGAATGATATGGAATCTCAATGTGGTATAACTTGCTTTTCTCTTATGGGTACAAATGTAATATATTTTTCATACATTAATTTCTACTTCATTTGTTCAGGTCTTTTCCCATTAACTGGCTTATTTATTGCTTTCCTGTTTATTAGGGATTTTTTTGTCTGGCAGTATACTGGAGTTGAACTTGATCTGGAGCTTGCTAGGCAAGTGCTCTACTAGGTGATAACTCACTTCTTTGCTTGTACTCATTAGTTTTTACAACTACTCTTGCTTCCTATCCAAGCACATTCCTAATCTGTGATCTACTTTAGTCTTCTAAGTTATAGGTGGAATGATAGAAGTATACTAACACACCCAGGTTCTTTCCATTGAGCTAGAGTTTGCAAACTCTTTACTACACGCTACTAATATCTGATGATTTGCCTCACCTCAGGGCCAAAGCTGACCATGAACAGAAACTTCTGAAGCTATATGACAAAGGATCATATAAAATGATCCTTTCCTATATTCATCAGTTACAAAATAACTAACCCAGACAGAGACTCTAAGCTTGAGTTGCTTGAATGAACTCATATTGTTTAGTTGTACATTCAATTGAACCTAGTGTCTCACCTAGTCCATTTTACAGATATCCGACAGGGCAATGGTCCCTCCAGGTACTTTTATAGGTTATGGAGTAGAGCTCTTGGGGCTGCTTTTCAAGAGAGCTGGTATAAGAGCAGTATTCCCCTAAAGCCATGATTGTTCTTTCTCACAGAGGGACAGGCAGCAGCAGTGGAAGCAAACAGAACGTTAGTCAGTCATCAGCTTTTGGAAAGTAGAGCTTAGTACTGCATGCCAGGACATCTTCTCTACAAGGGTGATCACCTGAGGAGTCCCTACAGTACCGAGGATATGGTTTTCTCCTGGTTGAACAAGGACCAATGACCCCATGAGACACATAACCAACAGTCCTATGGTAAGAGTCACCGAGCATCACTCACTTCTTGTGCTGGGATTCAAACACAGCACGATCCAAGACTCCTGGGGAGATCGAAATATTTATAGCCAAGGCCAATGGAAGGAAGGTGACAACTTTGTACTCCTGTCCCTAAATGTTCTCAAAACTTCCAGCTTTAATTAGTGAAATATATAAGAGAAGCTTTGTAGCCATTAGCAAATGTAGTGTAAAGTTGCACATGCTCACCAGCAGGCATCAAAAGCAGCTATGAAATCAAAAGCACGAGAAGACCCTGGAAGGAATAGGAGTGGTCCAGAAGGTGGTAGCCCGCACCCTCTTATATCATAATCATTTTGTGTCTGCCCTCCAACAATGGGACCAATTCCCTGCCCAAAATGGATTCAGAGCTAGAAACATGTTTCCAGTGGTGGAGTGACACCACTGTAATGAAAAAGCTAAGCAATCAGGCAAACCCCTGAATTCAAGTCCCAGGACAGAAGAGCCCATCAAACTCTTACCTTCACTTAATCAACAGTGCAAGAATTAGAGGTATGGCTCAAATGGGAGAGTGCCAGCTTCGAATGAGAAATGACAAGAGAAAGTGCAAGGCCCTAACTTTAAGATCCCAGCACTAAGACACACACACACACACACACACACACACACACACACACACACACACACACACACACACGCAATGAACCAGAGGTTAAGACTGGCAATGAAACACAAACACATGAAGGAGATGGAAACACTGGCTGGTCAGGGAATGCAGCTTTCAGGGAAAGCAAGGAAGGCGTACACACACTAGTCAGATGGCTTGAGTGAAGGGAAATGTGAATTGCTTTGGCTCTTCACTGAACCAGGATGAAAGCTTCCTACTGGTACCAAGGGGAAGAATGCATGGCTTATCTTACTGACTTTCCCAGATATGGGACAAGAAGAGAATGGGGCATGAGTGGCATCCATGGTCAAATGGTAAAAGTGGAATGGAGCTCTTCATTAAATCTCTCCCAGGCTGAAGGTGCAGCACAGTGGAAGAGGGCTTGCTCACAGGCATGTACCAGGCCCTGAATTGAGTCTCAAGGGCCAAAGGGAAATATGACTGATTCAAAGGACACTTAACTGGTTTTAAAATCTTTCCTTGGTTTACTCAGTAATAATTTTGCCTCCATTTCTTATCTTGAGACAGAAATGTCAAAGAGATCTATCATTTGATTTGCTTAATTCCCCAGAAATTTTCCTAAACCAGGAAGATTAAAACTCTACCGACACCAACAATAATGGCTAGAACGATATCTTCACACTCCAGCAAAGTGCAATTCAATGATTTAAAATCCTAAGAATGGATTTGTGCTATTCCTATGCTAAAGACCAAAGTAATTGGGAATTGCTTTTTCATTTTCCCTAGTCAATAATGACTCTGTTCTTTTTAGTCTGAAAGGAAAGTGTGAAACTGATGATTTATTGTGACTGAGATTCCAGATCTAGAAGAGTACAAAACCTTTCAGAGAAATAAAGTAGTTTGTGGTCAGTAATGTAATTACTCTTCTCGGGGTGGGGGGGCGGGGGAAGGGAGGAGGGAATAACTTCCCCAGTTAGGCACATTAATAAAGACAAAGTTAGTCTACAAAGAACACAATCCATGTCTTCCTGTGATCACAAACCCAGATGATCTCTAACCTAATTGCTTTTTATTTTTCTCTTCCCAGCCAACGTAAGATTTCTACACAATCAATGAGATGAACAACCCAGTCAATCCAATTTAGTTAAGAAGGCAAAAGCAATGGATTGACTGCATATTCGATCAAGCTGTTTTATAGGAGATATTTCAGTCAGAGAGACATGACTATAAATTTTCTCAGAGAGGCAATCTGGGTGGAAAAACAAATAGTCCTGTTAGCTAATAAATGTTGCTTTTCAAACCTGCTAATCCCTTTGGATGCTTTATCACTGTCTGAAAACTTTGGGCTACTTTACAAAGGAAAACTCCTGGTCCCTTGAGGTTGTGTACAAGTTTTTAAAGTCAATACCACCTGAAACTAGAAGTCATGCCAATCAATAGCTAATGACTTTCAACAACCAGAAACCCTGAAGAACCACTCACGGCATCACCTCACAGGAGATTTGGAGTACTACACATAGAGCTTCAAATATTGGTTTTGCAAAAGCTTCTCCAAAAAAGTCCCACAAGTGGTATATATTAGAAATCCAGGCAGAAGTTTATCTGGGGCATTCAACTTATCTGGTAAGGTAAAGATTTTTAAAAAACTAACTAAGAAGATGAGCAACTTTGGAAGGCACACTTTGGGCAGACTTTATGTTGTTTCCTGTGTGATTTAGAGACAGAAGGCAGAACTAATCACCTCTAACACTGTGGAGTTTAGGCCTGGTGAAGTGAGGCAGCCCACTGCAATAGACAATCCCAGAAAAGGAAACAGAAACGTAACAAATGAAAAAAAATTAAAAGGAAAAGTGCAGCATTTGGAGGCCTGGTTTACATTAGATGGTTCGAAGCAAAGTTCAGCCCCATTCAAATGAACATTGAAATTTGAGACTACCTTCACTATTCTTAAAGAATGGCTATCAGAACACATCACTGGCCTTCTGAACAGATATAAATAAAACATGGCTCCTGGTTGAAAAAAAATTGCTCCAGAGAAAATAAGTGAAAACAACCTAAAGTGAGTTTAAATAGATAAATTTCCTCTCTATTTTTTCACAAGTTTAATTTTTTAAAAATCTTTTCCCTAGCCAAGCACTAGTGGTTCATACCTGATTACTGCTCAGATGACTGAGATCTGAGGATCATGATTCGAAGACAGCCCAAGCAGGAAAGAAGCCTTTCTTTTCTTTTGTCATGGGGCATGAACTCTGGCCTGGGTACTATCCCTCAGCTCTTCAGCTCAACCACTTGACCTCTACCACTTGAGCCGCAGTGCCACTTTCAGTTTTTTGGTGCTTAATATGAAGTAAGAGTCCCATGGATTTTCATGCTGGGCTGGATTTGAACTGTAACACTCAGATATCAGCCTCTTGAGTTGCTTGGATTACAGGAGTGAGCCACCAGCACACCAGATAAAAGCCTCTTGTTTATAATTAACTTTAAGGCTGGAAGTGTAGCTATAATACAGGTGATTGATAGAGTGCTATCTCTAAGCAAAAAGCTCAGATACAACACGGGTATAGTACCTCACACTTGTAATCCTAGCTACTCAGGAGACAGAGATCTAAGGATTAAGATTCAAAGCCAGCAGGGAACAAAAGGACTTAAGACTCATAGCACCAAATGACCACTAGAAAAGGGGAAATGGGCTTTGGTAGGGCAGTAATCCTGAGCTGAAGAGTTCAGGGACAGCACCCAGGCAGAGTTCAACCTCCATGACCCGCCCCCCCTACATACATACACACATAAAAGCTCAGGTATAGCATGCAGGCTGAGTACAAGGCCCAGTACAAGACAAGAAAAAAAAAACTTAACATATACATGTGTGTCCATGAGCATAAATGTATGCATCACCATGTTGTAATAATTGCAAAACTATGTTAAAAGTGAGGAGAAAAGAGGATACAAGTACCAAGTTACAATTGCATCTGTTAGTAGAGTTAATAAAACCAAACTTACTGAAAGCTATGAGTAATAGAGGGTGGAACACTGGAAAAAGCAAGAGTAGATAAAGGGATTCATCACATAAAGTACAGTAAATACAAGTATAAACTATAGTAATCATCTCAGAATAATTAATGTGCACTTTAACAAGAATGGATGTTAGGAAAGTGGAACATACTTTGTAGGGTGTGAGTAGTAATGGCAGGGAAAGGACGAGTGAGAATGGAGGAGGGTGAAAAGTCAAAATCTTTTTTGTAATTGGGTGAAAATGAAGCTTGCTGGGACCAGTTTGGGAAGAGTAGAGGAAAGATGAGGGATAGTGATGGGAGGATGCGTCTCATCGAGGACCGTTATGCATACTTGGGCAAGTCCACGTGAGATCAGTGAGCAATCAATTGATGCTAATAGAAAGAGTGGCACATACTCACCATGGCACATTACTCACTCACAAAGAAAGAAATTATGTCATTTGCAGATATTTGGGTAGAACGGGAGGTTGATGTATTAGCCAAAATAACTGCCCATTTTCTCTCATTTGCATATTTTAAAACTAAATAAAAATGTTAATCCAAAACTCAAGAGTAAAATTTCCTACTTACTCAATAACAAGTAATTATTAAACACCAAGTTAGTGAATATAATATCATAAGTACATAAGCCAGTAACATAATTGTTCCTCATCTGGTGTGGTATGCTGGATATAACTCTTATGTGAAGAGTGACACAAGAAATAGAATGTACAAAGGGTAACTAACCGATGCCACAGTGAAACAAGATACTATGTTGGAAATGAACTTTACAACTGATGGTGGGGAGAGGAATGGAAGGAGGGGTAGCAGGAGAAATCAAGGGCGGGAGTAAAAATGTTCAACAGGAATTGTTGAACATTGGGGAACTGTAACCCCTCTGTACATCACCTTCACAATAAAACATAGGCAGCAAAAAAAAAAAAGAAATAAGAGATGTCCACCAAGCATCACCACATACATTGTGCTTCATTTGATGTCTTGGTGACACAGCAATTCTTCAGCTACAAAATCCTCTTTTGTGACTACCTCTTATATGTATCCATTGTTGACCAAAGCACTGCTATATGGTACATGACTGTATTTGCAAGCATTAGAGAAAGCAGGAGTACAATCCTGATCGTATGTGATTTTGTCTTAAGCACTAATTCTATTTGGATTTTAAAATTATTCTGTTTTGTTAGTTTGATTTTAACGAGTTGCTTTCTGAGTTACTGAGTTACTCTAGGAATGGAAAGACAGACTATACCAACTTTGCTTCACTTGCTTTTATTCACTCTTCCCATCAGTTTCAGAGAACAGAGCTGAGCAATTTGCACGTAATTACTCTGCCGCAGCCACCCCCTCTGATGCATGGCTATCTCACAGTGGAAGGTTTGTCAGGAATTTGGAGGTAGCTCAAGTCTGTTGCCAGTAGCATCCCTGCACTTGGGTTTTGGCAGGTGTCTAAGGGGTGACCTTTGGAAATCGGAGGGCTAAAAACTCCACTCTGAGAGTATCCTGATGCTGCCACTTGCTGAACTTACACCCGCTGGAGAGCCATAAAGATGGATCATGAATGCAAAGGCCCCGATGACTTCATTTCCCTTGCGTCCAGACACTCTTCCCACACCTCCTTAGCCTGTAGACAGCCCCAAACCCTTTCTTCTGGGAGGGAGATTTGTGTTAGAGATCACCCCTCCTTACCTTTGGTGGCCTCGTAAACAAGTTCTTTTCTATATGGTAAAACATTTCACCTCAGGCTGCCTTCATTTGGAAAGACCGTGGGGGAGAAGTGGCGAGGTCAGTACAAATCACTGCTGAGATCCTCCACGGGTCCTTGCTCGAGTCTTTTACATTCAGTGGTGCCCACAGCACCACGGAAAAGAGTTTTAGGGCTCTCCAAAACCTTCAATGGCTTTCTAGCTAAATGACTCATGATTTGGCAATTCCATCCTGATAGCCTATCATCCATTCACGATTTAGGGGAAATGAGGAACCTAGTTAACAGTCCCCAGACAAAATAGCCACGGAGTGTAAATGGCCAATGGGAACCTAAAAGAAACCTGATGTTGAGCCAGGATGACACTGTGAGCTGGACACTGGAACCACAGGGCAGAAAAAGACCCAAGTAACCGCTGGTGCATACAGTCAGAACAGCTGAAAGACCGTAAGCTCCATGATAGGAAAAACAAGGGAAGTTAAAGCTCCCACCATCCCTTGTATCTTACACCTTTGGGAAGAAGTCTGGAAGTCTGGAAGTCTACCTTGAGGAGATTAAAAGGTTTTCTAAGATGCTGGTGCCTAGGTAAAAATGTCTGAGACTTCTTTCTTCTCAACTGGAAGCCACAGGTGGCCTGTGCTCTGTGTCTAAGGAAAGCCAGGTAGACTGCTGGACTGGCTTCAGCTCACTCTCATCAGCAAAGGGCTGAAGGCAGCCATGCATGGGGGCAGCCATGAAGGAACACAGAAGCAGCACAGAGGGCTTTCCAGCAGGCCTGAGCCTGAGCTCTAGACTTGAGCAGTAGGAAATCCCGGGTGAGGCCCATCAAAGACCACAGAATACTAAACTAAAACTCCTACTTAAGTGAGGTCCAAACCAGCTTCACTCAATATTCTTAGCATGGTGGTTCAAAAACCACCTAGGCAAAAGGTTTACAAGATAGCATTGCGACCAAAGGCTGGTGCTATGGAAACACCTGTCAGTTCAGCTCTACACTAAAGCCAGGGAATGGAAGCAGAATGAGTACAGGTCAAGCCAGGTGAAAAAGGGCAGGAGACTCTATCTCGATCGAAGAAGCCAGGCATGGCGGTGCCTACATGCCACCCCAGGGACAACAGAGATCACAGGAAGATCCCGGTACTGGTGGCTCCTGCCTGTAATCTTAGCTCCTCAGGAGGCTGAGATCTGAGGATCGTGGTTCAAAGCCAACCCAGGCATGAAAGTCAATGACACTCTCCAATTAACCGCCAGAACACCAGAAGTTGCACTGTGGCTCAAGTGGTAACAGGATAACCTTCAGCTGAAGAGCTCAGGCACAGTGCCCAGGCCCAGAGTTCAAAGCCCTCAAATGATTAAAAAATACTAATAATAAGGACCACAGTTCCTAAGCAGGCCTGGTCAGGCAACAAGACTCAAGATGATCAGTGTCAGTCAGCTGGTGCCAGTGGCACAGGCCTATAATAGTACCTAATCAAGGGACTGAAATCTGAAGATTACCAATTAAAGCTAGGCCAGGGAAGAAAGTCTGTGAGACTCTTAGCTCCACTTAACCACCAAAAAAAAAAAAAGCCAAAATTGGATATAGGAATGAAGTGGTAGACTGCTATCGTCTTGAGCAAAGAAGCTCAGGGAAAGCACCCCAAGACAGGCACAAGAAATAAATGAAATGAAAAATATAGTCGGTGTCAGATAGGACTAAAAGCAGGGATCACCAGGAGAGTTCCTTACCAAGTACAATGTTCTGAGTTCAAATTCAGTACTGCCATGAAGAAAAAACACCTGTCTCTGGTCTTCAGTTCTAATACTAGTTTATTTAGTACTTTGGTTTGATGACCCCCTGACAGGGCATTCAGCTTTTGGAGGACAGAAGGCATTTTCTTCTGTTGCCACTCCAAGGGCCTAAAACCATTTCTTTTGCATATAAAAAGCAGACTATTTTTTTGGCTAGTCCTGGGGCTTAAATTCAGGGCCTAGGTACTGTCCCTGAGCTCCTTTTCCTCAAGAGTAGCACTCTACCACTTAAGCCACAGCACCACTTCTGGCTTTTTCTATTCACCCAGGGCTTCATGCATGCTAGGCAAGCACTTTACCACTAGACCACATTCCCAACCCCTAAAGGCATACTTAATTGCTTTACAGTCATGGTGACAACTATAACTTACTCAATTCTTATGGTTCGGCTTTTCAGGCTATGATTTGCTGGGAACATTGTTCAGCTGGGCCACAAGATCCCACAAGACTCATCATATGTAGAGCATTTACAAGTAGCTGCATATCTTCTTCTTCCCTCCAGTAATCTCTAGTCAGAGTCTTTACATTTTGCCATTAGTATGAAAGAGGAATTGGGAAGCTGGCACTCATTATAGGCTATTGCAAAACAAAGGCACATCATTTTATCGGTTTCTTCTGGAACCCAAATTCAAAGAGAGAGAGAATGGAATCCATTTCCTTACAGAGAAAGAGACAGCCTTAGTCATGAAAAGAGAATTGAGACAATCACTCATGAGGACTGAGGTGGCATTGGTTTCATCACGGGAAGTATGCACTCTTTAACATGTCACTTGTGTCGTGAACCCGGGAGTTACATCAGCAGTGGCCCACACAAAAGGATGCATTTCCATTTTAATTTCATGCTAGGTTTGAATGGTAACTTAACACAGAACGAGCAGGTGCGGCATCGTGTGCACACTTCTATAATGTTAGCTTTTCAAGAGGTTAAGATCTGAAAATCGCAGTTCAAAACAAGCCAAGAGCCTTGAGACTCTATTTTGTCAATTAAGCACTGAAGTACAGCAGTGCTCAAGTGGCAGAAAGTTAGCCTTAAGGACAGCACCCAGGCCTTGATTTCTAGTCTGAGGACCTACACCAGAGAGAGAAAGAGAGATAGAGAGATAGAGAGATAGAGAGATAGAGAGATAGAGATAGAGATAGAGATAGAGAGAGAGAGAGAGAGAGAGAGAGAGAGAGAGAGAGAGAGAGAGAGCGAGAGCGCGCATGTGTGCGCGCTGGGCCCCAAGGTCTCACAAAAGTAACCTTAGCAACTCAGAAGGGTCAGAACTGAGGACTACAACAGAAGCCAAGCCGGACAGGAAAGTCTGTGAGAGTCTTACCTCTATCCACTAAAAAGACACAAGAGACACACAAGCCCAGGGACAGCTGCCTAGCCCCTAAGGTTAAGCTGGCAGACCAATAAACACACACACATACACAAACACACACAAAAAAATTAATTTTAATATTTTATTTGATTCAATGAACAATATGGCACATTTATCACTTGAACAATTCATAAGTGGAATATTGAGATGCTTGACATTCTCATTATAGACACTCTACAATTGTGTGTTATGGTTCTGCATTACAGTTCAGCACTTTGTTATATATTTTTCCACTATAAGAAATCTCCACATATTTGGGTATTACTGTTACTTTTTTGCAAACTGTCAGGCTTAATAAAATTTTCTTATTTCTCACAGTTTGGACAACTTATTACCTCCGTGTACTATTTTTGAATCATATTGTTATAGAAAAAGAATTTGTGTGGCTGGTGCACAATATTAAAAATGCATGAATGTAACAACTATAAAGTTAAATAACAAATGAAATAATTCATTTGAAGGGAAATACAATCTTCTCTTCAACGAATTAAAGAATTATGAAAACTACTTCATAAATCAGCATAGGATTATCTCACAAAATGCCAGTATGCTAAGGTAAAGTAGTTCAAAAGATGACATCTCTAAGACAATATGCTAAGCAAAAAGTACACAATAACTTCCCATCTTCTTGGAAAGAATTTTGTTACAAATATCACGTGGGGCTCTTCACTAGCAACCAATGGACATTCACAAAGTTTGGCCACCTCTCATTGGTGGCTGATCTGTCGGCCTAGATTAATCCCTACATAATACTCCCACCAGTGTTATAATTAAACTCATGCCCAAAGTAACTTTTATAGTAGCCCCAATCTTCAGATGGTGATGATGTCGAACACCTCCTTTGCTTCAGCCTTATAGAAGAAAGGGAGGCAGGACTCTTGGCTCAAGCTTGCAGGATCTTGGTGGGGTTTGACAGCAGGCAGCAGCAGAACGGGAGGCTCTGCAGTGGGGCTCTCAAGGGGCCCAAGCGCGCGAGCCTCTCGAGGGCCAGGCTCCAAGTTTTCTTCAAGACACACGCCTTCCAACTCTTGCTGGTCCTTCCTGACTTCCATCTTCAGGGGCCCTGCGAGGTGTGAGGGGGTCTGGGCAGCAGGTGCCTGGGTGGCTGCCAGCATCACGTCCTGGCACTCTGTGCCCTCCCCTGCAAGGCACAGCAGCAGCTCCTGCAGCTCCTTCCTCTTCCTCCTCTTCTCCTGGGACAGTTGGCTGACACACTCGTCCTTCTCCTGACACAGCTTCTCCAGAACGTCCATCTGCTCTTTGTAGGAAACGATGGTCTCTTCCAGGGCGCTCACGTGCTGTGCCAGCTGGCTGCAGCGGTGCTGGAGGTCATCCACTGCACTCTGGCCATCCACCTGGGCGGCCAGGTCTTCGTGGAAGCAGATCTTCAGCTTCTTGGGCGCCTGCGCTTCCTGCTTCCTCTTCCCAAACAGGCCGTGTATCCAGCGCTTGGCGAAGGGGGCCTGGCCCTCCAGCTTTCTCTGCCACTGGGCTGCCAGCTGACTCAGGCATCCACAGCGCCTGCTGCTCGTGCAGCTGCCGGCTGAGCCTCGCCTTCTTGCACTCCGCAATGGACAGTGCTTCCTCGTAAAAATCACACATGCTTTGGGGGTTGTCCACATCCTCCGGGACAGACCCTTCAGAGGCAGTTGCCTCCTCATCCTTCTCTTCTGTGCCCAGGCCTCCTCCTTCCCTGGGAAAAGCCAGGGAGCTCAGCTGGGCCCGCAGCTGCGCATTCTCATGTCTGGTGGCTTCCAGGCACTGCAGAGTGCCCTGGAACTTCTCCCTCTCCATCTGGGCCAGCAACTTGCGCTGCACCTGCTCCTGCTGCAGCCGCTTCAGCAGGTGGGTCTGCCTCAGCAGGTGCTGCTGCAGGGCCTCCTTCTCTGAGCTCAGCTGCTGGCTGCAGGACACGGGCTCTTCACTCGTGGCTCTGAGTTCCTGCAGCTGCGCCAGGTACTGGTCGTGCAGCTCCTGCAGATGCTCAGTGGCTTGACTCTTGAACTCAGTCGTCTTTTTGCCCTCTAAGTTCTCCAGCTCGGCCAGCTTCTCCTGCAGGGTTGTCTTCTCCTGCTGCTCTGAGAGGAGCTGGCTGGCCAGCTCCTCCTTCTCAGCGCTCAGCCTCTGCAAGGCATCCTGCAGCTGGCCCAGCTGCTCCTTGAGCTGTCGGTTGAGCACCAGGGTGCATCTCATGGTCTCGTGCTCCTTTTCCATCGTCTCCAGGATCTTGCGCCGGTCCTCGGCGTTCTGATCCCACTCCTCGGCCCTCTTCTGCAGGATCCACAGCCGCTGCTGCTGCTCCAGCAGCTGGAGACCGAGGCTCTGGTTCTCCTCCACCTGCATGTGAAGCTGCTCCTGCACGTTCTTGAGCTCCTGCTGCCACTGCAGGGCCTGGGCCTGCAGCTGCTGCTCAGCCTCACATGGGCCTGCGGGGGGCGGCGGGGGCTGCAGCTCTGACAGCTGCTTTCTCAGCTCCACCAGCCTGCTCTCCAGCTCTCCAACCTGCCCCAGCCCCTGCTCCTTCTCTTCTCTCAGCTGGCTCACCTGCTCTGCCAGCTGCTGGACCTTCTCCTGCCCTGTGCACCTCTCCACCCTCAGGTCCTCGGCAAAGTTGTCTCTCTCCAACTGCAATGCTCTCACCACCTCTCTCATGTGGTTGACCTGACTTTCCAACCCTGCCCGCTCCTCTAGTGCCTGCTGGCCCTCCTGCATTTGGATCTTCATGGCGGCCTTCTGGGTCAGGAGCTCTTCCAGCCTCTCCTGTAGCTCTGTGTTCTCATCCTCCAGGTCTTCACAGCACCTGGCCTTTGCCTGGAGCTGCAGCTTCACACGGTTCAGGGCCTTCAGCAGCTCTATGTTGTTCTGCTCGGCCTCTGTCTGCTTGGTGGAGTCTGCAGACGAGGTCATCTCTAGCTCTGCCACGCGCTGCTCTGCAGCCTGCAGGCGGCGGGTGAGACTCTCCTGCTCTAGTGCTCTTTCACTGGCCACCTGCTGCATGTGGGCCAGGGCAGACTGCAAATCCCACTTCTCTGAACTCAGCACCTGTATGCACAGCTTGTGCTGCTCCAGCTCTACTCTCAGCGCTTCCTGCACACAGGCCATCTTCTGGTTCTCCTCCCTCTGTTGGTCCTGCAGGTCTTCCTTCTCGTGCTTCATTTGTTGGATGTCACTGCGCAGCTGCTGGATTTGTGTTCTGCTGGAGTCCAGGGCGAGCACCAGATGCTGGCAGCGCCTTTCTAGGTCCTCGATATTACTGGAACCTGTGACCCCCTTGCCCCTGGCAGCTGTGACAGTGCCCATTGGAGGGGGAGGCTCAGGGTGTGCGTGGTCTTGGGCCACCCCCTTGAGAACAGGACAGTCCCCAGCGGTGTTGGGCTTGGGGTTACCTCCCTCTCTAGTGTTCTTCTTGTTCTTGGATGCTGCAGGTCTATCAGGATGATTTCTCTGCTGGTATTCCTGCAGTATTTTCCTTCCTGCGGCTACCTTTTTTCTTCTTGTCTGCTCAGACATCCCAGCACTGGGACGGCGAAGGTGGGGGGGCCACATTCCCAGGCTCTAAACTCCACTCACTTCTCACAATCAACAATAACTCTGTCTGCCTCCAACTCTGTCTCCAACGTCACCTCGATTCGCTCTCTCACCACTCACCACCTCTACCTCCCTCGACCGCTCTAGTGGTGTGAGCCCATAGAGGGGATACCAGGGGCAATAGGCAGCATAGAACGGTGGGCGGGGCCTCAATGCTTGTATCCCATTGGTCAGAGATAAATGGGGGGTGTGGCAGACTCTTGTGACTCAGGCAGAATGGGTGGGGTCATCTGAGAGCTGCACTGGCAGCCCCTCCCCCATGGGGCTCTAGCCACTTTGGCTGGGGACCTGCTCTCCCTGGACAGGTGCAGGGGTTTACAAGTCAGCCTCCCTGGCCTCACTCACACAACTGGGGTCACTTGGAGAACTTATGTGGGTTTTGCCAGGCTCCTGGCCTTGACATTCCTGCGTTGCACATTACCATTAACAGTCAACTCCGATGCCAGGGATTTGGAAATAGATGAGCAAGCTGCAAGGCACGGTGTACTTCCCAGTGCCTTTTGCTCCTCCGCAGCCCTGTTTCCATTCCTTGGCACAGTCTAGAAATCCCTCCAGTGGACCCGATTCTTTCTTCCAGCTTGTCCCATTTCCACAATCTGTTTCATAAATGTTTCTCCCAAGGACTCTTCTCCTGGCCGACTGTCTACCTTCTGACAGCATAATCCAGTCCTGGTCCTCTGCTTTCCAGCTGCTGCTGTTCCTCCTCTCCCCTGCTGCCCTGTCTACTCAGAGGCAAGACGGATCCAACCAGCCTTTCTCCTGAGGTTCTTCTCCGGACTGAGGCAGAACTGACCTGAAACTGTCAAGGCTTTCTGATACCCAGTGAGGATGGTAGTGTTCTTTTTTCCCACCCAATCCCAGCCATCTCAGCTCTCTTAAATATCTTTTCCCAGATGCAATGTTTAATAGCATCATATGGCTGTCCCTTGCCTGCTATATTTTCAAGGCTAGATATTCCATTAGATTACCTTAATTCTAATGTAAAAAGGAAGTAGCAGAAGTGGCTGATACTAAGGTGCATATTTTTTTATTGTACTTTCAATTGTAGAGGAGAATTTCCCGTCAACAACCAGGAAGTACATTCCATACAGAAGAGTATAATCCTCGTTTCCTTTCACTGTGTATGGGTCAATGGTGGAGACTCTCCTGAGCATGTCAAATGAGGTGACACTTATTGGATTGGAGAACATTTGCAATGTGCTTTCACCTTGTTCTATTAGGCAAGCTTTTTCCTTTTGCCCAGTCCTCAACCTTCCTTGGCATTTCTATAAGTGTCCATGAATTTTTCAGTCTCCTCTCCTCACTGAGTAGCATGTCCTCTTTACCTCTGGCTCACCAAGGCCTTTCTTCTCCAGCCTTTCTTCTTCTCCAGTCTTTGTTCTTTGCCAAACTGGGAGTTTCTGGTCATGAGCATGAGCTCTCCATGTTTAGCCCTACCCAGACTCTCACCAGAGGTAACCTCACTGGTGTAGTTTATCTTTACCTGTGAGACTATATTCTCTTGACTGTCAGCTTCCTCAGCTTAGTTTATCCCTGTTTTAAGAATCTGTAGGTAGGAAGGTATCTTCACTTGGTTCTCAAGATGGCCACCTGGAACCCAGGGCGGTGGCTTGATAGTTCTTCTTAGGGGAGAATGCCAGACAAATACTAATGGACATGGAAATACTCCATTTAGATCTGTGTTGCCTGGATTTCTCAACAGAACTCCTCAATATGAACCAAAAGAAGGGAAATTTCCTCCCTTAATGTCTTTACTGTGTTTGGTTCCAAGATAGTCTTACCTGACCTAACTCCCATACATGTACTTCCAGATCTTGGGAGTGCTGGTTCCTGAGGAAGTAGAGTGAAGTACTAGGCAGTACTCAAGTAATAGAACAGACTATCTGTAGTCATCTTTCCTGAGTGTTCTGCTTGTGCAAGCTCATGCCTGCATTCTTAGCTACTTGGTTACCTGCGATTGGAAGATTGTGGTTCAAGAAAAACCTGTGCATACATGTGGATCCTTGTCTGATATAATTGCTGGAGCTGGTTTCCTCCTATTCTACCAGTCACTTAAGTGGGAGACTTATTTGGGAAGTGTTGTGATTTGGTGCAATCTCAGGTAGAAAAAAAATCTATGAGAGACCATGTCAACAGGTGAAGATCAACTGTGGGAGCTAAGAGGCTACCATTCCACTGAAGGTGAAAAGCTTAAGGTTACAAGATCATGTTTCAAGCACAGAAACCATGCAATAAGTAAGACCTTAAAATTTACCAGTGCAAGAAAATGCTGGTAGAGTGGCTCAAATACTGCCTGCCTGTCTACCAAGGGCAATGTCCTGACTTTAAGCCCAATATAATGAGAAAATAATAATTTCCTTAGGAAATTATGTGATTATTTTAACCATGCCCTCATAAAGCAGTGTTCATTTGACAGGGGCTAAACTTACGGTCTAACCCTGAGCTCTTCCCCTTCTTTTCTTTTCATCTAGGTTTGATTATATGACCCTCTTGTATCAAATATCATTTTGGAATGATCATTAAATGGCAGATTCTCAGTCCCACCTTCAGAGCTATGGAGTTGAAACCAGGAGACAGTTCAGGAATCTGCATTTTGTGAACCCCACTCTTAAATCCAATATATAATAATAAACTGGAGCAGTTTGATTCACCGTCATGTATTTCAGAAGATACTGCCCTATTACCTAGACTTTTTGAGAACCCTTTTGAGGACTTGAGTTTTGACACCTAGAATAGTTTTAGACATTTCCTGGTAGGCTCTGATCCACCCAAGTGTTCTTGGAGAGAAATATACAAGGAATAAACACTCTGGCTTCCCGGGACTCAAATTCCTGGACTCACACAGGAAACCCAGGCATTGTCCATGGCTGACACTTCTCATGGGATGGCAAAGGAGTTTACCTAGCACCTCTTATATAGTTTGTCAACACAGGTTCCCAGGCATCACCATTGACAGAGATCCTTCTGATTAGCTGGCTGTCTCACAGCTCAAAAGGATAATCTGCCCTCCAACAGATCCCATCAAACACATCTTCTTCTGTGCTCTCTCATTTACTCAGAACCATTGGAAGGAAGATGATAGTTTCTGGGGAAACCCTTTGAAAAACAGCTTCATAGATTAAGGTCTCCACCCTCCTTTTCAACTATTTCCCATCAACTTTGCTGGCTTTTTCCCAAATTATTTTGCATTCAGATTTATTGACATTTGCACCAATTTTCCTGTGGTCTGTTCCTCAGCTGTTATTATTCATCTAAAACTTTCTTCCTGTTTCCATTCTGTCCTGGAGTGCTGCTATAATTAATAGCAGATGTGCTCCCTCCAATGTAAAGTCTCCTTGGGAAAAATAGTTATGAATAATATCCTGTCATTCAAATTCTTCTAGTGGCTTTCTTTATTCTCTCATCCTATTCTCACTCAGAGTAAGGTGCCTTATAGAGACAGGATGAGCTTTAGCTACTGCCTCTGTATATGGTTGGTGGTGCTCATATAACATATAAACGTTTTTTGCACTACTGTACTGTGCACTCTAAAATGGTAAGGCTAGTTAATTTTCTATTGGTATTTTGCCATGATACAAATTTTAAAACAAGCAAACAAGAATCCAAGACTTCTTAGAGCTGGTACAAGAGAACATAAAATGAACAGAGAATAAGTGATATCAGCAAATAGAGAAAAACTCAATCAAGGTGGGGAGGTAGAGGTGCTCATTGGGACAAGAGAGGAGTCAACCGGAGGAATTTCTTGTGAACAAGGATAAAATAATGTCAACAAGAGAAGAAATAATAGCTATGTGATGTCTTAATCCATATAAACAAAAATCTAGACAGACAACCAACCAACCATACGTCAATGAGCCTTTATATGCAATGAATCCAGTAAGTAACTGGTCCTTCTCCTCATCCTTTCCACCTCTCATGATATATGTCACATTTTTTTTTCATCTGTATATCCCCTATGGAGTCCATGTGTACCAGTACCTGGTCTTGAACTCAGGACTTTAGGGTCTCACTTGACTTTTTCACTTCAGGCTTGCATTCTACCACTTGAGTCATACCTCTACTTCCTGATTTCTGCTGGTTAATTTAAGAAAAGAGTCTCTTGGATTTGTCTGCTCACACTGGCTTTGGACCCAGATCCTCAGATCTCAGTCTCCTGAGTAGCTAGGATTGCAGGTGTGAGCCACTGGCACCCAGCTATAATAATATACTTTATATCATTAGTTTAGTGTATACAGCTGAAATAAGAATGTTATGTCTCAGACCAAATTCCTGGGATTGTCCTTGTTAAGTCTAACCACTCACTCAAGTAAAGGGATAGAGCAAAGGGCAGATAAAGGCACAGGCATTCCACAGGAAGACATCCCTTGAGCCCTTCTTTGGCCATCTCTGGGATACACAGATAAGCTATGGTTTTAAACAGAGAACTGAAGGCTCAGAAGAGCTGTTTGCACAAAAACTGACCAGTTCTTTAAGAGTGGACTGGGAAGTCTCCTGACATAGGGAAACATACGGGTAAGACAAAGAAGTCCGAGGGTGAACTCACCTAGGTGAGAATTCAGTCTCCTGTACTATGAACATTTATCGGTCTCACTACATGATGGTAAGAATCAACAGTGCTAACCAGAGAAGAAAACATCCCTGGAATAAAAGTAATTCCAAGTCATGAGCAAGGGCTCATGCCTGTGAGCTGCTAAGGGGACTGAAATTTGGAAGGTTGGTGTTTGAAGCTACATCAAGCAGAAAACTGCAAGATTACATCTCAAAAATAACCAGCAAAAGTCAGGGGTAGGAAGCAATACATAAGTGGCAGAGAGCCAGCCTAGTAAGCAATTCAAACTCTGATGCTGCAAAAATAAAACAAAACAAAACACAGTAATTTCAGCATCTACAGTAAACCTGTTCCATCTTTACTCTCTTTCCAGGTTCAAGTAGCTTAGTGGCTTTATCACTGTTCCTAGAGAGGCTCTGGCATTTTTTTCTCCTTTTCTAAAACTGCTGATAAAAGGAAGGTACATGTCAGTTTTCACTGGTCCAGAAACATGGAGCCAAGCAACCATCAACTATATCCTCTGAAACTGTGATGCAAAATAAATCTTTCCTCCTCTTCAATTGTTTATGGCAGGTATTTTGTCACAGTGATGAAAAGCTGAAGGAGAAGGTGGAAAACTGGTGATTGAGCAAGAAACTGATTGATATGCTGACTAGCCTCAAAATTTCATCTGGAATTTCTAATGGTTAATCATAGAATGCTGGAGACAAAGCCAGGCTAGGCCAAGCAGCTGTGTATGTGCTATTTCAGATGCCTTGACAGGAGTGGAGGGGCATGTCTGCTAGGTCATAGGATAAAGCAAAGCAAAGAGGTTAACCAAGAAGAAGAAAGCTGAAGTGCCATCTTAGAGTAACCATACCCTATTGCTTACTGAAACTCCTTTGTGATTTGGAGATAATCATTTCTTACATGCTGTAAGCAAACTTCCAAAATTAAAATTACATGGTTCTAGAAAACCACTCCTCACAACCAGATTTCAAAATGCATCATCTGGGGCCAGGAGTTTGGCCTAGTAGTAGAGTGCTTGCCTAGCATGTACGAAGACCTAGGTACCATGGTACTGTTGCTCAAGTGGTGGAGTTCTAGCCTTGAGAAAGCCCAAGGACAGTGCTCAAGTCCAGAGTTTAAGCTCCAGGACTGGCAAAAGAAATGTATCAGCAAACTGATGATCAATATTTTGTTTTCCTTTTTACACTAAGAATAGTTTATCATGCAACATTTTACAGATGGTCGGTCATATGTACAAGTCATATGAACAGTTCAGTGAATGCTGACATAGTACCCACCCCTTGTACTGCTGCCTAGCCAGGAAGACAATGAAATACTAATAATAACGGCTTCCAGTGAGAAAGAAAATAAGCTGTACTAGGGAATGCCCATTGCCTCTACCATGTTCCACCCTCAGTCCAAGGGGGTCAAAGTAATTTTGGTATGCCAAGTTAATGGCTGGATTGGCAAAGCTATTTTCCCTAGAGTTGTCTTTACAATGTCAAAATACCCAAGATCAATATCACTTCATTCTTCCCTGAAAGAAGTGCCTATCACAATAAGTCTATATTCTGGAAAAGAAGAAAAACACATTTGTGCTTTGGAGAGCAATGTTTGACCCTTATTCTCTGAAAGGGTTTTTCCCCTTGCTAATCTGCTTCTAAAAATCACTAATAACCCCTTTTCCTGGTTTGCTTTTATGCTTGTGTCCTCCAGGAGGATGCATATATGAATATGGCAGGGGTGAAATCAGAAGGACCAGAGCCTCAAAAACAAAACAAAACAAACAAACAAAAGCTTTGCTATTACACTGCCTTCCCTTTCCTGTGTCTCTCACCCTAGTGGGATCATCTGTGGTTTCCATGGCAATGGCATCCAGCAACAATGTTGGGCAGCCTTCCAGGAAGTGGAGTTGGAAGCAATAAGGCTAACATACATCTGTCAGGGGTAATAAAGAGTTCTCTGTATAAACATATCTGTCTGTTCAACCACCTGCACAGATCCAAAATGTAATGTGCACAATGCTGGGTAGGAATCTGGGGTGGGGTGTCAGCCTGTGGCTATCTTATCACATATTACATGTAGCATGAAAGGGCCAAGACTGCATCCAAGTGAACTTACCCAGATAATAAGTGAAAAGCTGATGCTGGGTCTGACCTCTGCAAATCATTACCAAAGATCTGCCAAAATTCTCAAATTCAGATTTAAAAGCTGAATTCCCTACTGTCTCTAATTAAAGTACCTTTTCCTAAATTTGTTATTTCTATTTCTTGAGGGGAAGGAGGCCAGGGCTACACACTTGTAATGTGGACACTCTACCACTTGAGCCACACCACCAGGCTTTTACTATGGTTATTTTCTAGGCCAGCCTCTGGCCAAGACTAAAGTTCCACTGTCTTTTTCATCCCTGTGTCTATGGACATAACAGGCAAGTATCTGTTCCCAGCCACTGTGCTTCCTTGTATCTGGGATAGCAGATATACTCCATTATACACAGTCATTGGTTGAGATGGATCCTGGAACCACCTCCCAAGTAACTAAATTTCTACTTCTGTTAATGTTATGTCCATTTCTATCAATTCTAAGGCTTTGAATTGAGTTTTTTACTCCAAGTAAGTAAAAAAACGCTGTCAGTTTTTCTTTTCATCATTCTATCATTTGTATCCATGTGTTCATTTATTCATGTATCTATTCATTCAAAACATGTGTATAAGTCCACACTATAAACTAAGGATGCAAAGAGCCAAACAGTAAAATTCAGTATCCCTAGATGGGATTAAAACACAGAATCTCAGAAGATAATTCTCCAGGTCACAACTCAGGTCAGAGTTTTGCTCAATTGAGCCACAGATTTATTTGATTTCTATGCATAATTAACCACTGCTAATAGATGGAACTCTGTACATCTTTTATTTCTATATCCCTGTAACAACAGTTTTTACTCAAGGTGCCTAACTCCTAGCAGATGATGAGTGTTAGTGACTGACCTCTGCCCCCATCACCATCATAATAGCATAATTATGGTGCTGTATCTCCTAACATTGCCTCAGCCTGGACATGCAGTCCCCACAAAATATCCCACACACAAAGGCGTGCCACTCACGTGTTTCAACAGAGAGCCAACATGACATATTCTGTGCAGATAGTCTCTTTTTCTAGCCGTATCAGAGTCCATTGGAGCAGAGATGTAAATATACTCTCCATTTGGCAATTATTTAATCCAATTGTTGATTATTTAACTGACAGGATCAGAGACTAAACTGAGCTGCCAATGTACCACAATTTTTCAGGGAACAAGAAAGTCATTTATTATCAGATTACTTGTCCTGTGTTGATCAGACTATAAGACTTCTGTACCTGAGATGATTCCATCAGGCTTACATCATGCCTTATCCACCATCACTGCACACAATGTCCGTATAACATGGAAGAACTTATTCCATGACAAAGAGGTGTAACAATGTACCTACTCTTATTGTTCACCACATCTCCAAGAAGCAGTTCTTCTGTTCATATGGTAGAATGGCCAATTAAAGAGGAAGGGAGGGAAGGAGAGAGGGAGCGGGGGGGGGGGGGGGGGGGGGGAGGGGGGGGAGAGCACATGAGCACAAGCCCTGAAAGGTAGAAATTCTGGCTCATAGGATGAATATATGCTTCAAGCAAGTGATCAATACATGATGCAATTTACCCCCTAAACAGAATCAAGGTGGACAATCACACATAGACACACTCTCATAATTACACCAAACAATTCACTGAGATTACTCTTTTGATGCTTATCACTACCAGTTGGAACTCTGTTAACTGAGGAATCCTTGTACCCCAAAATAAAGTATTCCACACAGGCTTGTCTGAATATCCAGGGCTTCTCATGCAACTAATGCAAAAAGCTGAAGAGAAAATTGGGTTCTCCTATTCACAGAGAAGAGAGGACCTCTCTGCTGCCATGTGAAAACTCTGTAGAAGAGTATGAACCTAGTCAATACAGGGTCTCAGAGGATTTGGGCCCTCTCTGGTATGAAAGCTTCGGTCAAAAGGAGTAAAGAATCTCTACCACTGAGTTGTTAGTTTAAGATGAAGACAACATCAGAAGTCACATTTACCGATAAGGACCCAATGGACAATTAAAAAATGTAACAATCTTATGATAACTGTGCTGCTAGGAAATGCTTACAAGTGTATATTATCTCTTTCTAATTGTATATTACCTACTATAATATTACCCACCATTTTAATTCAGGACCAATAACTAGGATATTTAAGAATTAGCATATTCTCTGTTGTCATTCCAGTGATCCAGGGTTAGTATATCTGAGGAGTAGTAAAGAATATACATTTTTTGGGAGTGTACTCATTCAACCACTTTGGAAGCAATATGGTGAGTTCCCATATGTCCAGAAATCCCACTCCTTGGCATTTACCCAAATGTCCAGAAACAAGGCCATACTAAAGCTACTAGCACACTGCAGCATTATGTACCATAGCTAAGATATGGAACCAACCCAGATGCTCCTCAGTAGATGAATGGATCAAAATGATGTGGGTTTGGTGCAGTGGCTCACGTCTGTAATCCTAGCAACTCAGGAGGCTGAGATGTGAGAATCACGCTTCAAAGCCAGCTCGGGTACAAAAGACCATGAGACCCTTATCTCCAGTTAATCACTAGAAAATGGGAAGTGAGGCTGTGGTTCCAGGTGTAGGGTGAAAACCTTGAGCTAAAGAGCTCAGGGACAGCACCCAGACCCAGAGTTCAAGCCCCATGACTCACAAAAAAAAGATGTGGTACTTATACACAATGGAATTCTATGCTGCCATCAGAAAGAATGGCATTGCCCCATTCCTAAGGAAATGGAAGACTTGGAAAAAAACATATTAAGTGAAGTAAGCCAGACCCAAAGGAGCCTCCATGCCATCCCTCATTTGTAATAATATACATCTAGGATTCTCCTAGCAGAGGATCACAATAACACAAAACCTATGCACATAAAGTCATACAGGATGAGAATAAATGAAATAAACTCTAGTTTAATGAAATAAGAAAAAAATATGACAATCATGACTATCTCCTACATATTGCAACTGTTTCTCTTCCCTCCATTCCTCTATTATTGTATTTATATCCTTTCATTCATGGTCAAGTTTATAACTAAATTTTCAAATTACAGAACATTCAGATAGACTTAATTGTTACAGAAAAAATTATCTCATTGGGGGAGAAAGCAATATAGTTTTCATTTGCATGAAAGATAATCACATCTTTTTTATTTGCCAGTCCTGGGGCTTGAACTTGGGGCCTGAGCACTGTCCTTGGGCTTTCTCAAGGCTAGAGCTCTACCACTTGAGCCACAGCACCACTTCTGGCTTTTTCTATGTATGTGGTACTGACAAATTGAACCTGGGTCTTCAGGCATGCTAGGCAAGCCCTCTACCAGGAGGCCAAACCCCTGGCCCCGATAATCACATCTTACGAGGCAGAAGGCTCATGCCATTGGCTAGAAGTATGGGTATGGGTGCTGATTAGCCAATAGGACAGAGTTACTTACCTATTTTGTCTGAGCTACAAGTCTTTTCTATATTCCATAATGCTGGGTCTAGATTTGCATACTACATCCTTCTAACCAGTTTGCCAGCTGGCACTCTATTTGGTTCTGCTAATGGTAGGCATCAGAGGGACCTGGGTGGGGGGAGAAGAGAGAAAAGGAACATCCCTCCCATTTCAATGTCTTTCAGCATTGCACGAGCAAACTCAGATTCTGACTCCAGCTTCCACAGTACTCCCAGCATCAGTATTTGCCCCCCCATTCACAGGTGTGAACATCAGCGAGGCCAGGCATCCTTGGGAGTTCAGTACTAACCAAGCTATGCTTCTTCATCTGTTCATCAGGCTCAGGGTGGTCAGCATCCACCAGATCACACCTCTCTTCCAAAGCTCTCCTGTTGTGACCTCTCTGCTTCCTTCCAAACCCAGCACTCAGCTGACTACATCCTTCCTCACAAGCAGTGAAGGTCCCTCAGCTCTGACAACAAACCAATCTCCCCCATTCAATTTCTAGATCTGTAATTGATTTCCACTATTTCAAATAACAGTTATCTTAGCATCCTTCCAATGTTGTTTGATTAATTACCTTTGATAAATCTTATTTGATTAAAATGTCTAAGGTTTCTTTGGTTGGTTGGTTGGCTTTCTTGGCTGGACTCTGCTTGATTATATATCACTATTCATGGATTGTTATTCCATTTGTTCAACCATTCAACGTGTACTGAATATTTATTAGGCATTCAACAACCAGACGTGGAGAGTAAAAAGTCCAAAAGGCATGGCTTGTCCCAGCCAGAAAACAATTTACTTAGTGTCTAAAGGAAAGGGGGAAAACCCATCTACAATGGAAGTAGATCTCTAACCTCAGCCAGGGAAAGGGACATGGTGGCTTCCACAGCAGCAATATCTGAACAAAAAACACACAATGTGACTAGAAAGTAACAACCTGCAGAGTAATGTTGAAAAGGAAGACTTCTACAGGAAAAACACATGCAAATGCAGAATATTTGAGAAAAATATGGCAAGTTTAGTACTCCAATATGAATGGAACTTAAATGATAGAGATGGGGAAGGCAGAAAGTGAAAAGCCCCAACACAGCTCCTCAAGATCAACCATCTCACCTCCAGGATTCCTGATTCCTCTCAAATTTGGCTCTTCACCCAGTTTCCTTCTAGATCTTTCTCTTCTGCCTTTCCTGAGATTTCCTGCTTAGCCTCTCTAATTTCTTAGTGCAGAATATCCTTTTCTCTGTCAGTTCTTCCAAATGTGTAGTTGTCATCACATCACCCTTGTCCATCCATTGCCAGACCCACTCTCCCGACGCGACTTCAAGTGAACAGAGTAAAAACTTATGTGTCTCAGAAAGTCACATGAAGAATTGCTGTGAAGCAGCTGCCTCTGCTTGCAAGCGATGCAGTGTGGAGCTGGAGAAGGATGAGTTCCTGATGACCTAACAAGGCAACTCCTGTCCCAAGAAATGGTAAATCCAGCTAGTTACTATTTAATACATTGGAGGTTTTCTTGTTTTTTTGTCAGTCATGGGACTTGAACTCTGGGCCTGGCGCTGTCCCTGAGCTCTTCAGCTGAAGGCTACCACCCTATGCCTTGAGCCACAGCCCCACTTCTCATTTTCATGTGGAGATAAGATTCTCATGGTCTTTAGTGCCTAGGCTGGCTTTGAACCACAAACCTCAGATCTCAGCCTCCTGAGTAGCTAGGATTACAAATAATTTTTAATAAACAGAATAAACCTTAGTACCATAATTTTTTAAATTCACTTCAAAAGCAACTTTGAAGTTATAGGATCCTTTTGCTTATGAGAAGGATGTGATCCAATCCATATATAATTAAAACTGCTGGTAGACTTGCCCAAGGACTTTTTTTTATGTTCCACTGACTGCTACAGATAAACGAGCTGTCCATCCCTACACTAACAGTGTTAGAGCACCGATATCTGGGGTGGTCATCTTGCCAGAGTCTATCATATAAACTCCAGACCAAAACCAAAAATACACAACCATCCTCTCTATGCTACAATAGAATCACCAAAATAAAATTATGTGTAGGAAAACAATCTTCTGTTTCTTTCATACTATCTCACTATTGGTCCCTCACTCTCCACAAAGATCAAGTGGGGTGGGATGGGGAATATATTTTTGTATTTTCCAAATTTTTTATAATGAAAAACTAATGTTTTTATAATTATGAGATAGTGTCATAAGTGCATGAGTGCACATGTACCCCCTAAAATATTCAATACAAGAGAAGGCACCTCAGATGAAAAGCGGATACTTAGGGAAAGGTCCAGTATGGCTCCATTTTGCTTGGGGAAAAATAGGTGTGTTTGCAACTTAAAGTCAGTATTCTATGGCAATATAATACAAGACAGTAGCTTTCAAAATACTTGAAAACAGCTGTGGAATATCTGCTTAATCTTCCTTCTGAGCTAAACACCTCAGACATCTGTTCCTTAGATAAGGAAGCTTTGAATTCCTCATCTCCCCAGATGCCTTTTAGGCTGCTCTTCAGATAATCCTTTTGAATCTATGTGTGGTCAAATAAAAATATTAAAAGTTTGGCTCAGACACCTTTTTTAAGTTTCTGGTGTCCACTACTAATTTGATCTTGCTTCCAAGTCCCTTTCCTGATCAGAGTTTTAAATTTCTGACAAATCTGTTCCTTCTGATTTAAAATGCAGACTGTTGTTCCACCACAATTTATGCTATAATCACTTTCGTGTAGTTGGCTCGTAGGAGGGTGGTGCTATGGTCGGAATGTCTCCCCCAAAGTTCATGTGCTGGAAAATTAATCCCCAATGCAAATGTTAAAAGGTGGGATTTTTAAGAGGTACAAGGTCCTGAGGGCTCCATTGTCCTGAGTGAATTAATATCATTAATAGAGAGTAGACTAGTTATGGTGGGAATGGATTCTTGAAAAAAGAAAGATGAAGACTATAATCTCAAAACAGCATGACTGTTGGATGGAAATGGGGCTGAGGTGGGTAAAGAACTCTGTTGCAGGGGTGGGTGCCAGCAAGGGGTGGGCTAACCAGGAGGGTGAGTGGAGATGAATATGGTCAAAGGAGATCATCTGCATGTTTGAAAACAGAACAATGGCTGGCGCTGGTGGCTCTGGCACTGAGTATGAGTCATGTAGCCAAGTTCTCAAGGGAGAATGTGGCCAGGTACCAGTGGCTCATACCTGTAATCATAGCTACTCTGGCTTGTGAGGATCATGGTTTAAAGCCAGCCTAGGCAGAAAAGTCCACAAAACACTTATCTCCAAAAAACACTCACTATGGCTCAAGTGGTAGAGAGCTAGCTTTGAGCACAAAGAGGGTTGGGGACAGTGCCTAGGCTCTGAGTTTAAGCCCCAGGGCTGGCAAGAAAAGTGAGAGGGGGGAGGGAGAAATGTGGTCCATTTTAGTCTCCCAAAGGTCACATGTGGGAGGTCATCTAAGCCAACAGTGTTAGTTGGATGCCTCATGTGCCTCTGCGCAGTTATGGCTCTAGTAATATCTATTTCCTCTCTATACCCATGATCTTTATGTTTCTCTCTAAGGCTTTTTATTGCTGCTTTTGTTTTTCTCATGAACACTCCCTGCAGCTTCCAGGAACAAAAAGAAATTAAGAAATACATGATGTAGTCATTGCTAGCACACACCTTGCCCCATGAGCCACCGTCGCCAAGGAGCACCCAGCCTGAGATGAAAGCTCACCACAGCACTGGAGGCGGTGGGCCCTCCTCCTGCTCTCTTCTCTCATGGCACCTTCTAGTGCTGCTGCTCTCTCCTGTCTTGGCAATGTGGTAAAATACTGTTGCTGGCTTTTTCTTTGTATTCCACTAATAAACAGCTGCAAATAGAAAACATACTAATGTTCTCTACTTTCGTGCAAGACCCACAATTTCTATAATCTCCACCGGCTCCCATGTGCTAACTTACAATATAATTACATAGCATCCAAGCTCACCTCTCTCTAACTTCATTTTCTATTCTGGGTACTTTAACACATTGGACTTTTTTAAACTTGTGTGTGTGTGTGTGTGTGTGTGTGTGTGTGTGTGTGTGTGCGTATGTGTATGCAATATATATATACAATATATTATTGTCAGGGTAATTGTATAGAGAAGTTACAGTTAGACTCATCAGGTAGTAGGTACATTACTTCTCACACATTGATACCCCTTCTCATGTTTTTGCCCCCATTTCCCTACCCCATCCCCTCCCAATCCTCTTGTATATCCTCCTTCCCTTTCCTATTTCAAATAAACAAATAAATGTATATACAATATACCAGGTAACAAAGTCAGATACAGTAACAATATGAGATTAACCAAAGGGCAACAAAAGAGAAGAGAAATAACATAGTACATTAAGAATAACCATTACATAAGATGAAGCTCTTGTTTCCATATCCTAGAGATCCTTTCATTTAGCCGCATCCTACATGACCTTATTCACATTGGACTTTTGCTGCTCTATGATCCACCATGTTTGTTCCATTGGAATACACTTCTCTCAAGACATTTTGCACATTCCATGATACTAATGAAAAAACTCTACTATTTCTCAGGCTATTCCTGTGGAAAAAATTACCACAAACTTTGTGGCATTAAAAAAAGGTATTCTCTCAGAGTCCTAGAGGACAGACACCTGAAATCCAAGTGTCACTAGAGAAAGGCTCCTCCTTAGCCTGTGGAGCAAGTGTACAGCATGCCTGTTCTGGCTTCTGGCAGCTGTGATACGACTGATGTCACTCTGCTAACAACCATGTTATTTTGACCTCCAATTCTCACATCACCTCCCCTAACCCCTGTGTATTTCTGGGTCCAACTCCCTTTGCCTCTTTCTTAGAAGACAGGTGATTTCATTTAGGCAATGCAGATAATGCAGCATAATCTGTCTCTCAAGAACCTTAACTAACTATATCTTTTTCTATACAATGTAACACTGATACTGTTTGCCACAGGAAATTCAAGGAATTAGAATACGAATGTATCTTTGGGAGGAAAGGGCACTGTTTTTTTCTGCCTACCACTCATACAATGACTGTGCCTATTGAACACTCCTCAAATTCTGAGTTGCAGTCAATACTATCACCTTCTCTTCTTTTTGTTTTAAATCATTTCGTTTTTTATCACAGCAACAACCAAAATCTCAGCTTGTCAAAGACAAAGTATTGGAAAGCAAGTTGCATAATTTCATCACGTTAAAAGTGTAAAATACAAGCCCAGCACTGATGGTTCAAACTTGAAATCTTAGCTGGTAATCCTAGGAGACTGAGATCTTAGGATCACAGCTCAAGGTAAGCCTGTGCAGGAAAATCCATGAGACTCCTATATCCAATTAAAACATCAAAAAGGTAGAAGTGGAGCTGTGGTTCCAGTAGCAGCACTACTAGTAGATCATAAAATCTTATAGACAGTACTCAATCCCTAAGAGTAACACAAACATGTGCATGAGTGCGTGCACACACACGCACGCGCACACATACACACACACAGTGTGAAATACAACTGCAAACATACAGTCATGACATACCTAAAAGATGTTAAACATCATGATTCTTGTTTTCCTCAAAACTTCAAAAGAACATCTAGCAACCCTGGAGTTCAAGGCAGTTGTCTATGATAATTTGGAACCGAGTTTGGGAACTATAGATGTTAATGTATTTGGTGAAACATCACTCCTCAGAAAGGCAGCTACCACCCCCCATCAGGATTACACCACTGTACCCATGCACTCATTCTTCTCTATTTTTCTTCATCCCACTGAGAACCATCTTACCTGACCTTATCAATTTCTACCTATTATGCAAGTTCCACCAGAACAAAGATTTTATCTTCTGAATTCTCAATTTGTGCAAAAGAGCTAACACAGAGTAGACACTCAAAAAGTAAGGCTGAAGCCACGTGCCAATGGCTTACACCTGAAATCCTAGCTACTCGGGAGGCTAAGATCTGAATATCTCAGTTTGAAACCAGAATAGGCAGAAAAGCCTATGAAAGTCTTATCTCTAGTTAAACACCAAAAAAAGTAGAAGTGGAGTTCAAGTGGCAAAGTGTTATTATCTTTGAGCCAAAACTTTCAGGCTTAATGCCCAGGCCTTGAGTTCAAACCCCAGAATCAGCAAACACACACACACACACACACACACACACACACACACACACACACACACAGAGTTGTTAAAATGACTGGATGAGCATGAGAAAAGGAGACATGGTTTCACTCATCCATACATGCAGGTCAAAAGTTTCTCCATTTGCTTTTCTGGTATGTTTTCTTAAACTGTTCATTTTCATCTCTTAAAAGTATTATCAGTGAATGCAAAACTTCTTTAAGTCTAACAACACAAAATGAATCTCTCAGAATTATGACTCAAGAGGACATAATCCTCAGGCGAGTCCTTCAGAGGATATAATTGCATGGTAGTAAATACAAATATCAGACCACTGACTTGCAGTTGCCTATTCTGTCACATACTAGGGGAAAAATTCAGGACTCAATGGAAAAACTGAAAACTCGCTGAAGGAAATAAATAAAAATGATGGATGTTTCTAGGGGCTGGGATTTGGCCTAGTGGTAGAGTGCTTGCCTACCATGTGTGAATACCCAGGTTTGATTCCTCGGTACCACATACAAAAAAGAAAAAGAAAAAGAAAATGGTGCTATGGCTCAAGTGGTAAGGCTCTAGCCTTGAAAAAGCGCAAGGATAGTGCTAGGCCCTGAGTAAAAGCCCTCTGGGACTGGCAAAAATAAATAAATAAATAAATACATACATACATACATACATACAAATAAAACAGCAATAACAACAAATAAGATGGATGTTTCTATAGAGATGAGATGGCTGATCTTTTTGATAATCTTCCTTCTCTGTCTGTAAACAGGTGATTCCCTCCCCCCACAGAGAGCCTGCTTATAACCTTCAGACTTCCTTGTTCTCTGGAGCTCAAATATATGTCACGGGTTTTTAAAGCTAGTTATTATCTTGCATTGACTTAATTTGAGCATCTGATTTTATTTCCAATGAATATTTTACTAGCACCAATAGTACAGTAAGACCAGGAACACAGGTTAGACAGACTGTTCACTCATCTTTTTTGTCTGGTTCACTGAGGTGGGGGGAGTGGTTGTTGCTTTGTTTTATTTTTCGGAAGTTCTCACTGACCATCTTTGTCATCCTCCTT
This sequence comes from Megascapheus bottae, assembly GCF_031878675.1. NCBI lineage: Eukaryota > Metazoa > Chordata > Mammalia > Rodentia > Geomyidae > Megascapheus > Megascapheus bottae. Next base: position 41,545,371 of record NC_143510.1, read on the forward strand.
CCTCAGCCTCCTAAGTATTGGGTAACAGATATGTGTCACCATGCCAAGCTAGCTCAACTACTTTGTGACAATCATTTTATATATCCCCTTAAAATGACAGCAAAAAATAAAATGAAATAAAATAATTATTTATATGGTAACTAAATGACAACAAAAGATGACTTTTCTCCCAGAAGTGAACACAACTCTTAACAAAATTATGTATTTTCAAAGAACAATCCAATTAACAAATGGGCTAATGACTTAGGGCTTCTCAGACAAAGTAAAAATGGCCAATAGACACACAAAAAAAATGTTCAACATCTTTGATCATGAAGGAAATACAACTCAAACCAACACTGAGATTCTTCCTCACCCAGTTAGAATGGCTATTATCAAGAAAACTAGCGGGGTGCTGGTGGCTGTAATCCTACCTACTCAGGAGGCTGAGATCTGAAGATCAAGATTCAAAGTCAGCCCGGTACAAAAGGCCCTGAGACTCTTATCTCTAATTAACCCCTAGCAAACCAGAAATGGGTCTTGCCTCAAAGATAAGATGGTAGCCTTGAGCTGAAGAGCTCAGGGACACAGCCTAGGCCCAGGGGTAGGGGCGCTAGCCTTGAGCTCTGAAGAGCCCAGGGACAACGCCCAAGCTGAGTTCAAGTCCCATGACCCATACAAAAAAAGAAAACTAACAGTATCAAATGCTAGCATGGAACTCTAATGCACTGTTAGTGGGAACATAAGTTTGTTCAACAACTGAGGAAAGCAGTATAAATGTTCCTCAAAAAAATAAATAAATAGGGGCCAGGAGTTTAGCCTAGAGGTAGAGTGCTTACCTAGCATGACCTAGGAATTGACCAGGGTTCAATTCCTTGGTACCACATACATAGAAAAAAAGCCAGAAATGGTGCTGTGGCTCAAGTGGTAGAGGTCTAGCCTTGAGAAAGTCCACGGACAGTGCTGAGACCCTGAGTTCAAAGCCCAGGACTGGCAAAAATAAATAAAGAAACAAACAAACAAACTACCATCAGACCCACTCCTTGGAATTTAAATAATAGAATACAAACAAGGGTACAGTAAAGCCATCAGCACAACCATGTTCATTGCAGCACTATTTCCCATAGCCAAGGTATGGAATCAGCCCAGCTGCCCCTCAGTGGACATTGGATCTAAGAAATCTGGCATATAGATACACAGTGGAATTTTACTTATCCATTAGAAAGAATATTACATTATCCATAGGAAAATAGAGAATTTTTGATTATATGAAGCCAGACCCAGAGACACATGGTTTAGTCTCCCTCATTTACAGTTGCTAGAAGGTACCCATAAATCTGTCAGTAAAAAGGCTGGGTGATATGTAAGTGAATTAACTGAAGTATGTAATAGACTTTATAAAGCACTCAAATAATGTCATTTTTAGGAAGACTAAGTCAAATCCCAACAATATAAGCATCAGAAAACGGGTACTTTTAAGGGGGAGGGACAGATGGAGGCAAGGGGAAAAAGGTAGACAAATGAAGAAGAAAAATGCAGTAAAAAATTCATTATATATGCCACAAAATTAAGAAAAGTAAGAGACAGGGTGGTCCAGATGCTTTGTTAAATGGCACCTCCTTTGCATAACTACTTAATGATAAAAAATAAACTTTTTAAAAATTGTGTTCTTTGCCCAATGAGAAAGTAGGGATGCTTTAGATCTTGGAAACAAGCCACATTTAAGATAGACCTGGACCTCCAGAAGAGACAATAATAAAAAATTAATAAAAAACAGCATTAAAAAAAGAAATGGCTAAGTAGCAGAACATGCGACTTGATTTGGAAATAAACCAACTAATTGTCAGAGTTGCCCAGATTGGGTGCTTTATAAGGAAAGTTGCCATACAACTGCACAGAGTCTTCCCACAGCAAGCTTTCAGGGTGTAGAACCACCTCAACCCCCTGTACTACACAAAGAGTTCTCCATTCATGAAAATGAGTGAACAATATGAGTCTCCAACACCCAAGGAAATCTAACAGACTAAGGGAATAAAATAATGTCAAACAACAAAAGACAATCTCACTAAAGAAGAAACAAAAAAATTAAGTTCCCAATGGTGTATGTATGGGTAAGGAAAACGTGGTACATATGCACAATGGAATACTATTTACCCACAAAGAAGAATGAAATCATGTCTCATATATCTACATATAGATACAGATCTGTAGCTCTCCTACTTCTATCTCTAGATATATAGATATCTACAAATACAGATAAAACAAAACATACATATATGAAATAGCGTAATACATCCAACTAAAACTATTAGAATAGTGGTGAGGAAGGAGAGTGATCAAGAAAGAGTAACATAAGTTGAGTGAATTTTGCATGTGTGCTTATACTGAGAATTGAACTCAGGGTTTCAGTGTTGTCCCTTAGTTTTTTCACTCAAGGCTGGTGTTCTATCACTTGAGCCATACTCATAGACTTTTCTGCCTGGGTTGGCTTCAAACCATGAGCTTCAGATCTCAGCTTCCTGAATAGCTAAGATTATAGGCCTGACCAACTGGTGCCTGGCTTGATGGAATAAAATGGATTAAAGTACATTATATATAATTTATAGATATTACGATGCAATCTCTTTGTATAATTAAGTTATGCTAATATTTTAATTATATCCTAAAAATATTTAAGAAGATATTACATCCTTAATACCAGGCCAAATATTAACAGAAAAAAATAAACTGACTAGGAATATTTTGGCAAGCTTAAAATAAATCAATGGGTAAATGAAAATAGGCACAGTTCCCGGGGCCTGTGGCTCATGCCAGTGATCTTTTAATTCTAGATATTCACAAGACTAAGCTCTGGAGGTTAAAGGTTCAAGACCATCCAGGGCACAAAAGTCCCTGAGACTCCATCCAACAATAGCAGCAAAAGTTAAAGCTGGAGGCATGACTTAAGTTGTAGAGTGCTAGCTCAAGGCCTAAATCCAGATTTTAGCACCATCAAAAAGCAATAATATAAAATTTTCAACCCATATTCTATTCTTGAAAGAGTTAGAAATGTTTAACCACTAAAAAGACAAAAACACTTTATGAAAAAGACAAACAGAATGACAAGCAAAAGCAACTCTGAATTGAAAAGTTACAATGAGAAAAAAATCAAAAGAAATCCTTAAGTTGCCCATCTTTGAAGGCTTTCTTCAAACACCCAATTTGCTTGATATTTTTCCATCCACCTGCATCTAATTGCTCTAATTAATTCTGTAGTAGTAGTTATGTAATTATAATATTAAAATGTTACTTTTTTCTTATTTTAGAATAAGCCTATAGACAGAATATAAAGGATCTAATTAGAAATTCAGAAGTACAGAACAGCATGTAAATGTAAATAGATAAAAATATGTTAAATGTGTTAAGACATTTTCTTTGCTGTGGGAGAATATCTGACATAAACAAGTCAAGGGAAGAAGGATTTTTTTTTTTTGCTCATGGTTTCACAGATTTCAGAACAGCTCACAATCCTGGTATCCAGGAAAGAGGCTGGGGAAAAGGGAGAAAGGGAGGGAGCCTGTGCTAGCAACTTTTCTTTTCCCTTTTATTCCATCCAAGGCACCAGTCTGTTGGATAGAGTCATCCACATTCAGAGTAATTTTTTTCTAGAAATACATCACAGACACCCAGAAGTATCCTTTACTAATATCTTGGTGATTTTGTTCTTTTTTTCTTTTTTGTGCCAGTCCTAGAACTTGAATTCAGGGCCTGAGCACTGTCCCTGAGATTTTTGTTCAAGGCTAATTGAGACACAGCTCCATTTCTCGCTGTTTTGGTGGTTAACTGGTGATAAGAAAGTCTTACAGACCTTTTTGCCAGGAACTGGCTTTGAACTGTTACGGTCTGATCACAGACTCCTGAGTTGCTAGGTATAGGCATGGGCCACTGGCGCCCAGCTTTGGGTGCTTCTTTTTCTTTTTCTTTCTGCTTTTTTTCATTGTTACCAGTCCTGGGTCTTGAACTCAGAGTCTGGGCACTGTCCTTGAGCTTTCTCAAGGCTAGAGCTCTACCACTTGAGCCACAGCACCATTTCCAGCTTTTTCCTATGCATGTGGTACTGAGGAATCAAACCCTAGTCTTGTGCATTCTGGGAAAGCACTCTACCACTAGGCCAAACTCCTGGGCCTTTAGTGCTTCTCAATCTAACCAAACTGACCTCAAGAGTAATCATCTCAAATAAAATTGTACTAATTTCACTAAAACAGTAACCTTTCTATTTGGTACCCTTTGTGTTGTATATAAAGTTTATTTGATTTGGGGAAAGGATGAGGAAGCACAGAAAGGATGAGACAAAAGCTGAACCAATTCAGCAATGAAACCCACCAGCTACTATGTTGGAAATGAGCTCTAAAACTTGGGGGGAGAGGAGATAGTAGGGTAAAAACTGAGAGAGAATGAAGGGCTGGTGACACTGTTCAGAAGGAAATGCACTCATTACCTGACTTATGTAACCATCACCTTCACAATAAATTCATTAAATGGATGGAAAATAAGGTAAGAAGTAAGCATACTGAATTTCACATCTTTCATAGGAAGAAAGTTAATACGTAATGCTTATACTGATCAACTTAAAAACAGTGAAATAGGAGTACTATTTTAACACATAATAGGAATCTCCAGAGGCACTAAAATTAACTGGGAGGCAAAAATGAGGACAAAGAGAGAACAGACCAAACTTTTAACTTTTCAGGCTATAATCTTTGATACCTTTTATTTACCTTTTATAGGCAGATTGATCCTATCATATAAGTACAAGATAAGTAAAATATGTGGAAAAAGAAACACGATGCATGGAAAGTTAACTCTTAATCCCGAGTGTGTGTGTGTGTGTGTGTGTGTGTGTGTGTGTGTGCACATACATCTACTGGCAACATGAACTGGAAACTACAATAGGTCTCTTTGTTTTCATAGTTACTGAGCTTTCAGGATCAAGTCTTGGTTCTATAAGGGAACCAAGTAGCTGTGGGTTCGGGTGAGCCCTGCTGTTAGGTGACACACTGGATTTAGGCATGAAAGGATTAGCTGAAATGTGTGGCAGTCTGCAAGAGCAAGATAAAACTGATATTTGACCTTTTGTTAAAGGGTTAAGGACTTAGCATAAACAAGTCAATCGGATTAGCTAGTGAGTCACAAAGCCCCACAAGAAGCACTGGAGTTTTGATGAGAAGACCCATGGCCAGCTGAGCTGACACACCCTATTAGGAACTAATGGATGGCACAGTCACTTAATGTGAAAGAGGAGCAAAGGCAAGGACAAAGTTACCTGCTTTCACATCACTGCTTCGGGGCAGTGCTGGCTATAACCTCAATAAAACAACACTGCTATACAACATTTGGACATCACATTTTAGATCATTTCATACCACCCAAAAAATCATTGATTGCTACCCAGGCCTTTAACATAAAGCCTTCTCCAGTCATCTTCAGAAACTAGGGCAAAATAATCAGTCTATTTAGGCACAGCAGGATCCATGGAGACTAGAGCCAGGTGTGTTTTGTAAAGATCAAAGCTGACCTAAAAACACACTTAACAATGAATCTTTCATAAGAACTTGCACTAGCAGAAGGACCATAGGAGAAACAAAAATACCATTCATCCAATATCAGGTAATTGCTGGAAATGCCTTAAGAAAAATATTTACTGACCTACTGCTAGACTGATTTTAGGTATAATTGTATAAGGTCATTTGCAGACTTTTTCTGAGTTTGATAGCTCTTATGCTTTTAAAATTCTTTTCAACTGGGTAACTAATGGTACCTTAGTTTATGCAGACAGCTAGGTCTGTCTGGGGGTGAAACTCAGCGTAAAAAGAAAACCGATAACAGAAATAAGAGTGTGACTATAAGCAACAGAGAGGCATTTGAATGATTAAATGCATTCATAAATGGAGAAAAATTAAGGGGATGGGCAGGATTGAGAGAGGTGGGGCAAAGCTATCAGTAAGGTCACAGCACATGGCTGCTGAACCCATCTCAGTTGTCCCTGGCTCATTTGTTATCCTGCTTTCTTTTCTCAGTTGGCTTCCTCTGGGAACTCATCTCTAACCTGAATCATTTGGAGGAATTCTTAAAAATACAAATTTCACTTGTAATCCTAGTGATTCAGGAGGTTGAGATATGAGAATCCAGGTTCAAAACCAGCCTAGGCAGTCCATGCAACTTGTATCACCAATTAACTACCCACAAAATAGGACAAAACAAAATAAAACAACAAAAACCCAGAAGGGGACCTGTGGCTTAAGTGGCAGAGTACTAGCAAAATGAGCTCAGAGAATGTGTCCAGGTCCTGATTTCAAGCCCTGGGAATGGCACCAAAAAAAAAAAAAAAAATCTCTAAGAAAATAAACTATCTGACCAGGTCAGATAGTTTGGCTTGGCTGACTCAATTCAAAGAGAACTTTTTTTTTTTTATCATGGGGCTTGAACTCTGGTCCTAGGCACTGAAATAGTTTTGTTTGTTTGCCAGTTCTGGGCTTGAGCTCAGGGCCTGAGCACTGTCCTTGGACTTCTCAAGGCTAGAGCTCGACCACTTGAGCCTCAGCACCATTTCCTGCTTTTTTTCTATGTATGTGGTACCAAGGAATCAAACCCCAGCCTTGATGCATGCTAGGCAAGCACTCTACCACTAGGCCAAACCCCCGGCCCCGTAAAGAGAGAACTTTCATTCCTCTGTTGTGGCAATTTCTTTTTATTTTCCTTTTTGAAAGCAAATGGGACATTTTTATTAGCATATCTTAGGTGCTACAAGAATGGCATAGATTTCAACTTTGTTACTTTTTTTTGTGGTCCTGGGGCTTGAACTCAGGGCCTAAGCACTGTCCTTGGTTTTTCATCAAGGCCAGCACTCGATCACTTGAGCCACAGCACCACTTCTGGCTATTTTCAGTGTATGCAGTGCCAAGGAACAGAACCCAGAGCATCGGACATGTTAGGAAAGCACTCTACTACTAGGACCCTCAATTTTGTTAATTGTAAACTGATATTTACCCAAGTGTCTTGGCCTCTTTCCCTGCATAGGGTCTGGATTTCTGTGTCGTCTTTATTGGATAACTCACCATTTACCAGCGCCAGTATTTCATGAGAACATAAGAGTCCTACTAATTAAGGACCTGGAGCATTCATTAAACTATTGTGAAGCATGACAAGTAGCACTCTACAGCATCAACAAAGGCATAGTGTATACATACATGCCTGCCTACTTAGCAGTAATATGGATTTTAGTATGCACTTGTCACCACTCTAGGTTCTCATTATGGTCCTGCTTGCCCTAATTCAGTGATGGATCATCCTCCTGTATTTGTCTAAATCAGTTCAGCAGCAGATAAATCAAAGCTTTTCTTGCCCTTGCCCTTCCAAGCTGTTCGAATCATCCACCCAACCATGAAAGAAAACAATCACTTGCTTGAGAGAAGGAAAAGAAGATATTTGCATTAACTCAATAGAAAACCACTTCTGTATCAATGTGTGCAAATAGGCACATGGTGAGTGTGTATGTATGTGTATATGCATGCACTTGTGTTAACACACTGACACTATACACTTTGGAGCAGATACTGGGAGAAAAAACATCAAAGCTATAAAATGTTGCTCAGCTTTTTTCTCTGAGAAAAAAGAAAACTCAGTTTCTTCCTTTAAAGAAGAGAGTATATATCCAACATTTCAAAAGCCATGTAAGAGCCTATTTTTATACCCTTGTGAGCTTCAGGAGCAGAAAATTAATTGATTCTTTAACTGGTGGAGCCTTTGTCTGGAGACAGACCCCAGTATTCAGAGGCCTATGCTCTCTGCCCTTTATGGTCAACAGAGGAGGCTTCCACAGCACGAAAGAGCTCCTGGGCAGACCTAAAGAAGCAGTACCCCCTCTTGCCCTTTTCATTCTTCTCCTCAACCTTCTAATACTTTTTGATATTTTATCTTTCCTTCTGCCTTTTTAAAGAGATTTTATCTCATTTCTAGGAAGCATGTGTTGGATATTTTTTAATGTAAAATGCAAGGGCTATGACAAGGATGGGTAGAATAATGAACACCAGAGTTTCCACCAGATTTCCATCTGGAACCAAAAGACACAGCTTTCACCCATGTCCCATGTCTCCACATGTTCACTCCATGAAGAATTAGCTTTGTTGTTCTGACCATACTGGTTGACAGTTGTATTTTGCAGAGAACCATAGAAAACTTCATTTTTTCCACTAATAATTAACTAAATAGACAAGAATCGACCCATGTTCTGGAAGAGACCAAAGCATATTCTTCTGACCTGGATTTACTATTTACTAGACTGGAATCTATGTTGAGCTATGTACAATTTCTAGTAGGATTTTGTATTTCTCTGATAACAGAATGTGCTTGTATCTTAAGTATTTCAATTCATGGTTAGAATAGTATCTCTTGCCTCAGCCTGCTCCCAGTTTTTAACCTCTCATTTTTAAGGAATCAACATTAAGTTTTGAGACTTAATGGAAATGATAATTAATGTACTATTTTGGTTAAGAGTCTATATATGATCTTATCTGTGGATATAACTCTAGATAAACACAAATATGCACAGAAGCAAATCCACTACCTGATCAGGGAGCCACTGAGGCTCCTGCTGGCCTTGATACAACCTGCTATTTAGTGACTCCAGGACCACAGGGTTCAGGGCTGCATGGTCCAGGGCTCTCCCCAGGAATATTGGTTGTGCTGCATGCTGCACACCTAGGCCACACACATCTATGGGATGACAAGGTTTACAGGGAGTGTGACCACTTCTCTACTTGTAATTTCTTCATCAATAAAATCTACAGCATGCTGGGCACCTGTGGTTCACACCTGTAATCCTAGCTATTCAGGAGCCTAAGCTCTGAGGATCAGAGTTTGAAGCCAGCTCAGGCAAGAAAGTTTGTGAGACTCTTATCTCCAAGTAACCACCTCCTCCCTCCCCCTCAAAACAAAATAACAGCTGAAAGTAGAGCTGTGGCTCAGATAGTAGTTTCAGAACATTAGCCTTGAGCAGAAAAACTCAGGGACAGTGCCAGGCTATAAGTTCCAGCCCCCCTCCCCCCCCACACACACAATCTATGAGCCTGGCTCAGGGGCTCATGCTTGTAATACTAGTGACTTAAGAGGCTGGTATTGAGGAAATCACAGTTGAAGGCCAACCCAGAGAAAAAGTTAGCAAGATTCAACCTCAATCAATTAAATGCTAGGCTACAGTGACAAGTATCAGTCACCCTACCTATGCAGAAAGCATAAGTGATGAGATCTCATCCAGGCTAGTCCTCTCAAAAAGGAAAACTCTATTGCAAAATTAACCACACTTGTTAGGCAAGTGTGAAAGCCCCAAGTTCAACCCACAACACCACCAAAGCTAAAAATAAATTTAAAAACTGAAAATAAATTTAAATCTTGTATATATCTCATCATCACGGTGCAGTTCTAATTCTTCTTTGTACAATCATTCCAACCCAGCACATCTCCTTTCACCTAGCTTGTCATGAAGTACCCTTCATGATCCACAGGAATGATTTAAAAACCATGCTATGCAATTTCTCAGGCCAGTCCAGGAAAATGTTTTCTTCATCCTTAATGTCAATATCATACACCATCACCTTGTTTCTGATTCAATCTGCTTTCTTGCAACATCCCTCACAAATGTGCTATCCAATTCTTACAAGAGAATCTGAAGGATTCTGAGTGTGGAACGCAGTGAGGGTTCTGATGCTGGCACAATTATGTGTGGATTACATATGATGCACAGATTACTGCGCTTATCTTCCACCCCTTTCTCGGTGCCTTGATCCCTTGACTTATGGCAAATACATAGGAAAGGGGTAGTATGGAAAGAAAGAATATATTAGTAATATTTCCAGTATTACTACAACTTATCCAACTCTTTACTTACAATACCCTTTAGCTATTGCCCACTGGATCTAAAATGCTTCCTATAAACTAAGAAGGTTTTCTTTAATCAGAGGAGAAAGATGCAAATCTAGTATGCATTTTCCTTTAGATAATGGCTCCAATTAAAAATGGTGTCTAACATGTACATAAAAATTAAGTAATAAAGCTTTAACATGTTTAAATAAAGCTATCAGCCAGTCACCAAATATTTCCAAGACTAAAGGGAATTAGAGGCAGCGGAAATCCGTCTTCTTTATACTATTCAATGAAATCTTACCACAACACATGTTCCACACACTATGCCTGGTGATCTCAGAGGACTTGGAAACACAATCGTCGGAGGAAAGCTGCTCCAGTATAAAGTCTGGCGTAGCAAGGAAAAGAAAATAAATGGGTTACAACAAGCATACTAACAAGGGAAAAAATAATGTTTGATAAAACCTTCCCCAAGAAACTAGTGATAGAAAAATAGGTTCTACTAGTTTAAAAAAAAAGTTAGCTTTGTCTTTCATTTTGAAATGTTCATCTAAAAAAGAGAGATAAAATCAAATAGAATGATTTGCTAGTTTATTTCAAGAATGCTCTTGTATTGTAAGATAACAATAACAAACAATAATCTAATTCCAGTGTTAAGGATGGTTTTACTAAGAAGTTACAGAAATCTTAAAAACAGAGGCAGGACAAAGGCACATCACCATTATTAACTCTTTACAACTAACAAGCATTCCTCATGGGAAAATACTTTAATTGGCATAAAAGCACTGAGCAATTAGTGGGCCTTATCTGGCATAAGAAACCATGAACTCAATTATCACTAAGGCGTTCCTTCCTTCACTTGAGTTCAAATTGTAGAAAATTTTGAAACCTTACATTTTTTCAAAAACCTGAGAGAAAAGAAACAGTTTATTGTGTACAATAAGAGTTTATAATTACCACGAGAAGCCTAATGGACTATAGTCCACCGAGAAGAATGTGACTGAACTTCAGTAATGACCAAATTTGAACAAGAAGTATCAGGTTAAAGAGGACAAAATCAAGTTTACTTCTGCATGTTACAGCTGTGGGACTAACTGAGGCTGCTGAAGGATGTAGACACTCAGGTGAGGGCTGCAAAAATCTGATGAGAGGATTTTTGGCTATCCTCCTAAAAGCATCAGGTAGCCACTAAAAGATTTATGTGATGTGAGTCTATCTCACTGCTGATTTCCTGGATGTGAAAGTCGTAAGAACCTTGAAAGCAGAAAGTCTGTCCACAGATGTGTCACTGGAACTCTGCCATGCTTTGGGAATGGCTGAGAAGCCCCGGCTGCCATCCGTGTGGACAGCAGGACAAGGGCAGCTCGGGCAGGATGGCACACCCACAATAGATGCTAGCAAACACATTGCTCTCCAGAAATGGAACCAAGAAAAGGGAGTCTGTCTGGATGCCACTTCCACATATAATTTAGGAAACTAGACAAACTCCCAGACCACACTGCAGAGCAGTTGGGGCTCCCACACACACACACCTGGGGCTCTGACTCCACTCACAGTCTTCTCCTGCCCTAACACCTCTTCTTTTGCTTTCCTTTTTTTATTGAAAAGGTGATGTCTAGAGGGGTTATAGTTACATAAGTCAGGTAAGCAGTAGATTTCTTTTTGAACAGTCCCTCCCCCTGACTCTCCACCCCCCCCACCAAATTGTAAAGTTCATTTCCAACATAGTAACAGGAGGTAGAAAGTATCTTTGCGGTTCATCCTCCAATCTGCTTTCCCTTTGACTCACAGTCAGGAAATAGGGCATAGAACCAAAATCAAAATTCACTTTTCTAGAAGGTGAAAGAATGATAGCAGCAAAATTCTTATTGTAGACCTTCATCTTTCAGATTCATGCTAATTAAATAGTGCCACAACAAATTGGTTGTTTCTTACTTGCCATGATTTTTTTCATACATTTTATTGTATTTAATAGAGGGTTATGTTATAATCACTAGATAGAAGGTGCATTACTTCACAAACATTGATACCCTTTCTCATGTCTTGGTCCCCATTTCCCTCCCCCCACCCTCATCTTGTTTTCCTCCTCTTCCCTATCCTATTTCAAATAACCAAATAAGCATATATGCAATATATCAGATAACAAGGTGAAATACTGTAACAATATGAGATAACCCCGGGTCAGCAAAAGAGATGAGAAATAACATAGTACATTAAGGACAACAATCACTCATTATATGGCTTTTGTTTCTATATCCAGGAGGTCCTTTCATTTAGGGTCATACTATATGGCCTTTTGTATCTAGGTTTTGTTCTATTGTAAATCTCTGCTAGGAGAGCCCAAGGTTTCTACTGATAATGAGGGAAACCATTTAGCCTATGTTCCTTTGAGTCTGGCTTACTTCACTTAATATGATTTTTTTCTGTCTTTCCATTTCCTTACAAATGGGGCAATGTCGTTCTTTCTGACAGCAGCACAGAATTCCACTGTGTACAAATACCATGTCTTGTGGATCCACTCATCAACTAAGGGGCATCTGGGTTGGTTCCATGTCTTTGCTATGGTAAATAATGCTGCAATGAACATTGTTGTGCTAGTGGATTTAATATGTCCTTGTTTCTGAACAATTGGGTAAATGCCAAGTAGTGGAATTGCTGCGTCATAGGGGAGCTCTATGTTTAGTCTTTTGAGGAACCCCCACACTGCTCTGGATAGTGGTTGAACGAGTTTGCACTCCCACCAACAGTGTAGTAGTGATCCCTCTTGGCCACATCCTCGCCAGCATTTGTTTTTATTAGATTTCTTCTTGATCATGGCCATTCTAACTGGAGTAAGGTGGAATCTTTTTTTTTTTTTTTTTGCCAGTCCTGGGCTTGAGCTCAGGGCCTGAGCACTGTCGTTGGACTTTCTCAAGGCTAGAGCTCTACCACTTGAGCCTCAGCACCACTTCTGGCTTTTTTTTCTATGTATGTGGTACTGAGGAATTGAACCCGGGTCTTCGTGAATGCTAGGCAAGCACTCAACCACTAGGCCAAACTCCTTGCCCCAAGGTGGAATCTTAAAGTTGTTTTGATTTGCATTTCTTTTATGACTTGCCATGATTTTTAAAAACAATTCATAGTCCTGGATTTAGAAATACTGAGTGCTGCTTCCATATTTGTTTTGCTGGTATACACACACACACACACACACACACACACACGTATGTGGGAACAGAAAGCAGTGATTGCTGGAAGTGCTGTGTGTGTGTGTGTGTGTGTGTGTGTGTGTGTGTGTATGTTCCTGATCCTTCTTCCCCTTAACTATGAAAATTTATGTCTTTCAGAGGTTTTTCATTGGTTATTGAATAACTGCATGCCTATACATTGTGATAGCTCAACAATTATTTCTAATATGCTATCATTGTATGAGTAATAAATGTATCCATACCCCAAATATTTACCATTTCTCTGTGTAGAACTTTTAAAGTCATCTCTTCTAACTATTCAGAAAGTTATAATACATGATTGTTAAGAACTGTGCTATAGAAGACTAGAACTCAATCCTCCAAATCAACTGAATTTTTGTACATATTAATCCAACCTTTTCTATCCCCCCACAGACATGCATGCATGCTTGCACATACAAATGCAGACACACACACACTCACACACACATACACACACACACACACACACACACACACACAGAGCGCTTCCAGCAATCACTACTTTGTTCCCACACACAAGTGAGCTCAGGTAGTATTTATTTTTCTGTACCAAGCTTATTGAGCTTAATATCCTCCAGTTCCATCTATGCTACCACAAATGACCGAATTTAGTTCTTTTTAAGGACTTAATAATAGTCAATATTATATTATACATATAATATATAGTATCTAGATGTGGTGACTCATGCCTAGGAAGCAGATATTGGTAAGATTTAATTTCTAGGCCAGTCTAGGCAAAGAGTTATCAGAACCTCATCTTAATCAACAAGTTGGTCATCATGGTATGCCTGTAATTCTAGCTATGCAGGAGATATAAGCGGAAGAGCACAGACTAAGACCAGCCCTGGGGGAGGGGGAGACTGTATCTGAAAAACAGCCTAAATCCAGAAGAGGTAAAGGCACATTTGATATAGCACCTGTGTAGAAAGTATGAGGTCTTGAGTTCAAGCCCAAGTGTTGCCCAAAATGTTAAGAATTTATATATGTTATATAATATTATGTATTATTTATAATTATACATATTATAGCCATATATTATAGTTTTATATCCCACAATTCCACACCTTCTTTATCCATCTATTCATCAATGAACACCAAGGTCTCAACCAATAAATATTGGGTGGTGGAGTATTCTCTTCAATATGTTCCTTTTCTTTCAGATAAATATTTAATAGTATGGGTTGTCAGATTATACAGAAGTTACATTTTAATTAATACCTGGAAAACTAATTAATAGCAATTATATCTTTAATTAATAGTGGGGAAAACATTTTTTCTAAAAATCTCTTATATGTATGATATTGCCCTTTAAAAATAACTACCAAAAAAATAGTAATAATTACCAAGGGCCCAGATGGCAGCTTGAACACAGCTGCTCAGGAATGAAGACTCTCTCCACAAACAACTGTGAGTCAGCCTTGGGCCTTTGAGCCCTGTTCTCAATTAGGCATCAGCTCTGTCCTTGGCCTACTTTCAGCAAGAACCTTGAAGTGCCATCTTAGCAAAAACTCCACTCCTGGGAGATACAATGAATTCTTTATGCTCCTCCTTCAATAACCGGTCACCCACGCCTCCTCCAGTAAGAATCCTACCAGGTGAACATAGCCTGCATGCTCCTCCATTCCTACTGTTGCCAGCCATTCCTCACTATTTCTTGCTTCTTGAAGATAAATTCTGGCCTATACCTGTTGCACTTGGAGATGATCCTTGTCTCTGCCCCATACTGCAACCTCCCCTGACCCTCCTAGCCAGTCTTTCTTCAATACATTTTTTTCATCATCTTTAACAAGTTACATGACCATTTGTTTCTTTAGCACAGGACTCTTCAAATTGTCATAAAACTGTTCACCTGATTGCAAATCAGGAATAGGAATGATATAGGTATAGGAATCCGTATGCTCTTCAGTTGGACACAATCTCTGGAAAGTGAGGAAATGTCCACCACTGCTAATAAAATTAATGTATACCACCACCACTAGCAAGCATCTCAGTGAGAGCTAGACATCAATGGCTCCTACCTGTAATCCTAGCTACTCAAGAGGCTGAGATCTGAGGATGGGGATTCAAAGCCAGCCTGAGTAGAAAATTCCATGAGATTCTTTTTTTTAATTTTTAAATTTTTTATTGTAGAGGTAATGTATAGAGGGGTTACAGTTACATTTACCGGGTAGTAGGTGCATTACTTTTCATACATTGATCCCCCTTCTCACGGTTTTGTCCCCATTTCCCTCCCCCACCCCCTCCCAATCATCTTGTTTCCCCTCTCCATGAGATTCTTAACTCCAATTAACTCGACCAAAAGGCCAGACATAGGCCTGTGGTTTAGGTGGTAGAGCACCAGCCTTAAGCAAAAGAGCCTAGAGACAGTGCCCAGACCATGAGTTCAAGACACACACACACACACACACACACACACACACGGGGTGGGGGGGGGGGAAGAGGGGGAGAGAATATCACAGTGAGGGTCAAAGAAAAGGCACTGACTGGGAAGGCAAGGTGTCCAACACTTTGGCTTCCTATGGCTCCGTAGCAATGTGAGCTCACATATCACAAACACAAGCATGAGAAAAGCTTGCTCTGGAAATCCTCCACTTGTTAACATCTCTGAGGAAACCTTTTGTGTATGGCTCTGGTTATGCTGGTCCTCAGTATTCCCAAATTGGTAAACAGTCATAAATACTGGCTTCTGCTTCCTCTTTCTAAACAGATCCAGAATCTGGAGCTCTTTCCATAATCCTGGATGAAAGTCAGGTGTTTTTGTGCCTGTGTGTGATCTCACCTAGATGAACCTTCGAGAAGAGAATCTGACTGACATATCTCAGATGTTATTTATCCAACAGCAATTACAGATGAGGAGGTAAAACAGAGAAGAGGGAGCCCACCACTGTCTAGAGACTTCTTCCAAATACTTCTTGTTCCCTGGGAGTAACCCTTTCTTTGGAAGATAGCAAAGTTGATGCAGCATGCTGGGTCTGTCATTAAACATTGACCTGAGCATTAACACGAGTGACAGGGGTTCCTAACCATGTCACATTTCCTCTGGCTGTCATACAGAATTATAGCTTAGGTGACTCTCACTATAATAGCAGCTATTTGTGATATATTAACCTAATGTACAGCCCCAGAGGAGAAACGACCAAAACAATAAAACATCTGCCAGGGACTTACTTGAAGGGAAGCTGCGTGTTACCAGGATTCAGGTGTCAAAAATTAAGCAATCTCCGTTCATTAATTTCCCTGCAATTTATATCTTGAGGATGCTCACATCCCAAAAGGGAAAACTCCAATCCACCTTTGTTTGACAAAAGTCATAAACAGAGCCAGAAATGTAAAGAATCTGATTGTGTAGATCAGCCTTGAAAGGCTGAAGCAGGGAGGGACGCAAGTGAATGCAAATAACAAAGAATCCCCTTTCATAAGACTTTTCTTCTGTAAATTCTAGCCATGGCTTGATTTTTTTGTTGCAGCAGGAAGGGAAGATGACAAGGGAATTGGCTGTTTTCTTTTTTTAATGAAAAAACCCAATGTCAAAACAATCATCAGGATTTCTCCTTTCTTCCCCTGCAGCCTATCACAGTCAAATGCTCACGACAGGCTCAGAGCAACGGGCACCAGCTTTGTAAAGACGGAGTCTACTAAACAAAATAAACCGTGTCATTTCATGCTAATTCAAAGACTCATTCCAACTGCTGTGTGATGAGGAAGCCAAGAACTGAACTGGAACCCAAACATAAACACATTGCCATGCCAGGAAGTGGCTAATGCATCCTCCCCGTACACAGAGCTTTCAAAATGTTTTAAGCATTGATGAATACATCATTTTGGAAAGAGTTCAAACATATGCAACATTAAGTCTACAAATATATCTTTCTTGCAAAAAATAATCCCACTTGCCTTTGCATGTGAATGGGGAAATGGAGCGTTTGAGTGGAGGCACATTAGCGCCTTAATGCAATCCATGCAATCCATGGCGTTGCACATGCTCTCTGTAACCATACTACACTGGTGCATCTCCACCTGTGCTTTCTTCCCCTTCAGAAAAGAGCCCAACTATTATGCAGGTAGTTGTACCCCCTCAAGAATGGGTGGTACAGGCCAGAGTTAGTGGCTCACACCTGTAATCCTGGCTACTCCGGAGGCTGAGATCTGAGGACTGCAGTTTGAAGCCAGTCGAGGAAAGGAAAAATCCATGAAACTCTTATCTCCAGTTAACCAGCAAAAAGCTGGAAATTGAGCTGTAGCTCAAATGTAGAGTGTCAGACTCGAGCAAAAGGGACAGTGTTCAGACTCTGTGTTCAAGCCCTAGGACTGAGAGGCAGTTACAAGTAAACCTCTTTGTTGCTTGCACAGCTTCAGGGGTAAAAATACAATGGTGTTCATCTTACAGTCATATTTGCAGAGAGGCAGAGGTGATGACCACTCATAGAAGGCACTTCTTCCAAGCTGCAGCAGTAGCCACAGAGGCTACTTTGCAAAAAATTAGCATTGGCTACCATTTTCAATAGGTGTAAGAGGCCATGAAATGTCTGGCCCAACAAAATTAGGCCCTCTGAGAGACCCAAACAATACAATGGCAATACAATGCCAAGCCGTTCTGTTCACAAGGCTTAAACTGCGTTGACCTCTAGACTTCAGTTAGACAACAGGAGCAACAGACCTTTTCTTCTTGGTTCCATGTCATCCCTCTCCTGCATTGTAGAAGCCTAGGCCAGAGCTCTGCATACTGTCTTCCTGTGAGTTTCACTCTGTGATAGGTGGCAGGAAAGGACTTCCTCTCTGTTGATCGGGCTTCAGTCTCCAACACTACTCCAGCAACTGTGGACCCCAGCTCCAGTGTGCAGCCCAGCCACAGCTTCGTGGGGTGCCCTCAAGACCATCTCAGCAGCCACAGCTTTGTGGGGTGCCCTCAAGACCATCTCAGCAGCCAGCAGTTGGCTGATCAGGAATCTGAACAACAGTTAGATTCTATTTTCATTCTAAATTCCTAAGTTGGGGTCATTCTATGTCTTTTGTTAGCATTCTTTCAATGTCTAAGGTAACAGTTATCTTTTTATTGATTGGTTATTATTTTTTTTTCCTCTGCTCCCTTTGTGGTCTTTCAACCCACTAACATCAGTGCAGTTCATTCTTTGCCCTGGTTACATTAAATCCTGGTTGCAATACCCTGTGTATCTCTTGGCTAGATCCTCATTCAGAGTATAAAGTGTGAAACTTGGTAAAAGGTGTGAGGTTTAGAAAGCCAGACAAGCACTAAAGGAATTCTGAATCCGTATTCAAAATTTCAAAGAGTTTACCCTTTCAACTTTTTGATTGTATCTACTAGAAAAGTTAAGGCTGAGCCTGTGGTTTGTACTTTTATTGGAAAGTACTACTCTAAGTTTCTATTACTTGTAACTTCTTGGGAGTTCTTCATTCGATCACATTGTATTAATTACTGTTCATTAGGTATGTAACAAAAACCAATGGCTATAGCTGAAAGGAACAGAGATTTATACTGGTAGCCAAATGAAGCAGAGTTAAACTTGAGAAGAACATTCAGGAAGTAAAGCTGTGGCTCAAGTGGTAGAGTACCAGCCTTGGGCATGGGGGGGGGGGAATAAAGCTAAGGATGGTACTCAGGCTCTGAGTTCAAGAAAGAGAAGGAACAAAGAAAATGAAGGGAATAAGGAAGGAAAGAGAATAAGAGAGACAGAGAGAGAGAGGAAGGAAGGAAGGAAGGAAGGAAGGAAGGAAGGAAGGAAGGAAGGAAGGAAGGAAGGAAGGAAGGAAGGAAGGAAGGGAGGGAGGGAGGGAGGGAGGGAGGGAGGGAAGGAAAATGCCTAAAGAATATAACGTACTACTAGAGTGACTGGCAGTGAGTGAAGGACACAACCAGTACATAGATGTTTCCTAATTTGCCAGTGCGTTATTTGCCAGATGGAAAACTCAATAACAGAAAAAACATAAACAGCAAAAGCCAGCTAGAAGAATATACCTCTAAATTCAATCTAACCATTGCAGATAATTAGCTTATGATGCCTGAACCATTCAATATGCTTTAAAAATTCACAACAAAATAATCCAAATGATTACAACTCATTTAAGTCAAGGTTTGCCTATAAAATGGAGTGAAGATTCGGGATTTGTAGACAGAGAGGAAGAAATATAGTAAGATAGCATCAGAAACTATACTCTATTGTTAAATGGCATATTTCCACATATTTCAATCAGTAAATAAGCAACTATTTTGCATATAGTACTTTTGCATGTTACAGCATGTTAACTTCTGTAACAACCTAAAGATCCATCAAGCAATATGCAATAGCTTATTAAAGGTCTACTATGAAACAAAGCCCTGGGCGATGAGATACACGCAGTGCTGAGGTTATGTCTTCTTGTCAAGCAACTTACAAGCAAGAGAGAGATAAAATACAAAATGCTATTTCAACTTTGAAAGAGATCTTGGAGGTCATCTAATACAATCCTCTAGTTGATAGATAATTCAACTCCTGAAATAATTCCTATGAGTATTCAGTGTCTCTTAGATGACTTAAATAGAAAAAGGGGAGGGGTGTCTGAAATTCACTATTTCATGAGACTGTCCACTCCAATTCCATACTGTTTTTATACTACATTTTTTGAAGTTCTTGTAGAGCTTCATGCTAAGACAAAAAATAATAAAAGTTTCTTTATAATCCCTACTCAGTAAGAAGGATGGCTCTCTGAGTTCTCTCTTCTCTGTGGAATATAAACCAAAAAAACTGAGACAAGTATCAAACAGTGATGGCTTGGGAGTGGGAATGAGCAGGGAAAATGGGAGCTGAAAGTGAAGGGGGATGAATGTAAAACCAGAATAATGAAACTTAGTAAAAATTGTTTTAATCTGCATGCTGGCCGTTTACACTTGGAGTCCTAACTACCAGGAGGCTGAGAGCCAGAGGATCCTTTTTCAAGGCCAGACCAAGTAGAAAAGTCTTTGAATTTTATCTCCAAACCAACCAGCAAAAAAGCCAGGCATACGGTAAGTGTAGCTCAAGTTGTATGAGCAAATATGAGGCCCTGAGTTTAAACCCAAGTACCACCAAAAATATTGTTATAAAAAGTGGGGACAAGCTGGGCGCCTGTGGCTCATGCCTTTAATCCTAGCTACTCAGGAGGCTGACACCTGAGGATCAGGGTTCAAAGCCGGCTTGGGCATGAAAGTCCATTAGACTCTTATCTCTAATTAACCACCATAAAACCAGAAGTGATGCTGTGGCTCAAGTGGTAGAGTGGTAGCCTTGAGCTGAAAAGCTCAGGGATAGTGCCCAGGCCCAAAATTCAAGCCTCAAGACTGACCAAAATGAAAAAAAAAAAAAAGTGGGGGAGGGAAACTGTAATCCTCACTAGACAGGAAGCTGAGGTCTAAGGATCATGGTTCAAATTAACCATCAAAAAGCCAGATGTGGGGGCCAGGAGTTTGGCCTAGTGGTTTAGAGTGCTTGCCTAGCATGCACATAGACCCAGGTTCAATTCCTCGGTGCCACATACATAGAAAGAAGTCAGAAATGGTGCTGTGGCTCAAATGGTAGAGCTCTAGCATTGAGAAAGCCCAATGACAGTGCCCAAGCACAGGACTTCAAGGCCCCCAGGACTGAGGGAAAAAAGCCAGATGTGGAGCTGTAAAACAAATGGTAGATTATTAGCTTTGATTACAAAGCTTAAGAACAACACCTAAGTACTATGTTCAAGTTCCAGGACCTTGCAAAACAAAACAAAACAAAAGTGGGGGAGGAATAAGAAAAAATAACAGGAGTGGATTTCACTAAAGTAACTTATTTTTGTGATTGGAAATATCACAATGAAATCCCTTGGAACAATCAGGATGTACTAATAAAAACTCATACCTACTCACTTTTCTTTGTGTGTTCTCCACAGATAAAAGCTACCCAAAAAAAATCCCTATCATTTTGTTTGCCCCTCTCCCCCTTTGTGTGTTCATGTACACTGTCTCTGAGCTTCTCTGGCTTGAGGCCAGTACTCTACCACTTGAGCCATAATGCCACTTCTGGATTTATAGTAGTTTACTGGGGATAAGAGTCTCACGGACTTTCTTGCTTGGGGTGGCTTTGAGTCACAATCCCCACATATCAGCCTCCTGAGTACCTAGGATTACAGGTGGGAGCCAGCAGGGCCTCAATTCCCTCTTTTTACTGACAACACTGTCGACAAATATCTCTTGTGGAATTCTATAGTGAAATACATATAGAAAATGCAATGTAGTCTATTGCAATCTTACAAAGAAATACTTTAATAAAACTGTGAGGGTGCCTGAAGTTAAGAAAATCTACCTATCTACACTGTAGCAAGCACTCACCAAATATATTTGATCTCAGAAATATGATTCTCTCTATTTCACTCTATTGGCATCGCACATGATCCCACTTCAGTAGAAAGTGGATCCATGCACCAACAAAGCAAATATTCATTAAGCACCTATTCGTACTGGACATTTGCACAAAGCACTGATTTTGCTAAAAGTCTAGTATGAGAGACAAGATTAAGTGAGCAAGAATATAAAAGTTAACAGAGAAATTGGTAGAGAAGTAGAGATTTCTGAGAGCACATTGTGGGCATTGCTGGTCTGGACAGTTTCCAATGGTTCCATCATGGCCTCCAGATTCTTCTTTTGTGGTCACAGTGCTCTGCATATACTCTAAACATCCATCAGAAAACACCCCTAATACACAATATTCTAGGAGAGGGTACTAGCTAAATCCTAGACTAAATAACACCTTTCCTTTTTCTGGATATTGAACTTCTAACAATTAAAAATAATAATAAAAGAGCACAGTGTTTATCATGACAAAAACAAAAGATGTTCCAAGAAAATTCTTTATGTTTTTTACTGATGACATGATCCACCAAAGAAAGTTCGTGCCCACAGTGGCAGACTAGATAGGCTTGAAGAAACCCATCAGCTGAATCTCAGGACTACTCAGAGAAACACACAATCCATGCAACCTGGGAAACCCAAATTTTAACAAGGGGCTCCATGAGCTTCTTACAAACATTGAAAACAAACTCCAGTTTGAGGAGCAAATTTGTGGTGATCAATTCTACACTCAAAGATGGGAAGCAGATAGCATATGGAAGGATTTGCTTTCAGAATGGTCTGGCCTGACCCTCCAGGTGTGCTCTGAAGATGGAAGAATACCCTTCCTCTTACCTAAGGAAATTAGCAGAACAAAGTGAGTTTCAGTCCAGCATGGAAAAGAAACACTCAGATGTCCTTAAAGAGGAGAATCTAGGCTGCAAAGAGCAGAGACCTTTAGCCAACCTTGAAGAAGTGATCCTGCTGGATCACCACTATCAATAAATAACAGCAGCCCTCAAGTTAAACGTGACACAGGCTCACCCAGGTCCCTGTGTAGTGACTTTTGTCAATGACTACAGGCCTGCTGAATCCATGATAATGATACTATGTTTTGCTAAAATCCTCCTTGAACTTGCAGAGGAAAGAACAAATGATAATATCCAATTTGTTCTTCTTTTAACCCTAATTAAATGGTAGAGTATATTTAAAGCAAAAGCTGGGGTGCATTTTTTTATGATTACTATTATCATCCTGGTTTTTATTTGTCCAGGCCTCCTGCTTCCCTCATTAGCATAGTTAATTGGAAGCTGGCTATAGTACATTGCCTTTAAATCAGTAATATTTAACACTAATAGCCAGATTCTATTGCTGCTTGATGACCTCACACCATCTGACTGCATCTAGTGACTTTGAAGGACATGAATATCCTAATATCATAATTGGCCTCAATTTATTGGTTACACATGAGAGGCTCTACTCTGTTTACTTTTAATTTGAGTTTCAGAAATGGTTCTATTCATCATCATCAATGGGAAATTCACAAGGGCAAATTGGAGCTATATGTCAAACACTTTGATGTATAGAACATTCTGAAGACTCATCAGAAGTTTTCTATACTCAGTTATACTTAAAGGTGTAACCATTTTAAGATAGTTTGCAAACTACATTTTCCATATTTAATCCAGTTGTTTTGAGCTCAGTCATTAACTATGAAAATGACCAGGAGCAACCAGATCTACTGTATTTATATCCATTTACTTTGCCTGCTAAGGTCGAAAAGAAAGGGAGAGAGGAAAGGGGATAGGAAGAGAGGGAAAGGGGGAAGAAGGAAGTGGAAGAAAGGAAGGAGAGCAGGCCAGAGAGGAGGGAAGAAGGAAAGTCAAGAAGGAAGGGGCTGGAAGTTATGGAGGGAAGGAGAGAGAGGAGAGTACAAGGAAGCATATCAGATTGACCCATGTATGGAAGGTGCTGAAAAATCTTTATCATTTTTGATATGTGCTTGTTCGTTAATTGATAAAATTTTGTCTACCTTTTCTATAGCTGAATTAGTAGTAGTGAGTAGAGGATACAAAAGAAAATGAAGCTACTGTGCCCTTAGGTAAGGAGAGTAAAGTGGTGTTATTTTCTATCTCCGTGCAGTAGAGGCTGATGGGCTCTACAAGTGTCTGAGCCCTAATTACCAGAATATGGAAATGTTTCTTATATAGAAAAGAGGATCCTGAGATAAGACTGTCCTGGATAATCCAGGGAGATACTAGATGAAACCCTAAATATACTTATCAGAGGAAGGCCAGGAGATTGGAAGCTCCAGAAGAGAAAGACATTGGCCTCCAAGGTAGAGACTGGATCCCTGTGATCACACTGGCTACCAGCTGCTAGAAGAACCAAGGGAGGCGAGGTCATGCAGACATCTACATGTCAGCCTTGTGACAGTGACCTTTATTTCTAACCTTCAGAACTGTAACAGAATAAATCTGTGATATCTGAAGCTACTAAATAAGACAATCATTTATTACAGAGGTAATGACAAACAAAGCCACCCACCTTTCTTTTTTAAGGAACATTCAGCAGTTTCAAAAGCAATCACAGACTACCCAGGATCCTTAGCAAGGAAATTTCCTCTGCAGAGCCTCAAGGAATAAATCTCATAGGGCCCTTGCTTTACCTCAGGCTCCAATGGACAGTACACTCATTTCCCTTCTGGAAAAATAGCCAGTGCAACTATTGTCTCCTCAATGAAAAATGAGAAAGGTGAATTGAATATACCAACAATGAGATGCTACAGAGTCCATTTGCAAAGACTCTTTATCGGTCAGAAAAGAAAAGCCATGAAATAATGAGACTTCAAGAAAGAAGAGAGCAATGAGCAAAGAAACGTTCTATGAATGCAAGACACAGAAAGAGTCGAATATAAAAATGCTATGCATAGATGCTGATTGATAATGCTAAAGGAATTTCCTAATTTCCTTATGAAATCCTCCCTCAGGTGAATCCAATTTTCCTTTTATCTCCTCCACAATGCAGTGAAATGTGGAGAGGTGCTTTATTCAAACACAGTGAGAAAAAGTCAGAAAGCTGTCCAGCTCCCCACTGGAGCTTTCAGTAGGACTAGACAGGCCTGGGTCTGAAACAAATCATTTTACAGGAAAACAGGGTCATTTCCTGCAATAAATCCCCATCAGGACAAACTCTCACTGCTGCCAGCATGGCAACGGATGGTGTCTCTGGGCTGGTGGTGTGCACTGGAGGCGGATGGGCTGCCACAAGTGTAGATGCTTATCGGAAACTTATCTCAAAGAGCCAAATCTCTGGGCTTGCAGAATTACGCTGGCATTCTTTCAGCATTAATGTGTCTGGCACTGCACTTGGGACTTGGCGGCTGCGGGTTCATTGAGGATGATCTGGGTTTTTTTTTCTTTCGTATTTTTTGGCATTCCTGGTGAAGAAAAAATAAAGCTCCTGGGCATAGATATATTTAATAAGCAATGCAAAATTACATTGCTAAGATTTTTAAATTACCAACACATGTTTACTGAGAGCCTACTATAAGCCTTATGGTTCCTGCTCAAGAAAAAAAAATTTATAATCAAGTTAGGAATAAGAGTAATTCGTACAGCATGCTGGTAGCTCGCACCTAACTACTCAGAAGTCTGAGATTCAGAAATCAAAGTTCAAAGCCAGCCTGAGCAGAAAAGCTCAATTAACTCTACCCTGCAAATAACCAGTAAAGACCAGACCAGAGGTATGGCACAAATGGTAGAGATCACCAGCCCAGCAAGCGAGACAAGCAAGGACAAGACCAAGTCCAGAACCCTAGACAATTATCTCCTTAATATTATGGCAGATGACGAGGAACCCCAATTCTATCTCAAAGCCCCTTTCCTTCAGTATGTACCCAGATTTGGTTGGCCAGAACCTTAGAGGGACAACAGCCTTCAAATTCTACTAAACAATTTATCAGAGGATAAAATTAGTTGTATGTAGAGTATATGTGTATGTGAAAATAGCACAATGAAACTAACTAAAAGCTGTTAACAAAAGGGTTGGAAAGAGGTGGAGGAGAAATGTAAAGAGTAATAGAACAGAGGGAGTAGATTTGATCAAAGGACACTGTGTGTCCTCAAGAACACTGAAGTGAATCTCTCCTGAGAATGTGATTTTCACAAGAGAAAAAAAATCCTCAAGAGCAAGCTGACATTATAACATCATATTTTAAATTAAAGCAAGTAATTCTCTAGAGAAAATACAATTTTCAAAATAGATTCTACCCAGGCACTGGGTGGCTCATATCTGTAATCCTAGCTACTCTGGAGGCTGAGATTTGAGGACCAGGTTCAAAGCCAGCCCAGGCCAAAAAGTCTGAGACTTTTATCTGCAGTTAACCTCAAAAAGCTGGAAATAGGTGTGTGGCTCAAGTGACAGAGTTCTAGCCCATAGTTGAGGCCCCAGGATTTGGGGGAGGAGGGGGAGGCGGGGAGAAACCCAGCTTCTATTTTAATTCATGGAGTATTATTTGAAGTTCTTAATACTTAAATACTTTTTCCAATTCTTCACTCCATACTCTTATGAAAGCCTATTTAAATGCTTGTACTTGGAAAAAAAATACTTGCTGTTTATAGAATCTTTCATTCTAAACCTATTAGGTTATTTTCTATATAGGAAGAAGAAGAATTTCTGTGTTGGCTTAAAAATCTAAATAATCCTATTCAGTCTTTTCTTCACCTCTGAAGTCACCCCAGATAGTGAGGAAGAAAAAAATTACTCTAGCAAAATTCTTGCCAAGTTCCATTTATTTATAGGATATAAGTAATTGTTAATATCAAGAATAGACTTTTCCTGTGAATAGTTCTTTGGGTGTAGTAGCCTCTATGCAGGAGTATTTGTGGAATAATCCACTTCTGTGCTCTGAAAGGACTTCCCTTTGGCTGCTGATCAGTTTAGCACATAATTAAAAGAGCTTTAAAACTCATCAGTCATCTTGCTTAGAGTGAGTAATAATTTATGCCAAGGGAGTTGGAAAGAATGCTGACTTCATTTACTTTTATCTCCTTGGAGGGAAGGTGGGCTGATAAAACCCTTTTGCAAGATGGTAAATTTTTAGACCTATTCAGAAGACTAAATTAAAACAGCAGACATATTGACGATTCGTGAAGATCTTTAATCTCTCTGTTCTTCCTTTCGAGGGAATAAAAGGCTTTACATAAATACAGCCGGTGCTCCCAGTGCTCCCTCAATTTGTGGTGAGGGCTGAGATTTTTAAAAAATGTTTTTTAAGCCAACGTCTACTTTATTTTTTATTAGTGAATAAATAATGTATGTAGAGTGGATATTTAAATTTTAGATATATTTAAATTGGGCAAGTACTGGTTCACCCATACATTTCACTTCTGAAAAACAGCACTGCAGCCCCACTTAGGAAAATGAGCTGTCTCTGTAGTTATTCATTTGTGCATGCCAAGGTAGGCCAAGTGATAGATCGTACTTGCTTCAGGAGTCTGGCTGGCCAAGGCAGAGGGAGGCAGAGCATTCGTGATTGGCACTGTACATGAGATGAGCAGGCTGCCATACCCAGTTAAAACACTTCACTGGGGTAGCCTCAAAATCTGCCTACTTTGACACTATCGTGAGCTTAACTCTACCTTTAGAAAAAACCTTGCAGAGATAATTTAACAATATTAGAAATATAAATACAATGTGTAATAGTACAGCTATTTGCCTTTTTTTTTTGGTGGTGGTGGTGGTCTTGGAGCTTGAAACTTAGGGCCTGGGTGCCATCCCTGAGCTTTTCTGTTCAAGGCTAGCACTTTACCACTTGATCTATAACTACGCCTATAGTTCTTTGGTAGTCTATTGAAGACAAGAGATGCATGGACATTCCTGTCCCAACTGTCTTTGAACCATGCTCTTCAGACCTCAGACTCCTGAGTTGCTCTGATTACAGACATGAGCCATTGTTTCCCCAGTATATGTGCCTTTTTTTACCAGTTAAAAGAATATATTTCACCAGACCTGTACAATATATATGAAATTATCCTGTCCAATTGCAGAACCATTTATGACCAAGAAGAACATACAAGAATGTATCAAACTTACTAGTAAGAGTTTGTATACAAGAGAGCTGAGAATACTTTAATATGTGCCTTTTTAAAAAGAAGCCAAAATGAGACATTTAAAATTGAGCAAACCTTGGAAAAGGAGCAACAAACCAATCCCAATTCCAGTAGGAGGAAGCAAATTATTAAAATCAAAGCAGAATTAAATGAATTGGAGTCCAAAAAAACCATAGAAAGAATCAACAAAACAAGGAGTTGGTTCTTTGAAAAAATTAACAAAATTGACTAACCCTTAGCAAATCTTACCAAAAAAAAAAAGAAGAGAGCGTACCCAAATAAACAAAATCATGGACAAGAATGGAAAAATCATGGCTGAAATTACCAAGATACAGAGCATCATAAGGGAATACTTTTCAAACCTCTATGCTAAACCAATATTAATATGCCCAAACTGAACCAAGAAGACCTAATCCAACTAAACAGACCTATCTCAAAAACTGAAATAGAAATGGCAATAAGAGACCTCCCATCCAAGAAAAGCCCAGGGCCAGATGGATTCACAGCTGAATTCTATAAGGGCTTTAAAGCAGAGCTCACACCAATACTCCTCAAGCTCTTCAACGAAATTGAAAACAAAGGCTCTTTGCCAAACTGATTCTACAAAACCATCATAACTCTCATCCCAAAACCAGACATAGATTCATCAAAAAAAAAAGAGAACTATAGACCCATTTCTTTAATAAATATTGATGAAAACTGTTCAACAAAATACTGGCCAACTGTCTTCAGTAACATCAAAAAAATTATACACTATGATCAAACAGGATTCATCACAGGGATGCAAAGCTGGTTCAATATACACAAGTCAATTAATATAAATTCATCATATCAATAAGAGCAAGGACATTCCTCAGTATAATAAAGGCTGTGTATGAAAAACCCACAGCTAGCATTATACTTAAATGACAAAAAGCTAAAGCCATCTCCTCTAAAATCAGGAACAAGACAAGAATGCCCACTCTCTCCACTTCTCTTTAACACAGTATTAGAATTCCTAGCCAGAGCAATAAAGCAAGCATAAAGACGGTCCAAATAGGGAAAGAGGAAATGAAATTTTCCCTCTTTGCAGATGACATGATTTTGTATTTAAAGAACCTTATAGACTCCACTCCCAAGTTGCTTGGGCTGATTTGAAACTTTGGCAAGGTAGTAGGGTAAAAAATTAACCCTCAAAAATCAACTGCCTTCCTGTATGCCAACAACAAGAGGAGCGAGGCAGCAATCAGGAAAGCAACTCCTTTTGCAATAGCCTCAAAGAAAATAAAGTACTTAGGAATTAACTAAGAATATAAAGGGGAGGACCTTTATGATGAAAACTTTAAAACCCTAAAAAAAGGAAATTAAAGCAGAACTGAAGAAATGGAAAAACCTCCCATGCTCCTGGATTGGAAGAATTAACATTGTGAAAACGACAACCTTGCCAGAGGTTATCTGTAAATTTAATGCAATACCCATCAATATCCCACTGTCATTCTTTAAGGAAATAGAAGAAGCAATCCAAAATTTCACATGGAATAATAAAAGACCCCGGATAGCAAAAACAATTCTTAGCTGAAAGAACAGCGCAGGAGGGATTTCAATTCCAAACTTTAGACTCTACTACATTGCTATAGTAACTAAAACAGCTTGGTACTGGCACAAGAACAGGCCTGAAGACCAATGGAATAGAACTGAAGACTCAGAAATCAATCCACAGACCTATGGCCACCTAATCTTTGATAAGGGAGCCAAAAAAAATAGAATGGAAGAAAGAGCCTCTTCAACAAATGGTGCTAGAGGAACTGGCTAAGCACCTGCACAAAGCTAAAGGTGGATCATTCTATGTCACCCTTCACCAGGATTAATTCCAAATGGATCAAAGACCTCGAGGTAAAAGCTCATACCCTGAAAACTTTACAAGAAAGAATAGGAAATACACTAGACCTCCTTGGCACTGGTTGAAACTTTCTTAATAAAGACCCAGAAACACAACCAATTAAAGAAAGTTAGGACAAATGGGACTGAATTAAATTGCAGAGCTTCTATATGGCAAAGGACATAGCTAGCAAGTTAAATAGAAAGCCCACAGAATGGGAGATCTTCACTAGCCATACAACAGACAAAAGTTTCATATCTAAAATGCGTCTACAGCTCAAAAATTTGAATCTCTCCATAACACATCTACAAAGAATCAACCATCCCATTAAAAGATGGGCCAAAGACTTAAAGAGAGATTTCTCTGAAGCAGAAATAAGGTAAATGGGGACAAAAACATGGGAAGGGATATCAATGTGTGAGAAATAATGCACCTTCTATCTAGTGAATATAACTGTAACCCCTCTATACATTAAAATTAAATTAAATTAAAAAAGAAAACCAATAGTAAAAACAAAAAAATAAAATTGAGCAAACAGCAACTGGGGATTAATGAACAAGGATTGGGGATATGGGGTATTCAAAAATGTGGAGAACCATTTGGTTGTCTGAGCTTCCCACCATAAGTTCTTGAAAGTTAGACCTATTCCTATCTCTCTTCAGCTTGTCTTAGAAAACTACAGCAGCCTAGTGTATAACAAAAAGCTGGGCAGGCTCCTGCACAAAAGGAAGCTCCTCACTGACAAGTCCAGGCGTTATTCTGGCATGGAGGTCAGAACTCAAACCTTGTCTCTGCCTTACACAGTGTTAAGTCTATTCTCAGGTACCACGTGGATGCCTTGACTGGATCACATGCCCAGCACTGCCAGGCCCAGCAGAAAGAGCACCTGTCTCATCCTCAGCACCTAAATAGGTTTCTCTTAGTCTCATTGTCCTCTCTGGGTGATGTACTACTTGCTGGATCGGAGCTGCAGAAGGCCATGCACATGTGTGAAGCTCCTTGTGACTGCAGCCCTTCCCACACCTGTGAGAAGGCTAAGGAAATGACAGTTGGTCCAAATGGAAAAGTTCAAACTAGAAAATCTCAATGGTTCTTTCCAGTGCTGCTCCTGTGCGAACAACTAAATCGTGACTCCTCAAAGTTCATGTGCTTTGGGGCATGGTGGCTCCAGCCTGTAATCTTAGCTGCTTAGGACATAGAAATACAGGGATCACAGCTCCGGCATAAAAGTTCAGGAGACTCCATCTCAATTGCTAGCTGGGCATGGTAGGGCATACCTATTATCCCAGCTATGGGGAAAGAATAATAGCTAGGAGCAGTGATGTGTACCTGTCATCTCAAGAACATGGGAAAACCTAAAAAAAATTGACTTATAGCTCCTATAACAAAACCAACACAAAGGCTGAAAGAATGGCTCCAAGAATGTATGGAGCCTAACAAGCTAGAGGTCCCGAAATCAACTCCCAAACAAACAAAAATGTACCAAATCCATAAACCAGTACCTCAGAATCTGACTAATGAGAGAAGGACTTAAAGGAAACTTACATCAAATGAGGCCCTAGGAGTGGGTTCTATTCTAACCTGACTGTGTCCTTACAAACAGAGGAGATGACACACATTACAGAGAAAAGGCCCATGACTAAAAGGAGAAAGACTCAGAAGAACCTAAATCTGCCAAAACCTACCATGTGGACTTACACTCCAGAATCATGAGAAAACAAATTTCTGTTGTATAAGGCACCCAGCCTATCATAATTTTATTGCAACAATGCCAGTAAACAAATCTTCTAAACAGGACATAGCTGGTAGTACCAGATAGTCATTATTTCAAGGGGACTTGTTTCCAACTCATGCTCTATGAATACCAAAGTAAGAGGATGCCCACCTCCCTTATATAAAATGGCACAGTATTTGCATTAATCTAGGTCATCCTCCCCCCCCAACTCAAATCACTTCTGTGTTGGTTATAATGCCTAATACAATGAAAATGTTACATGAATCACTAATATAGTCTATTGTTTATGCAATAATGACAAGATAAAAGTCTGCACAGGTCCAGTACAGATGCACTTTTTATTTATTTTTTTAATTTAAAATCTGTTTCCCTGTTTACACAACTTCTTTTAATTTTTTTTTCTTTTTTTCATATTTTTTATTGTAATTAATAGAAGGGTTACATGATATTTGCCAGATAGAAGGTGCATTTATTCACATACATTGATTCCCTTCCACCTGTCTTGGTCCCCATTTCCCTCCCCCCCACCCCCACCCCTCATCTTGTTTTCCCCCCTTCCCTATCCAATTTCAAATAACCAAATGCACTTTTTAAAAACCTGTTTTCCACCCACACTTGAAATACATAGGACACCACAGACAGAGAGGGGCAGCTGCATTTGCCTTCCCAGCTTTCTTTGCAGCTGGCACAGGAAGGGGCTGGGCCTGGTTTCTGCTAACTAGACACACCTGTCTACACTAAGACTGACCAACCAGGAGGCTCCTCCCTGGAAGTGGAGGCATTTGTGGCTGCAACCCCGGAGAGTTCCTAGGGTAAGAAGCTGCAGCAGTGTTGGCAACAGTGGAGGAGCAGATGTCAGCTGCATTCTGGATACAACTGCAACATTTGGGCCTGTCCCAGTAGGACCAGCCTACCTTGTGTGTGATACCAGACAGTGCCCCAGGCACCTATCCTCAGCCTTTTCACAACTCTATTTTCTGATCAGAACCAGTCTCTGTACTTCAAACTAAAATTTCTTTAACACTGCCACTTAGTTGACCTCTGTACCATTTCCAAACTGTTTAAAATATAGTGTTTCATACTTTCCTTTTTACTACAAAAGGTGTCTCACCCTGCCTAAGATTGCACAAGTCACTCAGCTCAGAAGCACCCTGCTGTAACAGTATATATCTTCATTCAAAGCAAGTTCAAATACCAAACTCAGTTGCAAATTTGTGAGCTGCGTGAGATATTGAAATCTGAAGCAATGCTGGATTACAGAGCAGACTGACCCAAGTCAGTAATCTCCTGTTTGTAAATATGGACACCAAGTCCCCCAACCTGAAAAGAACTGGTGTTATATATGTAGCCTATAGCCAACAATACAAATTTGTATTCATGCTTCCTAGATTCTATTCATTAGGTATTTTTCTTCTTATGGTAACTATTACTACATTTCTTCTTCTCCTTCTCCTCCTCTTCCTCCTCCTCCTCCTGCTTCTTTTTCTTGTGGGTCATGAGGCTTGAACTCAGCCTGGGCACTGCCCCTGAGCTCTTCAGCTCAAAGCTACCACCCTACACCTGGGCCTGGGCATTGTCCCTGAGCTCTTCAGCACAAGGCTACCACCTTACCATTGAGCCAAGTCCCACTTCCCATTTTCTAGAGGTTAATTAGAGATCTCAGGTCCTTTTGTGCCCGAGCTGGCTTTGAACCTTGATCTTCAGATCTCAGCCTCCTGAGTAGCTAGGATTATAGGCGTGAGCCACCACACCTGGCATTGTTACTACTTTCTGATATTTTCTTTCCCAAGTTATTATAAGACCTATTTGGCAAGAATTTTGCCTGTCTTTTTCACTGTGTCCCCCAATTAAAACAAGCTTGATATATAGGTCCTTAATAAATAGCTGGTTGGTTAATCTGGGTTGAATGACAACTTCAATCCCTTTTTGAAAATACAAACACTCTACAGAGTGGTAACTCTCGTTGACCAGAATTGCCTGGTCATCTTCTCACCTTGTCTGAAAGCCTAGGGAATGGCTTATCTGTAACATTAAGGGGTGATGGCTAGTATGGCTGGCTAGTGATCTGCTTCCAGTGACTGAGGCTTAGGGACGTCTCCCTGAGGATTCAGATTCTCCTCCGTGGGATGCTATATTTAGGACTATGTTGACAGCTCCTAGTACATCGCTTGCATTCACAGATGATGATTTTCTCAAGTGAACTACAACCATCTAGAATCTGCAAGACTACATTACACTTTCCCATGTGAGGATGGGACTTGGCAATTTAACAAGATTCCAAAGCACAGGAAACGGTAGATCATAAACCGCTCTGCAGCAGCATTCTAGCTCTGGATGCTTTGTGTGATGAAGGACATGGATTTAATCTTCTCTTTAATCACTTGTCATTATGTTCAAGCTGAAAGCAAATATGGAACTTATAGTTCTGCCCTTTTTTTCTTCCTCCAGAGACTGATTTTAATATCAAGGCAGTGAGGCTCTTTGGAGTTTGCCTCATATTTGTATGAACTCAATTTGCAGCCAGTCTCAAATATTCAAGTTTAGAGGGAAGGGGGGGGGTAAGTGAATGTCATGTCTCGTTCCTGCCGATGCCCTCCTAATCCACTCTGCTCTGAGAAAGATGAAGGCTAAAAAGGACACTGAAAATTCTGCTGTAAGGGAGAGCCCACAGCCCATCCTCAGATCACTTCCCTTCTATGTGAAGATGAGGAATGTCCCCTGTCATAACAATGAAGACTCTGGGCTATGGACAGAGGTTCCAGAAACAAGGGTCAGTTCTCAGGACTTTTTATGCAGATTTCTGAAAGGAACCAGAACACATAATACTTGGGTAGTTCTCATAAATTTTCAGGTAAGCTGATTTTTACTTCTACATACCTTCCAAGATGGGAATCTAAATACTATAAAGATGATTTATAAATTAAGTCACCCATAATTTTATATCCAAATAATGTCTGTTCTGTTAAATTCTTAACCTTGGCATATGAATCCATTTTACTATTTGTTACTATAGTGAAACACCTGAGACAGACTGCCTTGTAAAAAAAAAAATTGTTTGGGCTCCTGGTTCTGCAAGTGCAATGTTGAGAGGCTGTTTCTGGTGATGGCCTTCTTACTGGCAGTTAGGGAGCCATGTAGGGCACAGCATGGCACATGGAGTTAGGCACTGTGGTTAGGTCTTGAAATAAGCAATAAAAATGATACTTGCAAAAATGACTAAGGATAGGTGGAATGCCATTAATTATGCAATAATCCTTTGAAATCAGTCATTACCAGCAGTTTTTGGCTATGGACCATTAACACTCTAACTAGCAAGTCATTAATAGCGGTAATAACCAATTCTGAGGGGATTATTGCTTGAATAAACTTATATAATGATTTTTAAGCTTTGTAAAATTTTTCATACTTTTATGTTAATTTTTGAATAACTGGAAAAACTGGTAGAGGATATTACTGACTTATTTTTAAAATAAATAAATATTCCGTCTGTCTAGTCCCACACATTTGAATATAACAGTTTCATGCTTAAGGATATAGCCCCAGAACTACCAGTATGTAGAGCAATTTGCTATTCTCTTTTCGTGTGTAGCTGCAGTTTCAATAATGGTTAAAAATTGCCTTCACATATAAAATGAAGATGCATGAGAACTAATGTTGGCTTTATCTTTAATTTCTAAGCCCATGAAATATTTTTTTGGTCTAGTCTTACGTAGATCAAATTGCGGTGTGTGTGTGTGTGTGTGTGTGTGTGTGTGTGTGTGTGTGTGTGTGTGACAGGTATGTATAAAACTTCTGCAGCTACTTGCTTTCTAGAAATACATGGAGTTGTTCTTGAAAATAAAAAAAAACCTCTAAAATAATGCACCAAATAAAGGGAGTTATGGACCACATGTATGAAAAGATCCTGAAGAGACCAATTGGAATGGCTGGGATCAAGAAATCTAATAACAACAGATGCTGGAGGAGATGCGGCCAGGAGAGATCACTACTACATGTTGGTGGGAGTACAAACTCGTTCAACCACTATCGAGAGCAGTGTGGCAGTTCCTCAAAAGACTAAACATAAAACTCCCCTATGACCCAGCAATTCAACTATTTGGCATTTACCCAATCATGCAGAAACAAGGACATACTAAATCCACTAGCACAACAATATTCATTGCAGCACTATTTATCATAGCAAAGATATGGAACCAATCCAGAAGCACCTCAGTAGATGAGTGGATCAACAAGATGTGGTATTCTATGCTGCTGTCAGAAAGAATGACATTGCCCCATTTGTAAGGAAATGGAAAGACTTAGAAAAAAATCATAGTAAGTGAAGTAAGCCAGACTCAAAGGAACATAGGCTCAATAGTTTCCCTCATTTGTCACAATCAGTAGAAACCTTGGGCTCTCCTAGCAGAGATTTACAATAGAGCAAAACCTAGATACATAAGTCCATATAGTATGATGCTAAATGAAAGGATACAGAAACAAAAGCCATATAATGAGTGATTGTTGTCCTTAATGTACTATGTTATCTCTCATCTCTTTTGCTGGCCCTGGGTTATCTCATATTGTTACAGTTTTTTACCTTGGTATCTGATATATTGTATATATGCATATTTGGTTATTTGAAATAGGATAGGGAAGGGGGGAAAACAAGATGAGGGACAAGGGTGGTGGGAGGGAAATGGGAACCAAGACATGAGAAAGGGTATCAATGTTTGTGAAGTAATGCACCTTCTATCTGGCGAATATAATGTAACTCTTCTATTAACTACAATTTAAAAATATATGGAAAAAAAAAGATCCTGGAGAGAAAAGGAAAAAAGTGAATACAGAGAAAAGAACAACTCTTCAAAAGGCTTACAAACCTGGGCACTGGTGGCTCACGCCTGTAATCCTACTCAGGAAGCTGAGATTGGAGGATCACAGCTCCAAGCCACCCTGGCACAAAAGTCTGTGACTCATATTTCCAATTACCCACCAGAAAACTGGACGTGGCACTGTGGCTCAAGCAGAAGAGCACTAGCCTTGAGCTGAAGAGCTCAGGGATAGCACCCAGGCCAAGAGTTCAAACTCCATGGCTGCAAAAAATTTAAAAAAGCTTACAAAATTTTCTTTGCTCAGAAAACACATTCAAGCATAAGAATATTTTATTAAATATATGCTGCCTTTCTGCCTTTTGGGAAAAATGATTAAAACAGAACATTCCAAGATGAAGAAAGACTGCCAACTTAAAGTATCAATAAAAGAAATGAAAAGTAAATTCAACAGCAGATAAAATGAACAAATGAATTTGAAGATAAAATTGAAAAGTATCTTAGGTAAAAGAGCTGAAAAAAGACTAACAGATAAGACTATTAAAACTGGAAACTTTTTTCCATAACTAAATTTTATGAATTTTTTAAAAACTTGGAAAATGTAGACTCAAAGGAACTTAGGCTCAATGGTTTCCCTCATTTGCCATAATCAGTAGAAACCTTGGGCTGTACTAGCAGAGATCTGCAATAGAGCAAAACCTTGATACATAAGGCCATATAGTATGAAGCTAATTGAAAAGACCTCCAGGATATTGAAACAAAAGCCATATAATGAACGATTGCTGTCCTTAATGTACTATGTTGTCTCTCATCTCTTTTGCTGTCCCTTGGTTATCTCATATTGTTATAGTATCTCACTTTGTTATCTGATATATTGGATTTATTTGTATTTGGTTATTTGAAATTGGATAGGGAAGGGGGGAAAACCAAGACGGGGGGGGGGTGGTGGAGGGGAGGGTAATGGGGACCAAGACATGTGAAAGGGTATCAATGTATGTGAATTAATGCACCTTCTATCTGGCAAATATCATGTAACCCTTTTATTAATTACAATAAAAATATATTAAAAAAACTTGGAAAATGTTTACCAAAATATAGCCTCAATCTTAAGAAACTCTTAGAAAACAATCAGAAAATATTGACTCCTTTAAGTCAATGGACAATACGCAATTCATAAAAGTGACAGACATGTAAGTAGTAATTACTCTCATTCATAAAGAAGATATATAAATGAAATTAAAACAAATATTTTTCAGTACCAAATCAGTAAAAGATATGAAAACATGTATATGACTGGCAAAAAGGGAACCCAAAAACTGTTGTGTGATGGGGAACACAAAAGGAAATCAGCCTACTTCACTTTTGATCAGTGTAAGTATTGGGGAATATGACAGTATTCTACAAGATCTGAGCATTTATCATTTCTATTGATAAAAATACAATGGGACTTGACACTTCTCACATTTGACAGATGGGAGTCTAATGCTCTCTCTCTCCTTGGGCCTGAGATGGAGATTAGAGCCAATCACTTTGATCAAGGAAGAAAGAAGGGTCTGTACCTCCCAAAGCTAAATCAGAAAGGACTCAACTTCTAACTGGTTCTCTCCCATCAGCCGCTCAAGATGAAGAAGCCAAGCATCCACAAGGAAAAGCCAGGTTCCAGACACAGCCTCAGCTGTTTTTGCCTCCCTAGTCTCAAAAGCCAGTCATCTGTCAATGCATGAGAAAAACAAATGAGCTTTTTCAGCTGAGATCTCTCTAATTTGCAGATTTATTGGGCAAAATGTTTTCTTCCATCCCACAAATGTAAGCAGCACTGGTTTAGAGTCTTCATCCCATTAAACTGCAAAGCTGCCACTTACTTATTCTGGCCTCTGTGTATCTTTTGAACCAAGAAGCAAAATGGGGTAGTTTACTGAAGTGGGTAACTAACCTTTACCAGCAAGAAATTGATTTGTTGCTGTAGAGTAAACTATGTTTTGAACTCAGAGGATTCTCAGTGATTTCTATGTAATAATTAGGATAATATTACTGGTGGTAAGAATCAGAGCCTTACAGACTTCCCAAAGAAACATATTAAATCTTTGGTATACACAAAGATCAATCTCAGTTACCAGCTCCATGCAGAAACACAGTGAGCCTACACATAGGAGGGGCAACTGAGAGCTCACAGGTCCTAGAAGAGTGAGCCTCTCTACTGCATGAGATCCCTCCTTGGAGCATCAAATTTCAAGTCCAGATGGCCAGGTTGATAGGGTAGAGAAAGAGAGAATTGTGGGGAGCCGGAGCAGCCAAGACGGCGCCTGTCCCCTGCCTCGCTCATTGTATACAAATTTCTTAGTTCCCCTTAGTGGGTGTGTGAGTGCAGAGCCTTTGCTCGCTCCGCTGCGTCTGCGCGTATGACGTCAGAGGCCTGACCAATCCCGAGTTTTAAAATGACCTTAGCAGCGGAGCAGCCAATGGAAAAAGTCCCGCGTTCCTTGATTGTTTATAAGCAGCTGCACTTCCCTGCCCCGCGCCCCTCTGCTTCAGCTTTCCCTTTAACCGAGTTGCTCTTCATTAAAAGCGTGATCGAGAAGGATCCTCGGGTGGTGTCCGTTCTTCCCTGCTGGTCAGGGGTGCTGGGCGCCGCAGAGAATGTTACTTCTCACTCCTGCTATACACCTCCATTTATCAACTCTAATCCCCATAATATAGGATAAAGTTTTCTCCTCCTTTAATCAGATTAACTCCATACAGTTTGTAAAAGTATCTTGTGTATTACCACGTTCACCATGAGACTCAGAATTCCTCGTTTTGTCTTTCTTTGTGATATTCAAATACTCAGAATCAAGATGCTGAACGGGGTTTCATTATTAAAGAAGACAAATTCAAGTGGTTTTTTGTTTCTTGCAAGTTTTTAAAATAGAAGTTAAACAGCTCTTTAGAAAAATTCCTTCACTTGGACTTGGCAATAAAATGTGACTTTATTACTTGATATGCTTGAGTGTATCATCTTTAAAAATCAATTGTAACATACTATCTATTTAATAATGAAATCATGTTTGCAAGAGCCATAAGAAGTTTTTTTTAATATTTTTATTGTAATTAGGGTTACATGATATTTGCCAGATAGAAAGTGCATTAATTCACATACATTAATACCCTTTCACATGTCTTGGTACCCATTACCCTCCCCCCCACCCCCCCACCCATCTTGGTTTTCCCCCCTTCCCTATCCAATTTCAAATAACCAAATACAAATAAATTCAATATATCAGATAACAAAGTGAGATACTATAACAATATAAGATACCCAAGGGACAGCAAAGGAGATGAGAGATAACATAGTACATAAAGGACAACAATCATTCGTTATATGGCTTTTGTTTCAATATCCTGGAGGTCCTTTCAATTAGCTTCATACTATATGGCCTTATGTATCAAGGTTTTGCTCTATTGCAGATCTCTGCTAGGAGAGCCCAAGGTTTCTACTGATTATGACAAATGAGGGAAACCATTGAGCCTAAGTTCCTTTGAGTCTGGCTTACTTCACTTAATATCATTTTTTCTTAGACTTTCCATTTCCTAACAAATGGGGCAATGTCGTTCTTTCTGACAGCAGCATAGAATTCCATTGTGTACAAATACCACAACTTGTTGATCCATTCGTCAACTGAGGGACATCTAGGTTGGTTCCATATCTTTGCTATGGTGATTAGTGCTACAATGAACATTGTTGTGCTAGTGGATTTAGTATGCCCTTGTTTCTGGATGATTGGGTAAATGCCAAGTAGTAGAATTGCTGGGTCATAGGGGAGTTCTATGTTTAGCCTTTTGAGGCACTGCCACACTGCTTTCCATAGTGGTTGAACGAGTTTGCACTCCCACCAACAGTGTAGTAGTGATCCCTCCTGGCCACATCCTAATTCAACACAAGATTGCTTAGAAGTTCAAAGAGAATATCGTATTGACGTTGATCAAGATATACTGTATTCATAAATTGCTTTGTTCCATGACAATTCATTTGTACAACTACATAAACATTACAAAAAAATCAAAATCAAAAGTCAAAGCTTCAGACATTTAGTTTTATTTAAAAGTCATCCAGTATTAAACTGGAATGTTTCCATCACTTAAACTGTTTCTAATACCAATCTTTGTACATCTTGATATCTGTCTATAAAAATCACTAGAATATTTCTTCAAATGTATGCTGTGCAGTCTAGGCCACTGAGGGGTACTGAGAAGTATTATTTAGTCAATATACTGTATTTACTACTCTATAATAAGCTTTGTAAATTAGTGACCCATTTGCTGACTGAATTGAGTGATAAGAATCTTAAGAATCTTAAAAATCTTAGAGCCATCAACACTGAAAGAGTTATTGAAGATGTTAAAATGAAGAAGTAGAGCTGGTGTCAGAAAAGCGATAGAAACAGGAAGGAAAGTTGGCCAAAGTCCACAGAAAATAAGACATCTGAGTAAATATGCAGGGAAAAAAGGGAACAATTAGTTTAACCTATGAGCTTTCTATCTACATGATTTGATCTGATTTCTTTTCACATACCATACAAACGGACAATTTATTTTAACTATAATCCCCAGCCAAAATAGAAACAAAAAGTTTAAACAGTATTTAAACAAAATACCATGTAACTGAAGTTTAGTTATCCTTTGTTTTTGAGTTCCTTTTTCTACCAATGTTCTTGCAAAAAAAAAAAAAAGAAGAATTTTGAGAAAAAAACAATACATCCCTCACCAATATATTCAGTTGAAAATTAATGTTTTAGGGGGTGGAGGGAGGGAAAGTGGGAGAAAAACATGAGAAGGGGTATCAATGTTCAAGAAGCAATGTACCCACTACCTGACAAATATAACTGTAACCCCTCTATAAGCACTGACAATAAAATACAATTTAAAAAAGAAAATTAATGTTTTAATAACTTTGTATGGTTATAAAGGATCAAATTTCTAGTGTTGAAATGTTAACTTATTTAGATAAAAATCCATTTAAAAATATATTCAGAGTGTTTGCCTAGCATGCACGAAGACCCGGGTTCAATTTCTTGGTACCATATACATAGAAAAGAAATCAAAAGTGGTGCTGTAGCTAAGTGGTAGAGCGCTAGCTTTGAGAAAGCGCTCAGGCCCCAAGCACGAGTCCAGGACTGGCTAAATAAATAAATAAACAAATAAATAAAATAAAAATATATGAATGCATACTAAGTGTTTGTGCATTATTGTTTCAAATTAACATATCTGAAATTGAGGTTACTGCCGGTATTGCTCTGGTTACATACAAACATGTCTAAGTATTAAAAGATTAAGAGAAAAACTAGAGAAAATAGCTTTTTCTGGAAGTTCCATAGCATCAACACTGTCTTGACAGCTCAAAGGAAAATAGTTTGTAGGGAAACCTGGACACCAAAAACTGAGCCTGTGTATGTTTTCACCCATGCACGCTCAGATGGCAATAATACAATTTGGTAAACTTTAACAAATTTATTTTAATATTTCTAAATATGTATAACATAATGAATATAAAATCTAAAAAAATCTAATATGTCTAAAAGATCTCATTCAATAAATATCTAGATTTTTTAAAAGCATGTCAGTTTATGTTACAGAATTTTCTTAGTGATACAAAAGTAATTGTAATTTCTTAAATTTAGTGAAATAGAAACCTATAATGATTTACTACTCACTAATAGCAATATTGATAAATAAAGAAGCATGGAGGCCAGTGGCTTTAAGAACATCCACTACTAATTCACAACCATAACCTCCAGCCCTCTCCATGTTTTCCTCTGCCCAGTCTGTAACTCTGCTCCTACCTCACACACCCCCACTTCCCATTCCTCCAGCCCTTAGTCATCACCCTCCATTTCCTTTCTCAACACATGCGATCATGCCAAGCACTTCATGTAACAGAATCATATAATGCTGGCTGTTCTAAGGCCAGATTATTTCACTTAGCCTCATGTTTTCAACATCTAGCTATTGTGGCATGTATTTCTGTAATATTTTGTTATAAAGGTGATACACAGAGTTACATAAGTGAGGTAATCAGTACATTTCTTGTCGAATATTGTTACCCTTCTCATTTTTCTCCCACTCTTCCTTTCTCCCCTCCTCCCCAAATCCCCCCAAGTTGTAAAGTTTATTTCCAACACAGTGTCTTGTATCTCTGTTGCATTAGTTTTTGTCCTTTGTGTCCTTTGTTTTACCATTTTGTTGTTCTCCTTCCCTGTCCCAAATCAGATAAACATATATACAAGCCACAGGATACCAAAATCAACAACAGTGACAACAGGGGGGAGAAACAAAGGAAAAAATGAAAGAAAGAGGAAATAATTTCATATACAAGTACTGATTTGAATCCTTGCTTTCCATGCTTTCAGGAATAAAAATCTTTAAAATTACATCGTAATATTATATTTTAGTTTTTGAAAAATCTCCACACATTTTTTCCCTAACATTATGAGATGTCAGGATTTTAACTTCACAGGAAACTACTCACATTTCATTTTTTATTATCTCAAAATCCTCTGAAAAAAATCATCTTAGTTAAAATATAAATTTCCTAGTACCATATGGATACAAATGTTAAAAATTACTTCTAGGTTAATATCATTCAGTGGCAATACATACCTGATCAAAACACCATAAATGTATTATAAATTTTTAACAACAAATGCAATTTTCATGAGAATGTTCACTAAATGAGATGGGCAGGGCTGTTATTTTTTTTTCCAATTAGATCATGTACCAGTAAATAAATTCTATTGAATATTCTATTCAGTAAATAGGTAGAAGGATGAATGGGTAGATAGATAGCACAATTGCTGAGAGCTTGTCTGTGGAGAGCCTTTTCCTGTTACCACTTGTAAGTGGCAATGTGGAGTTAACAAGACTCTCCAATGTCCAGCCCAATATTCACCTCATCTGTGAATGCCACTGGCGCTTTTGCTTCTTCTAGGTCTGGGCCAGGCTTCAGCATTACCTTGACTACAGCCTTCACAGGCCATGGAGCTCAGTTCCCTCAGTGTCATCCTTGCCTCAACTCACAGAGGCTCTGCTTTTTAACAACTACCCAAAGCCCGCAGTGAAAAGGAATAAGGCTCATGGGACAGAACTGTGAGGAGACACAGGGGCTCCAGAGGTCTCTCTAGAATGCCAAAGTGCCCATGTGCCCAGTGCGAATGGCACCTTGAGCAAAAAAGCTTAGGTTATCAAAATGAACACTAGAAAATGAAAATAAGAGGTATTTTCTTTTTTGCTGCTTTTG
This sequence comes from Megascapheus bottae, assembly GCF_031878675.1. NCBI lineage: Eukaryota > Metazoa > Chordata > Mammalia > Rodentia > Geomyidae > Megascapheus > Megascapheus bottae. The sequence continues at coordinate 41,588,572 of NC_143510.1, forward strand.
TTTTGTTTCCGTTTTGCTCTGTATGTTCATTATCGTTGGGAGTGTAAGGAGAGGCACAGAATTAGAGGGACAAAACGTGAACAAATGCAGCAGTGGTTCTCACAGGACACTGTGGAAAATGAACTATACAACTGGTGGGTGGGGAAGGTAAGGAAAAATTGGGAGAGGGGGAAAGATTGATATTACCCAAAATGTACTCTTTACCTGACATATAACCCCTCTCTATATCACCTTTATAATAACAATTGGAAAAATTAGGCTCCAGGATAGTGCCCAAGCCCTGAGTTCAAGCCCAGGACAGGCCTCCTTCCCTCCCCTCCTCCTCCCACTGCAAAACAAATTGTGTCCCACACATCTTGTGAAACTGTGGCCTTACTTTGAATGCACTATCTGTGTCTGCTCACCACTCTTCACCATCTGCCTTCACCATCCCAAATAAAATATTAACTCCTAAATGTTGTTTGGGGCTTTTTTTCCTTCAGAATTAAAAAATGATCATATGAATACACAAAAGAGAATGAGAAGGGTTCTTTTATAACAAGTTCACTCGACATTTTAAATTCTGAAAACACTATGACATAGCAACTCAAACTTAGTCTGATGATTACTGGTGGACCTTTTAAACATGTTTTCCTTCAATGCTTTTGGAAATAAAGAACTAAGCACCAACTTTCAGAAAGCTGTATTGTCGGGCACTGGAATGTCCACTTCCTTGACACACACACTAACATTCCAATTTTTTTTAGTCTGATGACTTAAAAGTTGAGACATGCCAGGGCAATGGACCAAGCAATGGCATCACCCCAACGTCAGAATGTGGGATCTATTTTATTTTCTTTGGTAAAATCAGAGGGAAAAAGTCTACAACTCAAGCAAATATGAGGAGAAAATGAAGCTTTGCTCTGATCTATCCAAGTTACTTCAGCACTTTCTCAGGCACCTGCTACATCAGGATGCTGCTACCTTGAATCCCCAATTTCCCCCAGTGCCCCCTTTTCCTTGATGATGCCTGACTCAGTGACAAAGTCCTGCCCTTTCCTTTATTGTCTGGTTTCTTAAGTCTCTTTAATTGTTCTAACATGAGGCACTGAGCAACAAGTTTTAACTATTGAGAAGCTAAGATAACCAAAGAAAAGACAAGGCAGAAGAAAGATACTAAAAACCTAAGTGCCTACAACCCAAAGAAAATGCAAACTGAAGCAGCAAAAGGGCAAAACCAGGCTCAGGGGTCATGCAGAACACCTTTGCATCCCTGTCTCGAGAATCAATCTTCTTTCTTTCTGTCTGGAACAGAACCATTCTTCATTTTTGCACAGTGCAGCTCTCCGACCTTTGCTGCATGTAGAAAATTCAATCTTCCAGTCAGAAAGCTATAGCCAGGTTTGAATATCTCGCCTCTTGCCCCAGGAGGCACGCCAAGGTAAAAATAGCCATCACCTCATCTTTTCCCAGGCCTCAGCCAATTAAATGGAAACGGCATTATGAAAGGCTTCAGCTGAACTGTCAAAGTAGGTTTTCTTAAAGTCTAGTGCCACTCAGGACCTCTCTGCCAATAAGATATGTTTATATTCATCTTCACATTTCCTCTCTCCTCACATTAGGAAAGTATTGGACCAACAATGCACATATGTGTGCATGCACTCCCGCACACACACACACACACACACACACACACACACACACACACACGCACACATGCACACATGTACATGAATATTATGTAAAGAAAATAATTGTTTTCAGAAACATTACTGTTTATATTCCCATTAAAACAGTGTCCTGTTAAGGTAATGACCAACTGTATGTAAATGAAAACCAGAAGAAATAGCTTCAACAATTGAGAGGTTTGTTTCTTCACCAGAGTAAGGATGTCTGGAGGAACTGAAAGAGCTTTACTCTCCATCTGCAGAGATCTGGTCAAAAGCACCATGGTTACAACATAGCTGCCTGAACTTCCACTATCACATTTAAAGCTTAAGCCATAGAATAAGGGTTTTCTTCCCTCTGAAAGGAGAACTCCAAGAAATTTCACATTACACTTCCCTTTATATATCACTGGCCAAAATCCATTAATTTTCCCAGCCCATGCTATTCAGTACACACGAATAACCTATGCAGCTGGGCAGCGATAGAAGTAGGAAATTGGAGGAAAGAGAAGGAAGGGGTTTGATTGTCTAAAACAAAATACTGATTACCTAACTCATAAAATGGTAACCTCTCTGAACAACACCTTAATAACAATCAAATTATATTTGAAAAGCAAAAATAAAATAAAGCTCATCATAATTCCTCACGGAAAATGGAACAGTTTTATCTTTAAGATTTACCTGCACCTGATGCATTACAATAATTGGATGCAAATTTATCTCTTAAGTCTGTTCACCCCTCTCATACTAACCCTAGTACTCTAAAAGGATGCAAGAACAAAGAGTCAATATGTACTTTTTCTAAAGCATATACTTATAGAAAGATGGTGACTTCATTTAGGTTTATTTACATCTTTCCACCTTCTTTTTTTTTTAAATTTCATCCTTAAACTGAACAACTCTAGTGAGCGGCAGCTTTGATCAGTTTTTTAGCAAAGGACTCCAACATTTTATAATTTAGAAACAACAAAAGCAAAATAATTCAGATGGCATTATCAATGGCTGGGCGAAGATGCTATTTTCTTCTTCCTTAACAACACTGTTCCATCAGTTATTGAAGGAACTTGTAGTGAGTAATCTTACTGGTTCCAGAGTCTCAGTTTCTAAAATTAAATGAATATTTTAAAGATACATTTTTTAAATACCCATGATATATTTGAGAATATCCATGTGATTTGAGGATGATAACACTTGCAGTCAGTGTAACAGCAGAGAGAAATGTTGGCTTGATAAATTCATGGAAAATCAGCTCTATTTTATACAAACAAAAATCTGAGTTAACTCATCCAACAAACTGTAGTGTTGTTGCCTTTGCAATTTCTTTTAACGTTTTTATATGGCATGGAATTCCAAAGGTTAATGCCAGAAAAAAAAACGTGAACTTTAAATGCTTCACTGGTAAAATTCCAAATCACTTTGGGTAAGAGTAAGAGGAAAATAATGTAAATAATAATGTAAATGCTAAACAGTGACCCAGTGACTTCTGCAAAATGGGAAACGATTTCAGGCAACTCCAAAAGTGATGCATTCTGCATCACTTTTACCCAGTAAAAATGATGCATGCAATCCACCAAGTGAGGCATCATAGAAAATAAGAAATCTTCCTTGGATTTTGAGAAACCCTCACAAGAAGCATTTTTTCAGAAATCCCATTACAGAAAAGTTTCTAATGTTTCACTACAGCATAGTTTTGCACAATAACAAATTGTGAAATTAAGAAATAAAGCTAATTGAAATATTGGTGGTTAGTTAAGGTATGAGTTTTCAACAAATGCATACATGATTTCTGAGGACTCCATGCTGCTGTCGTCCAGGCAGTGACATCAACAGCAGAGCAAAAAGAACAATGGAACTGGCAGATGACTGAAAACCTTAAGACAGAGAGAGAAAACAAGCTCAGCAAGAAGTAAACACAGAGATTTCTCTTGGGAATATGTAGCATGTATATATTTAGTTACTGGGTGAAAAATATTGAACTTAAAATGGCACACCATGTTATGTAACTTATTATATGTAACTTATTATATGAGAAGTTTATACAACAGTCTTTCAAACACTACATGTAATCCATAGCTACCCAGGTCTCACAAACAGGAGTAAAAGTTGGCTCCTACAAACAGTATGATGGTGAAAATATGAAGTGGAGATGTACCTCAAGTAGTAGAGCACCAGCTTTGAGAGAAAAAGCAAAAAAAAAAGCAAGAGCATGAGGCCCTGAGTTCAAGTGCAAGCACCAGAACCAAAACAGAACAGAGAATTCATAAACAAGCCATATATCCATCTGTTTATGACAAAAGCTATATTATAGTGCTATTGAGAATGACAGCCCTTCCAAGTAATAGTGCTGGACTAAGTGGATGGGGTATGAAGGGAAAACATCACCTTAAACTCAGCCATATAGCACTCAAAATACAAAAGGCTAATATAATAGCAAACATAAGAAACCACTTCATAAGGGGCCAGGAGTTTGGCCTAGTGGTAGAGTGCTTGCCTAGCATACAGGAAGACCCAGGTTTGATTCCTCCATACCACATACATAGAAAAAACTGGAAGTGGTGCTGTGGTTCAACTGGAAGAGCTCAAGACAGTGCTCAGACCCTGAGTTCCCCAGGACAAGAAAGAAAGAAAGTGAAAGAAAGAAAGAGAGAGGGGGGAGGGAGGGAGAGAGGGAAGGAAGGAAGGAAGGAAGGAAGGAAGGAAGGAAGGAAGGAAGGAAGGAAGGAAGGAAGGAAGGAAGGAAGGGAAAGAAGGAAGGAAAGAGAGAGAAACCACTTCATGAGCTTGGTGTAAGTATTTCTGAGAGCACACAAAGTTGTAGCCCAAGAAGGAAAATAAAGCGCAAGTATGTTAAGGTTCTAATCTTCATGGTATCTTTACAGGGATCTATAAGAAAATGAAAAGCAATATAAGGAGAACATGTTCACAATACATAAACAATAAATGATTAATATCCACACAAACAACTCTTGCACAGTGGTAATAAAATGAATAGATAACACAATAGACAACTGAACAGAAAATTTCACAAGACTTCCTCTTCACAAAAGAGGACATAAAATAACCAACAGACATATAAAAATGTATGAAAAGAAATTAAAATCCATTACAGCATGATACTTAATGTTCCACATCCACCAAAATAGATAAAACAAAATCCAGAAAGTTTTTGTTGGCAACATGAAACAACCCTAACTCTCCAGCTCTCCTGCTGGTAGAGTTAATACATTCAACTCCAGGAAAATGATTAGCATGCCTGCCAAAGATGAATTATTTACCTACTCTATTGCATATCAATTCTACTCTTAAATATCCACAGAAATCACCTAAAGATTTGTAGGGGTAATATCACTAATATTCAAAACTGAAAAAGTTCCCAGTTATCCACCAGTAGGACAATGAACAAAAAGAATACATTCAAATAATTAAACACAATCCTGCAATAGGAATAAACTGCAACATGGATGAAGTTAAAACATACAACACATGGTTGAATCTCATAAACAACTTTGAGTAAAAGAAGCAAGATATAAAAGAACATACTATTGAATTCCATTATAAAATGCATACAAACAGTATACAAAGTAGCCAGAGTTAAGAGCAAGGGGATCTTGTCAGGGGCAGTGAATGGAAAGAGCTTGAGAAGACTCCTAGGATGCTGAATGGTCCAATGGTCCATATTATTTGTTTCTACATCTAGGTGCTGGTTACATGCTGGTAGTGAATTTGAAAAATCTGTCCATCAGTAGACAAGATATAGATCCTTCCCTGGATCAGTATTACACAATAATACTTTTTTTGCCAATCCTGGGGCTTGAGCTCAGGGACTGAGTGCTGTCCGTGAGCTTTCTAAAGGCCAGAGCTCTAGCACTTGTGCCACAGCATCATTTCCAGCTTCTTTTATGTATGCGGTATTGAGGAATCAAGTCTGAGTAATCATGCATGCTACGCAAGCACTCAATACTAGGCCAAACTCCCTTCCCCGATATTAATATTTTAAAAGAATGCAAGATGGCCTTTCCCAGAGTATGATTTTAAGCAAATAACTTACTCATAGAATTTCTAGCTGATAAAATGAAGATAAAAGTAGTACCTGCTTCATGGAAATGCAGAAGAGATTAAAACTACCCCAATGGAATAAACAGAATCTCTCAAGTTCAGTTGAGTTAGATGTAAGTCATACTGAAAGGAAACTGCATGTCAGAGCTAGCTAAGTGTCCAGCTATGCAATGCAAATTCATCTTATTTAATTTGGATAGCAAATGTTCACTCTAGTTTAACACAAATGGAATTTATCTATGTGTACCTCAAGGGTAGAGCATTTGCCTAGCATGTGTGAGACCTTAGGTTTTTATCCCTAGTACTACAGAAAATATAGACAGATGAATGAAGGATAGGTAGATATAAATAAATACATAGATGCACTGATCGATTGACTATATACGTGGATGCCTGCGTGCTCTAGGGGAAAGCTGTTTTCACTCTACTTTATCATCAGTGGAGAAATGGGTCTAGCTTTTTGCTTCCAGAGCCCATCGCTTTTCTCTTACCTCTACTCTCCTTTTTTAAGGGAGGAACATTAGCCCACCCTTGTTTGAGTACATGAAATAAGCAAAGAATGGGAGAAATATCAACTCATTGATATCAGAATTTACGTCCTGAAAATGTGAAGATACTGCACATACATATTATAAGGTCTTGGTCATTTCCCCTACAACTAGCAGATGACACAGTTACTCTGCAAGATCTCCAAACTCCTTCAAGATTTTCTCCAACCAGTAGTCCCAATAGGATCTGCTACTATGCACTGAGTCCCATTATCTAAAGGTATGAGCTAACAAGCATGGAAACTCTATATGCCAAAGCATCACCTGCCCATCAACATAAAGTAACAGGAATACTTTAAGGAGATAGAAAAGTTTATTTGAATGAGTGGCATTGCCCTAGAGCAGAGATACAAGTTGCCGTGGATATGTGCTCTGCTATGGAAGAGATAAATGAACTTTTATAGCCACAGAACAAAAAAAAGTCATAAGCCAATGCATTTGCCAAGCACATTGGTGAGGATGTTAGGTAGGTAAGCTCAGCAAAATGAGGAAATCTCTTACAGCATTCTTTTCTTAAGCATTGATGGAGGCTAAAGGTCTGCTAAGCTCAGCAATATATTGCAAGAGTTGTAGCTAATAGTTGTGACAATGTTAGGTGGGATACAAATGTTGAAAATAAATGGCTATTAAAAGAACTAAGATAGTCTAAGATGATTTTGGATCTATAATTTTTGATCTATAATTTCCCATCTCTTCAGCCAAGATCAAGCAGTCTGCAGGATTTTTAATACTAGTGTGAATTCTCGGGAAACTTCAGCTACACAGATCCTCTGGAGTCTACAGAACATCACCACAGCCAGGCTGCATGTCCCATACCACAACAAATAGATGAGGAGAGGAGAGGGAAGACAGGGTGTGGAGACAGACAGGGACAGGGACAGACAGAGACAGAGAATGCCTCTCTTCTCCCTTTGGACATTATAAATAATGCCCTGAATAACAATGCTCTGCAGAATTTGGGAGGAATGACTCTAAAATCTTGGATGTATTTGAGAATCGTGTAAAGATCGTGTATAGAACTGTTCAGTAGAATCTGAGTCCACGGAGCACACCATCGTACTATGTGGAAATTTAGCCTCTCCTCTCAGACTTTGACCCCTAATCTTTGGGCTCAATATAACCATTCCTTTCCTTGAGATGATCTTAGTTCCTATCACAAGCACATTGTTGGCAAGCTTACAAATCTGGTGCACTAGAAAAACCTGGGTATCTCGGATGCTCAGGAATAAACTTTTTACTCAAAGAAGAATCCTATCAAAACATTTTATCATGCCAGACACTGGGGACTCGTGTCTGTCCCCCTCGTGTCTCAGGAGGCTGAGATCTGAGGATCACAGTTCAAAGCCAGTCTGGGTATAAAAGTCCATGAAACTCTAATTTCCAATGAAGCATCAAAAGGCTGTAAGTAAAGGCAGGTTTGGCAGAGCACCAACCTAAGGAACAGTGTTAATGCCCTGAGTTAAAGCCCCAGTACATAAAAAAAATATTCTTTTCATCACATACAATTTCCTGTGTATAACTCAGAGATTTAGGAACATTTTATATGTCTCTCAAAATGGGTAGCTGCACTGGTTCAAATAAGCTGCTGTGTTCAATGACCTTAAGTAAAGATAGCAATATCACTCGCAATGAGACCATGTGTTCCTGATGGGTCAATTGTTTCACAGCCTCCACATAACTACCACTACAACTCCACGCCTTCTTCCACTCTAGAAGACATGTCAGAATGTAGACAATGCAAAAGTTGTTTCGTGGACCTGTGCGAATATACTAAAGCATAAGTCATTTACAAATGTTAGTTCCTACCCATGACATCACTAGTTCTTTTGGTCACATAATCTGCCACACTTTTGTGACAGTGAAATTCACCCTCTTAGTATCAGTGATCCATCAGGATTCATCAATTTATCAAAGATGTAAGTCCAAATCAAACTAAGTTCCCTCCCCCCAAACTTGTAGAGTACATTTCTAACGTAGTGTCTAGTGGGCTTCACTGCTGAATTAGTTCACCTTTTTCCAACCATTTCTGGGCTTCCCTTCCTCCTCCCCAAATCAGAATAAACTTGTAAAGAAGACAAAGAGTAAAGAAATCAAGATCAGCAACAGAAGGGAATAAAGAAAAGAAATAAAAAGGAAGAAAAAAATGAAAAGAGTATAATAAAAAGTCTCTTCCATCTCTTGGAGTTCGTTTCAATGTGCAGCATTTCATATGATCTGATGCCCATAGCCATTGAGCCCTTTCAAGAATACCCTCTTTTGTTCTCACTGTGGGAATGTTCTTTAATAATGTCAGGGCCGGGAGTTTGACCTAGTGGTAGAGTGCTTGCCTACCATGCACGAAGACCCAGGTTCAATTCCTCCATACCACATACATAGAAAAAAGCTGGAAGTGGTGCTGAGGCTCAAGTGGTAGAGCTCTAGCCTTGAGAAAGTCCAAGGACAGTGCTCAAGCCCTGAGCTCAAGCCCAAGACTGGCAAAATAATAATAATAATATAATAATAATAATATAATGCCCAGGTGTAATTATTTGTCTTTTACTATCCATTAGGTTTTCCTGTAGATTTACAGGAGCACTCTAGTTATTACAAATGAGGGAAACCATGCGGTCTATGTTCTTTAGGTCTGGCTTACTTTGCTTAGTATAGTTTTCTCCAGGTCTTTCCATTTCCTTACAAATGGGGCAATGTCATTCTTTCTGATGTACTACGTATTGCTTGATTCATGTAACTCTAACCCCCTCTGAACTGCACTTTATAATCCATTTTTTAAGAAGAAATTAAAAAATCAAACTAGCTTGGAGAGATAAGGGGCCTTGTTTAAAGGAATTTTGTAAAGGAATCTTGGGAATGAAGGAAGGATGAGGTAGACACTCTTCCTGTGTCACATCTGTGTAGATCTCCTGTTGTTCTCCAAGTCTGAAAAGGGGTGAGTCTCCTCTTGGCTATCATTTGAAAACTAATGGAAGGACAATGATTGACAGCACTTCACACTGGCAGTGTCCAGTACTTTGTCAGATGCCTGTCCCACAAAATCAATAAGAGCCGTAAGGGCCTGGGTTCCAGGTACAGACAACCTACACACAAAGGCAACTCAAGAGGAGTTGGTATCTATTACAACTTTGTTGATCTCTATTACTAAGACACTTTTTCTCCTGGATGTGGCCCAGTTTCTATTCTGATTATGGCATTTACTGAAGGCAGGGGGTAAAACTAAAAGAATAAGTGACAAAAGAAAGCAAAAATCCAAGTGGAAAAAGGGGAGACCAATACACAGTGGTTGGTTGTTGTTGATTGTGGAGTTTTTTTTCTGTTAAAAATAGCCAGACATTAGATTTAAATCAGAGTTGGATTGAATATCACAGCAGTGTAAAAGTGAGTGAAAGGAAGGTGTTTGTGACAGTCTGATGGCTCCCCATGATAAGTCACTGATCCCCATCTTTAATAATAACCAATAATAAGCACACTGCATGACTCGCCTCGCCTTTCTAATATTATGGGTAAAATTGTGCAGGCCGAATCAAATGCAATTACTGCTTAAGGCAGAATGGATGAAACTCATAGCCCCTACCCATTAAAAAGATTCAGTGGGTGAAAGACCCAAAGAAAAAAGATGTAATAATGTTTTTTATGATTATTACTTCCATTGTTATTGTTTTGGTTTGGGTTCTTATAATTATTATGATAATTACTTTTTTTATTGATACTTCCCCTTCCGTTTATCTTGAGACGGAAACAATAACTGCCCAGCAATCCTTGTAAAAGTGCCAGGGGAGTCGTTGGAGATAATGATGAAAAAGTCTTTTTCTCTTATATTAGCCCTGCTGTAAAAGGAGTGGTTACTCTTTCTATAAAGGTAGCCTATGTTACATTTTTTCCCCCAAAGCTATTCTCTCCAATCTGGGAGGAACTTCTTTCATATGAAATGCTGTATTAGAGTGGTTATCAATCAAACCTCAGTCAGTCCCTTTTTCAGTTTCTATGCAGAGTTGATAAAAAGCACATGGTTCAGGTTTCTGTATCTGAGTATCATTTTTACTCATGTTTCAGCGCACCACTGATTTTACTGATTAAAGAGCACACATAACCAGGCCGTGCGTGATCAGTGGGTTTTGGAAGGAGAAGAACAAGGATTAATTGATCTTCTATCTCTGAATAATATGATTTGATGGAAATTTAATAGGATTGGGTAGATTTTAATATTACCAGAGAGCCGTAAAGAACTTGACATTTCAATTTGTTTCTGAATCATTCATATAGCCAAAGAGTCAGAAATATACATACGTTAATAAGCTTTCTGACAGAGCAATGAAGAGGAGATGGGAAGAAAGAGCTATATGGATCATTCTTCCACAGGAAACACAGAAAGAAATGAGGCTGAGCTGTATAGAAAGATTTCTTTTCAGTCACCTTTGCCACCTAGGAATAAATGAGTGTATTACTCTGAGGGAATATCGTACTGAAGACCCAGTGTTAAGGTTATGCAGACTTGCAGTAGAGGACTTGGCAAAGCTCCTCCATTCTTCCTGCTACCCAGCTTCCACTGGGCGGGGACAGTATCTTGGGCTCCTGTTCAATACCACTGGTACCATCCTTGTGTACCTCCTTAGTAAAACACAGTGGTCTTCAAGAGTGCTTGTCCCTCCTTAGGTCTCACCCCTTCCTCGATGCCCAGCAGCCACAGTGATAGAAGACCGCAACCTAAGTCACCCTTCCGACAAAGCAGCATGTGGCTGAATGGGTTACCTCACAAAGTGTGCTCTAAATGGGAGAGGAACGCGTTTAATGATGAAACATAGTTCTCCTGCATCCTGCTGGCCTAAAATCTACCCTAATGGAATGCTACAGATCACAGTGTTCTACTTAGAAAATCCTAGCTTCTAATTTGAATAAAGAAACAGTATTTGCCTAATGTCTCTTTTGCCCATTGCATACACACTAGGTCACTGAAGTAACCTTCATAATTCATCCTTTACAAAGATGTGCTTAACTTATTTTATTTAAAAAGCTAAGAGAACAGAGCATGGTGGCTCACGCCTGCAATCCCACTCACGAGGCTGACAACTGAGGATCGCAGCCCAAAGCCAGCCCCGGCACAAATGTCTGAGAGTTTCCTACCTCCAATTAATCACCAGAAAACAGAAGGTGGCACTGTGGCTCAAAATGGCAAACTGCTAGGCTTGAGCTGAAGAGCTCAGGAACAGCATCCAGACCCTGAGTTCAAGCCCCAAGACTGACATAAAAGCAAAACAAAACAAGAGTTCATTTAAATTTTTTTGAGGTGGAAGTGAGGAGGGTTTCTTGAGACAAAATCTCACTATGTAGCCCAAACTTGACTCTCACTCTCAGTCCTCCTTGCCTTCTCCCAAATATTGAGATTACAATTATGTGCCACCATTCTAGCTTGGTTTATTTAATTAATATAAATGAAAAAATGGATCATTAAACTACTTCCAGTTAAGATTCTTCTATCATGGAAACTAATAAGCCATGGATACCTTCTCAGGCTTTTGGAGGTCATTACATCTAAGTCAGTATTTGCATATTTTAATTAATCATCGTACATCACCACCCTTCCCTACTTCTGAATAAGTGAGCCCTTTGTGACTTTCATTGTTCTACACATTTGTTTGTCTGCACATTTATCTGTTCATCTCACTGCAACACTGAGTTGAATTTGTGCCTCAGGTAACTTTTCTTTGACTTTTACCTTTTAGTTTTTGGAGACAGGGTTTCAATATGGAACTCAAGCTTGCCCGGAATTCACTATCTTCTTTCTTCAGCTTCTCAAATATTGGACTGCAGGCTTGCCCCATTCTGCCTGGATAGTTGCCTTTTTTGGTCACAAATAGGCTTTAGCCAGAAATGGTAAAGTGTAAAAAAGTACCCCCAACCCTGCAAGATGTCTAATCCCAGCGCCCATACTCAGTGAACACCTTCCTCATAGGACAGAACAGTTTTGTATATGTGATTAAGAACGTTGAAACATCCGGGTACAGTGGCTCACGCCTGTAATCCTAGCTACTCAGGAGGCTGACACCTGAGGATCTCGTTTCAAGAACAGCTCAGGCATGAAAGTCTGTCTATGAGACTCTTACACCCAATTACTTTACATTTCTGGAAGTGGTGCTGTGGCTGAAGTGGTAGAGTGCTAACCTTGAGCTGAAGAACTCAGGGATAGTGCCCAGGCCCAGAGTTCAAGCCCCACAACCAACAAAAAAAGAAGGAAGGAGGGAGCAGGGAGGGAGGGAGCAAGGAAGGAAGGAAGGAAGGAAGGAAGGAAGGAAGGAAGGAAGGAAGGAAGGAAGGAAGGAAGGGAGGGAGGAAGGAACCTTGAGATAAAGCAATTAGCCTAGATTGTCTAGGTAGGCCCATAGATAGAATCATGGAGATAATTACAAGAGAAAGCTGTTTCTACTGAAAATGAAAAGGTGCTTGGATTACAATAACTAAGACTGAAGTAATGAACTATGGAGATGAAGAAGGTGCCCACAAAAAGAGAGAGAAAGAGAGAGATTCTATCTGGGCACAATGGCTCTCACCTGTAATCTTAACTACTCAGGAAGCTGAGATCTGAGGATCAAAGTTCAAAGCCAGCCCAGGCACAAAAGGATCTGAGACTCTTATCTCCAGTTAACATCTAGAAAACAGGAAGTGGGACTTGGCTCAAGGGTAGGGTGGTAGCCTTGAGCTGAAGAGCTCAGAGACAATGCCCAGCCAAGTTCAAGCCCCATGACCCACCAAAAAATGGGGGGGGGGGGTTGATTCTGGGAATCACTAGGTACTAAAAAAAAAGCAGTGAAATAGAGTTTTCCCTCAGAGTTTCCAGAAAGAATCGGTCCTACCAACACATTAACTTCAACCTACTGAAATGATTTCAAGACCTGTCACTTCTTGAACTAAGAAATAATAAATCGGTTTTAAATCACTAAAAGTATGTATCACATCAACAAAAAGAAATCAATACGTCAAGTCTTGAATTCTTAAGTATCCTGTAAATATACAAAGGCCCTTAAAATTAGAAGTCTATTTCCAGTGATCTATTAATTTGGGAAAATTACACCTCATAGTTAAATAACTAATCAAAACATATTTACTAAATACCTACTATAAGACTGTGAGAGATAGCAGTATAAGCATATTGCCCTCAAAGTACATGTTTTAAATGACCAATCAAAAGAAAATTAATTTTTAAAAATCAAATCATCTTGAGTATTTTATCTTAATCGCTCCAAAATATTTTCTGGCAAGTAGTCAATATTATGTTTTGTACTGAGCTATATAAATTAAGCACATCTGATATGAAACAAAAGTGCTAGAGTCATGATGAAACAGCCTTAGGTAGCGGTGAAATTATTTGATTTTAATTAGTGATCTAGGATGGGAGAGAGTGAGGAGGAGACTGGAAGCAGATGAAGCAGGGAAAGAGGTCTACCCAGAGGATGGGTAGATTCACAGGAGAGCAGTCACGTGTATCAAGATGTGGCCTTCACCAGTACCGGTTCAATCCTCAGTGTATCCAAGGCTCAGCAGGGTCTGGAGATAGCATCGAATTCAAGCAGTATATTTGGAGAGAACTGGCTTTTATATGTATGTGTATGTGTGTGTAAATTTTACTTGGTATGCCACAATGTTTGTAGACTAAGAGATCCAATCACAAAGAAATCCACATCAGTCTACTATGTATTGAGAGCATAAGTATAACCAATGTTAAGGTTTGGACATGACACGACCCCTCAAAATTCTCATATCCTGAAGACCTGGTCCCCATCTGATGGCACTGAGAGGTGATCATGAAAACATTAATATCATCAATAAGTCAGTCCACAGACAGGCTCATAGCTGGAAATGTACAATTAGGAAGCAGAGCCTCCTTGAAGGAAGTACATAACTGGGGGCATAATTTTGAATGGTATATCATGTGTATGTGTCTGTGTGTGTGTGTGTCTGTGTGTGTGTGTGTGTGTGTGTATCTGTGTGCATGTGTCTGTTTTCCTCTTTTTCTCTGCCCCATCCCTTTCCCCATCCCCCTCTTCTCCTCCTTCTTTTCACTTCTTCTCTCCACTCTCTTGTCTTTCTTTCTGATCCACATGATCTCTCTCCCATCCTCTTCTTCCACTACATGACATGAGCAGCTTTGTACCACCAGAAGTTCTCTCTTCCATGTCCAGAAAAAATGAAGCCAAGCAATAAAGCAATTACCTATGAAACCATGAATCTAAATCAATATTTCCTCCTTCTAAGTTGTTTCCTCAGATTTTTTTGTTGCAGCAGTAGAAATCTAACTAACATAACAAGGCAAAAAAAATATTAGTAGGGTCTGTTTTGGCTCCTAATTTTGTAGGTTTCACTCCATGACCAAGCTGGTCTCCTTGCTTTGGGGCCTGTGGTGAGGTAGCACATCACAGCTAAGAGTGCATGATGTAGCAAAGCCATTGACCAAGCCATGTCAGGAAAGGGTAAAGAGGAAGCAGAGGCTGGGGTTCCAATATCCCCTTCAAAAACATACTTTTCCAGCGACCAAAGGATCTTCCACTAGGATCCAATTCAATCACAAATGAGCTTTTAGGGACACCTACCTAAGGCATAGCAGCTGAAGTTACATTCTGATAAATACATTATAAGTTAAAAATAACATAATCCAAACTGGCATTTAATATATTTTAATTGCATTGGTGAAGACCTTCAATCCAAGTAACACATTGTAAGTTGCAGATGTACATAGATTTTGAGAGCCACCATTGAGCTGGTTACAAGAAGGAGCTATATCTTTGTTTTTTGTTACCCCTAGACCTTACCACAGTATCAGTCAGTACTTTCCTAATAAATGATTAATTGAGTGAACAAATGACTAATGAATTCACACGCTCTAAATTCACCAGGGACCTATTTATGCACTACAACAGCAGAATGTGTTATAGGCCTGGCTGCTGAGGAGAATGCAGGTCAGTGGGATAAAAGGCCTAGATCAGTAGGTTAGCAAAGGATAGGGCAAAAAAAGACTGAGCGTGCCTGACTATCATGACCTCCCCCCTCTGCAGGAAAAGGAATTAGAGCAGAAGTCACATGAAAAGAAAAGCCAAGGACACGATATATTAAAACTGGAGCATAAGAGGGCAGATGGTGTCTCAAGGTAAAAATGTAAGAAAGAATGAGAGAGTGTGAAACTATAAGGCAAACACATAAATCTAATTGGCTTCACAAGTAAAGAGACAAAGAGAAGATAGATTTTTCTGTGTATTGCTATAATGAGCTGAATTTATGGTGCTGTGTAAGCATATAAA
Organism: Megascapheus bottae; assembly: GCF_031878675.1. Lineage (NCBI taxonomy): Eukaryota > Metazoa > Chordata > Mammalia > Rodentia > Geomyidae > Megascapheus > Megascapheus bottae. The sequence goes on from NC_143510.1 coordinate 41,604,103, forward strand.
TTTAATGGGGATAGTTTTAATAAAAATTCATGTTTTAGAATTTAAAATAATTTCTGTTGTGATATGGCTACATGTAGTTATTGATTACATTGATCGTACAGCTACACAATTAAGATAATGATCAATTTTTTTCTCTAGGCTTTCCTTCACTTTAAGAAAAATATAAAGAAGAAATAAGTCATTAAAGTTTTGCTATTTGTGTGCTTTAATTACATCTTAGATTAGATGACTTAGATTAGATGATGGTTTTAGAATTCTGTCTTATGTGTCTGATGAGGGAATTTTTGCTATTATTATTCTTATCAGCAAATAATCTAAGCTCCTGTCTATAACAATAGAGAATTGATCATATAAAATAATATTTATCAAAATGAACTCCAAGAAATAGAAAGAGGTGTTTTTTGATATTTGGTTTTTTGTTTTTGATTTTTCCTCCCTTTGTTGCTGTTTTTGTGTTCTGTACCTTTTGTCTTGTATGTAAGTTATCTGTTTGGGAAGGGTAAGGAGGAGCACAGAAATGGTGGGACAGGGGCCTGGAGCATGGCCTAGTGGTAGAGTGCTTGCCTTGCATGCATGAAGCCAGGGGTTCGATTCCTCAGTACCATATTCACAGAAAAAGCTGGAAGTGGTGCTGTGGCTCAAGTGGTAGAGGGCTAGCTTTGAGAAACCTCAAGGACAGTACCCAGACCCTGAGGTTCAAGCCTCAGGACTGGCAAAAAAAAAAAAAAAAAGAAATGGCAAAAAAAGAAAAAGAAATGGAGGGACAAATGTGGCCCAATGCAACAGTAATACTCACTAGACACTATGTTGAGAATGAACTATATGAGGGGGGGGCAGTTATTGGGACGAAAAAATTAGGAGAAAACAAGGGAAGAGTGACACTGTTCAAAAAGAAATGTACTTTTTACCCAACTTATATACATCACCTTTACAATAACAATAAAGAATTTTTAAATAAATAAAATTTAAATAAATATTTTAAAAAGAGTTGAACCACTTCATCTCTAGATTTATGCTCAATCTCTGATATCATGAAGTCAAAAAAATGATGACCCAAGAAATTTTGAGAGGTGGTAAAATTTAAGCCAATTGTTCATTGTTAAAAAAAATTTTTTACTGAATGCTGGTGGCTCCTACCTGTAATCCTAGCTACTCAGGAGGATGCGATTTGAGGAATGTGGCTTAAAGCCAGCCTGGGCATGAAAATCCATGACTCTTATCTCCAATTAACTACCGGATGTGGCACTGTAGTTCAACGTGGTAGGAGCACTAGCCTTTAACTGAAGACCTCAAAGACAGTGCCCAGGGCCAGAGTTCAAGCCTCACAACCAGAAAAAAAAAAATTAATCCCTGGCTTTAACAAGGTTCTATGATGGTAAGCAAGAGGCAGACTGTAAGATCTCCTGATAAAACCAGATTAGTAGTTACTTTCAGCCCACAATATCTGAAGTTACAATCTCAGAATCCAGGGAAATTTGAAAAAGCTGTATTTTTCATGAATATTTAATAACAACCCTAGTATTGTTCAGCTGCTCCTAAAACACTAAATACATCTCCAGTGAGGATGTTGTGCCTTTATAAATGCTTGAAATTGCCAGATACCAGTGACTCATCCCTGTAAATCTAGTCACCCAGGATACTGAGCTGTAAGAATCATGATTCTAAAGAAAGGGGTGAGGTGCTTATCTCCAATTAACCAGCAAAAAGCTGGAGGAGCTATGACTCAAGTGGGAGAGCACTGGTCTTAAGCAATAAAGCTAAAGGGCAGCATCCAGGCCTTCAGTTCAAGCCCTAGAAACAAACAAAAGGAAGGGAGGGAAGGGAGAAGAAGGCTTTAAAGTTTTCTCTAAATGACTACGTCTCACTCTGTTCACTTTATCAACCCCTCATATTCCATCTGTTGGACTGAATGTAATTTGCCCACCTTTCAAATGAATGGAAGATGCTTAGCTTTCCAAACATTAAATGTTAATCGCTTTCCTTTGGGGGAGTTACAGGACAATGAGAACAAGTGAGGACAAGACTGGAAATGTGTCAAGTACATGTGCACTGGGCTCAACTCAAGCCCAGTTCCTTCAGCTACAACAAAAAATGAGGGACAGATAGGTTCTACTCAAAATAGTCTCATTAGAGGTCACCACATACTATCTTAATAAGAAATGTGATTAGGATCACACTCAATTACTGGAAGTTTTCAACCTTTTCTTTTTCTGGGAAGAGAGGGGAAAGGTCCTGGGGCTTGAACTCAGGGCCTAGGCCTCTCCTGAGCTTTTTTGCTCAAAATTAGTGGTCTAGAACTGGAACCAAAGCTCTGCTTCTGTCTTCTTACTGACTAAGAAGATTTGAGTATCATGGACTTTCCTGCCCAGGCCAACTTTAAACCTCTATCCTCAGATTTCAGCCTCCTGGGTATTTAGGTTTTACAGTGTGAGCCAGAACCTGGCTCAATTTTTTTTATTGGAGAATTTATTAACTTTGATTTTTACATCATATTTTAAATGACAAGTTTAACAAACAAGTCCTGGCTCAATTTTTGAATGTGCTTTTAAGTTGGATATCAGACTAATCTTTTTATCTCACCTTAAATGAGATTCTAAGACCAAAGTAGTGAACATTACTCTCACATTCCAAAAGTGAACTACTAAATTATCTATAGGACTTACAAAGGAACTGGTCAAGGAGGTTTTCAAATCCCTAACTAGCTACTTAAATTCAGTTTATTGAGGAATTGTAAATGTAGGTAAACAAGCAGAACGTTGAATTTCAGACAGAATAGTAAATCAGCACCATAAAAATAATTTTAAGTGTGCTGAATATCAATAGGGACATTTGGAAATGGCTTGTATTACATTAAAAAGCAAGCTTCTAAGAGCTAGAAATATAAAAATAATTGAATGCTGATAACAGGGATTAAAGGTAAAAACAAGAATTTAATTTGGTATACAAATGTAAAGAAAATTAAATAATGAAATCAAATATACAGTAAGATAGGCCTGGGGGAGGGGAGTCAAGGAAATCTCTGAACTCTAAAACTGATAATAATAATAATAATAATAATAATAATAATAATAATAAAGATGAGAAAGAGGAAAGTAGAAATCACACTAGGATACTCAGTATTGAAATTCTCTTTTTTAAATCATATTAAGTGAAGTAAGTCAAACCCAATGGAACATAGGCTCAATGGTTTCCCTCATTTGAAATAATTAGTACAAACCTAGGACTCCCCTAGCAGAGGATTACAGTAGCTTAAACCCTGGATGCATAAGGTCGTATAGGATGAGGACAAATTAATGGACCTCAAGGACATGAAAACAAGAGCTTAATTATGAGTGACTATTGTTCTTAATGTACTATGTTTTTTTTCTCTTCTCTTGTGCTGCCCTTTGGTTAATCTTATATTGTTACAATATCTGACTTTGTTACCTTGTATATTATACACATATATGTTTATTAGTTTATTTGAAATGGGGACAAAAACATGGGAAGGAATATCAATGTGTGAGAAATAATGCACCTTCTATCTGACGAATATAACTGTAACCCCTCTATATATTAAAATAAAATAAAATTTAAATAGAAAAATCAAAGTGATAAGAAGAAAATTCCTTAATGTTGAAAAATGCTTCTTATGACAGGAAATCTATCAAATGTCAAGAACAATGAACAAGAAAGGACTTCCATCTGGACAGCACATTATGAATTTTTAGAACAATGCGAAGATTCCAGTTGCTTACAGAGATAAAAACAGGCCATTTAGAAATAAGACCACATTGCCTCGGAATTCCCATTAACAACAGATGATAAAAGACAATTAAAACTTCAAATCAAAGTCTTACATCGTTTTAGAAAACAGTGATATAATTTCAATGTCTAAAATTCTAGTCAGCTTGAAATATCAATCAACAAAGAACAAAATGAAAATATTGAATATTTAAAGATTTTTAACTCTCCAGTGTTTGTTCTCAAGTATTTTTTCCAACAATAATAAAATATCCAATCCTACCTAGTCAATGATGAAAAGAAAGTATGGAAAAAGAGATTGATTTTTTTATATTTTTGTTTTCTTTTATATTCTGTTTGCTCATTTATCTGTCTTTGAAAGGGGAAGGGAGGCACAGAAATGCAGCAGAGGTACTCACTGGATACTAGGTGGGTAGGGATGGAGGGGGGGAAACTGGGAGTGAGGAAAGAGGTGACACTGTCCAAAAGGAAATGTACTTTTTACCTGACTTATGTAACTATAACCCCTCTATACATCACCTTTATAATAACAATTTTAAAATGTTAAGTAATTGGTTATCTCATATTGTTACAATATTTCACCTTGTTATCTGATATATTTTATATATGTTTAATTGGTTGTTTGAAATAGGAGCGGGAAGGGGGGAAATCAAGCTGTAAGGGGGATGAGTGGGAAGGAAATGGGAAACAGGACATGAGAAAGGGTACATATATTTGTGAAGTAATGTACCTTCGATCTGATGAATATAATGTAACCCTTCTATTAATTACAATAAAAATATATGGAAAAATGTTAAGTAGTAATTTTTAGAGAAGGGACAACACACACATGCTCACATACACACACATTCTATCATGTACCTGTTCTCTTTTCACTACTCTCTCACATTCTCTCTCCCTCTCTCTTACACATATATACACTGCATCCCACCTATCAGTGTCATATGTAAGGTAATGCTAGGCTGCTGGTAGAGCAGCAGCAGCTCACCTACTCAGGGCAGGGGAGGACTGCAGGGAAAATCCATTCAGAAGATCAGTTTTGGTAGATAGTTAACACATAGTTATGGTTAGAAATTTTGATATTATGTGTGGTAAATTAAAGGCATTTGCTTGCCTCTTTCATTTACATAGAGACATTTAGTAATATCAAAAACCTAAATATGAGAGAAATCTGTGATGAACTATAAAGCAAACAAAACATGACATTATTTTAGAGCCTTTATTGGAATAAAACAGAATTTTTTTACCTTTAATTGCCTGTACATTTTTTTCTAACTACACATATTTAATAAAATATCATAGAATAAATATTTTCTCCATGCTTCAAGCAATTCTCACCCTATATTAAAAATATTTACATCTTGTATTAGTCTTGCACTCTCAATTCATTTTCAATTTTAGAATAATTTCTATAACCATAAAAATCTATACTAAAAGGTAGTATTATAACTCTTGCTCATATAAAATAAATATATTTGAAAGAAGATAGTACATGATCTGTGGTAATGAATGAGCTATAAAGAGAAAAAAAGGGAAATAAATTAATAATTTTTGTAGTGAAAGTGATGTCTAGTAAGGTAGGTAAATTTTTTTGAAAAAATAAAAATGTTAAAAGCTATAAATGTCAATTTTCTTTAAATACTGGGGTTTGAATTCAAGGCCTGACACTCACTTGAATTTTTTGCTTAGCTAGTGCTCTACTTGAATCCAGCTTTAATTTTTGCTGGGTTTTTTTGTTTGTTGTTGTTTGGGTTTTTTGGTTTTGTGCGGGGGGTGGGGGGGGCTTGTTGTTGCTTTGGTTTTTTGTGGTTTTTGTATTTGTTGTTTTGTTTTGTTCTGTTTGCCAGATCTAGGGCTTGAACTTAGGGCTTGGGTTCTGTCCATGAGCTTCTTTTTGCTCATGGCTGGTGCTCTACCTACTTCCAGCCATTTCTGTTTGTGTGGTACTGAGGAATGAAACTCAGGGCTTCATGCATGCTAAGCAAGCCCTCTACCACTGAGCCACCTTCTCAACCCTGGTTTTGTTTATGTTTTGTTTGGGCTTTTTTTCTTTTTGTTGGTCTTGGGACTTGAACTGTAGGCCTGGGTGCTGTCCCTGAGCTCTTCAGCTCAAGGCCAGTAGTGCTCTACCACTTGAGCCACAGTGGGGGTTAATTGGAGATAAGAGTCTGACAGACTTTAGTGCTCAGGCTGGCTTTGAACCGAGCTCTTCAGATCTCAGCTTCCTGGGCAGCTAAGATTATAGGCATGAGCTACCAGCACCAGCTAGCCCTGATTTTGGTTTTGGTTTTGGTTCCTTTTTGTTTTAAGAAAAGGACTCTTGCAAACTTTTCTGCCCAGACAGCTTTCAACCACGATCTTCCAGATCTCAGCATCCTCAGTAGCTAGGATTACAGGCGTGAGCCACCAATCTAGTCCAGTTTTTTGTTGTTGTTGTTTTTTGGGGGTTTTTTGTTGTTGTTATTGTTGTTGTTTTTGCCAGTCCTGGGCTTGGTCTCAGGGCCTGAGCACTGTCCTTGGACTTTCTCAAGGCTAGCACTACCACTTGAGCCTAAGCACCACTTCTGGCTTTTTGCTATGTATGTGGTACTGAGGAATCGAACCCGGGTCTTCGTGCATGCTAGGCAAGCACTCAACCACTAGACCAAACTCCCGGCCCAGTAGTCCAGTTTTTTAACTGTATGCTTGGTACTTTTTTAATCATACAAGAAGTAATAGAGCACTAGTTGAAAGTGTGGGCTCCTGAGACAAATGTGTTCAGGTTTCATCTCTGTCTTTTCCTGGCTGTGGGACCTCAACCAACAGAGTTAATCACCCTGTGACCTATGTACAAAACAGGGACAATTACAGAACATATTTTACAGGGGTGTTATGAAGGTCAGCTTCAATTTAAGATGAAAATTTGCTAATATGAAGAGGCATAAACACAATAGTACCCACAAACTCAATGTCTAGGTTCAATATATCTTATTTCACAGTATTTGTGTCAGTTCACTGAATAGTCAAGAAAATAATAAAATGAAATAGTACACATATTGGAGAGTCTCTAAACTGACCCTAGCCTACCCTATTCCCCCTTGAAGATAATCATGATCAGGAGTTTGGCATCTTTTTTACTATTTTTATGTTACTACATATATGATCACATAAATAATATAAACAGTATACATATGTCTCTAAATTATATGAATGCTATCCAGTTTCAACTTGTATTTCATGTCTCTGAAAACATAAGATACAGCTCAACCATCTGTACTCTGTCTATATAATATTACATTGAACAATACTACAGTGTATATATATTCATTGCCTATTCATGGTTATTTTGTTTGACAAAAATAAGTTATATCTTCTCTACAATATTTTTTGTACTTGGGCATTTACATCAAGTTTTCCCTAATAAAAATTGTGCTTCCAAGCTTTTGTTCCATATACATACATGGTTTTGAAAGTGTTTTATCACCTTTAAGTAGGAAATCCAAGCTCTTTAGCTTGGTGTGAGAATACCATGTAGTTATCTTTGGATTCTCAGTACCTAGCATCCTGAAACATCATAGGACTTTGAAAACACTGAAGGAATGAGTTAATGAATGGGAAATTGAGAATAGAATGTTTTCAGTAAAGAGAAATAAAAACAATCTGGATTCTCTTCCTTAAATTGCTTAAAACAGCTACTTAAAACAGGGTATTGAAAATTACTATTAAGTTTCACTTCTGTTATTGTATATTAAGAAATATGATTTAAATGGTGGCTAACCTAGAAAAACAAATATGACATATTTTCCTTCATATTCAAATGTAGACAAAAAATGATTACATGATTGTAAAAGGGGAGCTGTTTACCCAATATTTTATAAGGGAGCCAAAAACAGGATGAAAGAAAGACAGACTTTCAACAAATGGGGATGGAAGAATTTGCTATAACACATGCAGAAAACTGGTTAGAACCTCATATATTACCTGTAACAGAATCAACTCCACATGGATCAAAGACCTCAATGTAAGACCAAATACCCTGAAAATATTATAGGAAAGGATAAGGGAAACACTAGGGCTCCTAGGCAAAGGTAAAAAGTTCCTAAGTAAAGATCCAGAATCACAACAGAAGAAAAACTAGATAAATGGGATTGCATCAAAGTGAAGAGTTTCTGTATGGCGAAGGATATAGCACGATAAATAGAAATCCCACAGAATGGGAAAATATTTCTACTAGATGTGCATTAGATAAGGACCTCATATCTAAAATATATTCAGAGCTCAAACAATTAAACATCTCAAAAGCAAATCCTCAAAGAAATGAAACAATTAATAAGTGGGCTAAAGACTTAAGAGAATTCTTCAAAGAACAGACACCTGAAGTGATTTTCGACATCTCTGGTCATAAAAGAAATGTAAATCAAAACAACATTGAGATTCCACCTCGCCCCAGTTAGAATGGCCATTTGGAAGAAAACTAACAGATGCTGGTACAGATGTAGCCAAGAGAGAACAGTACTATACTGTTGGTGGGAATGTAAACTTGCTCAATCACTCTGGAAAACAGTATGGGGGTTCTTCAAAAGATTAAACATAGAGCTTCCTTATGAAGTAGCTATCCCACACCTAGGCATTTTTCTAAATGAGCACAAAGCAGGCCACACTAAAGCCACCAGCACAACCATGTTCATTGTAGTGTTATTTACCACAGCTGAAATATGGTATCAACCCAGATGCTCCTCGGTGAAAAAAATGGATTGAGAAAATGTGTTATATATATGCAATGGAATTCTATGCTTCCATGAGAAAGAATGCCATTGCCACAATGGTAAGGATATGAGAAGAGTTGGAAAAAATTACAAAGTAAGCCAGACACAAAGAAACATAGACCACATAGGTTTCCTCATTTGTAACACCAGAATATGGCTATGAACCTGTCACCCAATGGATAGTAAAAGACAAATAATGGCATCTGGAAGTGATTGATTAAACAGCAATCTACACATTCACACAGTGAGAACAAAGGAGAATATTCTTAGGAAAAGGTTGTAAGGGCTCAAAAGTTGTGTGCCTAAGATCATATAGAGTGATGCTTATTGAAATGAATTCTAGGAAATTAGAGTAAGAGATATTTTATTATACTATTTATGGGGTTTTTTTTCTGTTTTTCTTTTCTTTTCCTTTGGGACAAAGAGTGAACCAATTCAGCTGTGAAACCCACTAGACATTCTGTTGGAAATGAACTCTGTTGGGAGGGGAAAAGGTATGAGAGGATGAAGGAAGGGATGACAATGTTCAAAAAGAAATGTACTCATTACCTAAATCATGTAACAGTAACTCCTCTACACATCACCTTTATAATAATAATAAAAAAAAATCATGGGCAAATGTAGATCAATCTGTACTAAACTACTCATTTGATTTGATTTTTTAAAAGTGAGAGAAGAGGCTGTTCAGAGCAGAAATCAGCAGAAGTGTAGGAGAAAAAAAAAGAAGATGATACCATGAATAATACTGAATTTATATTGTGTACGTACAAAAATAGCAATAATATAATCAACAGAAAACTGTTGAAAGAGAGGGGGTTAAGAAAGAATAATTTCAATAAGATGAATCAAAGTAATTAAATATATGTATGTAAATATCATGATGAAACCCTTTGTATAATTAAGTTGTGCTAATATTTTTAAACAAATAAATGATGAGTGATATACTTTGCAATGTAATACTAAGCTAAGCTACAATTGATTCTAACACATTCAGGCAGGAGGCTGATTACAATTATGTTCAGTATTATATCCTTTCTCATGTGTTTTGTTTTAGCCGTAAGTCCCTTCTTCATTTCCACTACAGGATATGTGTCATTTGTAGCTTTGCATCTCCAAAAAGCGATTCTGTAGCAACAGAACTTAAGGCACTCCAGGGACTGCTGTGAGATAATCGACACTTCCTAAAATGACATGGAAACCAAGAAATAGAAAAATTTCCTCAGTTTCTCTTAGAAGAGCTTGTAGAAAAGACTGTCCATGTGCACGCTGTCAACTGAAGAACAGCTAGAAAGATGATGATTCATCCTGTTCATTTTACAGATGAGAAAATTGACAGTATGAGATGGCAGTCCAACAGTCTTAATAAGAGAATGGCTGGCACTTGTGGAGGGCATGTAACCGCTCAGCTTAGTACTTTACACCATTATTTCCCTGAATCTTAGCCACAAATTCTTAAAGGACACTTCATTAATCTCCATTCTTCCAAAGGATGAAACTGAGGCTTAGCTGGGTTAAATTACTTGTTTTATGTCACAAAATTGTAAGAGATAAAGCTAGTTTTTGACAGATTTTTCTGGCTGCAACACCTTTGCTTTTCACTGCTTTGATGACATTATGTTGGCAGCTGTTTCACCCCATGCCTCATTTATGGGGCCAAATCCAACCTAATGTTTTTCATCTTATCCATTTCAATTAAGAAAATCACTGACATATGCTATGGATGTCCCAGCTTCACTTCCTTCTTTCCAGCAGTGCCCACAATGCCATTACTGAAGCCAGGAGTTTCTGGATGTTCTTCCTTTTGAGTCTCTTCCTTGAAAGTAGTCAAGATGGCAATGAGTAAAACTCAACTCAGTTCACCTCCCGCTTACTAGGGCCTCACAAACACCAAAGAAACTACTAGGACCTATTCATTCCTGCATCAAGCTGAAAACTGCTGGAATACATCCTCCGGAGACCCAGTGGAGCTGTCTAGGCCTGTACCTACCAGGCCCCCTCTTAATTCTTCCTATCAATCCAGTGACAACTCACATCTCGAAGAACACCATTTTTGCTTAAAACATTCAATGTCATTTTCTGTGACACAAATAACTTGCCAGGTGCAGTGGTTAATGCTTATAATCTTTGCTACTCAGAGATCTAAGGATCACAGTTCAAAGACAACCTGGGAAAGAAAGACTATGAGCATCTTCTCTCCAACTAATCAATAAAAAACAGGAAGTAGAGCTGTGACACAAGCGGTAGAGGCTTAGCCCCAGAACTGGCATGTGCATGCACGTGTGCAGGTGTATGTATGCACGTGTACATGCATATGTGTGCATGCACACACACACACACACACACTCACACACAAATTAAAAAAACTAAAATAACTGGGGAGATTTTCCATTCCTGTGAACTAATTCTTTCAATAAACCCTTATGGAAGATAACTATCATAAGATAAGTATCATAAAGAAAAAACTGAACTTAATATAAATTTTTACTTTATCACTTCAATTAAGCACATTCATTTTTTACCTTGATATGGTACTTCTGAGAAGGCACATTTTCATAAAATTAAGGAAATGGAAACATTCAGCAGACTATACAATGATTGAAGCACAACTGACTATAACATGAGAGTGGCTGAAAGTGTCTTTGTTTCACAAGGAATCCAAAATTTTTGCTTTAAAAAAACTTTTATTTTTTACATGCTCAGTCAAAATTCACAAACAAGAAAGAGTTCATGTCTCCTGCCATGACTTGAGTATCACAATCTTCTCAGCTGTTGGCCCAGAATGACCCATGTCCATGTCTCTACTAAAGAGAATCTAGCATCTACAGCCTCTGTATCAGAGAGTAACAAACACAATGGGAATCATTATGGAAAAGACCAGAAAATGGGAGGAACATGGGAAAAAACTTACCATTAATTATCCCAGAGACTGAAATAATAAGTTAACTTTTAGTTAATGCCTTCAAGCTAGTCTAAGCTTGTTCAACACACTAACAAGTTCAAAAATCCTCCTCCATGAAGATTATAAACACTGAATTCATACAGAACTTTCCTTGAAGTTGCCCAGATATTGTCCCTAGCTCCAGGTGTCTTTTAACCAAAGAAGCGTTCATCGCTAGTTCCTGTTTTGGATACATTTGTACCTTGAGTGTCTCTCTGGTTTTGTGTTTCTTAGCCTATACTGGGATTTGAACTCAGAACCTCACACTCACTTGGCTTCTTTCTCAGCTCATGCTCTAAAACATACATAATCCATGTCATCAGCCTGAGCTTGTGTTTGTTATTTTTGGCAATAGAGTTTTTTGTTTTTTTTTATATTTTTATTGTAATTAATAAAAGGGTTACATGATATTTGCCAGATAGAAGGTGCATTAATCCACATATATTGATACCCTTTCACATGTCTTGGTCCCCATTACCCTCCCCTCCACCCACCGCCCCCCCCATCTTGGTTTTCCCCTCTTCCCTATCCAATTTCAAATAAACAAATACAAATAAATCCAATATATCAGATAACAAAGTGAGATACTGTAACAATATGAGATAACCAACAGACAGCAAAAGAGAAGAGAGATAACATAGTACATTAAGGACAATAATCATTCATTATATGGCTTTTGTTTCAATATCCTGGAGGTCTTTTCAATTAGCTTCATACTATATGGCCTTATGTATCAAGGTTTTGCTCTATTGCAGATCTCTGCTAGGAGAGCCCAAGGTTTCTACTGATTATGACAAATGAGGGAAACCATTGAGCCTGTTCCTTTGTGTCTGGCTTACTTCACTTAATATGATTTTTTCTAAGACTTTCCATTTCCTAATAAATGGGGCGATGTTGTTTTTTCTGACAGCAGCATAGAATTCCATTGTGTACAAATACCACAACTTGTGGATCCATTCACAAACTGAGGGACATCTAGGTTGGTTCCATATTTTTGCTATGGTGAATAGTACTGCAATGAACATTGTTGTGCTAGTGGATTTAGTATGCCCTTGTTTCTGGATGGTTGGGTAAATGCCAAGTAGTGGAATTGCTGTGTCATAGGGGAGCTCTATGTTTAGTCTTTTGAGGAACTTCCACACTGCTTTCCACAGTGGTTGAACGAGTTTGCACTCCCACCAACAGTGTAGTAGTGATCCCTCCTGGCCACATCCCCTCCAGCATCTGTTGTTATTTGTTTTCCTGATCCTGGCCATTCTAACTGGAGTAAGGTGGAATCTTAGAGTTGTTTTGATTTGCATTTCTTTTATGACCAGAGATGTGGAGCATTTCTTCATGTGTCTATAGGCCATTTTTGTTTCTTCTTCAGAGAAGACTCTCTTTAAGTCTTTGGCCCATTTTTTAATGGGATGGTTGTCACTTTGGAGATTAGTTTTGGAGTGATTCAATTTTTGGAGCTGTTGATATATTTTAGATATGAGGCCTTTGTCCGTTGTTTGGTTGGTGAAGATCTTCTCCCACTCTGTAGGTTTCCTAATTAATTTACTAGCTATGTCCTTTGCCATACAAAAGCTCTGCAGTTTAATGGAGTTTTGAACCACAATCCTCCATTTCTCAGACTCCTTATGTAGCTAGGACTACAGGCATGAATCACCAACATCCAACCTGAAATTACTTTTTAATGCTATTTAAGCTAAACCAATTGTTTTAACCCTTCACAATAACTTCATGAAGTATACCATTTCATTATCCATTGAATAGATAATATCATTGACACAGAGACACTTGGAATGTGTGATTAAGAAAAAATGGCTTTGGCCAGGCATGGTGGCTCACGCCTACAATCCTAGCTATTCAGGAGGCTGAGATCTAAGGATCAAGGTTCAAAGCCAGCCCAGGCATAAAAGGATCTGAGACTCTTATCTCAAATTAACCTCTAGAAAATGGGAAGTGGGGCTTGGCTCAAGGGTAGGGTAGTAGCCTTGAGCTGAAGATCTCAGGGACAGCACCCAGGCAGAGTTCAAGCCCCATGACCCTCTTAAAAAAAAAAAAAGAAACAAAGAAAAAAAAAACAGAAAAAGAAAATATGCCTTTTAGGAGCCTACATAGGAAAACAATTGCTTTGGGACATTTTTTTTTATTGCAATGAGGCATGTTTTTGCAATTGTATTACCTTTTCAATGTATAGGAAAATACTTAATGCAATATTGTTACAAGAATATCCTCCTTCCCCAAGTTTATGAAAGGATCACCTGTTTCTTGAATTGTATCATCAGAAACCTGAAAGAATCTCAGAAAGACATGCTCATCTGGAAAGAGGCAAAGAGAAGCCTGAATAGAGCCTAAGAGGAAAAGTAAGAGGAAAAAGAAAGAATAACCACTGCCTTTAAAGAATTCTGAGGAGCTAGCAGGTTTTTAAGAATAGTCCCTGAATAATGCTTGATTAAAGCAAAAAGGTTTTTTGTTGCAATGTTTATATGTTCCTGTTGCTGGTTATAGTTCCCTATGAAGTTATACTTGATTCTGTTTTTTAAAAAAGGAAAAGTAACACTTTCATACTTTAAAGTGAACATCTGGACCTAAAGTAGTTGTATAAAGAGGTTTCAACTCAACATGTCAATTTATGAGTACAACTCATTGTGATCAATGTCACTCCTACTATCATTCTCACCCCTGCACACTTATCTCAACATCTTTGAACTAAAGATAATTTTGTAGAAGTTAAAAATTAATAAATATTGAAGGCTGCAAGAGGAGGAGGAGGAGAAGGAAGAGAAGCAGGAGGAGGAGGAGGAAGAGAAGCAGGAGGAGGAGGAGCAGGAGGAGGAGGAGCAGGAGGAGGAGGAGGAGGAGGAGGAGGAGGAGGAGGAGGAGGAGGAGGAGGAGGAATTGTTCTGAGGAAAGCCAGGGAAGAAAGTAGGAGTAGCTGGGGTGGCTGCCATACTATGATATATATGGCACTGGAGACAAAGGCAAAGAGGTGCTAGATAGTCTTGCTGAATGCAGAGTGATTTCTATTAGAAGCATCATTGAGAAGCTTTCCCAGGAACAAGCTAATACTTTCATGTTTTAATATTTTTACTAACATCCATTATTAGCATAAAGGAGTTTTACTTTGCTAATCTTATAGATGTATACAGTGTGCTTTGATCACATTCATTGCCTTTACTAATACATTTTTAATGCAATACTGTATTTAGAACTTCCAAAAAAAGTACTAAGACTAGTAAACTATTCTGTTTAATCCAAGGCAAAAGAGAATGAAATATTTTTCTTTTCAAGATGAAATAGGCTTGTGACTTATTAACTCCAATAAGAAGGTGTTACTCCTCAGCACATGTCCAGTGCTAGCACTTGGTGGTTGACTGAAATTTACTGGCTATGTGACTTTTAGCAAATAATTCAGTCTCTACATAGTATTTGTCTTTAAAAAGTCAATAATTATAATTACTTCCTAGGGTTGATGTGACAATTAAATGAGTTACTAAATGTGAACAGTATATTTTCTCAATGATAAGGGAGCAATATGATTTATTAATTTTTGCAATGCTATTTTTGCTAATATTTGCAATGGATATTTTGCTACTTATAACCATAAACTATCCCAATTAATAAAGGCTTATTTTGGAGTATAAATGATGAGCAGTGGCTCCCAGCATTGTTTTACAAGTTTATAACCACTATTCTTGAAGTCAATGAGCACCTACTGATCCATTTTTTTAAGGAAAGACTCAATTCTACACACCAAAGGAATGACTATCTGAAACTGAAATTACTAGACTCAACACATCAGTGATATATGTAAGGAAAACAAAGGAGCACACCTCTAGGTCACAAAATCGCATACTAGATGCAGTTCCCTTCATCTATAAAGGACCGTGCATTACCCTATGTCTAAGCTGTAGTAATGACAACATGCTTGTTCATACACAGTACCTATTCCTTTTAAACACCTAGGAAAAGGTGATGCCCCTACAGCAAGTTGTACACACGTCTTCCTGCCTGAAGTTTTACAAGTTCTCCTCTTTTATTTATTTATTTTTTTGTGGGTCATAGGGCTTGAATTCGGCCTGGGCGCTGTCCCTGAGCTTTTCAGCTCAAAGTTACCACCCTACCCCTGGGCCTAGGTGTTGTCCCTGAGCTCTTCAGCTCCAGGCTACCGCGCTACCCTTGAGGCAAGCCCCACTTTCTGTTTTCCAGAGGCTAATTGGAGATAAGAGTCTCAGGTCCTTTTGTGCCAGGGCTGGCATTGAACCTTGATCCTCAGATCTCAGCCTGCTAAGTAGCTAGGATTACAGGCATGAGCCACTGCACCCCACCCAAGTTCTCCTCTTAAGTCAGGTAATAGCACCTGCTCTCTTTCCAGCAGGCATTACAGAATTGTGCATCACACCCACTTATCTCAAAGAGCTTTGTTCTCTTCCTGTAAGCTATTCAGTCCTAACACTGCAGATGGCTTCAGATCCTGTGCTGGGGAACCCCAACTGGGAATCTTAGCCTTGGAATCTATATTCTCTGCTTCCAGCTTTACCAAGAGCATGAATTGAATGGACCCCTGGGCCAGTAATTTCCTTCCCATTCCCTTTTGGTCTCATTGGACTTCAATTTTACAGACTTTGGATAAAGCAATGACTTTGACAGCATTTCTGAGCAGTGGGTGCTAACTGGAATTTCTGATAACTTATCAATAAGTCCTGATTACCAGTCTTGTCAGTTCTTTCCATCAGGTTATTACAGCCTGATGTCCAAATAATTCAATCTCATTCTTCCTTTCCTTTTCCTTCTTCTTCTATGAATTCTTTTCTGACCAGAGCCAGGCCCATTTACTTTTTTCTTTTTTTCATGTATTTTTATTGTAATTAATAGAAGGGTTACATTATATTTGCCAGATAGAAGGTGCATTAATCCACATATATTGATACCCTTTCACCTGTCTTGGTCCCCATTTCCCTCTCCCCCATCCCCATTCCTCATCTTGTTTGCCCCCCTTCCCTATCCAATTTCAAATAACCAAATACAAATATATCCGATATATCAGATAACAAAGTGAGATACTGTAACAATATGAGATAACCAACAGACAGCAAAAGAGATGAGAGATAACATAGTACCTTAAGGACAACAATCATTATATGGCTTTTGTTTCTATATCCTCGAGGTCCTTCCATTTAGCATCATCCCAAATGGCCTTATGTATCTAGGTTTTGTTCTATTGTAAATCTCTGCTAGGAGAGCCCAAGGTTTCTACTGATTATGACAAATGAGGGAAACTATTGAGCCTATGTTCCTTTGAGTCTGGCTTATTTCACTTAATATGATTTTTTCTAAGTCTTTCCATTTCCTAACAAATGGGGCGATGTCGTTTTTTCTGACAGCAGCATAGAATTCCATTGTGTACAAATACCACAACTTGTGGATCCATTCACAAACTGAGGGACATCTGGGTTGGTTCCATATCTTTGCTATGGTAAATAGTGCTGCAATGAACATTGTTGTGCTAGTGGATTTAGTATGCCCTTGTTTCTGGAGGATTGGGTAAATGCCAAGTAGTGGAATTGCTGGGTCATAGGGGAGCTCTATCTTTAGTCTTTTGAGGAACTGCCATACTGCTTTCCATAGTGGTTGAACGAGTTTGCACTCCCACCAACAGTGTAGTAGTGATCCCTCCTGGCCACATCCCCTCCAGCATCTGTTGTTATTTGTTTTCCTGATCCTGGCCATTCTAACTGGAGTAAGGTGGAATCTTAGAGTTGTTTTGATTTGCATTTCTTTTATGACCAGAGATGTGGAGCATTTCTTCATGTGTCTATAGGCCATTCTTCTTTCTTCTTCAGAGAAGACTCTCTTTAAGTCTTTGGCCCATCTTTTGATGGGATGGTTGTTTCTTTGGGGATTAGTTTTGGAGTGATTCAATTTTTGGAGCTGTTGATATATTTTAGATATGAGGCCTTTGTCCATTGTATGGTTAGTGAAGATCTTCTCCCACTCTGTAGGCTTCCTAATTAATTTACTAGCTATGTCCTTTGCCATACAGAAGCTCTGCAGTTTAATGCAGTCCCACTTATCCAGCCTTTCACTAATTTGTTGTGTTTCTTGGTCCTTATTAAGAAAGATTCAACCTGTGCCAAGGAGGCCCAGGGTGTCTCCTATTCCTTCTTGTAAAGTTTTCAGTGTGTCAGCTTTTACCTCCAGGTCTTTGATCCATTTGGAGTTAATTCTAGTGCAGGGTGACAACGAAGGATCCAACTTTAGTTTTCTGCAGGTGCTTAACCAGTTCTGCCAGCACCACTTGTTGAAGAGGCTGTCTTTCTTTCAGTCTATTTTTTTGGCTCCCTTATCAAAGATTAGGTGGCCATAGGTCTGTGGTTACATATCTGGGTCCTCAGTTCTATTCCACTGGTCTTCAGGCCTGTTCTTGTGCCAGTGCCAGGCTGTTTTGATTATTATAGCTCTGTAATAGAGTCTAAAGTTTGGTATTGAAATTCCTCCTGTGCTGTTCTTTCCGCTAAGAAGTGTTTTTGCTATACGGGGTCTTTTATTAGTCCATATGAAATTTTGAATTGCCTCTTCTATTTATTTAAAGAATGCCATTGGGATACTGATGGGTATTGCGTTGAATTTGTAGATAGCCCTTGGCAAGATTGTTATTTTCACGATGTTGATTCTTTCAATCCAGGAGCAGGGAAGGTTTTTCCATTTCCTCAGTTCTGCTTTAATTTCCTTTTTCAGGGTTTTAAAGTTTTCATCAAAAAGGTCCTTTACGTTCTTAGTTAAGCTAATTCCTAGGTACTTTATTTTCTTTGAGGCTATTGCAAAAGGAGTTGCTTTCCTGATTATTGCCTCGTTCCTCTCACTGTTGGCATAGAGGAAGGCAGTTGATTTTTGAGGGTTAATTTTATACCCTACTACCCTTCCAAAGTTTTGAATTAGCTCAAGGAGCTTGGGAGTAGAGTCTATAGGATTCTTTAAATACAGAATCATGTCATCTGCAAAGAGGGATAGTTTTACTTCCTCTTTCCCTATTTGGATCCCCTTTATGCTTGCTTCTTGCCTTATTGCACTGGCTAGGGATTCTAATACTATGTTAAAGAGGAGTGGAGAGAGTGGGCATCCTTGTCTCATTCCTGATTTTAGAGGGAATGGCTTTAGCTTTTCGCCATTAAGTATAATACTAGCTGTGGGTTTGTCATACACAGCCTTTATTATATTGAGGAATGTTCCATGGATTCCTAGTTTCTCCAGAACTTTTTACATAAAGGGGTGTTGGCTCTTGTCAAATGCCTTTTCTGCATCTATTGAGACAATCATGTGATTTTGTCCCTGCTCCTGTTGATGTGTTGAATTATATTAATTGATTTGCATATGTTGAACCAGCTTTGTCTCCCTGTGATGAATCCTGTCTGATCACAATGCATAATTTTTTTGATGAGTTGTTGTAGACAGTTGGCCAGTATTTTGTTGAGAAGTTTTGCATCGATGTTCATCAAAGAAATAGGTCTATAGTTCTCTTTGATGAATCTCTGTCTGGTTTGGGGATGAGGTTATACTGGCTTCATAGAATGAGTTTGGTAAAGAACCTTCATTTTCAATTTCGTTGAAGAGCTTGAGGAGTATTGGTGTGAGCTCTGCTTTGAAGACCTGATAGAATTCAGCTGTGACTCCATCTAGCCCTGCTTTTCTTAGGTGGAAGGTCTCTTATTGCCATTTCTATTTCAGTGCTTGAAATAGGCCTGTTTAGTTGGGTTAGTTTTTCTTGGTTTAGTGTAAGTATGTTAATATTGGCTAGAAATTCATCCATTTCTTCTAGATTCTCAAATTTGTTGGCATAAAGGTTTGAGAAGTATTCCCTCATGATACTCTGGATCTTGGTAATTTCTGTCGTGATATTACCATTTTCGTCTGTGATTTTGTTTATTTCGGTATGCTCCCTTCTTTTTTTGGTAAGATTTGCTAAGGGTTTGTCAATTTTGTTAATTCTTTCAAAGAACCAACTCCTTGTTTTGTTAATTCTTTGCATAGTTTTTTTGGACTCCAATTCATTTAATTCTGCCTTGATTTTAATAATTTGCTACCTTCTACTGGGATTAGGGTTGGTTTGTCGCTCTTTTTCCAGGAGCTTAAGGTGACACATTAAATTGTTAATTTGCGATTTTTCCAATTTGTTATTGTAGGCACTCAGAGCTATAAATTTTCCTCTGAGTACTGCCTTTGCCGTGTCCCAAAGGAGCTGGTATTTTGTGTGCTCCTTTTTGCTAAATTTCATAAACTGTTGGATTTTTGTTCTGATCTCTTCGATGACCCATTGGTGATTCAACAATGTGTTGTTTAATCTCCATGAGTTACAGGGTTTTCGTTGGTGGAGATGGATGTTCAGTTCCAATTTGATGCCCTTGTGGTCTGAGAGAGTGCAGGGAATAATTTCAGTGTTTCTGAATCTGTCCAGTTTTGTTTTATGGCTTAAAATGTGGTCTATTTTGGAAAATGTTCCATATGCTGCTGAAAAAAACGTATATTGTATTGTTGCTAGGTGGAATAATCTGCAGATGTCTGTTAGGTCTAGTTGGTGTGTATAGTTGTTCAATTCTAAGGTTTCTCTGTTGAGTTTTTGCCTAGTTGATCTGTCCATAGGTGAGAGTGGTGTGTTAAAGTCACCAACAATCACTGTGTTTCGATCTATGTATGGTTTCAGTGAAAGTAAAGTTTGCTGGATGAAATTCGGAGCTCCAGGATTGGGTGTGTAGATATTTAGGATGGTTATGTTCTCCTGGAGGAAAGATCCCTTTAGTAGTATGTAGTAACCTTCTTTGTCTTTTCTCACTAATTTTAGTTTGAAGTCTATTTTATCTGATATGAGGATGGCAACTCCCCATTTATTTTTTTCTAAGTAGTCCAGATTTTCTGTATCCACTATAAAAATAAATCTGCCATCCCTTTTTTCTATTCTCCTCCCAGTAGAAAGTTGTTTTGGGGCCCTCTTGGGAGAACGTCCACAACTCCATGGAGTGCCACCAGGGCCTGCCTCCTGTCTGCTCTGCTGCAGCCCCGACATAACATGTGCACAGCAGTTCCACTTCCCTCCTAGTAAGGGGATGGGATGATAGTGCCCTCCATACTCCACAACTCCCCATTCTTCAGGAGCATTGCAGTAGCCCTGCCAGTAATTCTGAATGCTAGACTACAGTGGGTTTCAAACTGAATATTGATCTCTGGCTGAGTCTACAGGCAGCTTGGCCTCTAGGCTGATATCCATACTAAGTACATGGATATTCCATATCAGTTCCTATTCTGCAGACTCCAAAAAGAAATCATTAGGACTTCGCTCAACTAACCTGACAATTCAGAAAAACAAGGATTCACAGGCAACTGGTGACACTTTTCAACCAACTGGCACAGCTCTTTCCCAATTTAGTTCCTGGTTTCCAGGAGTGAGGAAAGAGTTAACACCAGGCCTAACTAGGGCTGGCTGTCAAAGGACCTCTGAGGGCATGTTTTCAATGACAGACAGTGTTTTAAAAGCTTCTAAGTTAGCACCCATGTGAAATTTGTTGTGTGACTGTCTCATCTTTCACAATCCCTGATCCAGGGGTGTGAGCCTCCAGCTTTACAGTGGTCTAAAAGAATGGAGTGAAGACCTACATGTGTACACATCAAGTGGGGGAGGGGATAAAGAAAAAGTGGACCTAAAATATGGAACCAACCCAGATGCCCCTCAGTAGATGAGTGGGTCAACAAGATGTGGTATTTATACACAATGAAATTCTATGCTGCAGTCAGAAAGAACGACATTGCCCCATTTGTAAGGAAATGGAAAGACTTAGAAAAAATCATATTAAGTGAAATAAGCCAGACTCAAAGGAACATAGGCTCAATAGTTTCCCTCATTTGTCATAATCAGTAGAAACCTTGGGCTCTCCTAGCAGAGATTTACAATAGAACAAAACCCAGATACATAAGGCCATATGGGATGACGCTAAATGGAAGGACCTCCAGGATATAGAAACAAAAGCCATATAATGAGTGATTGTTGTCCTTAATGTACTATGTTATCTTTCATCACTTTTGCTGTCCCTTGGTTATCTCATATTGTTACAGTATTTCAAATGGCTATCTGATATATTGTATATATGCATATTTGGTTATTTGAAATCGGATAGGGAAGGAGAGAAAACAAGATGAGGGGCGGGAGTGGGGGGAAGAAAATGGGGACCAAGACATGAGAAAGGGTATCAATGTTTGTGAAGTAATGCACCTTCTATCTGGTGAATATAATGTAACCCTTCTATTAATTACAATAAAAAATATATGAAAAGAAAAGAAACAGTGGACCTGAGTGGGAACTGAAGATTCTCTGCTCTCCATCTTCTTCCTTAAGGCTAAGTTTATGGTGTCTTATGGATTTTATTGGTAACTTAAATTTCTACCAACCACTTTCCAGAGGAATGGGGTAAAACCTTTTAATGGTTTTCATTAGAAAACAATGAAACCCCAGTAGCTTAAGAGCACTCATTGGTATCTCCATCTCGTCCTTGTTGTCCTTTCGATATTTCAGCTCAGGCAGACTACTATCCATGTCCCACTGCAGCTTTCTCCACATATCAGACATGTTCCACTTAAATCAGCCATGGCCAGGGTGAGAGCTCCAGAAATGACTGACCAGCCCTGGGTCTTTCCATCCCTGCCCTGTTCATTCCATCCAGATCAAATTTCCCTAGATCATAAAGTCAGAAGGAAAAAGAAAAATGGAGCCAGAAATAAATTATTTCATTGTTCCTTATATAATTGACTCATACAATTCTTTCAACATGTCCAAACTCAAATTTGACACAAAGAAAAGGTCTCAAAAGCAGGGACCAAGTATATGGAGCAGGAAACCATGTATATGGTTCTGTAGGTTGTATGAACCCAATATAGAACTAACTGATACGAAGATAGGGGGATGTTCATTCTATCAATATAATGAAAAAGAATAAAATAGAAATCATTAATGATGGAAATATTGCATAGAATCAGACAAATTCAGAAAGGTGCCATTCCCCTCTTTGTCTATAGCTCTATAGTTGACCAAGGAGCATTCATATTAAGAAAGATAAAAGAAGGAAGAACCAATCAGAATGGTATTACCTACTTGAACTCTCCTTCCATGTCAATCATTTTTCCAGTTGCCCACATAGATCAGAACTGTACTTTGCAAAGTTTTTTGACAACTACTATTCAGGAGAGATTTATTTATATCTTTACCCAGTATGTTTTCTATTTTACTCTTGCGTGCAATCAGTAACCTACTAAACTGATTTTGTAACCCCACAGCTAATTTGAGGAGTTACTAGATCAGACCATGTAAGAACTTTTTAGAAACTATGAAAATTCATTTACTATCCTTATTCAGGGCTATGGTAAATGACTTTGTTAATTGGACTCCAGAAAAAGCTCAAGCCTGCTGCTTTCTTATTCTTATTTTTGTCTTTCCCCAAGAAGGACAGAAATTAGGACTCAAGCTGGAATGCAGAGTGTGCTAAAGGGTTGAGCCATTGAGTGTATATATGAGAACAAAAGCTTCCCCCTGGGACCTTCTGGAGGAACAGAGTAGCAAAATATAAACATTTTGGGTGAAAACAAATAGTTCTTTCATCCCTCCTTCAGTCTGCAGCCTTCAGTATACCAGAGCAGTCATTTCTTTAATATGATATTGCAACTAGAAATTCTAAGAATTCTATCAATTACTTCTCTCAAATTGGTAGAACTGTGGCAAGTAAATTCTACTGTCCACAGTTTCTTCAGATTCTGTCCTACTTCTTACCCCACCCTTCAGACTAAAACTCTGCTAAAGATGGAATCATTGGTATATGAACATATCCGTCATCATTATCCTCTAAATCATTTTCAGTGAAGAAAGCAGTCATTTGAAGGCACTTAATGTGAGGTAAAAACAAAAAAGAGGGATCCTTTTTACCTCCTAAAAGCTAATGTCTACATTTTCTTACTTTATATAACCTACTACCTAAAAATTACACATAGTTCTGTAATGTATTAACATATCTATATTTGAGAAAACTACTGGGCTCTCAAAATAATTTGTGCAATAAAGTTTACTACATTAAAAAAAAATTCAGGCTCAGACATAGACGCAGTGGTTCATGCCTGTTATCCTAGCTACGCTGGAGGCTGAGATCTAAGGATCACAGTTCAAAGCCAGCTCAGGCCCTAAAAAGCCCGAGACTCTCACCTCCAATTAATCACTAGAAAGGGGGAAGTGGGACTGTGGCTCAAGGGGTAGGGCAGTAGCCTTGAGCTGAAGAGCTCAGAGACAATGCCCAGGCCCAGGGGTAGGGCAATAGCCTTGAGCTGAAGTCCTAGCTCAGGGACAGCGCCCAGGCCCAGAATTTAAGCCCCGTGACCCACAAAATGGAGATATATATATGCCATATATATATATATATATACACACATATATATATATATATATTATATCCAGGCTCAACCAAGTGCCGATGGCTCATGCCTGTAATCCTAACTACTCAGGAGGTTGAGCTCTGAGGATCAAGGTTCAAAGCCAGCCCAGGCATGAAAGTCCTTAAGACCCTTATCTCCAATTAACTACCAGAAAAACAGAAGTGGCACTGTGATTCAGGGCGTACAGCTGAAGAGCTCAGGGACAGAGAGCAGGCCCAGAGTTCAAGCCCCACGACAACCCCCCCCCAAAAAAATCCAGGCTCAAATAGTCCTGAATATGATCTACTTCCAAAACATGGGTGTTTAAATAATCCTCCTCCATTCTGATTTCTTCAGAGGAGAAAACAGAAGCTTTGTGAGGATAACATGCTTATTTTTTCATTGCTAAATGATCAAATCCCAGCAACAATGCCTTGGTTTAGAAAATACAGCCACTAAATATTTGCTGGATTAATACAAATAAGATAAATACATAATAATGTGTTGCCCCTGGATATATAGTCAAAGGAATATAATTAATGTAGAATAGAGATACTGCATACTAAGTGAAGTAAACTAGACCCAAAAGAACATAGGCTCAATGGTTCCTTCATTTGTCATAATTAGTATAAACAATGGACTCTCCTAACAGAGGTTTACAATAGGGCAAAACCTAGATACATAAGGCCATATAGAAGACGCTAAATGAAAGGACCTCCAGGATATGGAAACAAGAGCCAGATAATGTGTGATCATTGTTCTTAATGTACTATGTTATTTTTAATCTCTTTTGTTGTCCCTTGGTTATCTCATATTGTTACAGTATCTTACCTTGTTATCTGGTACATTGTATATATGTTTATTTGTTTATTTGAAATAGGATAGGGAAGGGGGAAAACAAGATGAGGGGAGGGGCGGGGGAAGGGAAATGGGGAAAAAAACCTGAGAAGGGGTATCAATGTTTGTGAAGAAATTCACCTTCTATCTGGTGAATATAATGTAACCCGTCTATTAATTACAATAAAAAAGAAAAAAGATACATACATACATTTATTGCATCACTATTTGCAATAGCCAAGTTACGGAATCAGCCTCAGTGCCCAACAACTGATGAGTGGATAAGGAAAGTGGTGTGTGTGTGTGTGTGTGTGTGTGTGTGTGTGTGTGTGTGTGTTTGTGTGTATGTATGTATGTGTGTATATACATATATATATATATATACACACACACATAATGGATTATTCAGTCATAAAAATAAAATCAGCTAGGTGTGGTGTTTCATATCTGTATTCCAACTACTTGGAAGGCATAGAAAGAGGAGGATCAAGAGTATAAGGCCAGGTCAGGCAAAGTCACTGAGGTCCTATTTCAGAAACGAAACAAAGCAGAAAGAGGTAGGGCTCTTGCCTAACATGCGCAAGGCCCAGAACCCAATCACCAGTACAAGGAGGTAAGGGAAATGAAAGCATATTGTTTTCTGGAAAACAAGTGAAAGTGGAGATCATTATGTTAAGTAAATTAAGTGGATTTAGATAAGCATCACTCATGCTTTCTCTCATATGTAAAATCATGGCAAAAATGCAAATACAAGGGAACTATTCTGGAAGTAAAAGAGGACTGGGGAAGAGGGAATAAGACACTAATAGGGGGTGAATATGAGCGTAATACGCATGTACTACAATTTCACAGTGAAACTCTTTGTGTGCAATTAATATACCCTAATAAAATTAGCCTTCCATCACTGTGACAAAATACACAAGAAAACTTATTTTGGTCCATGATTCCAGAAGATTCGATCCATGATCCGATAGCCCCACTGCCTGTGGCAAGCAGAACATGATGGTAAAGTCAGAGTATAACACAGCTGGCTTGCTTCATGAGGGCCAGAGGCACAGAGAGAGAGAAGGGTCCAAAGCAAGATGCACCTCTCCAGAGCATACCCCCAAGAGACCCACTTCTTCCACCTAGGCCCTACCTCCTAATTGAGCTGAGAACTCATCAACGAATTAATACACTAATTAAATTAGGTGTGCTTATTCATCCACTCATTTCTCAATGGCCATCACCACTAGTGTCCAAGCCTTATGAAGCAGAAGAAAAGTTCAGAGCCCAACTACAAGTATTTCAAGGAAGAAGCAGAAAAACTGACTCTAACAGTTATAAATTAAAGCGAGAACATAAGCTGGAGATCCAGGAACCCAGAGAGCCTACAGGACCAGGACCCAGTGGGCTTAGGGTTCATAAACAGGGCCATATCAGAACTCCCAATTCTACATCAAAGCTATCTATATGAACCTGGAAGACTAACTGGGTATCCTGCCAGCCTCTGCCAATTCTAGTCTTTTAAATAGCTGAAATAATTACAACCATTTATTGAACATTAATGACACTCAACCCTCCTGATAAAACAAATCCCAGAAGTCACCAAAATACCATTAAATAACGAATTTCAACCTTAATATCAGAGATAAATATGAATATAACCACAGAGGTTAAGAGCTCTGCTCCCAATTACTACAGGGCATCAGACTTCTTCATATTTAATCATCTATTTTACTGCCACTACATTGTCAGAGTCGTCACCATAGCACTAGCACATTTTTATACAGTTATAATATAGACCTTTATCAAATGTGAGAAGTGTGTTCATTTATTCCTTTTAATGCTAGGCTCCTTCAATGAACTGGTGGAGATGGAAGGAATGCTGTGCGGGATTAATGAGAAGGCACTCTTCCCTTGAAAACCTTTCATTTATGGGCCCACTTGAACATTAATATGATGAAAAGATTTCAGAGAGACTAGGACCACAATTCCCACTTCAAGAGTTGATCCAAAAACCCCATCCAAGAAAAAAGGGCTTTTAAAAAACAAGTATGAAAGCCTCTTCTCAAAGTTTAAACAGGATGGTGAATCTTAATCTCGCATCCAGCTTGGTATTTATTAACCAAAGAATAAAGATAAAAAGGTTTAAAGGAGAGATTTGCCCATACCAAACCCCTGGTTGTCAAAGACCATTTTCTCTAGCTTTTCTTTGACAAAGACACGACATGTCACACTCAAAAGACAGCATGGTGATTTCAAATTGATAGATCGTATGCATGTGTTGGTATCTGAATGCATTAAATCACTAAAGCAGACACTGTTTTAATGCAAGCCCATGAGTGGGCTTTAGCACAAAATTTCCGGCAGTCATTACTATCATAAAAAGAAAATGTCAGGAACAAAATTTTTGTCCTTCAAATAAATAAAAGAATTTTAGTGAAATAGGCCATGTCTTATTTCTTCCTTGACTTTTTTGCTGCCTAATAACTGCTGTCAGTCTTTTTGATTTTTTTCATTTAACATTTTGAAGAAATCCTATTCTATTTAACAGGATGATCTGACTCTGCCTGGAGACTATTAGGTGTTTTTTGAAAGGGAAGGGGGGAGTATTATTGGCCAACAGTGGAGGAAATCATTATTTTTAAGTGGAAGCAGTTTTTCCAGTTTTCTGTTGAGGAAAGTTTGAATTCTTTAAGTTTAAATTGCTTCTGTGATTTGAAAAAAAAAAAAGTCTTTCAAAGACCCAACCCTTGCTGAACTGTGCTGGACGGTCACTGATTATCTTTGTCAGAGGCAACAGTTATACACCAGTGGTGTAATCAATTTGCTAATCTCACTGTGACTCAGTATCTCATCTGTGCAACTCGATAACAGTCTTCCTCATGGGACCACCTGAGGATTATGTTGATGTAGAAGAGACTTAGCACAGAACCTATAACACAGTTGTCTCTACATATGCAGTATGTAAAACAAAAAGAATATGCTCAACAGACTTATTACACAACATGCTGAATATAGTTAATAATATACTTGAAAATTGCTAAAAGTATATTTTAAGTGGTCAAACCACAAAACAATGATGTAAGTTAATGAATATGCTAATTAACTCATTTTAGCCACTCCATAACATATATACCTATCATAACATGATGCTACATACCATAAATATATACAATTTTGTCTATAAAATTGTTATTTTTAATTTCCACCTCAAATTAATGTAAGCTTGTTTTCTCATACTTTAAGATTTATATGTACTATTATGAATCTTGTCTGTTACATTCAGATCACCTGTGTAATGCAGAAACTTTGGTCTTTCTCATAAACAGAAAATTAAAACATCAATAAAAGAGTATTTTGAAAAGGGACGATTTAAATCTAGTTCAAATACGAAGATATACAAACAAAATCACAAAACTGTCCTGCCAACTGAATTTCCAGGTCATAAATATGTCCTGAGCTGAGTCATGTTCATATGACTCTACTGGTACTGAGCAGCGTCACTGTGATGGCATTTGTGATCAGAATGTACTGAGGTGGAAAAATCAGCAAATCTGAAAATACTTACAATCTGTTATCCCAGCAGTAAGCTAACTAACCACATCCAAATGATGGCCTATGGGTCCAGAACCCAGGTCTGGGACAGCCTGACCTCCACCACCCAGAAACCCTGGCCATCTACTCCAGCACTGGTTGTCTTCCAGTGGTTAGCTAAAGAGATTGATGAGTCCATGGGAAAAATATTTGGAGCAATGAAGTAAAACAAAGGTAATTGTTTTCATAGAGCTGAATGTATTTTGTGTACAGAATTGATATTTGTTAAATAACTATGCCTCACATTTTTAACCTATAAAATATTGCTAATTTATTATAAATTAACAATGGATGAAGATGATAATCTGAACAGGCCTTTTTGGGGGGGCCAGTTCTGGGCCTTGAACTCAGGGCCTGAGCCTGACCTTGAGCTTTCTCAAGGATAGAGCTCTACCAGCTGAGCCACAGCACCACTTCCAGCTTTTTTTTTTCTATGTGGTGGTACCAAGGAATCAAACCTGGGGTCTTCCTGCTTGCTAGGCAAGCACTCTACCACTAGGTGAAACTCCAGGTCCTAAACAGGCTTTCAGTGTCATTACTTGACAGAGAACCAAGATGAAAATCCTATTTTTTCCTAGCTACAGAAATCCAACTTGGAGCCACTGATCTAGGGAACCGCTCATGCCCACTCTGTTCTATGTGTTTTATTTCCTGCCATTATTAACAGTCTACTGAATGCTCTCATGAGCAGCACACTGGGGAAGTGAAATTTGATTAAATAGAACAATTTTTGTAGAATATAGGGAAGACTATTAGAAGCCCTAGCCAGAGAGAATGAGACCTTGAAAGGAGAAAGGAAAGGGGTTAACAATGATCACAAATCGAGTATGGTTCCTCAGAAACATAATCACATAGTATAGTTAGTCTCTGTTGTCTCTGTTCAGTAGTACTCTTTCATTACTTCTGTTTTGTTTCTCACAGATGATCTCAATTCCAACAAGTATTTTTCTTATTTCTCTTCAGTGAAGACACATCCAAGAAAGAAGTGTTTCATTCAAATCACTCTTGTCATCTACTGCCATAGCTATTCCCTAATGAAAGGAAGCTTACCTCATCAAAACCTTTCCTTCCTGACAGATGCTAACCAGGTATTTGCTTTCCAATTATCCAAACAAATAACTTCTGTATTCAGGATGTGTAACATAGTGCTCTTATTCTCATGAACACATTTATATTTGATAATAAACTTCCCATTGCCTGAGTTTCCATTTATTCAGACATTAACTGAAGTCCTAGCATGTGTCAGGTATGATGAACACAGCATGTAAAACACAAACTCCCTGCTGCTCATTAAGAGCTCTTAAAAAATTTAAAGGCTGATTTGACTTCCTCCCATTATGTGCATTAGAATCATAATTATGACTTCTAATAATGAAAATGTGCACATATTTATGACTTCTTCAGAAACAACTCAAATTTACTCAGTAGATAGTAAATAGCCATTCCATTCTATGCAGTAAACACACTGACCAAAGGTTAAAGACCCCAGAGAAACTTTAAGAAAGGCTAAATTGTCTATATTATTTAAAGCATTTTCCAACTTCAAGTAGTAAACATGGGAGAAATTTACAGACAGAGAGGACAGGGGTACTGAACTGTGGCGGGGGAGGGGAGAGGAGGAGGAGGAGGAGGAGGAGGAGGAGGAGGAGGAGGAAGTGGTAATCTGAGTAAATCACTGTGTGATCTGAAGAACACAGGAAGAAGAAAGGAGAGTGGTCAGGAAGGGGAATGAGTTCATGAAGGATGTTTGCTGTTGTGTTAAATCCTGCCTTTGAACCAGAAAGAGAAAGGGAGTCTACTCTATTATATGTCAATGATAGAATCAGAACACAAATGGGCATGGATGTTTCATTTGAGCAATTAACGAAACAGTGTGTACAGAGGGAGGCCTGCCTTTGAAAGAGAGGAGCCTTCCATTACTGGAACTGCCGACTGTACTCACCACCCACTTCTTCATCATTTAAATTCCCTACCAAAACAGAAGATGTTTTGTAACAGGCTGTTTCTACATGATTGAATCTGACAGTGGCAGTAAATAAAAACAGAAGCTTTTCAAAGGCTTACCAGGTCCAAAGAGCCTCACAAGGCTTAACTGATTATTAAATGGAGAGTAACACCAACATACGTTCTACATACATTGTAGAATGAATCATGATATGCTATTATGTATTACATATATCAAACAGATCAAGCAAAATACTCAACATAGCAACCTCTCCTTTAGGATAGCATCTCAATTTACAGATTATACTCACTCCATTGTCTTGTGCAATTCTCAGAACAAAACTGTGAGTTGTTACGGCAGGTGTTAGTATTCCCATGTTAAATGAAACCTGGAAAGCCCTAAATCACTGAACTAACCCAAACAAGCACACGCATCTCCACTGACTTATGATGAGCCAGATATGCAGGTTAGAATATGTCACGAAGTATATATCTGAAGAACTACCAGATCTTCCTGGAGACACAGGTTGATGCTTAGTCAGTGACAACTACGCTGGCACATGCCAGAGCCAGGGACAGTGACAGATAAGCAGGATCGTTTTTGCAAGGTTGTTTTTAGGGCTTTCAGTGTGTTCATAAGAGTAGAATTGTAACTGAACACACTATTGTTTAACGTAAGTTCATAACTACTAAGAAACTAAATGCCAAGAGTCACCCTATCCCTTCCTGCTTTCTTTCCTTCCTTCTTTCTTCTCCTCCTTGCTTCCTTCCTTCTTTCTTTGCTTCCTGAAATACTATAGTTTAAACTCAGGGCTTTGTATTTGCTAGAGAGCCACACTACCGCTTGAGCCACACTTCAGCCCTTTATGATGATAGTTCTTTTTTTTTTTTTTTTTTTTGCCAGTCCTAGGGTTTGAACTCAGGGCCTGGGCACTGTCACTGAGCTTCTTTTGCTCAAAGCTAGCACTCCACCACTTGAACCACAGCACCATTTCCAGCTTTTTCTGTGTATCTGGTACTTAGGAATCGATCCCAGGACTTCATGCATGCTAGACAAGCACTCTACTACTAGGCCACACTCCTAGCTCCATGGTTTTGTCTGAGGCACTCTCTTGTCTCAGGAAACAGGTCTAGGCACAGGCCTCCACTGTGATCAGCCTATTTAGGCCTCCTCCAGTAGCTTGGATGACAAGTGTGCTCCACAATGTCTAGCTTCTTCCACTGAGATGGAATCTCACAAATGTTTCTGCCTGGTCTCGCCAATCTCAATACACATTATAATTTCTGTGTCAAATTTTACTTCTTGAATTTTCATTTTGTTCCCATTTTTTTATTTTTTAAACAAAAAAATGCTGAACTATAGACTATTCATGATAGGTAAAGATAGTCATAGGATTTTTCTCCAGTAATGACTCACTTTTCACATTCCTGAAATATACTCTAATTCATTGTTATCTCATTATTTTTTAAGCTGAAGATTTTGACACAACATTTGAGCCAAGCTGATTCAAAGTTTTTATTTCTGTGTACTAATTACCAGGATTTTTATTTATTTTTATTTTTTAGTGACGCTATAGTTTAAACTCAGTGCCTCACACTTGCTGCTAAGCTGGCACTTTACCACTCTAACAGTCCTTACTTGTGCTGGTTACTTTCAGGGTAGGGTATCACTTTATGCCTGAGCTGGCTTAGATGGCTTATGCTTCCCTGCATCTCTAGGGTGGCAAGGACAGGATTCTGTGCCCAGCCATTATGTCACCCCTGTACCTCAGGATGGCAGGCAAACCACTAAGTCCAGCTGTCAGAGGATCATGAACGTTTTTATCCCTGGTTCTGGGGTTTGAACTCAGAGCCTCACACTTTTAAGTTTATTTCATCATCTTGCTCACTTTGATGGCACCCTATCACTTAAGCCATGCCTCCAGCCCAGCTTTTCTTTTCATATAATTTTTATTGTAATTAACAGAAGGGTTACATTACATTCACCAGATGGAAGGTGCATTAATTCACATACATTGATACCCTTTCTCATGTCTTGGTCTCCATTTCCCTCCCCCCAACCACCACCCTCATCTTGTTTTCCCCCCTTTCTGATCCAATTTCAAATAACCAAATACAAATATATCCAATATATCAGATAACAAAGTGAAACACTGTAACAATATGAGATAACCAACAGACAGCAAAAGAGATGAGAGATAACATAGTACATTAAGGACAACAATCACGCATTATATGGCTTTTGTTTCTATATCCTAGAGGTCCTTTCATTTAGTGTCCTACTATATGGCCTTTTGTATCTTGTTCTATTCCAAATCTCTGCTGGAAGAGCCCAAGGTTTCTACTGATTATGGCAAATGAGAGTAACCATTGAGCCTATGTTCCTTTGAGTCTGATTTACTTCACTTAATATGATTCTTTTTCAATTTTTATTTTTTTATTTTTTTAATATTTTTTATTGTAATTAATAAAAGGGTTACATGATATTTGCCAGATAGAAGGTGCATTAATTCACATACATTGATACCCTTTCATATGTCTTGGTCCCCATTACCCTCCCCCCCACCCCCCCACCCTTCTTGGTTTTCCCCTCTTCCCTATCCAATTTCAAATAACCGAATACAAATAAATTCAATATATCCGATAACAAAGTGAGATACTGTAACAATATGAGATACCCAAGGTACAGCAAAGGAGATGAGATATAATATAGTACATTAAGGACAACAATCATTTGTTGTATGGCTTTTGTTTCAATATCCTGGAGGTCCTTTCAATTAGCTTCATACTATATGGCCTTATGTATCAAGATTTTGCTCTATTACAGATCTCTGCTAGGAGAGCCCAAGGTTTCTACTGATTATGACAAATGAGGGAAACTATTGAGCCTAAGTTCCTTTGAGTCTGGCTTACTTCACTTAATATGATTTTTTCTAAGACTTTCCATTTCCTAATAAATGGGGCGATGTCGTTTTTTCTGACAGCAGCATAGAATTCCATTGTGTACAAATACCACAACTTGTTGATCCACTCATCAACTGAGGGACAACTAGGTTGGTTCCATATCTTTGCTATGGTGAATAGTGCTGCAATGAACATTGTTGTGCTAGTGGATTTAGTATGCCCTTGTTTCTGGATGGTTGGGTAAATGCCAAGTAGTGGAATTGCTGGGTCTAGGGGAGTTCTATGTTTAGCCTTTTGAGGCACTGCCACACTGCTTTCCATAGTGGTTGAACGAGTTTGCACTCCCACCAACAGTGTAGTAGTGATCCCTCCTGGCCACATCCCCTCCAGCATCTGTTGTTATTTGTTTTCCTGATCCTGGCCATTCTAACTAGAGTAAGGTGGAATCTTAGAGTTGTTTTGATTTGCATTTCTTTTATGACCAGAGATGTTGAGCATTTCTTCATGTGTCTATAGGCCATTCTTCTTTCTTCTTCAGAGAAGACTCTCTTTAAGTCTTTGGCCCATTTTTTAATGGGATGGTTGTTTCTTTGGAGATTAGTTTTGGAGTGATTCAATTTTTGGAGCTGTTGATATATTTTAGATATGAGGCCTTTGTCCGTTGTTTGGTTGGTGAAGATCTTCTCCCACTCTGTAGGCTTCCTAATTCATTTACTAGCTATGTCCTTTGCCATACAGAAGCTCTGCAGTTTAATGCAGTCCCACTTATCCAGCCTTTCTCTGATTTGTTGTGTTTCTTGGTCCTTTTTAAGAAAGATTCGACCTGTGCCAAGGAGGCCTAGTGTATCTCCTATTCCTTCTTGTAAAGTTTTCAGTGTGTCAGCTTTTACCTCCAGGTCTTTGATCCATTTGGAGTTAATTCTAGTGCAGGGTGACAACGAAGGATCCAACTTATTTTTCTGCAGGTGCTTAACCAGTTCTGCCAGCACCACTTGTTGAAGAGGCTGTCTTTCTTCCATTCTATTTTTTTGGCTCCCTTGTCAAAGATTAGGTGGCCATAGGTCTGTGGTTTCATATCTGGGTCCTCAGTTCTATTCCACTGGTCTTCAGGCCTGTTCTTGTGCCAGTACCAGGCTGTTTTGATTATTATAGCTCTGTAATAGAGTCTAAAGTTTGGTATTGAAATTCCTCATATGCTGTACTTTCTGCTAAGAAGTGTTTTTGCTATATGGGGTCTTTTATTATTCCATATGAAATTTTGGATTGCACTTCTATTTCTTTAAAGAATGCCATTGGGATATTGATGGGTATTGCGTTGAATTTGTAGATAGCCCTTGACAAGATTGTCATTTTCACGATGTTGATTCTTCCAATCCAGGAGCATGGAAGGTTTTTCCATTTTCTCAGTTCTGCTTTAATTTCAGGGTTTTAAAGTTTTTATCAAAATGGTCCTTTACATTCTTAGTTAATTCCTAGGTACTTTTTATTTTCTTTGAGGCTATTGCAAAAGGAGTTGCTTTCCTGATTGTTGCCTCATTCCTCTCACTGTTGGCATAGAGGGTTAATTTTATACCCTACTACCCTTCCAAAGTTTTGAATCAGCTCAAGGAGCTTGGGAGTGGAGTCTATAGTGTTCTTTAAATACAGAATCATGTCATCTGCAAAGAGGGAAAGTTTCACTTCCTCATTCCCTATTTGGATCCCCTTTATGCTTGCTTCTTGCCTTATTGCTCTGGCTAGAAATTCTAATACTATGTTAAAGAGGAGTGGAGAGAGTGGTCCAGCCCAGCTTTTTGCTGGCTATTTTGGAGATGGGATCTTAAGGGCTTGTCTACTCAGGTAGCTTAAAACCACAGTCCTAGAATTTCAGCATCCTAAGTAGCTAGGATTATAGGCATACGCCAGCAAGCTCAGCATTAGCAATTTAATTTTGTTTTTTCTATATTTTGAGTATTCAAAGCTGTATGTCCTTTATGTTTTATAATAAAATGTTGAGTATCTCATGTAATCTCATATAATTTGTTGACTATGGTACCATCGGTTTTAAGTCCTATGATATTGCCAGCTCACTGCTACAACCCAGCATCACCAGACAATACCACACTACAACACTGTATGGTAATACAGCACAAAGAATGAATAAGCCAAGTACTCTATGCTCTTTCTGTGAGAAAAGTCATTAAAAAAGTTTGGGGAAAAAAGGCAAGAAGGGTAGAAACACTCATTTATTAGATAAATCTTTGGGCTGCAAGCAATAAAAAAGTCAATCTAGGCCAGTGTAAGAAAGGAATTAAATTAGACTAATCTGATGCTAACGAAGAGAAGGAACTTGCTTTAGAAAAGATTTAAGTAAGGGCCGGGAGTTTGGCCTAGTGGTAGAGTGCTTGCCTAGCATGCACGAAGACCCAGGTTCGATTCCCAGGTACCACATATATAGAAAAAAAAAGCTGAGGCTCAAGTGGTAGAGAAAAATCCAAGGACAGTGCTCAGGCCTTGAGTTCAAGCCCAGGACTGGCAAAAAAAAAAAGAAAAGATTTAAGTAAGTAAACCCCATTTCTTCCCATTGTTTCCTCTGCCTTCCCTAACATTAATTCGCTACTGATCTCAGTTAGCTCCCAACCGTTTCCAGAGTGACATAGGTTCTCCTTCTACTCCCTGCAAGAACTGATTGCTCTGACTGATTTCTAAGACAAGGTCCTTAGATTCTTTCTGACTTTAGGAACTTTGGTCTATATCCATCCCCAGACAGACCCTTGTGTCTCGAGAAGCAAGTCATCTTGACTGTCTTTAGTCATAAGCTACCTCTTCTGAAGCTACAGATCCAGCCACCATATCCGCAAGTACTTTGATTTCCAAACAGAAATCACAGTTGATACCAATGTTCACCACAGTACATTACTTATGACAGATTATCACTAAATTGCCTTCCAAAAAGGGTATTAACCCTACCACCAATCATGTACGCAAACAGCTATTTCTTAACATTCTCGATCTTTTCTTTCATATTTTATTCATAGATACTTAATTTAATATCAATGGTTATCTTTTTGTGTGTTTGTTACCCTGGTATTTCTATTGCAAATTGTCCATTTATAGGCTCTTCTTGTATTTTTATTTTTGAAAGATGTGTAGCAGCTATGTGTATGCTCTACACAATAATCAGTCATCCATTAAATATGCTGCAAAGTTTTCTCAGAATATTACTCATCTTTTAGCTTTATCATGCCTTTTATTGTGTGGAGATAATTTTTAATTTTATGAGGTTTTATCTGTCAATCATCTTCTTTCATGGCTTCTGGTATTTATGTTTTATTAAAGGAAGCCTTTTCCATTCCTGGTTTTATAAAATAAAAAAAAAGAGTTTCAATATAGTCTTCAAACACTTTCAAGATTTTTTTTACATTCAACTCAATTCATCTGTATTTTTTTTTCTGGATGATATAAGATAGTGGTCTACTTTTTCTTTTTTTGGAATAAAACAATTTTGTTAGTGCTTTCATCATATAGGTTAAGCTCCCCAACTTGGATCTGAAATTCCACCTTTACCCATGGCAAAACATGGGTCTGTCCTGACCTCGTTATACTCAGCTGGTGTGCACTCCCATCTTCCATATTTTCTGATCATGCCTTTAGCATATGTCTTAATATCTCTAGAACATGAGCAAGAGCTAATTTATTAGAATGCCCTGAAAGAATCGCTAAGGTATGTTTAATTTTTCTCTAGCTCTTGAGGTTGAGATTTTAGCAAAACAGATTCTAGAACCCAGCTTCGTCCCTTTTGTTTCTTCTTTGTTTCTTACCTTGTTTACCTGAATGACCTTCACTCATCCTTTAGCATTCATCTCAGGCAAAAATCATTCACTAGAAGTCTTTCCTTGACCCCAGGTAAGCTGTCTACCTCTATGCTCCACTTTCACTATGTGCTGCTACTCCACAGAAGCTGTGTTTTAGAATCTGTTGGAAGAAGTCTCTGTGTATCTACTTACTGTATTTTAACCTGTTTAATTGTATTTAAACACCAACTGATGTATACTCCCTCACTGATGTTGTTAAAATTTGGATATATTCTTTTCTGAGTTTAGAATAATTTAGTTTCATAACTTGTAATATTCTTTCCCCAAGCAAAACCTTAATAAAATTAAAATAATACTAGAGGCAGTGTAGTTACCAAAACTCAGGTATAAACTTAGAAGTGTAGGTGAAAATGCCTGTCAAAGTGTCTAGAAAAGCAGCCCAAATGACTCGTAATCAGCCCTCAGTATACTGTGTGCTGGACAGGAATTGCAAATTCAGCAAGAGACATGGCCTCAGCAAATCAGGGAGTCCACATGCTACAAAATGAGACCAAACATTCACCAGAGTAATCACATAAAAATGGTACATATGAATATGTGGCAGTCAGAACAGTACACAGAACACTCAATACTAAGGGACTCATGAGTGCACTGTAAGAGCAGTTACAAAACCCTGTAAATGCCAGGTGCTGGTGGCTCACGCCTGAGACATCCTCGCTACTCAAGAGGCTGACATCTGAGGATTGTGGTCCAAACCAACTCCGGGCAGGAAAGTCTGTGAGACTCTTTCCTCCAATGAACCACCAGAAAACTGGAGGTGGAGCTGTGGCTCCAAGTGGTAGAGCACCAACCTTTAGCAAAAGAGCTCAGGGACAGTGCCCAGATGCTGAATTCAAGCCCCACAACCAACACAAATAAGCTAGTTAAATTCAGTCCTGAAAGCACTATTACTAGAGCTCCACAGGCATGGGAAAGTAAATTAAGTTCTTCAGGGTGTGGGGACTGGGAGTGTGGCCTAGTGGTAGAATGTTATTTTAGCATGCACAAAGCCCTGTGTTTGATTCCTCAGTATCACATACACAGAAAAAGCTGAGAGTGGTGCTGTTGCTGAAGTGGTAGAGTGATAGCCTTGAGAAAGCCCCAAGACAGTGCCCAGGCCCTGAGTTCAAGTCCCAGGTCTGGCAAAAAAAAAAGATGGTGTATTTGACATGTGAAATTTTTATGTTTGATGATGTATATGGTTTGGTATTTTATCTGTACAGCATTTCTAGCATCTGGGGTTTTATTATAAGAATGATTTTCCAGAATAACGTATGTTGCTGGAATCAGAGCTACAGTTATAGTTTAAATGACTACATTACAAAGGTGAAATTAATTGTTCTCTTGCTAATGAATTACTGTTTCCTTAATTACGTCTTTCTCGTCCATAGGCAATATACTACAGTATCTCCAATCTGAAAATCAATTCCATTAGCTCCCATGTCATTTGTACTTTTCTTAGATCTTTTCTAAAATTTTTGTTCCAAGCAGATGGACCCATCTTTAGCTACCCTTGCAATTGAGAAGTATTCTTGGCTAAATAATTTGGTTGTATGTTCTCCATTGAAAAGCTTACCACCTGGTCTAGGGCTGATGTAGAGCATAGAGAACAAGTCCTTTCCTTCAAGGTAGGATCAAATGTGTAGTGCAATTCACACTCCAGAGCCCCCATCTGAGTACTCCATCTGAGACCACACCCTTCAGAGACAATTTCTCCTCTTCCTGCTTCTTCCACTGCTCCATCCCAAGACAGTCCTTGTGTAAAGCGCATGCAGCCATACCTCTGCTTTATAGAGACCTAGCCCAGTATCTGCTAGAAACTATGCTATTTGCTACAGCACAGCTTCCTGAATAGTCATCAAAACTTGCTATCTCAGGTTCCTCTATTTCTTTTTCTTTTTTTTGGGGGGGGGAGGCAGTCCTGGGGACTGAACTCAGGGCCTGAGCCCTGTCCTTAGGCTTTCCTCAAGACTAGTACTCTACCACTTAAGCCACAGCACCACTTCCAGCTTTTCTATGTATATGTACCAAGGAATCGAACTCAGGTCTTTGTGCATACTAGGCAAGTACTCTACCACTAGGCCAAATTCCCAGCTCTCAGGTTCCTCTATTTCTATCCTCTCTTGAACCTGTTCCAAAAGCTTTTCATGTCTACTACTCCACCAAGATAGTTCTTGACTAAATCCCCACATTCCTAGCCTTAAGTGTCAGTGTTCATTTCTCATGAATAACTATTTACACTGGCATACTTGATTACTCCCTCTTGAGGACACTATCTTCTTTCTCACCTAGGACCATAACTCTAGATCTCCTCTCTCACTTCTCTTTTGCTACTTCTTCCTAATCTCTAAATTTGGGGTTTTCTCAGGTTTGATTCCTGGACGTCTACTTTTTCATCCACACTCCCTGGATGGTAAACTGTCTTAATGTCATAAGTAGCAGTCCCAAACAAGTATAACTAACCCTAGTTTCTCTCCAAATCACAGAACTAAATATCCACCTGACTATTTAGTGCATTCTTTTAATATATTCAAAGCTACCTTCACAACACATGGCCCACACTAGGTCCAAATATGCTTTCTTTCCCATATCTTCTACTGTTTGTTCTTTCTTTCTTTCTCTTTCCTTCCTTCCACCCTTCCTCCCTTCCTATCCCTCCTTTCTTCCTTCCTCTTTCCTCCCTCCCTCCTGCCCCCTTTTCTTTCTTTCTTTCTGCCACTCCTGGGGCTTAAACTTGGGGCCTAGGCACTGTTCCTGAGCTTTTCTGCTCAAGGCTACTGTTCTGCCACTTGGGCCATAGCTCCATTTTCAGCTTTTTGGTGGTTAATTAATGATGAGTGCCATAGAATTTCCTACTGAATTCAAACTGCAATTCTCTCAGCTCCTAAGCACCTAGGATTATAGCCACAGATGCCACTAGCATCCAGTCTTTAGTTTTTTCCTTTCAGTCATTCCTTCTCAACCCATGAATCAGATCGTTTATTTTTCTTCCTCTTCCTCTTATCTTCTATATATAGAATGTGTTGAGAAATGTGATCAACTCTACCTTTAAAGAAATTCAAATTAACCCTTCTCCATGTGCGAATGAACTAATTGCTTAGTGTGATGAACTGCTCTCAACTTAGCCCAAACCATCATCACTAAATAATTAAAGCAGTATGCTAAGAGTCCCCTTGCCTCTGCCTTTGTATCTGTTTACCTGTTGATCACAGAATACTCCCAGTGGCCTTTACATCATTTCTGTGTGAACTCCCCTCTAATAACTTAGGGCAGTGACTAAGAACATAGATCTGTGTGTCAAGTCCCAACGTACCAAGCTATTATGGCCCCATCTTTCACCAACAAAATGAAGATGATAATAATAACTATCTCTCAGGATTTTTATGCAGATTAAAAGTGATTGTATAGCATGCACACACATATTTTGTGCAAAGTGGTTGCTTATTTGACACAACAGCAACCACACTTGCTTAGAAATGTGAGCACTCTTGTCTCAGCACTCTTTTAGCCAACTGGGCTGGCTCACTTTGTGGGGCAGAGCTGAACAATAAATATTTCAATCCCTCTTCATCTCTGTTATTTCTCCAAATATATGCACTGAATTTCTTTCACTTCCTTTCTGGCTTCTGTACAAAACATGCTTTATCCAGAAACTTTCACTAAGCATGAATAAAAAACAACCCTTGTCCCTGACATTCCTTTTTCACCTTGTCCTTCTTCACCTTTCCTCAAAACTGCTCATTTTCTAGCATATTAGGAATTCATTTGTCCTTTTATTTTTTGTTTCATCCAACTATCCCAAAGCTCTTTATCTCATTCATTTTGTTCACAGCTCTATACTGAGTGCCTATAACAGTGCCTATTATTGAGCAGGAAATAAAGATTTGCTCATAAATGAGTGAACATAAAGATAATAAGGAAGCTCTTGACATATTTCACCAAGCCATGAAGGTGACATGATTAGTTGAGGGAATAAGAGTTGAAGTAGCATAACCAAATAGACCAGTACAAAACATCAACAATGTGGCATATCAACCATATGAGAAAAGACACTGGAAAGAGTATTTTGAGGTAATAGTAAAGATTAAAGACTGCATAGAATGGCAATGTCCAAAAGCAGGAAAGAAAACCCAAAAGGAGAAATCAGTTTGAGGAAGAATATAACAAATATAAAGTTATAAGAAGGCAAACCTCAATGTGGCAGCTGGAGTTTGGGCTTTATTATTGAGAAAAATCAGAACTGTAACTGTGGTTTTGAAAGTCACTGGGAAAGACGGTCACTCAAAACTGTAAAAAAACATGATGCAGCCTAAGGGAAGAAGATGATCAAGAGAGAGAAAGAAGACCGGAGGGGACATCCAACATCACAGGACTGTAGATAAAAGAAAAAAAGAGGGAAAGAGACTGGTAGAAAGGAAAGCAGTAAGAACAAGAATGTCTTTTAAAATACAAAAATAGAGTAAAACAACAGTAACTGCTGAAATCATATAAATTATTTGAACTAGAAAGTTTTCAAGACTGCCGAAAGTCACTAAGATAGAAGCCATGGGACCTAAGGATTTCATACCTCCTGACAAGGCTGGGCAAAGGCAATGCTTCTGCCTGCTGCTGTGGAACTGAGGAAGTCTTTGGGGCTTTTTCCTATCTTACAATTGGGTTCAGGCTCTAATGCCTTTTCTAAGATCCACAGGACTTCTGTACATTTGATACAGCCAGCTATATTTTTATTATCTCATCATCCTTTGCCTTGGTGTTCAAGACTTTTTTTCCCCTAATAAGGTTCTAAATATTTTTTACAAAGCCCCATTTCTTTAACTTTTCTTTGCTCCAAGAACTTATTCTGTGCTCACTATTTTCTTATGACTTTTGTCATAAGACAAATGTCATATGACTTTTGTTTTCGCATATTATCAGCAGTACCTTTAGAATGAAACAACCTTCCTCCCTTCTCCAGCTTTTGGTTTAAGCAATTATCTTCCCCTCCCCACTCAGGTCTCCAGGAATAAGTAATTCATGGTATCGAAGTACCCACATATTTTGTACCTAAAATGTTACCTTAAGCAGTGATGGAAATGGCAATTATTCACTCTGGAATGCCTGTCAAAGTGACTGTTAAATCATTGCTATAGTGTTAAATTGGACTAGGAAGTGTCTCCCATTTCTACTATTGATCTTATGGGTGAATTACTCTCAAAAAACTTCTCAATGTGCTATTGGCTAATTCACTGCCAGTGCAATATATATTAAGTTGAGTGTAAATAACATACATCTTATTTGTAATGTGTTTTAGATGCACAAATTTGAGATTTATAACAACACTCACAAGTAATGTAATATAGATGAAAAATACAATTTCCCATGCAATATCCAGTGTTCATAAATATGCCATCTTAGAAATTACAAGACACAAGGTACAAAGTAAGGAAATCAACAGACTTTGGAAACAGTATGTTTCCAGGGACAAAGGTCTATCCTATGTGGCCATAAACACACTTCTGTCTTAGTAAAGGAAGGTGCACTATGTAGAAACAATGATGAATCACTTACATAACTTGTGTTTTAACCCCTAGGTGTCAGGTGGTAGTAGACCTCTACAGTGGCCAACCCACATCCTGTCATACTGATAAGCGGTGAGGAAGGGCTGTCACCATCACAGTAGGTGGCAAAGGGAAACAGGTCTTGCCAGCACTGTCCTCCTAACCATTAGAACACGGTCAGTTAACTTCTGAAATGGACTTCACTGAGATTCATATACACATACTCTGTAGAAATACATACGCATGTGATTTTTTTGGCTGGGATATTATTACTTCAGTCAGTCATTCCACACATTTATCGGGCACTTACTCATGCTAGGCACCCTGACCAACTCTAGAACATCAATGAGCAAGCCTGTCAAAGGCGCTGCTGTTACCAGGCTTACAGTGCAGACTGACTGAGAAAATACAAGTGGCTCTGCATGCCTTATGTAAAATTACATTAAGAGATTCAAGATTATGAAATAAAAGAACATGAAATTTTAAAATGAACCTTACAACGCAAGCAAAAACACTGTATGTAAAAAAAATCTATATGTAGTCAGACAAACAAAGTCCTAACTATACATCTCTTGAACCACTGGGTGAATTTAAAACAAAGCAAAAAAAAAAAAGGATATTACTATAGTAAATCAACTGAATTTCATGCAAGAGTGCCAGATAATTTAAAGAATTTTAACATGACTTTTTAACAGAAGAATCAAAAACGTAAAAAAATTAGAAATAAATTTAATTTTAAATGAAGTAATACTTTTCCACTTAAAATCCATAAAACTTTGTGCAAAACATGTTTAATCTAAATGAATAGAGAAATACATCATATTCAGAGGCATGCAAGACTCTAGATAAGCACTCTCTACAGAGGGGACTCCTAGTTAGTGGTGTAGGAGCCCCGCTGCTTGCCACCTGTATTTCAGCACGTACACACTCAGTGACAAAGCAGTCCAGAGCCAGAGGGTGCCTGGTCCCTCCCACTTGGAGTAGGAGTTCCCGGAT
Organism: Megascapheus bottae; assembly: GCF_031878675.1. NCBI lineage: Eukaryota > Metazoa > Chordata > Mammalia > Rodentia > Geomyidae > Megascapheus > Megascapheus bottae. The sequence goes on from NC_143510.1 coordinate 41,647,589, forward strand.
ACTCCAGGCAAGCAGGGCGTGTCTCAGGACACCATTGGCTGGCAGTCGCATTCTGGGATGTCCCTATTTGATGACGTGGTGGCCACCACTCAATCTGTATTTAGCGAGCGTGTTTTCTAAAATAAAGTTAGATCTGCACCAAGAGTCTGGTCTCCAGAGTCTGTGTTGCCAGGATTATTCATGGGCTCCATCGCCATCTTAACTCTCCTCCTAGACATCCAAGAAGGACCCCAACAACTGATGCCCAACGTGGGGCATGACTAGCGGGTAAGTGGACCTCTTCAAGCAATTATGTGGAAAGGGATCTTGGAGAGCAGGCATCTTCACTTTTCTGATAGAAAGCTTGAGCAATTTTATGAAACTGTTCTGTCTCTCTGTCTGTGGGGGATTGCAGGCAGGATACGGGATGAGTTCACGTGGGAAATGGTAGCCCAGCAGGGTCACAAAGAGGAGCACATTGGTGATTTTCTGAGTTGCCTCCGGGGTTCACCCACCTTGGCTTTGGCCCCGGTTGCCGAGACGGGGGAAGAGGGGGGCCTGGAAGAATTCTCCGCTGCTCCTGTAAATAAAGGCACAGCCTCACGCACGATGGCTGTGGCACCTGTAGATAAGGGACTGACCACCAACCCTTGCCAACCCGCCCCTGTAGATAAAGGCACGGGCCAGCAAATTTATCCATCTCTGATTGATCTCAAGCTCAAAAAGGAAAGCAGACTTCCCCCACATCCTGGCGGGTCCTTCATGGAGGTTCCCTTATGCCCCTGGGCCTCCTCAGGAATCCTGGGGTGGGGCGCCCTTCCCTCAGTAATCCTCTCCCATGCTTCCTTTACTTGAGGCCAAGTTGAACCCTCAACATGGCCTTCTGTAAGCATTCTCAGTAATTGTTGCTCCCCAGGTATGCTTTACCCTCAGTCAGACAGCAATCCGCCCCAGTGGATCTAGGAACCACACAACCTAGAACCACTTCAATACCAGAAGGCAGGTTACTTTCAGGGATATGTTTCTTATGATGTAAATCCACCTTTTATAAAGTTGAGGTCAGGGGCAACACCAATGCCTCACATGGAATTCTGATCTCCCAGGCCTTAATAGATACTGGAGCTAATAAGAACTTGCCTTAGGAAGCAAGAAATTCCCATCTCCTACAAACTCCACTGCAGGCCCCGGCTCTAGGGCTTGGGCAGCCTAGCAGCATTTACTCAAGGGCACACCCTCTGCCCTGACAAGAGCCAATGGTCTTAGAAGACGTGCCCAATAATCTCTTGGGAGAAACATTTTACAAAATATGGATGTTGCAGCATTCTACGACGATTGCATTATCCATGAGAGAATTGGCATAAAACTGCTCCCCCAATCTAGGGGCCACAGTCTCCCATCGTTTCCATTTCCCCCTCAGTTAACTTGGAAATCACATGACTCCCTATGGGTGGAGCAGTGGCCTATTGACAGGAAAAACAACTGGAGCTACTACAATTAATACAGGAACAGCTTCAGAATTCCCCATTTTTGTTATCAAAAGGGCCAGGCACAAAGGACATAGCTAGTAAATTAATTAAGAAGCCTACAGAGTGGGAGAAGATCTTCACCAACCAAACAACGGACAAAGGCCTCATATCTAAAATATATCAACAACTCAAAAAATTGAATCACTCCAAAACTAACCTCCAAAGTAACAACCATCCCATTAAAAGATGGGCCAAAGACTTAAAGAGAGTCTTCTCTGAAGAAGAAAGAAGAATGGCCTATAGACACATGAAGAAATGCTCAACATCTCTGGTCATAAAAGAAATGCAAATCAAAACAACTCTAAGATTCCACCTCACTCCAGTTAGAATGGCCAGGATCAGGAAAACGAATGACAACAGATGCTGGAGGGGATGTGGCCAGGAGGGATCACTACTACACTGTTGGTGGGAGTGCAAACTCGTTCAACCACTATGGAAAGCAGTGTGGCAGTGCCTCAAAAGGCTAAACATAGAACTCCCCTATGACCCAGCAATTCCACTACTTGGCATTTACCCAACCATCCAGAAACAAGGACATACTAAACCCACTAGCACAGCAATGTTCATTGCAGCACTATTCACCATAGCAAAGATATGGAACCAACCTAGTTGTCCCTCAGTTGATGAGTGGATTAACAAGTTGTGGTATTTGTACACAATGGAATTCTATGCTGCTGTCAGAAAGAATGACATCGCCCCATTTGTTAGGAAATGGAAAGACTTAGAAAAAATCATATTAAGTGAAGTAAGCCAGACTCAAAGGAACTTAGGCTCAATGGTTTCCCTCATTTGTCATAATCAGTAGAAACCTTGGGCTCTACTAGCAGAGATCTGCAATAGAGCAAAATCTTGATACATAAGGACATATAATGTGAAGCTAATTGAAAGGACCTCCAGGATAGTGAAACAAAAGCCATATAATGAATGATTGTTGTCCTTAATGTACTATGTTGTCTCTCATCTCCTTTGCTGTCCCTTGGTTATCTCATATTGGTATAGTATCTCACTTTGTTATCTGATATATTGAATTTATTTGTATTTGGATATTTGAAATTTGATAGGGAAGGGGGGAAAACCAAGACGGGTGGGTAGTGTGGGGGGGGAGGGAAATGGGTACCAAGACATGTGAAAGGGTATCAATGTATGTGAATTAATGCACCTTCTATCTGGCAAATATCATGTAACCCCTTTACTAATTACAATTAAAAAAATGCAAAAAAATAAATAAATAAACCTTGTCAAACTAAAAAAAAAAAAAAAAAAAAGGGCCAGGCAAATTCAGGTTTCAAATACAGGTTTCTTCATGATTTCCCCGCAGTAAATACGCCCATGGGGGCCACCCAACCATGGTTCCCAAGTCTTTCATCAATTCCTAATAATTTGTATATTTGTGCTATTGAGATAAAGGATTTCTTTTTTTCTATAAGCAGTGTTCTTCCTTTACCGCCTCTCCTAAACCCTTTTCAGACAAGATGACCAGGTTAAAAGCAAAAGCCTCCAGAGGTAAGTAGAAGTCAGTTGACCCCCCTGTATGTCTGTATTTTTTTTTCTAAAAGTGCACTGTGGGCCTAAAACAGAGTGGAAAAGCTAGCTGGACGCAGCAAGCTCTCTAAGGCTTGGGTCATCAAGGGATGCCTTGACCCCCTCCTAGGGTTCTTGTGGATAATGTCTGAGAGTGAGAGGACGTGTGGGTCCGAGTCCCACTGGTAAGACACGTCTAAATCTAAATAAGCTGTTTTGTGAGAATATTCATCTGAGTTCATGTTTTTGTGTTAAGTGTATCTGACCCAGCCCAATTTTCTTGTTTTGTTTTCCCTCTTGCTGAGAATGGCCTCCGCCGGTCAGCTACCAGGAAATGGAGATCTCCACTGGGGAGGTGCCCCATGAGTTCAGGGCTCCATGGTCTTTCCATCACTCTGACAGCTTAAGGCGAAGCATGCCATCAGAAGTTTTGGGGTTACTTAAAAGTCTCTGCTTCTCTGTCTTGTCCATGTTACATGTTTTTTTCTTGGGTATTTTCTCTTGTCCGGTTTTGTCTTTGAAATTGGTACCAGTCCTAAACATGGATCCTTGTGGTTTTGTGTGTGTGTGCGTGTGCATCTTTTTTATCTATTTGAATCTCTTGAAAACTTCAGAAAATGTACGGCTGATAATTTTGCGTGCTTTTAGATGTTTGAGTGTGAATGTGTGTGAGCAAACATGTTTAAGATTATGCTTGTAAACAAGTATACAAGTTTATACTTGAAACTAACATACAAAAAGGGGTAGTTGGTTAAATCTAAGTCTAAACTCCAAGCAAAGCCAAATGCCTTGAAGGATTATTGTATTGTTTTAAAGAGGAACTACTTATGCCATTACCAAGCTGTTTTGGTCACTGTAGCGCTATAATAGAGTCTGAAGTTTGGTACTGAAATTCCTCCTGTACTGTTCTTTCTGCTAAAAAGTGTTTTTGCTATACAGGGTCTTTTATTGCTCCATATGAAATTTTGGATTGTTTCTTCAATTTCTTTAAAGAACGACATTGAGATATTGATGGATATTGCGTTGAATTTGTAGATAGCCCTTGGCAAGATTGCCATTTTCACAATGTTGATTCTTCCAATCCAGGAGCATGGGAGGTTTTTCCATTTCCTCAGTCCTGCTTTAATTTCCTTTTTCAGGGTTTTAAAGTTTTCATCAAAAAGGTCCTGTACATTCCTAGTTAATTCCTAGGTACAAAAAAAGTCCATGAGACTCTTATCTCCAATTAACCACCAGAAAACCGGAAGTGACACTGTGGCTCAAGTAGTACAGCAATAGCTTTGAGCTGAAGAGCTCAGGAAAAGCATTCAGACTCAAAACAAAGAAAAAAACAAAAAACAAAAAACAAAAAAGTAAAAGAAAAAGAAAGCTATTGACCTGACACTATTACAATGATACATAAAATAATTGTGATACCTCTGTACATCACTTTTAAAATAACAATAATGTAAAACTTCTAAAAATACAGGCTTTCTTCTTGCTAAGCAATTACTGTACTACTAAGCTATAACTCCAAGAACAAATACTAAAATTCCATGCAAAAAGTAGTGTGGCACATTGTCTTTAACTTGACACCTAGAATGAATATACACATTAGTGAATTCTTTGTGAAGGGAAAAATTGCCAACCCCGCCCCCCCAAAAAAGAGGAACTACTTTAAAATCTAGTATTGTAATGTGTAGAGCTGTTTACATTGTAAACATTGTATTCTGTTTAGCAAAAAGGCATCAGGGAGCTTGGAATTTATTTCCTTGAGTTTAAATTGGGAGATAAGTACCAGAAATTTAAATGTGAATTTATCAGTTTCAAAAAATCTGATGGTAAAGTGAGTGATGTGATTAGTATTTCTTAACTTGCCCCCTAAAATGTATTAAATTGGGGAAAAGGTTTTAAAAAGAGTAAAAAGGAAATTAGGGCTAACAAAATGATTGTTTAATTGCTATTTCAGTTCACCCTTGTAAGTTTGTTTGTAAGAGTCTCCAGCAGTTCACCCTTGTAAGTTTGTTTGTAACAGTTTCCAGCAGCCCCACAGAAAAGAATAGCAGATCCTTTTTCAGATGTAAATTTGGCCCTTAACCAAGTTCCATGTAAGATCATGCTTAGAGAATTGTTCATAAGCATGCCTTACTAATGCCTGTGTTATTGGGCAGGAACTTGTCAGTATAATAGTGGGTAGATAAAACCCAAGGTTGTCAAAATTATGGGTAGTTTACAATCCTAATTTTGCTTTAAACCCTAACTGAGCAGATTTTGGGTTGACACCAGCCACAAATTCGGGAAAGAATCTTGTGAACCTGAGGCTGTGTGCCTATCAATCTGTAAAATAGGCTAAGCTTTTTGGGTCCCTGGCCAAGTTTAGAGACAACGCCCCTGAGTCAGATTGATGAAGTTACAAAAGATGGATCTTCACCTAGATTCCACTCCTGGGACTTTAGCTAGCCCACTCTTGGCCATAGGCCCCTGTAAAAAAAACAAATATAAATGGGAGGATACAGGTACCTAAGGCATTAGGCCTCAAGATAAGCTTGCTGATGCTTTATTTACATTGAACTTTTAAATTTCAAATCTAAAGGATTTTCCCCTGCTTATAAGAATGGGGGCACCATGCTACCTCACCCAACCCCCGTGCCCCTTGTCCGAACACCTGGCAGGAGCCGGCCCTTCTGTTAACAATGGAGTGAGGGTTTGACTCATGTGTGCCATTATAATGAGACTCAGACTGGGAACCCTATGAGGTTGGCCCTGGCCCTCACCAGGATGTACAGGTGTAGACAAGAGAATAGAAGGGTTTCCTTTGTGGACATTGGCCATCTCCCCTACTTAAAATCTCCATTTGGGTCTGCCAACCCAGGTGAATTGCCTGAAGAGCTAGGCCGGTAGTCAGTGATGGGTAAGATCCCCAGAGGGGGACAACCTAAGACAGGCACACTCTCGAGTAAGGCAAGCACCTGCTAATGAAATAAATAAGGGAGAGATGTGGGGCACGTCACATCAGGGAAATGGAAACCTATGCTGTAAAATGGGCCTAACTCGTGACCCAGTGCTCACCTCCTGGTCTTGGAACCGCACCTGGCTGAGATGGTGCCTGCCACCCAATCAGAGGGCATGGCTATGGTTTGTGACGCAAAATAAGGCCACTTGGGGATAGGCCCCAAACCCTTCTGCCCTCTCGGGCAGCACATGATCTCCCTTCTTTGCATAACTGCCAACTTTTAAGTTTCAGGAGCAGGCAATCTACAAGTTCCTGCCACCACAAAATGGCCTCTCAGTGACACCGCCGTCGCCAGCTGACCTGAGTCCTGCCTCCACCTTTGCGACCTCACCAGTATGGCCCAGGACACCAACCTATCCAGAAAAACCACCCTGGATGACTGCTCTGCTGGATATGGATGCCACAGACACTGCCTCCACACTCTCGTCAAAGCTACCTTATCCTATCTCTACCCCGACATGGGAACCAGAGGGAACAGAAACTGTGGAGGCCTAATAAACTTGACTCCCAAGCAGGAGACCATGATATGATTATGAACCATTATCTTCCCTCAAACATGCTGGGGAGGACATGGGGGCTGTGATTCCCGTTTACCCCAATCCCATCTGAAACCCACCTAGCCCTAGTTCTCTTTGACCCACCAAGCTCATTTCCACAGCAGCCGGACTCATGTTTGCTTTAACTAAGTTGGTTGAGTTTATCCAGGCTTGCCTGGATGCCATCTAGCCAATGTCTTTGTGCACCACTTGGACCATCCTACATTCCATTATGAGTGTCCATAAATAAAGAAAAAGGGGGAACTGTGGGGCCCCTAGCTAGTGGTGCAGGAGCCCCACTGCTTGCCACCTGTACTTCAGCACGTACACACTCAATGACACAAGCAGTCCTGAGCCAGAGGGCACCTGGCCTCTCCCGCCTGGAGTAGGAGTTCCCAGATACTCCAGGAGAGCAGGGCGCGTCTCAGGACACCATTGGCTGGCGGTCCCATTCTGGAATGTCCCTATTTGATGACATGGTGGCCACCGCTTGATCTGTATTTAGCAAGCGCGTTTTGTAACGTAAAGTTAGATCTGCACCTACTCTGGTCTCCCAAGTCTGTGTTCCTGGGATTATTCGTGGGCTCTGTCACCACCTTACCCCACCCTAGACATCTGAGAAGGACCCCAACACTCTACCATTAGGCCAAACTCCATGTATGAGTCTAGCATATTGTTCTTAATATTATGGTCTCCAGTTCCATTCATTTTCTTTTTTTTTTAACCTTGTATTTTTATTATCTTTAAGTAGTTACAGGAAGGGGTTACCATTCAACATATCAGTTTATGAGTACAAAACATCTTGATCAAAATCAGCCCTTTCATAGTTCTCTCCCCCACCTCCATCCTTCAAACCCCACCCATTCCCTCAATTTCCCTCATTTCATAGACCATGCATTGAATATTATAACTGAATTCTCCCTCCTCCTCTCTTCATTCATCTACTTCCATCCATTTTCCTACAAATAGCATAACTTTGTTCTTTGTGTAGCTGAGTAAAACTCTACTGTACATATACCATATTTTCTTTTTCCACTCATGTTGGACATGGCTATTGTAAAGACACACAATAAAAATATGTGTACTATGACACACAAACCCTCAGCTTAATTTTAATTATGTTCTCAAATCTATGTGCCAGTGATTGTACATGGAGGATCCCTTCTTAAATACTTGTCTTTTAAACATGACATTTGAAATACAATGTAAAAATCAATGTTAATAAAATCTTTAATATATATATATATGTATATATATATATATATATATATATATATATATGTGCAGGTGTCTCTATTGCATGCTTAGATTTCTTCAGGTATATAGCCTAAGAGTGTTACAACAGGATCATATAGTAATTATTCTTTTAGTTTTATGTAAATCTTCAATATTTATTTACATGGTGATTACCCTAATTTACATCTTCACCAACAGTCTATATGATTCCTCTTTCTCCATCTTCCCACACATTGGTTATTTTTTTGGATGACAGATGACAGCCCTATGACTGAGGTGAAATGGAATCTCATACCATTTTGATTTGCATTTGCCTGATAGCTAAAAGTGCTGAATACTTTTCCATGTAACTACTGGCACTTGTTCTTCTTTTCAAAATTTCCTGTTGTATAATTTATCCATTTATTAATTGAATTATTTGTTCTTTGAGTGTTTAATTTTCTGTGTTCTGGATATAAAGCTCTTATTAGATGAATAGCTAGCAAAAGTTTTTCTCCCATTCTGTAGGCTGTGTATTCACTCTGGTCATTGTTTCTTTTAACATACTGAAAGCTTTAACTTTTGTGTTTATTTTTGTTTTTTTCTTAAGAAGAAATTTTAATTTAATGAAACCCCATTTGTGATTCTTGCTCTTATTTCCTGAGCTATTAAAGTCTTATTAACTAAGTCATTTATATTACTATATCATCAAGTGTTTTCCTATGTTTCCCTCTAGTGTGCATAGATTCAGGTATGGCAGTAAGATTTTTATACTTGACTTTGTACAGGGTAAATGATGGGGATCTTGTTTCAGTCCTCTATACACATCAATATCTAAGTTTCTTAACACCATTTTTTAAAGAGTCTGTTTTTCATCCAATGTATGCTTTTTGGCAGTTTTGTTGAGAATAAGGTTCCAAAAACTGTAACCACATCATTTCTATGTCCTCTATTCTATTCTGTTGATCTAAATATCTGTGTTTGAGTCAGTATCATGCAGTGGCTCTGTAGTATAATTTGAACTAAGGTATTATAATAGCTCCAGCAATGTTTTTTGCTGATGAGTGCCTCAGCAATTCTTGTCTTTTGTGCTTCCTTTTTTAAAAAAATCTGTGTAGCATGTCATTATTGTTCTGCCAATCCAGGAACATGAAAATTCTGTTCATCTTCTAGTGTCTTTTTCAGTTTACTTCTCTGGCACTTTACAGTTTTCACTGTAGAAGTCTTTCACATCCTTGATTAGGTTTACTACTAAGGTTTTTGTTTTTTTTTTTTTGTTTTGTTTTGTTTTTGAGGCTATTGTGAATTCAGCTGTTTCCTTAATTTCTTTCTTAACAAGGCCATTATTGGAGAATAAAAATGCTGATTTGGGGACTAGGAATTTTGCCTAGTGGTGGAGTACTTGCCTAGCAAGTACCACATACATAGAAAAAAGCTGGAAGTGGTGCTGAAGCTCAAGTGGTAGAGCTCTACACTTGAGAAAGTCTAAAGACAGTGCTCAGGCCTTGAGCTCCAACCTAGTACTGGCAAAAAAAAAATGCTACTGATTTTTACAGTTTTTAATGATCAGAATGTAAAAATGCTATTTGGCTGGATTTAGAAGGTCTATGAATCTTCTGATAGAAGTTTTAGGATCTTATAAACATATATTCTATGAATAGGCAGATTTTGGTCTTTGCCTTCCCTGATAACTCTTTTTGTTTATTTTGCTTTATTACTTTGGTTAGATTTCCAAGTACCATAATAAATTAAGACCCGTAAGAGTATTAAAGCCAGCAAAAGTATAGAACCTTGTCTTGTTCCTGAGTTTACCAGAAATTTTTTCCAACTTTTTTCCTATAGTTCAGTCATATATGTCCTTTATTATGTTGAAGTAAAAGAATTCCTATTTCTTTGAAAGCTCTTATTAATGAAGGATGGATGAATCTTTCCAAAGGCTTTTTATGCATGTAGTAAGGTGACTATATGACTTTTATAATTGATTTTATTTATATGTTGTACTATGCTTATTGACTTTTTGTATTCTTACATTCCTAGAACAAAATTTAACCATGTGTTAGAAAATTTTAATATGTTGTGAAAAACATTGCAAGCTTTATATATACAGTAAGTACTTAATATCCAAAATACACGATGACCACAAATAACTCCACAGCAAAAAAAAATGAAACCAATTAAAAAATGGGCAAAGGATCTAAATAGACATTTGTCAAAAGAAGACCTACAAATGACCGACATATATATATATATATAAACATATTCAATGCTGTTATTTAAAATGTAAATTAAAACAATGAAATAACCTCTCAAAGTTATCAGAATGACTTTTATCAAAATGGTGAAAGATGACAAGTGCCAATCAGAATGGCCAATGGACAGAAAATCTCAGCAAAAGTTTACCTGAACTATATTGTACTGTGTGGTGAATATAGTTAATAATAGCATATTATTCAAAATTGCTAAGAAGATAAATTTTAAGATAGGTACTGATGGCTCATGTCTATGATCCTAGCTACTCAGATAGCTGAGCTGTGTGAATCAAAGTTGAAAACCAGCCCCAAGAGCTAATTCTGTAAGACTCTTACTTCCAATTAACCAGCAAAAAGCTGGAAGTGGAACTATGGCTCATATGGTAGAGTACCAGCCCTGAGTGGATAAGCCATGCAAGAGTTCAAGGCCCCCAAGTTCAAGCCCCAGAACAAGCACACACATAAAAAAGTAAATTATAATGCTCTCATTGCAAAAAGTAAAAAAAAAAATGAGATGATGAATATGTAAATTAGGTTGATATAATTATTTCACACTGTATTAATGAATCATAATACTACTTTGTACCTCATAATTATAAAGTCATAATTTGCAATAAAATGTATGTTTTAGAAGTTATCAATGGTTATATGCAATAGCATGAGTGTCTCTCATAGCACATTGTCCATAGAATAAAGCCTTTATATGATTCTATTTCTATAAAATTAGGAGATCTAAAGTGTAGCCATTGAGATTAAACTAGAGCTTCTGAACAGGGAAGAGGTACAAGAAATGATACAAAAGGAACAAGAGGTTTATCTTGTGATTGTGTGTTCTTAATGTAGTTATTTCTTTTCTCTGATGAATGTAACTGTAACCCCTCTATACATTACCCTGAAAATAAAATAAAAAATAATAATAAAAAGATTTTTAAAAATGCAACTATGACCAGGTTGGTGTAGGAAGTAATACCATGATTATGCATTCATTTTTGTAAGTTAGCAAGCTGTACACTTTAGATTTTACACTACCTGGTTTGTATATTTCAACAATAAAAATGTGAAATAATTGCTATGTTTAGGTTTTTTTAGTGGTACATAAAATACTGAGACTAAATGAAATGAGCTCTAGAATATGGAAACAAGAAGTTTATCTTGTGTGATTGTTGTTCTTAATACTGTTATTTCTCTTCTATTTTTTACCCTTATTGTTAATCTCATGTTGTTACTGTATCTGACTTTGTTATCTGGTATATTGTATATATGTTTATTTATTTATTTGAAAGAGGGAAGGGAAGGGGGAAAAAAACAAGGTGACTGGGAGGTGGTAAAGGGAGGGAATCGGGGACAAAAACATGAGAAGGAGTATCAATGTGTGAGAAGTAATACACCTACTACCTGACAAATGAAACTGTAATCCCTCTATACATTATCCCTACAATAAAATAAAAAAACATATTTTTACATCACCATTTTAACAATTCATAAAGAATATAAGATAATAACAGGGCCCCTAATGTTTAGGTACTGAAAGTATATGCCTAATCTAGATACTAAATAGCTACTAATGTAGCTAAACTGTCCTGGGCTAACACACATATATTTTTTAAACATTGATATGAGGTCCATTGTAGAACTTCTTGAATAACTGATACAATTTGATCCACAATGTCACTTTAATCCTTGCTGCTATGTTTACATAGTCTTGTAGTGTGTGTGTGTGTGTGTGTGTGTGTGTGTGTGTGTGTGTGTGTGTGTGTGTGTATTTCCTTTCCTCTTAGAAGAATACCCAGTCACTGGATCTAACCCAATAAAATTTGATCAAAGCAATGTCATATGACCTCTTTTTCTTACCTAGATACATCTGCCAAGATTGTATTAGTAAATAAAGCCTTATTTGCAGGTGGCAGATAGACATGAATATAGAGAAAACGGTACTCAAAACAACTGGATCTGGAGTATCCCCCAAATAACCATGTTTTAAAGACTTGGTTAAAAAAAAAAGCCTGTGGAAGGAGGTGGAATCATTACAAGACAGGGCTTAGTGAAAGAAAATTAGGTCAGTAGGGATGCTGCCTTAAAAGGAATATTAAGCTCCCAAAACCCTCCTGCCTTCCTCTTTGCTTTCCATGAACCTTCTCTGTCATGTTCCCACTCCAGTGCATTGTACTGCCATAAGCCCAAAGCAACATAGCCAAAGACCATGGATTGAAACCAAGAACCAAAATAAGCTTTTTATTCTTTTATGTTGACTTACCTCAGATATTCACTGCAATAGAAAACTGACTAACACACTACTCAATCTACTATATAAAGCAATTTTAAAGTTAAATGAAGTGCCGAATTGTTTCAGCATAGGAATTTGAGAAAGATGTAATCATATCAATCTAAACAACTGAAAGATGATATCACAGAAGAGTGCGCCTTTGAATTACACTGTGGAAACCGAGCAAGAATCAGGTGAGCTGGCAATTTAAGTGACTCAGAGGCGGGGCTGACTGACAGCAAGAGTTCTGCCTGAGAAGTCATAGAAAACAAGATTAAATAAATAGAGGAAGCCAAGTTATGAGAGTCCTTGAAAACCTAGCAGATGAATTTAGACTTGACCCAATAGGAGATGGGAAATGGCTGTAAATTCTCAAGCAGGGCAGTGACACGGCAAAGGCAGTGTTTCGGGAAGATTATGTTGGTGACAGCATGCTGGATGGATGGGTGGCAAAAGGGACTAAAGGTTGATATATTTTGTCTTTTCTTTTCTGGGTGCATGTAGGGCAGCATGAGCTATGTGGTTTAATTTTTTTAAAAAGAAAGCACCACTGTGATCACTTCTTAATAATCTTAATACACTTCACAAAATCATATAGAAATGGAAAAGCAGTCCACCTGCCATACCCCTTGAAAATGCTCCTTTTTTTCCTCAGTTTTAAAGTCCTTATGGGAGGAAGGGCAAGTGTGATGCTGAGCCTCTGGCGCCACTCTAAACCTACTGAATCAGAATCTAAATTTCTACCTATGATATTCATATGCTTTAAAACTCTGCACTAAGTTTTAGATGCACTGCTATGATAGATTTCTGTTGAGCTTCTATTTGTGAGAAATGTGGCTATGCTAACTTGAAAACCAGAGTATGGACTCTATGTAGGCTACGGTGGGTCTCAGAGTGGAGGAATAACTGTCACATGCCAAAATGGAGGCATGTCACTTGATACATGTGGTTGAAATTGCCTATCTCCTATCATTCTGTGAACTCCTGTTCTAAACTGATACTTTTTTAACATGGGAAAGAGAAGAGTCCAAGATTAGAGCAGATAGATAATGAAAGTGAGCAGACAACACATGATCCACAGTGCATAGCAGCACACCTTGCCTTGGCAAAATGGTTCCAACTCAGCTGAGCAACTTTTCCATCTAGCACTCAAGAGTGCAGCGCCCTGCCTTGCCCCAGGGCATCAAGAGTGAAGACTATCCTGTAACTAAGAAAAACTGGGTGCTCCAGAGGCTCACTGATGCATAGCTTCGGAAACTTGAACACACATACCAGGGATCTCAGGGAAACAGATTCTGAGCCAGTACGCCCAGAGTGAGGCTTCAGAATGAGAGTGAAGTCCTTCTTGCTAACAACAGCTGATGATGACCTTGGTCATCACAGGCTAAGCAGCAAGAAGACCTGCTTAGCAAGATTATACTAGGTGAGTAGAGAAAGTATTAGCAGAATGAACCCACAGTAGAAATGGATTCTGCGAATAAAAAAAAAAAGATAGCAAGAGATGTACAGAAATGGAAGAACAGAAAAAAAACATTTTAAAGAAGAGAACTGACTAAAACAAAAAAGAAAAATTAATAAAGACAAAATGTAAAAAGAGATTTTAGACATATTGGAACTGGGTTGGTCTAGAAATATAAAATCTGGTTAACAACACTTCTACCAGAAATCCACAGCTAGTAACTCTTGATGGGGATTTTCAAATCCCTGGGCCAGGAGGATGATAGGGGAAAAATATTGACTCTGGCAGGCAAGATCTTCCTCACTGATCCTGGACATCTGCTCACTGAATCTTTCAGAAGGGCAGATTAGAGATGGTGAGTTGAAAACCCCTCCAGTATAGGTACCAATAGTGAGTCTGAAATGAGTATGGAAGCCAGCCAATCTCCGCCACCGGATTTGCAAAAGCACATTACATATTCAGTCTTGGAAATAGATACTAAGAAAAAAATTACCAGGCCATATTTGGTAAGACTCTGGAGAGTTACAAAGTCAGTTTGCTGTAACATGAAGACATTTATCTACCAACCAAATTGTATCATGGCTCAATTAGACCAAGCCACTGTTAGTTCAGGCAACAGAGAGCCTTGGGCCACCAGGTTAGCAGGGAAAACAAGCACAATTTATCTTAAGGATGTGGCTCATGGGATAATGACCTAAATCAGACATCTGGCAATAAGTGGAAATCACACTTAGTTCCTATGAAAAATAAAGGAGAAAAATGATAAAGGGATGACATTGATTAAAATGCATCAAAATCACAAACTGATTTGTTGAATGGTCACTTTTCTGTACAACTACCTAACAAAAATATAATTTTTTAAAAGAAGCAACATAAAACAATTAAATGCAATTAGTTCATAGTTTATTAGTGATTTATCAAAACTGAGCATGTTTATGATCCATTTGCAACTTGTTTTTCTCTAACAACAATATAAAACGCAAAAGGAAACAAGATAACATAAAATCAAAGATCAATTGACTCAGAGAAATCTCCCAGTGCCATCATCCCGTTGCCTAATGCTGTCTCTAATAAGGGAAGCAGGTGATGATCTAATTAGCACACCATGTAAGCTATCAGTAAAAGTCTACTTTCTAATGGGAGCAAGCACTATTCAAATTGAATGCTGGAACAAATTTATATACTCTCTTCTAATGTTGCCTTTCCTGGGCCTGACCCCTCGGAGGGGCCAGTGCTTATCTTCCTGGTCCTACCTCCGTGCCACCCAATGGCAGCACCATGGTGGTGGTGAATTATACCTATATCTGCTGACAGTAAAAACCTGCTCCCTCTACCTCACCCCTCACACGCTATCTCTGATGGTGGAAAGAAACAAGATGAGGAACCCACACACAGTATCCACTCTCAACGTCTCAATTATACCTTGGCAGATACCATTCAAGACTACCAGAGCACTGCGACCAAACCATCTCATAACATATCCCAAATCTGGTTTTGGATTCAGCTATAGAGCTGAGTAGGAGGCATGACACCAAGTCTGAAATTACAGACAGCTTTATGTGGAAAGTGGGGAACCCTCAGATGCTACTCTATAGTAGAAAAGTGTGGAGACTTAGCCCACACTACTTTTGAGTTCAGATGCAGGTCTGTCACTCGGCAGTTTTGGGAAAAGAAGTGCAGTAGGGACACCGTGAGCTGCTATTTTCTCCAAGATAATGATGCTGGTATCATAAGTGTGGGAAGCGGCACACGGACCTGGCGGCCATACCTTCACTTCCTGGAATGGGGGTCTGACGCAATCAGGCGTGGCTGCTCATGCAACCCTACTGCTTAGCGGAAGCCTGCGCTGTGCATGAGCGGAAGCGTGCTGGCCTCCATCTTGCTGCGTGATCGAGCGAGTGCCGCATGCGTGCGCTAAGTGTGGCAAGAGATGATTGGCGGAGTGTATGAGGTGGCTAAATCCTATTGGTGGATTTGGAGATATATACCCAGGGAAAAAGAGGAAGAGGGAGAAAAAAACGAGAGGGGAGGAAAAACGAGAGGGGGAAAGGAGAAGAGGAAAGAAGCTTTGCAGCCTGTATCGTGTGTCTGATCTTTGCAGGCGAGGGTCAGCGCGCGATACATAAGCATTTGAGGATCAAATGAATGTATTTCAAAACAACTGAGACATGATCACTTATTATACAAAGCTTTGTATTAGCTTGGATTAATTGTACAAAAGTGTTGTATTGTGGTATTTCCACACATGCATATAATGTACCTTGATCAAATTTATCTCCTCTGTTACTCTTTCGTAGCCCTTGTGCTTTACAAAGTTTTTTTTTTAATCAGGAATTGGGCCCTTGAAAAAAGAAACAAAAGACTAATAAAATTGGTGAACACAGTTCTTCTCATATCATTTGAAGACAAAAGCTAAAACACCATCTTTGTTTTAGAATTCCTCCTTAAACAAAATTTACCATATAAAAATGGCTGTAACTTTTCTCTGGTGCTCTATATTCCCTGGAGGCTATTCTTAATTATTTATACTCTATACCTGAGGCCATTATAATTTTTCTTAGATGTTTCAACATTTTCTGTTTGGGAATATTATCAATCTTAGAATCTCTATGAACATATTTGATGGATTAAGTTAATGACTGTCGCCAGAGGTTAGATGTCCTTTTGTCTAGAACATAAATTAAATCTTGCCTGTCAGATGATGAGGGTTTTCTGCTTCTTGGTAGTTTCCACAAAGTCGGACAGGATTACTTGCAGATGGGGAATCGCAGTTCCTCCACCTCCTCCCTAGCTCAGAGACAGCACCGAACAGATTGTGCCTGCTTTGGGGGCGAAGCCTGTAAGGCAAAGCCTCCTGGCTGAAGGAGGATTCAGACTTGTGCTTGAGGCTACGCTTGCCAGGCAAGCCACAGTCACACGGGTGGCTGGCACAACAACAGAAGCTGCAAAGGCAAGCCTGCAGGATCCACAACCAACACTCCCTCGGGCTCCCCTGCTCCCTGCACACACGCCTCCTCCCATCCCCATCTGGCCCTTCCTCCTTCACAACAGCTTTGCTGACTTCATGCTCAGTGTCTTGGGCCTTCCCACTATGAGCCAAGGGAACTTACTCAAAACCACTGCTTCCCACTAAGGACGTAATTGTTATGTGTTCTCAACAATCTAACCATCTGGGCACCTGACAGCAGCCACCACATAATTAGTGGGAAATGTGGCAACCTAGCAATACTTAATAAATATTTCCTGAAGGAATATGGGAAGCTCAGAGATTCCACATGTGCTCCTCCAAGAGAAATGATGGAGGATTATCTTTGCCCTTTTCTGTATCCTTCCTGGATATCCTTAGGTAGCTTCCTTTGTCTGCCCACCTGACCTGGGATATAGGTAACAGCCCCGCCCTGGTGCCCTCCTGAAGCTACCACGGTCCTATCTCCCCTCACCTGAAGCAATCTCACTCACGACCTCTGCTCCAAGCAACACCTCAAGCAATCATTGTCAATATTCCTTCCAGACCAAAACACTTCTCTGTACTAGAATTGAAAATCAAGGTTTCTAGGCAGGACCTGTTGGCTCACGCCTGTAATCCTAGCTATTCAGGAGGCTGAAATCTGAGGATCACTGTTCAAAGCCAGCCTGGGCACTAAAGTCTGTGAGACTTTAACCACCAGAAAATCGGAAATGGTGCTATGGTTCAAAGGGTAGGGCAGTAGCCTTGAGCTGAAGAGCTAAGGGACAATGCCCAGGCCCAGAGTTCAAGCCATATGACCAACCAAAACAGAAGAAGAAAAAAGAAAATCAAGGATTCTGATGGCCATTTCCTTCTGCATGTTTTCTTCATGAGCACCTCAGAGCCACACAACACATCCCACAATGAGTACACTGTCTCTTTCCTCCACCTTTACATTTTAACTCAGTCAGTGCCTTCCCATCCATGGAACAATCCTAGGGTATTCCTCTTCCACTCCCAACTCCCACTCCATTCCTTTGCTGTCCGTTTCAGTGACCTCCATCAAACAAACCTGCCTCTGCCATCCCCTTACTGGAAAACTTAAAATAGTCTCTCTCCTATTACCTGTAAAGCTAACATAGTGCTACTTTTCTGTGTACGTGGTACCAATGAATCGAACCCAGGGCTTCGTGCATGCTAGGCAAGCACTCTACCACTGGGCTATTCTCCTGGCCCCACAAGTACTATTTTATTGAATAATATAATGCATGCAAATTTTTCATGAAGCTTAATTAAAATACTTAGAAGCTACAAGTTCTTGGTAGTCCACTAATGCCTATATGAAAACATGGTTCATCCCTCCCTCTCCCAGATTCTTTCTTCCATCAAGTTCCATATGTTATCTTTTGTCATTCTCCATTCATAAAAGCAAGATGTTTTGTGGTTTACATTATTGTGTGGTCCCAGAACTTAGAATGAGAGTAGGTACATCAGTAGGCACTGGTGGTTCCACCTATAATCTTTACTACTCAAAAGGCTGAGATCTAAGGATCACAGTTTGACACCAGCCCTCAAAAGAATAACTGTGAGGCTCTTATTTCCAATTAATCAGCAAAAAGCCTGAAGTGGCAAGCAGACACCTAAGCTCTCAAACTTTTCTTTCTTTACCAGACACCTGTGCACCACTGTAGCTTCTGGTCACATCTCTCGAGGGATCAATATCAATCCATAGGATATGGTGTATGCCATACCAAACTCACTCTCTCCAAAACCAGTTACAAAATAAAAGGATTTGTGGATAATAATGGAGAAAATATCCTAAAGAAAGGAATAGGCAAGTATGTCACATTATGAGTATAATATCAAAAAGTAATTCCTTGCCAGGGGACAGTGTTTCAGAACTGAAATCCTAGCAATTCAAGAAGCTGAGATCTGAAGACTGCAGTTCAAAGCCAGTTCAGGCAAGAAAGTCCATGAGACAGACTCTTAACTCCAAAAAACTATACATTGAAAGAATAAAATAAGTGGTTAGAGATTTAACTCAAAAGAAGAGCCCTTGCCTGGCAAATGCAAGGCCCTGAGTTAGGTTTTAAGCTCTGAGGGGGTGGGGGAAGAATAAAATAAAAGCCAGAAATGGAGCTAAGGTTCAAGTGATAGAATGCTACCCTTGAGCAAAAAAAAGCTCAAGGAGCAAAAAAAAGCTCAAGGACAGTGCCCTGGCCCTAGGTTAAAGCCCCAGGACTGGCAACAAGAATCCAACGTATATTCAATAAATTTAGGAAGAGGGAAGATATGACTACAGAATGAATGAGTGAGAATGTTGAAAGGGATGACATTAAGATATACTACATTCATAGAGTGCTTTGTTAAATAGCAAAAAGGAAAAAGAAAATTCCATGATTTCAGCAACACCTTTCTGGTCTTGTCTGAAAAACTGAGTATCTATACCTAGGCTTTAAGGGCTTCCTCCTTAAGGAAGCCCTGACCACTGCCTTTCCTTTATCCTCCATCCTAAACTGCAAAATCCCTTAAGAGAAAGTGACTCTCTATATTGCACTGTGCAACTTCCAGGTTGTAAGGCCTACAACACTCTATAGGCCAAAAAAGTTTACAATTCAAAAGTGCTGTTTCTATTGGGGGGAAAAAAAAATCACACCAATCAAGTCATTACTTTTCAAAAATCTTAAAAATGCATTGCCTAGGGGAGCAGAAGATGGCGCCGAGACAATAGGGACGCTGCCTAGCTCTCTCACACAAAAAGAGAGAACCAGGGAGTCCCACGAGCCAATTTCCTTAAGAAATCCACAACAATAAACTCAAGAAGCAACAGAGAAGGACTCAAACCGGAAAAGAAATCCAGATAAAGCTCACATCCGACTTTCTCAAAGAATTCGGAATGCGAGAACCCCTCCTCCACCCCTCCCCACTGGCTCCCGGGCTGGGCAGCCCCGACCCGCAGAAACCTGCATAGGACCGGGCCAGTGAGCCGCAGAAGCAGTGGAACCCAGACGCAGAACCAGAACAGCAAGCAGCGGAACCCAGACGCGGACCACAGGCAGCAGCGGAGATCCGAGGGGAGTGAAGAATTTTCCAACACCGTGCAGCACCCACAGACCAACGCAGAGGCGTGAGTAGTGCAGCGGGTCCCCAAACCCATCAGGAAAGCAGAGTTGGTGCCAAGCAATAGCACGTAACTCAGACCCCTCCACCCCGCCCAAGAAAGACCGGCAGGAGCAGGGGGGCAAGGAACTTAGAATCCTGTCCCTTCCCTCAACAGCCCCCTCCCCCAGGCCATTGACTGGCGACTGACGGGCGGGCGGCGCTAAGACCCAGCACCCCACCAAGAGGGGTGGAGGTGTCCCAGCCCCCACCAGCCCACCAGGTTCCTCTCCCAGGCCTCAGACTGGAGTCGGACAGGCGGGCTATGCTAAGACCCAGCACCCCACCAGGGGAGGCGGAGGTATCCCAGCTCCCACCCACCCACCAGGTTCCTCTCCTAGGCCACTGGGTCTGGAGAGTGGAGGGCACTGAGTCTCTGCCTTACAACAGCAGGTAGGGGGTGCGGGAAAATAGGAGCCAGCATCTCTCCCCCTCAAATCTTGAGTGGGGCATCCTCCAGCTGGGAATCCTGAGCAAGACAGCACTGAGGGCCCCCCCCACAGTCACAGACTCTCTGACAAAGCAGCAGGGAACTGAAGGGCCGACCAGCAGCCATGCTCACCTTCTGAGAATCAGAAAGGCGCGGTTCCGCCCTTGGAGCCCATGACCTCAGCTGGGCCCCACCCCTGGGAACAGAGCAGACAGCTGCTGGTCCTGCTGAGAGCCCCTGGAAACTCCCAAACCCCACACCCTTGGTCGGGGGCCCACCCCTAGAAGCAGCACAGGAAAACCAACCATCCGCCCAGCATGCTGAGACTGAAGCTCCCAGATCCATCCCACAGCCCACTGTGAGGCCACTAGCTGAGAGCTAGTCGTGCAGCAGCACACAGCCTCTGGGAACCGACCGAACACCTGCAAAAACTGCAAACTCTGACCTAGTCAGCAGAGGAATCAATTCGGCTGAGAATCACAGGTATTCACATATTCCCAGAACCACCGGTCCCAATCCAAGTCAAGACCACTACCTACTGACCGCAGACTGAACTACACAACACTTCTCGATGCCGAGGAGAGCGCAAAGAAGAATTACGACATACATAAATAATCAAAGTCCCATGCAAAGCCCAAAAGGTAACAAGAGTGAAGGGACGAGAGAGATGTCACCATCCCAAGAAATGACATCTGAAGAGACACGAAACACGACCCTACTCAAGGAGATGATTGTGAACATGACTAAAGAGATTAAAACAGAACTCCAAAAAACAATTCCAGGTACATAAGCAGGAAATCTCCAAAGAGCTCCTCTAATTCAAAAGAGAAATGGAAAAAAAGATTAATACCCTTAGAGCAGACATGATCAGCTCAGTGTCCACACTTCAAACAAAAATGGAGGCATTAAGCAGCAGATTGACTGAGATGGAGAATAGAATATCAGAAACGGAAGATAAAACACAAGAGCTGGAACAGAGAATCACCACCTTGGAAAAATCAGTCAGAATCTACCAGAGAGAGCTCCAGGAACTGGCAGATGCAGCAAAGAAGTCTAATCTTCATATAATAGGGATTGAGGAGGGGGCCGAATTTCAAAACAAAGGTATGCAACCTTTATTCACCAAAATCATAGCAGAGAACTTCCCCAACTTCAAAAGGGAAAATATTCACATTATTGAAGGTTTCAGGACCCCAAACATGCAAGATCCTAGAAGGAGCTCATCTAGACATATCATAGTAAACACACTAGACCTGAATACCAAGGAGCTGATCTTAAATGCTGCAAAAACAAAGAAGGAGCTATATTATAATGGGAAGAAAATTCGAATTACAGAGGATCTCACCATGCAAACCCTAAATGCAAGAAAAGCTTGGAAAAACATCATTAATGTCCTGAAGACCTACAACTGCCAACCCAGACTGATATATCCAGCAAAACTAGCATTTACATTTGAGGGAGAAACAAGAATATTTCACTCCAAAGAGAAGCTTTATGAATGCATGCACACTAAACCAGCGTTACAAAGAATACTAATTAATCGAGAACAAATTGTAGAACATCAAGAACTCCCATCAAGAAGCAAACATCTATAATTCACTAAACACAAAAGGGGAAAAAAGAGACAGAAAGAAACCTAGAAGTAAAAATAAATAACGACAATGGACACTGACCACTTCTCCATAATCTCCCTAAATGTGAACGGGCTGAACAATCCAATCAAAAGACACAGAGCAGCAGACTGGATTAAGAAACACCACCCATCCATATGTTGCCTCCAAGAGACCCACCTCACTGCCAAAGACAGAAACAAATTCCAAGTGAAAGGATGGAAACGAATTTTCCACTCCAATGCACCATGCAAAAAAGCAGGAGTAGCAATCTTACTCTCCGACAAAATTAACTTCTCAGTAAAATCAGTACATAAAGATAGAGACGGCCATTATATTTTAGTAAAGGGTATAATCCATGCCCATAATATTACAGTTATAAACATCTACTCACCCATCACGGGAGCACCCAAATTCGTCAAACAAACTCTTTTAGAATTACAGAACAAGATAGACCCAAATACAATCATTGTGGGAGACCTCAATACACCACTCTCAACAAATGACAGGTCAACTCAACAAAAGTTAAGCAAAGACACCATTGATTTAAATGACACCATAGACGAGCTGGGCTTAACAGATATACACAGAGTCCTCCACCCAACGGCGAAACTTTTTACATTTTTCTCAGCAGCACATGGAACACACTCCAAAATAGATCATATAATAGTTCATACAGAAAACTTAAGCAGCTACAAAAGGTCTGATATAATCCCATGCATCCTATCAGACCACAGTGGAGTCAGACTAATTCTGAACAATGCAGTCAATGTCAAAAAACATTCAATCACATGGAAACTGAACAACACACTTCTGAATAACTCCTGGATAACAGATCAGAACAGAGATGAAATTAAAAACTTCCTTGAATGTAATGACAATCAAGAAACATCACAAAGGAACTTATGGGACACAGCAAAGGCAGTTCTAAGAGGCAAATTTATCGCACTAGGAGCACATATTAAAAAGACAGAAGAAGAGCACGTAAATAACCTAAAAAAAAACTGAAACACCTAGAGGAGCAAGAAAAAGTTAATTCTAAAACAGCTAGAAGGACAGAAATAACAAAAATAAAATCAGAAATATCAGAGATTGAAATAAGATCTACTATACACAAAATTGATAAATCAAAAAGTTGGTTCTTTGAAAGAGTCAACAAAATAGACAGACCCTTGGCAAGATTAATCAAAAAAAGGAAAGGGGAGACTCAAATAAACAAGATTAGAGACCCCATGGGAACAATTACAACTGATTCCCAAGAAATCCAGTCCATTATGAATAGGTACTACCAGGACCTATATTCAAAGGAACAAGAAAATCTAGTAGAAATGGATGATTTCTTAAATAAATATAGGTTACACACACTGAACAATGATGAGGTAAACAAATTGAACAGACCAATTTCTCACAATGAAATTGTGGAAGCAATCAGGGAAATGCCAACCAAAAAAAGCCCAGGTCCAGATGGATTCACTGCGGAATTCTACAAGATGTTTAAAGATGAAATAACACCTATACTCTTGAAACTCTTCCGAGAAATAGAAACAGAAGGAGCAATACCAAACGCATTTTATGAAGCTAATATTACTCTCATCCCCAAACCAGGGAAAGACCCAACAAAAAAAGACAACTACAGACCTATCTCTCTAATGAACACAGAGGCAAAACTCCTCAATAAAATATTAGCCAACAGAATACAGAAACAAATTTTTTTAATGATACACTATGATCAAGTGGGCTTCATCCCACAAATGCAAGGCTGGTTTAACATTCGCAAATTAATCAATGTAATACATCATATCAATAGAGTTAAGGATAAGAATCATATGATAATTCCTCTTGACGCAGAGAAGACATTTGACAAAATACAACATCCATTCATGTTGAAAGCACTAGAAAAAATAGGAATAAGAGGTACATTCCTCAAAATAGTGAAAGCCATATATGAAAAACCTACAGCCAGTATTATACTAAATGGTGAAAGACTGGAACCATTCACCTTAAAATCAGGAACTAGACAGGGATGCCCACTCTCTCCACTTCTCTTCAATATAGTGCTAGAACCCTTAGCCAGTGCAATAAGGCAAGAAAAGGACATCAAAGGGATCCACATAGGGAAAGAAGAAATTAAACTATCCCTATTTGCCGATGACATGATCCTCTACTTGAGTGACCCAACAAACTCCACTCCCAAACTTCTAGAATTAATAAACCACTTTAGCAAAGTGGCAGGATACAAAATCAATCTTCAGAAGTCAGTAGCCTTCTTGTACACCAACAATACACAAACAGAAGGCCAAATCAAGAAAATGATCCCATTTGCAATAGCCCCCAAAAGAATAAAATATTTAGGAATATACTTAACCAAAGATGTAAAGGAATTATTCAATGAAAACTATAAAAGCCTAATGAAAGAAATTAAAGAGGACACTCGGAAATGGAAAGACATCCCATGCTCATGGCTAGGGAGAATCAACATAGTGAAAATGGCTATCCTGCCAAAACTGATACACAAATTCAATGCAATCCCCATCAAAATCCCAAAGACATTCTTTACGGAAATTGAAGATATAATTCAAAGATTCATATGGAACAAGAAAAGACCTAGAATAGCCAAAACAATTCTAGGCAAAGAGCAATGCTGGTGGTATTACAATATCAGACTTCAAACTCTACTATAGAGCCATAACAACAAAAACTACTTGGTACTGGCACAAAAACAGACCAGAAGATCAGTGGAACAGAATAGAAGACCCAGAAATAGAACCACATACCTACAGGCAACTTGTATTTGACAAAGGAGCCAAAGATATACAATGGAACAAACACAGTCTATTCAATTATTGGTGCTGGCAAAACTCGGCAGCCACATGCAGAAAACTAAAAATTGACCCTAGCCTTTCGACATGCACAAGCATTAACTCAAAGTGGATCAAAGACCTCAATGTCAGACGGGAAACCGTGAAACTGCTACATGATAAAGTAGGAGAGACACTAGAACTCATAGGCACAGGCAACAGATTCCTGAACAGAATCCCAGGGTCACAACACATTGGAGAGAGACTCGATAAATGGGACTACCTAAAAATAAAAAGTTTCTGTACAGATAAAAACATAGTTGCAAAAGTAGAGAGACAGCCAACCAACTGGGAAAAGATATTCACCAACAATACATCTGACAAATGCTTAATATCTAGTATCTACAGGGAACTCAAGAAACTAATCCCCCCTATAACTCCATAGACATAATGTTTTATTTCATAAATTGATATGTTTCTATGACATACAAACCCTTAGCCTAATTTTGATTAAGTTCTAAATACTAAGTCCCAGAGATTGTAATTAGAGATTCCCTCCTTGAACACTTGTTTGTTAAACTTGTCATTTAAAATATGATGTAAACATAAACCATATAATGAATGATTGTTGTTCTTAAGGTACTATGTTATCTCTCATCACTTTTGCTGTCCCTTGGTTATCTCATATTGTTACACTATCTCACTTTGTTACCTGATATATCGGATATATGTGTATTTGGTTATCTGAAATTGGATAGGGAACAGGGGAAAAAAAGATGAGGGGTGGGGGTGGGGAGGTCGAGGGAAATGGGGACCAAGACATGCGAAAGGGTATCAATGTATGGGAATTAATGCACCATCTATCTGGCTAATATCATGTAACCCTTCTATTAATTACAATAAAAAATATATGGAAAAATGCATTACCTATCAGAAAAAAGGGAACAAATATATTTAAATAACTGTGTTGGTGTTGTTGGAAAAGCTTTCTCCCTTTTTTTCCCACTTGTTGGTTGCATAGTCTATCACCTCTTCAGTTGCTAATCATGTAATATCATTTTCCATGGGCAAAGGAAAAACAAAATTCAGTCTTCTCTCAGCCACAGTTGATCAAAATTTATCCTTATTGAGAATTGGTCTTCATAAAATGTTAATTATTCACATACTAATTCTATATTGCTGCAAGTATCACATAATTATAAAAAAAATCAAACAAACCAGTAAGTATAGTGGCTCATGCCTATAATCCTAGCTATGCAGGAGGCTGAGATCTGAAGATTGTGGTTTAAAGCCAAGCCAAGCACTGAAGTCCATGAGACTCCTATCTCCGATTAATCACTAGAAAATTGGAAGTGGCACTGTGGCTCAAGAGGTGGGGCAGAACCATTGAGCTGAAGAGCTCAGGGGCACGGGACAAGCGCGGAGTTCAAGCTGCATGATAAAAAAAAAAAAAAGAAAAAAACCATCCGAGTGCAGTGGCTCATGCCTATAATCCTAGCTACTCAGAAGGCTGAGATCTGAGGATCGAGGTTTAAAGCCAGTCCGGATACTAAAGACAGTGACACTCTTATCTCCAATTAATCACTAAAAATGGGGAAATGGGACTGTGACTCAAGGGGTAGAGTAGTAGCCTTGAGCTGAAGAGTACAGGGACAACGCCCGGGCCAGAGTTCAAGGTCCATGACCCACCAAAAAAAAAAAAAATCATACAGTTGTTTGTACTTGTACATGAAAGACCTCCCATTTAAACTAAACATCAATAAGAACCAAAGTCTTAACTCACAATTTTATACTCTGAGTGACTGGGAGACATTTTTAAAGATTAGTTCGGGTTCTACACATTTCAAATTTTATTTTCTGCCCACCCACATTCTTTTTGTGCATGTTCATAGTCTTTTTTTTTCTTTTGGTCATGGGGCTTGAACTATGGGCCTCGGGGCTGTTTCTGAGCTCTACAGCTCAAGGCTCCTACCCTACCCCTGGAGCCACAGTACCATTTCTGGTTTTCTAGTAGTTAATTAGAGATAAGAGTCTCACAGACTTTAGTGCCAGGGCTGACTTTGAACCAAGATCCTGAGATCTCAGCCTCCTGAGTAGCAAGGACTATAGACATGAGCTACCGCATGCAGCCGTATTCACACTCTTACAGATTCTAGTCCTGCATCTCCATGTCATAATGTCAGGTGAGTTGACACAGGAACAACATAAGCAATGTCTAACCCAAGGTGATAAGCAGTATTTTAAGTATACATGGGAGTAACTAAACATAAGTATATCCTAAGTCCAAACAAAACGTGTCCTCAAATTGACTTCTTTCCTAAATCTTCAAAAAGCTTGGTGCTAGCCTTATACAACTTAGCACAGGGGGAAATGAGATGGGTGGGAAGTAGGAATAATGAAGTATGCACTCTTACCTGAGTGTGGCTGCAATAGTTAACATTTACAAAATTTACAGACAAATATGGTCATGTGCCTTGGAACAGGCCCAAGAAAGGGAGAACTCTGAAGCATAGCTTCATTTACTTCATAGAAAATCTATTTCTAATCACTGCACTTATCAGACTGTATATTAATTAATTAATTGTAGTGACTGGAAAATGATAGTTGATGAAGAGAAAGAGAACAAACAGATCTTACAGAAATTGCAGAAACTGGTGGATCTGTTCTATTCATTTTAAGGTGCTAGTTTTTCATATATTTTTATTGTAATTAATAGAAGGGTTACATTATATTCACCAGATAGAAGGTACATTCCTTCACATACATTGATACCCTTTCTCATGTCTTGTTCCCCATTTCCCTCCCCCCACTATTGGGGCCTGATCGCCATCTCTGGGGCCTGTTCATCATTCTGGCTCAGCGGCCATTAATGGGCTTTGGCCAGGCATTCCTCGCATACCTCTCTTGAGGTATTTCTGTGTAGGTGACTCAACTGAAACTCCCCCCACCCCACCCCCACCCCCTGTGTGCTTTCCTGAACCAGTCCCACCCAGTACCTAAAAGTTTGCCCTGGCCCTTAGTGATAGCACCTTGGTCCTCTTCCTATTGGCTTCCTGACCTCCTCTTTCCCCCACAGTATATAACTAAGTGCCCGACACAATAAATAGAGATCTGCTGTGCTTTTATGGCTGACACAGCTCCTGGCTCAGTGTTGTTTTCTCCCCGGTAATTGGGGGAGGACTGGGTTATCGATACTTGCCATCTCTCTCAGCTCCATGGGACTTCAGGCTGGCCCTGGGTATCCCTCTCATACCCATGTTGCTGGAGAACAACACCCTACCCCGCCCCTCATCTTGTTTCCCCTCTTCCTTATCCAATTTCAAATAACCAAATACACATATATACAATATATCAGATAACAAGATGAAATACTTTAACAATATGAGATAACCAAGGAACAGCAAAAGAGCTCAGAGATAACATAGTACATTAAGGACAACAATCATTCATTATATGGCTTTTGTTTCTATATCCTAGAGGTCCTATCATTTAGGGTCATACTATATGGTCTTATGTATCTAGGTTTTGTTCTATTATAAATCTCTGCTAGGAGAGCCCAAGGTTTCTACTGATTAGGACAAATGAAGGAAACCATTGAGCCTATGTTCCTTTGAGTCTGGCTTACTTCACTTAATATGATTTTTTTCTAAGTCTTTCCATTTCCTTACAAATGGGCCAATGTCGTTCTCTGACAGCAGCATAGAATTCCATTGTGTATAAATACCACATCTTGTTGATCCACTCATCAACTGAGGGACATCTGGGTTGGTTCCATATCTTTGCTATGGTAAATAATGCTGCAATGAACATTGTTGTGCTAGTGGATTTAGTATGTCTCAAGGTGTTATTTTAAGACACATAGCATGTGTCTTGTCTGGGACAAGATGCAGATTGTAATGCCAACTTGAAAGGTACTAAAAATGACTCCTTATTAGATATGAGTTTTCATTAGGGTTGAGATGCTGGAGCCTGCAGTGGTGGGAGCTTGGAAGCAACTGGATAAAGTAGGCAAGGAGAAAAGGATGTTGAAGCCGCCCACAATTGTTCTTGGGAGTCCACATCCACTATAGGAATGTCTCCCTGAAAAACCTATCAGTGCGGCTTCACTAACTAGCATGAAAGATTAGCATTCCTGCCACTGCATGGACCAGTCCAATGGGAAAAATCAGCTGTAAAGATTCACCATGCCCCAGGTATACTTTGAGGAATACCTACTTTTCTCCTTAATACTGGCCAAATCCTGAAGGCGGTTCAACAAACCTGCAGAAGCTTTATCCAGTCAGAGAAGTTGACAGAACAGCTTCTTCTAACACTGTTGTCCTTCATCCTAACAGATTGAAATAATGTAAATATGAAGCAGACTCTGGGGAGGCCTTGAAGAGTTTCTCTTAGGCAACAGGCCTAGCCCCTGTTGCTGTCTCCATTATTTTGGACAGTAATTGTTCTAACAGCTCGTGGAATTCCTGAATAAATTATCCACCTCCTTGAGAACAAGGAAAAGGTAAAGACTAAAATCAGGAGAACATGTTGGAAAGCTTATGACTAGCACTTTTAGCTTCTCCAAATTCAACACAAAGGAAAGAACCAATCATTGTGCACTATTTGTGTGAATCCTTACTCAAGTTAGTGGTCAGCCCCAGTGCTCCAACAGCCAGGCTTGTGCTAGTATCATCACAGTCCCACTGTAAGTGACCTTTTTTGAGAGCATCTCACAAGAAGGGTGGAAGCAGAGAAAGTTTGGTGCACTCAATAGCTGACCAGCTCTATCCAATAACTCAACCAGATAAGGGAGCAGGATGCATGAAGGTTTTCCTTCCTCTCCTATGTGAGATCCTTTCTTCCTATAATCAACATGTTCTAACTCTTTCCAGGGCCACACATATCCCTGGGATACCTCTCCTGCTTCCATCCCTGTTCTGTTTCAAGAAAAAGGATAGAATTGGTAGACATGCCAGAATCTTGGCTGTAGTTCAAAATCCTCAGTCTCCCAAGCTGCATGTACACTAAAGGTGTGCACCACAAAGCCGCACTCCAGGCCTCATTTGCAAAGGTACTAATCCTATATCTCATTCCTGAGAGGCCTGTCCTCATCTTATCTCCTCCTAAAAGATCCTGCCCCCTAATACAATCATTTTGAGGGTTAGAATCTCAGCATGAATTCCAGGAGCCAGAAACCAACATTCAAACAATAATATATGTTTAGTCTGCTGCATATGCAGACTATTATTTATTATTATTATTATTTAGTGAATTCCTACTATATGCCAGGCATTGTATGCTATTACTCGTTATTAACTCAGAGATTCCATCTTAAGTTACAGTGGACACACTTTCCAGACACATGATTAACAGTGCCATATAGAAGATATGCTGATTATTACCCAAAGCTAGGTGCTGGTGGCTCACACCTGCAAATCCTCAAGAGGCTGAGATCTGAGGACTCTGTTTCAAAGAGTCCATGAGACTCTTACCTCCAATTAACCACCTAAAAACTTGAAGTGCCCCTTCTATCTGGCAAATATAATGTAATCCTTCTATTAATTACAATAAGAAATATATGGAAAAAAAAACTTGAAATGCAGCTGTGGCTCAAAGTGGTAGAGCGCTAGCTTTAAGTCAAAAAGCTCACTGACATCTCCCAGGCCCTAAATTCAAGCCCCATGACCAATAAGAATAAAAATAAAAAGTTATCCCTACACAGAAAGGCAAATACAAGTTGAAGTAAATGCTAATTAGGAAAGAACCCAGCTCCACAATGAAGGAAAGATCTTGACCTATCAGTTGGCTAAAGGCAGCTTCTCTAAGAAATAAGATGTATGAACTGAGGTTTTTAAAGGATGGAAAATAATTAACTAGTTGAAAAGGATTAGCATTAAAAAGAAGGCCATCCAGAATAAATAGCAGCATGCTTAAAACTTTTTCTTAGTGAAAGAGGGGGAAATTAACCATTGCTCTTCTCCATCCACTATCTATCCTTCTCTATCCTATCTGTATCCTGAAAGGCTAAAAGTTAGCCAATTGTTTAGGTATTTGTTCTCCTGTCTCTCTCCCTGAGAAGCCAGGAGGTGACAATGGCTGGGACCTCCTTTCTAGTTTAAAAAAAAAACCATAAGATGTGACCTGCAAAGAAACCAGGGTTGGGCATGAGTTTTTCATACATATCCAACAGGCAACTTTATCCTATATAAGGATACCTCAAATATCCATAATCATTCCTTATACTTACATAGATCCACATCTGGTAACAACATTTAGATACTTTGGTATCGCTTATAGCTTCCCTTAACCCTTCTAGTATCTGTGTGAATAGCCCTTCGACTTCTGTTAGCTCCATTCACCAAGCAGCTCCTGCTGAGAATGGGATACAATGAGTGTGAGAAACTGAAAAATGGTGGTGTGATACAAAAGTAAAAATGAGGTGACAAATTATGTGATTCAAGATCTCCACAGCAACCAAAGCATCTAGTGCTTTCTACAGAACTTTGTAAAATAGACAGACGTTGAAGAGAGGTTAGTAAAAGGGACATAATAAGGTTTGCTGTTTGGAATAGGTTGAGATCTAAGTAAGAAGGGAAAAATGCAGATAACAAGGATTATCATCATTTGTGAGAAGTTTAGTTTTGAGGAAATGAAAGCCTTAGGGAGAGAAGGGATACAGATCGATGGAGAGTTTTTTAAAAGATGAAAGAAAATATGAAGAGGGATATATGTTCCAGGTAAGAAAGTACAGTAGCATGTGTAGGGTTAGTATATGGGAACAAACATGGGTCAAGAGGACACATTGATCATAAGTATAAAGAGGAGTTCCCATCCCAATGAAACAGAAAGGAAGAGGATGGGTAAAAATGCAAGCCTTTACATTTGTGTGATTTTAGGTAGCAAGAAATTGATGATGGAGCTTTTCATCTGTTGACCTTAATGTTCCTGTGAGATAGAAGGAAAGGCCATTCATCTCTGAGATTCACAGAAAAATCAGGGTGAGATGGAGAACATCAGAAGTTGTGGCAACAGTGAAAATGTCTGTTGTTAGGAATGAAAATATAACTTAGATTACAAGTTGGTTGTGGGAGTGGCAAGCAGTTTTGAAACCATTTCTGAGTTTCAGTATTGAATGCATGTTCCCCAAGCCTGTTCAACCCAAAATATTTAAGTACAATTATCCTAAACCATAACTCTACAAAGAGACATAGCTGTCATTCTTGAGTTATTGATTTAGGATGAGCATGTGATCCAGAAATGTCCATTCTAAATCTAGCCTGAAATTCCACTGTTATCATGAAGGATGGCTATTCATTGCCACTAAAATGCACATAGTTAACAAGCCTAAATGCCATCTTGTCATCAAACTGGAGAGAAGAGCCCTCATGATAGCATTCAAACATCTAGACTAATTCTGAAACTTCACCATTTTTTAGCTTTTATTAGCATATGCCAAAACATTTCCATTTCTGCTTAAGCTAGCCTCATTTTGATTCCTTTCCACTGTATCTATTAGAGATTTATAGAAAAATCATAAATCAACAGTCCCATCAGTATTTCCTCTTGCTGTCTCCATAAATGATGTGCTGCTTGAAAAATGTAGGTTGACCATGAGGGTATTTCTGAAATAAGGGTTTTACTAAGAAAGTTAATCATAAAAGGAAAGGAAAAAATAATATGTATAAGCCTCCTGGCTGACATTTTTCTCCTACAGGCCCAGCCTTAGGTCTCAGTTTAGGATGACAGCTGAAGGCACGTGTTCAATGTCACCCATTCCACCTTCCATCCAACCACTGGCCTACCACTAACCAAGGCAAGGAGATTCCTGGCTAGAGTGGAATTCCTCCCCTCTCTTACATACTCCATCTTTGACCATGAGGGTATTTCTAAAATAAGGGTTTTACTAAGAAAGTTAATCATAAAAGGAAAGGAAAAATAATATGTATAAGCCTCCTGGCTGACATTTTTCTCCTACAGGCCCAGCCTTAGGTCTCAGTTTAGGATGACAGCTGAAGGCACGTGTTCAATGTCACCCATTCCACCTTCCATCCAACCACTGGCCTACCACTAACCAAGGCAAGGAGATTCCTGGCTAGAGTGGAATTCCTCCCCTCTCTTACATACTCCATCTTCCTTCTCCCTTGACTCCCTCCATCTTCCTGCTCTCCCCCACCATGTGTGTGTTGTGTATGTGTGGGTGCCAACCTGAGTATTGTTCCTCAGCTTTATTATTCAAGGCTTGGCACTCTACCAAGTGAGCCACAGCTCTACTTTTGGCTTTCTGGTGGCTAATTCAAGAAAAAAGTCTCACAGACTTTCTGCATGGGTTGGCTTTGAACCAAGAGTCTCAGATCTCAGCATCCTAAGTAGCTAGGATTATAGGCATGAGCCACCCAGCTAGCTCTGACTACTTCTGGAGTAGCATACAATGGACACTGAAGAAAGAAGACCAGAATAGAGAACAGAAGTAGATGGGGATCATCAGGAAATATGAAAGAAGCCTAAGGTTACACCTTAATCTATTACATATGTTTCCAAATCTATCAGCAGTGATGTCGGCAGCTGTTGAAATCCAGACAAAGCATGATGTGAGTCTTGTCAGCTTCACACTCACATGTGCTCGTCAGGAACAGAGCACAGAAAAATGTCATAAGTCCATGAATCATCGACACTTGTGCCTGGCAGGAAACATCTAATAATTTATACATTCCATCTGGATGCAACTTAAAAGACCAATTACTAGTGATTCCAACTAGTTCCAGTGATTAATGAGTAAAGGTCCCAAGAATGAAGCCAACAGAC
Organism: Megascapheus bottae; assembly: GCF_031878675.1. Taxonomy (NCBI): domain Eukaryota; kingdom Metazoa; phylum Chordata; class Mammalia; order Rodentia; family Geomyidae; genus Megascapheus; species Megascapheus bottae. Next base: position 41,681,054 of record NC_143510.1, read on the forward strand.
CCCCCCAAACTCAGCATGACTAGGAGCAGACCAAAATTTTCCTCTGACCTAAGCAGATGGTATTGAGAGCATCAGCTTTGATACGAATGCAAGGCAGTCCCCTTATTGAGTAAATTATTTAAACTTCACTCAAAGATCAGTAATTTAAAATGTCACTTGTGTCTTTGCATTATCACCTCTACCTTTTGGATAGCTATGAACATAAAGAAATTTCGAAAGAAGGAAAGGCCATCTGGTCTATCCTAGTTGCCATTTATGGTTATTATTATTAATTTCACATAAAAGCACACAAACCTGGAGGCTCCTAAGTCCTTCAGTAGACATTCCAGACCGGGTAAGTCTTGCCAAGCCACAAAGCTGAGAAAGTAATTAGCTAGTAAATCCCACTGAAAAAGCATTTAATCAAAATAAAAGTTGAGCTCCTGTACAGTCTGTAATGACCTTTTCCTGAAAGGCCATATATTTCCTAGTCCCATTTTCATACCAGCTCCAATTCCCATTACCCTTTCAAGTCAAAGTCACCTCTGAACACAGAAGACACAGCTGGAAACTTGGAAACAAATGGGGAAGAGAGTTCTGGTTTTATTCTAGCTAACTTTATGAAGCATCACTCATCCTTGAATAACACACTAGTGGTCACTTTAAAATCATAAATAACTTTTTTTCATATGCCTGTAGTCTCAAGGAGACATAGTCTTATAATGTCTGTTTTGATTTACATGCAATGTATTTTTCACAGAGGAGAAAGTAGGTATTTTATTACATCTGAAACTGAAGATCAGAAAATTCTTACAGGTTGACTGAAATTAAAACTTCACTAAGCAAGTCTGTATCATGTAGGTTCATTATTCAAAATCTTTTGTTTCATATACTTTTCAGGGACAATACTGAAGTTTGAACTCAGGGCCTCGCATTTGTTTGTATGCTACCACACCTAATCCTCCAGTTTTTCACTACTTATTTTTGAGCTGCAGTCTCACTTTCTGCCCAATAGCATGTCCATCCACCTATGTTAGGTTTCCCATCATTTCTTGGATGACAGGTACTCACTGCTATGACAAAGTCTAGTGGACTTTTCTTCCTAGACTGGCCTGTTTTTCCCAGTCTCATCCTCTGATGTAGTTTAAGATGACATGTCACTGCATCCAGCAATCAGGTGAGATGAGATCTCACAAACTTTTCTCAAACCATGATATTCCCATTCTCAGCCTCCCAGGTAGCTGGATTATAAATTTGAGCCACTAACACCAGGATTTGGGGCAGGGGGGTTAGAACAGGGGCTTGCTCTACATAAGCTCAGGCCGATGCTCCTGCCTTAGCTTCCACAGTGCTCAGACATTCTTTTCATTCACAGTATCTATTCTTTCATAACTCACAACCTACTAATAATAAATTACAAAAATTAGTTACATTGACTATGTCATCATAAGACAACCAAGAGCACAGAATGAGGACTAAACAATTTCGTATATAAATAATAATCTTAAAGAAGTACAAACATGGAAAACACACCATGCAGAGAGGAGAGTGTATTTCATAAACATCATGATGAGCACACACACAGTTCTGTGTTTCCTTCTGCCATTGGCTCACTTTTCTCTAATTCTCCTCTCCATGCTGGGCCATGTTGGACTCTGACACTGATGTGTTGCATGGTAGAGAACTATCCCACAATGCTTAGCTATTTCCTTTCTCTTAATTTCCCAAAATAACCTTTCTCTTCAAACTGTAATCTTCCTAATCACTGTCAAAACTCTTGGTTTTGCAAAGTATTTCCAAAGGACCTTTCAATGACATTCTCAGAGAACATCTGCCCTGTACCATCATCCTGCTGCACCATCTTTTTCATGCACCCGATGTTAAGGCTGGTAGGTACCCCCACCTAACTGACAATGCCAACTCACTGTCTCTCACCTTAAGTCAATAATCTGTACACTGACAGCCAGAGGGATATTCATCTCACCTAAGTAGATTTTACATCTTTCTGACGGCAATGCTTCCCCAGCCCATGCTCTTCTAGCCCTTCCTACTTTCATTCTGTGTAAAATGGAAAAGGTTGGGGGTGGGGGGTAGAATGGCTGACTCAAAAGGAGGCAGCATCTAAGCCCAGTTCTGATTACAAGTGTCAAGTTCTTTCTGAAATATTTCTCAGGAGTGAGAGAACAAGCAGATTTATAGGGTACATACTTCGCTGGTTTTTATTTTGGAGGTACGTGTAGATGAGAAAAGATTAAAAGCCCAAACAAATGTCTAAATCATTTTCCACACTGCTGCAGTACATTTCCCAGCCATTGGCACCATGGACAGCACTCTACAAGGGAAAATAACACCCTAGCTGTTTCAGAAAATGTAAAGGGGAAAGAAATCCCAAAGAATCAGGAGGGATGTACTTAATTGTCAAAATATTATTCTTGAGAAATATATCATGAGAGAAAGTGATTCAGTTTTTAATATGAGTTTTCTTTGAAGTTTTAAGTACCAAAAACTAATTCAAGGGCTTGGGTATGGTGTAATGCAAGGTGTGATTTACGATTAACATTTAAGAGTGCAGGGTATTATTTCTTCCAGACATAGAAGTCTAGATGATGAAATACACAGTGATTAGAAAACAGTTTCCTGCCTATGCTCCTAAATTCAAATCCCAGCTTGAACATTTTTGTTATTTAAAATTTTAATTTTATTGTGAAGGTGTTGTACACAGGGGTTACAGTTTATATAAGGAAGTCAATGAGTACATTTCTTGTGGAACATTGTTACCCGCTCTTTGAACTCTTTCTAACCAAGTGTAATCCAGTTACACTGCCAAAGCTCTCAAATATTTGCACACTATGTATTATTCTAACTTGCCTAAGAATTATCTGTGAAATGGGGGTATACGTTCTTGGATTTATCTAAGAATAACACAGGGGGTATTACTTGCAACCATTAAACTGGTGGATAGCAATTCTCATGTAAAATTAATTTTTTAAAGTACGTCAACAGAGAAATGAATGCTGAGTAATTTTCTGTTTAATATTTGAGACTAAATCTTGTCCAAGCTTTGCAAATGACACTAAATAAAAAGTTAGCTTCTTTTCTCCAATTGAACTTCATAATATTCCTTTCCATATCTAAACCTTAGTCTCATTCCTTTAAATACTAACTTATAACCACTTTCTGTCCTTTCAACTGTGGATGCTCTTGCCTTTGGTACTAGTTTTCATTTTAATGGTTAAATCATTTTGTGAATTTAATAAACTTACACACACACACACACACACACACACACACACAGTCAGCATTCAGTATGCAAACAAAAGATGTTTATTTCCAGAAGCTTCATGGATGGTGCAATAAATAAGGGTCAGATTACTTATGTGATCAATTCTGGCCTTTTGCATGTCAATTCATATATCACACTAGAATGCCTTATTGATAGCAAATCCTATAGAGGGATGTTATTATGCTCATATTTTAATGTCATAAGGGTCAGCATCTCATGCACAGATATCTACTGGCATATATTCAGATGCAGAATTGCTAGCTTTATCATTTTAAGTGATTAAAGCCGATGAAAGAACACTCCATTTGTTTGCTCAATAGTCAATTGAAATGGAAACGGTTAGCTGAGTGCATCTCCCCTGAAAGTCTCTTCCCCTCTAGTGCCAATTACAGAATATGAAAGGCACATTCTGCACAGCTTGCTCAGGATAATAAATCACTATATTGGAAGCTTCAGTTACCTTGCTGATTTTGATAAGAAAATTAATAGAATTAGCAGCTTATCTGTCTGTCCAGGAGATTCCGATTATAAAAGAGGGGGTGGGAGAAGAGAAAGGGAGGTGGCGAGGAGAGGGTGGAATGTAAAAGGAAGGGAAAGGAAAGGAAAAGGAAACAATTTATTTCCAAGTCTGGGGTTGCCTGTATTTCTTCCTGGTGACAAGGAGACAGTTCAGATAGTTTCTTTCCGGTCAGTCCTCTTTATGGTGATAAAGCTAGGGTGAAAACAATGCAAGTAGTACTATTAATTATTGTCTATTTGTTCTGTTTTCACGCATAATTAAAGCAGGACAAAGCCAACATTGGATCAGACATTAAATAAGGCAGCATCAGGCAAAGTCCAGCAGCAGCCCAATTACTGGTAAACAAAAATTCTAAACAAATTGAAATGGAAAAGTGATGAGACTGAGATTATTTTCTCAGAGGACTGAATACTATCTTGTTTTTCTTGGAAAAGGAGAGGGTGTAGCACTTTTCTTCTTTTTTTATCCACAGGAAGATAATTGCTGCTCTCAAATCAGAATGGTGGAAAGAAGACCCTTAGTAGCCTTCCTCTTGCTCCTTTTTTCTTTAAATATATATGAAGATCTGTAATTATTTCTTTGAAGCGTGTTCCCCACAGCTGTAAGTGATAATGAGCCAATCACCGTGTGCTCTTTTCTTCCCCCCAGCAGCTGCAGAGCTTCCCATTCAAAGCAATTAATTGATATTTGTAAAGTGCTTTGAGACAGAGAAGTGGAGCCTTCCCAGTGCTAAACATTGTTCTTACTGCTGCTGCATTAGGAATTAGGAAAGCCAGACCCTATTCTACAAGCCTTGAAGAAGAGCTCAATCCAATGTCTAAAACAACCTAAAATCTACAGACCACTCAGATCCTCAAACATTATTCAGATCTATGTACCCTGTTAAGAAATATTTTTAACATCTAAAGATAGCTTTGCCGAGAATATCATATTTAGCAGAGAAAAAACTTTAACTGTTCTTCTACATTTTTTGTTTTCACGTATTCACACCAAAGGTGTCAGTTTGTACCACACTTTTTCTTAAAAATCAATTCTTAAGTAATATGTGTGGAAAAGATGGTGCTGGTTTGTACAACATGTCTAAGTTAAGAATTAGTGGATTACTGAACCAAATAAGAGAATGTTTGGCCTTGTATTACCAAACCAGAAAATACTATAGATTAACTGAAATATTTCTAATTTTGTCACAATATCCAGAAATTTGGAAATGCTTGGGCACTGTATATCATTTATGGTTCCCAACAGACCCCAAGGTTTTCATCCAGTATTTACATTCTGGAAAATCCAATGATAAGCCATATCACTACCAGCATTGGTCATAAGACGGTTTTGGTACATTGACATTATGTGTTCCAAGGCACAGATAGCAATTGAAATAATATTTCGTGGAGAAATAACTCTAGAGATGGAGTCATAAACCTGATGTCATCATTGCTGTTAAGAAGAGGTATGAGTGGCAAAATTCTGCTCCTGTCATAGACCAGGTACATGGGTAGGTTTTCATTTCCCTGGTTCTGAAAAGTAGCAGCTCACTTGAAAAATCTTTTGTTACTAAGAAATTCACTTTTTACCATTCCATGCCATTTATTTATTAAGTAAAGGAAATTATAGATAGGTAGCACATACAGCGATGATTGCATACACTCGCAGAAATCAAAAACAGTTATCTGTGAGTCAAACAATGGAATTAGTGATCATACATAATAACTTACAAGGGGAGAAAATCACAATGAGAACCATGCATGTAAGACAATCCCCTTATTTTAATGCCATTTAAACTAAAATTATAGCCCATGATAAACAGTTGTCTGTACCCAAGCTTGAAACTCTTAATTTTAATATTTTTCTTAAACTGATGGCTTTAATAAAGACTTTTAATATTGAGTTATTTTTAAATGTTCTCATTGTCAACTTAATAGACTGGGCACATAAATGAAGTTGTACAAAATTAAAACAAGGATCTCTAGGCTTTTTTTTTCCTATCATTTTGGCTGTTACTGGTGTGGCAGAAAAAGAGCCCAACATATCCTTTGCAGAAAGAACAGCACTGGAGGAATATCAATATCAAACTTAGGACTCTACTACAAAGCTATAGTAACCAAAACAACTTGGTACTGGCACAAGAACAGGGCTGAGGACCAATGGAATAGAAGTAAAGACCTATGGCCACCTAATCTTTGATAAGTGAGCAAAAAAAAAAAATAGGATGGAAGAAAGACAGCTTCTTCAACAAGTGATGCTGGCAGAATTGGTTAAACACCTGCAGAAAACTAAAGTTGGAACCTTCTATGTCACTTTGCACCAAGATTAACTTCAAATGGATCAAAGGCCTCGAGATAAAAGCAGATACACTGAAAACTTTACAAGAAGGAATAGGAGATACACTAGGTCTCCTTGGCACAGGTCGAAACTTTCTTAATAAAGACCCAGAAACACAACAAATTAAAGAAAGTTTGGGTTTCCCTCATTTGTCATAATCAGTAGAAACCTTGGGCACTCCTAGCAGAGATTTACAATAGAGCAAAACGTAGATACGTAAGTCCATATAGTATGACACTAAATGAAAGGACCTCCAGGATATAGAAACAAAAGCCACATAATGAGTGATTGTTGACCTTAATGTACTATGTTATCTCTTGCTGTCCCTTGGTTATCTCATATTGTTACAGTATTTCTCCTGGTTATCTGATATATTGTATATATGCATATTTGGTTATTTGAAGTTGGATAGGGAAGGGAGGAAAACAAGATGAGGAGCTGGGGGGGGGGTGGGGAAATGGGGACCAAGACATGAGAAAGGGTATCAATGTATGTGAAGGAATGCACCCTCTATCTGGCGAATATAATGTAACCTTTCTATTAAATAGAATTTAAAAAATATGAAAAAAAGATAGTTTGGACAAATGGAACTGCATTAAATTGCAGAGCTTCTGTATGGCAAAGAACATAGAAGTAACAAGTTAAATAGAAAGCCCATAGAGTGGGAGACCTTCACTAGCCACACAAGGGCCTCATATCCAAAATAAATCTACAGCTCAAAAAATTGAGTATCTCCAAAACAAATCTTCAAAGAAACAACCATCCCATTAAAAGGTGGGCTAAAGACTTAAAGAGAGACTACTCTGAAGAGGAAATAAGAATAGCCTATAGACACATAAAGAAATGCTCCACATCTTAGCCATAAAAGAAATGTAAACCTGTCACTGCCTGCCGCAACAACATGTCACTTCGGAGGCGGACTAGGAATGATCACAGACTCAAATAGCTGTAAGCACAGGTCTTTTTATTTCTCTCTCTGCTCTCTTCTTTCTCTGTCTTTCTCTCTTCTCCCCCGGAAACCCTCCATCATTTATATCACACAGCAGCCAATCATAATAAAGGTCATCTGCTCACGCAGCAAGCATACATGGAAAAATCTAGCAATCACACTCTATCCATGAGCACAGAAGAAACAAATCAACCAATGCAAAGAAACTTCCTGGTCAGCAAGTACTGACTCATCCTCTTTGGCAAGCTGCCAGGTGTATAATCTTACTTTCTTAGGAGGCTGAAAGCAATGTCTCCACCATCTCCCCCTTTTTTATTTTAGGAAAGAAAGAAAGAAAGAGAGGGGGGGAGGGAGGAAGAAAAGGAAAAAAACAAAAAAGCCTAGTATATGTTGGGCTACCATCATATCAGATGGACTGTGCCTGTCTTAGGTGTCTCCAAGCTCGTTAGTCTTCTTACCCATCATGGGATCACCAAGTACTCTTTACTTGGCTCCTGTCTTACGCTGATAGGCTAAGAGCTGGGACTTACCCGTCTCTGACTGCCAGCTGTCCATTTAAGCAAGCCAGACCTGTTTCCATGGCAGCATTCACTGTCTACGTTGACTTTGTATTATTTTACACAAGCAATATAGACATAATTATAACACATAAAACAAAACCCAAGCCTCAGGAGGCTGAAAGCAATGTCTCCAACACAAATCAAAACAACTTTGAGATTCCACCTCACTCCGATTATAATGGCCATGATCAAGAAACAACAGATGTTGGCGGGGATGTGGCCAGGAGAGATCACAACTACACTGTTGGTGGGAGTGTCAACTTGTTCAACCACTACAGAAAGCAGTATGGTTATTCCTCAAAAGACTCAACATATAGGCCGGGAGTTTGGCCTAGTGGTAGAATGCTTGTTTAGCATGCACAAAGACTCGGGTTCAATTTCTCAGTACAACATACATAGAAAAATAGCCAGAAGTAGTGCTGAGGCTCAAGTGGTAGAGCCCTAGCCTTGAGAAAGTCCAAGGACAATGCTCAGGCCCTGAGCTCAAGCCAGGAAACAAAAAGACTAAACATAGAGATCTCCTATGACCCAGCAATTCTATTCATTTGCATTTACCCAATGGTCCAGAAACAAGGACATACTAAAGCCACTAACATAACAATGTTCATTATTTACCATAGCTAAAATATGGAACCAACCCAGATGCTCCTCAGTAGATGACTGGATCAAGATAATTGTACCAAGAAAATACACAATGGAATGGAATTGTATGCTGCCATCAGAAAGAATGATGTTGCCCCATCCGTGAGGAAATGGAAAGACTTGGAAAAAATCATATTAAGTGAAGTAAGCCAGACCCAAAGGAACATAGGCTCCATGATTTCCTTCATTTGTAATAATTAGTATACATCTAGGACTTTCCTAGCAGAGGATTACAATAACTCAAAACCTAGGTACATAAGGTCATATAAGATGTGAATGAATGAAAGGAACTCTAGGATATGGAAACAAGAGCTTTATCTTATATGATTGTTATTCTTAATGTACTGTTACTTCTCTTCTCTTTTTGCCCTTATGGTTAACCTCATGTTGTTACTGTATCTGACTTTGTTACCTGGTATATTGTATATATGTTTATTTGTTTATTTGAAATAGGGAAGGGAAGGAGGGAAAACAAGATAATTGAGGGGGTGGGGCAGGGAAATGGGGACGAAAACATGAGAAGGGGTATCATTGTGTGAGAAGTAATACACCTACCACCTGACAAATGTAACTCTATCCCCTCTCTATATTATCCTGACAATAAAAAAAATAAAGGCACAAAAAGGGGGGAATATGGTAAAAGAACTAACAGAGTGTAATAATGAGGGTGAACTTATTCAAAGCATACTTTACAAATCCAAGAGAATTATCTCAGTGAAAACTTACCAATAATGTAATCTAATAAAAGTAAGAGATATAAATAAGAAAATGAAAAACAATTTTACTCAAGAGACTACAGGGCCAGTATTTAAATTTTTACTTAAACCAAAACTTTACAAAGTACATGAAAATCCCTACATAAAGTAGACTCCTTGTCTGTTATCAATCAAGGAATTTTTAAAATTAATTGCCAAGCTATCTGCACAGTAAGAGAAAACAGTGTACTATTGTGGCTCAGGAGATGTATGTGGAGTCAACTTACTGACTCTGACCTACGTAAGATTTCTTAGTTTCTCTAAAAATTGGAATAATAGTACAACAATGCCCATGTAAGTTTTTCTAATATCAGGTGTCACTTTTGAGTATTAAATAATGCATATAAATTCCTTTAGAAAGTAACTAGCATATAATGGAAGCTCAATGAGTGGATTCCATTATTTATATCTATGTTCCTATAGCTAATACAGAGCAGCTATTCTGTCATGTTTTCCTTAATAAAGAAACAATATTGCACTTATTTGTAACTACTAAAGAAACAGCAAGTATTGCTGTTGGCCTCACAGGATGTCTGACTAATCACCTGAAACACTTTCTTAAATAGCATCAAATGAATCCAACCTAAGAACAGTTTTCATCCATCAGAAGGTGAACACACCTTTTGAGACTTGGCACATTTGTTCTGCACTAATAACAAAATTAGATTAGGCCTATTTCATATAATAAGAAGCTAATCTCTCATAAAGCAGAGTCTGGTAATTTTTTCTTTAGCTATGAATCTGCTGACCAAAAATTTCTCAAAATGCCTAGTCAGTGTTATTCTTCATCTCATAATTTACTTCCTGCCTTTGTTCATTTCCCAAAGATGAACTGAAATCATATATGAAGCATGGTGAACCCAAGCTCATAAATTTTAGTTGACCTATAATCTGTGATACCAAAAAGTCAATACAGTAAACTAAATTCCTCCTTTCTAAGCTCAAAAATGTGCCAGGTTCATTAAAACAAACCAACAAACAGCTGTTCTAGAAATATGGCAATGTGTACAGAACCAGATCTTGTTTGCCTTGCTGAGTTCACAGCACAAAGACAGAAGAAGTTTAGTGAGGATCACTTCAAAACCTTGAGAATCAAATTATATAAGAACCAAGATGTAATAATCCCATTAAATCCTCAAAAGCTGTGAATGTTTTAATTTTGTATTTTAATTCTCATCCCAGAAACATTTTGTTGTTGTTGTTTTGGTTTGAACTCAGAAGCTAATGGATGGTGGGAACACATGTCCGAGTCAAGCTGTACTTCCCCCTTATTAGTACTTCTCATCTTTGCTGTCCTGACAGATGCACACCCCTATGTCCACCTCTTTAGTGTGTGAAAGAGTGTATCAGACACTTCCTGGCCTCCAACCACAATCTGCAATCCTTCTGGTCCTTGTCCCCTAAATTACTAGACTTAAAAGTGTGAGCCACTGTGCCCAACTAGTGCAGCAGCTCTTAAGCCACACAATAGTCCTAATCCCACAGTCAGGAAATGTTATATACATATATTAATTTAGGTCTGACTGGCCCTGATAGGGTACACATAAATGAACAGCACCTAAATGTTACTGTGATAGAGTGAAGTGATCCTTCTTTCTATCTCAACTCCTATTATATACAACCTCTATTACTACAGAATTTGACTGCCTTTGCAAATACAACCTTTACAGAGGTAATGAAGTTAAAGAAATACTCTTACAAGCATTTTAGACAAAACATGTAATTTAAACATTGCTTCCTGATCCTCACCCTCCCCCACCACCAAAAAAATTAATTAAAAAACTCATGGCCAAACAGAAAATTCTTCTAAACAATTAGAAATACTGAAGTTTTTCATTATTCACAACTTCACTTTCCAGGCTCTCAGTTGCCCAATATCAACCACAATCTGAAAATATCACACAGAAAATTCCAGAAATGGAAGTGGTGCTGGAGCTCAAGTATAGAGCACTAGTGTTAAGCTGAAGAGCTCAGGGACAATGCTCGGGCCTAGAGTTCAAGCTCCACGGCCGACAAAAAAGAAAAAAAGAAAAGAAAGAATTAATTCATGGGACTTAAGCTATATATCACTCTGAATTGTATAATAAAGCCTAATGCCATCCCACCCAATCCTACCCAGAACAGGAATGAAATCTATATAGTTTTACAAGAATGAAAACTATACATATATAAATGCGGGCATAGTTGAAAGAACTGTGCTAAAGGAAGGGGTTTATGGCATCTACTGGAGGTCTTTAAATTTATATCCATAGCTAAAAGATGGGTTACTGTAACAAAAATGTTAAAACTGTTTCAGAAGACAGAAAGAAAGGGAACAATTACTCATTGGTGTGGCCTGTTTTTCTTTCCAATGAAAAATTTGTGCTCATTGTGGTGGTACACATCTATCTGTAATCCCAGCAGGAGAATCAATCATGGGTGCAAAACAAACCTGAGCTGCAAGTTCACAGCTAGTCTAGGCTACAGACTCTGATGAAAAGAAAGATGGGAAAAATAAGGAAAAGTAGGAGAATATTGGAAAACAGAACTTTAAAGAAAATTGACATTAGACAAAAGAGAATCCCTCAGGGAAGAGGAGGAAGCAACAAAAGAATGTTCTGTGGATTGCCTGTGCTTACTGCCTTGAAAGATTTTCTAAGTCATAAACTAATGATGGCCACTTCCCAGGCAGGGACTAGAAAATAAAAGCAGTTGGACCAACAAGGTAAAGGTGAGTTCCACAGATCTATAGACAGTTACCTGAAGTAGTCAGCAAAGAACAGTCAGTACATATCATCTCAAATCTCTCACCAAAAGATACAAACTGACCAAGTGGGAAAAACTAGAACCAGTGAATCACTTGTTGCCTACAAAAAACAAGTACCTCACTGGCAAAGACAATCCATGAAAGGGATATAGCATTTACAAATATGTAAGCACTAGATATCATCACAATCAATTTCATTTCTTAAAAAATGGATAGAAAAACACAGATAAACCACAACACAAAATTAGTATAGGACTTCAATACTGCAACTCTCCTCAAGAGATAGATCATCTAGACAAAAATGCCAACAGCTGGGAACAGTGGCTCAGACCTAAAATCCTAGCTTCTCAGTGAGCAAAAGAGCACAGTAGAGTTTAAAGCCAACCTAGACAGAAAGAGTTCATGAGAAATCCATCTCAACAGAGAAAGGGAGCACAAAGGCATATGCCTGTCATTCCAGCTACACAGGAAGCATAAATAGGAGTGTGCAGTTAAGCTAGCTTGGACAAAAAACAAGATTAGAGTAAAATGAGCTGAAAGCAAGGCTAAAGTAGTAGAATGCCTGCTTAGCAGCCCAGAGTCCAACCCCAGTGTTGTCAAAAGTGAAGAAAAAAATCAACAAAGAAATTTCAGAATGTTGATTGTTGTTCTTAATGTACTATGTGAAGTTATTTCTTTTCTTACTGTATATGACTTTGGTACCTGATATATTCTATATACGTTTATTTATTTGAAAAAGGAAGGTAAGGGAAAAACAAAGGTGAGTGAGAGGGGGTGGAGGGAAGCAAAGTGGAAGAAAAACATGGGAAAGGGTAACAATGTTCAAGAAGTAATATACCCACTACCTGGTGAATATAACTGTAATCCCTCTATATATCACCCCGACAATTAAAAAAAATTCAGGAGTAAACTGGCCATATATTAGTGGACTTAACAGCTACAGAATTTACATTCTTCTCCATATCCCATGAAACTTTCTCCATAATGGATCAAATTATATGACCTAAATTGTAGACCTTATCTACAGATACAAGAAAATAAACTACATGTCTTCTCTCATAAGAAGAATTTAGAGCTTAAAAAATTACCTGAACGTAAAGGAAGGGAACTATGTGGGAAAGGAACCAACAAAAGGGTTTGAGGGAGAAAATGATGAGGGGTAAATATGACTAACGTACTCTATATAAAAACAGAGTAACTAGAACTACTAAAATTTAAAAAGAAGTAAGGGGGAAGGAGAATACAACAGTAATAGAGTAGGTAAATTTCACCAAAGTATGTTATATGCATATGTGAAAATATCACCATGAAACTTTTTTGAATAATACACATTAATTTTTAAGATAGATTCACATACCATAAATTTACCACAAATTAGCTACATATTTTTGAACTTTTAGTATATTCCCAAGGTTGTAAAACCACTGTCAGAAATAGCTCATGATGTTGGAATGTTACATAGGAATAAAGATACCAACTGGAAAGGAATTCATCAAGGCAAAGATTACTTATGCCGATAGGTACTCCATCAAAGAAAAATCTGGCAAACAAGCACACAAAGCAGGCAGGCTGCTCCCTTTTAATCCCTAACCCAGCAGGACCTGCCCCTATGCTCAGATTGGCTGAGCTCAGGTTCACAATCTGCAAAAGGATGTGGCTTACTTAATAGGATGTAACTCAAATTCAAGGAGCTTCTAAGAGGATGTCTTAATCAAAGTGCAGGCAGGAAAAGGATGTAAGTAAAATGCGATCATCAAGGGCCAAGCCACCAGGCCAAACCAGGGACTTTTCAGAAAGAAAATAGTTCCATAGAAAAGACACTTTTGTCACACTATCATCAGTATCTAATTTAACAGCATTCCCATTTCCCCAAAAAGAAAATATTCTGTCTGTGAGGAGTGAAAAAGGAGACCTCCATATGTTTGTTCAGGTGGAAGGTTTATTAGGTATAGGCAAACTGCCAGCCCACACAAGATGGAGATGTGCAGAATGAACCACAGGGAGGTTGGATGAGGAAGTGACCACAGATCTGGGGGGATCTCCTACTGCTCCCAGGTGCACCATTATCTGGGCTACAGACTCTAGGTGGGGGGCACTTCTAGGGAAAGGGCCACATGTTGCACAGGGGGCCTTTTGATAGTTTTAAAGGGGCACCAATTCTTTCTGGCGACTTCCTGCTGGCAAGGGATGTGACCTTAGGGGAAGAAGGCAGAGACACCTTCTGGGACAGGAGAAGGCAGCAGCAACAGTTCCTTGGTGATGAAATCTGAAAGAAGTCTTATGATGCAGGGGTTGAAAACATTAAAGGGCCTACAAACAGCTGAAGGAAAGGCAGCCATCTGTTCAAGGTAGAAAGGAAAAAAATGGATGACTTAGCTAGTTCCTCTCTGCTGCATTCCAGGTGACCCTGGAGTTGGTGGGTCACATTCTTGAGTACTTCTGATTGGTTCCCATCTGGCAACTATGTAGGGGAGAGCACAATGGACTTGTTAAAAACAACCAGTCAGAAGCTGGGGTTCCCTTGGAATGGTTAAGGGCCCAGTTAGGGCCTTGAACTATCAATGTCTGGATTACAGAGCAAGGATAGGAGACCCAAGGATGGGAGTCTATAAATAGAATAGAATAGAATAGACTCGCTATAAATAGAAATAGTAGGTAATAAAGCAAGAATGTAAGTTACTGTCCAGTTGGATATCAGGTATGAACATTAGACAAGCATGCTTATTAACCCTTTTCTTTTGACCTACCAGCTCTGGTTAGTTTTGAAAGGGAAAGCACAAAGTGACTCCATTTAGGATCTGACACCAACTTCTGAGACCCCCCAAAAGACCACCAGAGTCCAAGACCAATGTAAGAAACAGAGTCATTTATCGCAAGCTCAAGCTTGGTCCTTCATGCACCTGCAGCCGATGTCACAAAGAGGCCCCGAGCATTGGGTCTACAGCAGTTTTTTAGCAATGAACAAGTAAGTTTAGGGATTTTCCAAGCTGACATACACAGAATTGGGTAACTTTAGCAATAGGCTGAGTTAGACATTTACCATCAGCTAGTTTTATTTTTAACACCAGGTGTTGGGCCATGTCTGGGTAGCAACCGGGGGAGAGGGGGGCACTTGGAAGTTTCTTTTGGAGTTGTTTAGCCAAAGCCTGGGGCTTAGTTCCTGGTATGGGTGGCGGGGGCGGGGGTTAGGGAGGAAGATTACAGCTAAGTCAAGCTTTAGATAAGATGGGGTCACTGAGTTACTCTGGCTCTTCCATCTGTACAGCTTTTCCAACTGCCTTGAATGGACTCTCGTCCCCTCAACAAGCTTTGTGCCAGGGGTGTCTGGGGTGCTCCTAACTTCGATAATGTCCCAGATGGCATTTTTGCTTGTTGCTGGGAGGGCATGTCCCAGCTGACTGATGACATGTCCCACATTGGAGGGTCAGTTGATTGACAGATCAAGTGAGAGTCAATGCCAAGAGACCCCTTCTATTTTCAACTGAAGCAACAAGGAGATCAACAGATACAGTTCTTAAGCAGGGCTTACCTAGATCTTGTTAAAAATAGACGGTAAGTTTGACCAATAAATACTTGTAAGAGTTCTTTATCCCTCTGTGGGTCTGACTAAATGCTACCGAGGGTAAAATCTGTAATGACAAAGCTCAATAGCAGACATCTAGAGTTTTGAAACAGCAATTGATTAAACAATCTAGTTAATTTTTAACCAAATGTAGACAGCACTTTAGTATACTAATTAGATTTACACTATTATCAGCTCTGTATCCAAGGAGGCTTACATACTTGGGAAACATTGGACACATCTGTCTACACCTAAGGCTGATAAGCTTTTTTGTGGCTTGCATTTAAAATTGTCCATTTTTTCCTTTGGTCTACAGAGTCA
This sequence comes from Megascapheus bottae, assembly GCF_031878675.1. Taxonomy (NCBI): domain Eukaryota; kingdom Metazoa; phylum Chordata; class Mammalia; order Rodentia; family Geomyidae; genus Megascapheus; species Megascapheus bottae. The sequence continues at coordinate 41,696,690 of NC_143510.1, forward strand.
CTTAAGTCTTGGTTATCTTAGAACTGTATGAAGTTTGAGTTTAAAACTGCCTTTTTGAGGCCAGGAGTTTGGCCTACTGGTAGAGTACTTGCTTAGCATGAAGAACCAATGTTCAATTCCTCAGTACCACATTCATAGAAAAGGCCGGAAGTAGTGCTGTGATTCAAGTGGCAGACCATTAACCTTGAGAATGCCCAAGGACAGTGCTCAGGCCCTAACTTCAAGCCCCATGACCGGCAAAAGAAAAAAAAACAAAAACCACTGCCTTTTTTTTTCTTCTGGCCTGTGGAACCAGTTAAGTATTGTTTACCAGAAAACCTTTAAAACTATTCTGGTAAAGAGACACATTAGCAGACAAATTGACTTTTCAATACTTGCTAGAAGGGTGACCACCATGTGGCCAATATGGTAAACTTCTACACAAGTCACAATGGTAAGAAAGCCTGAAACTTTATTGAGCAAGAAAGCAGAAAAGCACACAGCTGAGCAGAAAGGGGTGCACAATAACAGTATCCCCACGCTCAATGAGAGACACAGAAAGAGCAGTTTTCACTGATAATCTGGACCACAGAGAGGAAAATTGTAGTGACAGAAGCAAGGAAGGAAAAAGGTTTGGCCTTAGGGAACCTCTGATTCTGGATGGCTAGCCTTCAAGAGGTAACCTAGAGGGGATCCTCAGAACCCAGCCAAAGGGCTGTTGGTTGGAATGGAGGTGATCCAATGGGAAATGATCTTTGGTATGGAGAGAGAGAGAATGAGAGACAGACACAGACACAGACACAGAAATGGAGAGGGGGAGAGAAGGAGAGAGAGAGAACTGCTATAAAGTGAGGAAAGTTACATTTGAAGAGAGGCACTGAGGGGAAGGTTTGTCGGGTTTTTAGTCCTGGGTCCCTCCTGACCCATAGGAGGGATGAAGAGAAAACACGCCCCCAACCAGGACCAGCCAAGAAAGGAGAGGGCCGACTGACCGCCCACACCCAGCCCTCCCTCGCTGGAGGACAATCAGATGAGTCAGGGAGACCTGTCAAGGCAGGACCTCGTTTATTGAGGAAGTCCATTCAGCTAATATAGGGTGCAGAAGCCTATCAGCACAAAGGTGGGCAGGGCAGGGGAGGTCCATGTGTTTACTCTCACTATAGGTCTCAGCAGAGACCAATAAAGCAATAACACATTCATACCCAATTCTCAGCAGAAAGTGATTCACAATACCGACAATATAGCTGAAAGTTAGGCATGGCATTCATACATGAAAGCTCATTTCTTCATGTGGTTATCTTACTCAGGAATGTAGATTCATGGGCCAGCCTGACCCTGCACTCAGTTCCCTACAAAGGTTAACCAAGAGAATTTGCTAAAGCAATCAGGGAGAATGATGAGCAAGGAGAGCAAAGAAAGATTGAATATGTCCTCTGCCCATTGACCACTGCATTGACAGAAACTGGCAATACAAATATGGTGTTTGGGATTTATGCAATCCTTGAGTGAAAGGACATCTAGAAAGCATAATTAGAAACACAGGAGGAGAGGGAAGTCTGGTGAATGCAGAGAAAGAGGCACTAGTTACAAGGCATCCCTAATCCATCCAAAGTCTCTTGGGCTGAGAGTTGAATTCTTTATTCAGGAATCCCCAAAAGGTTAAAAAGCCACTTGCCAAATTAGGCATGGGGGTACTCTGATGTGACACCATGTCAAAAAAGACAGCAGACAAATAGAGGGCCATAGATGGAAGTGTCACTGGCCAGATGTGAAGAGGAGACTGGGTGGTGGATGTGTGGCCAGCAAAGATAAAGGTAAGAAGCCTTAAGGTGGGGTTCCTTGTGCTTTTAGCAGTTTGTGTGAGAGGAGGGGCAGTCAGGAAACGGATTGATCCTCAGAGAGAAGAGGAGGGGATCCAGTGACTCTTGACACTATCCCTTCCCAGATTTCGGCACCATATGTAAGGTTCAGAGAAAGGAGACTGCCATGTGGTTCAAGAAGAAAGGAGTTTATTGGGGAGAGAGCAAACTGCCAGCCCACACAAGATGAAGGTGTGCAGAGTGCAGCAGTTAGAGGTGTGCTGGGGGAATTATAGAGATTGCCTACGTAGGGGAGGGTTAGGAGGAAGTGTGGCCACAACGAAGGGCAGGAGGGAGGTGGGCCACAGCAATGACCTAAGAGCCTGGAGGACCTCCCTCTCCACTGCCTCCAGATGTGCCAGTTACCTGAGTTACAGATGCTGGGTAGGGACTTCTAGGGAAGGGAGGGAAAATAAAGGGAAGGGGTCATTTTTCCTGGGTGTACCTAATACTGTCCCAACCCCTCATCCCCTCAAATTTTGCAAAAACTACTCAGTTCTTTTTCTCTACGGGGGTATCACTTTTATACAAATGGAACCAAAAATAGGGGAAAATAAACAGCAGAACTAGGTAGAACCATGTTATTTAACATGGTTCACTCTCATAAACCTAACATTGATTAACCTAACACTGGTACAACTTAGGCATTTAACATAATTAAATAACTCTACAGATCTCAAAGTAGACAAAACTAAGGTTGGAGTTTATAGGTGCCTATTTGGATGGAGAAACCTTAAACAACCAAAGGATCACAATAAAAAAAAAGAAGATATTGGTGGAAAAGGGAATATATGACGTACTCAAAGTACTTCCTAAAGTACTGCCATGTGTATTTCTTGATTTAGATAATATTTACATGACATTCATTTTGTAAGTAAGTTTTTGCAAATTTTCACAATTGGAACATATTTCAAAATACAAATGCTTGAGGAGGAAATCGTAACAGGAGAACATGGGTTGTAACCATGTGCTTAATCTGCTCTTTAGTTATCAAACACTGTAATATTTTTATTCCATGTCATTTCAAACGATGGTGCATATTTTGAAAGTAATTCCCTATCATTTTCATGATTAAAACAATAACTTTCAAAGTATGAAAAAACCAGTAAGTGAGTGATTTCTGAAAGCAAATTAAAGTGTTTAAAATGATAGAACTTTAATCAATAATAAATAGTACTTCTCAGCTATCTTAAATTCTTTGGTAGAGTAGTAGTAGAAAATAAACAGTATTTTTGCTTCTTTCCTTAATCAAAAGCACTTAAGACCCTTTCCAGGAGTATCATGTAAATATGAATAATGGAATTGATTTTTTTTATCAAACCTACAAGAATAAATCAGACGAGCTGTACTCCCTCCAAGGTCTTCATCTCAGAAAGTAAGACACTTTTTCCAATGATGCCTTTATGAATGCAAACATTGGGCATGTCTCTTGGAGAATTGCTTTCCAAGCCCCCTGGCATTCTTTAATAACCTCCAAGATGGCAAATTCAGCCTCTGAGAATGAACTGAGAAAGTTATTTGGCTCTATGCCTGATAAGTAACAGAGGTAAATGCATTCATACAGAGTGGATATTGATTTGATTCAAAAATTAAATAGTTGTGCTGACTGACTAGTCTTGGAGAAAACTCCCAAGGAAAAGCTCAAAATAGTTTTTAGCAATAATAACATAATTGAAAAAAAAGCCTCTTGCTCTTAAATAATTGCTTTGGAAATGTACTTGTACTCCATTCACTTATGAACAAATATTTACTGAAGTCCTTCTGAGCCCCAGACACTATTCCAGATCTGAGGGTTGTGGAGCACTGACACCACTGGAAGAAGCCCTGCACTGAGTTACTGGAGTATGTGCCAATAAACCTCCTGCATCTAATTTATAGCGACATTGTGACTTCCTGGATTTGTGTTTTTAGTGGTTATACCTGACATCTTTCTGAAAGCAGATATTTACATTCCTAATCTAACACAAGGTTACTAGCTATAGATGTAAATAAATACCCACAATGCGTTTTTGTTTTGTTTTTGCCAGTCCTGGGGCTTGAACTTAGAGCCTGAGCACTGTCCTTGGACACTGTTTGCTCAAGGCTACCACTCTGACACTTGAGCCACAGGTCCATTTCTGGCTGTGTGTGTGTGTGTGTGTGTGTGTGTGTGTGTGTGTGTGTGTGTGTATGTAGTACTGAGAAATCAAACCCAGGGCTTCATGCACGCTAGGCAGGCACTCTAAGCTATGCTCCCAGCCCCAAAACGCTTTTGCAGTGGATATTCACACATTGCTTAGTTTTAGTAAAGAAATACAGTTGGTACTATATTTTTAAATGAAAAACAGATTCTGTTGGGTGACAGGTGCCAGCAGGAGGGGGTGAAGGAGGGTGAATATGATAGCAGTGTTCTAATGTAGTAATGCATCTATGGAAAACAGAACAGTGAAACCTACTGAAATTGTTTTAAGAAGTGGGAGGCATAGTGGCAGTCTCCTATGGCTTATGCCTCTCATTCTAGCTAATCAGGAGGCTGACATCTAAAGGATGATACAAGGGCAACAAGGGCAAACAAGTTCACGAGACTCCATCTCCAAAATAACCTGCAAGGAGCAGGGTTCTAGGCATGCCTCTAGTGGTAGAACACCAGCTTATCAAATGTAAAGGGATGGAAGAGAGAGAGTTTGATGGGCTCATCATTTGTATGTACAGAGAAATGACATAGAAACACCCAACTGTGTAGCTAATATATGCTCATAAAATCTAAAATAAATACATTTTTGTTTAAATTTTTACTAGTACATTCGTAAAACAAGCTGGTCACTTCCATGAAGCCTTGTACCACGGAAGTGGTCAATGGGCTCGCTGACTGGATACCAATACTGAGGGCATCCCTGAATGCATCCAGTCACTCGCTCATCATCAGCACCCCTCAGCTCTCACAACTGAAACTGAGACGTGAACTTCTAGAAATTAGGAGCTACACACCCCAGGCAGTTGGCATACTAATTAAACTCTCAGAATGTGTTAGAAATTGTGATCTCTCTCTCTCTCTCTCTCTCTCTCTCTCTCTCTCTCTCTCACACACACACACACACACACACACACACACACACACACACACACACACACACACACACACACACACACAAGCCTGTACCACTACTAGCTGCTCAGCATCTCTTAAGCTACCTCACCCAACCACAGGACAGGTGAACTGAAAGCCTTTGGGCAAGCCCTTGCTCTGGCTACCCAGCACTCAGCAAAGGGCCCAGTCTTGGGGGAGGGGAGGCACACGCGGCCTGCAGCTGGTGGCGGGGGCGGGGGGGGGGGGGAAGCCCTCTCCCCCCCCTCCCCGCCCTTTGTGCCCTTTGCACGGTGCCGTCTGGGCTGGCGCGGCGCCCAGCCCCGGCGCTACCGCCCCCGGGCCCCCCCCCCCACGCCCCTGCCGCGCCGCCTGTCTGCTTCCTGTTTTCCAAGCCTAAGTGCTTTTTAATTAGCCTCCATCACTTCCCCAAAGTAACTACAATCACTCTAGGCTGCGGCCGACGTCAAGCCCACCTGGGGTTCCCCCCCCCCCACACACACACACACTGTGACCAGATCTGATTGGCATGGCTCCTTGGAGCACAGGGTGCCACCCATGCCATTTTCCACGATCCTGTGATTTGGATGGCAGATCCCCTCGGGAGGGAAGACGCGTATCTTGGTCTGGCAGGATTTTCTCCTGGCCAAGTCTCTGAGTATTTCCAACCCGGAGTACCAGGTGCCTGCACGCGGCCGGCCATCGGTTCCCAAGCCCAGGGTTTGGAAAGGGATGCTTTCCGCATGTCTTAATTTATCATTTAATTATCGTATTTCAGCTTTGACATCTGCGATTAAAATTCTCTCTTGTAACACACTTGTTTCAAAGCATCTTTGACTGGAGGAGGAGAGAAAAGATGTGGCAGAGGAAGCCCAGATCAGATCCAAAGACATCCCTGCACCTTGGGCTCACCTGATGAAACCCAATACACTCAGAATCAGCAGGTAAGGCTGAGAGGGGAGGGCCCCTGCCAGAAAGACAGACCAGCCCTAAAATTCTCTACTTCCAGCTACTCCAGTGACTAGAATCAGAGAATCCAGTTCAGGGCAGCAGGAGCAAAAAGTGTACATGCTGCTCTCGAGAATCAGCCAAGGTTCATCCTGGCTACAGGCCTCTGACCTCTCTGTCCTTGAGTGTCTGTCTTGTAAATTTTGCAGTTTATTTTTTTCTTCCTCCCCCTCCCAGGTTGGTGATATAAGTCCTCTCCCAGCCTCTTGCCAGTTTTACAGGACAGGCAAACTTTACCGCGGCCTGGGAAAAGCAATCAGCGAGGAAGATGGCTTCCTACTCCCCAGTCCACAGGAGGCAGGAGCCTCGCTGCCATACAACAGTCAGCCAACACACATGGGGGGCAAATCAGAGACAGCACCCCACTCACACCAAATGCCCACTCCTTCTGCACTCTGGAGACCAAAAGCAATCCTAGGTACTTCATGGGCTTAAACTCAGGAGAATCCCAGATAAAGCCTGCAAGATCCATTCTCAATTCATAGCTGGGTGAGGCGGAACATGCATGTTATGTCAGCTATGACTAGAAACCTGAAATAGATAGATGGTGGTCCAGGAACAAACGACAGTGGAAAGCAAGACTACCTTAAAATAATAATAATAGAGAGAGGTAGAGGAAAGGAGAGCTAGAGAGTAGTTCAGCATGAAGCTCTGAGTTCAAACCCTAATACCATACCCCTCCAAAAAAAAGAAAACAGCTAAGTGTGACAGTACACACCTGTCATCACAGCTATATAGCCTGGGCATAAATGTAAAACTATGTATAAAAGGAACTAAAGCACAGAGAGCTAAGAGTATGACTCAGGTACTATCAGTGAACTCACAATTTCAGGGACTAGGAGTTTGGCCTAGTGGTAGAGTGCTTGCTTAGCATGCACGAAGACCCAGGTTCAATTCCTCAGTACCACATACATAGAAAAAAGCTGGAAGTGGTGCTGTGGCTCGGATGGTAGAGTTCCAGCCTTGAGAAAGCCCAAGGATAGTGTTCAGGCCCTAGGACTGGCAAAAAAAAAAAAAAAAAAAAAATCCTCTCTTGCCTTTTGTTAGAAAGGTCAAGTCACTCTCTGCCCTTTATTGCAAAGAATATCTGAAACCACAAATCCCTTAGAGGAGAACATAGGAGAAATGCTTTTTAATAGAGATACCCCCTTGATGTTAGTTTCAACATTTCGTTTTTTGCCAGTTATAGGGCCTGAGCACTCTACAACTGGGCCAAACTCCCAGCTCCAGTTTCAACATTTTTTTGGATAACACACACACACACACACACACACACACACACACAAAAGGCTACAAAAACAAGTAAATGGGATAACATCAAATTAAAAAGCTTCTACAGAGCAAAGAAAACAACTGTCAGAACAAAACAACCTATAACTTGCAAATATAGATCTGGTATTAAATAAATCTCTAAAATTTATACATTTATATAACAGAAAAAATTAAAAATGGGTCTCAAGCCAGGCACCAGTAGGTCACACCTACAATCCTCGCTACTTAGGAGATTGAAATATGAGGACAATGGTTTGAAGCCAGCCCCGAAAAGAGAGTCTATGAGATTCTTACCTCCAAAAATCCAAAAGTAAAGCTGTGGCTCAAGTGGTAGGGCACCATCCTTGAGCATAAAAGCTAAGAAACAACATCCAAAGTTCAGGCTCTTATACCAGCACAGTAAATCATAAATCATAAAATAAAAATGAGTCCCAAAGATCTGAACTGACACTGTCAAAAGATATAAAAATGATCACTGGATAAATGGAAATGTCTTCCTTTAGTCATCAAATAAGTAAAAATCACTCTCGGCTTAATTTTAATTTTGTTCTTAAATTTATGTGCCAGTGATTGCATATAATAGAGATCCCATTCTTGAATACTTATTTGTTAAACTTGACATTTGAAATATGATGTCAAAAATTAATGTTAATAAAATCTTTTTTTTCCAGTCCTGGGCTTGAGCTCAGAGCCTGGGCACTGTCGTTGGACTTTCTCAAAGCTAGAGCTCTACCCATTGGGAATCAGCACCACTTCCAGCTTTTTTCTATGTATGTGGTACTGAGGAATCGAACCCGGGTCTTTGTGCATGCTAGGCAAGCACTCTACCACTAGGCCAAACTCCTGGCCCAGTAAAATCTTTTAATAAAGAAAAGGAAGTGAAAACCAGAACTGCTAAGTCATGCCTGTTAGGTTGGGCACTATCATAATGACAAAAGATAAACTGATTCCTTCTTAAAGGGAGATGGTAGGCAGGAAAATACACAAAGCCCAGGGGACTGTTGAGGCAAACCAAGCACAGAAAACAGGCCAGATGGTGTGCAGAAGTAGAACCCAAGCTGCAAAAATGTTCTTATATGTATGCACACCTAATTAAAACCATGTTCCAAGAAAAAAAAAAAGATAATAAACAGCAAGGTCCAGGAAAAACAAATAGCCAATCACCAAACCCCCTGGTAATCCTATAAAAACCTATCCCCAATCGCCTATCAGTGCAGCAGCAACTGCAATGCAATGCTCCTGTGCTTGGCTACCCACCAAAACAATGGCACCAAAAGTGACCAAATGTTAGGGAAAAGGGAACCCTTGCACACTGTCTGTGGTAATGTATATTGTCTCATCTATTACAGAAAAACATATGGGGGTTTCTAAAGAAACTGAAAACAAAACTGCCCTTATGACCTAGTGAATCCTCCTCTGGGCATGTGTCCAAAATGAAATGAAATCACCAGTTCCAAAAGATATCTGCATTTCACTGTGCACTGTAGCCTTTTCCATATGGCCAAGTTACAATATAACTAAGGGTCCATCCATGAAGAACTTGAAACATTTTTATACACACATACACACATGTGTTTGTATGTGTATCATATGAAGATATAGATCTATATACAGTGGGATACTATTTACCTTTTATTTAGGAGAACCTGCCACTTGCTACAACATGGATGCATCTGGAGAGATGAAAAGTCAGAGAGATAGAGCCAGGTGCGGTGGCTCACACCTGTAATCCCAGCTACTCAGGAGGCTGAGATCTGAGCATCATGGTTCAAAGCCAGCCCAACTGGAAGTGGGGCTGTGGCTCCAGGAGAAGGGCAGTAGCCTTGAGCTGAAGAGCTCAGGGACAGCACCCAAGCCCAGAGTTCAAGTCCCATAACCTACCAAAAAAAAGTGGGGGGGAGTCAGAGATGTAAGTCAGTCAGAGGATAAGATAAAAATAGATATAAAAGATGAAAACATCCTTATTTTCAGTACATAATGAAAGACCATAGTTACTAAAATGGTATGTTACAAATTTCTGCTAAATGTGTAATTTGTCTCTACATTGCATGTGCGTGCACACACACACACACACACACACACACACACACACACACACACGGTAACTGTGAGATAATGAGCATATTAACTTGTTTCACTATAGTAACCACTTTGTTATTCTGTATGCATCCTGTAATACCAGCAATGAGCCCCTTCCAGAAAAGAGAATGGCTGCACTTTTGTCCCTAGGAGTGGCCAGGAAGTTTAAGGGGCTAAGGATATATAACTCAGCAACAGAGCACTAATTTACCATGTGTAAGACCCTGAGTTCCATCCCTAGCACCTCACCCCAATCGAGATTAAGACAAAGTCATCATTTCATTATGAGGTATGTAATAACCACAAGGAATGCATTATGTTCAGGAAAGCGCTGACACAAAGTTCTTAGAAACTAGAGCTTTGTGACTGGTACCTAAAGATCAAAGCTTTTGTTTTAGCAAATAAAAACACAAATATAGTAATCTCTGAATTATTCACTAATTGTCTGACTTAGCAATATAAATAAACAAGCTTTCAACTCAAATGAGAGGAAGTCAAGACAAGCCTCCTGGGATTTCCCTGTTATACATAAAACTATGGCCAGGTACTGGCACACACCTGTGATCCTAGCCTCCGCAGACTGAGATCTGAGGACCACTACTCAAAGCCACCCAAATAAGAAAGTCCATGAGACTCTTATCCCTAACCAACTACCAAAAAAATGGAACTAAAGTTGTGAATGACTCAAGTGGTAGACTATCTTTGAGGGGGAAAAAAACCCAGCACCCCAGCTGAATTCCAAACCTTGGGAATTGTGAAGAAACTGTCAACAGAGTAGTAACCCACTTGGTTATTAATGTTTAAAAAAATTACCTATTGAACCAGGTGCCAGTGTCACACTTGTAATCCTAGTTTCTTGGGAGGCTAAGAAAGAGAATCAAGGCTGGAGATTAACTTGGGGAAAAAAACCCAAAGACCCCTTTTCTCAACCCTTAGCTAGGCACAGTGCTTGTATTTGCCATCTCAAGCTACATGGGAAGCTCAGATTGAAGGATCACCATTTCAAGCCAATCTGGGTAGAAAAATAACTGTCTTTATGTCTATGGAAGGAAACTGGATGTGGTGGTACATCCTATGTGCCCTGCAAGACAGAAGCCTACAGTAGGTGGGTTGAGGATCGGGTGCGTGCCCTAGTAAGGAGAGAAACTCTATTCTAAAAAGAAAACAAAGTGAAAAGTAAGGCTGGGATGTCACTCAGTGGTACTGATTTAGTCCAGCAACTGTAAGATCCCAGTACTACCCCCTCACATGCACACAAAAATACCTATTGCATCAATTTTTCTCACAAATCTTGAAAAACTGAGTTACAGAAGTGGGATGAAAAGAGGAAGAAATGTCAAAACAAATTGTTAGTCCTATCCTCTTTTTACTTCCCTGTTTTCTGTTTGTTGGTACTACACACACACACACACACACACACACACACACACACACTAGTTTCAAAGTTGCAAAACTGCAACTGTTGCATAGAATGCTTTTGATCTTTGTATCCATTCACCATTTCTTCCTGAATAAAAGAATCCCAGGCCAGGTGCTGGTCACTCATGCATATATTCCTAGCTACTCCAGAGGCTGAGATCTGAAGACTGAGGTTCAAAGCCAGCCTGGAAAACTTCCAGAAGTGGCTCTGTAGCTCAAGTGATAGAGCCATACCCTTGAGCTATATTACTACCCTGGTAGCAGCTGTTGGGTGACTGAAGTCTAGCTTAGAAAGTTGTTAAAACAAAGACACTGTCAATGTTTTATTGTTGTTGTTTTTTTTAATCATGCAAACCTTCCTGGCAGAACGGGGGAGAAGAAGCCTGAGTCTCTGACAATGTAGAACTATTTCCTAAGTTGTGGACCACTCACTTCTAGAATCCTTTCTGATGGGAGAGAAAGAGCACGCATCTTTACTTAAACCATTATTTTCAGGTCTGAAATGTCTCTACCTTCTATTTTGATTGAAGAATCTATTTTGCTAGAAAAAGTAAAAATAAAATCTTAAAAGCATCTGTATTCTTTAATATCTGAATTTCTTAACATTTATGATTGACAGCTGCATATAGCATAAAAATAGAAAAAGAGTGCTATCTGAAAGTAAGTAAAATAAGCTTAAGGAGAATAAATGTGAAAGTATGCCCTGGATCAGATAAATGGATATCATTTCCATACTAAAGAAAAGAGCTACAGTTAGTATCATCAGTCACCTTCTAAATTAAATTATCTATGTTGTACTTCAAATCAGCATCTCCATAAGGAAGAGGAGGCAGCAGCTGCCTGGAACAGGGGAGATGTCCCAGGCCCAGGCTTACAGTGGGGCACAGCCGGGGGGACCTGATGCCTAAGAGCAGGACCCCAGAGCTCTAAACAAAGAGAAAAACGAGGAGGAAAAGGACAAACACTGCACCACGCTTACAATTTTGCCCAAGGCTCTCTTTTTCACTAAATCCCATCACAACATCTGTCATAAATAATATCAAATTATTTACTCAAGATCTCATGGTACAATAAAGGACAGGCATGAAATAATAAACACTACTGAAAGCCGAGGGGAAAGGATGGTGGTAAAGGAACGCTATAAAGGATTTTTCATCAGTTAAAAGGATTTTCAGCTTTGACAATAATAAAAAAAAAGAAACTCATGTAATCTGTTTTAGAGGAGAAAAGGCTATTAAGAAAGCACCATTTGCAGGTGTGGTGAGGACTCATTTCATCTGCAGTCTACACTATAAAATGGCAGCCTAGTAACCCTGCAGCTCCATGGGGATTCACTGGCCAGGCACAATGTCACCTCATGCTTTGAGGGTATGTGGGGCAGACCTCCAACTCACATCCAGTTCTAGCTTTTCTAGAATTTCAGGGCCTTTACTTCATTTTTTCAAAACTCTGAAATGTTTGGAGCCTGCCTTTGTGGGAGCCCCGCTCCTGCTACTTTTGGGATAACTCCTATCAAAGTAGACCTACAGAGACACTGGATAATGGAAGGAAGACATAAAATGGCATTAAGATTAGCATCTACAAAAGGATGAACTAAAGCCTAACACAGAAGTTATACGAGGAGTCTAAGATGGGAAAATAAGATTAGGAGGGGCTGTAAGACTCTGGGGCAAAGGGCTTCGCTCTCATCTCACAGGCGATAGGGCCTTCCTAACAAGTGTTATGGCTAACACTGACTGGTGTGTTCACTTAGAGGGATTCTTCAGAAAAGGCTATCTATGACTAGAATACTGCCAATCTGAAAGGTAACAAAGTTATGTAACATTTTTCTAAGTACACAGGACACAGGCCCTCCAGAAGACAAAGGTCACATGCCAATCAGAAACAGGAGCAGGACTGGGAGAAATTCTTGGCCAAAGACCTAGAAGTATCCTAAATTTAAAAACAGATTCTGGCGGTGCATTGTTGATTCATACCTGCAATCCTAGCTACTCAGGAGACTGAGATCTTTGAATTGCAGTTCAAAGCCAGCCCACCGGCAGCAAAGTCCATGAGACCCTTACCTCCAATTAACCACCAAAGAGCTGGAAGTGGAGCTGTAGCTCAAGTTGTAGAGCATGAGCCTTGAGGAAAACAGTGCTCAGGAACAATGCCAACCCCTCCCCCAGCCCCAAACACACACTAAGTTAAGTTTGTATGCAGGACTTAAGAAAGACTAAATCAAGAGCAAGTTAAGTCCATCTGCCAAAACATCTTCCCTAGATACCAGCATGGTGCATGGTGCACGGTGCACGGTGCACTCCCTCATTTCATTCGGGTCTACCCCAAAGACTTCCCATTTGACACAGCAGCCTCAGTAGCTCTCCAGCAGCTTCATAGCACCTATGCACCTACATACTACATACACACTTACTTGTTTACCATCCATTTTCTCACTAGTATGTTATCCCAAGTATGGCAGAGGACTTGTTGCTCATTTCTATATCCTGAGTGCCTAGGACAACACCTCTCTACCAAACCAGGCCTTCCATAAGTATTTGTTGATTAAATATTTGAGCTAATTCATATTGGTTTCCAAGCCCTTTATGAGATGTTCTTCCCTGAGATATTTACCAAAGCACTTAAGTCATTCCCTCAACCTCTTTTAAGTTAAAATGAATGAAGAAAATGAGATCTGCCCATGGTTCATATAATAGTAGAGGTTGGACCTTTATTTTGGTGCTGAAGCTCAAGGTCAGGGCCTAGGCACCGTCCCTAAGCTTTTCTGCTCAAGATAATCTCATGAATTTGACTGTTCAACCTGGATTCAAACTGTGATCCTCAGATCTCTATAAATAATTTGGTACGATGGGCATCCAATAACAGTATCATCTGTCTTTGGTGGGGGAGGAACAATGAAAATTAAGCTTATTACTCTCTTTTCTCTGTCCCCACAGTATTTGTTAACTATTCATTAAGAAAACCTACCACGAGACGTGGCCTAGTGGTAGAGTGCTTGTGTAGCATGCACGAAGACCCAGGTTCGATTCCTCGGTACCATATACATAGAAAAAAAGCCAGAAGTGGTGCTGAGGCTCAAGTGGTAGAGCTCTAACCTTGAGAAACTCCAAGGACAGTGCTCAGACCCTGAGCTCAAGCCCAGGACTGGCAAAAAATAAAACCTACCTGGCCACAACTGGCTCATGCCTGTAATCCTAGATACTCAGGAGGCTGAGATCTGAGGATCACAATTCAAAACCAGTACTCGTAGAAAAGTCCCTGAGAGACTCATGTCCAATTAATCACTCAAAAACCAGAAGTGGTGCTGTGGCTCAAAGGCTCTAGTCTTAAGCACAAAAAGGCTGGGGGCAGCACCAGCGTCCTAAATTCAAGTCCCACAATCGACAAAAGAAAAAGAAAAGCTATTCCTCTGGCCACACATAATGCCTATTTCATATTTCAGGAACACAAAAACTTCTGTCCAATTCAACCCAAGAAATTCTTTACATTCCAAAAGATGCCAGCCTCAAAATGTTTCACAGAAGCATAATTACTGTAGAAATCTGAATCTTTTCTGGGTTTAGCCACAGCAAACGCAGAGAAGGTTACAATCTCCAACAATGTGAATCCACCTGTGCTGGGCCAGAATGTCCCACATCTGTAGTTACATCAAAACACTGGAAGTCATGACATAACTGTGCGGAACACTAGTGTCCCTCTCAGCTGCTGGATAAACACCATACTCTTTTCTTACATTAGAAAAGAAAAAGTCAGTGAGTAGGCAAATAAAACAACAAATAAAGCCAAATGCAAAACTTGGGGAGCTTTCACTGAATCGGGTCCCCCCAAGATTCATATTCAAAATATGACACATAGCCATAAGGAAGAAATTAAGGTTAGGTGAAGCCCCACAGTGGAGCCCTAATACAAGAAAATTGGTATCTATGAGAAGAGAAATAGATACTAGATCTTTCTGCCTCTGCCTCTGCCTCTCACATACATGTGGAGGAAAATCCATGAAGTTACAATGAAAAGGGACTAGCTATAATCCCCAAAGTGACATCACTAAAAATCACTTTTTCTGCACTATGATCTGGGAATGTAAGAAAATAAATTTCTTCATTTTAAACCACCCAGTCTGCAGTATTTTTTTATGGCAATCAGAGCACAGCAGTATATCTATTTGTTGAAGTACTTGTACATGTTCTTTTCCTTTCTGGAGGTACTAAAGTTTGAACTCTGGACCTTGAACTTGCCAGGCAGGAGCTTTTAAGCCATACTTCCAGTCCTTTTTGACCTTATTTTTCACAGATAGGGTCTTGCATTCTGCCTGGCCAGTCCTACCTAGGGTTTCCACACAGATGGGATCAGATCACAAACATATACCACCACACGTGGCTTACTGGCGGAAAGGGGGTCCTATGAATTATTTAAACCTAGGCTGGCAGCAAGCTATGATTCTCTCGATCTCCACTTCCCAAGTGGCCAAGATTACTGTAATGAGTCACTGTGCAAGGCTAAATGTACATTTTTCCTGAAGAGAACGAAATGCCCCAGTACTTGCAAATCCTAGCTTTCTGCTTGATGGGAGCCTATGAGTCATCTTTTTTCAGATGCAGAATTGTATGCGGTGAGTGGCTGAAAGTTCCAGGCAAGACTGTTCAAGGCAGTATACTTCTCAGCTCCATCTGGAACCAGCCAATGCATCCACACAGGGTAATTCTCCTAGATTGATGTTTTGAAAGGGCATGTGCCATAGATAGAAAGAAGGGCAAGCGAGTAGCACGTGTAAGATTAGAACAGGAAAGTTAAATAGCACCGTGAGCTAAAGCTTAGGAGAAAATGCTAAGACAACACCAAGGTTAACCACATTCGATAAATCAATGAAAATGGAAGCCCCCTTCTTGAGAAAGACTGTGCAATAGTAATATGTGATGGAGAAAGAAGAGCACACATGTCCTTAACAGCCCCTGTCTCCACAAAAAAAAAGAGAGGCATTTGGATTGGGAAAAGAAGAACAAATATGGCTTAAGAGAAAATTGAACAGCTAAGTAAATTGCAGTATTTCCATCTTCAGCACATTAGGCAACCACTAAAAATCATGTTTATGAAGAGTTTTTAATGATATGGAAAAATACATGACATAAAAGTAGGGGAAAGCAGGATACAAAATAGAATTACAAACAGTCTTGATATGAAAACGTCTGACCAGAGTAGAAACATCCAGTGGCTGTATGCCAAAATGACACAGGTTGCCTCTAAATAGTAACATTATGAGGATTTTTTTTAATTCTGACTGCTACAGTATTTGAAGTTTCAAATAATGAATATGTTACTTTTTAAATCAGAAAATGAAATTAAAAATAGAAAAATAGGAATTCCAGATAGTTGAGGTTATTACCAGCCTCAAGCTGGTAATAAATGAGAAGCCAAGAGTCCAGACCCAGGAACTGTGATGAAGGAGTCAGTATCCGTAACACCTAAGGACTCATAAACACTAAGTTAGACCCTAGAAAGCTCTAGTTTTCAAAATAATAGGAGTCTGAAACCCTGGGGCACTGTATCTTAGGAAAAGTCTTGATTTGATAGCTTTAAAAAGACTAGAAAAGGTGATAGAAAAGGAGTAGGTTTACATTCATTCTACCCATCACTCCCCTAAATGGAACTTAGTTTTACTCGTATATATTACCAAAACCTCATAGAAACAAGATGCAGAGACCCCCCCCCCCACCCTGTCCGCACCCCCCCATGCAGATTCCTCACTGTGGTCTCTGGGTCCCAACCCAGGCTAATTATAAAAGCATGCTTTAGGGAATAGGAGTCTAAGATCTCTCTTTTCCCCAGAACCAACTCTCCCTCCCCACCCTCAATAGCTCCCCCTCCCTGTCCTCACAGCATTCTATAGTCTTCTTCTGCTGGCCTCTTCCTGCCTCAACAGTGCAGGATCCCATCAACCCCATCCAGCATATCTTCCAGACTGAGAGCTAGGATCACGGTTTAAAGCCCAGGCACTAAAGTCCATGAGACTCTTATCTCCAATTAGCCACTAGAAAACCAGAAGCAGTGCTCTGGCTCAAAGAGTAGGGGGTAGCCTTGAGCTGAAGAGCTCAGGGACAGGGCCCAGGCTTGGAGTTCAAGCCCCACAACTGTATAATGGTACTAGGGCTTGAATTCAGGGCCTGGGCATTGTCCCTTAGTTTTTTTGTTCAAGGTTGGCATTTTACCACTTGAGTCACAGCTCCATTCTCAGCTTTCTGGTGGTTCATTGGCGATGAGAGTCTCATGGCCTTTTCCTCCTGGGATGGATTGAAACTGCAATCCATACATCTAAGCTTCCTGAGTAACCAAGATTACAGATGGCACCCTGCCTATAAAACCCCTAAATGGAAAAAATCCTGTTGCATCCAACAATACTGATAGTAAAGATCACCTTGCCAGCCCCATACTTCTATTGCAACTTCCTTCTTAGTAATATACCTGGCCTAGAAATAATCACAGTCCTCGTGCTCCTGTCTACTATCCTGACATGAGAATGTGGAAAGCAAGTGTCCTTGAGAGCATCAAGCAGGAGGTTCTGTGTCAAGCTTGTGATGAAGTTGGGCCTGCACAAGTGACTGACTGGAGGCCGCATGCTCCTCTTTCCTTCTCTCACGTCTTTCTCTGGAGCTATATTTTGCTTCTCGTGTCTCTCATCTAATCCTATACCCACCACCACTTTGTATTATAGCTCAGGCCATCAGCAGATATTAATATAGAAACAACTGATCAAATAGCCTGCTGCCCAGTCCAGCTGATTATCTTCTTTTCCAGGAAATTTTTAGAAAACATCCTAAAATCTTCCTTATTTTGTGTGATAATAAGTCCATAAATGAGCACACTCTCAATCATTCAGGAACACATTCCTAACCAGGTAATTTCCTCCCACCTGTAATCCTGTACCCTCTGGCACCTTGTACTGCTCCAAGAAGTATCTGTAAAAATTACACTTGTGTAACTATGAAACTGATACCTCCTCCCTCACTAGTGCTAATCCACAATGAAAACTGTGTTACATGTTTCACATACTGTTTTGCCCAGTTAAGAATGAAACTAAGGAGGTTCAATTTTATCAAGGTATAAACTGAGAAACAGAATGGCCAAGAAACTTGAACATGATCACTAGACAATAAATGACATACTGGAATTTGAATAACTTCCTTATTCTAGACTTCTTATATTTAGTCACTGAACTCTATTGCCAGGCCACTAGGCACAACATTTCAGAAAGAAGAACAAAGCCTAGAAGAATAACTGATAAATGCTAAAACTGGAAAGAGTCCTTTAAGCAACATGTTGCCTGTTCTGCTTTCTAGCAAACAACTTAATGAAACCAGAAATTAAGTTGGTCACGTCTGCAGATAACAACATCACGCTGAAAGTCAGCTACCTCAAATGACAAAAGCTGTTCTAAAACTATCCAATCAAGGGAAAAGGTGAGTCAAAATCTATAGGATTCTATTTAGCATAAGTCTGAGTTTAAGATCTAAAATAGCATAAATTAGAATAACGGCCTCACTTGCTTGTAAGCTTATGAAAAATTTCATGAACACAGCCAGAGTATGATTAAGTTAACACCACACAATTTTGAGGTGTGTGGTAGAAACTGCTAGCCATCTGATAAAATCTATCCTTCCCTTCCTCCATTATAATTGAATTGTAGCCAGTCACAAGACTGCCTAATGAGACTACATTCTCTAGACTACACCTCCTTCAGCAGGTATAGTCATATGTCTAAGTTCTTGCCAATAGACCTAAATGGAAGGATGTGTGGCACTGCTGAGCCCCCCAAAGTTCTGTCTTATTCTTGCTGTCTTTTCCTATCTCTCTAGCTAGAATGTACACATCATGGCTTCTACCTATTTTCAACCAAGGTAATTATAAGACCTGAAGAATAGCAGAAAGACACACCAGAAGGAACCTGAATCCCCGAATAACATGAAGTAGCATTACTACTACCTAAAAATTTCATCTTTATTATATGAAAAAGAACTTAATTCTTGCTGCTTTAATTTACTGATTTCTGGAAGCCCTGTTTTCATAACTTAGGACTAGTCAATGGTATAACTTTTTTCAATCATCAAATCTGTTATATTGATACGATGAAGGGTCCTCAAAGAGCAGCAGCTAACTCAAAAGGAAGACTAGAAAGAGAGATAAAGCATGAACTAAATGTTGCTAAGGTCCTATGACAAGCACTTTTCATGGCATTTCTTGTATCTAATGCCATTCCATTCTGGGAACTGTTTAATATGGCGCAGGTAATGCTCCATGAAAAGCCATCTACTTGAAAAGCCATTCTAGAGGAGAAGATTAATATATCTCCTTTTTTTAACTTTATTGTATACTTCTAATTTATGGATATATTCTCCCTGTAACAGTCTCTACAAATAAAGCAGGACAAAAAAATAAACCATAAATCATCTGTACTCAAGCCTCTTCCCTCTCTGCATCTCATCTTTTCCACAGCAGTACAGTAAACAATCATCTATAAAGTCAGTATTTGTAAACACCAGAGCCAGTCCGTGGCCATGACTGTGGTCATCTGATCCATCCTTGACTCTCTAGGTCTCAAAATGAGCTACATTTGCTTATCTGTGACAAACTTCTATCTTTGGCCTTTAACATTCTTTGTCATACCTCAGAAGTTGTATGAGGATAAGAAACCTTTTACTTATATAGACAAATACATGGAAACTTCATAATAAGTTCAACAGACCTATCCTAATGTGAATGAAAGTGAGTCAGAGGGTGTTTGATTTGACTCAATAAAGGCAAAGTCAAAGATTTAAGAAACCACTGTTCAATGTAGAATCAAATGTTTGTGAATTAACTATCTTTAAAGTCAAAGAGGTTTTTTGTTTGTTTGTTTGCTTGTTTGCCAGTCCTGGGCTTAAGCTCAGGGCCTGAGCACTGTCCTTGGACTTTCTCAAGGCTACAGCTCTACCACTTGAGCCTCAGCACTATTTCTGGCTTTTTTCTATGTATGTGGTACCGAGGAATCGAACCCAGGTCTTTGTGCATGCTAGGCAAGCACGCTACCACTAGGCCAAACTCCTGGTCCCAAGTCAAAGAGGTTTCTTTTTTTTAATATATATATATATATATATATTATTGTAATTAATAAAAGAGTTACATGATATTTGCCAGATAAAAGGTGCATTAATTCACATATATTGATACCCTTTCGTCAAAGAGTTTTTAATCACAGTCTTTATTCAGTCTTACATTCTGATAGAATTTATTCATCTACAATCGATACTTAACTTCAAATTTTTAATCCCCTATAAATCCTTGTTTCATTGTGTGTGTGTGTGTGTGTGTGTGTGTGTGTGTGTGTGTGTGTGTTTCCAAGAGCTGTAAGAGAGGATCAAAAAATCTTATGATCTCCCTTTCAATCATGATTCTTTTCTATTATTATCCTTCCTGGTCTTTCTTCAAGATTTTGAGAAGAGATTAGAAAGTAAACCTTTTGTTCTGAAAAGAATAAAATCTGTGGGCCCTATTCTTCTTAAGTGGCCTAACCACAGATTCTTTCCTTCTTTAACAAAATAAGGTGAATAGGATGAAAACAGTGGAATTTTAAAAGCAATATTCCTACAACATATAAAAGGAAAAAAACATGCTTTTATATTTACCCAGTTCTTGGATGTTGATAATTTTACTACTCTAACCAGAATATTTCACAAGAAACTGCACTTATATAAAAGCTATATTAAAGCTGGAACAGGGTCATTTTTCTTCTCTTAGGGATACAGAAGAACTAGATTTAATTTTATTTAATGAGATCTTTTTCCTGTTTTTGTTTTCTGTTTCCTCTACTTTTTACGTGTTTCTTCTTTTAGATCTATTATTCCTATTAAATTTTCATAATACCCCATAACTCAATGAAAAGAATTCTGCATGATATGAGATTAAAAGAACAGCATTTCCTTTCAGTATTATCATGAGAAATTTTTGTGGTAAAAGATGTTTTCTTCTTCCTGTGGACCTTTGCTTTGCTCTCTTTCGGGATTCTCATAATTATTCTACTGTTATCAGTTCTCCCTTAAGGCCAAATTGAATTGCTTTAAGTTTATCTCCAACCTTTAACATCACTTTCAGATTATTGGGTATCTAATTAGAGATGGTTCTTTCATAAATAACATTTCAAAACCATCCCATTGAATGGCAGAACACCTGCTGTTACCTTCCCCATCTATTCTCTCAGGTTCTCCTAAAACAGCTTTAGCTGAACCAGTGAACACTGTTTCTGTGTTGCAAAGATGAAAGCACAATTCTATGTGTGAAACCCAAATTGAAACCACAGAAGGCAGGATTCACACTGCTAATTGTTGCTTAGCAATAAAATGTGCAAAACATGCTAATGGAACAGTAGTAACTCCAGGCACAGAGGAGTCTGTATCCACACTGGCAATAAATCAGGGAATTAGCCACAGGAATGCAAGGAAAGGAATTCCTTCCCTTAGGAGCCCGGGGAGGACTTGGCCCCCATTCCAACTTGCTGCTCAGTGGAAAGGAAGTCCTCTTCCCCATTAGATATTACTGTTGAGGCACTTGAAGATTGCAAGGAAATAGATGTCATGAGGCCCTGAGGATCCCAAAAGTGTCCCTGATGGCTACACACATGCTAAGGAGAACACCTGTTTTTGTTTCCCTGTTAAAAGGATGCTCCATGTAGGCAGACAGTGAAATCCCAAATAACACATTTGCAAGGGAGCCAAGGGGGATGCCCCAGCTGCCAGGGTCCCCTGTCACCTAAGCTCCTCAGGAGCCACCCCTGCCACCAGGATCTGTCTGTTTCAAGAACAAAACAACAAAATGGCCTTAGTATAACGGAATAGCTGACATGGAATCTTATTCTGAGAACAGACTTCAGCAATCTTTTTTTTTTTTGAACTTTTGTTCTATCTTTATTTGTGTCTGAAAGGGTTTCTGAGAAAACCCCACATTCCAAAGGAAATCTGGGGTTTCCCAGGATCTCCAACTTTTCTAATTACCTTTCAGTATGCAGGAGGATAGTCAGCTACATATGCTTCAGGGTTATATAAATAGAAACCTGCTTCATAGTCTATCAATTGTAAAAAAAAAAAAAAAAAAAACAACCTCATACACAGAAAGAGACAGAGACAAAAAGAGAATTTTCAAAGACAGATGAAAGCTCCTTTACTGTCAAATCAATCTACAACAGGCCCTTCCTTATTATCTCTCAGGAAAGCCTTGTTGAACCTCTACCTAGCCTACTCCTTGTTTTGTCCTATGCAAATATTTTCTCAATTAACACAGTAAAAATAATATGCATGCTGAAATCAGGGATATACAAAAGACTATATCAAACTAAAAGATCTTCTAAGCCCATAGAGCTCTCCTACACAGTACATATTCCTAAAACCATCAGACTTTCTATGTACGGCAAATGCCAATCCCAGGAAGTAACACAGGCAAGAAGGTCTATAGCCAAACTAAGCTGATTTCTCAGACAAAGGCTAAAAGTACAAGAAAATATTATGCTTAGACTTGAGTCATTGGGTCTGGGTGAAAATCTAAAAGGTGCAGGCATTTTTGCCTTGGGATTAGAGAAGAAAAATGGCCAACTCCAAGAAGAAAAATGGCCAACTCCAATTCTGAACATCATCTCTTTTTTTGAAGTTATATTTGTTGTTGTTGTTTGTTTGTTTGTTTGGCCAGTCCTAGGGCTTGAATGTGGGGCCTGAGCCTCTTTGGATTCAAGGCTAGCATTCTAACACTTGAGCCACAGCTCCACTTCTGGAAAAGGTAAAGATCTCCTTGTAAGATCTGCTTGGGGAAGGTCCCTGTTCCAGCCTGTTTGAGAATCTGCACTTAAATTTCCCCCCTCCTCTTCCTATCTGTTTCTGCCTAGTATTTGTGTTGCCTAGGTAACTGGCACACCAGGAGGGAGCAATCTTCCCCCTTCTCTGAGGTCACATTCTGGACCTGCCTTGGTCACACCTCCTTCAGACCACGGGAGGTTCCCAGGCTCTGAGGTCACATCAGCATTCCTGGCACACCTTGCCCCACCTGGCGAACTGAGGTACCCCTTCCCTTCTTCAGGCTAACTTTGCTAACAGACTAACTTTGAACTTCATATAAATGAAGTCACATTACTCTTTAATACCTGGCTTCTTTCACTGAACATGATGTTTGGGAAACTCATGTTACATATAATAACAGTTTATAACTTTCATTGCTGTACAGTATTCTGCTGTGTAATACATTATATCCATTACCCTTTGATGAACATTTGGCATTTTCTTCCAGTTTGAACTAATAAGAATTAAGCTGCCATGAACTTTTTGCCTTTTGTGTCTTTTCACAGACAGGTTTAGTGCTGGCAAATACTGCCAGTTTTTTAAATCATTTTTTCCAATGACACACCCAGCAGATGTAGTTTTATATGATCTACATTGATCAACATTTGGTATTATGAGCATTTTAATTGTAGCTATATTGGTGAAGTAAAATTTGTAGATTCATTATTACCAAGAATATTGAGATGTTTATTACCTACTTGAGTATTCTCTGTAATGGATACAGAGACTCAGGTTCAAATGATAAATACATAAGTCTGCTGATTTTGTGGGCTCAAACAGTCTGTGCTCTGATTTACAAATGATACCAGAGCTAAAGCATATGAAAAAGAAACAGCCTTGAAAGTGAGGTGCTCCACTGGTAACCCTAGTTACTCGGGAGGCTGAGATCTGATATACTAAGGTGCAAAGCCATCCTGGGCAGGAAAGCCCACTAAACTCCATCTCCAAAATAATAGGCAAAAAGCAGGACTGGAAGCATGGCTCAAAAGATAGAGCACCAGCTAATGAAGTAAACCAAACAATCATTAGGACCTGAGTTCAAACCCCAGTACCAGAAAAGAAAAAAAAATGTACTATGTATCAACAAAGCTATCTGAACAAAGCTTAAACAAAAAAGAAATCTGTACAGGACTAAAAATGCCCAGCTGAAAGCAAAAACCAGAAGAAGAAACTTTTAACTATTGGGCATCTCTTGTCCACTAAAGACAGTATTAAAGCTTAACATGCATTATTCTATTTCTCCCAACAATCTTATAAGGGAGGTGTGATCTGTATTAGTTATGTATTGCTGTATAACAATATTACCACAAACTTAGAAATTTAAGAAAATGCACATTTGTTCTCTTATTCCAGGAGTCCACGTAGGACCTAGATCCATTACTGGGCTTTAATCAAGGCATGGGTCAAGACTAGGTTCTCACATCAGACTGGACTGTGGAAGGCTCAGCTTCCTAACTCTTGTGACTGGCATCCTTTAGTTTCTCAAAGACTGAGGGCCTCAGTTGGCTATTGGTGTCTTTGCCATATGACCAGCTCCACAAGGCATTTCACAATACAGAAGCTACATTCTTTAAAGCTAACAAGGAAAAAAAACTCTAGCAGAAGAGAAGCTGCAAGCATATACTACATAATTACAATAAATAATTACATATATTTTATAGCATTTGCCATTTTCTACCAGTCACAGGACTCGCATACATCTAAGGGAGGGAATGATATACTAGGATATTTAAACCTAAGAGCAAGGGGCATGGAAGCCATCTTAAAAGGCTAGCTACTAACGGGAGCACCCAAATACATCAAGCAAACTCTCTTACAATTACAGAACAAGATAGACTCAAACACAATCATAGTGGGAGACTTTAATACGCCACTCTCACCAAATGACAGGTGAACTCAACAAAAGTTAATGAGCAGGGGGAAGGAAGATGGCACCGAGACAATAGGGACTCTGCCTAGCTCTCTCTGACAAAAAGAGAGAACCAGGGAGTCCCACGAGCCAACTACCTAAAGAAATCCACAACAACAAACTCAAAAAGCAACGGAGAAGGACTCAAACCAGAAAAGAAATCCAGATAAAGCTCACATCCAACTTTCTCAAAGAATTCGGAACGCGAGGACCCCTCCCCCACCTCTCGCCCAAAGCCGCGGAAAGCCACGAAAAGCGGCAGCTGGCGCTGGACCAAGCCCCGAAAAGCGGCTTGAGCGGGCGCAGGCTCCACGCGGGGAAAGCAGCGGCGGGCACCGGCTCTAATCCACGAAAAGCGGCGGCAGTGGAGGGCGCCAGGCTGGGAGCCCAACAGCTGCAGAAACCGGCACAGAACCGGGCCATCGCACAGCAGAAGCAGCGGAACCCAGACGCGGAACCAGAACAGCAAGCAGCAGAACCCAGACGCAGAACACAGGCGGCGGCAGAGACCCGAGGGGAGTGAAAGACTCCCCACCACCGTGGAGCACCCGCAGACGGACGCAGAGGCGTGAGTAATACAGCGCATCCCCAAACACATCGGGAAAGCAGAGCGGGTGCCAAGCAACAGAACTTAACTCAGACCCCAACACCCAGCCCGAGAAAGACTGGCGGGAGCAGGGGGGCAAGGAATTTAGAATCCTGTCCCTCCCCTCAACAGCCCCCTCCCTCAGGCCATTGACTGGAGATTGACAGGCGGGCTACCCATAAGACTCAGCACCCCACCAGGGGAAGCAGAGCTGTCCCAGCTCCCACCCGCCCACCAGGCTCCTCTCCCAGGCCACTGGATCTGGAAGAGTGGAGGGCGTTGGGACCCTGCCTTACAACAGTGGGTAGGGGGTGCGGGTAAATAGGAGCCTGCATCTGCCTCCCCTCAATTCTTGAGCGGGGCATCCTCCAGCTGGGAATCCTGAGCAAGACACCACCGAGGGCCCCCCCCACAGTCACAGACTCTGACAAAGCAGTGGAAACACAGCAGGGATCTGAAGGGCCAACCAGCAGCCAAGCTCCCCTTCTGAGCATCAAAAAGGCGCGGCTCCGCCCTTGGAGCCCAAGTCCCCAGCTGGGCCCCGCCCCTGGAACAGAGGGGTCTCCTGCTGGTCCTGCTGAGAGCCCCTGAAACTCTCAATCCCCAGACCCTTGGCTTGGGGCCACCCCTGAAAGCAGCACAGGAAAACGTCCGCCAACCGCGCTCAGACGGAAGCTCGCAGATCCATCCCATGGTCCACTGTGAGGTCACTGGTTGGGCTAAGAGCTAGTCGCACAGCAACACATAAGTTTTATTCTAACACTTTCCAAACTTTGTACTCAAATACGCTACCTACTTACCCCCTGACCTCTCTCATTCTATTTTCCTATCTCTGGACCTCTGCTCCTCTTTCAACCCTTATACTGCATGGATCTACACTTGATGGCTGTTGGGCAACACTGTATATCTAGGTGTTTAATTATTCTCTAGGCTCAGAGGGACTTAAAGACAATAGAGATTGGATTGAGAGGCTTATTGTTTTGGATATAAATCGCTTATCAGTGAATTATTAGACTAGTCGGTAACTGCACAAAAAGAAAGAGTGATAACACCAATCAAAACTTGTGAACATCTAGAGTCTGCCAGCTACAGAGGTCTAGGTTGGTTATATCTGAAAAACTATAATCGTGTTTAGTATTAATCTTGCTCCCATTTTCAAATGGGCAGAACAAGAAACTCAAGAAAAATGTCAAATCAAGAAACATCCCCCACCCCCCCCCCACCCAATGTAAACAGCCAATGGAACAGTCACTGGCAAACCTAGAGGAGAGTCTTTCAAGTGCTGTACAAATGCAATTGATAAACATCATTAATGAAAAATGTGAAAATATAAAGAAAGAGATAAGGGAGGAAGCAATAGCTGAACAAAAGGAAACCATAAACAAGATGATAAGTGAAAAAGAAGAAGCCATAAAGGAGGCCATAATAAAGGTTTTTCAAAGAAAGATGGATGAATTCATAGAATCCACAAATAAAAAGGTGACCGAACTCCAGCAAATGTTCAAAGAAAATAAAGCTACTGAGCTAAACACTCAAATGGAAATCAAGGAGCTAAAGAAATCCATACATGATCTAAAAGAAGAGATACAAGGCATCAAAAATGAGCAATTAGTAGCAAGGGAGATGAAAAATAAAGTAGATAGCTTTGATAGCAGGTTAGACAATGCAGAGGAGAGAATTTCCGGGGCTGAAGATAATTTAGTTATTATAGAGAAAGATCAGAAAATGAGTCAATCCAAATCTAGGAAAAATGAGAGAGCGCTTCAGGAGGTCCAAGATACAATTAGGAAGCCTAATTTAAGGCTAATTGGTATTGAGGAGGGCGTGGAGAAAGAGGTCAATGGTATTGGAAATATACTTCAGGGAATCATCTCAGAGAATTTCCCAAATATCCAAAGGGCAGGCACATCCAGATACAAGAAGCTTTTAGAACGCCAAACAGACCTGACCAGAAAAGAACATCCCACCGCCACATCGTAATCCGAACTGGATCAATAGAAACCAAAAAAAGGATCCTAAAGGCAGCCAGAGAAAAGGGTTCAGTAACCTATAAAGGAAAACCAATCAGAATCACCCCAGATTACTCAGCAGAGACCATGCAAGCAAGAAGTGACTGGAAGCATATATGTCATGCCCTTAAGTCAAATAACTACCAACCAAGAATACTGTACCCAGCTAAGCTCTCATTCATAACTGAGGGAACAATAAAAACATTCCATTCCAGGGAAAAGCTGCAACAATATGTCGCAACAAAACCAACACTACAGAGAATTCTGAAAGATGTTCTATACATAGAAAACCAAAATAAATGCAATATAGGGAAAGAAATGGCACCTAAACAGCATACTATCTAAGGACCACAAGAACTGTCAAGACACAGGCCCAAATAAAAGCTTTTAAAAATGGTAGGACCTAATAAATATCTCTCAATACTAACTCTCAATATCAGTGGACTTAACTCTCCAATTAAATGGAATAGGCTGTCTTGTTGGATCAAAAAGCAAGAGCCATCGTTCTGCTGTCTTCAAGAGACACATCTTACCCAAAACCACAATCATCTTTTGAAAGTGAGAGGTTGGAATAAACTCTATCAAGCTAACGGCCCCCATAAACAGGCTGGAGTTGCCATCCTCATATCAGATAAAATAGACTTCAAACCAAAATTAGTAAGAAAAGACAAAGAAAGTTACTACATACTACTAAAGGGATCTTTCCTCCAGGAAGACATAACGATCCTAAATATTTACACACCCAATCCTGGAGCTCCAAACTTCATCAAGCAAACTTTACTTACACTGAAACCATACATAGATTGAAATACAGTGACTGTCAGTGACTTTAACACACCACTCTCACCTGTGGACAGATCAACAAGGCAAAAACTCAACAGAGAAACCTTAGAATTGAACAACTATATAGACCAACTAGATCTAACAGACATCTGCAGAATATTCCACCCAGCAACAACACAATATACGCTTTTCTCAGCAGCACATGGAACATTTTCCAAAATAGATCACATCTTAGGCCATAAAACAAACCTGGACAGATTCAGAAACACAGAAATTATTCCATGCACACTCTCAGACAACAAAGGCATCAAACTGGAACTGAACACACATCTCCACCAACGAAAACCCTGTAACCCATGGAGACGGAACAACACATAGTTGAATCACCAATGGGTCATCGAAGAGATCAGAACAGAAATCCAACAGTTTATGAAATTTAACAGTAAGGAGCACACAAAATACCAACTCCTTTGGGACACAGCAAAGGCAGTACTCAGAGGAAAATTCATAGCGCTGAGTGCCTACAACAAGAAGTTGGAAAAATTGCAAACCAACAAGTTAAAGTCTCACCTTAAGATCCTGGAAAAAGAGCAACAAACCAACCCTAATCCCAGTAGAAGGAAGCAAATTATTAAAATCAAAGCAGAATTAAATGATTTGGAATCCAAAAAAACTATAGAAAGAATCAACAAAACAAGGAGTTGGTTCTTTGAAAGAATTAACAAAATTGACAAACCCTTAGCAAATCTTACCAAAAAAAGAAGAGAGCATATCGAAATAAACAAAATCGCAGATGAAAATGGTAATATCACGACAGAAATTACCAAGATCCACAATATCATGAGGGAATACTTCTCAAACTTTTACGCCAACAAATTTGAGAATCTAGATGAAATGGATGAATTCCTAGCCAATATTAACGTACCCACACTGAACCAAGAAGAACTAAACCAACTCAACAGGCCTATTTCAAGCTCTGAAATAGAAATGGCAATTAGAGAACTTCCACCTAAGAAAAGCCCAGGGCCAGATGGATTCACAGCTGAATTCTATAAGGTCTTCAAAGCAGAGCTCACACCAATACACCTCAAGCTCTTCAACGAAATTGAAAACAAAGGTTCCTTACCAAACTCATTCTATGAAACCAGTATAACCCTCATCCCCAAACCAGACAGAGATTCATCAAAGAAAGAGAACTATAGACCTATATCTTTGATGAACACCGATGCAAAACTTCTCAACAAAATACTGGCCAACCATCTACAACAACTCATCAAAAAAATTATACACTATGATCAAACTGGATTCATCACGGGGAGGCAAAGCTGGTTCAACATACGCAAATCAATTAATATAATTCAACACATCAACAGGAGCAAGGACAAAAATCACATGATTGTCTCAATAGATGTGGAAAAGGCATTTGACAACATCCAACACTCCTTTATGTTAAAAGCTCTGCAGAAACTAGGAATCCATGGAACATTCCTCAATGTAATAAAGGTTTGTATGAAAAACCTACTGCTAGTATTACACTTAATGGTGAAAATCTAAAGCCATTCCCTCTAAAATCAGGAACGAGACAAGGATGCCCACTCTCTCCACTCCTCTTTAACATAGTACTAGAATTCCTAGCCAGTGCAATAAGGCAAGAAGCAAGCATAAAGGGGATCCAAGTAGGGAAAGAGGAAATAAAACTATCCCTCTTTGCAGATGACATGATTCTGTATTTAAAGAATCCTATAGACTCTACTCCCAAGCTCCTTGAGCTGATTCAAAGCTTTGGAAGAGTAGCAGGCTATAAAATCAACCCTCAAAAATCAACTGCCTTCCTTTACGCCAACAGTGAGAGGAACGAGGCAATAATCAGGAAAGAAACTCCTTTCACAATAGCCTCAAAGAAAATAAAATACCTAGGAATTAGCTTAACTAAGAATGTAAAGGACCTTTTTGACGAAAACTTTAAAACCCTAAAAAAGGAAATTAAAGCAGAACTAAGGAAATGGAAAAACCTCCCATGCTCCTGGATTGGAAGAATCAACATTGTGAAAATGACAATCTTGCCAAGAGCTATCTACAAATTCAGTGCAATACCCATCAACATCCCAATGTCATTCTTTAAAGAAATAGAAGTGGCAATCCAAAATTTCATATGGAATAATAAAAGACCCCGTATAGCAAAAACACTTCTTAGCAGAAAGAACAGCGCTGGAGGAATTTCAATTCCAAACTTTAGACTCTATTACAGAGCTATAATTCTCAAAACAGCTTGGTACTGGCACAGGAACAGGCCTGAAGACCAATGGAATAGAACTGAGGACCCAGATATTAAACCACAGACCTATGGCCACCTAATCTTTGACAAGGGAGCCAAAAAAATAGAATGGAAGAAAGACAGCCTCTTCAACAAGTTGTGCTGGCAGAACTGGTTAAGCACCTGCAGAAAACTAAAGTTGGATCCTTCTTTGTCACCTTGAACTAGAATTAACTCCAAATGGATCAAAGACCTGGAGGTAAAAGCTGACACACTGAAAACTTTACAGAAAGGAATAGGAGATACACTAGGCCTCCTTGGCACAGGTCGAAACTTTCTTAATAAGGACCAAGAATCACAACAAATCAGAGAAAGGCTGGATAAGTGGGACTACATTAAACTGCAGAGCTTTTGTATGGCAAAGGACATAGCTAGTAAACTAATCAGGAAGGCTACAGAGTGGGAGAAGATCTTCACCAACCAAACAACGGACAAAGGCCTCATATCTAAAATATATCAACAGCTCCAAAAATTGAATCACTCCAAAACTAATCTCCAAAGAAACAACCATCCCATTAAAAAATGGGCCAAAGACTTAAAGAGAGTCTTCTCTGAAGAAGAAACAAAAATGGCCTATAGACACATGAACAAATGCTCCACATGTCTGGTCATAAAAGAAATGCAAATCAAAACAACTCTAAGATTCCACCTCACTCCAGTTAGAATGGCCAGGATCAGGAAAACGAATAACAACAGATGCTGGAGGGGATGTGGCCAGGAGGGATCACTACTACACTGTTGGTGGGAGTGCAAACTCGTTCAACCACTATGGAAAGCAGTGTGGCAGTGCCTCAAAAGGCTAAACATAGAACTCCCCTATGACCCAGCAATTCCACTACTTGGCATTTACCCAACCATCCAGAAACAAGGACATACTAAACCCACTAGCACAGCAATGTTCATTGCAGCACTATTCACCATAGCAAAGATATGGAACCAACCTAGATGTCCCTCAGTTGATGAGTGGATCAACAAGTTGTGGTATTTGTACACAATGGAATTCTATGCTGCTGTCAGAAAGAATGACATCGCCCCATTTGTTAGGAAATGGAAAGACTTAGAAAAAAATCATATTAAGTGAAGTAAGGCAGACTCAAAGAAACTTAGGCTCAATGGTTTCCCTCATTTGTCATAATCAGTAGAAACCTTGGGCTCTACTAGCAGAGATCTGCAATAGAGCAAAATGTTGATACATAAGGCCATATAGTATGAAGCTAATTGAAAAGACCTCCAGGATATTGAAACAAAAGCCATATAACGAATGATTGTTGTCCTTAATGTACTATGTTGTCTCTCATCTCCTTTGCTGTCCCTTGGTTATCTCATATTGGTATAGTATCTCACTTTGTTATCTGATATATTGAATTTATTTGTATTTGGATATTTGAAATTTGATAGGGAAGGGGGGAAAACCAAGACAGGTGGGGGGTGTGGGGGGGGAGGGAAATGGGTACGAAGACATGTGAAAGGGTATCAATGTATGTGAATTAATGCACCTTCTATCTGGCAAATATCATGTAACCCTTTTACTAATTACAATAAAAAAAATTTTAAAAAAATAAAAAAAAAGTTAATGAGCAAAGATGCCATCGATTTAAACGACACCATAGCCCAGCTGGGCTTAACAGATCTACACAGAGTCTTCCATCCAACGGTGAAACTGTATACATTTTTCTCAGCAGCACATGGAACACAGTCCAAAATAGATCATATAATAGTTCATACAGAAAACTTAAGCAGATACAAGAGGACTGATATAATCCCATTCATTCTATTTGATCACAGTGGAGTCAGACTAATTCTGAACAATGCAGTCAATGTCAAAAAAACATTCAATTACTTGGAAGCTGAACAACATACTCCTGAATACCTCCTGGGTTACAGATCAGATCAGAAATGAAATTAAAAACTTTCTTGAATGCAATGACAATCAAGAGACATCACAAATAAACTTATGGGACACAGCAAAGGCGGTTCTAAGGGGGAAATTTATCGCACTAGGAGTGCATATTAAAAAGACAGAAGAAGAGCATGTAAATAACCTAAAAAAGAAATTGAAACACCTAGAGGAGGAAGAAAAAGTTAATTCTAAAACAACTAGAAGAACAGAAATAACAAAAATAGAATCGGAAATATCAGAGATTGAAATAAGATCCACTATACACAAAATTAATAAATAAAAAGTTGGTTCTTTGAAAGAGTCAACAAAATTGACAAACCCCTGGCAAGATTAATCAAAAAAGGAGAGGGGAAACTCAAATAAACAAGATTAGAGACCTTACGGGAACAATCACAATCGATATCCAAGAAATTCAGTCCATTATTAATAAGTACTACCAGGGGCTATAGTCAAAGAAACAAGAAAATATAGTAGAAATGGATGATTTCTTAAATAAATATAGGCTACCCACATTGAACAATGAAGAGGTAAACACATTGAACAAACCAATTTCATACAATGAAATTGTGGAAGCACTCAGGGAAATGCCAACCAAAAAGAGCCCAGGTCCATGTGGTTTCACTGGGGAATTCTACAAGACATTTAAAGATGAAGTAACACCTATACTCTTGAAACTCTTCTGAGAAATAGAAGCAGAAGGAGCAATACCAACTTCATTTTATGAAGCTAATAATACACTCATCCCCAAACTAGGGAAAGACCCAACAAAAAAAGACAACTACAGACCTATCTCTCTAATGAACACAGACACAAAACTCCTCAATAAAATATTAGCCAACAGAATACAGAAACAAATTTTTAAAAAATATACACTATGATCAAGTAGGCTTCATCCCACAGATGCAGGGCTGGTTTAACATTCACAAGTCAATCAATGTAATACATCATACCACTAGAGCTAAGGATAAGAATCATATGATAATTTCTCTGGACACGGAGAAGGCATTTGACAAAATACAGCATCCAGTCACACTGAAAGCACTGGAAAAAATAGGAATAAGAGGTACATTCCTTAAAATAATTAAAGCCATATAAGACAAACCTACAGCCAGAATTATAATAAATGGTGAAAGACTGGAACCATTTACCTTAAAATCAGGAACTAGGCAGGGATGCCCACTCTCACCAGTTCTCTTCAATATAGTGCTGGAACCCTTAGCCAGAGCAATAAGGCAAGAGAAGGACATCAAAGGGATCTAAGAAGAAATTAAACTATCCGTATTTGCAGAGGACATGATCCTCTATCTGAATGACCCAATAAGCTCCACTCCCAAACTCCTAGAATTAATAAACCACTTTAGCAAAGTGGCAGGATACAAAATTAACCTTCAAAAGTCAGTAGCCTTCTTGTAAACCAACAATACACAAACAGAAGGCCAAATCAAGAAAATGATCCCATTTGCAATAGCCCCCAAAAGAATAAAATACTTAGGAATTAACTTAACCACCAAAGATGTAAAGGAATTATTTAATGAAAACTATAAAAGCCTAATGAAAGAAATTCAAGAGGACACTAGGAAATGGAAAGACATATCCCATGCTCATGGCTAGGGAGAACCAACATAGTGAAAATGGCTACCCTGCCAAAATTGATGTACAAATTCAATGCAATCCCCATCAAAAAGATACAATCCAAAGGTTCATAGGGAACAAGAAAAGACCTAGAATAGTCAAAACAATTCTAGGCAAAAAGAGCAATGCTGGTGGTATTACAATACCAGACTTCAGACTCTACTGTAGAGCCATAATAACAAAAACAGCATGGTATTGGCACAAAAATAGCTCAGAAGATCAATGGAACAGAACAGAAGATCCAGAAATAGAACCACATACCTATAGTCAACTTGTATTTGTCAAAGGAGCCAAAAATATATAGTGGAACAAACACAGTCTATTCAATTATTGGTGCTGGCAAAACTCGGCAGCCACATGCAGAAAACTAAAAATTGACCCTAGCCTTTCGACATGCACAAGCATTAACTCAAAATGGATCAAAGACCTCAATGTCAGACGGGAAACCATGAAACTGCTACATGATAAGAGTAGGAGAGACACTGGAACTCACAGGCACAGGCAAAAGATTCCTGAACAGAATCCCAGGGCCACAACAGATTGGAGAGAGACTTGATAAATGGGACTACCTAAAAATAAAAAGTTTCTGCACAGATAAAAGCATAGCCACAAAAGTAGAGAGACAGCCAACCAACTGGGAAAAGATATTTACCAATAAAACATCTGACAAATGCTTAATATCCAGTATCTACAGGGAACTCAAGAAACTAATCCCCCCCAACCCAACAAACCATTCACTAAATGGGCAACGGAACTAAAGAGAGACTTATCAAAAGAAGAGATTAAAATGGCAGAAAAGCATATGAGAAAATGTTCATCATCCATGGTCATAAAGGAAATGCAAATAAAAACAACCCTAAGATACCACCATATCCCAACAAGAATGGCCAACATTTTGAACTCAGACAATGACACATGCTGGCAGGGTTGTGGAGAAAAAGGAACCCTACTGCATTGCTGGTGGGATTGTAAACTAGTTCAGTCACTCTGGAAAGCACTGTGGGAAATTGACCTTCCCTACCATCCTGCCATACTACTTCTGGGCATCTATCCTGAACACCATAGCTCAATATATGATAAGGATACCTGCTCAGCTATGTTCATCTCTGCACTATTCACAATATCCAGGTGATGGAAACAATCCAGATGACCTACTGCAGATGAATGGACACAGAAAATATGGTATATATATATATATATACAATGGAATTCTACATAGTCAATAGACAAGATAAAATAATGGCATTCGCAGGGAAGTGGATGAATCTAGAGCAAATCATGTTGAGTGAGATAAGTCAAGACTAAAGAAACAAAAGGCGCATGATATCCTTAACATGTGGCTACAAGATCCACACAGTACAAGAGCAAGGACTTAATATTTGTGTACCCAATGCTATGGACATGGTACTGGAAATATAAACACAACTACACAGACATAAAAACTTATGGCTCTATAGATATAATGTTTTATTACATAGATTAATATGTATCTATGCCATACAAACCCTCAGCCTAATTTTGATTATGTTCTAAAATCTAAGTCCCGGTGGTTGTACATAGATATTCCCTTCTTAAACACTTGTTTGTTAAACACTTCATTTGAAATATGATGTAAAAATCAATGTTAATAAATTCTTTAATAAAAAAAAAGTCTAGCCATACTAAATCCACTAGCACAACCATGTTCATTGCAGCAGTATTTACCACAGCAAAGATATGGAACCAACCCAGATGTCCCTCAGTTGATGAGTGCATCAACAAGATGTGGTATTTATACACAATGGAATTCTATGCTGCTGTCAGAAAGAACAACATCACCCCATTTGTAAGGAAAAGGAATGACTCAGAAAAAGTCATATTAAGTAAAGTAAGCCAGACTCAAAGGAACATAGGCTCAATGGTTTCCCTCATTTGTCATAATCAGTAGAAACCTTGGGCTCTCCTAGCAGAGATTTACAATAGAACAAAACCTAGATACATAAGGTCATATAGTATGACGCTAAATGACAGGACTTCCGGGTTATAAAAACGAAAGCCATGTAATGAGTGATTGTTGTCCTTAATGTACTATGTTATCTCTCATCTCTTTTGCTGTCCCTTGGTTATCTTATATTGGTACAGTATTTCACCTTGTTATCTGATATATTGTATATATGCTTGATTGGTTATTTGAAACTGGATAGGGAAGGAGGGAAAACAACATGAGTGGTGGGGAGGTGGGGGAGGGAAATGAGGACCAAGACATGAGAAAGGGTATCAATGTATATGAAGTAATGCACCTTCTATCTGGTGAATATAGTGTAACCCTCGATTAATTACAATAAAAAATATATGTAAAAAAAGAAGATATATCCATACATTGAGATACCTACACAGATGTTCATGGCAGCACTGTGTGGTCAGGGGAAATGTTAACCAATGGCTAAATTAAATATGATATATCATCATATGGAACAGTATAGAGTCATAAAGTAAATTTGGCACATCTCCCTATCTTGAAATAAAATGATCTACAGGACACATATTGAGGTAAAAATATGCATGTGTATGATAACATTTATATTACATTGTTAGATCAATAGCTGATAGACTATTATTTGCTGTAAATACATATATGTAAATATAGATCCCTTTTTTAATTTTAAAAGCTGCTTACCAAAACAAAAATTGATAAGTGCTAGAGGGAAGTTTGGAACAGGTTTAGTCAAAACATGATTTTCTTTTTTCTATACTTTTTTAATTTACAAGGAGAATGTACATATCCATGAATTCCTTTTGTAACTAGAATTTATTTTTATTGAACAAACTAAATGCAATAAATCATCAGAAGCTTCAAAAAAAAATTCTAGCTACTAGAGCTGGGTGCTGTGGCCCACGCCTATATCCTAGCTACTCAAGAGGCTGAGATCTGAGGATCAAGGTTCAAAGCTAGCTAGGCACAAAAGAACCTGGGACTCTTATCTCCAATTAACCCCTAGAAAACGGGAAGTGTGGCTTGACTCAAGGGTAGAGCAGTAGCCTAAAGCTGCAGAGCTCAGGGAAAACGCCCAGGCCCAGAGGTAGGGCAGTAACCTTGAGCTGAAGAGCTCAGAGACAGCGCCCAGGCAGAGTTCAAGCCCCATGACCCACAAAAAAAAAAAAAAAAAAAAAACCAAGGCTAAGTCTAGCTAGTAAACGGGCACTAGTGGCTCATGACTGTAATTCTAGCTCCTCAAGAGGCTGAAAACTGAGGATCATGGTTCAAAGCCAACTTGGGCAATAAAGTCTGTAAAGTGCACATCTCCAATAAACTACTCAAAAATTAAAAAGCCAGAAGTAGGCAGGCGCGGTGGCTCACACCTGTAATCTGTCCTAACACTGGATGTTGTGTCTCCTCTAAAACCCCAATTAGCTATCCAAGATACTTATACCCTGCCCCAACTTCAAAAACTTCTTGGTGAAATTAATTGGATGAGACCATGGGTCCCCATAACCACTGCAACCCTCACACCTCTTTTTGATCTCTTAAAGGGTCTTGATCTGACCTCCATAGTAACGTTGTCAGCTGATCATAAAGAGGTTCTAAATAAAATTCAATTAGCTATTAATGAAGCAGCCTTAAAGAGGTATGATCCTGCTATGCCCCTAACGCTCTATGTCCTGTCAGGACAGACCCTCTTTACTGCCCTTTTAGGCCTGGAAGGGGAACCTCCAGGCCTGGTGACTGGATTCACCTGTCAGTCGGAGGAACACTTAAGAGTTTACTCCATGATTGACCAGATGGCAGATTGTATTGTCAAAGGACGAGATCTATCCACTCGTCTTTTTGGGAGTGAACCCCACTCTCTTATTGTCCCTTTTAGGATTAATGATTTCTCTTGGCTACAAAGAAATAATGCTAGACTAGCAATAGCCATGGAAGGCTTTCCAGGTAAAGTGGATTGTCATTATGGTCCCCATAAATGGATGCGCTCCTTTAGTCAGCTGGAGTGGCGACCTCCAAAATTTTTTCTAGTGAAGCTGATCCCTCCTTCCCCACCGTATTCACGGATGGAGGCAAGAAGGGGGCTTCTGTTGTTATTTTCTCCCCAGGTAAAGGCAATTCTCCCACAGTGACCCTGTCTCATGAAATACAGGGCTCAGCGCAATTTAAGGAACTTTATGCTGTGGTCTTAGCTCTATCTGAGGTCACTGGTCCTCTTAACCTATTCTCAGATAGCCTGTATGTGGTCAATTTGTTACCTAACCTCATAGAAGCTCGTATTAAACTTGATAGTAACCCCATCACTCCTTTGATGATTCAAGCTAGAAATTTGCTCAAACAAAGGATTGCTCCTATGTTTATTCAACATCTGAGGGGACATCAAAGCCTTCCAAGTATTTTGACCAAAGGCAATGCCCTCGCTGACCAGTTAGCCTCTAATCCTGAATGTTACACCTTACAGGAGGCTATTTCTTTCCATTGGCTCACGCATGCCAACTGGAGGGGACTACACTACTGATTTCCCCAAGTTGCTATTAAGGACCTAAAAAAGATTATTAGGACCTGCAAGTCGTGCCACCCTTTCTTACAGGTTCCACCGCTCCAAATGGGCGGCGTTAACCCTCGAGGCCTTAGGCCTAATAATCTGTGGCAAACAGATGTTACACATTTTCCCTTTTTTGGAAAACTTAAATACATTTTTTTAACAATAGACACCTTTTCCCATGCCTGTTGGGCTACAGCCCATTCCGGGGAGAGAGCTAAACATGCTATCAGTCATTTTCTTCAATGTTTTGCTACTCTCGGATTGCCAGACCAAATAAAAACTGATAACGGTCCATGTTTTGTAAGCAAGTCTCTTGATGACTTCTTTAAACAATGGCAAATTACCCATACTACTGGCATCCCTCATAATCCCAGAGGACAGGCAATAGTAGAAAGATATAATCATGTCCTTAAATCTCAATTAATAAAACAAAAAAGGGGGAATACACTCCCCTCCCCCATGATCAGCTAAAGATGGCTTTGTTTACTCTCAATATTTTAAATTTTGCCAAAGGGGAACATCTCTCACCCTTCCAAAAACACTGGACAACCTCTATTCCCTATCGAACTGTCTATGTCTGGTGGAAGGACCCCCTTAATGGGGAGTGGAGGGGCCCAGATCCCCTCATTACAGCTGGAAGAGGATTTGGTTGTGTTTTCCCTACTGATGAAACAAAGCCAATTTGGGTCCCTGCAAGGGATCTTAAATATTGTCCCCAAATATGGAGGGACCCCAATAATACTGATGAGGACCCAGAAGGCTCTCTGCCTCCTGAGGATATCTCTCTCTCTCTTCTTTTTCAGAATAAATAATGGACCTTACAGTGCTGATCCTGTTTCTTCTTGGAGTCAAGATACCCATCATCAACTCCCTCTGGACCGGACTGCATGAATGGCTACCCTATGTCCTTCCATTTCTTGGTCTTATACTCCTCTTGTTCTTACTTTTAACCTTTGGGCCCTGTGTTATCAATAAGGTTACAATTCATTCAAAGCAGGATAGAATCCATTCAGTTGATGAACGAATCCATTCAGTTGATGAACATACAGGTGCATTACCAGAGGCTTGCTACCAATGCCAATAACTCCTATGACCAAGGAGAGCCCTATGACGAGGAGGGATCCCTCGACTCCCCTTAGATGTCTCCCCGAGAGCCAATGACGGGTAAGATCTCTGGAGTGGGGACAACCTAAGACAGGCCCGGGGGTGATCTATACTGTGGGACACAAGGCCGCAGAGCACTCAATGACGGGTAAGATCCCCTGAAGGGGACGACCTAAGACAGGGGCTTTGCACGCTTGTCCCCCCTGTTCTAATAAACAAAAAAGGGGGAATTGTTGGGGCCTGACCTCCATCTCTGAGGCCTGATTCTGGCTCAGCTGCAATTAAAGGGCTTTGACCAGGTATTCGGTCTTTTGCATACCTCTCTTAAGGCATCTCTGTGTACGTGACTCAACTGAACCCCCCGCAGTTTTGCGGGTCTCGCAGCAGCTCAGGTCTCGCGCGCTTTCCTGCACCTGTCTTGCCCAGTACCTGAAAGCCCCACCCAGACCCTTAGTGGTAGCACAGAGGCCCTCTTCCTATTGGCTAGCTTCCCAGTGCCCACCTTCTCCTACCCTAACAGTATATAACTAATTGTCTAACGCAATAAAGAGATGAGAGTATCTGAGAGCGTCAGAGAACAAGAGATCAGCAGAGAGATCTGATGCGCTTTCATGGTTAACACTGCTTCTGACTCAGCGTGGTTTTTTCTTCCCCAGTGATTGGGGGAGGGCTGGGTCTTCGACACTTACCATCTCGCTCGGCTCCCGGGGGACTACAGGCTGGCCCTGTGTGTCCCTCCCCGTTCCCGTGTTGCTGCCCCAGAGAGGAGCAACAGTGCATTAATTCACATACATTGATATCCTTTCTCATGTCTTGGTCCCCATTTCCTTTCCCCCATCCCTGCCCCTCATCTTGTTTCCCCCTCCCCTATATGACTTCAAATAACCAAATACACATATATACAATATATCAAATAACAAGGTGAAATACTGTAACAGTATGAGATAACCAAGGGATAGCAAAAGAGATGAGAGATAACATAGTACATTAAGGACAACAATCACTCATTATATGGCTTTTGTTTCTATATCCTGGAGGTCCTATCATTTAGCGTCATACTATATGGCCTTATGTATCTAGATTTTGCTCTATTGTAAATCTCTAAGCAGAAGTTTTTAAAGCATCAAGATAAACCAAGCTGAACACATCCTCATTCTAATCAATATATCTGAAACGTCTCAGAAGAATAAATCTTGATGTTAACCAAAGTAAATATCCATCTCTACTGTGCAATGCCTTTTAAAGAACAGCTGCAAGTGATTTTGACAAATAAATATTGGCTGTTAACTTACAAGTATTCCTCTTAGGAGCATCTTTACTGATATCTAAATGGAAGAAGACTTTTCAATACAAAGAACAACTTCTTAGGGGCCTTCTTTGGTCTTCTCAAGTCATAAATCCCAGAGCCTGTGCTTTTTTTGGTTGTTCTGGTCAATTGAGTGCTTAGGGAGAGGCCATTGTAGAAACTGGTGCCCCTCTCAGCATTGGGTCATCCAGCTTTACCACCCAAATGTGGCCTGCCGGTCTAACCCTCTAGGGATCTTGTGAAATAAAATGGAGAGGGAGAAATTTTTTTTTTCAAGTATCAATGGAAATTGCAAAATCAAGTGTTTCTTTTATCCCACATTCACATTGTTTTCCTTCCTTTTCCTCTTTCCAAATGAACAAAATCACCACAATGTCTGGCGTTAGATAAATGAGCAGGTATCTGACCACTACTCATGGAGCACATGGGATTAAGAGTCAGGCTCCTTTGCCAGGATCCGCTCTCATCAGCTTGAGAACTAAATGGCCACAAACAGGCCACTTTACTAGTATTCAAATCTGTTTCCTCATATTTCAGATGGCACGTAAAAATGAGATAATACGAGTAATATATGCAGAAAAATAAAATGAGATAATGCACAGAAAGGGTTTCATATGGGCGAACAAAGTAGACATATCATAAAACATTCATGATTTTATCATTAGCACACAGTATAATGATTTGCTAATAAAAGTGTGATGAATTCTGTTGAATAAAACATCCCATAGAAAACAAAATCATTAATCCTTTCCCATCTTGTGCTTTTCCAACAAGAATACGTGTATCTCCAGAGAATACAGATACAAAATGAGTGAACATGAGGCTCCTTTCTGGAGAATCCATTTCACTGGGAGGTTGAGAAAAGAACTTTAATTCCTGGTTGCCTTTTTAATTACCTTCATATCAAATTAATGAGAAATGTTTTATATGATTGAATATATGGCTTTTGAACAATTAAATAATTAAAAGTATTTACAAGTCTACTGTGTGTGTGTGTGTGTGTATGAGTGTGTGTTTATGTGTGTCCTAGTTCTGAGGCTTGAACTCAGAGCCTAGCCACTGTTCCTGAGCTTTTATGCTCAGAGCCAGTGCTCTACTTGAACAATAGCTCTACTTCAGACTTTCTGATGGCTAAGTGGAAATGAGTGTCTCACAGATTTTCTGTTCCAAGGCTGTCTTTGAACTGTGATCCTCAGATCTCAGCTTCCTGATTAACTAGGATTTCAGGCATGAGCCACTGGTTCCCTGCTTACTAGTCTACTTTTTAAAGTCCATACCTGAATCTGGGCATGGTGGCTCATGCCTATAATCCTAGCTACTCAGAAGGCTGAAATCTGAGGATTGCAATTCAAAGCCAGCCCAGGCACTAAAGATGGTGAGACTCTTTTGTCCAATTAATTACTAGAAAACCAGATGTGGTGCTGTGGCTCAAGGGGCAGGGTGATAGCCTTGGGCTGAAGAACTCGGGGACCATGCCCAGACCTGGAGTCCAAGCCCCATGACGGACCAAAAAAAAAAAAAAAAAGCCGGGAGTTTGGCCTACTGGTAGAGTGCTTGCCTAGCATGCATGAAGACCCGGGTTCGAGTCCTCAGTACCACATACATAGAAAAAGCTAGAAGTGGTGCTGTGGCTCAAGTGGTAGAGCTGTAGCCTTGAGAAAAGTTCAAGGACACTGCTCAGACCCTGAGTTCAAGCCCAGGACTGGCCAAAAAATCCATAGCTGGAACTTACATGTTCAACTTTATAAATTATACTACTAAGTATTTGTTTCAAGTATGGAGTGAAACAATTCCATTCAGAACAAAGACTGATATGTCATATGCACATCTTTCTCTGTATTTTGGTCACACTACATTTAAATATTTTGTTTTGAATTTTTTGGTGGCACTATTGTTTGAGAGCATAGCCTTGCTCTTGCTACAGAGACACTCTACAACCTGAGCCATACCCCCAGCCCTTTTGCTTTATTTTTTTAACAGTATCTCACATTTATGTCCCAGCCATTACAGATCATGATCCTTCTATTTACACTCCCCATGATACTGATTTGACACATGCATTCCATGATGCCCAGCTTTTACTGTTTCTTATCTCACTTATTATTGCTCCAGCTGGCCTCTAACCATAATCCTATCTCCACCTTCTACACAGCTACCATTACACACGTGAGCAACCATGCATAGCTTAAATTCTTAACTAGACATTTCAATTATTCATCTGATGCAAATGATAGCACAACTTTTATGTCAAAATAAATTTTACCACAAAACATAAGCATATATGATACAAGAGACAAAGAGATGGTCCACAGCCTGGGCCAAATGGATTGGGACAGAGTAAGATTCGTGCTGCTGTTTAGAACATGTCATGTAACACGTGGGGATTATTTCTAGAATTTCTCAGATATTTTTATTTTTCTGGAATTTTTGCATCCAACATTTTTGGATGATTTAACTACCGGTAACTGAAATCTCAGAGAGTGGTAAGACTATGCACATGTTCAAGTACATTTGCAAAGCACAGGCGTCCTTTTAAATACATTCTGAACATTCAGCAGGTCTTTATCTCTTTTTATTTTAATTGTCAAGGTGATATATAGAGGGGTTACAGTTATGTTTGTGAGGTAGTGGGTACTCCTTGAAGACTGTTACCACTTCCCATGTTTTTCTCCAACTTTCCTTCCTCCCACCCCCTTCCAAGTTGTAAAGTTTATTTCCAACATATTGTCTTGTGAATATTGCTGATAAAATGGTTCACCCTAGGTCTTTATCTCTTAAGTTATAAACAGGACTCTGATTTCTGAAAGGCTCATTTTTTTCCCATCTCACAAAGATTTTTTCCTACAACTTTCTTTTCCTAATAAAAGAAAAGGGTATTAACAGCTCTCAGTTACATGTTTCAAGAGAGTTCCCTGTGTCACATCCTTATATTCCTTCTTAGAAAAAACAAAGCAAGGGGCTGTGAGTGTGGCCTAGTGGTAATATGCTCACCTAGCATGCACGAAGCTCTGGGTTCGAGTCCTCAGTACCACATACATAGAAAAAGCTGGACGTGGTGCTGTGGCTCAAGTGGCAGAGTGCTAACATTGAGAAAAAAAAGGTCCAGGCAAAAAAGAAGAAAGAAGAAGAAGAAGAAAAGCAAGATTATCTCTGCATAACTAGCAAAGAACCCTAGAATTATTTGATATTTTACATGCAGTAGAATGGTGGTGTCTCTCTTACTGCCACACATCTGTAACAATAAGACATTTTAAACCTAGCGTTTCCACTATCACCCACACATGTGATCCCATATCTCACTGATCTCTGAACATGTATGACATCATTATCCCAACCTCCTTATTCCTCTACATTGCCATGTGGCTAGTAATCTGGTTCATAGTGCTTCTACGACA
Organism: Megascapheus bottae; assembly: GCF_031878675.1. Lineage (NCBI taxonomy): Eukaryota > Metazoa > Chordata > Mammalia > Rodentia > Geomyidae > Megascapheus > Megascapheus bottae. Next base: position 41,740,662 of record NC_143510.1, read on the forward strand.
CAGGAGAGCCCTATCTGAAGAATGACCATTGGCACAGGAAAGGTAGAGAATATTTATCAAGTGTTAATTACGTTCCCAGCATCTTTTCCAGGTTTAAAGCAACCAAAAGTTTTAGTTGTTGCTCTTGCTCCCAGAAGTTCAGATGCTAATAGAAAATGAAGCTGACACACTGAAGTTATCTGCCAACTTTTTTCACAGATAATGAGTCATGGACTTGAAATCTAGGTCCCCACCCCAGCTGCTCCCTTCTTCTTTTTTAGAGGAAATGATGGTTGAAATAAGAAAACTCTAGCCTAGGCTAGTCTCAAATTCAAGATTCCCCTGTCTCAGTCTCCTGAGTTTGGGAATTATAGACTGTACCACCAGGCCAAGACTGAGTCTGGGTTTCTGATGCCAAAGTTTTCCTCGCTTTTCTGATGTTATGTTGGTATCTACTGTCATTCCCCACTGAGAACTATCTAGACACTAGCATCCTGGCATTCCCTTAGAGTTCTGATTCTCTTCTTCCCTGTTGGTGTTAAGATGACACTGACCACATTCAGACTTCTTTTTAGCTACTTTTTCCTGATATCTCAGGCACTGCCTTAGTCAGAGATTACCAGAAATACATAGAACCAGACAAAGATTTATTTTAGGATTTGGATCAGGCAGTCATGAAAGCTGAGAAGTATGCCACCTGTCAGCCACACACCAGGAACACCAGTGTCACCATTCAATCTGAGTCCTTCAGCCTGCAACCAGGAAGCCAGTGACATAACTCCTAGTTAGGTCCAAAGGCCTAAAAGTAGGGGCATGGTGGAGGTCTCAGAGACCAAAGGCTCCAGAACCAGGAGCTCCAACATTAAAAAGCAGAAGACCTAGATCCCAGCTCAAGAAGAGTAAGAGACTGTACTTTCCTCCAATTTTTTTATTCCTTGGGGTTCCAGTAGGGATGACACCATGCATTGAGTAATGGCTAAAAGTAATTCCCCTTCCTCAGTCTACCAATTACAGTGCTAATCTCTCCTGAAAACACTGCAGACCCATCTAAAAGCAACATCAGGCCTCATCCCAGTCAACCTGACAGCAAAAATTAATCCCCAAATCACTGACAAATACCTGCAAGTTATAGTCTCCACTAGCCAAATGTGGCATGCAAAAAGAACAATGAATTAACAAAAAGTAGAGCAGGGTAAATTTGATCATTATATGCACATTGTACATAAAACAATGAAACCCTCTTGTACAATGTATGTTAATAGTTTCTTAAAAGAATGAACAGTGGCTCACACCTAGCTTCACAGGAGGCTGAGACCACTGTTTAAAGCCAAGCCAGGCATAAAAATCCGTGAGACTCTTCAATTAACCACCAGAAAACCAGAAGTGGTGCTGTAGCTCAAAGTGGTAGAGTACTAGCCTTGAATTGAAGAGCTCAGGGACAGTGCCCAAGCCCTGAGTTCAAGCCTCACAACTTAAAATAGTAATCATCATCATCATCATCATCATCCTCACTGTAAAAAAAAAAGTTTGACAATTCCTCAAAGAAATAAACTCAGAATTCCAATGAGTTCAGGCTTGGCCCACTGCATATGACTAAGTTACTTGGGTGGCTAATATCTGGGAAATCACGGTTCAAGCCCAGCCGAGGTTTAGAAGTTGGTGAGAGCTTGGTAGCACATGTCTGTCATCCTAACTGTACGATAAGTACAATATGGCTGGGCCCACTGACACATATCTGTCTTGCCCCAAAACAGGGGGAAGCACAGATAGGAGGATCACATTTCAGGCAAGCCCAAGCACAAAATGAGATCCTATTTGACAATATCAAGGCAAACAAAAAGAGATGCAGATGTGTCTCAAGTGGCAGAGTACCTTCCTAACAAGCTCTAGGACAGAGAGTGAGAGTGGAGGAGAAGGGAAAGGAGAGGAGAGGGAGAGAGGGGAGGAGATATGATACATACACAGAGAATTCTTCATCCAGAACAGGAAATGAAATTGTGATATAAGCTGTGTATTGGACAGGGTTCCAGATATGCAGGGTAACACAGACAGATGTACAAGGAATTGGCTCATGCAATTATGGAAGCTGACAAATCCCAGCCTGCAGAAAGCAAGCTGGAGACCCAGAGCCAGTGGTGAAGTTCTGGTCTCATTGTGAGAGCCTGAGACAAGGAGAACAGATGGCATAAGCTCCAGTCTGAAAGCCAAGAGGCTTGAGACCTAAGAAAAGCCAGCACTTCTGTTTGGTTCTTAAGTCAGAAGACAGCCAATGCCCCAGCTCAAGTGGTCAGACAGACCAGATGTGATATTAGTGCTGTTGTATGCTCACAACAAACAAGGACTACTGCACTCCCAACAACTCTCTAAAAACTTGGCTTAGCTCCCTAATGGGTTCCCAGAAGCCCATTCAACAATGAGCACTGCTAGACAGCTGCTGCCTTCAGCAGCTGTCCTTATGAACCATGATACCTGCCTGGCTCAGGTGAGGTCTCATTAACTTGTACTTAGTCCTGAGTAGCTGGGATTATAGCAGCAAGCAGCCTCACTCAGATCTCAGATAGACCTTTTTGAGAGAGCACTCAATCTGCAGATAAATTAGATTGAGTAATTCATTAAAACACTCAGAGCTGATGTTGTAGGAAAATATTCTACTCCATAGCAATGTTGACAAATTTAAATACCAATTTCCCCAATTCAATCTTCCCTGCTCCACAGCTTAGTGATTAGCCTTTTCCTGCAGGTGTCAATCTCACATCTCAACCAACACATCAATGAGGTGTGCATTCTGTAGAGTTTGCACTCAGGTTCTTTTGTGGTACAGAGGACTGGGCTCCGGCCCTCATACTTGCTAGGTGAGCATTCTGCCATGCCTGAGCCATGCCTCTAGTCCCTTTTACCATGATTATTTTCCAGGTATGTTCTCATCTTATGTCTTTACCAGCTGTTATCCTACAGTGTGTCCCCATATAACTGGGGGTGACAGGTGTGGACACCACACCCAGGCCTTGCTTGAAACAGAGTCTCATGAACTTTGATGCGCAGGCTAGCTTCAAACTCTGACCCAGCCATCTCTACTCCCCAAGTAGATAGTATTACAGGCTTGGGCCACTATGTCCAGCTTTGGAATTCCTTTTTGCTTCCTTATTTCATACATAGGTGTAAAAAAATTATATGGAGTCAGGTGCTGGTGGCTCAAAGTGGTAGAGTGCTAGCTAGCCTTGGGCAAAAAGAATGCAAAGACAGCACCCAGGCCCTAAGTTCAAGCCCCACAACTAAACTCCTCCTCTTCCCCCCCCACCAGAAATAAATTTATAAAATATAAACTGGGAGAAAAAGTAAAGATATCTGACAAAACATTAAAATGTAAACTTTGTGAGTGACTCCCAAAACTCAACAACAAAAAGAGATTCCAAGTAAAATATAGCAATAGATTTGGACAGACACTTCAAAGAAGACATATGAATTATTGATAAGTTCAGGAAAAAATGTGCATCATTAATTATCACAAAATGCAAATTAAAATCACAACAAAGTGCTTTACAGAACCACCCAAAGTATTGAAATTATAAAGTCTGACAACAAAAATGTTGAAAGGATGTGAAATAGAACTCCCCTACCTTATACACCAGTGATTCTTCACTTACATTTCACCCAAAGACTAATTGCAGAAAGACAAACAAAAACGTTCACAGCCACTTTATATATAGTAGCCCAAAAACTAGAAATGGTTCTGTTATCAATAGGAAGTAGAGGGACAAACTGTGGTACATCTGTTCAATGAGTAATACTACTCAGCAATAAAGAGGAACCAGTTAGTGATGGATGCAATAGGAAAAAGGACAAGAGTACTTAGCGTGTGGTTTCATTTATGACATGAGAAAGTTAAGGAGTACCTGCGAAATGGCATGAGGAAACAGAATTACGACAATGCTCTGTGCATTGGTGGGATTTACAGTAGTTTTTGTCAAGTAATCAATAACTCTACAGTCAAGATTCATTCATTTGGAAGTGGCACTTGGCTCAAGCGGTAGGATAGTAGCTTTGAGAAGAGCTCAGGGACAGCACCCAGGCCCAGAGTTCAAGCCCTACAACGGATTTAAAAAAAGATTGATTCATTTCTTCCTAAAGAAAAAGAATTACCTGGGTGCTGGCGGCTCATACCTGTAATCCTAGCTACTCAGAAGAATGAGATCTTAGAATTACAGTTCAAAGCTAGTTCAGGCAGGAAAGTCTGTGAGACTGTCATCTCCAATTAATCACAAGAAAACTGGAAGTGGAGCTGTGGCCCAGTGGTAGAGTGCTACCCTTGAGCAAAAAAATCTCAGGGACAGTGCCCTAACCCTGAGTTCAAGTCCCACAACAGAGGAGGAGGAAAAGGAGAAGGAGGAGGAGGAAGAGGAGGAGAAGGAAGAGGAGGAAGAAGAGGAGGAGGAGGAGGAGGAGGAGGAGGAGGAGGAGGAGGAGGAGAAGGAGGAGGAGGAGGAAACAATTACCATAGACTGTTTAGGGGGAATTGTATCAATGTCTGCCAATTTACTTGGAATAAGTCAAAAATTCAAATGCACTGAAAGATGAGGAAAGGAGATACAGAAACAACCCAAGTGCCCCACTGCCGATGAATGGATTCAAAAAAATGTGGTACTAATATACACAGCCATCAGAAATGATAAAAAAAATAATGGCATTCATAGAGAAATGGATGGAACTAGAACAAATTATGTTGAGCGAGGTAAGCCAGGATCAGGGAGACAAATGGCACATGGTCTCCCTGATTTACAGGTGTTAGATTTTAAACATAACAAGACACAACAAAGTAAACAGGACTCAAGACACCCATATACAGTAAGACCAAAAGAGGAGAAAAACATCAAATTATAATACAGAAGCACCCCTTCATATGTACATAGAATAATATATAGAATGAAAAGTACCCCAAAGATTAGGCAACATCTCTTAATTTTCCTTTTTAAATGAGTCTGTAGTTTCTACCTCATACATGGTGCAAACATGTGCACATCTGCAGGAAGGTGGGAGGAGGGCACGGAATCATCAGTTGAAAAAGTACAGCAACTAGGCTCTCATCATTACACTAGACGTTGATGAAAGGGGACTAAGCAACAAGGGCAGTGAGAGGAAGAAGGAAATGGGCAAGAAAGAGGGAACAGCTAAAACTAAGAAACAGGAAAGAAAGGTACATATCACCTGACCAGGAAGAAATAATGTCGTCATTAATGTTCCAAGAGTTAAACTTTTTTCCTACGTAAAACTTGAGGTCCTTGTCTTTTTTGCTAATCGTAAGCTCTGTAAGTTAGAATGATGACCCATATAAGTGTGAATGTAAAAATGATTATGTATGTAATTAGTCAATCTCAATCAAGAAAAAAAAAAAAGATGATGGGCTGGGAGTTTGGCCTACTGGTAGAGTGCTTGCCTAGCATGCACAAAGACCTTGGTTTGATTCCTCGGTACCACATACACTGAAAAGGCTGGGGAAGTGATGCTGTGGCTCAAGTGGTAGAGATCTAGCCTTAAGAAAGCCCCAAGACAGTGCTCAGGCCCTGAATTCAAGGCTTGAGACTGGCAAAATAAATAAATAAACAAATAAATAGTAATTACACTATGAAGCCACTTCATATTCGCCTCTTTTACCAGCAACAAGTCAGCTTCTTCTGAGTCATTTCATTTCAGGTGAAGCATCAATTCTCCACTGCAGTCTTTGGCACTATTACTCATTCAAGATCTAGACATCTGGCAGATCCCCTTGGTTTGTCTGTGGTACCTCTTTTTCTTTGATTTGCTAACATCAGACTCACTGTCTGATAAAGATTTTCTTTTTTTTTAACAATCCTTTTCTTTACCAGCTTTTTGAGAATTAAGAAATGCTTCAATTAATTCTGGACAATCCACCTTTTCTTCAGGTTCCCAAGTTGGTGTCAGCATCAGCAAAATCCCTTCCACTTGAGAAAATACAGTATTCTACCTTCCCATCACATAACAAATTCTTCAGGCTCTGCTTCTTCAACATATATGCTCTTTCCATTCTGTTTCTTTCCCATATTTTGCAATGTACTTTTGTTAGGGGCCATTTTTAATTGTAGGCCTGAAGAGCAATTACTCAGATGTTCCAGGACTCAATCCTGCAGCATCATCTCTGGCCTATGGGTTTCAAACTCCAGTCACATCTAGGCAGGGACACCTTCGACCAATATTGGGAAATCTTGAATAATTTAAAACTGGACTGCAAAAGTCACTGGTGGGAAAAAATTCATAGTAATTACTAAGGATCCTCAAAAACTTCACAGTCATTGCTAGGTACATTCCATGAAGGAAATAAATACTTGTAAACCCCAGGCACAAATGTATACATACAGCTCTTTATAGTATAATTGGTGTTTCATAAAGCACTTACAATACTTTCTATTATATACAGTAATTCTTTTTTAATTTTTTATTGTAATTAATAGAAGGATTACATTATATTCACCAGATAGAAGGTGTATTACTTCACAAACATTGATATCCCTTCTCATGTTTTTTTGTCCCCATTTCTCTCCCCCCACCCCTGCCCCTCATCTTGTTTCCCCCCTTCTATATCCTACTTCAAATAAACAAATAAAATATATATGATACACCAGATAACAAGGTAAGATACTGCCACAATACGAGAATAACCAAGGACAACAAAAGAATGAGAAATAACATAGTACATTAAAAACAGCAATCATACATCATATGACTCTTGTTTCCATATCCTGGAGATCCTTTCTAAAATTTAGCCTCATCCTGTATGCCCTTATGCATCTAGGTTTTGCCTTATTGTAAACCTCTGCTAGGACAGTCCAAGGTTTACACTAATTATGACAAATGAGGGAAACCATTGAGCCTATGTTCCTTTGGATCTGGCTTACTTCACTTAATATGATTTTTTTCCAAGCCTTTCCATTTCCTTACAAATGGGGCGATGTCCTTCTTTCTGATGACAGCATAGAATTTCATTGTATATAAATACCACATCTTGTTGATCCACTCATCAACTGAGGGGTATCTGGGTTGGTTCCATATCTTTGCTATGGTAAATAGGGCTGCAATGAACATCGTTGTGCTACTGGCTTTAGCATGCCCTTGTTTCTGGACATTTGGGTAAATGCCAAAGAATGGAATTGCTGCGTCATAGGGGAGTTCTATGTTTAGTCTTTTGAGGACATGCCACACTGCTTTCCATAGTGGTTGAACGAGTTTACGCTCCCACCAACAGTGTAGTAGTGATCCCTCCTGGCCACATCCCCGCCAGCATCTGCTGTTATTAGATTTCTTGATAATGGCCATTCTAACTAAATGAGGTAGAATCTCACAGTTGTTTTGATTTATATACAGTAATTCTTTTCCTGACAAAATAAAAGATTAAAGGAGAACATATTTTTTTAATTTTTTACTGTAATTAATAAAAGGGTTACATGATATTTGCCAGATAGAAGGTACATTAATTCACATACATTGATACCCTTTCACATGTCTTGTTTACCCATTACCCTTCCCCCCACCCCCCCACCCGTCTTGGTTTTCCCCCCTTCCCTATCAAATTTCAAATAACCAAATATAAATAAATTCAATATATCAGATAACAAAGTGAGATACTGTAACAATATGAGATACCCAAGGGACAGCAAAGGAGATGAGAGGCAACATAGTACATTAAGGACAACAATCATTCGTTATATGGCTTTTGTTTCAATATCCTGGAGGTCTTTTCAATTAGCTTCATACTATATGGCCTTATGTATCAACATTTTGCTCTATTGCAGATCTCTGCTAGTAGAGCCCAAGGTTTCTACTGATTATGACAAATGAGGGAAACCATTGAGCCTAAGTTCTAAAGGAGAACATATTTTTAAAGCATAGGTATACATACAGATATGTGTGTGTGTATATATATATATAGGTATTTATAATTGAAAGAATATTCTTAACACAAGATCTCAATCTTAGAGGAAGGTGATTTCTTTTATAACCAAAAATACTGTATTCCAAGGAGATAATCTAGAAGGAAAAAGAATGAATGTAATTAGTTTCCCACATTAAATTACCATCTGCTATTTCTCCAGTAACACACTAGGACTTTGCAGTGCATTTTTAAAGCTTTTTATCTATGTTTTATTCTTATTGCCTATTCTATAAGCTTTCAACATTTAGTTACTGATTTCTTGCATCAGTCACTGGAAATATCTGCTGAAAATTCACATTTGTAGGACCAATCCATACCAGGAATCCAAATCTGAGAAAGGTAGTATTTTTAAAAATTTTCCATACATAATCGGGCCAGAATTGAGAACTAAGGCTGGGATCCAGGTCATGATTAGATAGCAAGTATGTTCTGACAATAGGGGGCATTAAAGACTGGCAATCTCCCCATGCTCTCCTACCAACTTGTGAACAGCTCCTGGTGTGTGTTCCCCAGTTATTCTTCTCCTTCTTCACGGACATACTTAGTGGTCTCCTGTGAGCAAGGCACAAGCTCTGTAAGTGCAGGCTCATTTTCCAGATGATTTATAGAGTAAGGCTGATTGTTACATTGAATGTAACATGGGATCACTTAAGACGTAATTTCCCACGGCTCCCAGCCAGGACTGGTATAATGGGATGTGCAGAGCATGCTAAGCACAAGGTTTCTTAAAGAGGAAAGAACTCAGATTCTCATCATGCTTTTAGTCACTTAGTAATAAATGATTTGCACATCTATGGCAAAGAGGGCAAGCCCTCTCTTGTCCTATGGAAAGAATACACCCCACCCTGCAAAGTTTCTAAGAAAGACATGCTCATGATAGACTCCAGTAAATGACCCACCAAACTTTTCCTACAGAACTAAATGGACCAAGCTGTAAGTTGAAAGGCAATCTTAATGAGGAAAGGAAAGCTATCGCCTGTACATGTTTGGAAGATGTTTTGTAGGGACAAACCTAATCCAGACCTGTGCATTTGTCTGTCACTAGAGAAAAATGATCCTTTCTTGTGTCACAGTTAAATAATACACATGCCTACTACCTAAAACTCTTGGTAGGAGCAATGTCCTCACTCCAGGAGTCTGGAACTACTGTCTTCACTGGCCAAACTGTAGTCCAAAAACTTTTTCCTACAAACCAGGAGCCACAGGAAACTGAGTTTTGGAAATTGTAGATAATATACCCTTCCAGTTCAGTGCAAGACTGCTCATCAAATTAACGAATGAGAAATTCTATTCCAACAAAACTCATTCAACTTTCCTTGATGCTTTTCTGAAATTCACTTAACTGCTATTAGTTTTGCATACCTAACGAATAAATGAATAAACTAAAAACAATACTTGTGGATTGCCTGCCTGGGTGATGTCTTTGCCTCCTCATACTCTTTTCTGACTGCCCAAGAAAAGTACCATACACCATGTTCTAACTGTCCACACTCTCAGCTGACTTACTCATTCCATACCCCGGACTTCGGGGCCACTCAGTAAAAATGAAGTGTGTGTGCCCCTTTTGTTAAAGGCTTTCATGCCTGTAATCCTAGCTACTCAGGAGATTGAGATCTGAGGATCATGGTTCAAAGCCAACTTCAAGCAGGAACGTTCTGAGGCTCTTATTCCAATTAATCACCAAAAAGCCAGAAGTGGAGCTGTGATTCAAGTGACCTAAAAAGAAAAAAAGGGGGGGGCTGGGAGTTTGGCCTAGTGGTTAAAGTGCTTGCCTAGCATGCATGAAAACCCGGGTTCGATTCCTTGGTACCACATACATAGAAAAAAGCCGGAAGTGGTGCTGAGGCTCAAGTGGTAGAGCTCTAGCCCTGAGAAAGTCCAAGGACAGTGCTCAGGCCCTGAGCTCAAGCCCAGGACTGGCAAAAAAAAACCCTCAGGGACAGAGCTCAAGCACTGAGTTCAAGCCCCAGAACCAGCACACACATACACACACAGACAGACACAATTGCAAAAGAGCAACCACACACCACAAAGCAAAGGTCCTCATTAGCCTGAGCCCTGTGTGCTTTTAAACTGCACATGAATAAAGCCAGCTCTGCCCATCTCTACCTCATCTTCCCAGTAGCCCATTAAAGAAGGAAACAGCTTAATGAGAAGAGATCATGTGGACTAAAACTAATTATACTCATAGAGGCAAGACCTTTATGCTAATAGAGAAAGTGTTTTCCTTGACAACGAACCAAAATATTTTTTTAAAGCCCATTTAAATCATGGGCTGAATTTTTTTCAGAATAATACTTTATAAAGGAAGGTTGTGGACAGAAAAACATTGTGAAAATATGTGGAAAAAAATCAGTTTAATCTACAACATAACTAAGCAAGAAAGGGAAAGTTTGGAGGTGAGAAATGAGTGGAGGCCACCACGGGCTTCTAGAGGTAGATCTTGAGCTGGTTTCTAATGTCTAAATAGAATTTCATGAGGACTGAAGGTTGGAGCTCCACAGGAAATGACTCACTGTGTCAAATCACAGAGGAACTTCCTGAGGGGACCCTCTTGCCACACACACACTCAAAAATTTTTTAAAGGCTATTATATGTACTACTCAGATTATACCACACTTTCTTTGGCAGGCCTCGGCCTTAAACTCAAGGAAGGCCTGGACACTGTACCTGAGCCTCTTTGTGCTCAAGGCCTCAAGGCTAATGCTCTACTGCTTGAGCCACAGTACCACTTTTGGCTTTTTTCTGAATAGTTTACTGGAGGTAAGAATTTCAAGTACTTTCCTGCTTGGGCTGGCTTCAAACTGTGATCCTCAGATTTCAACCTCCTGAGAACTAGGATTATAGGCATGAGCTACCAGCAATCAGCTTATACCACATTCTTCTAGCCAAAAGCAAAGGAAAAAGTTTTAAAGGCATCTAGACTATAGAGACTAGTTACATAGAAAGAAACAGATATAGAATTATAACCACCTTGTTGTGAGAAATCATGCAAACCAGAAAGAAAGATACCATTCAGGTGCTGGAAGACAAAATGTACCAGTAAGCAAAGCTATCTTTTGGGAGTGAAGAGGAAGCCTGGTACTGGTGGCTGCTCTGGAAAACAGCAATTCCAGCTCAACCTAGGCCAAAAGTCCACAAGACCCCATCTCAGTAGAAAACACCATGATGTATACCTGTCATCCCCGCCATGGCAGGAGAACTGTGGAGCAGGCTGGCCCAAGCATAAAGATCAAAGCCCTATCTCAAATATACCTCAAAATATATAAACCAGAGCAAAACGGACTGGAGATATAGTGCAAGTGATAAAGTACCTCCCTGGCAAACACAAAAACCCTGAGACCAATAGCAGGAGACATAAAAACTTTTTCAGGGATGAGGATATAGCTAAGTGACAGAACGCTTTCCCAGAATATGCAAGTCCCTGGCTTTAGGCCTCAGAATCACGAAAAACAAAATATTAATCAATTAATTGGGTGTGTTCAGACTCACTTGTAATCCCACTCACTTGTAATGGAAACAGAAAGATCATAGTTTGAGGCTACCCAGACAAAGTTGAAATATCATATCTTAGAAACAAATTTAAAGAACCAGAGCTGTGTTTCAAGTGGAAGAGCGTGTGGCTAGCAAGCACAAATCTGAGTTCCACCCCTAGACCTACAAATACTTTCTTGGGTAAGTAACAACTAAGGGAAATCATTATTTTTAGATATACTCCATAAGAAGTGTTGAAGGAACTTCTTCAGTGCATCCAAGCTTCTGTAACAAAATTCTACAGACTAAGTGGCTTAAGGAAAAGAAGTTTACTTTCTCACAATGGCAGAGAGTAAAATCAGGATAACAGAGAGAAGAGCAGGAGGTTCTGGAGCCTCTTCTTGTAAAGGGGGTAATGCCATCAGAACAGGGCCTCACCCTCATGACCTATTTTACCTCTGAAAGAACCCATTTCCAAACATACCATGTTTGAGGTTAGGGATACAACATAGGAATTTGGGGGGAGCACAAACATTCAGTTCATAACAATGTCAAGCCAAAAGTTGGATATACATAAAGAGGGGAGGGGATGAAGAACACAGGAAACAGAATCCAAGTATCTCAGAATAGAAATATGACCTATTTTTATAGCCTTTCTTCATAGTGATAAAAGCTCTGTCTCATTAAAATTGCTTTAGTACGAATATGAAGCAATCATTATTCGTTTTAGGAATGATCATAGTTTGCCCTATAAAAACGCTAAAAGAAGTTGAGCATCATGGCTCATGCCTATAATTCTAGCTACTCAGAATGCCAAAACCTTAGAAGACCAAAGTTCAAAACCAGCTTAAGCCAAAAACAAAAATCTGCAAGACTCTTTTAACCAACAAAATGCTAGACTAGAGGTATGGTTGAAATGGTAAAGCTCTAGTTGTACACCAAGTGAAGTAATAAGTCCCTGATTAGTCCCTGATTTCAAATCCAACCCTCCATACCAGAACACAAAAAAATGTTAAAATAACTGCAGCTTAAAAATCTGGAATAATTTAAAATGAAATACATTTTTTGTCTGCGTGTCATGGGGCTTGAACTCGGCCTGGGCACTGTCCCTGAGCTCTTCAGCTCAAGGCTGCCCACCCTACCCTTGAGCCAAGCCCCACTTCCTGTTTTCTAGAGGTTAATTGGAGACAAAAGTCTCAGGTCCTTTTGTGCCCAGGCTAGCTTTGAACTTTGATTCCCAGATCTCAGCCCCCTGAGCAGCTATGATTACAGGCGTGAGATACCACACCTGGCTGAAATACATATTTTTTTGTTACTCTGAAATCCCCCCTTTTTTAGGGAGGCAGAACTGGGATCTGAACTCTCTCACTAGTCAAACAAGAGCTCTACTTCTGATTCATGTGCCAGCCTTTTTTTTTGCACTGCTTATTTTGCAGACTGGTCTTGCTTCCTGCTCAGATAAAAGCTTAATTTAGGCTTTTTATCATAGCTAGGATGACAGGCACACACCATCATGCCCAGCTTCTTTCAATTAAGATGGAGTCTCATGGGCTTTTATGCCTGAGCTAGCCTGAAAGTGCAAGTGCAATGCGATCCTCTCAGTATCTCGTGTAGCTCAGGTTGACAAGCACCCAGCTCTGGGTTTATAAGGGGTCTCATGAACTTTTCTGCCCAAACTGGCCTCAAACCACGATATTCTCAATCTCAGCCTCTCAAGTAGCTAGGACTATAAACTAATCTACAATGAGATGAACATGTATAAGAAAGACTTACTGAAAGGAGGCATGATGGAACTCTCTAGATGATATAAAATGCCAGCTTTGCACTAGTGGCTCATGCCACTATTTATTAGGAGGCTAGCTATTTAGGAGGCTGAGACCTGAGGAGTGCAGTATAAAGCCAGCCCAGCAAAGAAGGGCTAAAAGACTTATCTCCAATTAACCAAAAAAAGGCAGAAAGTAGAGCTGTGCCTCAACTGGTGCAGTGCTACCCTTGAGCAAAAGCTTGAGAATAGTGCCAGGGCCCTGAATTTAAGCCCTAAGACTGGCACACACACATATAAGGGGCACATACTCAAAAGAGAAAAAAGAGAAGTAAATGTAGGCACATGGTGTGTGTGTGTGTGTGTGTGTGTGTGTGTGTGTGTGTGTGTGTGTGTGTTTCCTATAATGAAAGATGTTTATAAGCAAGGAAAGCTAATATCAGAATTTAATAAGACAATAACCTGTGCCTTCTGATACAATGCACTGAGAAGGTTTGCTTGCCAGAAGTGGATAACTCAAATCTAATTGTGAGGAAACACCAAACAAAATAACAGGTCTGTACTATTCAAAATGTTAGAAGGGGGAAACAAAACAAAAGCTAAGGAATTGGTCTGGACTGGAAGATAGTAGAGACACAAAAACTGGGTGATGTTGGAGTAGTATTAGAGAACTCAAAATACTTGAATATGGTGGTTTGCTGGTTATTATGGAGATAGACTATTTTATGCTACTGCCTAATCTAGCTTTGAACCCGGAGTTTTTGTTGTTGTTGCTAATCATGTTTCCTTTTCCTTCTGTTTCATTTCTTCATTTATCTGTCTTTGAGAGGTTAAGGGAGGCACAGAAAAGGAGGGACAAAGGGTGAAAAAATGCAGCAGTGGGCCGGGAGTTTGGCCTAGTGACAGAGTGCTTGCCCAGCAGGCACAAAGCCCTGGGTTCAATTGCTCAGTACCACACACACACACAGAAAAAGCCGGAAATGGTACTATGGCTCAAATGTAGAGCACTGGCCTTGAGAAAGTCCAAGGACAATGCCTAGGCCCTGGGTTCAAGCCCCAGGAGTGGCAAAAAAAATAATGGAACAGTGGTGCTCACTGTACACTATCTATGTTGAAAATGAACTACACAACTTGTGGGTGGGGAAAAACTGGGAGAAAGCGATGGAAGGAGTGACATCTTTCAAAAAGAAACATTCTTACCTGACTTATAGAACTTTAACCCCTTTGTAAATCAGCAATACAACAATTTACTCTAAAATGATCTAGTAGGAAAAATAATCATAGTCCATATAAAATACATATACAAATAGAATGATAAACAGTATATAAGTTGAAGCCAAGGACTGGTGGCTCATGTCTATAATCTCAGCTACTTTGGAGGCTGAGATCTGAGGATCTTGGATCAAAGCCTTCCCAAGTACAAAAGACTGTGAGGGTTTTTTGGTTGTTTTTTTTTTTTTTTTGCCAGCCCTGGGGCTTGAACTCAGGGCCTGAGGACTGTCCTTGGGCTTTCTCAAGGCTAGCACTCTACCACAGCCCCACTTCCAGCTTTTCTATGTATGTGGTACTGAGGAATCAAACCTAGGTCTTCATGCATGCTAGGCAAACACTCTACTACAAGGCCAAACCCCTGGCCCCAAGACTATGAGATTCTTATCTCCAATTAACCAACAGAAAACCAAAGTGGAGCTGTGGGTCAAAGTAATAGAATGCTAGCAGCCTTGAGAACAAAAACTCAGGGTCAGCACTTAAGCCCTGAGTTCAAGCCTCATGACCAATCAAAAAAAAAAAAAGATATATTCAGAATTGGTAAACCTGGACAAAAGTTATATAATTCTTATACTAATCTTATAAATTTTCTAGAAGTTTCTGCTATAAATAAAAATATTTCTTTCTTTTAAGGAATATTTAAGAATGTACTAAGACCTTCAATTCTAAGCTATCCCATTAGGATTTTGTGAATGACAGCATGCAGAATTCCTAGTTTGAATTTGTAGTTTATCCATGCAGAAGTATGTACTTGTAAACCTTATTTAAAAAAAGTTATTTCTTTCAGACAAAGCCTTCCTGAGGGGTAAAGCATGACTTAAGTACTAGAGGGCTTGGCTAGCAAGTTTGGGGCTCTGAGTTCAGTTCAACCCCAGTACTTCAAGAAAATGTAAGCCAGGCACTGGTGGCTCATGCCTGTAATCCTAGCTACTCAGGTGGCTGAGATCTGAGGATTGCAGTTCAAAGCCAGCTCATGAGACTCATCTCCAATTAACCATCAGAAAACCAGAAGTACACACACACACACACACACACACACACACACACACACACACATATCATGGAGGAAGAACTACCATATGAGAGGGATGTAGAAATTATAGATCCACATTTAAAGCCTAACTCTAGTCTTTGCTATGTAACCAACAAATCACGTAATCTCTTTGACTTTTTATTATTAAAATGGAAATAAAGGGGCCGGGAGTTTGGCCTAGTGGTAGAGCGTTTGCCTAGCATGCACCACGACCCAGGTTCGATTTCTTGGTACCACATACATAGAAAAAAGCCCGAAGTGGTGCTGAGGCTCAAGCGGTAGAGCTCTAGCCTTGAGAAAGTCCAAGGACAGTGCTCAGGGCCTGAGCTCAAGCCCAGGACTGGCAAAAAAAAAAAAAAATGGAAATAAAATACCACCTACTACAGATGAATAAGAAGTAAAAATAAATATATAAAGCCAAATAATGGAAATGCAAATAAAAACAACCCTGAGATACCGCCTTACCCCAACAAGAATGGCCAACATTTTGAACTCAGACAATGACACATGCTGGCAGGGTTGTGGAGAAAAAGGAACCCTACTGCACTGCTGGTGGGACTGTAAACTAGTTCAGCCACTCTGGAAAGCAGTGTGGAGGTTTCTTAAAGAACTGAAAATAGATCTCCCCTAAGATCCTGCCATTCCACTCCTGGGCATCTATCCTGAATATCATAACCCAAGATATGATAAGGACACCTGCTCAGCTATGTTCATCTCTGCACTATTCACAATAGCCAGGCAATGAAAACAATCCAGATGCCCTACTGCAGATGAATGGATACAGAAAATGTGATATATATATATATATACACACACACACACACACAATGGAATTCTACATAGCCAACAGACAAAATAATGGCATTTGCAGGGAAGTGGATGAATCTAGAATGAATCATGTTGACTGAGACAAGTCAAGACCAAAGGAACAAAAAGCACATGGTACCCTTAATATGCGGCTATTAGATCCAAACAGTACAAGAGCGAGGACTCAAAAGTTGCATACCCTATTCTACGGACATGGTATTAGAAATATAAACTCAACTACATAGACATAAAAATCTATGACTCTACAGACATAATGTTTTATTACATAGATTAATATGTACTATGACATACAAACCCTCAACCTAATTTTAATTATGTTCTAAAATCTAAGTGTCACTGATTGTATATAGATTCCCTTCTTGAATACTTGTTTGTTAAACTCATCATTTGAAATATGATGTAAAAATCAATGTTAATAAATTCTTTAATAAAAAGTAAAAATATATTTATAAAGCCAAGTGCCAGTAGCTCATGTCTATAATCCGAACTATTCAGGATGCTGAGACTTGGGAGGATTGAGGTTCCAAGCCACTACAGACAGAAAAGTCCACAAGATTCTATCTCTAGTTAATGAACAAAAATGGCTGACTGGAGGTATAACTCAAGTGGTAGAGCAAGAGCGCCCACTGTGATATAATGCTGAGTGATATATGAGGCTCTGAGTTCAAGTCATGGTGCCAGTCTACAAATCACAGAAGTGAGTAAGTATCACTGTGGTTTTTATATTTTTAGAAAGCAGAGGCATAACAACCAACTATATCACACAGTGTACAAGTATTACCCTAATGTGACTAGCCCCACAGCCCACACTTAGTGACAAGCCACACTACTTACTGCACAGGGGAGTGGCAATGTGGCCTCAGTATCACTATAGTCAAAACAACCCTGCAGCTAATGTCTCAAAGAACACCCACTGATCTTACTTAGCCTGTATTTGGAAGACTTCATTTACATCTCCTTAATAAATGACAGAATAACTTGAAATGACATTTTCATTATTACCTCACGCCATAATGCCAAAGGACTGCCAGTGACATGTCAATTATGTGATGTTATGCTTATGAGTCTTTCTCCATCGTTTTTCTCTGCTCTTACCAGCATCACTACTAGCACTGGCATTATTAAGGAATGTCAATGATGGGCCCAGAAATCTTTGTTATCAAGTTCATCATCCTTTGCTTTTAAGGCAAATTATACAGACTACAATTTGGACCTTTAAAAGCCATCAGCCAAGAATTACAAAGTACATTTCAATTCCTGTACTTCAATGGAATATTAATACTTTCATTTTGCAGATGAGAGAACTCAGTGATTCCAAGCACTTCTGAAATCTCATGCCCAGGGTTTCCTCAGATCTGAAAGTCATCTGCTGGGCTGTTGTAAACTCTCTTAACTGCTATAAGGGAGAGAAAAACTTCTAACAAAAACAAGTCGTGAACTATCTAGGATTGTTTTAATCAGTTATGTACATTGACCCCAAACCCACAAACTATGCCTATGGAGAGAAAGAAATCAGGCTACTTGTACAGATAAATGACCCATAAGCAGAAATATTTACAGTATATTTAAAAAGTACATTGACCTGTAAATTCCTACTCTTAGATGCACACGACAGGGGATAAATAAGTGCTTGGGGGAGGGAGAAAGAAAAGAGGACGGAAAGAAAGAGGAAGAAATGAAGGGAGATGCAGAGAAGGGGGAAAGAATAGGGGAGGAAAGAAAAGACAGAGGGAGGGAGGAGAGGAGGGAACAAGGGTTGCTAAGCTGATTGAAGACTAGTGCACGGATCCATGACTAAGGAGAGACTTTTTTAAGTCATAAAATTGTCAATTCCAACATTTGTAATCATTTTCAACTGATTTGAATGAAGTCCTACCATGTACCATGGATTAAATTTGCTGCTCAAAAAAATTATTGAAAAAATAACAAACATACTAATATCTTGCCTATTCTCATAAAAACTGTCTTGATCCATACTTTTTCAAAAGCATTTATACAGCTGAGTTCAACCATAATGAAGGAAATACCACTCCTGCCAACAGCAATACAATGACCTTCACACACATAACATGCACACACACACACACACACACAGAACACACACAAACACTACATACACACATGCACATGCACATGCACACACACTTTTGTTGAAAAAACACTATAAAGTTAGTGGTGGTCTTTTTTTTTTTAATTATATTTTTAACCCGGACACTGGTGGCTCACGCCTGTAATCCTAGCTACTCAGGAGGCTGAGATCTAAGGATCAGTATTCAAAGCAGCTGGTGAGACTCTTCAATTAACCATCAAACCCAAAAGTGGTACTAGTGGTAGAAAGCTAGCCTTGAGCAAAATAGCTCAAGTACAGTGCCCAGAGCCTGAGTTCATGCCCCAAGATTAACAACTATAATAATAACAATAATAAATTACATTTGCATTGCCTATAAGTCATTGTGCAAAGTTTCTATTCAAAAAAACCACTTAGAATTAAGATGCTTCTATCTAGTCCCCTCCCAACTCAACCCCTCCATCAGTACTTATCTTCAAGGAGGTTGAGTCACTGAGTCAACCAACTCCTGTTTCTAGCTCTCTTGTTTCCTTTTCTTTCATTGGAGTTCTTCGGAGTATTTCTCCTCAACAATCACCTTATGTTCTACTAACACTGGCCTGACTGATAAGGAGATCTTAAGGTAAAGGACAGCACTAGCCCAACATTAATGGTGGAGAACACATATCAAGAAGCTGTGTACTTACAACCTGACTCATCATATTGTAAGCTCTTGGTACAACTCAATAATACCAACATAAGATAATATTTTTAAAACTACCCCTATGCAATGTATAACAGACTTTTTGTTTCTGAACTAGAGTCTCATGACCCAGCCCAGGCTGGCCTCCTGCCTCAGCGTGTGGGATTACAGGACCTGTACCACCATATCTGGCTGAGAACTTCTTGGCACCAACAAAAACCCCTGCAGGGCTAACCCTGAGATAATGGCCCGAGATAATGTTCAACCAGACCTCAGCCAGACCAGGCCACCTGGACAACTGCCATGGAAAGTCTTAATCCTTGCCTTTGTTTCTCTTTCCTGTGCAGCACTGGGACTGCTGAAAGCACTTTGAGGTCATTAGACTTCTGTCCTGAGTGTGGACACTGGAAATGCAACTCCTGTGCTGACTTCCCCACTTCTCGGCTCCCAGGCTGGCTTTCCAGGATGGGTGGGCCTCAGGAACTCTCTAGAGCTAGCTTTTGCTTTAACTCCAGTACCAGCCTGGCTCAGGGCTGTGTGCTACACAACTTGAAAGAGGGATGCATTCTTGCTGTTGTTATTGCTATTAGTAAGTCTAATTCAGGAAATTGACAGCCACATCAGAGACCATGGTTCACTGGAAGTATGTAGGCAAGATTCCCTAGACTCGCACAGAGAGGAGCAGCTTTCCTGAACAACAACAGTCTTTCAAGCTCAGGGCTCAGGAAGTGCAAGGTGAATACAGCCAACTGCAAGCACTCTGTGGCTATCTTTGAATTTTTCTCAAGTACCTCACCCACAAGGCAAAGAGTAAGAATAATAAAAGTAGGACTTTTTATATAATAGGCTGAACATACTGGTCACTTCACATGCCTCATTTAATTCCACCAATTCACATCCTAAGGACATCATTAGCACCATGGCACAGACGAGTAGACTAAGGCTCAGATAAAATATGAAGTCATTTGCCCAAGGGCACAGAACCACACCCTCAAAGCTCTTCACCACAGATGAGCTGTAATGTCTTATCTATACCTCAGGTTGGATGGAGAAAAAGATGGAAGTCCAAAGAGGCTAATAAAAGAACAATTAAAAGGATGGCTGAGGTCCAAGATGCCTTGGCATCTGAAAAGCTCTGGGCATTAAGTAGGCTTGTAACATCAGTAGGAATTCCACAAGTTGTATGAAA
This sequence comes from Megascapheus bottae, assembly GCF_031878675.1. NCBI lineage: Eukaryota > Metazoa > Chordata > Mammalia > Rodentia > Geomyidae > Megascapheus > Megascapheus bottae. The sequence goes on from NC_143510.1 coordinate 41,760,888, forward strand.
CTATGCCCTACTAAATGTGCACTAAGAGAAACCAACATCCATAGCCTTTGTAATGGCTTATTTATCATGATTTTGAGGTTTCAACTTTCACAACTCACTCTGGTTTAATAGGTGTCTACTTCTTGCCTATTGCTTATACAGATCTTTCCTAGTCTATTCAGAGGAGAGAAATCCCAACGGAAGAGTGACTTACACTGAGCTCTGACAACTCGCCTTTGAAATATCAGAGTCTGCAGCTAGCCTCTGAATGCCCTAGGCAGACTATTGGGGAATACCCCTGACTGCGTCCACTGAAACCCAAAAAGCCTTCTCTTCTCCAGAATCCTCTATTAAAATGCAAAAGTCTTCATCTCTGCCAGGCCCCGCTGGTTTGCTCAGAGTTCCGGACATGGCCTCAGGCCACCGGATTCACAGCACCTGCCAGAGCCTCTTCTCGCCAACTGTATTCCCAGCCTGGCTCCCTGGCCCGTCCAGGCCTGGTGCTGCCCAGCCAGGACCTGGCAGGGCTTGCTCCCCATTATGCCCGTGCTGTGCCAATTCTTCAATCCCATGCTTTCTCCCCTGATTACCTCTCTCATCCTGGCAGCATGCGATTTAGCATCCACACCAGGATATTTAACCAACCTCCATCCAGACACCCCTTCTCCCCATCACCCACCCCGGCCTATCAAACACCCACTGACTTCGCAATCGTCAAACAAAATTACACAATAATATTTAACAAGATGAAATCCAGGAAATGGAAATAGGAGGGCTGTTGCTGTTGGTTTTGTTTCTTTTCTTTTTGTCTTGTTTGTTCATTTCTCTGTCTTTTGGAGAATAAGTGGGGGGGCACACAGACTGAGCATAGTGGTACTCACTGAACACTGTGGTGAAAATGAATGATACAACTTGTGAGTGGGGATGGAAGAGAAAACTGGGAGAGAGAAGAAAAGGGTGACAGTTCAAAGAGAAATTACTCATTCCCTGACTTCTGTAACTATAACCTGTTTAGTATCTTTATAATAATAATAAATAAAAACTAAACAAACAAAACTAGGGAAAAAACCTAAATTACAATTAATCTTGTGCCTCTTCTATAATCTCATCGAAGTTCTTTCCTGTCCTTTGTGTGTGTGTCTGAGTGCCAGTAGTAGGACTTCAAATTCAGGGCCTGAATACTGTCTTTGCTTTTTCCCCTCTACCATTTGAACCACAACTCCAATCTGGCTGGTTTACTAGAGGAAAGAGTGTCATGGACTTCCTTGCCCTTGCTGGCTTCGAACCTCAATCTTCAGATCCCCTGAGTAGCTAAGATACAGGCATGAGCCACTAGCACCACTTTCATTTCTGCTAGAATTCTACAATTAGCTGTCTATGGCCTCCACATATTCATCAACTTCTGCCTAGCAAATCAAAGCCCTTTTTCATCCTTGTCTCCTGGATATCTTGCTCTTAAATCCGTTTTTTACAACCTAGCTCTCGGCTTCTTGAGGATTTCAGTATCTCACTTGTTTTTTTCCTCGTTCCCTATTAGAAGTGACAGACACTTTTCAAATATTTGGAAAATCTTTTTCTAAGTGAAATCTCAGTTTTTCCTCATTTATAATAATTATGAAAGCCTCACTACCTGAATACTTCTTCCAGGTGAGCTCTTGCTCAACATTCTTCTTGAAATGTTGTTCCTAGACAGGAACCCAAACCCAGCCAATGTAGAGAAAATCATTTCTCTGTCTCCTATTCCAGCCATACACTATCTTCACTTTAGTTGTAGCCTCTTTGTTCTGGAAGCTCCTATTCATAGTCACAGTCAACAAAAATCTCAATTCTGCCTTAGGAATTTTTACTAAGCTATTTTCTTCTATCTTGACCTTGAGTTACTAGATTCTTTTTGTCAACCCAAATATAGGATTTTGCATTATTCCAGTTACATTTCAACATCTTAATTTCAATCCTATTTCACAGCCCGTCAAGACCCTTTTGAGCTCTAATGCTACCATCTATCATGTGAACCCTTCTATTGAGTTGTCCACAAATTTGATCAGCATCCCTTATATGATTTTCTCTTCTCTGTGCCAATTTCAGCTGGGAGATGGCTGATTTTTGTTACCTCTCAGCCACTCTCTGTGATTGTCACCAGGAGTTCTCGCCTCCCCATCCAAGCTTATTGCTTCTGTGGCTTGGAATGGTGCTTCTCAAGTGTTACTGCCGATTAGCATTTGCTGCCACATTTGTTAAGATTCATATTTCCAGGCACAATCTTCACAAAGTCTGATATGGTCAAATTAGAAGGGAATCTAAGAATAAGGACCTCTGACAATCACCCCAGGAATCATGAAAATAATCTACGAGTAGCCAGACTCCAGTGGCTCACAACTATTCTCTTAGCTGCTCAGGCAGCTGAGATCCACAGGATCAAGGTTCCTAAACCAGCCTAGGCAGAACCAAGAAATTCCATTTCCAACATAATCAGCAAAAAGCTAAGAGGAAGACATGGTTTAAGTGATAAGAGTGCCAGTTATAAGCAAGAAAGCTATTTCACAGCTATGGGTTTTAAAAAAATTCAGTACCTGCAAAAAACAGATAATAAAATAAAAGTCTACTCTCAATATTCAATCAGTTACTTTAGACCCCCAAATTTCTGCCTTTCTGAATCTATGGTGAGCATGTAGGAAGGACGGGCATACAAAATTATATTTCTCACTGCCTCCTCAGGACTCAAATTCTTTTGAGTACTGAATATTTTACTCTGTCTAAATTCAGCTTGCCTTCATTCACTTTTTGTAAGCTAAATTCACGTTGTTAAGAAATGGTATCAAATGACTTCTAAAAGAGCCAGATATCCAATCAGAAATTACTTAATGAAGTAAACACATTTAAGTGGCTTCTTTATGATCTTAAGGTTAAACAGATTGGGGTCTTAATTTCTATTTTCTACCTTAAATTTAGAAAATAAAATCTTTTGATCTACAGTAATAAAATGTCTTCTTTAAAACATTTCAAGTATTCCTACCCATTATTTCTAGTCTAATTTAAAATTGTATCTTGTATTTATCTTTAAGTTAGCATTATTCTGTTTTTAACTTTCAGGACTTACTTTCCTTTTAATCTTCTTGCACTTGTCTCCTTGAAAAATATTTTATTTTTGTCCTGGCCCGGATTGCTCACACCTGTAATCCTTACTCAGGGAGACTGAGATCTGAGGATCACAGAAGCCAGCTGGAGCAGAAATGTCCCCATGTGACTTTTACCTCTAATAAACCACTCAAAATCCAGAAGTAGGGGCCGGGAGTTTGGCCTAGTGGTAGAGTGCTTGCCTAGCATGCACGAAGACCCGGGTTCAATTCGTCGGTACCACATACACAGAAAAAAGCCAGAAGTGGTGCAGAGGCTCAAGTGGTAGAGCTCTAGCCTTGAGAAAGTCCAAGGACAGTGCTCAGGCCCTGAGCTCAAGCCCAGGACTGGCACACACACACACACACACACACACACACACACACACACACACACACATTATTCAATATCCTCTATTGTGACGAAAGTAGAAAATAAACAGCCTACCTCAAACCGGAGACGTGGCGGCCAGGCCCAGGCACTTCTGCTGCGTCATTTGCCAGTTGCGCTCACTATGCCTCCCAGCCCCAAAGCGTGGCACGCAGGGCTCACCACGCATGCGTGATGCTTGACGCATGCGCGATGCGCATGAGCGATGCGCACGCATACACACACCCACTCACATGCATGCACCCGCAGATACCATCACCTCCAGTCTGAGTTCCCGTCTGCTCCACTTTGCCTCCTCTGAGGACACAGGTGGATTTCTGCTGCCACTGCTGTGGCCTGAGGGGAGCAAGAAAAGGCCACCGTCTCCACCAGAGGTGAATGGACTGACTACACAGGCACCAGAAGGGCCCAGCCACCCATTAGCTAGGCCCCCTGACCACCTGCCCTAGTCACGTGCAGAATAATCTGAAGCGTGATGGACATGGTTCCAAGCCAGCCTGGTCAGGAATGAATGCCCATGAGACTCTTCACCACCAGTAAACCAGCCAGAAGTGGAGCTGTGGAAGAGCGCAGACCTTGGGCAGAAAAGCTAAGCAATAGCACCCAGGCCCTGGGATCCAGCCCCAATCTCTGCACTCATACAAACACACAAAAAGGTATATATTATCGACAGGAATACACACAAACACACACACACGTGTATAAATAACATAATATATGTATAGTATGCTATATGTATAAACTATATGTGTATAGTACACTATATATATAGCATATAGTATTTAGTATACATAGATGATATATATTACACTGAATTTGGTGTTAAAGACAATGAAGTTGTCAATGTAAACTGGGAAAAACACCAGCTTTCTCTTGCCTCCAAGGAAGTGATCGTTTTAGTCTCTGAAATTGATCTTTTCCACTGCATTGATCCAAATGATTCCAAGCATAAAAGAAAAGACAGGTCCATTTTATGTTATTTCTGAAGAAGAGAATCCTGGCAGTCTCATGGCCTAAGTTAAATAAAACAAAGAGTAAGGTTTTAATAGGCTCATTGCTAGCCTAGCACTGGTGTAACCCTAGCTACAGGAGACTGACATTTGAGGACCATGGTTCAAAGCCAGCCCTGGCAGGAAAATCCATGAGACAAAAAAAAAAAAAAATGAATGAAGTGGAGCTGTGGCTCAAATGGTAGATTAAGAGCCTTGAACAAAAAAGGTCAGAGACAGTGCCTAGGCCTAGACTTCAAACCCCAGATCCAGCACAAAAAAAAAAAAAAAAAACACCAAGGCCAGGAGCGTGGCCTAGTGGTAGAGTGCTTCTAGCATGCACAAAGCCCTGGGTTTGATTCCTTGGTACCAAAAACTCAGAAAAAGCTGGAAGTGGTGCTCTGGCTCAAGTGGCAGAGGGCTAGCCTTGAGCCACAGAGCCCAAGGATAGTGCCCAAGTCCTAAGTTCAAGCCCCAGGACCAGCAAAAATAAAAATATAAAGAAATAAATTCATAGATGGGCACTGTGGCTCACACCTATAATGCTAGCTATTCAGAAGGCTGAGATCTGAGGTTCAAAACCAGCCCGGGCACTGCAGATTGTGAGACTTTTATCTCCAATTAACCACTAGAAAATGGGAAATGCTGCTGTGGCTCCAGGTGTAGGGTCTTGAGCTGAAGAGCTCAGAGACAGCTCCTGGGCCCAGAGTCCAAGCCCCAAGACCACAAAAATAAATAATTACATACATACATACATACATAAATGAAACAATAGATGCAGTGTGGATTTCAGTCATTGGAAAGACTAGCAAGATGACTTCAATAAAGACAATATCTAATCTTGATCATTTCTCTAAGATGAACAACATGGGTGGGATGAAAATGTAGATTTATCAGAAGTTGGTGGAGCAGCTAATAACCCACAGGATGGAAATGATGGGAAAATGCCAGCTCTGGATTTTGAGAAGGAGAAGTAACGTCTCTACACAACTTCATTAGGAAAATTTTGCACTCAGAAAGCATTGTTGTATTTGCCTCCTGGACCTTTTGGAGCAGTCAGTACTGACAGTTCTTTACACACAAACATTTTCAAAATTAAATCCAGTTGTTCAAGTCTTAAGCAATTGCCACAGCAATTGTGATTAAAACACACACACATACACACACACACACACACACACACACACACACTTCACCCAAGTTTTTATTTGATTTTGTGGATGCTTTTTACTCAAGGCTAGTGCTCTACTATATAAGCCACAACACCACTTTCAGTTTCCTGGTGGTTAATTGTAGGTAAAAGTCTCATGGGATTTCCAGCCCTGGCTGGCTTCAAACCTCAATTCTCACATCTCAGCCTCCTGAGTAGCTAAGATTACAAGTATTAGACACTGGCACTTGGCTTCACCGAAGTGTTTTGGGTGGGGGTATATGTGTGTGTTTGTTTTTTAAAATAATAACTTAACCTACAAAAGTTCCCAACTATGGGAAAAGTAACTAAATTTTAGATTTCAGAACACAAAACTCAACAGCAGCAGAAACAAAAACACCTTAAAATGATAAACTGCCATGTTTAGGATTATTCCACTATAGTATTTTTTAAATTATTCAACATGATTGTGTGTAAATGAACACTTGTCAGTGTTTCAGATATACCTTAGCTAGAACTAGTGAATGCCCTGACTTAGATGGCCTGTGAAGCCTATACATGTGGTATTGTTTAGTCCTAAAGTTATACATCTCTTAGGATAGAGAACAGAGAAAGCTGTACATGATTGCAGTATACTTGAGATATACTCATTTTACACTAGATTTGTGCTTGACCTGACTGTCAGCAATGCAAATGAGTATGAGAAAAATATTAATACCTTATTGGTTTTTGCGTTTCCTTTTTTAATTTAATTCACCTTAAAATCAAGCTGAGGGGGCTGGGAATGTAGCTCAGAGGCCTAGCATGCATAAACCCTGAGTGCAAGCCCCAGGACTTAAAAAAAAATTCCTTTGTCATTCTTCACAGAAATAGAAATATCAATCCTGAAATTAAGATGGAAGCATCCAAGAGCCAGAATAGCCAACACAATCTTGGACAAAACTAGTAATGCTGGATAATCAGTAGAAACCTTGGGCTCTCCTTGCAGAGATTCACAATAGAACAAAATCTAGATACATAAGGCCAGATAGTATGACACTAAATGAAAGGACCTCCAGGATATAGAAACAAAAGCCATATAATAAGTGATTGTTGTCCTTAATGTACTATGTTATCTCTCATCTCTTTTGCTGTCCCTTGGTTATCTCATATTGTTATAATATTTCACCTTGTTATCTGATATATTTTATATATGCTTAATTGGTTATTTGAAATAGGAGAGGGAAGGGGGGAAATCAAGATGAGCAGCGGGAGCGGGGAGGGAAATAGGGACCATGACATGAGAAAGGGTATCAATATTGGTGAAGTAATGTACCTTCTATCTGGTGAATATAATGTAACCCTTCTATTAACTACAATAAAAATATATGAAAAAAACTAGTAATGCTGAAGATATCACACTATTACAGAGAGCTATGACAGAAACATTATGGTACTAGCATAAAAACAAACACATAGGCTAATGGAACTGAAGTCCCAGAATAAATCCAAAAAGCTGCAGCCATCTAATTTTTAACAGTGAAGCCAGAAACATGTGGCGTAGACATGCTACTACCTTCATGGCAACCAATGGTGCTGAGAAGACCACATGTAGATCACATGTAGAAACTGCATCAAGAGCCCTGGCTCTCACCCTGAACAAAAGTTAATTCAAAATGAATCAAAGGCTTTAATGTAAGGCTTGAAACTTGGAAACTACTACAAGAAAAGAACCTGCTCAACCATCTGCGAGTGGTTAGGACCACCTGCATGTGGTTTCATCCTTGTGCTTATGCACTATGGGCTGGGCTATTACAGGAAACACTGGAAGGTACAGGCATACAAAATACATTTTTGAATAAAAATAATAACACCAGATTGAAAGGTATCTTCACAGTGAGACAAACAGCTTACAGAATGGAAGAAAATCCTTGGCAGCTTTTCATCAGAGAAGGAATTTTAATACCTAGAATATATAAGGAGCCCCCAAAAAGCTTAACTCTTGCTTGGCGCTGAAAATTCATATCTGTAATCCTAGCTATTCAGGAGGCAAAGACCGGAAGGGTCATGCTACAGTCCAGGCATGCGTACATATATATATCTTGAGACAGACAGAGACAGAGACAGGGACAGAGAGGCAGAGACAGACAGACAGACAGACAGACAGACAGACAGACAGACTGAGACTATCTCAACCAAAAGCTGGTACTATAGTTCATCCCTGTTCTCCTGGCTTCTCAGGAGGCTGAGACAGGGAAGATCTAGATTCCAGGCCACCTTGAGCAAAGGAAGTTCACCAGACTCCATCTCAACGGGGAAAGCTGGCATGGTGGCTCATACCCATTATCCCAAATACATAAGAAGCATAAATAGTGGGATTGTTGTCTAGGCCAGCCTCAGCCAAACAATAATACCCTGTCTGAAATTAACCAAACGAAAAGGACTGGTGACATGGCTCAAGCAGTAGAACACAATATAAAACCCTAGGTTCAAACCCCATTTCTGTAAAAACTTAACATTAAGAACAACTGGGCACTGATGGTTCCAGCCTGTAATTCTAACTACTCAGGAGGCAGTGATCTGAGGACTGAAGCTAAAAGCCAACCCTGGTAGACAAATCTGAGAGACTCGTATTTCCAATTAACCAGCAAAGAACTAGAAGTGAAGCTTCCTGAGCAGCTAGGGTTACAGACATGAGCCACCAGTGCCCAGCAATTTGCTAATTTGCTAACCTTTAAAAAAAAATTGTGCCAGTTCTGGGGCTTAAACTCAGAAGCTGAGCACTGTCCTTGGGCTTTCTCAAGGGTAGAGCTCTACCACTAGAGCCACAGCACCACTTCCAGCTTTTTCTGGGTTTGTGGTACTGAGGAATCGAACCCAGGGCTTTGTGCATGCTAGGCAAGCACTCTACCACTAGGCCATGCTCCCAGGCCATTGCTAAGCTTTTAAGAGATGTTTTACATAACAAATATTGCATTTCTCAAAACTAACCAAGGGACGGCTGTTTCATGCCATCAGCTCAGTAAATATCCTTGTCCTTTCACAGGAAGTACAGCAGGGGACAGAATTAACATTCTATTGTGAAAATTGAAAAAGCTGACAGGCATAAAAATAGAGGATCTTACCTCCTTCTAAGGGAGGTGAGCTAAGAGAACATTTTGGGGCTGGAACAAAATTGTCCTTTGAAAGTAATTTTGAATCATCTACATTATGTAAATTGTTAAATACATATTACATGACTACATACTGAAGTAAAATTACAATAATCTCTCTCCTCCCCTCCAACTTGGATTACCACAACTTTACCTGAAGAAAACAAAACAAACAAAAATACAGAAACTTAAAAGGGTAGAGCTCCAAAAAATCAACTACCATAAAACATCTATGGAAGAGTTAAGTATTGGCTACTTTCAGGTGAAATTTCTGCCATGAGAAAGTGTTTGTGAACTTGACACCAGTGAATTACACCTGTAATTATAACTAATCAGGAGACTTAGATCTGAAGATCCAGGTTTGAAATCAGCCCAGGCAAAAAAAAAAAGTCTGTGAAACTTTCATCTCCAGTTAACCACCAATAAGCTGGAAGAGGAACTATGTAAAAGTTTAAGTGGGATAGTGCTGGCTTTGAGCAGAAAAGAGCTAAGAGACAGCCTTCAGATCTTAAACCAAGCCCCAGTATTGGCACAAAAGAAAGGAGGGAGTGAAGGAGAGAAAGAAAGAGGGAGGCAGGAGAAGGAGGGAGGGAGGGATGAAAGGGAGGAGGAAGGGAGGGAGATAGGGAGGAATATATTCTAATATATCCACCATGTGGCCTATAATTAAAATAATAACCCACCAGTTTATCTTGATGATATATTTCTAATGACCTGAGCTTAAGACCTACTGTCAATAATCCCAATTGAGAAATTCAAGTTTAGCAATTGTCTCTCAGCAAATAACCTTTGGAAGTCATTTAGAAAATAAATATTCTCTGTCCCTGAGAGATCTAATCAGCCATCCGATGGATTTTCTTTTCTGGTTAAGTTCTAGTTGTCAATGGTAATTTGTAAAAGAAACTGAGAGGAAGTTTAGAAACAAAGGTGGCAATTATCCAGCTAATCTGGGTTTTGTTTACAGCCGTGCACCTGTCAGATATGTGTCAGAATATTTTCCATTTATATTGACAAAATTTCCAAATAATTGCTGCCATTCTTTTTCCTCTTCTAGTGGAAAAATAGCAAGGAGCAAAACTCAATAAAGACATGCTATGACTCAAGACTCTGCCACTCTCATTCCTTGGTAGGTGCATTGTTTGAAAGATCTGCAGAATGGGATTAAAAGTCACTTTAGGCCAGGTGCTGGCAGCTCACACCAGTAATCCTAGCTATCCATGAGGCAGAGGTTTTAAGCCAGCAAAAAAGCTGGAAGTGGCTCTGTGGCTCACTGGGTAGAAGCAAAAGAAGCTTAGGAGCAAAAGAAGCTTAGGAATAGTGTGCTTAGGTTGATTTCAAGCCTCAGCACGTACACACAGACACACACACAGAACCAGTTTGGAATTACAAGGGAAGTGAGCTTTCCTACTCATGTTTGGTCCTTTGCACAGAAAACCTCCCATGGTGTCTCAGGCATTTACCTCATAAGAGCCAGGGCACTGACACTGCGGGAGCTCAGCACTGTGAAGATTGCCTCACAAAGCTTTGAAGAGATATATCTGTTGATTGGCCTTTCCTTCCTTCCTTCCTTCCTTCCTTCCTTCCTTCCTTCCTTCCTTCCTTCCTTCCTTCCTTCCTTCTTTTTTAGGCCTGAGACCAAGACTTGAACTCAGTACGGGACACTTTTGCTCAATGGCTATCACTCTACCAACTGAGCCTCCAACATCCTCTTTCCTTTCTTTTTTCTTTTTCTTTTTCTTTTTTTCTTCTTTTTGTGTATGTGTGCCTATAAGTACTTAACCTTAGGGACTCACTCTCTCCCAACTTTTTCCTTCAAAGTTTGTACTGCTTACTTACAAAAAGAATCTCATAGCCTTTTCTGCCCAGGTTGGCTTTGAGGTGTGATCTTCAGTTCTGTCTCCTGAGGACCCAGGATTCATAGGCATGAGCCATTAGTACCTGGCATTTGCTTGTATTTCTTCATTGCCTTATTCACCAATCAATCTCCTCCCTCTTTATTTCCTGTTCTGCAGCAGGCAGAGTTTCTGGGCGTGGAGAGCATTGTGCTGCAGCCTCACAGCAAGGCTGTGTGCTTCCTTTTGCTTTGACTTTGTCACGGGTCCCTTACCTGCTTCGCAGCTCCTTAAATTCCATTCCCTGCCATGCTCTTTGCATCTGCACCTTTAAGTCACTAAAGGGAGGGGGCCAGCAAGGCTGGCTGCACAGGGAAACCTCAGTTCAGCACAGAGGCAAGCCTCTCTTCCTCCTCAATACCCACTTTTATTCAGGACCAAGAGCTCTGAAATCGTACCATTCAGCCTGTTTGCTTTCTTGCTGAATCAAAAGGACGGTCAGTAATCTACGTGACAGAAGACTTAAGGCATAAGAAGCTTCCCATTCAGGTCTAGGAACTGAACTTTCATGTCCCTCCCAGGAAAATCCTAGTGGAGCTTCCTCTTGTTCCCACTGGCTTTTCAAACCCACAGATGAAAAAAGAAGGACCCCACACTCACCCCATCCCTTCCTGTCGCTGAGCATTTATGCACCTGCAGAGAGATGCGGGACTATAACAGGCACCCCAACTCTATTTTGAGAAACAGTTTCCAAACAGATTACCCGTGAGCCCCACAGCCTTAGCCTCTCCTCCATAAGCCCAGAAATTGGATTACAACCTCATTCTTTATGACTTTTACCATGAACAAATGAATTCTCTGGAAGCATTTTTTTCACTCTCTAAAGAACACAGATGTGTCTATTTCCAAAATGTACATGCATACATTTGTTTAAAAATAGCTGTCTTCGTTAACATCATGATTTTCTTCCCAGTGCTGGGGGTGTGGGGGTGATTGGGCGGCCCTCAGGAAATTAGTGGTAAATGTAAATGTAATCAACCACTGTACCATCATGCTTTTGATTTGGCAAGTACAAACCATTTATGTCAGGGTTTGGGTTTGGTTTGGCTTTTGTCTTTGCCAATTCTAGGATTTCTCTTGTTTGACTTTTCTTCTCAAGGCTGGCACACTACCTCTGGAGCCATGCTTCCACTTCTAGCTTTTTGCTGGTTAATTGGAGAGAAGAGTCTTTCAGATTTGTCTGTTTGGGCTGCCTTTGAACTATGATCCTCAGATCTTAGCCTCCGGAATAGCTAGGATGACAACAGGTGTGAGGCAGTTTCATTGCCAAAGGTAGGTTAGACTCAATCTGATAGGTAAATACAATTTACCTAAGTTTTATCCGTGCAACAAATAATTAAGTCATTACTAAGAGACATAGTTCTATAGTCGAGATCATCTAACTTTCTTTCCTTCCTTCTTTCTTTTTCTTTCTCTCTTCTTTTCTTTCCACATGGGACTTGAATTCAGGGCTTCATGCTTTTACTCTACTTTCCTGCTTACTGGGCACAAAGCTCATGTCAAGCTTTTCTGTAAAGGTCCACTAGTAAATACTTTAGACTTTGCAAGTCCTGTTTTGTGGTTCCTGTAAAATTCTGCCGTTGTAAAATGAAACATACACAGGCTATTTATCATTGAATGAGTATCTTTTGTATTCTAACAAAACAATATACAAGGTGAGTGTTGAAGGCTCATGCCTGTAATCTAAGCTTCTCAGGAAGCTAAGAGCTGGAGGACTGAGATTTGAAGCCACTCACAGGAGAAAAGTCTATGAGACTCCATGTCCAAAATAACCAGCAAAAAGGCATGCTGGAGGCATGACTCAAGTGACAAAGCACTAGCCAAGCAAGCAAGCTGAGTTAAAGAGAGGTACTGAATTCAAACTCTAGAATTAGAAGATAGGGGAAACAAATGTAATGTTCAATTCATAGAGTGATGGGTGAAATTGGATCTTGGCTATTAAATTCTAAATAAACAAAATAGAAAAGTGAAATAAAACATTTACAAAGTTTCAACTTTGTGACTAATGTTACATAATTACCTATTTATCTATGTATATTGATGAATAATGCAATTTCAGTAGATATTCACTGATCATTTACTAAGCAAACCTTTGGGGATCATGCCAACCACTCTGCTACAATTGGCTGATGCTTCACATAGCAAACAATAGCAATATGATCTCTGACCTCATAAAGCTGATGGTTTGGTGATGATGACAGATAAAAATATTAAAAGTATTAATTATAGTTTGTTAAAACTGATATGGAAACGTCAAATTACTGGCATGATTATAACTGGGCAGTAATAAAATGTGTAATGCAGTTTGCTTTCCTACTTTCCTCTATTGATTGAATTTTTTAAAATAAGCCTGTCTCCTTCCTTCCAAAACAATGAGCAGAGTCTCAAAAAGTTGTACGTGATACAAAAGGATAAAAGCCTGATTTGTATTTCCTTTTGAGTGTGTAATCCTAGTGGATTTAGAATAGAGTATGAGTGCTACATTTTTACAACAGTGATTCCAGTTGTCTTTGAAGCTGTGTGCCTTGTGTAAAAAGAAAAAAATCTTCCTATTCTCTAAAGAAATAAATAAACCAAAATCCTTGTCTTTGGTACATGGATGAGGAGCTTAGTGAGTGACAGAAGAAGCCCACTTCTCCATTCACATATTAATTTCAAGGGTAAAGCAAAGAGCTTATGGAAGTAGAGAAGAGAAATAATCCCAGACTAAATAACCTTTTGATGATGCTGGATCAAAAAAAGTCTTTTTATGTTTATTCTGAAAGAGATGAATATTTAAAAAAAATAGAAACTTTCCCCAAAAAGAATATCTGATCTTTGCCCTCAGCTTCTGAGAGGCCATCTTGTCTCACACATCTGATTAACAGTGCCTTGTTTAGGGATGGAGAACTAGTCATGCCCAAAAGATCAACCGGGTGACAGAGTGAGAAGCTCAGCTCTAGTGTGGCTTTGTGCTAGTTAAATGGAGATAAGAGCCTCATTGACTTTTCTGCCCAGTGAGATTCTGAGTCATGATCCTTAATGCTCGGCGTCCACAGGCGCAAAGATCGAAAGCAAAAGCTACTGACTCCCAGGTTACAGTGATTTTTTTGTCTCTCAGTTCTTGACTCCTGCTTTCTATGCCCGGGTTTTCCTGACCTAAGAAGAAAGTATACTGGTGAAATGTGAAATCTCAAGTCTGTGGTAAGACTTCATGTTCTGTATATCCACTACTGCTGCTAGCTCTAGACCCAAATATCATTCACTAGAATCAACAGAAGGAATAATGGCATGGTGCACTCCGATTTTACAAAGATGCATATACTCCTCCAGGACATGACAAAAATAAAAAGGTATGGCCTGGCTAGGCCCTAGTGGCTCACTCCTAACTACTCAGGAGGCTGAGATCTGAGGATTTTTGGTTTAAAGCCAGCCTGGGCAGGAACATCCATGAGACTCTTATTTCCAATAAGCTATTTTTAAAAAGTCAGAAATGGTTTAACAGATAAAACACTAGCCTTGAGCAAAAAAAACTCAGGGACAATGCCCAGGCCTTGAGTTCAAGCCTCAGGAAACACACACACACACACACACACACACACACACACACACGTACGTTGGCCTTAGGATACATTTTAAAATATCGCATAATTTATCATCTTCATTTCCTCTCATATGAGACACAAAAAAGACTAAGACTCCAATCAGTGTATTTCTTTCTTACAAAGAATACAAGTTTTGCACAACATCTTTTTAGTGAGTCAACTTCTCTCCAATTAGCCAGCAAAAAACAGCAAGAGGTGGAAGTGTGGTTCAAGTAATAGAGGCTAGCTATGAGAGCAAAAGCTAAAGGAGAGCACAAAGCTCTCAGTTCAAGCCCCAGGACCAGCATATACACAATATAATGTTACATTTTGTTCCTGATTTAGTCTTTTAAGAACATTGTTTCTTAGAATGACTTGAGTCATATCCCTACAAACACTGGGAATTGTGTGATGTGGTTGGATAAAGGAAGAGGGAGGCTGGAAGGAAAGGTAAAAGGAGAAGGTATGATTAAAGTACTTCATAAAGAATATAATAATTAAATCAATTAGGACTTTAAGGAAGGGAGGGTATAAGAAATAATGAAGGATGTCAACATGACCAAAATAAATTAATAATGTGTAAAGATCAAAATGAAATAAATGATATGTAAAGAAATATAAAAATGAAAAAAAGAATATTGTTTCTTTGGGTACATGGTACCGAGGCTTGAACTTGCCAGTCAAATACACTTGCCCTAAGATGCTCACAACTATAATACTAGTTATTTAGGAAGCTGAGATCTGAGGATGGAGGTTCGATGCCAATTCAGGTAAGAAAGTCCATGAGATTCTAATCACCGTCAACCACCAAAGCTAATAGAGCCCAGGTCCTGAGTTCAAGTTCCAGTACTGGCACATACATACATAAACAAAAATCCAGACAGAAAAATTTACATAATGTTGCTCCTTTAACAACTAAAGTGTTTCCTCTGGTTTGCAATGCACTTATATAAGTCATTTATTATTCATTTGGAGGGTTTGAATTCAGGATGGATTCAACCTCTAGACACTTGGTCTCGTTCTGACTTTGTCCTTGGCTCTTATGTTCCAGTGCCTGGCACTTCAAAAGATCAGGTACAATTCAATTATGAAGTCATGTCTGACTTTTTGAAGTGTAAATCCACTGCACTTGAAAATGGCAAGTGTAAAATCCATTCTTAAAAAGCACTTGACATTTTCACATACAGCTTTACAGCCCTGGAAAATGTGAGCTTGCACACAAGAGATGGCCAAGAGTGGCGAGGGAGAGAGAGAGGTGGGGACAGAGAGGGAGGCAAGGAGGGAGGGAGGGAGGGAGGGAGGAGAAGGAGGAAGAAAAAGGTTCTCATAGTTGAAGTGGAAGTCTAATTTTTAGCTCTTTATTTTGACTGGTAAATAAAAACTTTTATAACTCCGCTTTTTTTTCACAATGCTTAAATTTTGATTTATGTGACTAATGTAGAAGACCTTTGTCTCCGTAAGGACCTCGATGGTTATCCTGTGCTTTTGTTATGCATTTGCACCCTAAAGTCATCTTGTAGATCAGGAATTGATCAACGTTTTCCCTCATGAACCGGACAGTAAATATCCCTGAGCTGCATGGTTTCCATCAGCTCTGCTCTTATCAATTGACCACATCCATCTGTAATATGGGAACCAGTAAGCTTGACTCTGGTCCATTCAGGTGCCGATGCCTGTAATCCTAGCTATTCAAGAGGCTGAGATCTGAGGGTCAAGGTTCAATACCAGCCCAGGCAGGAAAAATCCAAGACACACTTATCTCCAATTAATCACCAAAAAGCCAAAGGTGGGACTGTGGTCCAATTGGCTTTGAGTTGAAAAGGCTAAGGAACAATACCCAGGCCTGAGTTCAAGCCTCAGCCCTCCCCCATACCACCCCTTCACACGTACACCTTGAAAAAAGAGGATCTATTACTTCCTTCTACTAGAGGGAAGATTTGAGATTCTCAGGCTGGCTGGCAGAAATACTAGGTTTTTAAAACAAAGGACAATTCCCTTCATTGATGCTAACACATATAGAATCAGAACTTGAATGGTTATCTAAACATTGCTGATGTCTTTTCTGAAACCTTTTGCAAATCTACAGATCCACTTCTATTCAACAGCTCCACTTTTATTTTCTTAGATTAAAAATAAATAAGTTCAACACAGAAATTGTTGATGCTAAAGAAATATCACTAAATGTGAATTTATGCAATCACTTTTCCTTCCAAAGACCATTGTATAGCACCGCCTATTTCTTAACTCAACTATAACGTTTTCTCATTTTCTTTCACTTTCACAGATTAACTCTCCAGAATGAGTGTTCCCCTATTTGATATTCAGTATATATTTTCTGGTGACAGTTTTATGGTACAATTAAATTTCATACTTTTTTTCAGCCTTCCCTGAATATGCATTAGAAATGCAACCATCATAATTCTAAAACAATTGCCTTGATTTGCTTATATAAGCCCACATCTCATGGGCCTGTGATATTTCCACACATCTCTGTCTACATTCCTGCCCATGCTGACAGAGGAAAAAAACAGTACTGACAGCCAAAATAGATTTTTCCATTAGAAAGTACTTTTGTGAAACGAGAGGCCAGTGGCTCCCCCTTGTAATCCTAGCTAGTCAAGAGGCTGAGATATGAGGATCACAGTCCAAAGTCAGCATAGACAGGGAAATCTAAGACTCCTATCTCCAAGAAGCTGGAAGTAGAGCTGTGGCTCAACTGGCAGAGAGCTAGCTTTGAGTGAAAAAGCTCAGAGTCAGGGCCCAGGCCCTGAGCCCCAGTAATAGCACACACACACACACACACACACACACACGCACACACACACACACACACACACACACACACACACACAAAGTGCTTTGAAAAACACTTTGCAGTTCAATAGTGACTATGAAATAGGGCAAATCAGTTAGGTCACAGAAGGAATTGAAAATTGATTATCAACAGCATACTAGACCTGCACTTTTCAACACTTATTATCAGAGTTTAGCCTATAAGACATTGTTTTCACAATTAAACATGGTGGAAAAAAAATCCAGATGTTTAGATGGACTAAGTAACTTAATAAGACTCATTTGGATGCAAAAATAAATGAGCATCAAGTTAACATTAACTTTTAATGCTTGCCATTTTATGTTAATTCGTTTCTTAAATTATGGCTGATACTTTGCAATCAGTCTATGGCTAATTATATCCCCAACATGTAAATCTGACTGAGTGCTGAGACCAAAGGAAAAAAAAAATCCAACAAAGACCTTGGCAACTCACAACTCTCACTCTGTTAACTAATAAAATCCCAGTCTAGCTGGGTACCGGGGGTTTATGTCTATAATCCTAGCTACTCAAGTGGCTGAAATTTGAGAATCTCGGTTCAAAGCTTGTCTGGGCAGGAATGTCTGAGACTTTTACCTCCAAATAACCAATCAAAGAACTATGGTTTAAGTGATAGAGTGCTAGCCTTGAACAAAAAAATCTCAGGAACAGCATGTAAGCCCTGAGTTTGAGCCCTAATACTCACACACTTACACACACACACACACACACACACACACACACACACACACACACACACACAAATCCCAGTGTGCAGACCAATACAGGTTTGTACCAGTCATCATTTCTTCTTCAGTCATCAAAACTAAGCTTGAATAGCCATGGAAACCAGATCAATGCATGCTATTTGCAAGTATTTTTCTTGGTATCTGATGACTCTACCCTCCGATATATTAGGTAGATGCAGATTGGATAGAAATTTTGTTGTTGTGTTTTTGGTGATACTTGGGTTTGAACTCAGGCACTCACGTGGTAGGCAAGCACTCTACCACTTGAGCTACATACAGCTCTAGCCTTTTGTCCCCCACATTGGTTATATTTCCAACTAGGCCTCATCATGGACCAGTCAGGACTTTGATACTCCTATTACTAATCTTCTACACAGCTGTGATTACAGACGCACATCACCATACCCAGCTATTGGTTGAGATAAGTATCTCAACTTTTTCCCAGGCTAACTCAACTCTCACAATCCTCCCCATCCACCTTCCAATTATAAGTGTGAACCACTACACATAACCACACTGGAGTTTTAGAAAACCTCCAAGTAGAAAACATATAAATAAAAAGAACTACGTGATCCAGTAGCTGGTGGCTTATACTTATAATCCTAGCTACTCAGGAGGCTGAGATCTGAGGATCATAGTTCAAAGCCAGCCCAGGCAGGAAAGTCTACAAGACTCTTATCTCCACCTAACCCCCAGATAATCAGAAGTGGCACTGTGGCTCAAAGTGCTAGAGTACTAGCCTTATGCTGACGAGCTCAGGAACAGCACGCAGGCCTTGAGTTCCAGGCCCACAATCAAAAAGTAAAAAGAACTGTGCAGTTAAGTACATGTCCGGGTTTTTACACCCAGACTAAGATGAGATCGAGAAAGGTTAGGGCCGACTGGCTGCCTTCACCCAGCCCTCCCTCACCAGAGGGAAGACATAAACGTGCCAGGGAGACTGTCACAGCAAGACTCGTTATTCCAGAAGTACATTGGGCTAAAATAGGATGCAGGAGCCTATCAGCACAAAGGTGGGCATGGCAGAGGGAGGTAGGTGCTGTCCGAGAAGGGGGCGGAGCCAATCCCAGAGTTATTTTACATCACAAACCGCAGCCAAACCTCCCAACGAGGTGACAGGCAGGTCAAATCTCAAAACCAGGAAATGAGCCCATTTTCCTGATGTGACATGCCCCACAAGTACATACTGAATACTGAGTTTAAATGCTTTTCTACTCTATGCAAAAAGATCGAGTGATCCAGTGCTAGTAATGAAGATATAGTCTAAGGGCACAGTCTCATCAAAAGCTTAAATTCTAATAATATGAAATACTATCTACCATTTATTAAGAATCTTCCTCAACCAGGCACTTTGTAAATGCTATTTATCTTTTTATATGAACCACTCATGAGAAAACCAGAAATCATTTATCAAAGTTGCCAAGCTATGCAATGGCCAAAGCATTCAGAATGGTCTGAGTGCAGAGCTGGGTAGATTGGGACTGGTCAAAGCCAGAGGCATTAAACAAGTATTAGATGCCCACAAATCACCAGCTATAAAAAAAAAAAAAAAAACCAACAATTTCTGTTTTAATGGTGACAATAGTGAGGCCCAGAGAGGGCAAGCAACTTGATGGACTCAATACAGCCAAGCTAGTGGCATATTCAAAACCAAAGCCAGATCTCCTGCGTGCTGAGGCCCCATCTGTCTCCCATATTGGGGTAGCAGAGCTTAAAAAAGGCGCATGAGCTGAGTACCTGTGGCTCATACCTGTAATCTCAGCTTTACGTAGGAGGCTAAGATTGGAAGATCACAATTCAAAGCCAACCCAGTCAAGAAAGTTTGTGATGCCTCAATTACCCACCAAAAAGTCAGAAATGGAGCTGTGGCTCAAGTGGCAGAGCACTACTTGAGAAAAAAAAAGGGGGGGGGGTGGAGTGGAGGTTTCAGGGATAGGGCCCAGGCTCTGACTTCAAGCCCCAGGACTTCAAAAGAAATGCAAGATAGTAACAACAGGACCTAAATGCAAAGGCAGATTCTTCTAAATTCAGGACACTGTACACCTTATTAGGAGTGGCCCAGGAATCCAGTCTGGCCTTCAGTCTGCTGAGCTCTCTCCTCCTCTGCCTTTTTCATTCCTCTGTACTGTGCTCGTTTTATTTTCACCTGCCTTTAATGCTGGGTTTGTGTGGTATATGTGTACAATGACTAACCCTGTCAGGTTTCCTGGGACTCGGGCAATTTCCTGAGATGTAAAACTGGGAAAAACCTGAGCAAATCTAGGTCTTTGGTCACCCTAGTGGTTAAATATCACCGTTCTATATGGTCTTTTTTCCTAATTAATTGAAATCCTTAAATGTTCCTTTGGGCCTCTTCATCCTGCTCCTTGTGGTAGCTTGGTGTGTGACACTGATCCTGGTCTCATGATCATCAAGCCAAACTCCTGAATCAGAATTTGCATTGTAACAAGGTTCCCAAGAGGTGTGTTTGTGTGCAAACCTCTCCTAGTAGAGGTTTACAATAGGGAAAAAACTAGATACATAAGGCATATAGGATGAGGCTAAAGGAAAGGACCTCCAGTGTGGGGTGGCTATAGGAACACCCCCCCACCCCCCCACCCCCGAGCCAGAGGGCTCCTGGCCCCTCCCGCCTGGAGCAAGTGGGGCGTGTCTCAGGACACCATTGGCTGGTGGTCACATTCAGGGACGTCCCTATTTGATGACATGGTGGCCACCACTCGATCTGTATTTAGTGAGTCCGTTTTGTAAAATAAAGTTAGATCTGCACGGAGAGTTTGGTCTCCAGAGTCTGTGTTCCTGGGATTATTCATGGACTCTGCCACCATCTTACTCCTCTCCTAGACATCCGAGAAGGACCCCAACATTCCAGGATATGGAAACAAGAGCCATATAATGTGTGATTGTTGTTCTTAATGTACTATGTTATTTCTCATCACTTTTGTTGTCCCTTGGTTATCTCATATTGCAACAATATTTCATCTTGTTATTTGATATATTGTGTATATGTTTATTTGTTTATTTGAAATAGGATAGGGAAGGGGGAAAATAAGATGAGGGTAGGTGATGGGGGGAGGGAAATGGGGACAAAAACATGAGAAGGGGTATCAATGTTTGTGAAGTAATACACCTTCTATCTGGAGAATGTAATGTAACCCTTCTATTAATTATAATAAAAATATATTAAAGAAAAAAGTTTTAATGTCCATCATTTGAAATTAACATTCTGTGTATTAGTCAACAAACAGGTGTAAAACTAGTTTGAACTGCAAGAGATTTTTTTTATTTTTGTTTGTTTTTTTTAAGAGAACATGAAATTCCCTCACACAGGGCTTTCTATTAAAAGGCAACAAAATGGAAGGTAGAGTCACAAAGAAGTTGGAAATATGTTCTAAATTTGCCTCTGGATAGCTCTGTTTGCCTATATCTGGGCAAGCCTAAAAGCCACTCTGCTCAGACATTTTTTCTCTTGCCAATGCCTGGAGGCTGTTCTGCCTGGCTGGATTTTTGAAGGAGGCTGGTGCTTTTTTTTTCCTCTTTGCAACATTGCCTCTTTCCCTGAGGATTTGTTAATTGAGGTATTACTTCTAGAGAATCATTGAGTAAAACTAATATATTATATCATCTGTTTCTTATTTCCACTGGGGCAATGATTTTGCCATGTGCATCAAGACCATGTTTTGTGTATGTGTATGTATGTGTATTGAGTTGTGTGTGTTCACACACACACATATGGGCTACTACTCATGCTTGAATCATGCCTGTAGTCCTAGCTACTTAGGAGTCTGAGATCTGAAGATCAAGGTTCAAATCCAGCCCTGCCAAACAATTATCTTTTTTGCAGTGATCTCTGTTTTTTATTGTAATTAATAGAGGGGTTACAATTATATTGGCCAGATAGAAGGTGCATTACTTCTCACAAATTGATACCCCTTCTCATGTTTTGTCCCTCCCCCACTCCCTCCCCTCATCTTGGTTCCCCCCTTCCCTTGCCTATTTCAAATAAATAAACATATACACAATATAACAGATAATAAGGTCAGATACTGTAACAATATGAGATTAACCAAGGGCAACAAAAAAGATGAGAAATACCCAGTCATCCAGAAACAAGGACATACTAAAGCCACTAGCAGTGCTATTTACCATAGCAAAGATATGAAACCAACCTAGATGCCCCTCAGTTGATGAGTGGATCAACAAGATGTGGTATTTATACACAACGGAATTCTATGCTGTTATCAGAAAGAATGATGTCGCCCCATTTGTAAGGAAATGGAAAGACTTAGAAAAAATCATATTAAGTAAAGTAAGCCAGAACCAAAGGAACATAGGTTCAATGGTTTTCCTCATTTGTCATAATTAGTACACACCTAGGACTCTCCTAACAAAGGATTACAATAGCTCAAAACATAGATACATAAGGCCATAGAAGATGAAGCTAAATGAAATGAACTCTAGGATATGGAAGCAAGAGCTTTATTTTGTGTGTTCTTCTTAATAATCTATATTATTTCTCATCTCTTTTGTTGCTCCTTGGCTAATCTCATGTTGTTAGAGTATCTGACCCTGCCAAACAATTCTGAGAGACTTTTATTTCCCATTAATTAACCAGCACAAAGCCAGAAGTAGAGCTGTGCCTGAAGTGATACTGTACCAACCTTATCGTTGAATTCAAACCCTGGTACTGGCACAAGAGGAGGATGGGAGCAGGAAAAAATGCAGATTCCCAGGTTTAACAGGCCCTTCAGGCCTCCAGGTGATTCTGACACTGTGTTCTGAGACCTGCAGGTCTAATCCTGGTGATGGACACTCATGGTCCCAGTGTCTTAGGAGACTGAGGCATTTGAGTCTAAGAGTGTGAAGAACCAGCTTGGGTAACATAGCAACACCTATGTCACAACAAAAGCAATAGCAACAACCCTATACACCGGCTACTTCAAGGAAGACTTCACAATGCTGATAGCTCCTGCAGTAAAAAAGCAATCACCCACCTGGGGTTCTATCGGTGATGCCCGCTCATGCCCTCTGCAGGCTCGGGATAGGAAGGACAATGCATCAGACTGACTACTTGAAAGACATTGCTGGAGCCAAGAGCAAACCCGACTTTCCAAGCCTGCTACCCCAAAGAAGCAACAGAATCAATGCAGTAAAATTAACCACAGCGTCAAAATTAGCAATCGAACTGTTAAAGACAAAGCCCTTAATATTTACACTGTCAACAGTTTTCTATATTATTCCAAGGATCTAAAAAATACCATCTTCCTGTTTTGTTTATTTTTTTTTTCAGTGCTAACTCACAATGTGCTTGATGTTTCACAGGATGTGGATACAACAGTGACCTCATCCTGCTCTTAAGAGTCTGTATTTGTCTTGCTCCCATGCATGTACACAGTGTTTACAAGATTCACAGCCCATTTCAAGCACCAACTGCTGGGCACTGCCTGCTCTGACCCACCTGGGAGGCAATCCTTGGAGTCTTTAGCCTCTCCTTATAATGGTTCATATGGGTTCTGTTATTAAGGCTTCCTCCTTAATTACTGACATACATGCAATTCAAGTTACTTTCTTGCAATTATGTTATTCAGCAATAATTGGATTTCTCGTTTTAATTGGACCCTAAATTAGCAATAGCTTTCATGAAAACCATTATGGTGATTTCTAACTACAGTTTTTGCTGCTTTTGGAGTACATTATATTTCAAAGATTCCCCAGTAGAAGGAATCACAACTCTGGTAAAATCATTACATGGGACCTCACTCATGATTACATGTTGGGTAGCTAAGCATTTGCTGAAAATTCTAACCACTGAGGATTGCAGAGTCACAGGGGGGCTGGCCCTTTCCTGAGACTAGAGCTCACCACAGGGTTTGGGTTCAAGATCAAGCCATATGGATTAAACATCCATCCTTTAACAAAGCTATGTGGGGGAGATAATCTGTCTTACCTCTGGCTATGTCACAGAAATACTTTATCATAATACAAAATATTCTCAAAAACTCACGATGAAAATTGTGTTGAACCTATAGAAAGATTTCCTTGAAGTCTTCCTTTCCTAAAGAGACTACTCAAATCAGGTCAAGGTATGCACTAGCTATTGCCATGCTAGTAAGTGCCAACATAGTGCTGTGATTAAGAACATGAGCTTTAGCCAGGCACTAATGTCTCACGCCTGAAATTCTAGCTACTCCTGAAGCTCAGATCTGAGGATTATGGCTTAAAGTCAGCTGAAGCAGGAAAGTCTGTATGATTCTTATTTCCAATTAATCAAAACAAATCTGGAGGTCAAGCTGTAGCTCAAGTAGTAGAGTGCCAGACTTGGGCATAAAACCCTGAATTCATGCCCTAGTACTGGCACCAAGAAAAAAAGAAAGAAAAGAAAGAAGGGAGGGAGGGAGGCAGGGAGGGAGGAAAGAAGGAGAGAGGGAGGAAGGAAAGAAAGAAAGAAAGAAAGAAAGAAAGAAAGAAAGAAAGAAAGAAAGAAAGAAAGAAAGAAAGAAAGAAAGAAAATAAGCAAGCAACCAAACAACCAAACAACAAGCTTTGGGGGAAGAACTCAAGTGGAAAAGTTCTTGCCTAATATTGGTCCCTGTCTAACAGGACCTAGGTTTAATATCCATGGGGTAACATTGATCAAGATACATTGTGTTCACTAATTGCTTTGTTAAACAGCAACTCCTTTGTACAAATACTTAAATATAATTTTTTAATTAAAAAAAATGATATATCAAGATATATGTTATGCATGATATGAAAAAATAAGACATTTTTAGACATATAGGGTATCAGATGTAAGATTATCATTTTTTTTGCCAGTCCTGGGGCTTGAACTCAGGGCCTGAGCACTGTCTGTCCTTGGACACTTTTTGCTCAAGGCTAGCACTCTGCCACTTGAGCCACAGAGCTACCTCTGGCTTTTTCTATGTATGTGGTTCCAGGTAATTGAACCCATGGCTTCCTGCATGTTAGGTGAGCACACTGCAACTAGGCCACTCTCCTGGCCCCAAGATTATCATTTTAAACAGAATAATCTGGAAAAATAAAGAGTTGTTCAGAAAAGTCTCAGTAGGAGATGGAAGCAATCTCATTGCCTTGACCAATGAAGTCCTTTCACCCGAAGTGACATACATAAGAATGTGTCAATAGGTGGCGCTGTTTATAGGAAGCTGCACAAGAACAGTTTCCAGATTCGTTGGCCTTTTCTGCCAGCTCATACCTTCTGAAAGCAGAGTACTGGGTTAGGTCATTGTTAAGAACTGCGGGTTTTGTTTTGTTTTGTTTTGTTTTTCCCAAGTCTTTTCATTTCCTTACAAATTAGGCAATGTCATTCCTTCCGATGGCAGCATAGAATTCCATTGTGTTTAAGTAGCACATCTTCTTGATCCAATCATCTACTGAGAGGCATCTGGGTTGGTTTCATATCTTTGCTTTAGTAAACAGTACTGTAATGAACATCATTGTGCTGGTGGTTTTAGTATGTCCTTGTTTCTGGACATTTGGGTAAATGCCAAGGAGTGGGATTCTGCGTCACAGAGGAGCTCTTTTTAAGGAATCACCATACTGCTTTCCAGAGTGGTTAAATGAGTTTACACTCCCACCAACAGTGTAGTAGCAATCCCTCCTGGACACACAAGAAAAAGGGGTTTTGTTTGTTTGTTTTTTCCAGTCGTGGGGCTTGAACTCAGGGCCTGAGCACTGTCCTTGGACTTTTTATCAAGGCCAGCGTTCTACCATTTGAACCACAGCACCACTTCCAGCTTTTTTCTATGTATGTGATATCAAGGAATGGAACCTGGGCCTTCGTGCATGCTAGACAAGCACTCTTACCACTAGACCAAACTCCCAGCCCCTTGTTTATTTTTTTATCTGCATTTTCTTTCTTTTCTTTTTTGGTACTGGGGATCAAACCCAGGAACATAGGCTCAATGGTTTTCCTCATTTGTAATAATTAGTACACACCTAGGACTCTCCTAATAGAGAATTACAACAGCTCAAAACCTAGGTACATAAGGTCATATAGGATGAGACTAAACTAAAGAATCTCTAGGATATGGAAACAAGAGCTTTATCTTGAGTGATAGTTGTTCTTAATGTACTATGTTATTTCTCTTCTCCTGTGTTGTCCTTTGGTTAATCTCATATTGTTACTGTATCTGACTTTGTTACTTGGTATATTGCCCATACATTTGTTTATTTGAAATAGGAAAGGGAAGGGGGAAAACCAAGATGATTGAGAGGGAAATAGGGACAAAAACATGAGAAGGGGCATCAGTGTATAAGAAATAATGCACCTATTACCTGGCAAATACAACCCCTCTTACACATTACCTCTATAATAATTTTTTTAATTAAAAAAAGAAGTGTGGTTTACACACCCTATGATGGAGAATCCTTGGAGTGCTTGGAGGGTTATAATAGTAGAGATCCAGGAAACAAAAGCATCCATTCTCCAACTTCACACCTTACTCTGTTTATGCAGTGTTGCTGTGAGTCACATTTTGGTTTGAGCAAGTATTTTCTTATACACCAAAGACACAAAGTCTAAAGACCATGAAATCATGATTACAGATCCCTTTTCTCTAAAATAATTGTCATCATCCAAAGGAAAAAACTATGACAATATTATCTACCACAGGCTTTTAATTCTTCATTTCTCACAGCTGGCCATGATTCCCCTCCTTCTTTTGGTTCTGTTCCATTACTCCCCGCACGGAGGTATTTATAGTGATGATAATGAGTTTCAAGACAAATCTAATGAAATGTGCATTTCTCTAGGATTATGAGTTTCTAGGATAAACAAGTATGGATTCAGGGAACCAAATTTCAGAGCGCGTCTCCTGGCTGGCTTTTGGAGGAGGGCACCCCCTGGAGGGTTGTGTGCAATGACCCTGTCCCTTCCGCAGCCCAGGTGTCAGCGACACCCCTAAACGTCTCTGCAATGCAGTCAAGTGCCATAGACTTTCCACAGGGAATAGAGTGGAAGCCTCTGCCCACATTAGGCCAGACCCAGTCTGAGGTCCTCAAGCTCTTCCATGGCTTTTTCACCACCATGTAAGGCATACCTCTACTTCTGTCTTTTTTGCTGGATAATTGGAGAAAAGAGTCTCACGGATTTTCCTCTTTCCTCCTGAAGTTGGCTTTGGCTTTGAACTGCTATCATAGTATCTCAGCTTTCTGAGTAGATAAGGTTACAGGCATAAGCCTGTAACTAGCCTGGCCTAGTTCCTGAGGTCCTGGGACTTGAGCTCAGAGCCTAGACTCTGCCCTTGAGCTACTTTGCTCAAGGCGAGTGCTCTACAACTTGAGCTACAGTTCAGACTTTTGGATAGTTTATTAGAGATAAAACCCTAACACAGACCTTCCTGCCCGGGCTGGCTTTGAACTACAACCCTCAGATCTCAGCCTCATAGGTAGCTAGGATTATACCCACGAGCCTTCAGTGCCCAGCCTGAGGTTTAGAGTACAAATATTCCTTGGTGTGACTCCTGTCAGGAAACTGTATCTGTTTTTTCATACAGTGAATCAGCATTTTACCACTTCTAGACCCTTCCCAGGGCAATTGCTGCTGGGCTTGGTGTCTGCAGATCTGAAGGCTGAGGAGTAAAGGGGCCATGGGAGGCTGGGGGTGCTGGAGGGTAGACAAAGACAGAGGACAGATGTTGAAGCTCAGCATGGCTGATCCTGGCTGGGGTGGTAGTGATGGAGCCTTGGACCAATTGCAGCTTCTGTGGGTCCAGCCAGGGTGTGACACCTTGGTGTTCTACACTCCCTCTCCTAAGTCACTCATGCACTTCACTTCTGCAATTCAGTCTTCCTGAATCATCTAATTATCCCCATTTAAAATAGCCCTCCAATGTACACACATGCTCACCGGCAGGACTTTTCTAATAGGCAATAGATCCTCAGTACAGGGACGCATTCAGTCAGATGTCAGACACAGCAGAGCCCCGTAACTGATTCTATGGCTCTCCCCATAAATATTCTACCACCAAGGAAGAGATTTACGATATTGTATCTTCAGTTCAATTTTCAGAACGATTTACAGCTCACACACATCCAAAAACTTATTACCAAGTGCATTATTTGAAAACAAAGCGATAGCTTGCCATCCCTCTGAGGGGACCGACGGGGCCTTCAGCAAGGCTGTCGATCTATCTCTACGCTATCTCTGCCACTCCTATTACTGTAATATATATAACAAACATCTTAAGTGAAATTACAAAGCACACATGCTACATGGCGGGGAACAGGCTATTAAGTGAGACTCCATTGGACCATCACAGATTTGTCTTCAAACTGAGAATCTTGATGAGACTTTTCAAGAAATAGGAAGACCTGGAAGCACAGATTGGGCTGAAAAACAATGAACTCTCAAAGCACACTCCTGCTAACAACTGGCTCTTTAAAACCTGACACTCAACCAGGTACCAGTGGCCCATGTCTGTAACACTAGCTTCTCTAGAAAGCTGAGGTCTGAAAATCATGGTTCAAAACCAGCCTTGTCAGGAAAGTCTGTGAGACTCTTATCTGCAGTTAATCACCAAGAAACTGGGAATGGCATTGTGGCTTAAAGTGCTCATTTTGAGGACAAAAGCTCAAGGACAGCACCCAAGCCCTGAGTTTAAGCCCCAGGAAATGCACACACACACACACACACACACACACACACACACACACACACACACACACACATATTCAGCTTTCAGAGGCTGTGGAGTCATTCTCAGTGTACTACATGCACCTGATGTGGTGGCTTGCACCCCGTCGTCAGCCGAGCAGTGTGATCTCGCTCTGTGTTTCTCAGCCTCCTACCACATCAGAACTCTAAGAGAGTCTCAAAGAACATCTGATCCTCCCAAGCCAAGATTATTTGTGGTTTAATTTCTCAAAGGCAGAGCCTGAATCAGGTGCTGGTGGCTCACATCTGTCATCCTAACTATTCAGCAGGCTGAGATCTGAGGATCGAAATTTGAAGCCTGCCATGGCAAGAAATATTGGACTCATCTTCAATTAATCACAAAAAACTGGAAGTGGAGCTGTGGCTCAAAGTGGTAGTCTTAGCCTTGAGTACAGAAGCTCAGGGACAGTGCCCAGGCCCTGAGTTCATGCCCCAGTACCAATACACACACACACACACACACACACACACACACACACACACACACACACACACACACATACACTGGAGATAGAGCCTGGATATCAGCATTTTCTTGTTCAAGTGGCTCTGCCACTTGAGCCACATCTGCACTGCCAGTTTTTTGGTAGTTAATTGTAGTTAAAACCTTCAGGGAGTTTCCTGCCAAGGTTGGCTTTGAACTGTGGTCCTCAGACCTCAGCCTCCTGAATAGGTAGGAAGACAGATGCAAGCCACCAGCACTCAGAGAAGCAAAATTTTGACCAAGTAGCCAACACATTCTTCCCACCATCAACCCACCCATTTCATCTCTAAGAATTCCTCTCCATTCAAGAGGCACAGTGATTTGCTTACCCTAAATCTTCCTTTGTCATGAATTCAAACTTTTGAATTTCATTCCTACTTGATCGCTCGGAAAATCAACTTCAGACTGCTCCTTAAAACAGGAATCATTTTCACCTCTCAGCCCATCAGGTTGCCCCTGCCTTATTCTTTGTTGTGCTGTGTGTGTTTTCCCTACCAGGATTGCCTCCAATGCTTACATCTTTGAAAAATATCCACAATCAAAATTCCAATACATTCAAAAATGAACATAAATAAAACATTTCCTCCAAAAGACATATAAATCTGTTGCTCTCCAGCAACACCAGTATGAGAGGGACACCCAGGGCCAGCCTGTAGTCCCAAGGAGATGGCAAGTATCTATAATCCAGCCCTCACCAAGAACCGGGGGAAAAATAATACTGAGCCAGGAGCTGTGTCAGCCATGAAAGCGCAGCAGATGTCAAGTTTATTGGGCACTTAGTTATACACTGTGGGGGAAAGAGGAAGTACGAAAGGGAAAAGGAATCAATAGAAAAAGGCCATGGTGCTATCACCAAGGGTCAGGGAAAACTTTTGGGTTTTGAAATACTGGGCGGGACCCGTGCAGGAAAGCGTGCAAGGGCTGAGGACATGTGCTAAGAGAGTTCAGTTGAGTCACATGCAGGAAAATACCTCAAGAGAGGTATGTGAGGTATGCCAGGTATGCCTAGCCAAAGCCCTGTAATGGCCGCTGAGCTGGAATGGTGAACAGGCCCCAGATATGGCAACCAGGCCCCAATATAAATCCAAAAGCATTGCCTTTCTTGTCTTCTGCCTGTCAAGTTGTATGTGTGTGTGTGTGTGTGTGTGTGTGTGTGTGTGTGTGTGTGTGTATGTGTGTGTGTGTAAATCTCCTTGGGTGGCTGAGCTGCTCCACTCTCCAGCCAGCCTCTGTCTTGATAGTTAAGAGGATCCAGAAGGTTGCCGGGACTCATTGAGTTTCCATCTTTCTCCCTCAAGGGTGCACATGAGCTTGGTCCATGAAGAGATGGTGTAGCTTTCTATTTGCTCATCAGAGACCTCCGTTTTAAGGAAAATGCAGAGGTGAAACATTCCATCAGAACAGTCACACATGGGATACACAAGGTGTCACACACACCACCCCATGGGAATTTGGGGGTGGGGCTGGGCTCTGTCCCTGAGCTCTTCAGCTCAAGGCTAATGCTCTACCTCCATAACCACAGGTCCACTTCCAGTTTTCTGGCTATTTAATTGGAGATAAGGGTCTCCTGGACTTTTCACACCGAGGTGGCTTTGAATCCCAATCCTCAGAACTCAGCCTCCTTAGTAGCTAGGATTACAGGTGTGAGTCACCAGCACCTGGCTGCCATGGGAATTTTTGTTTGCTTGTTTTACTGTAGCCTGATTTTAGTGAGAGACACTGTGGAATAGGTTCCTTCCCTTCCACCCATCTCAACCTTCATCCATCTTGGTTGCCATGGAGACACTCAGAGTGGGTCCAGGGAAAGGTGGAGCATGCACAGCATCTCCAGGAGGGAATTGGAAAGCACAGTTGGTTGGGGGGCCCTAGGGATCAGGATCCAGGAGATCTTGGCTAAGGCCTCAGTTTCTAATGATGCTAATGTTACCAGCTCATCTAGGTTTCAGGAGCCAAGGCTTCCTTATGGATCAAGGGGAAATGGAATGATTCAAACTGCACCAGATGCCAGGTGCTGGTGGCTCATGCCTATAATCCTAGCTACTTAGGAGTATGTTTATTTGAAATATGAAAGGGAAGGGGGAAAACAAGATGATTGAGAGGGGATGGGGAAGGGAAATGGACACAAAAACATGAGAAGGGGTACCAATGTGTGAGAAGTAATGCACCTACTACCTGATGAATGTAACTGTAACCCTCTATACATTATCTCGACAATAAAAAAGGGGGGGCCTGGATAGCTCACACCTGCAATCCTAGGTACTCAAGAAGCTAAGATCTGAGGATCAAGGTTCAAAACCAACTTGGGCAGGAAAGTCTGTAAGACTTTGATCTCCAATTAACCACCAAACATATGCAAAGAGAGGTGCAGTTCAAGTGGTAAAGACCAAAAGAGCTAAAGACAGCACCTAGGTCCTGAGTTCATGCTGCAGTACCAATACAAAAACATTAAAATAAAATAACAGAAGAACAATATGAAAAGTGCTTTGAAAGGTATGTATGCCAAAGACTTTCATGCCCCTAGACTGAGCCCAAAGAGTTAAGTCTCAAAACAGAGATCATGGGAGCTGGCAGAAGAGCTCAATGGTAGAACATTTGTCTGGCATGCACAAGGCTCAGGGTTCAATTCCCCAGGACAAAAAGAAAGGAGATAAAAACATTTAGCATTGGACCCAGGACATTATAGATAAATGTGACTGGAAAAAAGATGAACTGGGGAGTTCCAGGCATCAAAGGAGCAAATGTAACAGTTGAAAAAGCCTGAACTTGCCAGATGCCAGTGGTGGCTTTTGCCTCTAATCCTTGCTACTCAGGAGGCTGAGATCTAACAGTCCTAGTTTGTAAACAGATACATCAGGAAAACTCTGTCAGATTCTTATTTCCAATTAACCACTACCAAAAAGGACAGAAGCGGGGGCTGGGAGAAGACTCGGGTTCAATTCCTCAGTACCACATACATAGTAAAAAGCTGGAAGTGGTGCTGAGGCTCAAGTGGTAGAGCTCTAGCCTTGAGAAAGTCAAGGACAGTGCTCAGTCCCTGAGCTCAAGCCCAGCACTGGCAAAAAAAAAAAAAAGGACAGAAGTAGAGTTATGAGACAACGTCCAGGTACTGAGTTCAAGCTCCAGAACATTGTCACATTCTCTCTCTCTCTCTCTCTCTCTCTCTCTCTCTCTCTCTCTCTCTCTCTCTCTCTCTCACACACACACACACACACACACACACACACACACCAACTGGTATTCATGGAAAATAGAGATGTCCAGAGGGAATATTTGAACAGTCATAATGAAGCTCAGGATCTAAATCTTGAAGTCACTAAAGATTTTCAGGTCCAAATGTTCATTTGCTATTCTTCTGGAATTATATTTGGGCTCCAGTCCACTTTCCTAAAGCTGTAGGATGCTTCCATGGCCATCTGGAGTTTCAGAAAGAGTTGCCCACAGATATCAAACAGCCTCCATCAACTGACTGGGAAATGGAGACATAATTCACACACTGCTCTCTGGAGGCTATAATAAGGGGAAGGGCTGCCCCAAAGCCAAGATGCTCCCACCACACACATGAGGGGAATTCTCAGTACTGAATTCAAGCCCCAGAACTGGTAATATATATCTTTTATTTTCCTGTGATTCGAACTATAATTTACATGAGACATAAACCAGCACATACATGCATGCGCACGCACACAAGCACACACACACACACAATAAAACATTATGGGGCACTGATGGCTCATACCTGTAATCCTGGCTACTCTATGAGTTACTTGCTGAGGATCAAAGTTCAAAGCCAGCCCATGGAGGAAAAGTCCATGAGGCTCTTATCTCCCAATTAACCACCAAAAAGTCAGAAGTGGAGCTGTGGATCAAATGGTAGAGTGCTAGCCTTTAATATAAAAGCTAAGGGAAGTGTCCAGGCCCTGAGTGCAAGCTGCAGGACAGGCAGAAAGACACACAGCTACAAAGTGACAAAGGAGGACTCTTTGCCAGGTAGAGAGAACGCAAATGCTCTCCTCTGAAGACTTTTCAGTAAAAGGCCTTCACTCATGCTTATCTCCAGAATTTGATTTTCCACACTTCACGATGGACCGATTTCACGATAGCGTTGAATGGATTAAATCAGAACAGCTCCAAATTGTGTAAGTGATTATACTCCACTTCCCTCACACATGACTTAATTTAGTTTACACCTGCTGACATGGCATCTGGAGGGTGGGAGCAGAGGTGCGGGTGGCTGGATCTCATTGGTCTCCCACCTATAAGTAATTGCATAGATTAGGTGTTATTTATAAATCTCAAATGGGTCACAACCTGTGATTAGGCAGACCACACAACCATCATCAGCTGACCTGTGAGACACATAGAAATTATGGTAATCAAGCCTGATATGTTCCAAAATTAATTTTCATTAAGTCTTCCTATATATGAGATCATGTATTTATAGAACAGTCTGTTTTTTTAGCAGCATGCCCTATTCAATACAAATGTGAGTTACTTTAGACATGTGCCATTATGAGCTGATTTGTGCCTCCCCCAAAATATTCATATATTGAACTCCTAACCCACAGTGCCAAGAATATGACAGTGTTTGGAGATGGAGGTCTATGGTAAAATAAGACCTTTTGGGTGGGCTTTGATTTCATCTGACTGACATCCTTATAAGAAGAAAAAATGTGAGCCAGGGCACTGGTGGCTCATGCCTGTAATCCTAGCTTCTCAGAAGGCTGAGATCTGAGGCTATAGGTTCAAAGTCAGCCCAGGCAGAAAAGTCTGTGAGACTTATCTCCAGCAAAAAACTGAAAGTGGAGGTTTGGTTTAAGTTGTAGAGTGCCAGCCTTGAGTGAAACGTCAAACAAGAGTATGAGGCTCTGAGTCAAGCCCCAATATAAGCAGAATGGAAGGGGAGGGAAGGGGAGGGGAAGGGAGGGGAAAGGAAGGGAAGGGGAGGGGAGGGGAGGGACCAAGGTAGGGAGAGGGAAGGGGAAAGGGTAAGGGGAGGGAAGGGAAGAAGGAAAGAAAAGAAAAAGAATGAAAGAAAAAAAGAAAAGAAAGAATAAGAGAGGGAGGGAAGGAGGGAAGGAGGGAGAGAGGAAGGGAAGGATGGAAGGGAAGGAGAAAAGAAAGGAGGCTCCAGTAGCTTATACTTGTATTTCTAATTATTTAAGAGACTGAGATCTGGAAGACCAAGATTCAATGCCAGCTCAGACAGAAAAGTTTGCTACAGTTCATCTCCAAAATAACCTGCAGAAAGCCAGGCTTGAAGTATGGCTCAAGAGATAGAGCACCAGTTCATCAAGTAAGGTAAGCAATCTCAGTGCTCTGAGTTCAAATTCCATACTTGGTCGGGGGGCGGCAGGTGGGAGAAGATGAAACACATACTGTTAAAAAGGCATTGCAAATTTGGTATTATATTCTTTCTTGCCAGTTCAGGGTCTTGAACTCATTGCCTGGGCATTGTCCGTGAACTTTCTCAAGGCTAGTGCTCTACCACTTATGCCACAGCACCACTTCCAGCCTTTTCTATGCATGTGGTAATGAGAAATTGAACCTGGGCCTTCATGCATGCTAGGCAAGCACCCACTAGGCCAAATTCCTGGCCCAAATTTAATATTATCTTACAATGACTTACTTTTTTCTTTCATTTTGTCAGTCATGGGGCTTGAACTCAGGACCAGGGCCCTGTCCATGAGCTCTTTTTACTCAAGGCTAGTGCTCTACCACTTTGAGCCACACCACCACTTCCAGTTTTCTGGTGGTTAATTGGAGATATGAATCTTATGGCCTTCTTTTTTCCCTGGGCTAGCCTCATATCTTCCTCCTGAGTAGCTAGGATTTCAAGTACAGGCCAATGGTACCTGGAATCGACCTTATCCTTTAACAGTTGAGGATCAAGGCTCAAAGCCATATTAGACAGGAAAGTCTGTGAGACTCTTGTCTCCAATTAAGCAGCATAAAAACTGGAAGTAGAGCTGTGGCTCAAGTGGTAGAGCACTAGTCTTGAGCAAAAGAAGCTCAGGGATAGCACTGAGGCCCTGAGTTCAAGCCTCAGGACCTACACACACACACACACACACACACACACACACGCACCCAAACTCATGCAGATCATAAATGTCCAATTCTTGCTAAGGGAGATAAGATTTGGCCTTAGAAATATGTAGCTCCTCAGTAGCAAGTGGGTTAGAGCAGAGTGTTCATAAGGTTTGTTGCTGGAAAGTCAAATGAGATTTCAGTTTGGGGTCATTCACCAAGCATGAAGGTTGTAGATAACAGTATTATTAATATTCCATAAATTCTTTATAGACTACTCAGTGGAAAGAAATCATCATTTGTAATATTTATCTGGTGCTTGAATGAGAACATGAGATACTATGACAATTCAATTTTCTACTTTGACATTTCAAATATGACTAAGTCATGATAATCAATCAGTAATACATTTATCATCTACATGAAGGCAATTATGTGCCAATAATCAGTGAAATTTCAAACTGGTAACTAGAACCGTGTTCAATAGTGACCGTGGAAGTGGAGACATTTCCCATAATTATGCTGTTATTGCTTCTAACAAAATGTTTCATACCTGGAAGGGCAGAGAGTGCTTTTTAAAACCTCAAATTCCAATCTGGCTCTTTATTGCAAATTGTCTTTGGAATCCTAAGCTATTCCGAAAAGCAATGAGAACAGTCATAAGAAAATTGAATGAGAATACACCTTGGAATCAGATTTGTGCCATGGTAGAAATCCTGACTCTACATTTACTAGCTGAGTAACCTCGAAAGAGGGATTTCATCCACAATTTCCCCATCTACAAAGCAGAGAGCAATTAATAACTAGGTTACAGAGTTGTGTAAGAATAAAGCATGTTGAATGAACCCATACATGCTTCATAAATAGGTAGCATCATTAGAACCAAAAGAACAAAACCAAATCATGGTTTGAGGAAAATAATTCTAATACTTTCTATATAAGGTGAAGCAAGGTGAGGAGAAGAAAAATATTTAAAATGTAGCACCCGTTACCATCAAGTATCTTTTTAAACGTTCTGATTACTAGATGCCAATTATATGCACTATTTCAATCATATAAAATGGAAGTATTTGGGATTTTTTGTTGTTGTTATTACATTCTGAAATGTACATTCTGAAATGTTATAACAACTTGCCTAGCATGCATGAAGACCGGGTTCAATTCCTCAATATCACAAACATAGAAAAAGCTGGACATGATACTGTGGTTTAAGTGGTAGAGTTCTAGCCTTGAGAAAGCTCAGGGACAGTGCTCAGGCCTGTGAGACTCTTATCTCCATTTAACCACCAGAAAACTGGAAGTGGTGCTGTGGCTCAACGCGGTTAGAGCACTAGCCTTGAGCTGAAGAGCTCAGGGACAGAGACCAGGCCCAGAGTTCAAGCCCCATGACCAACAACAACAACAAAAGTCAGTGGAAGACTTACAGATATGGGTTTTTCTCTCTGTCTCATCTCTGGAGTCAAAATTTCAGCTAGCCTTGGTGGTATCTGCTGGTAATCAATGAGGAAGAGGAGGCAGAAAGAACATGAGTTCAAGGCTCAAGCCTATAAACTTAGCTACTCATGTAGCTGAGATGTGAGGAATGAGACTGGAGACTAGCTCAGTCTGAAAAGTCCGTGAGATGTCCACGAGGGAGGTGGACAAGTAACACAGGGAAGCATGGATGAATATAGTCATAGTACTCAATGTAGATATGTGAAAAGAGAAGTGACAAGTTTCATGTGACTGAGGGAGGAAGGGAATGGAGGGAAGAAGGGAGGATAAGGAAGAGGTGACTCTGACCAAGATGCTCTGTACATGCTGGATGCTGGTGGCTGCAATCCTAGCTACTCAAGAGGCTGAGATCTGAGAATCCATGTTCCAAAACTAGTCTCATCTCCAATTATCCAGCAAAAAGTCATGGTGTGGCTCAAGTGGTAGAGCACCAGTCTTGACCAATACAGCTAACCAAGCATGAGAGACCTTGACTTCAAGGCCCACCACACACACACACACACACACACACACACACACACACACACACACACACACACAGATGCACTGTACACATAAATGAACATGAACATGTTACACTGAAATCCTTTTGTACAAGAACTTAAAAAAGAAAAATAAGGCTATTAGAAGTATGTGCTTACCTCTGCATCTTGCATTCCTCTAGAAGCTCTGGTTATTGAGGAAGACACAGGGCAGAGGTGTTTTCAACTGTGGTATTTCTTCATCCTTGGTTCACACTTACAAACTTGCTGCTTTTATTTATCATTCTTGGGTTCAGGGCTACAGAGTAATACTGTTGAACAGTGGATTTAAAGAAGATGCATTACACATGAAAATTAGATTCAACTTAAGACTTTCACAAGTTGTTATTGTATTGGTTATAGTGTTGAAATCAACCTTTATATACTAGCCCTTTCTTAGTTTATAAACTAGAAAGGTGAGACATTGTTCCACATTCCTGGTGGTACACTTATTCTGTTCCTAGCACAAAGTAAGAAAACAGCTTTTGAGGACTGAGGCCCCTCTCAGAATTTCCCTAATATTCTGACAGCTGGGGAGGGCTTCTATTCATTATTCAGATATGTACCTCTTATATCATTTTTTCTTAAGCCCAAGATATTGTATTTAGATGACTGGGTGACTCGGCTGAACCTCACTGGTGTGACTTTCTCTCCCTTGAACTCATGTGTGACTCTACAATTTCCTAAACATCCTCATTGGCTAAACTGTATTTTCATTACAGAAGAGTCTCTTCCCCTTTTGAATGGTACAAAGCTGACAGTAATTCTCTTCTGATTCTCAAATAGCTATGGGAAGCCACTGATTACTTAAAACTAGTTTATCATAGAACAATGGGGTTTAGCTCACAAAATCAAATTTTATTCATTCCATCATGCCAACTATCCATATTTCACTTGCTACAATACTCATAGCACTTGACAGAGTATCTACACAACAGGATTGCAGTTGTGGAATTCCTTCAAACAACTAACAGGCAGTTCAACAAAATGAACACCTAGAAGCTGGAACATGTGCTGTTAAGAAGACGGTATAGTCGAGAGCACAGCGGGGCCGGGGGTGGGGGGAGGGCTTGGAAAGTGGCTCAGTGGTAGAATGCTTGCCTAACACTCATGAAGCCCCAGGTTTGAGTCCTCAGTACCACATACACAGAAAAAGCTGGAAGTGGCACTGTGGTTCAAGTGGTAAAGTGCTAGCCTCGAGCAAAAGAAGCTTAGGGACAGTGCCCACGGCCCAGGATGGGCAAAAAAGGGGGGTGGGGTAGGAGCATAGAGGAGATGGGTGGAAAGGGAGGAAAGTATAGTAAATATAGTCATAAAATACTCTATGTTGAGCTGGGCAAGATGGCTCATGCCTGTAATCCTAAGTGTAGCTACTCAGGAGGAAATTTCTTTGAATGGAAACCTCATTGTAGAATACATAAAGATAATTTTAAATTCCCACTTGAAAAAGCCAGTGCCCTTGGCTGAGGCCTGTAATCCTAGCTATTCAAGATACTAAGATATGAGGATCACGGCAAAAGCCAGTCTGTGAGACTCTTACCTCTAATTAATCACTGAAAAGCCAAAAGTAGAGTTGTGGCTCAAGTGGTAGAGCACTAATCTTAAGAAAAGAAAAAATCACAGGGGCAGCACTGGGGACCTGAATTCAAGCTCCACTACTGGCACAAAAAAGGTGCCCTTGATTGGTTAGGAGTTTAGCCAGAAAAAGGTGGCCACTGGGCCAGGCAGAACCCACAGCCACTCATTCAAGTTATGCCTAAGATAAAGATTTAAAATCTATTTCATTTCCTTGTTTGGTATTTGAAAGTAAATAGGACTAAGATAGGAGAATTGAAGGCAATTTCCCAGCCACAAACATTGACAGCTGAAATATAATCAGTTTATAAGATTTACAATGTTATTGACTTTTCTTTTGCATCATAAATTTCAGTGCTGACTCTCTGCCTACACTTTATTATAATATCATCACATATTAGGGAGCTCAACTTTGGTGGTGATGAATGAAAACTCACTAATATAAAAAAAATTCCCTTTGCGAGCTCATCACCTAATTACATCAGCATTTTTATATCTCATTATTAACTTTTTTTTTTTTGCCAGTCCTGGGCTTGAGCTCAGGGCCTGAGCACTGTCCTTGGACTTTCTCAAGGCTAGAGCTCTACCACTTGAGCCTCAGCACCACTTCCAGCTTTTTTCTGCGTATGTGGTACCGAGGAATCAAACCCGGGTCTTCGTGCATGCTAGGCAAGCACTCCACCACTAGGCTAAACTCCCAGCCCCTCATTATTAACTTTTTAAATATACAATATTTATGTGAATGGTGTTAATGTATGCAATATTTTAAATATTGTTTTAAACATGCAATATTTATATGAATGGTATACAATACTTAGGTAAACATTATGTGAATGGTGTTTATGTTGTTTGAGTGTTATCATGACTATCCTATTAAATGCAGGGGCTGTTTGTTTTATTCACAGATTTCAAAACTTGTAGGTAGTTTCTAGCAATTCAGGGGAAAAAAAGACATTTTATGACATTTTATTAAAACCCTTAATGTCTTTTTAAGCTTCCTGGGTGGCAAGGCTAGTGCTCTACCACTTGAGCCACAGCCCCTCTTGAGGTTTTCTGGTAGTTAACTGGAGATAAGAGTCTCACTGATTTCTTTGCTGGGGCTGGCCTTAAACCACAATCCTCAGATTTCAGTCTCCTGAGTAGCTACAGGCATGAGCCACCAGCGCCCAGCTAAGAGAACATTTTTTAAAGCTATTTATTAGCAAATGCTCAACTTTGTAAACATGGACAGGAACCTGAAGAAGAAAACAGTGCTGCTGAAATTGACTTTTGTGAGCATGGTGAGATGCAGAGCTCTTTCATGGCCATGTTTATTTGGGGTTTTGTTTGGGGCAGTACAGGTATTTGAACTCAGGGTCTTGAGCTTACTAGGCAGGTGCTCTACCTCTTAAACCCCAGATCCAAACCCTTTTATTTACCTTATTTTCAAACAGAAGGCTCAGGCTGGCCTCAACCATGATCCAGCTGCTGATGTTTCTCATGTACAGATGTACATGTTTCTCATGTAACAGATGCATCCCACAACACCCAGGTTTTTAGTGCTTCAGATAGGGTCTTCGGATGCTTTCCCCCAAACTAAACTCAAACGGAGCCCTTCTGGTCTCTATCTCTCGAATAGGTAGGATTACAGGCATGAGTCACTGTGGTCAGATTCTTTCATTGTCTTTAAGTCCCCTGGCATCTGGCACCAAACTAAGAGACATTGCGAGGCAGCACTGACTCTCTCTTTCCTGGCTAGCTCCAGCCTGGCAGGTTCCAGGCTCCATCTGTGAGTTCTCTCCCTGCTCTGCCTCTTCCAGAATTCAAGACTCATTTGGCACCTGGCTTTGAGAGTGTAATGCCACTATCTCACAAACAGAGAAAGAAGCTCCTCTCTAAAATCTCTTCTTGGAACATTGCAGAGCCTCCAATCTCCATAGCCATGAGATTCTAGAATCTCTAGGGTAGTTACATAATATAGTCTGGTTCCTCCATCTCCTTTGGTTACATGTCTCTAACATACATGCCCCAGAAATGGAGGGATCATGTCTTTATAACCCATGTCACTGAACTGGGACCACAGGATTAATTAACAATTAACCCAGGGCAGTTGCTCATACCTGTAATTAATTCCAGCTTGGAATTCCAAGATTGGGAAGCTGAGACTGAGGGAATCACAGACCAAAGCCAGTACAGGCAAAAAGTTCACACAACCACATTTCAGCTGATAAAAAGCTGGGTTCCATGATGCCTGAGGGGCATCCCAGCTTCTGTGCAAATGTAAATAGGAGGCCAGATAAAACTGGAAACTCAGCTGGGAGTTTGGCCTAGTGGTAGAGTGCTTGCCTAGCATGCACAAAGACCCAGGTTCAATTCCTCAGTACCGCATACATAGAAAAAAGCTGGAAGTGGTGCTGAGGCTCAAGTGGTAGAGCTCTAGCCTTGAGAAAGTCTAAGTACAGTTCTCAGGCCCTGAGCTCAAGCCTAGGACTGGCAAAAAACAAAAACTAGAAATTCTACTCAAAAAGAACAAGATGCTGTGCAGCTCAAGAGCTAGAGTACCTGCCTAGCAAGAGGAAGGCCTCGAATTCAATCACCAGTACTAGAAAAAAATAAAAAGTAAAAACAAATGAAAGGCTACATGGATTCACTAACTTAAGGCAGTGGCTTTCAAACATTATTTGTCCATTTTTCAAATTACTGTCCCTGAGCTTTTTTTGCTCAAGGCTAGTGCTCTACCACTTGAACCAATTCCAGTTTTTTTTTGTGGTGAACTGGAAATAAGAGTCTGTCTTTCCTTCCTAGGCTGGCTTTGAACCTTGATCCTCAGATATCAGCCTCCTAAGTAGCTAAGATTACAAGCATGAGCCAATAGTCCTAGCGCTGACGTTTTTAAAATATTATTCCTAGATATGGAAACAGCCCACAGTAGATGAGTAGATACTAAAAATGTGTTGTATTTACACAATGGAATTTTATACAGCCATTAGCAAGAATACAACTACGTCATTTGCAGGGAAATTGCAGGGAACTACAAGAAATCATGTTAAGTGAGGAAAGGCAAGTTCAGAGAAATAAACAGCTCATGTTCTTTATGATATGCAGAAATTAGATCTAAAATGCATTGGGATACAATAAATTATAAAGGATTCTAGATACACACAGTGAGGTCTAAAGAGGACACTCTTAGGAAACACAAAGAAGCAATGCCTATGTGCCGCTTTATATTTGTATAAAATCATACATACATGTATAATATATATAGCTCAAAATGAACTCCAAGATATATATATATATAATTTTTATTTTTTGATGATTCTTCTTTCTTTATGGATGGTGCATTCAAGTATATATCTCTGGGAGTTAACTGGGAGAGTACAGAACTTGAGGGAGAAAGTGCAGCAATGGAGTTCACTGGACACGGATAAAAGTGAACT
Source organism: Megascapheus bottae (assembly GCF_031878675.1). Classification (NCBI taxonomy): domain Eukaryota; kingdom Metazoa; phylum Chordata; class Mammalia; order Rodentia; family Geomyidae; genus Megascapheus; species Megascapheus bottae. Next base: position 41,802,849 of record NC_143510.1, read on the forward strand.
ATACAACTTGTGGGTGGAAATGAGGGGGACTGGGGGAGAGGGAGAAAAGAAACTGGATTCTGTAATATCCCAGCCATTTTTGGGGTACCCAAGCCCCCAGAAATAAAGTCACCAGCACTCAGTGAATGGAGCTAGGAGTCAGTTTAATAGCACAGCCACTACCCTCCAACTTCAGGCTGATAGAGAGCAGCCCCGAGCTTCCTTCTGTGGGGCTGAGCTTTTAAAGAACACCAACACAGGTGGTCCTGCTCACCAGGAAAATACTACATGTAGGTGGTCGAGCACTTTATTTTTACAAAAAGCCCAAACAGCAATAGACAGCTAATTTTGACAGGTTACTACAGATTCATTATCTGATTCATATCATTGTAATACCACTGTATATCACCTTTAAAGTAAACTTTTAAAAATAACATAAGGAACATCTTTTTAAAAAAAAAAAAAAAAAAGTATTATTCCTGACTCTGGGTACTGGTGCTTCAAGGCCAACCTACACAGAAAAGTCCTCAAGACTCCATCTCCAATTAACCAGCAAAGAAGTAGAACTAGAATCATGACTAAATTGGTAGAGTACCAGCTGTGAGCAAAAAGCTAAGCAAGAACTAGATACCCCAAGCTCAGGCCTCAGTAACAGCAGGAAACAACTGTAAATGCTCATTACAAGCAAAATTTTGTAAACGGACTCATTTCTGTTGTAAGTTTGTTGCTATCTTGCTACATCATTTCTTTATTTATTTAAGTCTGGGAGAAGGGCCAAGCCTTGAAAACGAACTTCCAACTGTGAGATTCAATGGAAATTAGGAAGGCAAGCCTGGTTCCATGGGAGAAAATATTTTCACAGAATATCTGATATTTCTTCCTGAATGTCTCGCTACACTTGACTTTTTTTTGTTGTTGTAACTTCAGCTTGGGCCCATGTCCCAGCCACCAGGTGCAGAAGGAAACTTTCACCCAAGTGTCATGCCGAGAGGAAGGGTCACGGGGAGTCACTGACGCCAGTGGGCAAGCCATCAGACCAAAGGAGAGAGTAGGCAAGCTTCCTGGGAGATAGATAAATAGATAGATACATAGATGCATATATACATAAATATGAAAGCCAGGCTCCAGTGGCTCACACCTCTAATCCCAGCTACTCAGAAGGCTAAGATGTGAGATGCTCTCTTCATAGTTTGAAGAGAGCATAGGCAGTAAAGTCCAAATATCTCCAATTAAGCACCAGAAGTGGAATTGTGGCTTAAATGACAGAATGCTAGCCTTGAGCAAAAAAGCTTAGGGACAGTATCCAGGCTCTCAGTTCAAGCCCCAGCACTGGCATAATAGTTAATTCATTAACAATAAATGAAGAAGAGCCTGCAGATCTTGCTAGGAAGGGAGAGTGCATTTTGGTATCTGTAGCAGCCACTCACCAGCCATGTGCACTTCACACCAGGAGCCCAACCTTCATCTTCCCTGGAGTGGGGCTGGTGTGGATGAAGTGAGATCATCCCTCAAAACTCTGGAGCAAGTGTGCACCAGCCAGATTTGCAAAACCATAGCTCTCATAAATCAGTATGCAACCTGACTCCATTCATAAATGAAATGAAAATAAAGATGTCCGGTGCCTGTCCTGCCACCATCGTACCCCTAGGGAAGGCCGAGGACAGGCTGGCTCCACTCAAGATTTGCCCCTACGGCAGTTCCTCAAAAGACTAAACATAGAGCTCCCTTAGGACTCAGCAATCCCTCTACTCAGCATTTACCCAATCTTCCAGAAACAAGAACATACTAAAGCCACTAGCACAATGATGTTCATTGCAGCACTTTTTCCATAGCAAAGATATGGAATCAACCCAGATGATTGGATCAAGAAGATGTGGTTCTTATATATAATGGAATTCTATGCTGCCATCAGAAAGAATGGCATGGCCCCATTAGTAAGAAAATGTAAAGACTTGGAAAAAATCATATTAAGTGAAGTGAGCCAGACCCAAATGAACATAGTCTCAATGTTTTTTTCCTCATTTGTAATAATTAGTACAAAACTTGGACTCTCCTAGAAGAGGATTACAATAGCTCAAAACCTAGGTATATAGGCCATATAGGATGAAGCTAAATGAAAGGATCTCTAGGATATGGAAACAAGAGCCATATACTGTGTGATTGTTGTTCTTAATGTACTATGTCATTTCTCTTCTCTTTTTTGCCCTTATGGTTAGTCTCATGTTGTTACAGTATCTGACTTTGTTATCTGGTATATTGTATATACATTTATCTGTTTATTTGAAATAGGAAAGGGGAGGGGGGGAAAACAAGATTGGGAGAGGGTGGAGGGAGGGAAATGGGGACAAAAATATGAGAATGGGTATCAATGTGTGATAAGTAATGTACCCTCTATCTGATGAATATAACTGTAAGCCCTGTATACCTTACAATAAAAAAGAAAAGAAAAACAAACAAACAAACAAACAAAAAACAATATTTGCCCCTAGCCTCTGTGAGAAGTCTGACTGTGCCCCTGGGTCAAATCCCCAGCATAGGTCGGACCCAAGGCCCCTACTAGGATCCATCCTCTTGTCTTCTTAGCTTTTGAGTTTTCACCCCCTTTCGAAAAGAACGTATAAAGACAAAGAATGAGTTGGATATAGTAGTAATATACCCCAGGATCCCAGCTCTTCAGTGCTGGGGACGAGTATGGGGTCAGAGGGACCTTGGACCCACACAGCTGTGTACACAAAGAAATAAGCTATTAGCATGACTTTGGGCTATGTTAATCCCTTCTTGTTTACTTGATTGATGTTTTGTACGAATGCAACACCTGGCAGTTTCCTGGTTTTTAGAAAAGTATTTAAGATTGGAACAAAGAAATAAATGAGGCTACAGTCTTAAGCTCTCAGCCTTGGGCTGCTGACTTGGGCTGTAGTCCACCAGACCCCATCTTTTTCTGGTCTTCTTTTTTTTCCAAGTCCCTACCCTCTAAGTCAGGAATACCCATTCACTGCTGGCTGACTCCAGCAAATGGCATCCTAACAGGGACCTGAAAACCTGGGACAATGGTAGAGGACCCCGCTATGGTGAGTAATGCGTCATAAGAGTCTTAAGAGAGAGAATCTTGACAGTGAGAGAGCGGGAGAGTGTATAGTAGGGAGTAAAATATAATGGGACAAGGTAACAGCCGCAGGCTCTATGTGCAGGCCCTTAGAGGAACACTCCAAGCCCACGGAGCATGGGAAGGGCAAGGGCAGCTTGAACACTTCCTACATTTTATTGAGGAAGTGTGCCCGTGGTTTCCTGAGGAGGGAACCCTAAACGTAGAAACCTGGTTAAAGGTAAGGAAAAAGCTTGAGCAATTTTATGAAACTGTTTTGTCCCCCTGCCCATGGATTTTTGCAGGATGGGATGAATCTACCTGGGAGAGGGGAGCATGGCAGGTTCAGAAAGGACAGCATACTAGGGGCCCCTTGGGAGAGTGCTCTGCTGCCCCTGATAAAGCTGAAGTCAAGGGCAACACCAATGCCTTGCCTGGAATATCTCCTCCCAGGCCTTAAGTTAGAAACTCTATAGGCCCCAGCTCCAGGGTTTAGCCGGCCTAGCAGCTTCTTAGCAAACAGCATGCTCCCCGCCCCGCTCATCCTGGAGAGAGCCATTTAGCCTCTGTTCTTAAAGAGGACCTGCCCAATAATCTCCAGGGAGAGACAAGATATGGATGTTGTGGCATTCTATGATGACTGCATTATTTATGAGAAAATTGGCACAAAACTGCTCCCCCAATTCTAGAGGCCACAGTTAACTTGGAAGTCACATGACCCTATATGGATGTATCAGTGGCCTATTGGCAGAAAAAAAACAAACAAACAATTAGAGCTTCTAAAATTGATATAGGAACAGCTTCAGAAATCCCCATTTTTGTTATCAAAAGGGTCAGGGAAATACAGGTTTATGCAGCCCTTGGGGGCCACCCAACCAGGGCTCCCAAGTCTTTCATCAATTCCACTATTGAGATAAAGGATTACTTTTTTTTATTCCCCTTCATCCATTGGATAAGCAGTAATTTTCCTTTTCCACCCCACCTATTAACAACCTTTTTTTGGGAAAGACGCCCAGGTGAAAAGCAAAGGCCTCTGGAGGTAAGTAGAAGTCAGCCGATCCCCTGTATGTCTGTATTTTTCTTTCTTTTTTCTAGAAAGTGCACTGTAGGCCTAAAACAGAGAGGAAAAGCTAGCTGGATGCAGCTAGCTCTCTAAGGCCTGGATGGTCAAGGGATGCCTTGAGCCCCTTCTGGGTTTCTTGTTGGTAACAGGGCATGCCTGAGAGTCCCACCGGCAAGACATGTCTAAATCTAAATTCATGTTTTTGTGTTAAATGTATCATCTGATTGAGTCCAATTATCTTGTTATGAGCCAATGTCTGGTTTTGTTTAAGAGTAGGTAGGTTAGGATGGCCTCCGCCAGTTGGCTACCAGGGAACGGAAATCTCCATAGGGGAGGTGCCCCCTGAGTTCAGGGCCCCATGGTCTTTCCATCATTCTGATAGTTTAAGGCCAGGCATGCCATCAGAAATTTGGGAGATACTTAAAAGTCTGCTTCTCTATCTTGTTCTTGTTATATGTTTTTCCTGGGGTATTTTTTGTCTTGTCTGGTTTTGTCTTTGAAATTGGTACCAGTCCTAAATATGGATCCTTGTGGTTTGTGTGTGTGTGTGTGTGTGCACACGCGTGCACGCACATCTTTCTTATCTATTTGAATATTTCTGGGGAGTGAAAGTTTTGGCCCCACCTGGGATAGGTCTGACATGGCCCCTCCTACTCGGCTGCAGTTGAGGTGAGCCGAGGTCAGACAAAGCAGCTGCAGGCCTAGTCTAGTTTTCTTTTTCCTAAACAAGCTCTGGAAAAATAAATTTCAGCTAAGTTGCCTTGTGAAAAAGCTTTGTTTTAAAACTTGGTTGTCACCTTCAAGAGTAAAATTGGCAAAACTCTCTTGACACAAACTTCTGGAAAATGTATGCCTGATATTAATTTTGTGTGCTTTAAAATCTTTGAGTATAAATGTGTATGAATGGGTGTGAGTGAACATGTTCAAGGTTAAATTGTCAGCATGCTCTGTAAAACAATGGATGAGTTTATACTTGAAACACAAAGGCAATTGGGTAAATCTAAGTCTAAACTTCAAGAAAACAATCAGGTTTGAATGTTTTCCAACGTCTCAAAGGATTATTGCATTATTTTAAAGAGGAACTGGTTAATAGGATAAGTATCAAAATTTAAATGTGAATTTGTTTATCAGAGTCAAAAACTTTGCCTGTCTTTTTTTTTCTTTTTTTTTTTCTTGCCAGTCCTGGGCTTGAGCTCAGGGCCTGAGCCCTGTCCTTGGACTTTCTCAAGGCTAGAGCTCTACCACTTGAGCCTCAGCACCACTTCCAGCTTTTTTTCTATGTATGTGGTAGCGAGGAATCAAACCCGGGTCTTCATGCATGCTAGGCAAGCACTTTAACCACTAGGCCAAACTCCCGGCCATGTCTTTTAAAACTGTTTAGTAATCAAATGTCAAGAGAATGGACAGGGAAAACTTAGGATAGTCCTGTGTGGCCATCTTTGGGGGTGAGAGGTGAACTGGCAAAGGTGCAGCTCTGGGTTTCCATGGTGGAACAGGCCCTAGGGAAGGTCCACACATGGTGAAAAAAATAAGCTGGCACAAAGGCTGTTCATCTAAACTTGGTCAGATGGGCAGAGTGGACCATTTTCTTCTATCTTTTTCCTTAAAATATGGGTGATGTAATTGGTATTTCTTAAACTGCCCCTTAAAATGTATTAAATTGGGGGGGGCCGGGAGTTTGGCCTAGTGGTTAAAGTGCTTGCCTAGCATGCATGAAGACCCGGGTTCGATTCCTCGGTACCACATATATAGAAAAAAGCCAGAAGTGGTGCTGAGGCTCAAGTGGTAGAGCTCTAGCTTTGAGAAAGTCCAAGGACAGTGCTCAGGCCCTGAGCTCAAGCCCAGGACTGGCAAAAAAAAAAAATGTATTAAATTGGGGAAAAGGGTTTAAAAAGGAATGAATAAAAAAAGAGAAAAGAAAAAAAATGCCTCTTCTAAAAGGAGGCCTGGAGGCAAAGGGAGTGCCTTGAGCCCTAGGAGGACTGCAGGCAAGGGAGTACCTTGAGCCGTTAAAGGTTTTTCAAATGCAAATAAAGGCTAAAGTGTTCAATGTTTAAGCAAATATGAGTAAGCATTTTAAAGAAAATTAGAAATGGGTTTCTGAACAAAATTTGGAAATGAAGTTGTCCCAAATGTTTGTTTCAAAAAGAAAAAGAAGGAAAATTAGGACTACCAAAATGATTGCTTAATTGCTATTTCAGCTTGCTCTTGTAAGTTACTTTATAGTAATTTCCCACAGGCCCATGGAGAAGGACAGCAATCCTTATTCAGATATAATTTTGGCCCTAACCAAGTTCCAGGTAAGATCATGCTTAGAGACTATTTCTGAGTTGACCACCTTGTTGCTTCTAATTGGAGTAAAGTGGCCTCATTGATCTGAAAACTGCAGTTCTGAGCCAGCCCAGGCAAAGCAGAGTCCCTGTGAGACTGTGGTGTCTAATCTGGCCAGCAGAGTGCTAGTGAGGCAGAGTTGCTTTGGAGCTCAAAGTGGCAGAGTGCTAGCCTTGAGCTGGAGAACTGAGGGACAGTGCCCAGGCCCTGAGTTCAAGACCAAGTGAAATGCCAATGGGATATTTATCCCTGTGTGCAGAGAAACTACTGGGACAAAAGCACTAAAGTATCCAGATGCAGTAAGCCACTGCTTATGGTGTCAGATCCTAGAGTCATTTGTGCTAGGCCATTCAAAATTATTCTGAGCCAGGAGGTCATAGAATAGTTTGTAAGCATGCCTTACTAATGCCCATGTCCATTTACTCCATAACTGGCAGGAATTTGTCAGTCATCTGTAATAGTGGGTAGTTTACAATTCTGAAGCCCATGTTTGCTCAAAGCCCTAACTAAGCAAATTTTGAATTGACACCAGCCACAAATTCAGGAAAATAGGCCAAGTGTTTAGGGTCCCTGGCTAGGTATAGAGACAACGTCCCTGAGTCAGCTTGAAGAAGTTACGGAAGATGGATCTTCGCCCATCAACCCCCTTGAGATAAAGGGTGTTGGGAACATTCTCCCCCTCCCTGAATTCTTAGCGTAAGAAGGTGCCTGCATAGTTCCTTGTCCTAAGGGCAACATTTTGTAAATTAGGGTACTAAGCAACCCATGCCTGCTTGTGTTGATATGCAAACATCCTACCACCTGACCTCCTACCCCGAGCAGTACCCCAACCCCCTCTTGCCTCTCCTGAAGAGGTATATACATCCCTGTGTGAAAAATAAAATTCACAGCTTGATCAGGATGCTTGTCTTGCTGCCTTCTTTGTGTCTCCTGTCCCTTTCATTCCTCCCTCTAGGTTCTTGGCCCTAGTTGACATCCCACTGGACGGGACAGAAGGGACCAGAGTCATTTTTGGAAACTAAGACAGGATAAGTTAGAGTCATAGGAAAAATTAGTAACAGATATGCAAGAGTGGAGACTACACTTGTGGGGAATGGCTACAGGTTCAAGTCTTCTATACCTGTCTAGAGAATCCTAGCCTCATTTAAAGGAAAATCTGGTTACTAAAAGTTGTCACCCTGGTATCACTTTAGAATCTCAACCCTATACTGTCTTAAAAACAGAGCTGGGAGTTTGGCCTATTGGTTAAAGTGCTTGCCTAGCATGCACGAAGACCCGGGTTCGATTCCTTGGCACCACATACATAGAAAAAAGCTGGAAGTGGTGCTGAGGCTCAAGTGGTAGAGCTCTAGCCTTGAGAAAGTCCAAGGACAGTGCTCAGGCCCTGAGCTCAAGCCCAGGACTGGCCAAAAAAAAACAAAAAACAAAAAACTAATGGGGTGGGCCAGGAGTTTGGCCTAGTGGTAGAGTGCTTGCCTAGCATGCACCAAGACCCTGTTTGATTCCTCAGTACCACATACTAGACAAAAGCTGGAAGTGGGGCTGTGGCTCAAGTGGTAGACCACTAGCCTTGAGGAAAGCCCAGGTACAGTGCTCAAGCCCTGAGTTCAAGCCCAGGACTGGCAAAAAAAAAAAACCTAATGGGGTGCCAGCCCCAGGAAATCATTGGGAGAATTCACCAAAGTCAGGCCCTAGGTTAAGCTTCTTTAACCAGTCTGTGCAGATATTTGCAGGTGACCCAGCAGGAGGTGTGACATTCCATTGGAGCTGCTGAGAGATAAGGCTGCTGCTACACATTCTGTCCTGATTCTACCACCCCACAGCTGCTTCCTGAGAGGACTGGAACAAAACCCTTGGTATCCTTACAGGCCTTACAAGTTGATTTGGGGACATGTTCATCAGCTGGTTTCCAGTAAAGAGCTACTGGATCCATCCTTCCTAGGTGTGTGAGAACTTTGTACTTTCAGATCCCCAGAGAAATGGACTTTGACATCACACAAACTTGTCTTTAGATTTCTTTCAGCTTCACAGACGTTATTGGACTTGAACAGACACCATCACTTGACGCTGAAGTAACACAGACCACCAATGAGTTGTTTGAACAGTTCCAGCTCTATGTTCCCTCCTTGGGCAACTTAAAAGGCTTGCTGATGACCCTTGTTGGACCAGGGATATTGCTCTGACCAACCTAAGACAAGGCCTTCAGCCTGATCTGAAGAAGTTCCCCATGACGAGTAAGACAGAGTCAGCGATCCACCCAACCCAAGACAGGCGAGTTCACTTCTTTTAAAATAAAGACAGAGGAGATGTTGGGGGCCAAGTATGGGGTCAGAGCGACCTTGGACCCACACAGCTGTGTACACAAAGAAATAAGCTATTAGCATGACTTTGGGCTATGTTAATCCCTTCTTGTTTACTTGATTGCTGTTTTGTACGAATGCAACACCTGGCAGTTTCCTGGTTTTTAGAAAAGTATTTAAGATTGGAACAAAGAAATAAATGAGGCTACAGTCTTAAGCTCTCAGCCTTCTTGGGCTGCTAACTTGGGCTGTAGTCCACCAGACCCCATCTTTTTCTTTCTTCTTTTCCAAGTCCCTACCCCTTAAGTAAGGAATCCCCATTCACTGCTGGCTGGCTCCAGCACGTCAGGATAGGGAGGCAGGAAGGCAGAAACCTCAAAGTCACCATAAACTATAAGTTTCAACCCAGCATGGGCTACACAGCAATACTCTTCCAGAAAAAGAAAAAGAGGGGAGAAAAGGGGATTAGGAGGGGAGGAAGGAGGAAGGGAAAGAGGAGAAAGGAGAGAGAAGAGGGGAGGGAGGAGGAAGGGAAGGAAGGAGAGAGGAAGAAGGGAGGGGAAGGGGGAACACAGGAAGGGAAGGGGAGGGGAAGAAAGCCTTCCCTAAAGCTCACTCCTGGGTAAAGTGCCCCCCCATTTTGACTTTCTAGGTTACTATTTACATAATTGTAATAACCTTTTGTTACTTTGTCCACAGATAGATGCCTCATTTTGTGGTGTCCAGCCTCCAGGCACTGAAGGACGGGAGCCCTCCCAGGCAATGTGGACTGGATGGATGTCCCGAGACACCAGGCTCCTAGGCCAGCAGTGAAGAACAGCAATCTCCTTGTTTGCAAACTGCTGCTCTTGAGCTCAGCCATGTCCCTTGGGAGTTCCTTCAGCTCGGGACCTTAATCTAAACCCCCCTCCTGTGAAGAAGGGAGCCCAGGGGAGGCTTGAGAGACATGGAGAGACATTGTTCATCCTGTGCCACTGGGAGCCCAGGACGAGACACAAAGCCCAAAATATTAACTTCTGAAAGTGGAATTGTGGCCCAAAGTTTCGCTCAATCCTTAAGCAAAATAAAGCTTTGCAAGAGCTACAGGCCTGGAGGTTTAGCACCACTCTTCGCTCCCCCCCCCCCACACACATATACACACACAAAGTCAAAGGGTAAATTACACCAGAAAACTTTAAAAATGCACAATTTAAAAAAATTACATCTTAGAACTAATTGCTGAGTGCTAGTGGCTTCCTACCATTATCCTAACTACCTAGAAGGCTGAGATCTGAAGATTGCTGTTTGAAGCCAACCTGGGCAGGAAAGTCTATGAGACTTACCTCAATTAACTAGCAAAAAAGCCTGAAGAGGAGCTGTGGCTCAAGAGATAAGACTGTATAAAGCTTACGTGAGAAAACTAAGAGCTAGTGTGCATATCCTAAATTCAAGTCCCTAAAATTCAAGCACACAAAATAAAACTTATGCCAAGAGCAATTGGAAGTGAACAGTGGACAAGCGAGTTAGTTCAGAGTATCTGCCTGTCACCTTCTAGATCACAAAATTATTCAACTTATAAATCCCAATTTTTCCCTTGCAGCCTAATACTGAGCACTAAGGGATCTTTGGGGTGTGTGTGTGTGTGTGTGCACACACACTGGTCCTAAGGCTTGAATTCAGGAAGTAGGCACTGTCCCTGAGCCTTTTTGCTCAGTTAGTGCTCTACCAACATGAGCCATAGCTCCACTTCCATCTTTTTTGGTGATTAATTAGACATGAGTCTCACAGACTTTCCTGCCCAGGCTGGCTTTGAATTGTGATCCTCAGATCTCCGCCTCCTGAGTAGTGAGGATTATAAGCATGAGCCTTGTGACTCACCTAGACTTAAGAAATCTTTTACACACACAAATTGGTTAGGAGGTGGAAGAGTGTTGTAGCTTGTCGTTACAACTACGGGGTTGTCTGTACATACATTCATAGTCTCCTCTTCTCCTCCCTTTGAGATAAGGAACAGTGAATCCGATGTCCTGGAGAGTAGAAACGAGCAAGAAATGAAGGAAACTGTAGTTCTAAATTCATAGTATCTTATTGCTTTCATTGGATGCCCAGTCCTGAATACATTGTTTGCAATTTTCAGCTCTGGTGAAGTTGCAGCCTTGCCTCGCATCCAAAGCATGCAAAAGGGGAGACGCAGCGCCACCTGCTGTTAATCCAGGGGAAAGTCTAGGTGGCTAAGGATTTCTGTATTTCCAAAGCAATTTTTTTCCCCAAAAATCAAATGAAATTTTAAAAAAGAGGGAGAAAAGAGAGACAGATAGGCACGCAGGTAGGCAGGCAGGCAGACAGGCAAGTAGACAGACATAGAGGTAGCAATGCAGCAATATTATAGTCCTCTTACCTTAATAAAGAGGTGCTGATTCTTCTGTTGCAGCAAGGTACATTCCTATAAACACAGAGCCTGTAATAAAGAATGACTAAAAATCCCTCCCTCCCAAAAAAATAAGATCTGTTTGGTATCTTATGAGTATGTGCGCGTGCATGCGCGCGCGCGCGCGCGTGTGTGTGTGTGTGTGTGTGTGTGTGTGTGTGTGTGTGTGTATGTGTGAGCCAGCCTGGGGCTTGAACTCAGGGTCTAGGCACTGTCCCTGAGCTTTTTTGCTCAAGGGTAAAGCATGATACCATTTGAGCAGCAGCTCCACTTCTGACATTTTAGAGATAAACTGGAGATAAGAGTCTCATGGAGGGCCGGGAGTTTGGGCCTAGTGGTTAAAGTGCTTGCCTAGCATGCATGAAGACCCAGGTTTGATTCCTCGGTACCACATATATAGAAAAAAGCCAGAAGTGGTGCTGAGGCTCAAGTGGTAGAGCTCTAGCCTTGAGAAAGTCCAAGGACAGTGCTCAGGCCCTGAGCTCAAGCCCAGGACTGGCAAAAAAAAAAAAAAAAAGAGTCTCATGGATTTTCCTATCCGAGCTGGTTTCAAGCCGCAATCCTCAGATACCAGCCTTCCGAGTAGCTAGGATTATAGACATGAGCCACTGACTGGCATACAATAGGAATTTTAGTCTACATATTTGCTTTTACTTTTGTTTGATAATCTAGATAAACTTTTATCAGGAAGAATACATTTGAAATTCTAAATCTAATTTATTCACTTACTAGAAGCAGGGTATGTATTTTATGATAAAGTATCTAACCCTAATTAGAATGCTTTCTTTTGCATTAAAGCACTATAAAATCAATTAATATATCAAAGAAGCCAATATATATGCAAATATAAAGGGAGTTATTGAACAGGCTAAATATATTCAAACAATGTTATAGAAGAAATAGCACTTTTGTGGTAACATGAACTTTTTTTTTTTTTTTTTGGTCGGTCATGGGGCTTGAACTTGGCCTGGGCATTGTCCCTGAGCTCTTCAGCTCATGGTTACCATCCTACCCCTGGAGCCACAGTGCCACTGCCTATGTTCTAGTGGTTAATTGGAGATAAGAATCTCACAGACTTTAGTGCCTGAGCTGGCTTTGAACCTCGATCCTCAGATCTCAGCTTCCTGAGTAGTTAGGATTATAGGCGTGAACCACTGCATCCAGCAAGATAAACATTTTTAGGATAGCACTGGAATTAAAGCAACTGATTCAAAAGTACTCTTGCTTTCTTAGAAGAGAATAAAAGGAAGAGAAGAGAAGGATTTGCACTGGTGACATATCTATAACCTTAGCTACTCAAGGAGCTGAAATATGGAGGTTCACAATTCAAAGCCAGACTAGACAGAAAAGTCCACCGGACTCTATTTCCAAAACAACCAGCAAAAACCAGCCTGAAGTCTTGGCTTGAGAAATAACATACCACTTGAGCAAACAAGTGCTGATTTCAAACCCTGGTACTGTCAAAGAAAGAAAGAAAATGAAAGGGAAAAAGAGAACAGAGACAGAGAACAGAGACAGAAAGGCAGAGAGACACGGGGAGGAGAGAGAGGGGGGACAAAGTCATAATATCAAGGACACGACCTCCTTGGTCTAACTTCCCTCTACTGGTTCCTATCTCTGCAGCAGGAGTAGGGAACGTCAGATGGTGGGCTCTGGAGCCTGGGAAAGCATTAGGTCCAGGTCGGGACACACTCTTAACGCTTATTCTTGGCTTCTCATCAGCTGTCCGTGGCTATCTGTTGACATCACTGGAACAAAGACCCAAATGACCGTTGGCAGAAAAAAGGCCCCCTGCCACTGTGTGTCATCACCTTCTGACAATATGACAGACTGGTGGCCAAACGTTTGACACATGGTCTTTGGGAGACAACTAAACCATAACCATTGTTAAGATAGTTTCTCATCTTCCTTGACTAGTTAAGCATCTGTCAAGCTTTTCTTGATGCAATCTATATGTAGATACGAACTATAGATACAATTAACATTTTCATTCTCCAACGAATACTTACTTTGTGACAACAAGGCAATCGCTTTCAAAATCCATTTTTTTAGTAAACAAATACCTCCTCTTAGAAAAAACAGTCCTCAGTGCATGACTGAGCCACCTACCATGTTGTTTCACACATCTGAATTCTAAAACCAGAAATCAGAAAGACAAAAATATTCAAGTCAGGGGTTGGTGGCTTACACCTGTAACCCTTGCTATTCAGAAGGCTGAGACCTAAGAAATGCCAGCCTAGGTAGGAAAGTCTGTGAGAATATTTTTTTTTTAACCAGTCCTGGGGCTTGAACTCAGGGACTGGGCACTGTCCTTCAGCTTTCTCAAAGCTAGTGCTCTACCACTTCCAGCTTTTTCTGTGTATGTGGCACCAAGGAATCGAACCCAGGGCTTCATGCATATTAGGCTACACTCCCAGTGTCCAATTTCCAGGGTCCAATAAACCATTGAAAAGATAGGGACCCACATGGAGCTGTGGCTCAAGCAGTAGTGCACTAGCTTTGAAGAAAAACACTTGGAAACAACTCCTAGACCTTGAGTTCAATCCCCAGGACCAGCATACCCACACACACACAAAAATCATATTTCCTCAAGACTGCTGAAAATAAATTCCTTTTCAAAACTGTAACCACAGGTAAACATCAAGATCCTATGAGGCAGAAAGGAAAAACAATTTGTAAACTCTGAGTTTGGGCTTTCAGGACCCAATTACTATAGCAGGGACAATCTTAGTGTCTTTATCTGGAAATTGTGATGGCTATTTACTTCAAGGTAAACCAATTGATGGCCTTCTCAGAGTAATTGAGGAGAAACCTCTTGGATCACAAATCTATCCAGTAATTACTTTGGGATTCCACTGAGGAAGTGTCTACATAATTTCCTTTGTATGTCTTTTCCAAAAGGACATGTGTCTCCTAGCCAGTGTTCTTGAAGCCACAAATGCACTCCATTGATTTTCTCCTGTCTACAGTGGGTTGATTTCCAGCCCATAGTGTACACAGTGAATGAAACAATGACCGAATAGAGAAGATATTGATTGGTGGCCATTGATTTCAAGGCCCCAGGGTGTCAAAAGATTAGTTACTTTTAAAAGAAGTACGAAGGGTGACTTTGAACTACTTTTTATTGACAAACATAGACCAGATAAAACGTTCTGTTCAGCCACACACTTATTCAAAAGCTCCTATGAGCAGATTCTGTTACTTCCTTGTTGGATCTCAATGTAACACAAGGCCAAAAAGCTGTGTGTGTGTGCTCGTGTGTGTGTGTGTGTGTGTGTGTGTGCGTGTGTGTGCATGCGTCTGTGTGTGTGCACGCATGTGTGTATGTGTATATGTATGTGTGTGTGTGTGTGTGTGTGTGTGTAGGCTCTGGCTCACAAGGTAAAAATGGAACCGTGGTACAAGTGGTAGAGTGCAAGCTTTGAGCAAAAACGACAAGCAAGGGGCCGGGAGTTCAGCCTACTGGTAGACTGCTTGCCTAGCATGCACAAAGACCGGGGTTCAATTCCTTGGTACCACATAGATTTTCTATCTCTTTTTCTAAGAGCCGGAAGTGGTGCTGAGGCTCAAGTGGTAGAGTTCTAGCCTTGAGAAAGTCCAAGGACAGTGCTCAGGCCCTGAGCTCAAGCCCAGGACTGGCAAAAAAAAAAAAAAAAACCTGACAAGAGCGTAAGATCCTGAGGTCAAGTTCCAGTACCAGTGTATGTACATACATGCATATGCACATGTGTACACACACACACACACACACGCACGCACACACACACACACACACACACACACACACACACAGAGCAAGAACTTTGCATACCATTGAGCTACATTCCCAGTTTCACACCTGTACAACACTATCAACATAATTTCCACATATAAACATACGATGTTCTTTTTGGAAATAATTTATTATTTTTTAATTTAACAAGAATAACTTCTAGCCGGGCACTCTGGCTCACGCCTGTAATCCTAGCTACTCAGGAGGCTGAGATCTGAGGATCGAAGTTCAAAGCTAGCCCAGACAATAAAGACCTAAAGATCATGAGACTCTTATCTCCAGGTAATCACTAGAAAATGGGAAGTGAGGCTGTGGTTCAGGGGTAGGGCAGTAGCCTGGAACTGAAGAACTCAGGGATAGCGACCAGGCCCAGAGTTCAAGCCCCATGACCCACACATACAAAAAAAGAATAATAACTTCTATATTTAGCTATTTTTACATTTATTATCTTATCTATTCTTTACAACACTGCTCGGAGATAGGTAGCACTGCTATCCATGTCCTAAGGAAGGTACTGAAGCACAGAAATGTTGAGGGATCCAAAGTCACACAGCTAGAAGCTGGGCACGGTGGCTCACACCTGTAATCCTAGCTATTCAGGAGGCTGAGATTTGAGGATCAAAGATCAAAACCAATCTGAGCAGGCAAGTCTGTGAATCTCTTATCTCCAGTTAACTACCCAAAAGCTGAAAATAGAGCCTGGCTCAAGTGGTAGAACAGCAACCTTGAACAAAAAAGCTTCAGGGAACAATGCTCAGGCCCTGAGTGCAAGCCCTAGTATTGGCATAGAAAAATGTTTTAAAAGAAAGTGATGATTTTTATGTCTATGTAGTTATGTTTATATACTCTATAGACATAATGTTTTATTACATAGAATAATGCTTAATTTTAATTATGTTCTAAAACCTAAGTGCCAGTGATTGTATACAGAGATTCCCTTCTTAAATATCTATTAAACATGACATTTGAAATATGATGTAAAAATCAATGTTAAGAAATGGTTTAATAAAAAAATAAGAAAGTGATGACTTCTGCCTCCTCCCCTTGTCACATACCAGAGCCCAGAGGAGCTGAATTTCCTGTTTTAAAGGATGATCAGGGATCACACTGAGCCTCAAGTACAGCTAAGCCAGGATCCAACTAGATATTCGCATAGCTCCAAGGCCACTCTTCTGCCATGGTTGGCAGCTAAAAATTTTCACCTTTATAGCTCTTCATTTGCATCTTGTACAAACATTAAAAAAGAGTTTGCCACAGCCTAATCCAATAGCTAATTAGCAACACCTGCATCAGGGCGTTATTAGCATCTTGCTATTAGGTTACTGTCTGTACTACAGAGGACGTGATTATGCCTGTCAAATTGTGACAGGACTTGCTTAGTTTGTCAGTTCATGTATAAATTTAAATGTCATCTTTTTAATAGCCTGCTCCCAAAAAATGTTTAGACATGACAATTGCTATTTTTGAATTTTACTCACAGACTGCCCCAGTAGATAACAGAATTGCAATTTGATTCCTAAAGATTAACAACTTATATTTATATGCATGAATGTGTGTGTCTTTTTAACTTTTTGTGTATTTGTGTTCTAGTGCTGGGGCTTGAACCAAAGCATGGCCTCTTTTAGGCTTTTCTCTCAAGACTAGCTAGCATTCTGTCAATTCATCCATATCTCTACTTCTGGATTTCTGCTGGTTAACTAAAGGAAAGAGTCTCCAGGCTAACTTCAAACTTCAATCCTCAGATCTCAGCCTCCTGAGTAGCTAGAATTACCAGCATGAACTACAGATACCCAGTTCAGGCTATAGTATTCTATCTTCACAGGTAGATGGACATTAATACAACATAGTCTATTTTGACCTTTCCTCAAACGTCCTATTTTTGGCAATGTATTTCCCCCAAGAACTCGCTTTCACTATACCTTGGATATTAAGTAAAATTGAAACAAATACAAAAAAAAAAAACCAACAAAACAAACAAACCCTCAAGCTGGAGGCCAGGAACATGGCCTAGTGGTAGAGTGCTTGCCTAGCATGCATGAAGCCCTAGGTTCGATTGCTTGGTACCACATACACAGAAAAAGCCAGAGTGGTGCTGTGGCTCAAATAGTAGAATGCTAGCCTTGAGAAAAACAAAAACAAAAACAAAAAAAACCCAGGGACAGTGCCCAGTCACTGAATTCAAGCCCCAGGACTGGCAAAAGAAAAAAAAAAAAACGTTTTCTGGTCAGGTGTCAGTGGCTCACACCTGTCCAGACCAGTAATCCTAGCTCAGAAAGCTGAGATCTGAGGATCACTCTTTGAAGCCAGCCCAAGCAGGAAAGTACATGAAACTCATTTAAAATTAGCTACAAGGAAACAAAACAGAAGGGTTTCATTGTTATGTCTGGTACTAGA
Organism: Megascapheus bottae; assembly: GCF_031878675.1. NCBI lineage: Eukaryota > Metazoa > Chordata > Mammalia > Rodentia > Geomyidae > Megascapheus > Megascapheus bottae. Next base: position 41,820,180 of record NC_143510.1, read on the forward strand.
ATTTGAGCTCAGGTCCTCACACTTGCTAGGCTGGCATTCTACCACTGCTTAACTGGATGGAGTCTGATGAACATTCCTGCTTGAACAGTAACCACACACCTCAGATCTCAGCTTCCTCAGGAGCGAAGATTAAAAGTGTGAGCCATTGGTACCCAGGTACAAGGAAAATCTGTAATCATGTATTCAAAGCCAGACTGTTCAGGCTGTTTATAATTTTTAAGGGTAGGACATTGTGCATGCATGTGTGTGTGTGTGCTAGTACTGGGACTTGAATTCAGAGCCTTGCACTCTGTTTTTTGTTCAAGGCTGGCACTCTAGCCCTTGAGCTATACCTCCGCTTCAAGCTTTTTGCTGGTTAACTGGAGAGAAAACCCTCTGAGATCTGTCTGCCCAGGCTGGTTTTTAAACCTTCACCTTCCAGCATCCTGAGTAGCTAGTTACAGGAGCCACCAGTGTTCAGCACAAATAGAACATTTAAAATTTCCCAATCTTCCTTAAGATTACATTAAGAAAACAGGATGATTTTAATAATCATTCAATGAAAACTATAGTTAGTTTGCCCTTTTCTACCCTTCACTTCTGTCTCTCTTCTTTTTTGCATTGCTGGGGACAAAACCACAAGCCTCACACATGCTATGTAAGCACTCTACTAATGAACTAAAACCCTGTCCCAAACTTACCTTCATAAGAAAAATGACCAAGAAAAGAAAAGCAAACAACAATTTCAATATTCCTCTCATCTGGGTTAAGACTTCCAAATATACTTTCCTATGGAGATAACTACTTTTCAGAAATAGAACAAAAAATTAACACAAAGGGGCCGGGAGTTTGGGCTAGTGATTAAAATGCTTGCCTAGCATGCATGAAGACCCAGGTTCGATTCCTCGATACCACAAACATAGAAAAAAGCCGGAAGTGGTGCTGAGACTCAAGTGGTAGAGCTCTAGCCTTGAGAAAGTCCAAGGACAGTGCTCAGGCCCTGAGCTCAAGCCCAGGACTGGCAAAAAAAAAAAAAAAAATTAACACAAAGTATAATCCACAGGGTTTCAACATTTTACCTGGACAATGCTGACTCTGTAAAATTCCTTCCTTGTATATAATATAAATCATCTAACTGTATTAAAATTAAATGTAATTTGAAATTAATGATGTGAACAATTTATTGCAGTTATCATTGAATCAAACCACTTTTATAATACAGCCATTCACCTTGGCTTCCCAGAAACAAAGAAAGAAATAGCCTTCCAAATGGCGGAGGGACAGCTGAGTCTGTGGTGCTAATCACGCATCACTGACCTCCGTGCTCTCAGCAGGGCGAGAGCAGGGCCGTTCACCTCCCTGGGCCCTGGGTCTCACCTGAAAATAGGCACAACAGCACCTGCGCGCAAGGTTATGATCATACACTGGGCAAGTACTTACCAAGGGGTTCAGGAGGAGCAACTCTCCTGGATGTTAGAAATCGAATCAAAAGTCAGGTGCTGGTGGCTCACATCTGTAATCCTGGCTACTAAGGAGGCTGAGATTGGAGGATCCAAATTTGAAGCCATTTCAGGCAGGCAAATCCTGAGACTCTTATCTCCAATAAACCAATGAAGGCGGTGAACTACAAGGGACAATATGTCTCAAGTGGGTAGAGTGCCAGCCTCAAGAGAAAAGACAAATTAGAGTGTGAAGCCCCAGTGATGGTGTAAATGCATGCGGAAGGAAGGAAGGAAGGAAGGAAGGAAGGAAGGAAGGAAGGAAGGAAGGAAGGAAGGAAGGAAGGAAGGAAGGAAGGAAGGGAGGGAGGGAGGGAGGGAGGGAAGGGGAGGGAGGGAAGGGGAGGGAGGGAGGGAAGGAGGGAGGGAAGAGGAGGGAGGGAGGGGGAGGGAGGGAGGGAGGGAGGGAAGGGGAGGGAGGGAGGGAAAGGGGGAAAACCTAATCAAGAACAAGATAAGCATAGTCCCCTAACTTTGTGTATGGGTGCATGCATGCCAGTCCTGGGCTTGAACTCAGGGCCTGAGCACAGTTCCTGAACGTTTTTGCTCAAGGCTAGCACTCTACCTCTTGAGCCACAGCTCTACTTCTGGATTTTCTGAAGGAATGGTTTATTGGAAACAAGAGCCTCACAGACTTTCCAGCCTGGGCTGGCTTGAACCTTGATCCTCAAGATCTCACCCTTCTGAATATCTAGGTTTACAATCAGGAGCCACTGGGACCCAGCCATAATCCCTATTCTTATAGAATTTATGCAACAGGAAAATGAGAAAGAAGAACAATAAATAATTATCAATTTGACAAGGATGATATAAGATACACACAAGGGTACAAACAGAAAGGGACAGAGTTCATTTTATTCATAGAGGAGGATCTTGTAACCTTGTTACAGTAGAGCTATCAGCAAAAGATCACAGATAAAATACATGTAAGAGTCTGGCACCAGTAGTCCATGTCTATAATCCTAGCTACTCAGGGGGCTAAGATCTAAGGAACAGAGACTGAAGCCAACCAGAGATTCTAATCTCCAATTAGCCAACAAAAAGCCAGATGTGGAGCTGTGGCTTGAGTGGTAAAGAAACATCCTTGAGTGAAAATAGCAAGTGAGCCTGAAGCCTTGAGTTCAAGGCCTGGCACCAAAACTTAAATAATAAATAACACATTTTATTATGCTATTGCCTCTGAACAAGATATGGAGAACATTGAGAAGGGACAAGGATGTGAAATTTAAAATAACAGGTTAGGTATTTTCAGAAGTTTACTGATATCTGGACAAACTTAATAAAATGTAACACATATCCTTTGCAGTACATAGTGGAGTTAATTATTTAAAAACTGAAACACAAACTATGGGGTTTCCCCAAAGCCCAGACTAAGAAGCTAACGAAGCTTCCAGCTGCAGACTAGCATTATAAGCACAAATAGCTCATGCCTGTAATCCTAGCTACTGAGAAGGCTGAGATCTGAGGATCATGGTTTGAAACCAGCCAGGGCAATGAAGTCTGAGAGACTCTTATCTCCAATTAGGCACCAAAAAAGCTGGAGTAGAGGTGTAGCTCAAGTAGTAGAGTGCCAGCCTGGAGCAACATCAATAAAAACAACAACAAAGAACATCAAGGAGAATGCCCAGTCCCTGAGTATTCAAGCCCTAGTGTTGGCACTCCACAGACAGACAAAAAAAAGCTAGGTGAAACTCCTGGTTGCAAGCTAGCATTAAAAAGTTCAGCTTGCCTCAAAGCAGTCGCTGTTTTCTATTATCCAAAGTCTTGGGTTTTAATGGCTGCTTGGGAACAGGAAGCAGACTGTGAACTTGCATAAGGAAGGAATTTGGAATTAAAGCCCCACATAGAATATTCACATTCAGTTAAAGAGAAATCTGGGGAAAGTGTGTATCCACCTTTGAGAGTTTGGGAAAAGACAGAGGGAAGGGTGAGGGAGAGTGGGAGGGAGGGGGGGGGAAAGAAAGCGAGAGCGAGAGTGAGAGAGCCAGAGAGCAAGGGAGGGAGGGAGAGAGAGAGAGGGGGGGGGGTCTGGTTTGACCCACATTCAGGGTGCTTAAAAATAAAGATCTCTCCTGAGATTCATAATTAAATTTCATGTATTTGGGATTAAAATTGTCTCCCAAACTCTAAAACAAGAAATTAGCAGATAAAAGGCTAGGCAAATAAAATCTCAGAATCCAAAAATATCAAGTATACCAGCAAACAAGCTTCCATGGGTGTAAGTCAACAGAAGAAATTAGGCTCTAATTGGAAATGTCAGATAAAATAATGGGCCAGGAGTTTGGACTAGTGGTAGAGTACTTGCCTAGCATGCACAAAAACCCAGGGTCAATTCCTGGGTGCCACATACATAACAAAAGTCGAAAGTGGTGCTGTGGCTCAAGTGGTAGAGCTCTAACCTTGAAAAAACCCAAGGACAGTGCTCAGGCCCCAAGTTCAAGCCAGGACTTGGGAAAAAAAAAAAGGCATAAAACAAGCATATAGTGGCTCAAAATTGAAAATCTCAGCCAGGCACTAGCAGCTCTGCCAGGGCAGCCCAGGCAGAAGAGTCTGAGACATTCCCATCTCCACAGAGGAAGCTGTACACGGTGGAGCAAGAATGCTCAGAGACAGCATCCAGGTCCAGAGTTCAAGCCCTAGTACTGGCACATACATACATGTGCACACACGTGCACACGTACACACAAATGGCTTACAGCAAATGTTCAAAGCTTCACTATGGGAAGATCCCTTCCTAGTCAGGTGGTCTGGCTATTTTTGGCATCTCTGAACTCCCTATTTTCTCTATCCTGGGTAGAATGTTGGGTCATAATTGAAATCAAGGTCAAGTTCTGCTTCTACATTAGGAAGGCGGAATTTGGGCCCAATACTCCAGGCACACGGGTATAGTGGTGGACTGTTAGGATAAGCACACATGGGGACAACAGAGGCTTTCTGGGAAATTGTTGCCTGTGCTTATACCATTCATTTCTAAGAAACTGAGGGAGTCCACTGGCCCACTCCATAATATATTATGCAAACAGAAAGTTCATCTGTGGAACAGTGTTCCCACTGGCCAGTCCTTCTGATTACCCAGCTCAAATCTTTCACTCTTCTTCCAATGACTATCAGTAAACTGGTATCAGTGTGGGTATCTGTGGGAGTTCCAGCCCAAGGGACAATGGCAGTAGCTTCCTGGGCATGGCCCCATGACTCAGCTATCCTTATTAGGTGGTGCTTAGTTAAGGGCCTGGATATCCTGCCTGCACCTCTGCCTCCTTCGCTGGGAATCCCTTAACCTATGACTTACCTCTCATCTTCTTCCATCTTGGGGGTTTCCTTCTTGAACTTAAAATGGGCAACTGTGTGCCCTGGCATTCTGTCCTGATTCCCTGCATCTGAAGCTTTATTGTAAATGAGGGTGTGGGGGAGTGTGTGGAGCCAATTCCTTTATACCACAATCAAGCCAGGTGCCAGTGGCTTATGCCTGTAACCCTACGCCGGAGGCTGAGATCTGAGGATCTCTCTACCCTCCTAGCCACCAACTTTGTCTGCAACTTGAGTTTCTCTTCTGAGAGCAGCCATACTAAAAGAGGACAATTGGTAAATCTAGGGGTAAATCTTCATAGTCCAGCATTGCTCTCTTGACAAAGTTAAAAAAAAATCGTGGGCCGGGAGTTTGGCCTAGTGGTTAAAGTGCTTGCCTAGCATGCATGAAGACCCGGGTTCGATTCCTCGGTACCACATATATAGAAAAAAGCCGGAAGTGGTGCTGAGGCTCAAGTGGTAGAGCTCTAGCCTTGAGAAAGTCCAAGGAGAGTGCCCAGGCCCTGAGCTCAAGCCCAGGACTGGCAAAAAAAAAAAAAAAAAAAATCGTCTATTCTTGGGTGGGACCCCTGGGTCTGGGTGCTGTCCCTGTGCTTGTTAGTCATGGGACTTGAACTCTAGACCTGGGCACTATCCCTAAGCTCTTCAGCTCAAGGCTACTGCCCTAGTCCTTGAGCCACAGCACCACGTCCAGTTTTCTGGAGGTTAACTGGAGATGAGTCTCACAGACTTTAGTGTAGTGCCCAGGTTGGCTTTGAACCACGATCCTCAGATCTAGCCTCCTGAGTAGCTAGGATTACAGGTGTGAGTCACTGTGCCCAGCTGTCCGTGCTTTTTTTTTTTTATTAGACTAGCACTCTACCACTTAGGCCACAGCTCCTCATTTCTGGTTTTTTAATGCCTAATTGGAAATAAAGGTCTCACAGACCTCCTTGTTCAGCTGGCAGTGAACTGTGATCCTCACATCTCAGCCTGCTGAATAGCTAGGATCATAGGTATGAGCCACCAGGTGCCTGGCAAAACGTGAGGAAGAGACAGCTAACTGCTGTAACCGTTGAGTGTAAGTGAAGTCTTCTTCACTTATGTATGTCCTGACACTTGGAATGTCCACTGCTGCCCAGGAAACCAGGGGGAAAGACCAAGCTTGACATCATGAGAACAGTGACAGAGACAGTTAGAAATTCCCCCAGCCCAGATACCTGTTATCGAGCACCCCCGGTCTAAAGGTGACAGAACTGTTCTGGTCTGGTTTTAGCATTCCATTTGTTTTAAATAGTGGTACCGAGGGGGTTTCAATTCAACAAGTCAGCACAGTGTGTCTTGATCAACCTCACCTCAGCCAGCACTGGTTCCCACGCTAGGGATTATGTCCCTAAAACTGTGTTTGACTGTTAAAATAATTTACACACACCTATTTGTAAAAATGAAACATTTATTGAGTATATGGTTGTTTAGTAACAGCAACACATAGTTTCTCCAGAAAAGATGAGCCAAATCCCTTCAAATTGAAGAAAACAATTCTCCATTTTTCCCAGTTAGATCCGAATCTACATTTTTATACTGTAATAATTTCCAAATAATACACAAAGTAACTGAAGGAATATAGTCACATTATTCCAAAATCAAAATAGTTTAAGGTAACAAGCAGTTAAAGGGTGTATCAGTGCACACAATGCCTTCAGCAGCTTTAGAACTACTGCTACTCAAAATATTTTACCATTTATTATGCAAAACACCTGCAACCTTATCCAGTTTCAGATTTGTTTAATTTCCTTCACAGATGTTGTTACAGCTATTAAAACCTATGTGTCCACAGCAACAAATCCTGACAGCACATGATGCTTATGTGCTGGGGCTTGAACTCAAGGCCTAAGTGCTGTCCTTGGGCATTCTCAAGGCTAGAGCTCTACCACTTGAGCCACAGTACCACTTCCAACTTTTTTCTATGTATGTGGTGCTGAGGACCAAATTCCCAGCGTCCACTGTTAAATTCTTAATGGATGATATTTTTTGTAACAAGATAAGCCCTGAATTGTTTTTACACAAAACAATATTGCAGTATTCTTGAAGAAAAGCCCCATACAAAGGTTGAAAACGGCTACTGTCCAGCACATTGGGCACTGTATCATTTTTTTAACCTATTTTTTTTTGGGGGGGGGTGCTGATTCGGGGGCTTGAATTCCAGGCCTGAGTGCTGTTCCTGAGCTTCTTTTGCTCAAGGCTAGGGTTCTACTTCAGGCTTTCTGGTAGCTAATTCAAGATGAGTCTCACAAACTTTCCTGCCCACGCTGGCTTCAATCTGTGACTCAGATCTCAGACTCTTGAGTTGCTAGGATTATAGGCATGAGCCACCAATGCCTGGCTTGGCCGACTTTAAAGGGGGTCACTATGGTATCATTTGTGGGAATATGCTCACATATGTCCGAACTACATATATAAACTAAACATAATCCAAGGCTCCATATTGGTTCTTAAATTTATAGTAATGCTAGCCACAGACCCTTCCAACAGTACTCACCATACTGCAAGTGTTGTGTGCAACACAGAAAATGCTTAAGAAATAATCCCATTAGAAAGGCTGGGGGTGTGGCTGAAGTGGTACAGTACTTGCCCAGCAAGCACAGGCCTGAGTTCAATGGGTCGGCCCCCCTCCCCCAAAAAGGAAAGAAATTTCATTAGACATTTAGAACTTAGTAAACACAAGGTGACAAAGTTTTCCAAAGCAAGCACAACATTTTAGTCACATTTGTGACTAATTGTACGCTGTCCAGACATGTTATTCTGCTTTCTCATAGTTCTGTAATTGCTAGTCATCTGAATAACATGACACATTTCTGGTTTCTAGACTTTCTCGTCTTTTTTCTTTTTCTTTCTTTCTTTCCTTTTTTTTTTTTTTTTTTTTAACTTTTCAAGACTTGGCCGTGAACTCAAAATTGTCCCGTGTCAACCTTCCCAGTGCCAGGATTACAGGTCTTCACCTCCACACCTACCTTTCTTTCATAATTCTTGCAACAGTTTCTAGGCTCTGTCTTAAATTTATGTTACTTGGTGTTCTTTTTTTAAGCAAACCTATTTTCAATGTCCAGCTACTTAAGAAACACCAAATATCAAAACAGTTCTGTCATTTAATAGGCAAATTGTTTGCTTTGGCAAAATATAAAAAGGTTGCTATTATAGTACAACTCATTTTAATCTACTTTTATTAAATATTCAAATACAGTAAGGCAATTATTACTTTAAAATTGAGTTTAATATATGGATAACTGGCCCCACACCTGACATATTGCACCCTACTTTTCTTCCTTACTCTAATAAACCAACATCATTATTTTTAAGAAGTGGTCTCTCTGAAATCATCTCGAAGAGGTTCTGATTGCAACTACAGTAGTATTACTTTCAAAATAAACCCAAAACCACAATGAGCAGTATCTTCTGTGATTTTCCTTTCATGCATTTCTACCACCTCCATTTATATTCCCTCTTGACAGTGCAGCCCAATGCATCCCTACTGGAGGGGTGCGATGATTCCCAAACCCCTCTTCCTGTCAGCATGAATTTGGGAAACTGAGTTCTAGGCTCCCACTCAGACCTAATGAAGCAATCTTCTTCCCTGGAATATGTGGTTAGTCTTATTTAATCAAATGTTTGGAGTGATTAAAGGATAACATTATCACAAAGTAGGATTGGGGGGGGAGACAAAATATGGGGGTGTTCATCCTAAATGATCAGTGAGGAGGTGACTGGAAACACGGCTAGTTCTGGCAAAGCCAGCGCTGCTACACACTACATGGAAGCCAGCACTCTTCTTGACCCCGAACACTAGGGTAGGCAGATGTGGGCCTACAGAAGGTACACTCCACCTGCTTCTCCATCTCTTCTCCATTTTCTCACCTTCTTTCCATCTTTCCTCTTACTCTGACTTCTCCCATTCTCCACTGTCCTCTCTTTCCTCTCCTCATCTCACTTCCTCTCTTCCTTCTCGCATGATTCATGTACACCATTCTCTTCTTCTCTTTCTCTTCCTTGAAAACTCTCCCTTACCTAACAGAAGCAGATTCATCCTGGAGCTCTACGTCAGGAAGCACTCAGCAAGCAGACACTGACCACCAGGGCAAATCTGAACCAGAACTGCAGCAGCTGCACGGGTATGGTAGACAGTCTAGCCCTTTCTCCTGTGGAGTCTAATCTTCTCAGGGGCTTGAGAGGTACACTGTACTTAAAAACCTAAGGTATGGTGAAGGGTAAGTGGCATACCTGAGGTCTCTAACCAACTCAAGTATCCAGCTCTAGTTCACAATCTGGTTGCCCAGTGGTCGTGCACACATCTGACTGAAGGCAAAATGAGGGGGCCAGGAGTGGGCAGTAGTGTGTGTACAGGTTCCACGGTGTCCAGAGATAACTTAGTGACTATGTAGTGACCATATATATATATGTATGAACTACTCTTCATAAAATATGTATTTTCTTAAAATATAAATCAATTCTCCAAATTCTTTTAAGATGACTACTTCATTCCAATAAAGTTTGACTACATTTTAAAATCTTTTCACTTTGGCAATACTATAGCCCAGAGATAGTTCTGAGGTCAGAATTGCTCTAACACACAGATTCAAAGAATATAATTTATATAAAATGCATAGGAACACTATATTCTATGAAAGACTACTAATTCAGAAAAAGCATGTAATAAATTGTAATTTAACCTTAACTCTGAAAATTGCATTTCTTAAGATTTCATAAGGAAATTACCTTGTCTAAAGATAAAATTTAAAAAACTCACTATTAAGAGACATTCTGTTGATAATATTAATCTTATATAAAAAAGTAGACAGCCTTTAACGAATGATTGTTGTCCTTAATGTACTACGTTGTCTCTCATCTCCTTTGCTGTCCCTTGGTTATCTCATATTGTTATAGTATCTCACTTTGTTATCTGATATATTGAATTTATTTGTATTTGGTTATTTGAAATTTGATAGGGAAGGGGGGGAAAACCAAGATGGGTGGGGGGTGTGGGGGGGGAGAGTAATGGGTACCAAGACATGTGAAAGGGCATCAATGTATGTGAATTAATGCACCTTCTATCTGGCAAATATCATGTAGCCCTTTTACTAATTACAATTAAAAAAAAAAGTAGACAGCCTTTACTATAGCCTGATTTATGGCAAAATGCTCAATTAGGTCAGGTCTGGAGAGACCAGAGGCAGCTTCTGGCTGATTTACAATGTAGATACTGGGACAGTGTGAACTGAACTACAATACAAAGGAGACCGTGGTGTTGGGCCCAGTGACTGAAGTATGGACGCTCTACCATCCATGCAATCATGTCGGAGACATGGAGGAGAGTCATCACTAAGAAAATCAAATCTTTGGGATCATGCAGTCATAAATTCGTATCTTGTCAGTAATCCCTATTTCAAAAATCACATTATAGCTGGGTGTGGTGGCAAACACCTGTAACTTTAGCTACCCAGGAGGCTGAGATCTGAGGATCAAGGTTCAAAGCCAAACCAGGCACTAAAGAACAAGAGACTCTTATCTCCAGTTAATCACTAGAAACCGGGAAGTAAGGCTGTGGATCAGGGGTAGGAGGGGAACCTTGAGCTGAAGAGTTCAGGGACTGCCCCTAGGCCCAGAGTTCAAGCTCCATTAATACCCCCCATACACACACAAAAATCACATTGTAACTCAACATATGCAGCATCCTAACTTCAATGTTAAACTTGGTAGTAGTAATAGTAGGAAGGAGGAGAAGGAAAGGAGGAAAGGAGGAAAGGCAGGCAGGCAGGCAGGCAGGCAGGCAGGCAGGCAGGCAGGCAGGAAGGAAGGAAGGAAGGAAGGAAGGATCGATCCATGATTCCCAAACCAGGAAGCTGATTTAAAAAACCAGAATCATAATGTGCTTACATCTGCACACTGATTCTAAGAAACTATCCATGTGATATTTGAGACAAGCAAGGGAATTTATGTAAGGATTGGCTATCAAAGGGAGTCAACCTACCATTGCTACTTTTGTCCTTGTGAATACCAAAGGATTCACGGCAGTGAAAAAACATGATGTCTGAGTATTTTTTAAAACTCAGTTAAAAAAAAAAAACCTCAGACATCTTTTTTAAAAAAAGAAAAAGAAAGAAAAAAAAAGAAAGAATGAAAGAAAGAAAGAAAGAAACAAACAAACAAACAGGGCCAGGACTGTGGCCTACTGGTAGAGTACTCACCTAGCATGCATGTGGTGCTGTGGCTCAAGTGATAAAAGTGATAGCCCTGGCCTTGTTCAAGCCCCAGGACTACCAAAAAAGAGGGAGGGAGAGAGGGAGGAAGGGAAGGAGGAGGGAAAAGGAAGCGGAGGAGAAGGCAGCAAAAATACTAAGATACTAGGTAATGGTTAAATTTTATTTACTAGTTTTGCAGTGCTGAGGTTTGAATCCAGGTTCTCAAGCATGTTAAGCAAGCACTCTACCAATGAGCTACATTTATCACTTTCATGTAATTTTAAATCTCTTCTCCCCATCTCTCCTTTGGACTTCTTCCTAGACAAAGTACACCATATGACCAAAGGGTGAAGCTCAGGCCATCTATTTTTCAGCAAGCTACTTACAGTCTTACATAGGCAGAGATCCGTGTCATTCATGGGCGCCTGGAATTAATGTATATGCATGTGTATGAATGTACTAAAATTTTTAGGCTTCTCATTTCTGCTCACAGGTGACAGCATAAAGATTTCCTTTTTCTACTCAGCAAACTAAGTTTCAACACAGTTCTTATTTCATCATAACATTGCGCCAAGAGTATGCAGCTCTCGATCCCTAACCTGTCTGCTTTAAGAATAGTAAGCTGGTTATTAATTTCTCTTTTGGCGGGGAAAAGGGTGTCAACCTCTACTTCACCTTTTTAAAGCTTCTCTTGCTCTGTCTCTGGTTGAGGCACTGAGGATAGGTGCCATGCACTGATCATTCTGTAAACTCCATGCACTTCCTGATTTCCCCTTGCCTAGTTAAGCTTTAAACAGCCAATGTGGAACAAGAAGGCACCCTCACAGCACTGTTAAGCCATGTGCCCTATTGTACATGCGAAATACTCAGAATGTAGAACTATCACAAGTAAAGAATGCCAACACAAGTAATCCTTTTCTCATCTTCAAGATGTAAAAAACTTTCTTCAGTGATGTTCAAAAAGGGAAGATAAACAGGTGCTGGTGGCTCTGGTGGCTCACGCCTGCAATCCTGGCTACCCAAGAGGCTGAGATCTGAGGGTCATGGTTCAAAAGCCAGCCTGGACAGTAAAGTCCATGAGACTCTTGTCACCAAAAACTATTCAAAAAAGCCAGTAGAAGCACTGTGGCTCGAGTGGTAGAGAGCTTGCCTTAAGCAAAAGAAGCTCAGGGACAGAGGCCAGGCCTAGAGTATAAGCCCCAAGACCAGCCAAAACAAAACAAAACAAAACAAACCTAGGATGGAATGCGCACAATCCTACTCAAAACAACTATAACTCTGTGTAAAAGACTTATTGATCCAAGTATCCACTGAAGTTGTCTAACCTGAAGTAAAGCTATATACATTTGCTTCTTTAAAAATGTCTTGTAAAGCCATTTTTGAGGTAGAAGTCTACATGGACCTAAACTTTCTGGTCACATAAGTGCTCAGTTATGTTTTTGGTCCGCTGCATTTCCAATTGCCACTAGGGCTCTCAGTTTATTATCAACACAGTATAGTTTGTTTCCAGAATGCCCAGTAAAGGTGAAAATTTTCACTTATAGTGATTTAAAAACAAAGTCCCAAAATATTTTAGAGCTGTGTTTTGGCAAGATATTTAACATACACAAAATGAAAACACTATGTTTCTCAAAACACACACACACACACACACACACCTCAAAAGTTTTCACCTGTTTCCTTTCTCATACAGCTCAATTTTTTAACGTGCAGTTTGCTTAAAATCTAACAGTAAATTTAAACACGATTGTCACAAAAATATCGTAGAAGAGAGATGAAATGTATAAGGGTACACACAGATTGTCAATGGTTACATTGGTTATATCACATTTCTTGAAAACAAAACTTTTCTGCTCCTGTAAACAACTTTTTCCCACACGTGTAAAGTGAGATTAGTGCTGCCATAATTATTGCTATACTCACAGTTTGAATGTCTACACTGTGTATGAGGTACATTTTCTCCATCCATACACACACACTGCTCCTACTCACTCGTGAGTGATGCCCACAGAACCATAGGTTACAGCCACTCGAAAATGTTTTCAACACTGGAATGACAGGAAGTCATGCTACAAATATCAGAGACCAAAATGTCTTCTGGCTTGGAGCCCCAGATTTTAACTTACTCTTCATTACATGAATAGACTGCTCTGTTAAACTTCTTCAGGAAAATAAGATTACTTAGAAGATAAACAATGTCGTGCTAAACACTTCATCCTAGAGTACTCCTTATTTGTTCTCTGATACTTCACTGTTTTAGCCACTGAATTTTAGCAGCCACCAGAGTCACCTTTCCTCTCTTGGTCTGTCATAGCGTTCTCTTATGCTCTTCGCTAGGCGTTTGATAAACACTCTGTAAATCTTCCCACAGTATGTATGCACAGTCTTCTGTAGTTCCAGTTCTAAAGGCTTTAATAAGGAACGAACATCGTCATCTTCGAAAGAACACTAGAGAAAGAAAACAAAAAGCAAACACACATATAAAAATTATTACCTAGTGGGCCGGGAGTTTGGCCTAGTGGTTAAAGTGCTTGCCTAGCATGCATGAAGACCCGGGTTCGATTCCTCGGTACCACATACATAGAAAAAAGCTGGAAGTGGTGCTGAGGCTCAAGTGGTAGAGCTCTATCCTTGAGAAAGTCCAAGGACAGTGCTCAGGCCCTGAGCTCAAGCCCAGGACTGGCAAAAAAAAAAAAAAAATTATTACCTAATAACTTCTGGGTTACTGATCAGATCAAAGAAGAAATTCAAAACTTTCTTGAATATTACATTCAATGACAATTAAGAGACATCACAAAGGAACTTATGGGACATAGCAAAGGCAGTTCTAAGGGGCAAATTTATCACACTAGGAGCACATATTAAAAAGAAGAAAAGCATGTAAATAACCTAAAAAAGAAATTGAAACACCTAGAGGAGCAAGAAAAAGTTAATTCTAAAACAACTAGAAGGACAGAAATAACAAAAATAAAATCAGAAATATCAAGAGATTCAAATAAGATCCACTATACATAAAATTAAGACATCAAAAAGTTGGTTCTTTGAAAGAGTCAACAGAATTGACAGACTCCTGGCAAGATTAATCAAAAAAAGGAGAGGGGAGACTCAAATAAACAAGATTAGAGACTCCCATGGGAACAATCACAACCGATATCCAAGAAATTCAGTCCATTATGAATAAGTACTAACAGGGCCTATATTCAAAAATAAGAAAATCTAGTAGAAATGGATGATTTCTTAAATAAATATAGGCTACCAACATTGAACAATGAAGAGGTAAACACACTGAACAAACCAATTTCATACAATGAAATTGTGGAAGCAATCAGGGAAATGCCAACCAAAAGGAGCCTAGGTCCAGATGGTTTCACTGCAGAATTCTACAACACGTTTAAAGATGAAGTAACACCTATACTCTTGAAACTCTTCTGAGAAATAGAAGCAGAAGGAGCAATACCAAGCTCAGTTTATGAAGCTCATATTACACTCATCCCCAAACCAGGGAAAGACCCAACAAAAAAAGACAACTACAGACCTATCTCTCTAATGAACACAGACGCAAAACTCCTCAATAAAATACTCGCCAACAGAATCCAGAAACAAATTTAAAAATTATACACTATGATCAAGTAGGCTTCATCCCACAGATGCAAGGCTGGTTTAACATTCGCAAGTCAATCAATGTAATACATCATATCAATAGAGCTAAGGATAAGAATCATATGATAATTTCTCTGGACACGGAGAAGGCATTTGACAAAATACAACATCCAGTCACGTTGAAAGCACTGGAAAAAATAGGAATAAGAGGTACATTCCTTAAAATAATTAAAGCCATATATGACAAACCTACAGCCAGAATTATAATACATGGTAAAAGACTGGAACCATTTACCTTAAAATCACGAACTAGACAGGGATGCCCACTCTCACCAGTTCTCTTCAATATAGTATTAGAACCCTTAGCCAGAGCAATAAGGCAAAAAAAAGGGCATCAAAGGGATTCACATAGGGAAAGAAGAAATTAAACTATCTCTATTTGCAGATGACATGATCACAATTTGAAGCTAGCTTGGGTGAAAAAGTCTGTGAGACTCATCTCTAATTAACCACCACACACACACACACACACACACACACACACACACACACACACACACACACACACAGCCAGAAGTGGAGGTATGACTCAAGTGGTAGAGCCCTTAAGCAAAAAAGCTACATAAAGGACAGTACCCAGGACCCAAGTTCACACACACAATGACATCCCATTTCACTTGAAAGTTATGTCCGTGAAAAAGAAGAAATCACACAAGATACTCACAATTTGAATCTGAGAATTGCAAGGGACCCTATGAGAAAAGAAATGAGTTCTCCCCTCAGCAGATACTCTGCAGGAAGCCAGTCTTCCACGAGTGTGAATATAGCCAGGTGCATATGGCACATGCCTATAATCCTAGCTACTCAGGAGGCTGAGATCTGAGGATCACTGTTTGAAGCCATCCCTAGCAGGAAAGTCTGTGAGACTTTTATCTTCAAAGAACCCCCAAAAAGCTGGATGTGGACCTGTGGCCCAAATGATAAGAGTGCTAGCCTTGGACAAAAGAGCTCAGAGATTTAACACCAAGGCTCTGAGTTCAAGCCTGAGGACAGGTGCACACACATAGACAGGCATGGGCAGAGTCCCTTGATAGATATTTTCCAAGATAAAAACAATACCATGGCTCAGGAATTAGGTCATCATGTAACATTACGATTCTCTTCTAAATGATGAGATTACAAGCATGTACCACCCTACTCCGTTCTGAGATCTTTCTCTTTGAAGACTCTGCACAGAACATACCTTCATGCTTTCTTGGAGGCTGCACCTTTACCTGACTGCTCCTTTTCCTTTGGGGCCTGGTATTCATCATCCTGACAGCTGGGGCAAAGGTCAATTTCTCTGACAAGCCTTTATCAACACAGTTCACTGTCACACAAACCTTTTGGAAGGTCATGCTTTATATATAAGCTGGAGTAACTAAACTGTGAGGCTGTGATGATCATAGTTTGGCACTCAGGAATTTTCAAACAGCTGAACATTTATGAAAGGTAAGCAGACCAGCAGTTCAGAATCCAACAAAACCTGAGTGCTGTACGTACACAAGCACACACAACACACGCACACGCACACACATGGAGGTACTGTGGTAGAGAATATTCAAGGCTTCTTTGTAAAGATAGTTATGCAAATATAAGCAAAGTATGAAGCAAAACTAAGTAACATGGGAACACAAAGAAACAGTAATTCAGAATGAAATACATGAAGCAGAAAATACCTAACAGAACCATAAAATGTTCAGTTTTTAATTTGCAATTTTACACTTAATATTTTTATTTACTAAGCAACTAATATTTAACCAATATGTATGGACTGTAAAAACTGATTTGATAGCAAAAATTGCTACGCATTTGCATTTTAAAGATAGTTTACATCTTTTATAATTCATACCACTCACTGCATTACCTGGTTATGACTTAGCTTCTCCTGAAAATTGCATAAATAACCTTGTATGAAGGCAATTCTTTAAAAAACTATACTTCTCATTGAATTATAGATAAAACTAAAAACCAAGAGCACCATAAAAGACTGATTAACTTCATTAAGCTGAAAAATGAATAGATACAAGCTGAAGTTAATACAAACCCAAAACAAACACCAAAAAATCATTAATCCGGCATTCGAAACCATTTTAAAAATAAGATCTATTGTTTTAAAATCGAATATAATTAATTATCTTAAAACTTACTCCAATTTTAAAAGGCATGTAATTATAAGCCAAAAGGGGGAGAAATCAAATAAAATCAGACATATTTCATTAATATATTTTAAAATGCTCAAAAGGAAACAAAACAATCTCTTTTTTATAGGAATTCATTTCTTTACTACCCTGAAGTCTCAGAATCCCCAAAAGTACTTTTCTTCATTTTTACCACCTTCTGAAAACCCGTAATAAAGCAACATATTTAAAATATGATATTAATTTCTGAAAACATATAAGGCTTGTTACATTAAAATGAAAATCAACACTAAATATATAGTTCTTCAGTGACTATAGTCATATCATGATAACCTGAGTTACTTAATAACTTTATCTGTCAAGTTTATAAGACAAGAAATTTAGCAATTATTCCACAAAAATATCGCTTACAGTAGCTGGGCAGGTGGCGCATGTCTGTAATCCTAGCTACTCAGGAGGTTGAGATCTGAGGATCAAGGTTCAAAGCCAGACCCAGCACAAAAGAATCTGAGACTCTTATCTCCATTAACCTAGAAAACTAGAACTGGGGCTTGACTCAAGGATAGGGCAGTAGCCTTGAGCTGAAGAGCTCAGGGACAGAGCCCAGGCCTGGAGTTCAAATCCCATGATCTCCCCACACCAATATATATCCCTTCTCCATCCCAGGCACCAAAACCTTCACCTCTCACTCAACAACGCCTGATCTGTCTCTTCTTTTCTTCTTCTTCTTCTTCTTCTTCTTCTTCTTTCCTTTCTTTTTTTTTATACTAAGGATGGAACCCAGGATATTGCATTTGCTAGGCAAGCACTTTGCCACTGAGCTACATCCCAGCCCCATCTGGTCTCTTTATGGACCTTCTGCCCAGCCTTGCAACCTTTCTCTTGAGCAGTTAGTTCTCAGTGCAAGTACTCATTCATTGGGCAAACTCTTATTTATTAATTATTTGGGTCCTGTCAAATAGCTCCCATTCAACAAGGCTTTCCCTGTCCCTTCAAGGCAAATCTTCTAAACTCTTCTTCTGCGGCAGTCTTTGTCACAATCACTCACAGTGTTTTTATTTGTACTGCTATCAATGAGGCAATACTAGTCCAAGGTTTTTATTAGCAAAAAAATGTGAACCCTGCAAACAGAGGAGTCAACTCTTCTGAGCTCACACACTTAGGTCCAACTAACATTCCTACTACTGTGTTTATAGCCTTCACATCTACTAAAATTAAGAAATCTAGCTAAAGAAAGCACACATGAGCCAGGCGCAGTGACTCATGCCTGTAATCCCAGCTACTCAGGAGGCTGAGATCTGAGGATCACAGTTCAAGGCCAGCCCAGGCACTAAAGTCCATGAGACTCTTATCTCCAGTTAACTACCAGAAAACCTGAAGGGGCGCTGTGGCTCAAGGGGTAGGGTGATAGCCTTCAGCTAAAGAGCTCAAGGACAGTGCCAAGGCCCAGAGTTCAAGTCCCATGACCAACAAAGAGAGAAAGAGAGAGAGACAGAGAGAGACAGAGAGACAGAGAGAGACAGAGAGACAGAGACAGAGAGATAGAGACAGAGAGACAGAGACATAGACAGAGAGACAAAGAGACAGAGAGAGACAGAGACAGAGAAAGAGAGAATGTGAGAAGTGAGTGGCCCTATATGATTCTCCCTGGGGAGCAGTGAATTGCTGACTGCTCCCCACGTCAGAGTCCCTCACTGTCTCAGAGCTGTGGTTCAGGTGTCTGTCCAGAGGTTCGTGAGGTATAGTTATCTTCCCCTATTAACTGACTGTAATCACACAAAATTTTTCTTGTAAAAACAAGGAAAGAGAACAGACACTAAAGGGTGAGGGTAGAGAGGCAATGTAATTGTTTCTAAAATAATTACCAAGTAAGTGCTTAACAGGTAAAGATCTCACAAGAGAGCAGGGTGGCACATGCCTGTAAACTATCTCATCATTCAGGAGGTGAAGAGAGGAGAACCATGATGTCAGGGCCAGCCAGGACTACACAGCAAAGCATTCTCTCAAAATAGAGAATGCCCTCTTTATAAGCACAACAAATGAACCTACAAATAAAATAGTCTTAACAAATTTAAGACATGCTCAAAACCTGTAAGAAAGCTGCACAGTGTATCTAAAAGACAGCCTTTGTTCTCCCTTACAATATTTCAGCACCATTATTTTAGTCTTTTTTCTGACATAATAAATACATAAAGCTGGATGGGAATGTGGCTTAGTGGTAGAGTGCTTGCCTAACATGCATGAAGCCCTGGGTTTGATTCCTCAATACCACATCCATAGAAAAACCCATAAGCATCTCTGTGGCTCAAGTGGTAGTGCTAGCCTTGAGCAAAAGAAGCCCAGGCCCTGAGTTCAAGCCCCAGGACTGGCAAACAAACAAAGATAGGTAGTTTATACAGAAAGAGGGTCATTAGCTCACAGCTCTGGAAATTCAAGAATATGGTTCCAGCAGGAGCTAGGCTTCTGGTGAGCTTTATGGCAAAAAGTGGAAAAGAAGCAGGCACATGCCCAAGAAGGCCTAAGGGAGGTGCCCAGCTCACTTCCTCACAACCTACTCTCAATAGCTACCCTTTAGGAGAGTGAAACCCTTCACTCTAAGTTCTTCTCAACAGTCCCATTACCTTTAACCTATCACCATTAACTTTACATGAGAGTTTTAGAACACTTCCATGATTTGAACTCAGCCTCATGCACTCTATGAGTTTTCATGGAGATAAAAGTACATCTATCTCATGGTATCGGTCCCCAACTTAATGTAAATAATGTGGTCCCAATAAAATCATCAAGATGATTTTTACAAAATTAAACAAGATGACACACATAAGGAAATAAATACATAATAGATAGGATACTACTAAGAAGGATAAGCCATACAGAGGGAATGGCCCTACCAGATATTAAAATACAACATAAAGCTATTTTAACTAGTCTATTAGTGTATAATCCACAACTAATGGGAACAACAGAAAATGCAGAAATTAAAAATGGATTTTAGTACACAGTAAAGTCAGTACCCCAGCTCCTGGGTTAAAACAGACTTTTTTTTTTTGGTTGGTAGTGGGGATTCAACTCTGGGCCTGGGCACTGTCCCTGAGCTCTTCAGTTCAAGCCCTACCCCTGGAGCCACAGAGCCACTTCTGGTTTTCTGGTGGGTAATTGGAGATACGTCTAACAGACTTTAGTGCCAGGCTGGCTTTGAACCAAGATCCTCAGATCTCAGCCTCCTGAGTAGCTAGGGTTACAGGCGTGAGCACCGCACCCAGCACGAAACAGACTTTTAAATAAACAGTTTCAGTGTTAGTGTTCCCCCATCAGGGAAGAATGCAATGACACTCATCCTTCACTCTAAAGATCTGAATGTAATGTCAAAACAACCTATAACTAGCTCTAGAACCTGACTATAGGTAGGACATGGTCATGTATTCATGACCACAAAAAGAAAAAGGCTGATAACCTTATAATATAAACTCTGAGTAGCATAAAATGTTTTAAACAAAGTCAAAATGGGAGAAAATACTCAAAGTTATATGTCACAGTTTATAAAAGACTAAAAGCCGGGTACAGAGGCCTCGTCTATACTCGTAAGCAACAAAGGAGTAAATATCATTTTGTGACTACACAATTTAATAGAGGAATTTTCTGAAGAAGCAGTGGGTTTATATAATTCTAGACTATCCACACCAGCCACTTACTAGATGAAGGAACTGAATGACTCCTCTGAATGACATCAACATCATTAACGGGACAACAGACAAAGGTGACTGTCATGCTCATAAAATGCAATGTCACATATGGATGGTCAGAAGCAGACTAACCTGACTAATCATAAGGGAAGAGGCCAAAATAAAAAATATAAAGAATGCAAGAAGAAAAAGAAAAAGAAAAAAAACAAAACTCCATTGTCCTAAAAGAAAAAGCCTAAGAAACTGTTTGTTAACCAAGAAAGATTACAAGTACCAATATTAAATTTTCTGAGCTTAGGGACCAGGAGTTTGGCCTAGTGGTAGAGTGCTTGCCTAGTGATAGAGTGCATGAAGACCTGGGTTCGATTCCTCAATACCACATGCACAGAAAAAAGCTAGAAGTGGTGCTGTGGTTCAAGTGGTGGACCTCTAGCCTTGAAAAAGTCCAAGGAGAGTGCTCAGGCCCTGAACTCAAGCCCAGGACTGGCAAAAAAAAAAATTTGAACTTATTATCTATATTGTGACTAATAAGAGACTACTGTTATTTTAAAAAATACACCAAAGCATTTAAAAATAAAAGTAATATATGCAACAAGCAACAACAAATAAGTCGGAAGAATATACAATGAAGAATAAGACAAACGATGAATCTAAGTAAAAGAGCTGTAGAAATTCTTTGTATCACTTTTGCAAACCCACCATAAGCTTACAAGGGTTTTCAAATTAAAAAGTTAGAAAAAGAAAAAGAAGGCCAAGCTTACATTTCTCAGGGCTTCATAAACAGCTCTGAATGCTGGCTGCTTCTCATCATGGTAGACGCCCCTGTTCCCATGGAGAATGGAGATTCCTCCTTCCTCAGCTTCCAGGCAATTGCTCCCATATATACAATGATCCGGTCGGTAATTCCAGTGACACGGAAAAACAAAAAGGCTTTCTACATGAAGAAAAAACCAACCATGAAGCCTCTATCGCTAATCCCAGACTTCACGTTTTGTAATATAAAAATATAGCTCTGACAGAATAACACTTTACTTAAGATAGTAGAAAATAGTGGGGGGCGGGGAGGGAAATGGGTACCAAGACATGTGAAAGGGTTATCAATGTATGTGAATTAATGCACCTTCTATCTGGCAAATATCATGTAATCCTTTTACTAATTACAATAATAAAAAAATAAAAAAATAAAAATAAAAAAAAAGATAGTATAAAATATACTCTGGGCTTTAGATTTCTTCTAACTAAATCACTATTTGAGAAAAGACTTACTCTGTCTCAAATGTAAATATATAGTGACAACCATTGGAATAAGCCAATTCAAATGAATGGGTTTCCCTTTCTGACTAATTATCGTCTACAATTGTTTCTACAAATGCCAAGGATGAAAGGTATTAACAAGATTACCTGGATTATGAAAAAACATGATGTTCAGCAGGTCTTGGTCACCCCAGGTGATGTTTAGTTTGTATTTTTTAAGCAGTGGCATAAGTATGTCTCCCCACTGAAGCCGTACTGTTGTCATATCATTCTGTTGATAAAAATATCCAAGAATCTCAGAATTTCAAGTTCACATTCCTCCCTTAACAAATCTTACAGAAGCACAAGAAGAAATTTAAACTCCTTTTGTTAATTATAATCCTAAAAGTGAGTAGAAAAGATAACAAAAAAATCCAGACACTAGTGGTTCACACCTGTAATCGTAGTACTCAGGAGGCTGAGATTTGAGGACTAAGGTTCAAAACCAGCCTGGGCAGCAAAGTCCATGACACTCTTATCTCAAATTAACTATCAGAAAACCTGAAGTGGAGCTATGGTTCAAAGTGGTAATGCACTAGGGTTGAGTAAAAGAGCTCAAGGGACAGAGCCCAGGACCCCCGACAGGTGTCCACCTGATTTTTTTTAAAGGGTAACAAAAGATCTAAAGCTACATTTAATAGTGAAAAAGCTACAAGTCAGCAAAGAAAAGGAAAACTGCAACAGTTCTTTCATTTTAAGATGTATTTTGAGAAAATAATAATCTTACTATAATTTATTACTGTAATTCTGTTTTCTCATTATTATGGTTAATCTCTTACTGGGCCGGATTACAAACTGAACTCAGCTCTGCCTGAGTAGTTTGGTACTTCCCAAACTTCCTGGTATCCACTTTGGATCTTGGATATCAGTCCTCTTCTTATTCCTCATATAATCAGTAATGCACAGATAACTGTAAAGTTTAGAAATTACTTCAACTCCTACATCTGTGTCAGTAGCTAACTTAAAGCATGCCACAAACAAAAGGATAAGAGGAGAGGCAAAAACTACGAGGGTATTTAAGAATACCATATAGTTCATAAAATGTAAATAAAAAGTACAGTAGACTATATAGACAGCTATATTTTTTAACTTAAAATCTAAATGGTGGCAAATTATCTCTATAGTTTTATGCAACATGAAACTTCTCATAATTCTATATATTTCCATGCAGTTATTGAGAAATCATATCATTTCTTAGTAGATAATCTTATAGCACCATCTTCTGGTATAACATTACAAAGCACAGACTAATAATCAGAAAATAAAAATGTTATGCTGGTTTTTACTTGATCAAACTGTATGGCCTATATAATGTTAAAATTGGGAATGCATTAACAAATTAAAGAATGTCCTTTGTTAAGCAAGAATAGCCATTACTTAATACTCATAACACATTCACTTCTGGAGAAAAAAATGAATTAAAATAAAGATTTGCAAAGATTCAGAAAATGGAAGCTTACTAAAACAAGGATCACCTAGTCATTAGGATACAAGGGCTGCAGAAATGCTAACACACAGCAGTGGTGGCTACACGTGGCTATCCCTGAGTCATGTAGTCATTCTTAATGGTGAGGAGTTAAGCAGATATGCAGAGGAGAAAAAAACAGTAATCAAGTAAATTCTGATCTAATATACAAAAATGTAACAAATATATACACCTACAAATACGGACTCCTAGGACACAATATCCCTTCATGTCTAATTTACTCCTAATAGACATTCATTCCAAATCTATGGTGAAGGGAAAGCCAACACTGTTTTTTCACAGGAGTCATTTGTTTTTATCTACTGTTTATAATCTGCCTATTACATTTCCTGTTCTGTCCTAAATATTTTACAAGGATCTCTTCCAAACTAAAGTCTGCTTACTGTTTGTTTTTCAGTTGAAAGCATTGACAATGAGAGCTAATTAGGTGGCCAGCACTTGAGCAGTGTGCAGGAGGCAAAGCTACACAAATGCCAGTCTGACTATCACCCCATCAATGCCTTCCAACTGACCACATACAGGTAATCCCATGATAGACAGTAAAGCACAGTGATGTATTCAGAATGTGATCTGTGAATTTACTCTAATGTTTCCACTGACTCTGCGGTTTGCAAGATTAGAAACAGGATCCTTTTTTCTTTTTTTAGTCAGTCCTTGAACTGGGCACTGTCTAGGTGCTGTCCCTGAGAATCTTTTACTCCATCACCTGAGCTACAGTGCCACTTCCACCTGTTTCTGTTTGTGGTAGTGAACAGGGCTTCGTGCATGCTAGGCAAGCACTCTACCACTAGGTCACATTCCCAATCCAGAAAAAGATTATTTTAAGTTAACCTCCAATGTAACATTATAACAGCTAATGTTGATATGTGTGAGCCACTGTCTTAATCAAGCCTCACTGAATCTTGAAGACATTGCTATTGTTATCATTCCACTTTACAGATATACAAAATTAAGCCTGCAGATAGCCCAAGCTTACCCAAGTTTACTAAATTATCAAAAAGTAAGGTAAGGAAGCAGACCAACAGACTGGAGTCTACACACTGAGCCACAAATTGTAAAGCAATTTCAAGAAGAAGTAAAACACTAACCAACTACTTCTACCCAGCAACTCACCTTGAAATACTTCTTTCTCATTCGGGTCATATTCATCAACATAACCCCAGAGTTCACTCCAGTCTTCCCATAGTACGGGTGTCTAGCAAAGCGGTTGTACCATCCTATTCGAGGCTCCTCGTGCTCTGGTGCCATTGCAGCAATTTGTGAGGAATTAAATTTCTTCAGTAAAGACCAAATGTCATCAACAGGTCGTAAGAAGAGGATATCCGTGTCAACATACAATAGGGAGTCAACTTCTTTTAGGATTAACTATAAGGAGAGATAATTCAATAATTCCAGTTTAATAAAAAACAAAAGATGGTTTAGTTACCAAAACAAAAACAATTAACATTTAACAATTGGGAGAATCAAAACATTATCTTCAAAAATCAGGAAGTAAGCATTTTTTCATAATGACAGTAACACTTAAGAGTGGATTCATATCTTGAACATTAATTTCCTGAGATAAATGAAGAGTTAAATCAATACAAAGGAAGACTTTCTGAATTGTTCCTTCAATCTATAACACTGGCACTTTTCCAGCACCAAGGAGTAAGTGGGGGTGCCAAACTGGAACCTAGGCCACAGGTTGTAAACGTATCAGAGAAAACCCATACGTGGCAAGGGTGGAGTGACTTGTCATAGAGGAACTCTGGCTAGACTGCACTTTTTAAAATCTTCAACACAGCACCTTCCAAAGACATTTAGAATGAGTTTTCATTCTGCCTTACCCATGAACTCTAGAATCAGACTCCTGAGAACTGACATTTAATATGCTTTCTCATAGTAAAATTCAATGATTGGTCTCACCTAAACTTTTTATTTTGGTGCTGGTTTTGGGGTTTGAACTCAGGGCCTAGATGTTGTCCTTGAGCTTTAGTGCTCTACCATTTAAACCATTTTTGGTTTTTTTGGTGGTTAAATGAAGAGTCTCAAGGACTAGCAGGGTACTGGTGGCTCATGCCTGTAATCCTAGCTACTTAAGAGGCTGAGATTTGACAATCATGGTTCAAAGCCAGCCTGGGCAGAAACTAGTCCCCAAGAGATTCTGATCTCCAATTAACCACTCAGAAACCAGAGCTGGCACTGTGGCTCAAGTGGTAGAGTGCTAGCCTTGAGCACAAAAGCTCAAAGACAGAGCACAGCCTCAAGTTCAAGTCCCACAACCAACACCTAAAATAAATAAAATAAAAAAATATCTCAAGGACTTTAATGCCCACACTGTGATCCTTAAATCCTAGCCTTCTGAGTACCCAAGAGTATGACCTAGTGGTAGAGTGCATGCTCACCATGCACAAAACCCTGGGTCTAATTCCTTGGTGCCACATACACAGAAAAGGCCAGAAGTGGTGCTGTGGCTCAAGGAGTAGAGCTCTACCCTTGAGAAAGCTGAAGGACAGTGCCCAGGTCTGCAGCTCAAGTCCCAGGATTGCCAAAAATAAATGAATGAAAATAAAATAGAAGGATTAACAATGACAACAACAAAACCTACAGGACTTCTATCCTGGGTAGCAATCTGACCACCTAGGTTCCCAGGCCCTAGTTCAAGCCCCAGGACTGGAGAAAAAAAAAAAAAAAAAAAAAAAAAGATTATCACCAGAAACTACCACCAAAGAACAGTTCCCATGTTTCCTTTGAGCACATATATTTTAGATTCTGGGTCTCTGGTATCCATTAGAAAAGGTTAATGGGCTTAGCCTAAGGCAGAAATGTTATTTAATTATGCAATCTACCTAAGTTCCCAAGATATCCATGTAGTCTGCAACTTGAAGGAGAAACTATTTACTGCCCATATACTTCTTATACAGGCAAGATACTGGCTCCACACACATCTGATCATTACCCCCTCTAGTGATAAAACAGCTCACAGCAACTGAATTTAGTGAAAATGGAAGATTATTTTCAACAGAAATTATTTCTGGCCCTATAGGGTAGAACCCAGGGCTTGAAACATACTAGGAATGCCTTCCCTCTTTCCTCCCCTTCTCCTTTCCTTCTGTCAGTCCCCCTCTCTTCTTTCCTTTTTATTTCCTCCTTTATATCTTACTCCCTCCTCTTTCCCTTTCCTCCCCCAACTCCCAAGAACTAGGGATTAAACCCAAGGCTTTTCACATGCTAGGCAAGCACTCTACCAATGTAACTATACCACCAACCTTTCAGGGTTTTTGCCAATTGTTGTTGAGATAAGGTCTCTCTAACTGGCTGGGCTGGCCTCGCCTCTGTCTTCTGAGCTGCTGTAATTACAGGCATACACCATCATGTCTGGACACAATTTGCATTTTCTTTCTTGGGTTTTTTTTTTTTTTTTTTTTTTTTGTGGATTGTAGGGCTTGAACTCTGGACCTGGGCATTGTCCCTGAGCTCTTTAGCTCAAAGCTAGCCATCTACCACTTCCAAAATATGCATTTTTAACATGCTTTCATTATACTTTTCACTTGTTCTGCAATTATTTTACTCAAACTTAAAAGTAAAACAGCATGTGATTCTGTGTATTTATTTACCTAGGTTTATATGTAATTTTTTAAAATTTCATCTGCATAAACATTTCAAATTAAGATGAAAATAAAAAACAAAAACACCGTGTGGGTAGGGAGAAGGGGATAGAAACTTACTGGCAAGAATAACCTCTGGGAAGCACATGGTTTAAAAAGTTTTTTCCACTCTGCCGCATTCTCACTCGGAAAGGTAATGGGATACAGCGTGTAATTAAATCTTTGTAGAAATGACCAGCTGTTGAGCTAAAAAATTAAAATTACAAAGTTTGTTTCATTTTCAATTTTTACTCTAATAGACACCAACAGTTATAGCACAGAAAAGCTGAAATAAAGGTCACACACACATGGCCTATGCAGTACAGTTAAGAGAAAGATTCTTATTATTCATCATTCTGTTTGTTTATATTCAAAATCTGAAATTCATAATAATGTCCCAGAAAGACTGTGCTGGAGACACTTGGGACATAGGGGAAGTTATCAGAGTGTGAACCAAAGGCTGGGAGAGTTGAAAGATGAAAGCCTGCCAGCAATCATTCCCCTTTACCTGTGTAAATTCTCTCTGCCACAAACAAATAAAAATCAGAAAAATTAAATACTAATTTTATTTCCATAGAATGTACAATATTCACATTCAAATCAGGCTAATATAAAATTATTTTGTCCACTTCTGCAGTTTTAAGGTGTAATGACATTCCTGCTAAAGTACGATGAAAAAAAATATTCAATGCTTATTTTAAAAACTCACTACAACCACAAGACAAAATATATATGAAAATCTATAATGAATCAAATATACTCTTCAATGGATTTCAAGACATTCAACTATTCCAAACATAGCTAATTATTACCTGTCATTGTTGCTTTAACACAATTATTTTCAGGTGGATTTTATTGTTTATGTGAAGTTTGCTATTTTTCTGGAGATAGGTCCTCACCAGGCTGTCCAGGCTGGCCTCAAAATTCTTGAGCTCAAAAAGTCTTCCTCTGCCTAACCTCCCAGCCAGCCTAAACCTTCCAGCTAGTTAGAAGTAGAAGCATATGCCACGAGGCCTTTAGAATGTTGACTCAAATGACCTAAGAGCAAATCCACACATCTCCACATTGATTAATAAAGAAAGTCTAAGGTTAAAAGTCCAATATAGAAAGCTGGGCACCATGGAGCTGAGAGCATGGCCTAGAGGTAGAGTGCTTGACTTGCATGCATGAAGCCCTGGGTTTGATTCCTCGCTACTACAAACCCAGAAAAGGCCAAAAGTGGTGCTATGGCTCAAGTGGTAGAGCCCTAGCCTTGAGAAAAAAGTCCAAAGACAAGTGTTCAGACCCTGATTTCAAGCCCCAGGACTGGCCAAAAAAAGAAAAAAGAGAAAGGTGGACACCAATGGCCACACCTATAATACTCACTACTCAGGATTATGGTTCGAAGACAGCCTAGGTAGTAAACTCTGTGCTGTGAGACTCATGTCCAATTACCCACTAAAAAAAACAGAAGGGAGGTCCACACTGCTTTCCAGAATGGCTGAACTAGCTTACAATCCTACCAGCAATGCAGTAGGGTTCCTTTTTCTCTACAACCCTGCCAGCATCTGCCACAGTCTGAGTTCAAAATATTGGCCATTCTTGTTGGGACAAGGTGGTATCTTAGGGCTGTTTTTATTGGCATTTCCTTTATGACCATGGATGATGAACATTTTCTCATATGCTTTTCTGCCATTTTAACCTCTTCTTTTGATAAGTCTCTCTTTAGTTCCCTAGCCCATTTAGTGATTGCTTTGTTGGGTTTGGAGGGATTAGTTTTCTTGAGTTCTCTGTAATACTGGATATTAAGCATTTCTCAGATGTATTATTGGTAAATATATTTTTCCACTTGGTTGAGTGTCTCTCTACTTTTGTGGCTATGTTTTTATCTGTGCAGAAACTTTTTATTTTCAGGTAGTCCCATTTATCAAGTCTCTCTCCAACCTGTTGTGACCCTGGGAATCTGTTCAGGAATTTTTTGCCTGTGCCTATGAGATCCAGCCTCTCCCACTCTATCGTGTAGCAGTTTCACGGTTTCCGGTCTGACATTGAGGTCTTTGATCCACTTTGAGTTGTTCATGGTGAAAGGCTAGAGTCAATTTTTAGTTTTCTGCATGTGGCTGCCCAGTTTTGCCAGCACCAATAATTGAATAGACTGTGTTTGTTCCACTGTATGTCTTTGGCTCCTTTGTCAAATACTAGTTGACTTTAGGTATGTGGTTCTATTTCTGGATCTTCTGTTTGTTCCATTGATCTTCTGGTCTATTTTCGTGCTGTTTTTGTTATCATGGCTCTATAGTAGAGTTTGAAGTCTGGTATTGTAATACCACCAGCATTGCTCTTTTTGCTTAGAATTGTTTTGGCTATTCTAGGTCTTTTCTTATTCCATATGAACCTTTGGATTGTGTTTTTTATTTCAGTAAAGAATGTCTTTGGGCCTTGGGCTCTACTAGCAGAGATCTGCAATAGAGCAAAATCTTGATACATAAGGCCATATAATGTGAAGCTAATTGAAAGGACCTCCAGGATATTGAAACAAAAGCCATATAATGAATGATTGTTGTCCTTAATGTACTATGTTGTCTCTCATCTCCTTTGCTGTCCCTTGGTTATCTCATATTGGTAAAGTATCTCACTTTGTTATCTGATATATTGAATTTATTTGTATTTGGATGTTTGAAATTTGATAGGGAAGGGGGGAAAACCAAGACGGGTGGGGGTGTGGGGAAATGGGTACCAAGACATGTGAAAGGGTATCAATGTATGTGAATTAATGCACCTTCTATCTGGCAAATATCATGTAACCCTTTTACTAATTACAATAAAAAAAAAGGTAAAAAAAAAAAAAAAAGAAATGTCTGGGATTTTGATGGGGATTGCACTGAATATGTATATCAGGCAGTATAGCCATTTTCACTATGTTGGCTCTCCCTAGCCATGAGCATGGGATGTCTTTCCATTTCCTAGTATCCTCTTGAATTTCTTTTGTTAGGCTTTTATAGTTTTCATTAAATAATTCCTTTACATCTTTGGTGGTTAAGTTAATTCCTAAGTATTTTATTCTTTTGGGGGCTATTGCAAATGGGATCATTTTCTTGATTTGGCCTTCTGTTTGTATATTATTGGTTTACAAGAAGGCTACTGACTGCTGAAGGTTAATTTTGTATCCTGCCACTTTGCTAAAGTGGTTTATTAATTCTAGGAGTTTGGGAGTGGAGCTTATTGGGTCACTCAGGTAGAGGATCATGTCCTCTGCAAATACGGATAGTTTAATTTCTTCTTTCCCTATGTAGATCCCTTTGATGTCCTTCTCTTGCCTTATTGCTCTGGCTAAGGGTTCTAATACTATATTGAAGAGAACTGGTGAGAGTGGGCATCCCTGTCTAGTTCCTGATTTTAAGGTAAATGGTTCCAGTCTTTCACCATTTATTATAATTCTGGCTGTAGGTTTGTCATATATGGCTTTAATTATTTTAAGGAATGTACCTCTTATTCCTATTTTTTCCAGTGCTTTCAACGTGACTGGATGTTGTATTTTGTCAAATGCCTTCTCCGTGTCCAGAGAAATTATCATATGATTCTTATCCTTAGCTCTATTGATATGATGTATTACATTGATTGACTTGCGAATGTTAAACCAGCCTTGCATCTGTGGGATGAAGCCTACTTGATCATAGTGTATAATTTTTAAATTTGTTTCTGGATTCTGTTGGCGAGTATTTTATTGAGGAGTTTTGCGTCTGTGTTCATTAGAGAGATAGGTCTGTAGTTGTCTTTTTTTGTTGGGTCTTTCCCTGGTTTGGGGATGAGTGTAATATGAGCTTCATAAACTGAGCTTGGTATTGCTCCTTCTGCTTCTATTTCTCAGAAGAGTTTCAAGAGTATAGGTGTTACTTCATCTTTAAACGTGTTGTAGAATTCTGCAGTGAAACCATCTGGACCTAGGCTCCTTTTGGTTGGCATTTCCCTGATTGCTTCCACAATTTCATTGTATGAAATTGGTTTGTTCAGTGTGTTTACCTCTTCACTGTTCAATGTTGGTAGCCTATATTTATTTAAGAAATCATCCATTTCTACTAGATTTTCTTATTTTTGAATATAGGCCCTGTTAGTTATTCATAATGGACTGAATTTCTTGGATATCGGTTGTGATTGTTCCCATGGGAGTCTCTAATCTTGTTTATTTGAGTCTCCCCTCTCCTTTTTTTGATTAATCTTGCCAGGAGTCTGTCAATTCTGTTGACTCTTTCAAAGAACCAACTTTTTGATGTCTTAATTTTATGTATAGTGGATCTTATTTGAATCTCTTGATATTTCTGATTTTATTTTTGTTATTTCTGTCCTTCTAGTTGTTTTAGAATTAACTTTTTCTTGTTCCTCTAGATGCTCAATTTTTCCTTTGGGTTATTTACATGCTCTTCTTCTATCTTTTTAATATGCGCTCCTAGTGCGATAAATTTGCCCCTTAGAACCGCCTTTGCTGTGTCCCATAAGTTCCTTTGTGATGTACCTTGATTGTCACTGCATTTAAGAAAGTTTTGAATTTCTTCTTTGATTTGTTCTATAACCCAGGAGTTATTCAGAAGTGTGTTGTTCAGCTTCCAAGTGTTTAAATGTTTTTTACCTTTTACTGTGTTGTTCAGAACTAGTCTGACTCCACTGTGATCAAATAGAATACATGGGATTATATCAGTCCTCTTATATCTGCTTAAGTTTTCTGTATGAACTATTATATAATCTATTTTGGAGTATGTTTCATGTGCTGCTGAGAAAAATGTATAAAGTTTCGCCGTTGGATGGAAGACTCTGTGTATAGCTGTTAAGCCCAGCTGGGCTATAGTGCTGTTTAAGTCGATGGTGTCTTTATCTTCTGCTGACTTGACCGCCATACCACTCCTGGGCATCTATCCTGAACATCATAACCCAAGATATGATAAGGACATCTGCTCAGCTATGTTCATCTCTGCACTATTCACAATAGCCAGGTAATGGAAACAATCCAGATGCCCTACTACAGATGAATGGATACAGAAAATGTGATATATATACAATGGAATTCTAGATAGCCAACAGGCAAGATGAAATAATGGCATTTTCAGGGAAGTAGATGAATCTAGAGCCAATCATGTTGAGTGAGAGAAGTCAAGACCAAAGGAACAAAAGGTACATGGTATCCTTTACATGTGGCTATTAGATCCACACAGTACAAGAGCGAGGACTCAATTATTTGCATACCCAAGGCTATAGACATGGTATTGGAAATATAAATGTAACTATATAGACATAAAAATCTATGACTCTATAGACATAAAGTTTTATTACATAGATTAACATGTATCTATGATATACAAACCCTCAACCTAATTTTAATTATATTCTTAAATCTAAGTGCCAGTGATTGTATATAGATTCCCTTCTTGAATACTTGTTTGTTAAATACATCATTTGAAATATGATGTAAAAATCAATGTTAATAAATTCTTTAATAAAAAATAAATAAATGAAATTTAAAAAGCAGAAGGAGAGCTGTACTCAAGTAGTAAAATGCTAGCCTTGACCATAAAAGCTCAGGGATAGTGTTCAGGCACTTGAATTCAAACCCCAAAACCAGCACATGCACACACAAAAGGATAAAGACACACAGATAGACACCACACACACACACACACACACACACACACACACACACACACACACACACACCCCGTATATACATGCACAAAAATATGTAAATAAAAAGGCAGACTAATGCATTCATCTTAGACTTCTTAGGTTCTACATCTATGTGAAATAAATTTGTTGTATTAAAAAAAGGGGATGGAGGGGCTGGGAATTTGGCCTAGTGGTGGAGTGCTTACCTAGCATGCATGAAGACAGGGGTTCAAGTCCCCAGTACCACATACCCAGAGAAACTAGCAGTGGTGCTATGGCTCAAGTGTTAGAGCACTAGCCTTGAGCAAAGCCCAAGGACAATGCTCAGGACTGGCAAAAATCAAAACAAAAAAGACAGCCGGGCCCAGTGGCTCATACCTGTAATCCAAGCTACTCAGGAGGCTAAGATCTAAGGATCACGGTTCAAAGCCAGCCCAGGCACTGAAGTCTGTGAGACTTTTATCACCAATTAACCACCACAAAATCGGAAGCGGTGCTGTGGCTCAAGAGGCAGGGTGGTAGCCCTGAGCTCAAGAGCTCAGGGACAATGCCCAAGCTCAGAGTTCAAGTCCCACAACCCTGACAAAAAAAAAAAAAAAAAAAAAAAAAGAAACACAGAAGGTCTTAGATTTTAAGTGGTATTACTTCAATACACACAAAATGAACTAATTTAACTTGAAAGGAAAAAAAAAACATGTTATATAGAACATACATATAATTTTTTTTAATTCAAAAGCTTGACAGTGGAAAATGAGACAAGCCCAGAGAGTGGAGTAGAAAACTGCAGAGTCATTAACATCATTTGTACCACTATTTTAGAATACAATGTAATGAGATCTCAGGCCAATTCTCTCTTAAAAGGTGACTTCCTGGTACCTGATCTGATTTTTTTTGTTGTTGGTAAGGAGATTACAAAGCTGCCCTGTTTGGAAGGTGTATGTATGTATTTTTTTCTCATTTACCAAAATCTAGGTATGGTCATATACCTAAAGTTAACACAAGGTATATTTGTAGAAATGTCACATACACTTTGTAAAGTATCCTTAAAGAGAAGGAAGGAAGTGTCTTTTACTCCTTCCTATCTGATAGTGATGACTTTAGATGCCATTCTGGACAATGAAGTAGAAGCCTCATGTTGAAATGGCTTAGTCACAAGCAGAAAAAAAACAACTCTGAAGATGAAGAGCTCCCATGTAACTCACAATGCCTACTTTTATACAAGAGAGAAACAGTCTCATAACTACTTCTCAATCAAAGCTTCCTGGAAGTAGTCAGTAAAGTAAAAATCTTGATGCTTGACAACAGACTTTAAGTTGCTTCTTCCTGTTCAAAAACAATTCTTCCTCTTACAGTCTAGGTCTAGACTCAAATGGAAGTAGTTACAAGAACAATCTTCAATCTAGAAAGGGAGTTATATTACATTACAAATTGTTTTGTTCAATAAAGGATCAGAATAACATTTGATTATAGCACCGTACTAAATATTAAACTCTATCAGTTTGACTACATTTCAAATACTCACTCTCTCTTTAAAGCTATCATGAAGTTGATCTTCAGCAAAAATATGGAACTGTAGAGGTTTGATGCTGAAAATTATAGCGGACTTTAACATGGTCATAGTTTCTTCCAGTCTTTCTCCACAGGCCACAACAGCAAGGTGCATCTTCTCCACAGGATGTGTTTTCATGTTATACCTAAGAGAAAATAAGTATACATTTTTCAGCTGTTTCAGCATATTCTACAACTACATACATAGTTCAAAACTTCTACTGAAAAGGCCAAGAAGAGCCAGGAGTTTGGCCTAGTGGTAGAGTGCTTGCCTAGCATTCACAAAGTCCCAGGTACCACATACCCAGAAAAGGACAGAAGTGGTGCTGTAGCTCAAGTGGTAGAGCTCTATCCTTGAGGAAGTCCAAAGACAATGCTCAGGCCCTGAGTTCAAACCCCAGGACTGGCAAAATAAAATAAAATCATCCTGTCAGCTGGGTGCACTGACTTACTCCTATAATCCTAGCTATTCAAGAGGCTGAGATCTGAGGATCATGGCTCAAAGCCAGTCTGGGCACTAAAGAATGTGAGACTCTTATCTCCAATTAACCACTAGAAAATGGGAAGTGGTGCTGAGACTGAAGGGGTAGGGCAGTAGCCTTGAGCTGAAGAGCTCAGGGACAGCGCCCAGGCCCAGAGTTCAAGCCCCATGACCAACAAACAAACAAACAAAACTGCTGGTTAACTGGAGAGAGGCATCTCTCAGCTTTTGTCATTTCTTGGATCTCAGCTTCCCCACAAATGGGATTATAGGCATGAGCCACCAACACCAGGCTAAATCATATATCCATGTTCTCTACCAATCTTGTTCAATCAGTAGTCCTTACAAGGAATTCCTGAACATAAACTACTTTCTCAGTTTGCCCAAGAATATATACACAGCTCCATTGTGGCTACAGAAAAGTTAATTCATTGCTTACACTGGATGCCTGAAGGGCAATATGGCTCAATATTCTCAAAAAACCCAATAAGGAGAACTTTGCATCACTGATTTAAAGGTCTTCCATTCAAATCTCAAAATAACTTATTTGAAAAAATAAATCTTTTTTTTTTTTTTTTGCCAATCCTGGGCTTGAGCTCAGGGCCTGAGCACTGTCCTTGGACTTTCTCAAGGCTAGAGCTCTACCACTTGAGCCTCAGCACCACTTCTGGCTTTTTTCTATGTATGTGGTACCAAGGAATTGAACCCGGGTCTTCATGCATGCTAGGCAAGCACTCTACCACTAGGCCAAACTCACAGCCCAAAAAAATAAATCTTAAACATACTCTTATTCCATCTGGAACCTTTCTGCCCACTACCTTCTACCCATAGATTACTGTGAAGGAAGTCAGTCACAACTCTGACCATATTGCTGCAATATTATACCCAGTCTTAAACCATGCTGACAAGAAATTTCTTCATGAAACTTTACTCAATGGCTAGCATTCAGTTCTACTTACCAAATGAATGCCAGGATGTAAGCATCTCTAAAGGATCTGAAACACTGTCAGAACACTAATATGTTTGGAAGGGAGGATTGCCTAGTGCCAGTTCCTGGCCTACTCTAGATTAAAACCCACAACTAACAGCAGCAGTGTCAAACATCAGACTTAAGTGACAGTCACAACTCTACAACCGCTGTGCCACCTCCTTCACTCCTCTGGTAGCATCAGCTGAGTCTTAAGCTCTCCAGGCCTCTCACTGGCAGAAGCAGGAACTCTTCCCTGCCTGTTCCCTCCCCAGCCTTTCACTTCTGTTAAGCCTATCCAAAATGTGGGAGCCTTATCAAGGGAGGAGACTACCTAAGTATTTATATCTAGGACAAGGAGACATTAACATGGTTCATCTACAACCAGAGGGAGTCATGAAAACACAAGTTAAAGCTAAGGAAATCTAGGCACACAACTCTACAGAACTCTGCTATTTCCTCTCCTGGTTAATGTCTCCAGGTCCCACATCTCATAGTGGAATAAAGGCTATCATTAAAATATCCGGGACTCTGGAGGGTGGGGCAGGAAAGAATGATAGTTACAGGTGAGCCTAACCTACTACGCATATAGCAAGACCCAATCTCTATTAAAATATATCAAAAATCATGATTTGAAAATTTATAATAGACTGTTCATCTTTTCTAGTCCATAACTAGACTGTACCATAATACTGACAGCCAAAACAGTACTTTAAAAGTAAGCCAAGGAGTTAAATGGTTCTCTTCAAAATTCAAGAGGGGGCTGGGAATGTGGCTTAGTGGTAGGGTGCTTGTCTAGCATGCATGAAGTTCTGGGTTTGATTTCTTGGTACCACATACACAGAAAAGGCCAGAAGTGGTGCTGTGGCTCAAGTAGTAGAGTGCTAGCCTTGAGCAAAATGATGCTCAGGGAAGTGGTACTGTGGCTCAAGGGGTAGGGCAATAGCCCTGAGCTGAAGAGCTCAAGGACAGTGCCCAGGCCCAGAGTTCAAGTCCCATAACTGACCAAAAAAAAAAAGCAGCAGCAGCAGCAGCAGCTCAAGGACAGTGCCCAGGCTCTGAGTTCAAGCACAAAAGAATGATAAATATTGGTGATAAATATTGATGAGAAGGAAAAATCCATCCTTTAAAATCTGTCCCAGGGCCAGATTTCTCCTAGGCCCCTCAGTGAGTGCTGCTTAGCCACACTGTCTGCATTCTCCTGCCATAGGGCACTGTGCTGCCATTACACTATGCTGGCTTCTTTGCAGTACCACAGCATCTATGGTGTACACACCAACACAACCTCAAAGGACAGAACGAAATACACTCTGAAAACACCTCTGCCCACCTCTGTCTCAGAGACAGAAAAAAGTCAACAAGAACCAAAAAGAGATCAAAAGTCTACTGCAGGAAGTGATCATGAAAACTTTGTAAGCAGTCTAAGCAAAGCAGTCAGCTCAATAATTCTACCGCAAATGTAAGCTAGACTCCTATCAGGGGGTGCAAAAACATGCTGTTTGAATCTCAGTTAAGTATTAAAGTTCCTGAAGATTTCAAAGCATGCTAGCGATCAGGACATTTTCATACATGAAGGCCTATTTTCCACACGAAGAGGAGGAATCCTCAGTTTAAACATGGGACAGCCCCTGTGGTGGGATGTGGCATGACCTAACTAGCCACCTGACAGCAGCTAACCCTGCATCAAGTAAGTGTAGCTGGCCTGCCAGGTCCTGGAACAGCAATACAGGAATTGCAGGTATCTGTACACCTTTTTACATGAAGAGGCTGTGGTCAGTTGACAAGGTCCTTGACCACCAGGTGGCGCTTTTTTTACAAAGGCTTTGTAATTGTAAGGGTAAGAGGGCTTGCCCACCCACCCCTGTGATTCCAGGAAACCCTCAGAAGCTGAGCCAAAACTGTATGCCAGGTGAGCCTCACTTTACAGTCATGGGGTGCTGGCCACTTATACACAGGGGTGTGGTTTAAGTCTCTTAGAGTGACACTGTTGTTTGAAGGCTTCCAGAACCTGCAGAGGGTTCTTAACAACATCAAGCTATGGCCATAGCTGTCCACTGGGAACCTAGTTTACTTCTCACTTTGTTTTTTTGTTTGTTTTAATGCCAGTAGTGGGGCTTAAACTTGGGGCCTCAAGCTCTCTGCTTTCTCATGGTTGGTACTCTATTACTTGAGTCACACCTCAAGTATTTCAGATCCGCTCAGGCTAACTTTGAACAGCAATACACAGATCTCAACTTTCTAAATAGCTAGGATTACAGGCATAAGCTATAAGAGCCCAGCACTTTTTAATTTTTTTTCTCTATTAGCTCTAAGATATATTTGTTTCCTTTTTATCTTTCTTTCATGCCAATTCTTAATTTTAGTATCAACAACACTATGTTTTACTTGGAAGTACAGCTTATCTAAATCATATAAAAAACTCAAGTTGAGAAAGCTGAACCAGGGCCCACTAATGGTATCGGATGACAGGCAAAAATGTGACACCAAAGGCCACAGCAGAAAACAGTTTTACCAGGCATGTAGGCAAGCTCTTGAGAATCCAGCACAACTGACATAGTACTTAAAAATACATAGTACCTAGCAAATACAATGACTAAAATTAAATGAATCATAACAGTTTAAAAAAAAAAAGTCATTCCTGAGAAAGGACTTTCAAGGCTACTTGCCCTCTCCTCTGCCACTACCTCAGGAGAGAGTCTAAGAGGCACTGCCTACTCCACCCCTGTCAACACTGTTTCTTTAACAGATTAGAGGGGGGGAAAGAGGTCAGTCCCTCCAATACCTTCATTATTCAGCAGTGAAAAAAGAATTCAGTAACATAAAAGGCGAATAAACAATGTCTATCTTTGCCTCCCCCAGGAACTATTTGCCTTATTCTCCCTCTCCCATTCCTCATTATGCAATCAATCACTCAGTTAATTCCCAATACAACTCTTCAGTTGTATTTTTAAAGTATATCCACTTTGAAGTGGATAACAGATGTATGTAAGGGGTAGGAGTCTGGTGATAGAGTACTTGCCTGGCATGCACGAAGACTCAGGTTTGATTCCTCAGTAACATATACATGGAAAAAGCCAGAAGTGATGCTATGGCTCAAGTGGTGGAGCTCTAGCCTTGAGAAAGCCCAAGGACAATGCTCAGACCTGGCCAAAATGCTCCAAGACTGGCCAAAAAAAAGGCAGATGCAAGGAGGCTGAGACCTGAGGATCAAGGTTCAAAGTCAGCCCAGCACTAAAGTCAGTGCTTATCTCCAATTAGCCACTAGAAAACATGGTGCTGTGGCTCCAGGGGTAGGGCAGTAGCCTTGAGGTGAAGAGCTCAGGGGCAGTGCCCAAGCCCAGAGTTCAAGTCCCACAACCACCAACAACATCAACAACA
Source organism: Megascapheus bottae (assembly GCF_031878675.1). NCBI lineage: Eukaryota > Metazoa > Chordata > Mammalia > Rodentia > Geomyidae > Megascapheus > Megascapheus bottae. The sequence continues at coordinate 41,859,049 of NC_143510.1, forward strand.
AAAAAAGGTGGAAATGTTCAGTGGAAATCTGTCCTTATCACATGCAAATCATGTTACTACCTGCTACCCAAAGTTGGATCATAAATTCTCCTAAGAATAATGGTTTATCTTAGTAACAACTTAAAACAAAAATTAGAGCACTTACATGTAGCATTAGTGATAACTACAAAATAGGAAAAAGGAGAAGACCTAGTCAAAAAGTGAATATCTACTTGCAAGGTTAACACTAAATTTCAGGAAAAGAAGCACTATTATAGTAAAAAGATTTATTTACCTACTAGCTAATCTTACCTACACTCATCTACCAATTAAATATTAAGTGCCTACCTAAAAGCCGCTTCCCAAAAGCAGTTCATTCCACAAACATCAGAGGGCAGCATCCAATAGGGATTCCAGTAACACAGACAGAAATCTTTACACCTAACAGTAAGACAGAAATAACAATCCCATATGAGTATTTCAGTTGGCAGCTAACATGAAGTTTACTGAGCAAAACAATAACTTATTGTTGTTTTACAGCAGCAAAATGGCAAGCCCACAATTGCTAATTTTTAGAAAACTGATTCCTCCCCATACTTAGGATACAACTGTTTTAAATAAAAATGTAAAACCTTCAGGTTAAACTATACTATTGACTGGAAAAGTTTTCTAGTTAGAAGTTCTTGTGGCATATTAAAATCCTCTTCTTTGACAGCATAAAATATGTCTAATTTTTTGTGGACTACAGATATTATCCCAGAACAAAACTCATTTCATCCAAAAACATTTTTTACTTAAACAAAATAAAAGTCACAAATGCTGAGGAAACAAGGAAGATCATTAAATGCTTTTAATCCTTGAAAATAAGTTATTTGAATTGCGTTTCAAAAAAAAATGAAGAAATGATGCTCACAATTGGGGCTCAATTTCACTTCTACATTATCTCCAGCTCATTCTATTACACAAGCTAAAATGGATGCTAAACTGTGTTAAGGCTGCAGTTCAAAGCTAAAAAAGAAAAGTGATTTCACTGTTATGCCTTTTCATCAAACAATTCTCTACACTTCACTGCTTAGGTGGAGGCAGCACTGATGTAAGTATGAGCTCAGGGTGAGTCACTAAACTACAAGACTTCGTATCTCTTGACCCGGAAAAGCTTTGCTTTCTCTCACTATGACTCTAATAAGTAACTGTTCTTACATCAAAATGGCTGTGAAATTTCAGATTTGCAAACTTCTTTGATCAAACCTCTCACACATGTCAAGGATCTAAGGCAGGGTTCTTAGCCCTGGGGGCATAATGAAATCACTAGATACCCATGCCAGACCTATTAAGTCAGACAGGATCTGCCACCTATGAAATTTCATAAAGAACAAAGCCAGCAGCTTTTTAAATCCCTAAAAAGTTGGAAGGTTTAAATCTCCAGTGAAAGTTACACTGAAATTTTATCTTCTTTGAAGAACGCTATTTTCAAGCACAGGACAAAAACTTCAAAGTCGTATTTATTTATTGTCAGTGAGGGGCTTGAACTAAAGGGTCTGGATGCTGTCTTAGAGCTTTTCTGCTTAAGGCCAACTAGCACTCTACTACTTTGAGCCACAGCACCACTTCGGATTTTCTGGTGGTTAATTCGAGATAAGAGTCTCACAGGGACTTTCCAGTCAAGGTTGGCTACAAACATGATCCTCAGATCTCAACCTCCTAAGTAGCTAGGATTATAGGCATGAGGCACTAGTGTCCAGCTGACTCAAAATTTTAATTTAAAGGGTCATGTATGAAGGGAAAAAAAAAGAAAAAGAGAAAGAAAAAGAAAATGTGAGCCAGGCTCCTAGCTATGCAAGAGGCTAAGATCTGACAACTGGGGTTCAATGCTAGCCTGGGCAACAAATTCTGAGACTTATCTCTAATTAGCCATCAGAAACCCAGAAATGGAGCTGTGGCTCAAAATAGTACAGCACTAGCCTTGAGTAAAAAAGTTCAAGGACACTGCACAGATTCAGAGTTAATGTCCTATAATCAACCATCCCTTCCTCCCCTCAAAAGAAGGAAAAAAAAATGTGTACACATCAGTCAGGTGTGAAGGTACATGACTGTAATATTAATACTTGGAGATTTGAGGCAGGAAGCTCTTGAGTTCAAGGGCAGCCTTGGCTACAAAGGAAGATCCTATCTAAAACAACAAATGTAAACCTATTAGTTATACTTACCAACTGTACCTTCCTAGACATTGTTACGTATGTTTAAAACCTTACATTTCATACCAGGGAGACAAACTCTGTGAGACTGGTAACTAATATATACATCTTTCTAGTTCAAGTAATTTTATGTCCATTTAAGCCTTACAACAAACCCTTTAAGGAAAAACACTGTAACAAAACTACTGTACCTTGTTTGTCAAATTCTACAACAGTGGAAAATGAAAAATGCAGTGAAAAGTTCAATCTTTCCATAAAAATTATTACTTGAAATACTGCATTCATAACAATACCATTTGCTGCCTCAACTTTTACTTGATGTTACAAAAAAACATTATCTTTGCCATCCTAAGACCACTTATCAGATATACAGGTACAGGACCTGACTGAAAGCCTCATTAACAGAATCTTGAGACAATTAGCTGAATATGCCACCAGGTAAGTCTTCAGGTCAAACCTGAGTGAAAAACACTCTTACCAACGCTTACCTAGAGTCAATTAGTGAGTTCATGCCTTCATTCCAGCACTCACTAGATGGTAGCAAAAGGAACTGTGAGTTCATTTCAGTCCAGTCTGAGATACTTAGTGAAACTCTGTCTCCAAAAAAAATGTTAATCTGGATTTTTTTTTTCTTTTTAATTTGTGGGTTGTGGGGTTTGAACTCCGCTTAGGTGCTGTCCCTGAGCTCTTCAGCTCAAGACTAACCCCCTACCTTGATCCAAGCTCCACTTTCTGTTTCCTAGAGGTTAATTGGAGATAAGAGTCTCAGGTCCTTTTGTGCTGGGGCTGGCTTTGAACCTCGAGCCTCAGATGTCAGCCTCCTGAGTAGCTAGAATTACAGGCATGAGGCACTGACCTGGCTCCCAGTTTTTTTTTAATCAAAAAGGCCCTCTATGTGCCTAGTTTGCATAAGGCCCTCGGTTTGATCCCTAGAACCAAAGCCTTCCAGAAAACAGCACAGACAAAACTTCTCTTGTATAATCCTGTTTTTTATACCTTGTTTTTTGTTAAATTTGTCTCTTACAATCATTGTCAAGCCCAATTTAGAAGAATTTAAAGATCTAGCCAGTAACATTTTTGGCATCTTTGCAACTTCTATTTTTAAACACCTACCCACAAATCCTTGAAAGTTCAAATGCATATTGCCAACACACTGAAGTTGTTAAAATGGCCTAAGCTCCAAAAATACTGAGTCAACAGCCATATGAGCTAGAGCAAATGCCTCAACCTCTGTCTCTCAGGAAGTACAGGAACTTTCAAACTCACACCACACTGTGAGACAACAAAGTTGGTACAGGATGGAAAAGCCATAGACAAGTCCAAAATTCAGGAGACCAATATACAAATTATAATGAATTTAAATCTTATGTCGTTAATGAAATTTACATCTTAGGAAACCTATAATTTTGAGTAGATTATCGGGATTGTGGTTCAAGGCCAGCCCAATCAACAAAAATTTTTTAAATATTAGAAAGAATTCATCTTGACCAATGGCTGTGGGGTGGTACATATCTGTTATATGAGAAACGTAAGGAGAAGCAAATAGTAGGAAGTCCAGGCCAATTAAGGTATAAAAGGAGACTCTCTTGAAATAACCAAGGCAAAAAAAGGCTGGTAGAGTGGCTCAAGTGAGCCTGTGTAACAAATTCAAGGCTCTAGTACTGCAAAATGAATAAACTAATAAATAAAAATCTTGAAGCTCTGAGCCACATCAAGATCCCTGTTCTTATGCTAGTATCAAAAAAGCTTCTACAGAGAGCACATTAAGGGTGGTCACAAATTGTCTGACACCTCTATCTACAGTTAGGTTCTATCTCTAATCACAAATCCAGATTGGCTTTCACTGCTTTGATAAATACATAGGACAGGACACATTGCTGATTTCTAGACACTCCCTTTTAAGGAAATGGCCACATCTACTATGCCCTCCTATGGGCCCTCTTCCAATCAAACTATACAAGCATCTGTTTCAGTTTTCCTCCCAAAGCCAAGTTCCACTTTCCTCTATCTACCCATTCCATAAATTACCTACTGGATAATCACATACACAGGACAAACACTGGAAACACAAAAGTGAATAAATGTTGTGGTGACCCAAGTACAATGTGGGAGACCAACCCAACACACAGGTCCCACAATCCAACTCCAGTAACGTGTGCTTCTTCCTTTCAGTGAAAGAGGCAAATTCAGAACCTAGTTACCACCTAGAACTGGAATCCTAAATTTCAGTATCTAATTTCAGTCTTACCTCTATTAATCCTTTGAAACCACAAGACTTCAAAACATATGCTTCCTAACTCTAAGCTCCATTGTGAGCTCATTACCCTCCTTACTCAAGACTAGATCATATGGTCCATTCATTCCCTTTCCGATAGCCAATTCTACCTCATTCTTTTACCATATCTTCCCAGTAAAACCTCAGACCATTCATTCAACTTCTCAGATGACTTCTGAACAATTAATGACGCGGGTATGTTGCTTAGTGGATCCATAGTCACGGCCTCGCAGACTTACTACCAATTTCATGTGCATTCTGCCTGCCCTCTACTGTCCATCTTCTGAGTTTTCCTGAGAATCCTTATATCAATCAGTCTCTCCATCAGCAATATCTATTTGAATAATACCCTACATTATTGTTCATGCACCCTTAACTGTAAAAGGATTATTAAAATTTTTTATCTATTGTGATATGCCTACCTGATTTTCTGACTTGCTTTGGCCAAAATAATGTGAACTGACACATGTCCCAGCAGGACTGTAAAGTTAAATGTCAGCTCTAAGTCATCACTGAGTAACACGAAGCATGACCAATGGAAGAACTGCTTCTACAGCCAGGCTCCCAGCATAAGACGACACAATGCAGGAACACAGCCACCAACACATGCAACGTGCTCAAAAAATAGGCTAGCTGGGGATTGTGGGTCAGAAGGGGAAAAGCTGGGAGAAAATGAGGGAGGGGGGGACACTGTTCAAAAAGAAATGTACTCATGACCTGACTTATGTAACTGTGACTCCTCTGCACATCACATTTACAATAAATTTTTTGAAAAATAAAATAAATTATTCAAAAAAATAGGCTAGCATTGATGGTTCAAACCTGTCATCCTAGCTACTTGAGAGGCTGAGACATGGTCCAGCCCAAACAATAAAATCATTAGACTTATCTCTTGCCACCAAAAAAGCCAGAAATGGTAGAGTACTAGCCTTGAGCTAAAAAGCTAAGGGATAGCACCCAGGGCCGAAGTTCAAACCTCACTGAGACCTGAAGGAAGGAAAAGAAGGTAGGTCTGTTGTTATAAACTGCTGAGAGGTAGTGGCTTGGAGTAGTTATGAAGTAAAAAAGATAAACCAAAATTCCCTCCTAAAAGTGTACAATTTAATGGATAAAGCTATGCAATCATGACTCATCAATTCACTCCTAGATATGTACTCAGAGCAACTGAAAACATTTACCTTTACAGCAAAATACTACATGAATGTTCACAGCACCATCAAGTAATGGGTACACAAAATGTAGTACATGTATTTAATTAAATAGTATTTAGCTATAAGAAATGAAGTACAGTGGTGAATGCTGCGGTGGAAAAACCCTAATACAGCAGCTAGGTGAAAAAAGCCACAATCAGAAGGGCACAGTTTATGTGACTCATTTCCATGAATGTTCAGAACAGGCAAACCTGTAAAGTCAGAAAGATCTCTGCCTGCCTGGTGAGAGAAAGGGGTTGAGAAATGGAATGGGAGGCACTGGTTATAAACATATGTTTGGGGTTTGTCAGATTTGGGGAAGTACTGGGGTGTGAGCTTACCGCCTTAGCCATGTTCCACCTCCCCAGCTCTTTTTGCTTTAATTAATTAATTAATTAATTAATTTTTGCCAGTCCTGGGCTTGAGCTTAGGGCCTGAGCACTGTCCTTGGACTTTCTCAAGGCTAGAGCTCTACCACTTGAGTCTCAACACCACTTCTGGCTTTTTGCTATGTATGTGGTTCCAAGGAATCGAACCTGGATCTTCATGCATGCTAGGCAAGCACTCTACCACTAGGCCAAACTCCTGGCCCCTCTTTTTGCTTTATTTTGAAAACAGGTTTTGACTTTTTCCAGGGGAACAGCCTCAAACTACAATCCTCCTACTTATGCAGCCCTTCCCTCACAACTAGGATTACAGGTCCCAGCAACTACACTCTGCCTGATAAAGAGTTTCTTTCTGGAGGTAATGACTAACTACACAGCAATTAATCAGATTTGCAGATACGTCTGACAGGCAGAGTCACGTTTTTAGATAATTTCTTGGCCATAATTCCATGCTGAAAAACACATAGTAGGCAGAGAGGATATGTTTCTTTGGTCATTTATGGCAATATAAGAATATATGTACAAGTGGTGCTGTGGCTCAAGTGATAGAGAGCTAACCTTGAACACAAAAGAGGCTCAGGGACAGAGCTTAGGCCCTGAGTTCAAGCCCTGGGACCTGGAAAAAATAAAGAAAGAAAGAAAGAGAGGGAGAGGGAGGGAGGGAAAGAGGGAGAGAGAGAAAGTATGTACTAGTCAAATAAACCTAACATTTTCCTTTTTTTCTTTTTTTAATTGAGGTTTGCTGTCAAGAAATGAAATTCTTGGGCCAAGAATGTAGCCTAGTGGTAGAGTACTCGCCTACCAGGTACCAAGCCCTGGGTTCGTTTACTTGGTATCACATATACAGAAAAAGCCAGATGTGACACGGTGTCTCAAGTGGCAGGGCCCTAGCCTTGAGCAAAAAAATGTTCAAGGACAGTGCCCAGGCCCTGAGTTTCAGCCCTGGAACTGGCAAAAAAAAAAAAAAAAAGAAATTCTTTTAGCTTCTTAACTTTCAATCTAGAGGCTAAGAGCAGTAGCTCACACAGAAGTTACCTGATACTACCCACTGTTAGTAAAACCAATAAACTATGAAGTTAGAAAAAAAGCAATCAGGGCTGGGAGTTTGGCCTAGTGGTTAAAGTGCTTGCCTAGCATGCATGAAGACCTGGGTTCGATTCCTCGGTACCACATACATAGAAAAAAGCCGGAAGTGGTGCTGAGGCTCAAGTGGTAGAGCTCTAGCCTTGAGAAAGTCCAAGGACAGTGCTCAGGCCCTGAGCTCAAGCCCAGGACTGGCAAAAAAAAAAAAAAAAAGAAAAAAAGAAAAAAAGCAATCAATCTGAAGACAATGGAAGTTAAAAAATACTGGACAAGTATTTGGGTAATGTTCACTTGTGATAGCTCAACACTGCAGCTCCTCTGCTCACTAATCACAATGGAGCACACTGCAGCTGAGGTTAAGGGTCTGTTTCCAGTGAACACTGACATGCATGAGCTGCAGGTCCATTAATGCAACTGCATTTCCTGTGGATCAAACAGAAACAAAGCTTTGCTGCGGTTCCTGGCCAAATTTCCTTCCAATTAATATGTTCAGTTCTAGGTTTTAGAAAGTATGTACTGATCAAGGGGTAGCAGGAAACCCTTGCCGTGATAAAATACATAGAACTGGGAATAATCTGAATAAGGCCAGTGGGTTAGACACTGGTAGCTTTTGTAGTTATTGTATACTATACAACTGGTACATATATATTTTGGATAGAGTCTACTATACTGTCTTCATGTAAAATGGTAAAACTGGAGAAAACTGACTAAAAAAATACATGTGGTATCTCTCACGTTCTGTGAATTTACATTTCAAAGTAGAAGGGTTGCTTTTCTCTTACGAGCAGTGATCAAAATAAACATTCTCAAAAATTTCAGTACTTGGAAAATGCTTCAAACATTGAGAAATTTTATGCTATAGGTTTCAAAAACAAAAAGATGGGTGTGGTATCATGCACTTAATATAGTCCCAGCTGTGGGGAAGCTGAGGCAAAAGGATGGCTTGAGTCCAGGAGTTCAAGGTTGGCCCAGACAACAAAGTAAGACTCATTAAAAAAAAATTTTTAAAGCATTTAACAATAATGTTCGACACAATAACAGTTCCTAAACAAAGTTTACTTAAATACAATGACAAAAGATCTACAGAAGAGCCTTTGCATTCAACTCAGAGACTGGCAAATGTATGTGCACAACCACCCTAAGAATGTGGGAGTCTGAGGGAAGAGCTAGAAGGCAACAATTCAACACCCAGGCATCTATTCTGTAGCTGGGCAGAGAAAGCCAGACACTTACAGGCATGTCCAAGATCATTCACAAGATACTACCAGGCCTCAGTGATTTTACAAAGTGCTGCCTAGATAACTCATTTTCAACTATACTGTCTCTAGATTAATTAGAATAGTTAACTGTATGCCAGATCTTCAGTTCTTTTCTTTTTTTTTTGGGGGGGGGGGGGGGGAGCCTGAGCACTGTCCTTGGACTTTCTCAAGGCTAGATAGAGCTCTATCACTTTAGCCTCAGCACCACTTCCTGCTTCTTGCATGCTAGGCAAGCACTCTATCACTAGGCTACACTCCTGGCTGCAGTTCTTTTCTTAAATCTCTAATTACATGAGTACTCAGAAAGTGAGTAAAGGGCCACTTTATGCAGAAATGGCAGTAAAACAATTGCCTAGCCATTAAGAAAAAAAATTTATCAGGCTAGGAATGTGGCTTAGTGGTAGAGTGTTTGCCTAGCATGCATGAGACCCTGGGTTTGATTCCTTGGTACCACATAAATAATAAATAAAATTAATTTTTAAAAATTATCTAGTAGGGCCTGGGACTTTGTACTAGTGGTAGAGTGCTGTGGCTCAAGTGGCAGAGCTCTATCTAGCCTTGAGGACAGTGTGCAAGCCTTGAGTTCAAGCCCCAGGACTGGCCAAAAAAAAAAAAAAAATACACACCCACACACACACTTGTGGGTACTGAAGTGTTCCCACCTAAAATCGCAGATTATCTTAATTATAAGCATTTATTAAATAATATGTGTCAGCGATTGTGTCCCCCAAATTCTTTTGTCAGAACCTGCTCACTAATGTGATGATGTTAAGAGTAATGATGTTTGGGGTAAGTGATTAGGAAAGGAGGGTGCAGCCCTCATGAGTGAGATTAATGTCCTTTTAAAGGCAAAGCACTACAGGGCATGGACCCCCCCACACACACACCAGGAATTAGAGGGTTTATAGTTCTTTTCTTTCTTTTTTTTTTTTTTTTTTTTTTGCCAGTCCTGGGGCTTGAACTCAGGGCCTGAGCACTGTCTTTGGGCTTTTCTCAAGGCCAGTGCTCTATTACTTGAGCCACAGCACCACTTCTGGTTTTTTTCAGTGTATGCGGTACCAAGGAATCGAACCTAGAGCATCATGCATGCTAGGCAAGCACTCTACCAATAGGCCAAACTCCCAGCCCTATTTTCTTATCTCAACCCAAATAACACTTTACAAATAAGTTCTAAGTAGGTGCCACTATGTTTTTCATTAAGATACAAGATTAAAGCCAGGCACAGTGGCTCATGCCTGTAATCCTAGCTACTTAGGAGGCTGAGATCTGAGAATTGGCAGCTTGGGCACCAAAGTCCCAAAGTCTATGAGATTCTTTTCTCCAATTAACCACCAAAAAACCAGAAGTGGTGGGGTGGCTCAAGGGGCAGGGCAGTAGCACTGAGCTGAAGCTCTCAGGGACAATGCCCAGACCCAGAGTTCAAGTCCCATGACTGACGGATCAACTGACCCCCCCCCCCAAAAAAAAATACAAGATTAAATGCAGGGGCCGGGAGTTTGGCCTAGTGGTAGAGTGCTTGCCTAGCATGCACGAAGACCGGGGTTCGATTTCTCGGTACCACATACATAGAAAAAAGCTGGAAGTGGTGCTGAGGCTCAAGAGGTAGAGCTCTAGACTTGAGAAAGTCCAAGGACAGTGCTCAGGCCCTGAGCTCAAGCCCAGGACTGGCAAAAAAAAAAAAAAAAAAAAAAAGATTAAATGCACTGGTTTTGCACAACATGTTTCCGTATTAAACAGGATGTAGGGAAGCTTTAGTGATTTAATTTTCTTCTCTGTTCACTATCCCAATTCCTCTCCTTCAGAAATAACTGCAGGAAAGGGGGGGGAGAAAAGAGGGGAAGGGAGGGAGGGAACTTCATAAAGAACAGCAACACAGGATGGGAATGTAATTTGGAAATAAGCATTCAACTACCAAATGCAAGGCCCTGGGTTCCCCACTAAAAAAATAAAGTGCAAAATTAATCATAAATACCTCTCAACAGAATCAAGGTGCAATGGCCTTTGTTTGTAACAACAGACATTAGCACCAGCATCTAAAATGCAGATATCTGGAATCTTTGGCCACTCATTCTGATTTTCAGCATTCACTGGGGCCTAAGAATCTCAGTTTTTCTCCAAAGTCAGAAACTAAGGGAAACTGCTATAAACTTAAATGATCAAAACAATCACCACAGCCAGGCATCTGTGATTCATAGCTGTAGTTCTAGCTATTTACAAGGATGAGATCTGAGGATGGTAGTTCAAAGCTAGACTATACAGGAAAGTCCACGAGACTAATTAAATCACCAAAAAGAGAAGTTGAGGCTTAAGAGGTAGAGCACTAGCTTACACCAAAGAGCTCAGGAACAGCTCTCAGGATGAGTTCAACCCCAGAACACACACACACACACACACACACACACACACACACACACACACACACACACACACAATCACATTAGCTATAATTTTATAATGCCAGATACCCTACTAAGTAATTTATATAAGCGGTCTCATTTTTCAGTTCACACTAACCTCACAGATAATCTTACCTAACTACCAGTGAAAAAACATATTCCAGGTCAACAAAGCCAGAACATACAAGACAAAGTGAAGTCTGTGACCCAAAATCCCTTCCTCCTTTCCAGTCTTTAAATTCTCAGTATGTCCTATGAGTGTTCACAGGGCCTAGCAGAAACCACGGCCCCAGACTGAACCAGAGTAAGGAGGGAGGTGACAACCATTGTACAATTCTACGTATGCCAAAACAAAGTTATATATCTGAAAAACAGGCCATTTCCATTTGTTAATGACATCCCAATGCAGCTGAAATTTTACATGTCTCATCTATTTTACAGGTGAAGAAATCAATGCACAGAGCAGTGTCTTAATCTGACTAAAGTCTCACTGTAACTGCAGCTATAATGGGACACATGCTTGTCTGCCTTAGAAAACCCATTTTCTGACAACTAAGATAGTGGTTTCATTTTTTTCTTTATATATGGTACTGAGGATTGAACCCAGGGCCTTATGCATATTAAGCAACTACTACTGAAGTAAGTCCTTTAAAAAAAAAAAAAATGGTCAGGAGTGTGGCCTAGTGGTAAAGTCTTGCCTAGCATGCACCAAGCCCTGGGTTCATTTCCTCAGTACCACATACATAGAAAAGCTGGAAGTGGTGCTGTGGCTCAAGTGGTAGAGCTCTAGCCTTGAGGAAAGCCCAAAGACAGTGCACAGGCCCTGAGTTCAAGCCCTAAAACTAGGAAAAAAAAAAAAAAGACAAGAGCTTGTAGCATATGCCAAGTTGGCTTGGCACTGGACATCATCTTCCTTAAGTGCTAGAATACCAGGCATGTGCCACTATACTCAATTTAAAATAGTAAAATAGTATGTTCCAAACAGAATGCACTGATAGGTGATTACATATACACAAGAAAAAAATCCAGGTATTGGTTTTCATTTCTGTGCAATGCAAATATTTTTTAATGATCTAACCAAACTTCCGGATATAAACCTAAGCATACATTTGTTTATTTTTGTTTTGTTTTGTTTCCAGTCCTTGGGCTTGAACTCAGGGCCTAAGTACTGTCCTTGAGCTTTTTCAAGGCTAGAACTCCACCACTTGAACCACAGCACCACTTCTGTTCTTTTCTGTGTATGTGGTACCAAGGAATCAAACCTAGGGCTTGGTGCATGCTAGGCAAGCATCCTACCACTCCCAGCCACACTCCTGGCTTAAGCCTATATTTTAAATGAAGGAAAAAATTAACCATTTTAATTTGACATTGAAAACGTCAAAATGAAAGGCAGGTGCACATCTGTAAATGCAGCACACAGGAGGCTGAAGCAGGAGAATCTCAATAACTTGATTTGGGAGACTAGTCTAAGATACACAATGAGGCCCCTATGGAGAGAGGGGCAGAAAGACAGAGAAGATGAGTGTGTTGGCTCATCCCAGCTACTTGGGAATGGGGAGATCAGGAGGACAGTGGCTGGAGGCCAACCCAGGCAGAGGGCTGGCAAGACTCCCATCTCAACCAATAGCTGGGTGTAGTATAGTGGCACACACATAATCCCAGCTACAGCAGGGGCATAAATAAGATTGCATTCCAGCCCAGTCCCAGCAAAAAAAAAAAAAAGAAAGAAAGAAAAAAAAAAGGAAAAAAGAATAAAAGAAAGGAGAGAAAACAAAAACAAAAGTAAGACCCTATTCAGAAAATACTGAAGGGAAAAAGAACTGGGGGCATAACTCAAATGGTAGAGTAGTACCTGCCTAGCAAGCATGAGCTAAAGTTCAAACTCCAAACTGCAAAAGAAGGGGAAAAGGAAGGGTTAAAACGAAGGAGGGGAGGGGGAAAGGAGAGGGAGAGAGAGGAAGTATAAAAGGAAGGAAAGTTGTTTTAGCTGGCCAAGCAAATTCATAATAAAATCTGTCCCGAAATAAGATAAAGTATAAAAAAGTTACTCTATTAAACTGAAATGCTAACTCACAGTCTCCTTTCTGCTATCCTTTGACTAAAATGTTGCTCACTTACAATTCTATCAATATAAAAAAAGAATTCCTTTTCTATAACCTGAAAAGCTTCACAAGAAAGCTGTGTTTCCATCAATCACTTTTTCAGGAGCTCATTCAAAGCTTCAGTCCCTGACTCTACCAGGACAGATAACTGGAGCTGGAGCCTGCTTCAACAGGCTTTCAGGAATATTAAGTCCAGAGATCCTAGGAATTTCTGACGGTACTCAAATCGAGTTTAAAAAAAAATCCACTTTTTTTCCCCCAGGCTGCTTCTCTGCTCAAAAGTCCCAATTTTCATTCTAGAAATGACTGTCAACTAGTACGAGGTGTTATTAAACAACCGCTTTACACCCTCTTCCGTCCCAGATCCCAGCATCTGCCTCTTTGGGTAGAGTAAATAGAACTCTATTTGCCCATCAAGGCACTGTGAAACGCTCACAGATATTTTTTTTTCCCAAGTACTGATAATATGTTGCCCAAACATTCTTTGTCCGCTTCTAACCCTGACCATCCAAACGTAAAAACGATCTGTGCAAATCCACCTCGATCACGATGCTGCTCTGCAAAGACCAAATGGTCAAGAGAGAGAGAGGACAGATCTCCAACCGCAGCCCCCAAACATTTCAACCCTGGTGAAGTACCTCTCTGGTTTTTCTTCACTCCCTCTTAAGTTTCCAGAATAAACTAGTTGTTCACAAAAAGATAAAGGAAAACCCAAAAGAAAAAAAAATCCCAGCCCGGACAAATGCCAAGTCCAGATGGAATAACCGCGGCTATTAAAGAAAACTTAGTAAGCTTGCTATCACGGGAGCAGGGCACGGGGGAGGGGCTGGGGGAGAGGAGGACGAGAGGCGCCAGGCTCGTGTTTAAATATCTCAACTTGAACTCCATGGAAACGAGAGGGAATTCCTCCCGGCCAGACAGCAATAAAGGTTTTGGTTTGGTTTTTTTCTTCTTCCTTTTTATTTTTTGGTGGAGCACCACTTTTTCTTCAACAAACCAACTTTTTTTTTTCTTTCTTTCTAAGCTGGGAGTTAATTCCATGTGTAACTGCCCCGAGAGCGTACGGAGCCCCCCGTGGGAAGCGCCGGGCTCGGCGGCGGGCGCCGCGCAGAGACCCGGTCCGCCGGGAAGCCCGGAAAGCGCGGGACTGACCGGCCCCGGGAACCCTGCTTCCCCGCCCCGGCTCCCCGCCCGGCCGGAACCCCCCGGAACCTGAGCCGCCCCTACCTGTCCGGCTCTCCAGGACGCACCGCGGGGCCCGCACCTCCCGCCGCGCCGCGTCCGCCGCCCGCGAGCCAGGAAGCGGCCGCGGCCTGCGGCTTCCCGCCATCGCCGCCCGCTCCTTCCTCCACGGACACGGCGAGCTGGCTGAAGGCGTAAAGGAGCGAGCAGAAGCCGCAGGCCAGACACAGCACTACGAGACGCAGGTAGCGCCGCATCGCCCCGGCCCCGCGCGCGACCGTCGTCACCGCCCGCCAGAGCCACCGCCGCTCCCGCCCGGGCGAACTGGAGCCGGAGGAATGCCACTGCGCAGCCGCCAGAGCAACAAGTTCCTCCTCTGGCCCGCCCCTGTTCCCCTCTTCCCTCCCACCGCCTAGGCCAGATGATGGACAGTTCGCCCGGAAGCCCCGGGCACCGCCCCCGTCTTCCGCCACGCGTTACAGCTCCTCCCGGCTCCGTCCAGCTCTACTCGGACTCGCCCCACCCGGAGGCCCGTGAGGCCCCGCCCATTCATGTAACGTAAGGTCTGGAGGAATTCGAGGCTCCGCCCCATCCGGCATAGTCCCTCCCCTTCGACCTACGCGGCCCTCCCTAAGGCTAAGGCCCCGCCCCAAACCGCCCTCTAAACCCCGCCCGTTTCCTCAGTGACCCGCCCCAAGTCCCGTTGGGCCCCGCCCCCTCTCGCCTGGAAGGGCCTGGATCTCCTCTCGGAGGCTGGCCAGGTCTGAAGCGCCGCTGCGCTGAGAGCACTGGGTGTTTCCCCAAACCCGAGGTCAAAGCCCAGAGTTCTGTGCTTGATGGCGCCAAGGAGGGAGGTGGCAAAGGAGCTGGGCTCCGGAGACCATTGACCTACATTCAAATTATGGTTCTAGTAACAAGATAATTGGTGAGATGGTGCAAAATGGAAGGTATTAATCCACTTGCACGGTGATTGTGAAGGTGAAATTTTAAAAAGACTAAAAACACCTGACAGTAGGCACTTCTAGGATGCAACAGAAACTTCCTCTGCCTCTAAAAAAAAAAAAATTCCTGACATTAGTAACGCGGTTTGATTCAAGGCTTTGCACTTACTTAGTGCACTATCACTTGAATCATGCTTCCAATCCAACCTTTCCTGATTATTCTAGTGATGGAGTCTCAAAGAATTTTCTGCCTGGGATGGCTTCAAATCTCTATCCTCTAGTTCTGATGAGTAGCTAGGATTACAGGCATAAACTACCAGCACCTGATTTCTCAGCTGTTAATTTTTTTTTTTGTCGGTCATGGGACTTGAACTCTGGGCCTGGGTGCTGTCCCTGAGCTTTTCAACTCAAGGCTACTGCCCCTACCCATTGAGCCACGTCTCCACTTCTGGTAGTTAATTGGAGATAAGAGTCTCACAGACTTCAGTGCCCAGGCTGGCTTTGAACCATGGTCCTCAGATCTCAGCTTCCTGAGTAGCTAGGATTAGCAGCATGAACCACCACACCCAGCTCAGCTGCTAAATTTCTATAAGACCATTATATAATCCATTTTAGCCACTTAAAGGTATGTCCTCATAATGTTTGTAGTTTTCCATGCCTACCTTGTCCCTGACTCCCAATAAGCTCTAAGAACCTGTAAGGCAGGGGACCTCTCTTTTACATCTTTTTGAACTCTAAAAATTCATTTCTATATGCAAAGCAAAATTAGGATTATCCAGTAAAAAGCTTCTCCTTGAGCTGAGAATGTGGCTTAGTGGTACAGTATTGCCTAGCATGCATATAGCCCTAGATTCGATTCCTCTGTGCCACATAAACAGAAAAAGCTAGAGGTGATATTGTGGCTCAAGTGCTAGCCTTGAGCAAAAGAAGCCCAGGGATAGTACCCAAGCCCCAAGGCTAGAGGAAAAAAAAAAGCTTTTCCTTTTTTCACTCGTCCTGTTCCTCATCTGTTTCCATTCCACTCATTAATATTTTATGCAGCAATACATGAGTGTCTTGGGGTGTTGGAAAGCTTAGTAGGGTGTGGGTGAGAAAAGTTGATTATTTATAAATTCAGCCAGGCATTTGTGGCTCTCACCTGTAATCCTAGTATTCAGGAGACTGAGATCTGAGGATCACAGTTTGATACCAACCCAGGCAGAAAAGTCTGGGAGACTCTTATCTCCAATTAATCAGCAAAATGTCAAAAGTAGAGCTGTGGCTCAAGTGGTAGCCTTGACACAGACATTAGGACACAAACTTGTAAGAGTGTGCACACATACCCGAAGGTACAAGTGTGGTCAAGAGAAACTAAATAGTAAAGGTAGCCCAAGGCGGTGGAAGAGGGCTATGATAAGTATGGTAAGTAACTCTAGTCTGAAGGATCAATGAAACAGGCTCTTGTGTTCTAGAGACTGTGAGAAGTTTGATACTACCAGCTAAATGAATTCAAGAGAAAATATACTGACTGATAAGACCAGCAAGGGGCCAGACTTTGAGTGTCCAGGGTTCAGCATACCAAGGAGTCTGAACTTAATCTGCCAGACAATGGTGAAGCATTGAAGGTTGCTAATAAAAATATAACCAAAGATGTAACAAAGATATAACATGACATTTGAATTTTAGGGATAGATTCTGACTGTATTGGAGGCTGGACAGAGCTGAGATTGGAGAGGGCTGCTCCAGTGCCAAAAAGTGATGCTTCAAAATACATGCACATAAAATGGATAAAAGTGATGCTCATAGATTGTCCAAATTGTATCTTGTCATTGAAGTTAGTCATAAAATACAATAATAAGGACGTGTGTGTGTGTGTGTGTGTGTGTGTGTGTTAATCACTGTGAATCATCAAAAAGTACCAGGTCTATGGCCCTGAGAAAGTCACCAAACTTAACATTCCCTTTTCTCAATAAGGATTAAATATCCTGCCATACTGAACCAAAACATAAAAACAAGCACTCTCTCATGATGTGTGAAGCTATGACTCAAGTAGTAGAGTGCCAGCCTTGAATAAAAAAGGACAATGCCCTGGCTCTGAATTTAAGCTCTGCTTTCAGCATGTACAAGCACACACACACACACACACACACACACACACACACACACACACACACACAAGCATGCACATGCACACATGTGCGCAAAGAGTAAAAACATAGGTTTGTTGATTTTTGTGGGGAGGGAGGTTATGGGGTTTGAACTTGGCCCGGGCACTATCCTTGAGCTCTTCAGCTCAAGGCTACCGCCCTACCCTTGAGCCAAGCCTCACCTCCCCTTTTCTAGAGGCTAATTGGAGATAAGAGTCACTGAGCTGGCTTTGAACCTTGATCCTCAGATCTCAGCCTACTGAGTAGCTAGGATTACGCCTGGCCAAGGGCCTCAGATATACAGTACTCCAAAATATGGGTACTACGCTCAAAGACAGACCACTAAATCATGAATACTAAATAAATCTTTCTGTTATACCTTATGATTCTTACAGAAATGAAGATAAAACTTAACAAAGTACAGAAAAGGATAATAACAGCATTGATAATAGAAAAGTGTTTTTGAGAAAATTAAAGGATGTGGTACCAAGAAACTAGAGTAAGAGCTAATACTGAAATAGATAGTTTTGTTTAAAAGATGCTAACTACATGGTTCTTTGTTCCTACAAAGTGGCATGGCATGAAAATTAACAATAAATCTTTAATCATTCACAAATTAAAATATTGGAATGGCATAAAGGAAAGCTATGCAATTTCTGTTTCTGCAACAATCTATAGGAAGAACCTATCCAAAAGAATAATTCATATACTTAATATCAAAGTTCTGTTTGGCATCATTCTATCCCTTTAAGTCATTCTTAATCCTGTAATTATAAATTCTGTTGTCAAATAATATAAGGCACTCTAAAAGTAGAAGTGCTTTGTGTATTACTCACACACCGTCTTATTGTTTGTGTATGTGTGCACATGCGTGCATGCGTGCGTGCGCCATCACTCAAGTTTGAACTCAAGATCCCTTTGCTTTTTTTGGTCAAGGATAAGACTCCCACACTTGAGCCACTGTTCCATTTCTGGATTTCTGGTGGTTAACTGGAGATAAGAATCTGTCAGACTTTCCCTGCTGGGCTGGCTTCAAGCCTCAATCCTCAAGTCTCAGTTTCCTAAGTAACTAGGATTAGAGTCACTAGCACTCAGCTTCACTGGTTGTCTTAAAGCATTGAGAATAGTATTCATGCTGTCATTACCTCATGTCACAAATAACACATTGCACTTCTATATTTCTAAAATTAATTATTCAATTGAAAATTATTATTTTCAATAATTACTTTCATGTCTTCATGTCATAACAGGTATTTTCCCTTGATTGTATGCATATATTCCTAAGTCTACTTCTCACTAGAATTAGTCTCTTAATTTTCTAATGATAGGCTCCTAAGTAGCTTAGCTTATAGGCAGAAGCCACCAGCATGGCTTCAAATACATACATACATACACATACACACACACACATATATATATATACATATGTACATATGTACATACACATATGTATACATATTTCACTTTGTAAAAATCTATGCATAGTCTAATCTAGTTCTACGTCCATTTCTTAGAAGTAAGAGATGCTATTTTATTTAAAAATAAATAATTCCATGGCCCGCAAAACTAGCACTTGAGGAGCCGATGCAGGAGGATCAAAACTTCCAGACCAGTCTGGACTGTACAACAAGACCTTGTCTCTGTAACAAAATCATAAAGAGCTAAAATTCAGAAAGGTTCCTTAACCAAATGGCTAATGAACCATATTTTAGATAGAAATCTTAGAAAAAAACATAGACTAGATTTTTGTTTTTACTATATTATCTTCTTCTGAACAAATATATGCTGTATGGAATAGTGCCAATCAGAACTGAAAACAGGAAGGGAACTTCTGAAACATGAAAATTTCCTAGCCTGATATTAGGGATTAAAAAGAAAAAAACAGGGCTGGGAGTTTAGTCTAGTGGTAGAGTGCTTACACAAAGACCTGGGTTCGATTCCTTGGTATCATATACACAGAAAAAAAACCGGAAGAGGTGCTGAGGCTCGTTGTATACCTCTAGCCTTGAGAAAGCCCAAGGACAGTGCTCAGGTCCTGAGTTCAAGCCCCAGGACTGGCAAAAACTTTAGAAGTACAAGTCAAATTAGTTGGACAACACAAGGACTCAGAAACTCAGACCAAAAGTGCAATGTATTCTTAACTGTATTTAGCAATATGTTTCCATTTTCCACAGCTTTCCAATTTTCATGGACCTGGTTGGATTGGAGAATTGGAAAATAATGCTGATAGTCTGAGCAAAAAGTATTTGTTGTATTTGTTCAGAACAGTAAATGTGGCGAAGCATAGCATCAGAGGTAGGACAAAAGACGAAAGTGGTTTTCTTCATTCTCAAGAAACTAGCTATAGACCCCAAGATTAGTAAAAGAGGCAGTTGGAGAAGCAAACATGACTGTCCATACCTGTAATCCCAGCACTTGGGGGGCAGAGGCAAAAGGGTCTTCAGTTCTCAGTCAGCCTTAGCTACATAATGAGATCATGAAGGTGGACTGGAGAAGGTGGTAGAAAACTAACAAAGGGTATACTTCATGCTCCTCCATATCCTGAGGCTACAACTTAGCTTGTGTTTCTGGTTACAAGCGAGAAAGCAGCAGCTGGCCTGGATGGTCTACGATCATCTTACATGTCTCCCTGGCTTCATCTTCAGGAATCTTCCATTCCATTTGCAGTACAGGAGGTTGATTCCAGGGGATTATGCAAGTCCTGGGGCTTGAACTCAGTGCCTGAGCACTGTCCTTGGGCTTTCTCAAGGCTAGGGCTCTACCACTTGAGCTACAGCACCACTTCTAGCCTTTTCTGTTACATGGTACCAAGGAATTGAACCCAGGGCTTCATGCATGCGAGGTTAATACTATACCATTAGGCCATGCTCCCAGTCCCTGATCTTATTTTTTAAAAACTAAAACTCCCATACAATATCTTCCTAAACTGTCATCAATCAAGGCTCAAATTTAACCATATTAAGGTCCAAATAGCAAGATTCGCTTGGCCAAGCTGGCCTAACAAGACTCTATTTACAAAACAATGAAAGCAAATGGGGATGGGAGAATGGCTCTGTGATTGCCTATCTGAGGGCAGCCCAGTATTGCTCCCCCATTACAAGCTGAAGAATTATAATCCCATCACAGTCCAATGCTGGCCAAGTGCTGCTGACTCATGCTTGCAATCCTAGCTGCTCAGGAAGCTGAGATGTGAGGACTGCAGACCAAAGCCAGCCCAGGCAGAAAAGTCAGTGAGACTCTTATCTCTAATAAACTACCCCCAAAGAGCTAGAAGTAGTGCCATGGCTCAGATGATAGAGTGCTTCTCTGGAGCAAAAGTAGCTCAGGGACAGTGTCCAAGCCCAGGACCAACAACAATAATAAATAAAATCCAATGCTTACCTGAAAACTGAACTCAGCATTATTCTTGTTATCCAAATTCCTCTCTATAATCAAATAACCAAGAGTCCTATTTACATTTGGCATCTTTCATTTTTACAATTAATAAAGTAAAACAATTCTTACGTGTGGTAGCATATTTCTCTTAGCCTAGTTCTTAACAGGCTGAGGCAGGAGAAATGCAAAGGCCAGCTTAGTCTATATAGTGAATCCACAAACAAGAAACAAATATTTTGGGGCCGGGAGTTTGGCCTAGTGGTTAAAGTGCTTGCCTAGCATGCATGAAGACCCGGGTTCGATTCCTTGGTACCACATACATAGAAAAAAGGCCAGAAGTGGTGCTGAGGCTCAAGTGGTAGAGCTCTAGCCTTGAGAAAGTCCAAGGACAGTGCTCAGGCCCTGAGCTCAAGCCCAGGACTGGCAAAAAAAAAAAAAAAAAAAAAAAAAAAGACATAAATATTTTTTGCTCTTTACTAATCAAGTAAAAGTATCCTTAAGACAGTTTATTTTATTCTATGCTGGAAACAAATATTTTATTTTTGATACTGCCCCCTGGAGTCTGAGGCTCCTGAGGGAACTCAACGTTATGTTTACCATTTTTCCTTGTCCTTTAGTTGTCTTCTCCCAAGTTAGTTTTTCAGCCCTTCCCATTTTTGCTGCTCCTCAAAGTAGACAGAGGACCATTTGATGGTTGCTATAATTAGGGATTAAAAGAGAATAAAGATATACATTAATAAGTCAACAATTATTAAATCTCAGTTCCCAGTGTAGTTTCTATTTTGATTGATTGTGTGTGTGTGTGTGTGTGTGTTGATTAGTTGGTTCCTGAGCGTAATTGGTGTTTAACTGGATTCTCATAGACTTTTCTTGCCCTGGCTGGCTTTAAACTGTGATCCTTAGATCTCAGCCACCTGAGTATCCAGAATTACAGGCATTAGCCACTAGTGTGACTTGCTGGTTTCTGAATTCTTTTTTTTTTTTTTTGCCAGTCCTGGGGCTTGAACTCAGGGCCTGAGCACTGTCCTAGGGCTTTCTCAAGGCTAGAGCTTTACCACTTGAACCATAGCATATTTCCAGCTTTTTCTCCATGTATGTGGTACTGAGGAATTGAACCCGGGTCTTCGTGCTTGCTAGGCATGCACTCTACCACTAGGCCAAACTCCCAGGTCAGTTTCTGAATTCTTGCTAAGAGCAGTCATAGGAAGATGAAGATGAGATGGTAGCCCTCCCTCGATGGAAGTCAGTATATGAAGGCTGGGTCATCATTCTCAGGACATATAAGAACCACAGGCATTTCTCTGGAATTCCAGCAGGAATCTTCTCTTTCACCAGATCCTTGGCCCCAAAAGCTTCCCTTTGGGACTTATCCTCCCACCTTGAAATAAAGTTTTTAAAAATAATTGCTATTTAGTTTTAATTACACCATGGAGATGAGGCAGTTTATAAGAACAGAAGGAAAACAAATTCAGGATCTGGAAAAATACAGGTAAATCAAGAATAATAAATTAGAATCAAATGAAGCAGTGGTACTAGATACTATGTTGAAAACAAACTATACAACTTGTGGGTGGGGACAGGAGAGAAAAACTGGGAGTGTGGGAAGGGGTGGCATTGTTCAAAAAGCAATATATCCATTACCTGACTTATGAAGCTGTTAGCTCTCTGTATATCACCTTTATAATAACAATAAAAATATTAAAGAGTAAAAAATTTAGAATAATAAATTATTGCAACTGAACCTGAAATTCCTCACAACTACAGAGAAAAAAATTGAAGGCAAACAATCTTTTGTATTGTATAAAAAAGGGCAAATCAATTTGTCAGGTGCTATGAAGCTTTTCCAGAAGTTATTTCTTTTATTAATCATTTGGCCAGCGATGTATCTCTCTTCAAACCAGGTGCAAAAAGGAAATAACAGACCGCATTATGTAGTATCTTGATTTTTTTTTTAAGTTAGAAGCTAGGTACTGGTGATTCATGCCTGTAATACTTGCAACACAGGAGGCTAAGGTCTGAGGATTGTGGTTCAAAGCCTGAACAGGCAGGAAAATCCATGAGACTCACACCTCCAATAAACTACCCAAAATAGCTAGACGTGGAGCTGTGGCTTAAGTGGCAAAACATTAGTCTTCAGCACAAAAGTATAGGGATGGTGCCCAGGCCCTGAGTCCAAGTCCTAGGACAGGCGCGCGCGCACACACACACACACACACACACACACACACACACACACACACACACACAAATTAGAATGAGTGCTAAATTGCATGGCCCAAAATCTTAAAATTTTTGAAAGTAGAAGAGGGTGATAAATAGGAGCTGGCTAGAGCTATTTGTCACATCTGGCTTTATTACAGAAAACATCAAAATGAGGTCCCAACATTTTCAATGTCTTGCAGTGAGATACTTAGATGGAGGTAATTTTCTAGACACAGGTATGTATTTTAGCTTTATCATATACATATCTTCATTGTTGCACCGATGGAACTACAGATCCCCCAAATTTTTATGAAGTTCCAGATTTTTGCACTTTATAACCAATTGCAAGTGCAGTGCCTAACATCCGGAGTAATCTCTCTCTATAGTCACTGAACAGCATTGATACAAAGAAAATATAAATCAGAAAATACTGAATAGTACGACAGTTAACTGTAATGCTGGATATTTCTACTAATCGAGGAAGAAAAGACTCAGATTATGAAATGTGTCCCATAGCACTAAAATCTTGCAGAATTCTAATTGATCTCTCCATTCCAAGATCTGGTGTTATCATGGTATTTCCTATGCTTCAGAACTGGCCCATTTCACAAAGTCAGGAAGATTGGCACTGATTAAACACAGAGCCTAATTAAAACATTAAAAACATAACATTTAAATGACCTGGGCAAGTAACAGTGAGAGCTGCAGAAAATCAAAGAAAATTTCTGTATGATACCTGCCTAATAGTGAATTGGTTTTGATGAAAAGCATCAAAAAGGACTTGATTTTGAAAATCACCATACATATTTCACATATTACTCAATAAACAGTCTAAGTACAAGTTAAACTTTAATTAAGTACTGAGTCATGGTGACTTATCATAGCACATAGAATGTCCTCTAGGACAGACATGCTGTCAGTTCTACTTCTTCTCTCCCTTCTTTGATTCTCTAGTATACAGATTGTCCTAGTACTGTTTCTATTTCTGCTGTTTTTGCTATTGTGTGGGATTATTTCTCATCATCCTTAATACTCAAACATAATTCCTTCTGCTTTCAAAAATATGATCCAGCACATTCTGTGCTCTGAAACTATTACTGATGTGTGTGTGTGTGTGTGTGTGTGTGTGTGTGTGTGTGCATTTAACCACTGAGCCACAGCTCAGGCTAACTGGAGATATAGGCAACAGCCACCTGCCTACATTTCAGTCCTTTTGGGGGGTGAGATAGTCAAAGCATTATTTTGATGTACCCTCTCCTTACACAGCCATCTCTCTATTTTCATTTCATCTTCGAAGTACAGTTCAGAAATTTATGTCAATGGCTTACCAGTTCCTTCATCAGTTCCCCTCAAAGAGTTGAAAAAGTTAACTTTCAGACCAAAAACACTAAAATAAGGGCCTCAGTGGAAAGTTCAAGACCATTTAGCATCAATGCATAGAATATTCAAAAGTACATTCTTTAAGGCAACAAGATTTGTGGCTAAAATAAAGTTCACATATCCTATCAACTTTCAAGGCTAAGAGTTTCCTTTCTCTTATTTAATAATTTTGCTTTGTCTGTTACCATTGTAATCTTAGAAAAATATTTAATAGAAAACAAAGCATTTTAATTATTAACTGAACACTTTCTATTTTGTAATATAAAGGGAACTTTTTCTTTTTTTTTTTTGTGGGTCATGGGGCTTGAACTCGGCCTGGGTGTCCCTGAGCTCTTCAGCTCAAGGCTACTGCCCTATGTCTTGAACCACAGTGCCACTTTTGGTTTTCTAGTGGTTAATTGGAGATAAAGAGTCTCAAGGTCTTCAGTGCCCAGGGCCTGCTTTGAACGAGATCCTCAGATCTCAGCCTCCTGAGTAGCTAGGATTACAGGCGTGAGCCACTGCACCAGGCTAGAAAGAAGACATTTTTTTTTTTTAATCAAAGGTAAAACTCTGGAAAAAAAAATCCAAATTTCTTTTGTATGGAATTTGGTTAAGAGAATCTCTGGCTAAAAACTACTTTGTTAAGTTCACAAAATAGAGTTAAAAAGGTAGCCAGTTGAGGCTCTGTATCTTTCTGCTTTAGGTGCAAGTATTTATGGAATTTGCATGTTTTCCTAGCATGGAAGTATATCTGAGGTAGAGTGGAATGAAGGCAGGTGGGAAAAAATGTGATTAATGAGAAGGAAACCAATTGGGCAACTCAGTTCATTTCTCCAGTCTCACAGTAGACCACCAGACTCCTTCGTGCACATGTAGTCTTTCTGGGACCACAGCAAACATCTGTAGAACCTATAAAACACTTTACCTTTAAATCACTCCAGAGGACATAGAAAAACAATTTTGCATTTGTATAATGGGATTTTTTTTTTTTTGCCAGTCCTGGGCTTGAGCTCAGGGCCTGAGCACTGTCCTTGGACTTTCTCAAGGCTAGAGCTCTACCACTTGAGCCTCAGCATCATTTCTGGCTTTTTTCTATGTATGTGGTACTGAGTAATCGAACCCGAGTCCTCGTGCATGCACTCAACCAACCACTAGGCCAAACTCCCGGCCCTATAATGGGATTTTTATCTATGATGGTAAAGGCTCACATTTAAAGAGCAATCATCTTGTGTCAGATATTATCCAGAAATCTCCCATGGACTGATATCTAATCTAATAATCCTTTTGAATTAGATATTACATCATTATGTTTTTGTTGTTGTTTTCCTTTTGCCAGTCCTGGGACTTGAACTCAGGGCCTGGGCTCTGTACCTAAGCCTCTCTGTGCTCAAGGCTAGCACTCTACCACTTGAGCCATAGTACCACTTTCAACTTTCTCTATGTGGTACTGAGGAATTTAACCCAGCATTTCAAGTATGCTAGTTAAGCACTCTACCACTAAGTCACATTCCCAGCACTCACTGTTTAGTAGGTGAAAGATTAAATTATTCACACAAGTTTATATCTGAGTTCTCCAACCCAGTTCCAAGAACCAGACTTCTGGTGGCACTTTTGTTTTGGTGCCAGTCTTGGGGGCTTGAATTCAGGGCCTGGCACTGTTCCTCAGTTTTTTTTGCTCAAGGTTGGAGCTCTACCACTTGAGCCGCAGCTCTACTTTTTGCTTTTTGGTGGTTGACTGGTGTTGAGTCTCACATCTAGGCAGGCTTCAAGCCTCAGTCCTCAAATCTCAAACTCCTGAGGTAGCTAGGATTATAAGCTTGAGCTGCCAGCACTCAGCTTCAATTGGTACTCTCACATCTCCATGTCATACTACCTTCTTACCTAGGGCAAAAAGACCAGTTGCCTTGACTCAAGTTTAAAAAAAAAAAAGAGCCAGTGGGGTGCTGTGGCTCACCCCTATGATCCTAGCTATTCAGGAGGCAGAGATCCAAGGATCTGGCTCAAAGCCAGCCAGGACTGTAAAGTCCCTGGAAGTGGTGCTGTGGCTCAAGGTGTAGGGCAGTAGCCTTGAGCTGCGGAGCTAAGGGATAGCGCCCAGGCCCAGAGCTCAAGCCCCACAACAGAAAAATAAATAAATAAATAAATCCCATATTTTGTGGCATTTTTCTCTCCTGCAATCCATTTAAAATAATTGTGAATGTCATAATCAGTAGAAACCTTGGGCTCTCCTAGCAGAGATTTACAATAGAACAAACCCTAGATACATAAGGCCATATAGTATGACGCTAAATGAAAGGACCTCCAGGATATAGAAACAAAAGCCATATAACGAGTGATTGTTGTCCTTAGTGTACTTAATCTCTTTTGCTGTCCCTTGGTTATCTCATATTGTTACAGTATTTCACCTTGTTATCTGATATATTGGATATATGTGTATTTGGTTATTTAAAATTGGATAGGGAAGGGGGGCGGGGGTGGAGGGAGGGAAATGGGGACCAAGACATGAGAAAGGGTGTCAATGTATGTGAAGTAATGCACCTTCTATCTGGTGAATATAATTAATTACAATAAAATATATGAAAAAAATAATCATGATCAAATGTCTTTTTATTTGTGCCAACCTTGGGGCTTGAACTCAGTGTCAGGGTGCTATCCCTTAGCTTCTTTTGCTCAAGGCTAGTACTCTACCACTTGGGCCACAGTGCCACTTTTGGATTTTTCTGAGTACTTTATTGATTGTAAGAGTCTGATAGACTTTCCTGCCAGGGCTGGGGTCAAACTACAATCCTCAGAGCCCAGCTTCCTGAGCAGCTAGAATTATAGGCGTGAGACACCAAGGCCCACTATGATAAAATGTCTGAATAGCAGAGTTTTGACTTAAGAACAAAGTACATGGGCTGGGAGTCTGGCCTAGTGGTAGAGTGTTTGCCTAGCATGCATAAAGACCTGGGTTCGATTCCTCAGTACCATATACAGAGAAAAAAAGACAAAAGTGGTGCTGTGGCTCAAGTGATAAGAGCTCTAGCCTTGAGAAAGTCCAAGGGCAGTGCTCAGGTCCTGAATTTAAGCACCAGGACTGGCAAAAAAAAAAAAAAAAAAGAATATCTCTGTTACTGTACTATTATTTTAATTCTTGCTGTCCCCTAAAATGAATATATAGAACATCTGAAACATGAAAAACATAAAGCTGAAAAAAATCATGTTTTGAAAGAACATAACCAGTTCATTGGTATTCTATTTAAAGTATCTAATAATGCACAGAAGTTTTAATTTGTCATTTGATACCACTAAAGAATGAAGTCTATGAATGTTTTAATCACAGACTTTTACTGTATGCAATTAACTGTATTTCACAACTAGCATCTTACAAAAGACAGTACCATTGTGCCTGTAAAAAGTACTGCAATCAAACAGAAAATCACAGTATCACGAGAAACCACCAAATACCACAACTGTCAGGGTCCACAGTTTTATTTTTTTCTTCAAATGTTACCATGATGTTTTTATGTAATATTTTGTATCCAAGATATATTCTTAAATTGACTTACATTGCAAATGTCTCCTATATGTGGATATTTATTAAGCAAATAGAGGAAGCACAAGACCCTTGGAGAGTTTAAGAAGTAAAGTACTATGTGGTTTCCAACTTGGATTTCTAAATACAACATAACACACTTTATATGGAGTTGTAAACAAAAATGCAAAATCTGTAGTAATAAAAATATTTTATTGGTAATTGTACATAATGGTGAATGGGGCTGTAATATATTTATTTCTGGGTATTGATAAATGCATAAATTGGCAGTTGTGTCTGAAAATAGAGTACTATGATTTTCATAGGACTGTCATATTTCATTAGAGGCCAATTAAATTGATGTAAGATTAGTTATTTCCAAGCTCTGTGCAATAGTTCCCATTTCTGCATTAGATTAATAATTCTATGACCCTGGATAAGCTGGAAACAAGGAAACAGTGATAAAACTATAAGTTAAAGCTTTTCCAAAATTGCAGCTTTTAAAATATGGCAAGTTTCTTTTCTATTTTGCCAAATGCTTATAATTACTTGAATGTTATTGTTTTATATAACACAGAAAATACCAGTGTTCAATGACAATAGCACTAAACCTGAATTACAAAACTAAATAATCAAAGTTTTATTGTTTACTAGTCTGCTAGTAAACATTATAACAAATGAATATTTTGAATAAGCAAACTAATAAAAATAAGATCACAAAAATGAATAAAACCAGAAACATAATTCAGAAACAATAATTTAGTAAAATGTGGCAAAATAATGGCAAAGGTTCATAGAAATGCTTTATGTAATAACAACCTTCCTATTTATTAACCACACCAAGTACCAGCAGGTGTCTTTAAGAGGATAACCATTAAGAAAATCCTGTTGCAGTAATAGTTGATTAAGTTGATCTTTGACTTGTATACATATAACTATTTGTTTCACAATTCTCAAATAATACATATTTAGGCAGCTTGCACTATGTAATAAAAAATTTAAACTCATTACATGCCGATAGTAGAGAATTCAAGAATTATGTGTTAGAATTCACTAAACTAAAAGTGAAAATAGACTTACCAATAACACTGGATCATGAATAATTCGACCACATTTTCATGGCACTTCACTGCAGAGACCAAAGTGTTAAATGGGGAAATGTTTGATCGGCAGAGATTGCAATCAACTCTAAAATTCTGGACCAATTTACATACTATGTAAAACTCAAGTTATGGATTGTGCACAAATGTGTTTGTCATGAAAATGTGGTACTTCTTGGCATACTCTTGTGTATTTGCATGGTAGGACAGAAGTGACTAAGAAACCCAGGAAAGTAATCTTTAATGAGACTCTCCATTCACTGATGAGGCTTCTCCTCGTGGGGAGGAGGATCTGGACATTCCCCTCTCTGTGTTATCAGAGCTGGAGCCGCTCTGACTGTGCTGGTCTGCGGAAGTAGCACTAGATGCAGGCGGCGACTTTGTTTTCTCTTTAAAGTCTGTAATAATGACTGTCAGATCTCCAACGGTAACTTCCAAGTGTTGAGCACTACTCCGATCCACATTTTTCAATCTTGGCCTAAACACAAAACACCATGGGTTTTTAAACTGGTTTTGCCTTCTACTAAATTTCTAAGCAATGCTACAATAACATTGGGCAAATGTAACAAAATGGACATATTTATGTTTAAAGGAATCTGTATGTAACAAGCTGCAACAATACCCTTAACTATTTCAAATTACTGGCATTACTGAAAATACTCATTCATAAATCTTCACTGTGACAAAGAAACAAACAAACAAAAAAACCAAACCAAAACACCAAAAATCCCAGAAGAAGTCAGGAAGCAATGGTCTCTTAATTATGTTTTAATTTATTCTACCATTTTGGTTTGGTCAAGGCCCAAGCAAATATCAGCTCAATATTTTCAATACCACCTTCCATAGATTTCAAGTAGCTTTTTTTTTTCTTTGTGCCTGTCCTGGAGCTTAAACTATGAGCTTTTTGTACTATACTATTTTGAGCCACAAGGACCATTTCCAGAGTTTTAGTAGTTAATTTGGAGATTCAGTAGTCTCACGAACTCTTCCTGATCGGGCTGGCATTGAACTATGATCCTCTGATCTCAGCCTCCTAATAACTAGGGTTACAGGCCTTAGCCACTGACACTAATTCAAGTAAATCTTTTTTTTTTAGAAGAAAAAAGAACAAACCCCATGTCTTTAAAATACTTAATGAAAAGAAAAAAGGCTCATATTTAAACTTCTGTCTGTGACCTCTGGTTTGACTAACAATATATCTTTCAAACTCAGGAAAAAAAAAAGAAGAAATAAAAACAAAAAAAATCATTTTCATAATACTTTATAATAAACAATATGAAATATTATCACCTGTGTATATCAGTATGGCAATGTTAAAAAAAAAGAAGACTAAATGGTTAATTATTCAAAGATGACAAAAAAACACTCTTGAAATTTACCTGGTTTTCTTATGACTGTTCTTTTTGCTAGTTGTTTCCTTTTCACTTTTTTCTTTTTCTACTTTATCTTTTTTCTCTTTCTTTGACTGTGTAGGGGGCACAAACTGCTGGGTAACCTGCTGTGCCACCAACTGGGAGACTGGCCGAGGTTTCCTGTGTACATGTTAAAAAGAAAGAATTTTAATTATAACATGAAAATACATTTTCATGAAAAAATAGCTCATGTTATATGAACAGGTACATATTATGAAGGCTTCCAAGTATAAAATTCCTTCTATCGAAAATGTAAATGATTGCCTTTGCCTGCTTAACAAAAACAGAACTGTAATAAATAAAATTTTATTTATAGGGTCAAACTATTAGAATATAACTATATAAACATACAGCAGATATTATTTAAACTGTATGTCAAAGAAAATGAAGAGGCATACATTATTAAGTAAACATGAATTTTATTAATTTATTTTTTGGTCATGGGGCTTGAACTCTGGGCCTGGGCACTGTCCCGTAGCTTAAGGCTACCACCCTACCCTTGAGCCACAGTGCCATTTCTGTAAACATGAATTTTAAAGGTTAAAACTTAAACAGATTACATTTAAGTTGTATTTTGTTATACTGGTGCCGGTATTGGGCCCAGAGCCTTGCATATCCAAGGCATGAGCTCCACTACAGCCTCTGAAACACAATTTTAATTTATCCTTTCTCTTTCAGAGGAGATAGCTTACATATCTGTGACAAAAGCTAATTGTCCTTTAAATTTTTCAATTATGTGTTTAATAAAAACTGAGCGTTGAATTTCTGACTCATCAGTCAAAACCCTTGAAAACTCCTCACACCTCCAGCTACAACCTCACTGTGTTTTTCACATTGAAGATCTACTCAATGCTTTAAGATTTCCCTGCTTACTCATTGATTTCAAAAGTGTTTAGTAAGAACCCACTGCAGAACTTCCACAGGCTTATCTTTTATTTATTGACTGATTGACTTTTGTCTTGAACTCCAGGCCTGGGTTCTGTCCCTGAGCTCTTCAGCTCAAGACTACCACTCTATCCCTTGAGCCACAGAGCCACTTCCATTTTCTAGTGGTTAAATGGGGATAAGAGTCTTGTAGTCTTTAGTGCCTAGGCTGGCTTTGAATCGTGATCCTCAGATCTCTGCCTTGTGAGTAGCTAGGATTATAGGCAAGAGTCACCTCATCTGGCAGGACCATCTTTTAAAATGTTGCTTGGCTTCCCCTTTTGCTGCTAGTCTTAGCTAACACCCTATTGGCCTAGCTCAAGGACCCCTCCAGGTTTAAGACAGAATGGGGCGACTGAGGTCAAGATTCAGAGTTAACAAGCCTCTAAAGTTTTTTTTTTTTTTTTTTTTTTTTTTGCCAGTCCTGGGCTTGAGCTCAGGGCCTGAGCACTGTCCTTGGACTTTCTCAAGGCTAGAGTTCTACCACTAGAGCCTCAGCACCACTTCCAGCTTTTTTCTATGTATGTGGTACCGAGGAATCGAACCCGGGTCTTCATGCATGCTAGGCAAGCACTTTAACCACTAGGCCAAACTCCTGGCCCCCGCCTCTAAAGTTTTTAAGTGGCACAAAAGAAGAAATAAGGGAGAGTAAGATAAAAATATAAAATAAAATAGCTATAAACAACAGAAATTTTACTGTCTAGAAAATCCTTATCCTATTTTAGATATTAGACAGCACAGGGTTTTTGTTTGTTGTCTTTCACTTTCTTTCTGTTCTTCTACTGCAGGATGAAATAGAAAATAATGAGAAAATGTACAACTGTACTGTACTGGTGCAAGACTGGGAGGAAATAAGATGTTAAACAATTTCAGGAGATGGAACATGGATGCTGTTTACAGCCTACGCGGTATGAAGCCCTGGAAGGATACCCAGGACAGGTAATAATTGCTATTCACATTATCTAATTTTTAAAAGACTAATAGAAAAAATAGTTACACATTCAGATTGATTAACAGTCACAGAAATACAATCTATACTGAAAGCATGTGAAATCAGTGACTAGGCTTGTTAAGGTAATGAAGATATGAAAGAATTAAAATGAAAGGGGTATCAATGTGCAAGAAGTAATGTACCCACCACTGGACGAATGAAACTGTAACCCGTCTATATACTACCCCACAATAAAATTTAAAAAATTAAAGAATTGGGGTCAGGAGTTTGGCCTAGCGGTAGAGTGCTTGATTCCTTGGTACCACATACATAGAAAAAAGCTGGAAGTGGTGCTGTGGCTCAAGTGGTAGAGCTCTAGCCTTAAGAAAGTCCGAGGACAGGGCTGGGAGTTTGGCCTAGTGGTTAAAGTGCTTGCCTACCATGCATGAAGACCCGGGTTCAATTCCTTGGTACCACATACATAGAAAAAAGCCGGAAGTGGTGCTGAGGCTCAAGTGGTAGAGCTCTAGCCTTGAGAAAGTCCAAGGACATTGCTCAGGCCCTGAGCTTAAGCCCAGGACTGGCAAAAAAAAAAAAAAAAAGAAAGAAAGTCCGAGGACAGTGCTCAGGCCCTGAGCTCAAGCCCAGGACTGGCAAAAAAAATATAAAAAATAAAATTAAAGAATTAAAATAAGTCTAAAATTTAAAGTATATCAGGCTTTCCTAGAAGTTTAGTTCAGCTTGCTAAACCCTATCTCCAGTTTCTTACTCCAGTGGCTTTGGAATAAAGCCCAAGAAAATGTATTTCTTGCTATTTTGAAGTTATGCTTCTATCTCTGATTTAGGGACTACATTGCAAAGAAGCTTGAAGAAGTGTAATACATATTTGGTGAATCCTGGTACTATTGCTCTATCAAGTTTGAACTAAAGGGCAGAGGCAAGGGGGGGGTAGGGGAAAAAGAAGAAAAAAACAATCGTGAAAAGTTAAGAGAATAATTTACCCTTAAGTGGTAGAAGGTCATAGAAAAAATTGAGATGTTAATTTTATAAAGTGCTGACATCAATCTTAAGCAGAAGTGTGCTTTGGCAAGGGACCTGTTCATGCTACTTTAATAGTTTTTTATTGGAAGTCTATTAAAGCTACGTTAGGTTGTTAAAGCTACTTTAACAGAACACACAGAAATTACAAAAAAAAATTAAAGCACTTAAAATCTGGAATCAGTGGTACAGTTAAGACAGGCTGCAGGAGTAGAATCAGGGACATGGTGAATGACTCACAGGCCCTCCTCACTTTTCAACAAACACTCTTCTCTCTTCTCTTTTTCTTGCCAGTCCTGGAGCTTGAACTTAGGGTCTGGGCACTCTTTTTGAGCTTTCTCAAGGCTAGGGCTCTACCATTTGAGCCACAGTACCACTTTCGGCTTTTTCTGTGTATGTAGTACCAAGGAATCAAACCCAGTGCCTCCTGCATGCTAGGCAAGCACTCTAACACTAGGCCACGCTCCAAGCCCACACATTTCTTTTTCTTTCTTTCTTTCTTTTTTTTTTTTTAATTTTATTTTGCCAGTCCTGGGCTTGAGTTCAGGGCCTGATCACTGTCCTTGGACTTTCTCAAGGCTAGAGCTCTACCACTTGAGCCTCAGCACCACTTACTTCCAGCTTTTTTCTATGTATGTGGTATCAAACCCAGGAATCAAACCCAGGTCTTTGTGCATACTAGGCAAGCACTCTATCACTAGGCCAAACTTCCAGCCCCACACATTTCTTTTTTTTTTTTTTTTTGCCAGTCCTGGGCTTGAGCTCAGGGCCTGAGCACTGTCCTTGGACTTTCTCAAGGCTAGAGCTCTACCACTTGAGCCTCAGCACCACTTCTGGCTTTTTTCTATGTATGTGGTACCAAGGAATCCTGCCCCCCCCACATTTCTTAAGTAGACCATTTCCCTCATGTCTAACATTCTGTGGGTGAGTATTATGGTCTATATGTGTCCCAGCCCCAAATTCCTATGTTGAAATCAAATCACTGATGCAACAGATTCTGAAAATGGGGAGAAAACAACACATAAACTAGACCAGATGAAGTAAATTTTAAGAAAAGCTCTTTTAGGGGGACAGAGACTGAACTTCAGAGTCATGTAAGCACTCTACCACCTGAGCTGGGTCATTTTACTTTTAGTTTTTCTGATATCACACATTTGCACAGTGCCCACCTTGGACAGGGATTTTCCTACATCCTAAACAGCTGGGTTTATAATACTGTACAACCGTGCCAGATATGTTTCTGAGAATGGGTCTTGTTAAATGTTGCCTAGGCTAACCTGAAATCTAGATTCTCCTATCTGGGATTAAAAGCATGCACTATAATGTGCATGTGAAAAGTATGTTGAAAACAGGGAAACTTACGGACAGAGATGAAATAACTTCTCTTTTTAAAGGCAATCCTGGGGCTTGAACTCTGGACCTGAGTGCTGTCCCTGGGCTTTCTCAAGGCTATAGCTCCATCACTTGAGCCACAATACCACCTCTGGCTATTTTTTTTGTTTTTTTTGCCAGTCCTGGGCTTGAGCTCAGGGCCTGAACTCTATCCTTGGACTTTCTCAAGGCTAGAGCTCTACCACATGAGCCTCAGCACCACTTCCGGCTTTTTGCTATGTTATGTGGGGTACCGAGGAATTGAACCCAGGTCTTCGTGCATGCTAGGCAAGCATTCTACCACTAGGCCAAACTCCCAGTCCCGTAACTGTTTTTAACCACCCAAAGAAAAACAGCCATCATGAGGCACTTTAATTTTTTAAAACAATTTTAAGGCATTTCATGAATAATCTATAGAAGAAAAATCATTAAAGAACACTTAAAATTTTATTAAGATTATAAAATTTAATAACCTAGTGATAAAGGTATGTCACTGTCCCTAAGTAACTGAATAGGACTTATTCAAGCACATGGTTTACCCTCAAAATTCACAAAGGGGGCCATGAGCAGGGCCCAGTGGCAGAGTGTTAGCCTAGCATGCATGAAGCCCTGGTTCAAATCCTCAGTACCACCTGCACAGAAAAATCTGAAAGTGGTGCTGTGGCTCAAGTGGCAGAATGCTAACCTTGAGAAAGACTAAGGACAGTGCTCAGGCCCTGAGTTCAAGCCCTAGGACTGACAAAAAAAAAATTCACAGAGGCTCAATTCCTTTACATAAAATGTCACAGTATTTGCATATAACCTGTGCAGTTCCTTTCAGTATAATTTAAATAATCTCTACATTACTTACAACACATAACCACATATCAATGCTATGTAAACAATTGTTACAGTGCATTGCTTAGTGAATAATGATAAAAGAGAAGGTCTGTATGTGGTCAAAATAGAGACCATTTTTCCCTCAAAGATTGACTATGTTTAACATGTGCACACATGGGTTAAACCCATGCACAACTCCTAAATACAGAAGGTGGACTGTATAGATTTGAAGTGGGCAAACAGTGTTTCTTGAGTTCAAGTCTAGTCTAAGAGATCAAACATATTCTAAGCACATGCTTTCCCAGTGAGCTACACTTCAGCCCTAAAACTATTTAAAAAAAAAAAAAAAGTAAACAGGGCTGGGAGTTTGGCCTAGTAGTAGAGTGCTTGCCTAGCATGCATGAAGACCCAAGTTCGATTCCTTAGTACCACATACATAGAAAAAGCTGGAAGTGGTGCAATGGCTCAAGTGGTAGAGTTCTAGCCTTAAGGAAAGCCCAAGGACAGTGCTCAGGCCCTCAATTCAAGCCCAGGACTGGCAAAAAGAAAAGAAAAGAAAAGAAAAGTAACTAATGCCTCAATAGCTCCTATATCTACTCCTAATAACATATTGATGAATTCTAATTTCAAATACAATTGTACCTAGCATAGTTGCACATGTTTATACTTCAAGCTACTCAGAAAACAGAAATCAGAAGGAATACAGTTTGAGGCCAGGCTGAGCAAAAACGTTAGCGAGATCTGCATCTCAATCATTAAGCTGGGCATGTAGTCTGCATCTGCAGTTCCACCTGGAGTCTACCTTAAGGGGAGGCTCAAATGTGATCTGGGGGCTCTGGTCTCTACTCAGACCACAGTCCACCATAGCCTCTCTGTCCTCCTAGTGGCTCTGAGCAGTGAGAGCTCATTCAAGGAGCTGACCAAAGGGAGGAGGAGCTAGGTGCCACAGCGTACAATGTGAGGCCTATCCACCCCCACCCCCACCCCCAATATGGCACAGATGTGCTGGGCATGGGTACTACTTGGTTGCACTGGGACAATTTTGGAGGGCTCCCTGGAGGAAGTACACTTTGGAGAAGTAAATGAGACAGCTTGGGAAGATTGTATCACATCTACCATGAGCCCTTTGTGTTCAGCGTGTGGAGGCTTGCCTAGCATGCGCAAAGACTCACATTCAGTTCCTCAGTATCACATACATAGAAAAAAGCCGGAAGTGGTGCTGAGGCTCAAGTGGTAGAGTGCTAGCTTTGAGAAAGTCCAAGGACAGTGCTCAGGCCCTCAGCCCACGCCTAGGACTGGCAAAAAAAAAAAAAAAGGACTGGGGTCATGGTTCAAATATGAGAATTTGAAAACAGTAGGAAGGAGTCTCACATAAGCCACTGCCAGGGATCTGTGTATATGCAGAATGTGTATGCATGCTTGTCCATACATGGCTTGAACTAACCAAGATTTCTTGCTCACAGCTGGCATTCTACAACTAAAGCCAATACTTCCAGCCTAACTTTTTACTGATGAATCTGGAGACTGAATCATTTTCTTGTCCAGGCTGACTTCAAATATTGATCCTTGAGATCTCAGCGTCCTATGTAGCTAGGCATGAGCTAGTGATGACTGGCTGTTTTTTCATTATTTAAACATTGGTAACAAGTTCAGAGACTATAGTCATTCATTAAGTTCTTGATGAAACAGTTCTTCTTGTCTTTTGAATGTGTATATATATATGTATGTGTATGTGTGGTGTGTGGTGTGTGTGTGTGTGTGTGTGTGTGTGTGTATGTGTGATGGGACTTGAACTCAAGGCCTAGGTCCTTGAGCTCTTTTGCTCAAGACCAGCACTCTACTACTTTTGGTTTTCTGGTGGTTAGCTGGAGACAAGAGTCTGAAACTTTCCTGCCCAGACTGGTGTGGCATCCTGATCCTCAGGAGGTTGGATTACAGGTGTGAGCCACCAGTGTCCAGCATCTTCTTCTGAATCTTTAATCATTCCTTTTTTTATTTTAAAAAGTAACTGGATTCTTTGAAAAAAACATTTGTCTTGTCAGTGGACATGGTGGCTCAAACCTATAATTCCAATCTTAAATCAAAATCAGCAAAGACAAAAGTTAGCAAGACTCCATCTCTGATGGTGTGTCCCTGTCATCTTAGTTAGGCATAAGGATATTTGTAGAATAATTTGGCCCAGGCCAGCTAGGGTAAAACCCTACCTGCAAAATAGCTCAAGTGAAAAAAGATTGGGGCATGGCTCAAGTGTAGAATATCCATCTAGCAAATGCAAAGTCCTATTTCAAAACCAGTACTGCCTCCTCTCCTTGTCAAAGCCCATGAAGTATGGGTGCCGTTAAGGGGTAAAACATTGTGTAGCAGAGCAATCCCCAAAATTAAGGACTATTTTTTCAACAAATTATCTTAAAGGACTTACTATTTCATTTGGAGATTAAGTGACTTAACCTCAAGAATATATTATCATTAGTTGTCTTCATTCTGTACCATTCTGTAATGTTTTGTGTACAGTACATAAAGCACATTTACATACAATGTTCTATTTGATTTTTGTTGTCGCCGGTAAAAGTATTTAAGGAAAAATCGGAAGAAGTGTTTAGGGACCGGGAATTTGGCCTATTGGTAGAGTGCTTGTCTAGCAGGCATGAAGACCCAGGTTCGATTCCTTAGTCCCACATACATAGAAAAAAGCCAGAAGTGGTGCTGTGGCTCAAGTGGTAAAGTTCTGACTTTGAGAAAGCCCAAGGACAATGCTCATGCCTTGAGCTCAAGCCCAGGACTGGCAAAAAAAAAAAAAAAAGAAGTGTTTATCAATCACTCCTGAGATCTCTGCAGTTCCTATGTGGATATCTTATTATCGTACTCCACTGTGAGGTAATTTATCCTTTTGTGGATATTTTCTGTTTCCCAGATAACTGAGGCCTAATCTCTATACCCTATAATATATTACTGTATCCATTTTTTTGTACTATTAGCATCTTTAACAGCAGGTCTTATTTGTGTCAGATGTAAACATGTCTTGATATTAAAGATCATTAAAAACAACAGTTAAATATGATATGTAAATATAACTGTTAATTGTGTAAACACTGAATTGAACGGATGCCAACTTTCACAGATCTACATTTATGAAAATATTGCTGATTCCATCTTGTGTCTGAGTTGCTTACTTTTTTCATGAAAATAGCTTAATTGATGTGTTCACCTTTTCATAAAAATTACTAATAAAAAAGCCCTTTCTAAGATTTCTTCATCTACAAATAATGAAATAATCCCTGCTAATATTAGCATTACCTGACTTTACAGCAAAACTCAAATATTAACTATCATAATAATATTCAAATCGTGTTGATTTTGTAGTAGAATCATATAATAACAAAATATTACAAAAAAGTTTCAACAGTGAAACTGAAAAATGTCTATATGAAGCTGAGGTATTGATCTCTGAGGTTCAATGACCTTCCTTCTTGTCACTTGCTTATGGTTGTTTGTAGAATACAAAAATAAAAAAGAAAAAGAAAAAAGCCAAAAGTAGTGCTGTGGCTCAAATGGTAGAGGGCTAGCCTTGAGTAATGCCCGAGGACAGTACTCAGGCCCTAAGTCCAAGTCCTAGGACTAGCAAAAAACAAAAAGAAAGAAAAAGGGCCAGGAGCATGGCCTAGAGGTAGAGAGAGCTTACCTAGAATGCAAAAGTATCCTGCACACCATTTTAAGAATTTATGTAGGCGAGTTGGAAGTACAATTTAAATTCATAACACATCTGCCTAGGAAGCATGAGGCTCTGGGTTCAAGCCACAATAATGGGGAATAATCTATGAAGCACTCACTATTTAAAAGAGATTTTTCTCCACATCTTTTATATTTAATTTTTTTTTGCCAGTTCTGGGCTTGAGCTCAGGGCCTGAGCCCTGTCCTTGGACTTTCTCAAGGCTAGAGCCTTCCACTTGAGTCTTAGCACCACTCCTGGCTTTTTTCTATGTATGTGGTACCAAGGAATTGAACCCAGGTCTTCGTGCATGCTAGGCAAGCACTCTACCACTAGGCCAAACTCCCGGCCTTATATTTAATTTTTAACAACAAATACTTCTGTAGAATACAAGAACACAATTTCCCCTTAGCTCCTAGAAAGCAGACCAACAGAGAAGATTCCTCAGCAAGTTCTAAGATATCCTTGGTAATAAGCACAGACAAAATAGATTACTTGTTCAGTTTTATAAAAGCTAGGTTAGAATGTTCAATAATTAAATTTTGAAAAACATCTCACATCACTGAGCAGCATTACAGCTGGGTATTAGCTTTCCACTAAAAAGCCTAGGGACAATCTTCAAAGATACAAATAACTTACCCTCTATTCTTTTAGACAAATAAATACCAGGTCTTTTCATTACTTTCTTCTATATAATTAACTTTTCCCTATCATTTCCATTGACACTACGGTCTTCTTTCATACCTCCAGCCTTACAGCTACTCTTTTACAGTCACATTTACTGATTACTTTCCACAGACTCAACTTTCAATTATGTATTCTCTTGCTGATCTTTCAACCCAGTGCTATTCATCATATGTCCCGGGAGCCAAGAGCATCTGCACCAAGGAGCCTCTCAAGTACTCCAATTCTTAGGCCTCACTCCAAGGCTCTGGTAATTTGCATACAGGCTACTGCTAGAGAAGTGCTCCTTTAGGTGACTTATTCCATTCTTGACTTTGAATATCATCTTTATAATGATCCCTGATCATGGCTCTACATCTGGGATATGTTTTCTTTCCATTTCTTTCTTTCTTTTTTTCTCCCCCACCCCCCCCGGACTACCTTTGAAAAGAGAAATATGGCACATTTTAAAATTAATAATACAACAAAAATCAAAACTATCGATACTTAGCAACCAAGATGCAAAGTATAGTTACTGGACTCCAGTGGCTAACACCTGTAATCCTACCTACTCAGCAAGTTGAAATCCTTATTTGAGACTGGCCTAACCAGAAATGTTCACTAGACTATCTCTAAAATAACTAGCAAAGCAACAACAACCAAAAAAAGCAGGGCTAATGACATGTCTCAAGTGGTAGAGTGCCAGCTGAACAAGTGTGAGGTCCAAACTCCTGTACTGGCAGACATAATTATTTATTATTCATTTATGATGATGAGTAAAGGAAGCTGGACCAAAAGAAAGCACATACTGTATGATTATACTTATGCAAAGTTCTAGAAAATACAAATTAATCTATATGGCAAAAAAACATCATTGGTTGCCTACTAACAGAAGATTGCATAGATGAAAAAAAGGGAAGAACTCGGCTGGGAGTGGGGCCTACTGATATAGTGCTTACCTAGCATGCACGAAGCTGCATGAAGCCCTGGGTTGGATTCCACACATAGAAAAAGCCAGAAGTGGTGCTGTGGCTCAAAAGTGGCAGAGCCTTCACCTTGGGAAAGCTCAAAGTCAGTACCCAGGCCCTGAGTTCAAACCCCAGGACTGGCAAAAATAAAAAAAGAAGAATTGGAAAGAAGCACAAAAAATAGTCCAAGTATGATTGAGTACAGTTCCTAACATGATTGTGGTGACGGCTTCACTGGTGTATTCACATATCAGTGTATCAATATGCACACCTTAATTGTGCAGCTCATTGTACGTCAATTACGCCTCACTAAAAATTAGAAAAAATTTACATGTCATTTGTGATATGATGTAAAAATCAATGTTAATACATTCTTTAATAAAAAAATTAAAAACAAAAAACAGAACAACAACAACAAAAAAAAAAACCCGCATTTGGGTTCTATTTAAATGAGACTGTAGAAATGGGACCAGGTTCAAATTCTATGAAAATATCCATACTGGTTCTAATGTGCAGATGTCTCTCCTGAACTACACACACACACACACACACACACACACACACACACACACACACACACACACACACATCCTATGGTCTACTTAATCATCTCAGTATAACCTACATTTTGTTTAAGAATAAACTCTTTTTTTTTTTTAAGAATAAACTCTTGATTATTTCCTTTTCCTACTCCATTATCTGACAGTCTCTTCATCTAAGTATTAAATAATAGCAGTACATTCTTGGGAGCAGTATTCATTCCCCTTTCACATACCTAATTCAACAGCTTAACCTTTCTACTTATACCTGTCAAAATATATCTAGTAATAAAGAATTCCTGGCCATCTCTACTGATGCCACTCTTGTGATCTCCTCATATCTAACATTCCTAGATCTTCTGCTACTATCATTCCACAAAGACACTGTGACCCTTCCAACTGTAAATTAAACTAAGTTACTCTTTTGCTTAAAATGACCAATGGTAGTAGTGTGTGTGTGTGTGTGTGTGTGTCTTTGTTTAACTTGTAATAAAGTAATATAGAAAGGTACAAACAGTAAATAATCTTTTGCACCTCATACCTCATTGTTAGGTATGAGTTTTGGGTACATGTAAGAAGGAATATGATTCCTAAAATAGTTGGAAAGTGATAAAGGTTTGTTAACTCATACAGGTTGGCACTGAGAATAAAGCTGATGAAAAGCTAAAACAATTATTTAATTGTACTCTGAAAAATAAAATGGAAAAATTACTGTTTAATTTTTATTTTTTATTATCAGGGTAATGTATGGAGGGGTTACAATACATTCGCCAGGTAATAGGTGCATTATTTCTCACATACTGATAACACTTCTCATGTTTTTGTCCCCGTTTCCCTCCCCCAACCCTTACTGTTTAATTTTTAGAATGGACAGTAAGTCTTTCAAGGTCTAGTTTATGAAGGTATTAAAAAAAAAAGACGCAATTAGTTAGGGTTCGCCAGACAGATCCAATCAAGTGTACATGAAGAGATTTGTTCAGTGACCCACACGATGAGAGGCTGGCAGTCACAGGATGGCATTTGCAGGCTGGAGGACACACATACACACACAAACTCTCTCACATTAAAATATATGATTTTTCAATTTCACTTGGACAGTTGCCAGGGACAATCAAATACATGCTTCTTAAAAAAAAAAAAAAAAGACACCAGAGTTTCAAAATGAGAGAGAAATCAGAGATACAGCCTTAGTATGGGGTGGTCTGAGAGCCTCCTGGTGCAAGCTCACATTCAAAGATAAACAATAACAAACCACCTTGTGTCTGATGTCCAGGAGCAAATGCAGGGGAAAGTTAGCTTCCCCCTTAATGTAGCAAATGGTGGATGTCTCTCATTCATTTCTCTACCCCGCCCACCACTGTCTTCTGGATACAGGCACATCCAGATGTGTGCTTCATCAATTTCCTAGGAGTAAATCAAGTAGACTAAAGTAACCATCACAATAGGTTCATCCTCCTTCCCATCAACACCTTCCTTACTCTCACTTTTCCACTATTTATATTTTTTCTACCCTCCACATGTGCTATACACATACACACACTGAATACATGCTAATTTAAGAAAGCTTTTTATAAAGTTGTTTTGCCTTTTAAAACAGAGAACTGGTACATAATTTTAATCTTTTCCTTAAGAATGGTTTAACCCTTGTTTGAATAATCTGAGGAACTTTAAAATTAAAGTACTGTTGTCTGAACCAGACTCCAATGGCCCATGCTTTAATCCTAGGCTGAGATCTTCAAGACCAAGGTTTAAAGCTACCCGAGTCAAAAAAGTCCATAAGACTCCATATGCAATTAATTAGCAAAAAAAGCCGAGCTGGTAGAGTGGCACAGATAGTATTGCATCAGCCTAGCAAGCATGAGGTCCCAGGTTGAAACCCTAAGTCAAAGGATATTGATTAAAACAATAAATCCTTATTTTTTGCAGGCCTGCAACAATTTTTGCTTCCTGTATTCATGCCCCTGTCAGATCTAATCCCTCCTGGTCCGTGGGCTAGACCTAGCAATAGTGCTTCCTACCAGACAACACACAACAAAACTGAATGCATGTCACTTCCAAAACCAGGTTACAAATGTCTATCTTATCTTCTTCTTTGTTGTACCTCCCCTACAGAAGGAGCCAGGTAGCAAAGAGCTAAAGGAAGCCTCTGGCAAACTGATGTCTTCAGTCCAGCTCCCTGCAAGGAACTGATGCCTGTCACCAGCCACTTGAACTGGTGGAGAAATAGTTCTTCCTAGTTTTTTGTCTCTTTTTCTTCTTCCTTTCTTTGATCTGTTGTGGGGTTGAACTTTTAGGGCCTGGGTGCTATCCTTGAGCTTT
This sequence comes from Megascapheus bottae, assembly GCF_031878675.1. Lineage (NCBI taxonomy): Eukaryota > Metazoa > Chordata > Mammalia > Rodentia > Geomyidae > Megascapheus > Megascapheus bottae. The sequence goes on from NC_143510.1 coordinate 41,902,406, forward strand.
TTCGCTCAAGGCTAGTTAACTCTACCAGTTTAAGCCACTGTGTCACTTCCAGTTTTCTGGTGTTTAATTGGAGATATGAGTCTCAAGGACTTTCCTGATCCAGCTGGCTCTGAACCATGGTTTTTTTTCAGATCAGAGTCTCCTAAGCAGCTAGGATTACAGGTGTAATTGATTATTGGTGCCTAATTCTTCCTGGTTTTTGTTATTGTTTGCATTGTCCAGTTCTTATGGTTGTTTGTATTTGGTGGTGGTATTTCTTTCTTTCTTATTTTTTATTTCTTGCCAGTCCTGGGGCTTGAACTCAGTTCAGGGCCTGAGCACTGTCCTTGGGATTCCTCAAGGCTAGAACTCTACCACTTTGAGCCACTGCACCACTTTCAGCTTTTTCTATGTATGTGGTACCGAGGAATTGAATGTGAGTCTTTGCGCATGCTAGGCAAACTCCTAGGCTTCCCTCCCTCCCTTCCTTCCTGTCCTGGGGCTTGGACTCAGGGCCTGGGCACTGTCCTCGAGCTTTCTCAAAGATAGCACTCTACTCTTGATATACAGCACCACTTCCGGCTTTCGGAATGAAACCCAGGGTTCATGCATGCTAGGCAAGCACTCTATCACTAGCACACACTTCTGGCTGAGTGGTGGTATTTCTTGACACATGGTTTAACTATGTAGCTCAAGCTAGTTTCAAATTCACTGTGTAACACAGGAGACTTAGAGATCCCCATCTCCCTGTCTCATTTTTTTTCATACATTTTTATTGTAATTAATAGAAGGGTTACATTATATTCACCAGATAGAAGGTGCATTACTTCACAAACATTAATGCCCTTTCTCATGTCTTGGTCCCCATTTCCCTCCTCCCACCCCCACCCCTCATCTTGTTTTCCCTCCTTCCCTATCCTATTTCAAATAACCAAATAAACATATATAGAATATATCAGACAACAAGGTAAAATGCTGTAACAATATGAGATAACCAAGGGATAGCAAAAGAGATGAGAGATAACATAGTACATTAAGGACAATATTCACTCATTATATCCTGCCTCAGTTTTTTGAGTAGTATGATGGGATTACAGATGTATATGGCCATGCCTAGCTAATTCCTCCCCTCTGGACCCAGACAGTTGCTGTCTATGATATTGGTGGCAGCATGTGAGAAACCATAAATCAGAGCACATAGAAAACTATACCTAGATTACTGATACACAGAAACTGAGATCATGTTTTAGCTACATTTTGAGGTAACTTGTTATATAGGAACAAATAATACACGTATTTATACCTGCAATATTCCAAATTTTGAGGTGCATTTTTTTTTTTTTTGCCAGTCCTTGGGTGTGAACTCAGGGCCTGAGTGCTGTTACCACTTGAGTCACAATCCCATTCCTAGCTTCTTCGATGCATGTGGTACAGAGGAATGGAACCTGGGTCTTCATGCTTGCTAGGCAAGCACTCTACCACTAGATCAAACTCCCCGCCCTTGAGATCCCATTTTTTACTATAGGAAGTCTGGTAGCCTGCTGGTTCACTTATGTAATCTTAGGAGGCTGAGCTCAGAGGAGAACAGTTCCAGCTAGAGCAGGAAAGTCTGAGATTCTTTTCTCCAATTGATCAAATTAAGCCAAATGGTAAAACATAAGCCTCGAGCAAAAAACAAAGGCAAAGTGAGTGCCCAAATCCAGCTTAAGCACTAGCACCAATAAAATATAGACACCTGTTGGGGTCAGTGATCTTGGACCTGCACAATTGAGTAAGCTGTTATCATGGACCTGCACAATTGAGTAAACTGTTATCATGACTTTGGGCTGTGTCAATCGCTTCTCATTTAACCTATTTGAGACTTGATTGCTGTTTTGTACAAATGTAACTCCTGGTAGTGTCCTGGTTTTAAGAAAGGTATTTAAGGTTGGAACTTGAAATAAAGGCACCACAGTCTTAAGCTCACGGCCTTAGGCTATCTGGAGTCTTGGGCTGCTGACTTGGGCTGTAGTGCTCCCGACCCCATCTTTTTTCTTCTTCTTCTTTTCCCAGTCTTCACCCCCAAGGTCAGGAATCCTGGTTCCCTGTCGGCTGGCTCCAGCAGACACGTAAATAAATAATTAAATTAAAAAAATTTAAAATCTGTTACCCAAATTGGAGGATGACTCCTTTGATAAATCTGATTAACTGAATGCTTATGTATTATACAGAAGTATGGAACTCATCATATAATACACATTGAACTGTAACCAAAAACCAAAGTCTCTATTGAAGGGACCCCTTTCTTGACTTCCCCCCAAATTCATCCCCTATAGGCATTTCCCATCTTCATGACAAAGGAGTATTTGACTCAAGGGGGGTGGCCTGCGGTAAAATCCCTGATAACAGCTCAGATTACAAGAGCAGTTAAACCAGGTGGAGTTACCAGAATTCCTCCCCCACCCAACCCCTTGGCCTGCCAGGAAACTCCCTCCCTTTCCTTTGTTGTTAGAGCAGTGAGCCAGAAGCACACCGAGATGATAGGTCAGTTCAAACAGCAAAGGTGTCAGTGGTTGCCCCAGCCATCACTCAAGTATGTTGAGATTCCATTGGTCCAGCTCAACCACATGGCTGGCGGCCTATAAAAGTAGCCTGTAAGATTAGGCGGGATCGCTCTCTCACTCATATCTTAAGAGGTGGCCCTGATAGGTTAGTATGATTCTCGACGCTAGGCGCCGAATAAAACTCTGTTTAACTTCTGCTTTTATGTCAGACTCCTTTGATCACGGACCCTAATATTGGGGGATTGGACCCTAACATCTATCAGATTAAAGCACCCTCATCAAGGGTGAAGCTATGCTTTGTTGGAAGTTACTGAAATCAGTAATATTTGGTCACAACATTTTTATACAGCTGCTCTAGTTTGAGTTTAACTGCTTTTTAATCCTGGCCTTTTTTTCTGTGCTTTTTCCTGCTACACAGTTTACTTTTGTCGTGTCACTCTGTATTACTTGATATCTATTGCTTTTTATTTTCTTCATAGGTGAAGGGACCCCTTTGACTTCCCAAAATCCATCCCCTATAGGCATTTCCCATCTTTATGACAAAGGAGGACTTGACCTAAGGGGCGGCAGAATCCCAGATAACAGCTCAGATTACAAGAGCAGTTAAACCAGGTGGAGTTACCAGAATTCCTCCCCACCCGCCCCCCTTGGCCTGCCAGGGAATTCCCTCCCCTTCCTTTGTCATCAGAGCAGTGCACCAGAAGCCCACCAAGATGATAGGTCCCTTCAAACAGCAAAGGTGTCAGTGGTTGCCCCAGCCATCAATCAACCATGCTGAATTCCATTGGCCACCTGTGTATGGCCAGCCCAACCACATGGCTGGGGTCTATAAAAGTAGCCTGTAAGATCAGGCGGGGTCGCTCTCTCCCTCACATCTTAGAGGCGGCCCTGACTGGTCAGTATGATTCTCGACGCTAGGCGCGGAATAAAACTCTGTTTAACTTAACTTCCAACTTCCGCTTTTGTGTCAGACTCGTTCCTTTGATCAAGGACCCTAACAATAGGGTTTCAGTAAAACAATGGTTTTCATAGTTACTTCTAGGCAGAAGCAATGGTATTTTCAGCTTACCTCTGCTCTTATTTTGCCACTGCCATTTGATCAGATGGACTGGTTTCTTCTTAGATTAATAATGTAAGAATCCATGAGTCTTTGGTAACTTTTGTCTGCACACCTAGTGTGCTTCAAAGCAAGGTTTGTACACCACCATACTGCTCCAAAGGCAGTCTGGGGAATCAGAAATTTAAAAGGCAATTGTGATCCCTGCCCCCCCACCCCATGGAAAGCCTACTGTGTGTAACATATAGTCAAAACTCACAAAAAGTGTTATAGAGTCATAGAGGTGGAGATAAAAATATTCCACAAATGCCACAATTAAAAAAAAAAAAAAAGCCAGCCAGGCCACGGTGTCTCACACCTGTAAGCTTAGCTACTCAGGAGGCTGAGATCTGAGGATCACGGTTCAAAGCCAGCCCAGGCACAAAAGACTGTGAGACTCTTATCTCCAATTATCTTCTTATCTTCTTCCAATTATCTCTGGACTGTGGCTCCAGGGGTAGGATGGTAGCCTTGAGCTGAAGAGCTCAGGGACAGGGCCCAGGCCCAGAGTTCAAGCCCCATGACTCACAAAGAATAACTAAATAACTAAATAAATAAACTATATGGTAGAATACTTGAGAAGCAAGCATAAGACTGATTCAAGCCTCAGTACTTAAAACAAAAAAATCAAAACTATGACACAAAAGACTGTACAAAACATCAATGGGACATAAAATGTTAATATGAACTGGTATGAGTAAATCTACACATATGATATTTATGCATGTTTAGCTAGATAACAAGAAATGTACTGGTAAATATTGAAGGCCCTTTTTAACACCCTATAGTGTTTAGTGGTCATGTTATTTAGAACAATTTCTTGTTTATAATAACATGAATTAATAAAAGAGTATTTTTTTGTACAAAGAACTCTGGAAAATCAAATAATGTTTTATACAATAGAAGAAAAATACCATTTTTCTTTTCTAAAACTGTAATGAGTAAAAAAGGTAGTGACAAAATGGGGGTAAGATAGAGTGGTTTATATCTATAATTCCAGCTCTCAGGAAATGGCAATCAGAATTTCAGTTCTAGGACAGCCCATGTGAAAAGTTAGGAGACCACATTTGAATCAACAAACTGGGCATGGTTGTACCTCTGTCATCCCAGCTACATGTGGCAGGCTTAGGCAGGAGGTTTGGAGTTCAAAGCCTATTCTAAGCAAAAGTAAAAATCTATTTCCAAAAAAGAGATGAGTACATGACTCAAATGGCAGAATTCCTGACTAGCTTGAGTTCAAATCCCAGTACTGTAAAAAAAAATTGCAAACAAGCTGGGCACTGGTACACAGGAGGCTGAATGAGGATCACGGTTCAAAGCCAGCCTGGGCACTAAAGTCCATGAGACTTTCATCTTCAATTAACCACCAGAAAACTGGAAGTGGCATTGTGGCTCAACATGGTAGAACACTAGCCTTGCGCTGAAGAGCTCAACAATACCCAAGCCAAGAGTTCAAGCCCTAGGACCAACCAAAAAAAAAAAAAGCAAATTGAAAATACCTTAACACATTTATATCAATATTAATAAATAAGAAACAATTTTTTTATTTTTAAGATTATTCAAACAATGAATACATGAAAAGTCTAAGGGCTAATATGCACAGATGATAATACCAATTTACTTAGAAATGTATCTTTAGCTGGACACCAGTGGCTCACGCCTGTAATTCTACTTATTTAGGAGGCTGAGATCTGAGGATCACAGTTCAAAGCCAGCCCAGGCACAAAAGTTCATGAGACTCTTATCTCCAATTAACCAACTGGAAACTGGAAGTGACAATGTGGCTCAAACTGGTAGAACACTAGCCTTGAACTAAAGAGCTCAGGGACAGTGCCCAGGACCAGAGTTCAAGCCCCCTGAGCAACAACAACAACAACAACAAAAAGAAATGTATCTTTATAAGAGCTTTCCTAATCTTCTTTCCTGAATACTGGTATTAATCATCATGCTGACATCTTTTTTGCAGGGAGACAGATGATATTTTGGGGGGAGTTGGTATTGCAGTTTGATCTCAGTGCATTGTGGTTGTTCTGAGCCAAGCTTCCAGCCCTTTTTTGTACTAGTTATTTTTTTAATTTAAATTTTATTGTGGAGGTGATGTACAGACGGGTTACAGTTATGTAAGTCAGGTAATGAGTACATTTTTTTTTGAACAGTGGCACTCCTCTTTTTCTCCCACTTCTACCCCTCTACATTGGTTTTGTTTCATTTTGTTGTTGTTTGCCAGTCCTGGGGCTTGAACTCAGGGCCTGGGCACTATCCTTGAGCTTTCTCAAGGCTAGTGCTCTACCACTTGAGACACAGCCCACTTTCAGCTTTTTCTGTGTATGTGGAACTAAGGAATTGAACCCATGCTTTCGTACATGCTAGGCAAGCACTTTACCACTAGGTCACACTCCTGGCCTCATACTGGTTAGTTTTGAGAACATGATCCACCCATGTAAAGTTTTCCACTGTGGCTGGGAAGACAACCACATACCACTATACTCAGGTTTTCTTCCACCAAGATGGGTCTTGTGGACTTCTGTGCCTGAACTTACCTGGAATCACAACCACCTAATTTCAACCTCCTAAGTAGGTAAGATGACCCGTGTGCACTATTGCATCCAGCTTCTGGTTCAAAAGATGTCAAGTGTATACTTGGTCTAGTCTTTTAACTATAATCCCTTCTGGATTTGGCTTCCCAAATAGGATTACAAACATGAACTTCGGGCACTTAGCTTTAGCTGACATCTTAGCAGCCATAAATACCCAATTAAGCTGTTCCCAAAATCTATCAAAACTATCTGACTATACATGAAAACTATATTTCCTGGTAGAGAAAGAGGGAATCTAAAGGGGGAAAAAGAGAAATAGGAATAGTCGGAATCAAAATGGACAGAAAAAAAATGAACAAGAAATGTCCAATATCATACTGGAATTATTTCAAAGTTTCTAGAGCACTTAATTCTATTCATCATTCAAATTTCTTAAACATTTAAGATATATACTTTCAAAAATTAAAGTCTATTCATTCAGACCGGTGCTAGCAGCTCAGGACTGTAATCTAAGGAAGTCAAGAGTCTGAGACTTGAGGATTGTGATTTAAAGTCAACCCAGGCTAGAAAGACCCTGAAACCCCTCTCCAATAAATTACTCAGAAAAAGCCACAAGTGACACTGTGACTCAAGTGGTAAAATATTATCTGTGAGTACAAAGAAGTTCAGGGACAGCACCCAGGCTGAACTTAAGCCCCAGGAACCTCCTAGTCCCCACCAATGAACAACAACAATCACAAAAAAAGCATCGTTTGCACGATTTTATACAATCATCTATTTGAAAGTGAGCTGAAATTCTACTGCTGGTATCACTATCTGCCTCAAACCATTTACTATTTGCAATCACTGTACTGATGTAACACAGAATAAGAGATGAAGAAAACACAGTTCCTAACACTTCAGACTCTTAGGTTGGCATAAGAAACACACATGAGGCACCAGCAATGGCTTAGAACACAGTAAACTCTCAAATATTTGCTCAATAGCTGTGAGAAATATGAAATAATGAAAATAACACTTCTACAGCTAGGAGAGTCACATCTAGATGTATCTGAAGCTTTCCTGAATTCTTAAACAAAGCTTTGATTAATGAGCAGAAGTTCAAGGAGTTGAAAAGCAGGGCTTTGAGTAAAGGTAGCACTATGAGCAAAGCCACTCCATCAAAGAGACACACAGGACTTCCTAAACAACCCCAGCCAGCCCGTAAGGAATCAGGAGTAAGATAGAGGGGACTCTGCGATGGATGGTTTTGGGAAAGGCAAGTTGCAATCATGCTGTGGAAGAGTTCAGTTTCATCCACTAAAGGGTCTGACCTGGATTTTGGCATTTAACTTAAGTATGTGCATGTGCCGTGTGTGTGTATGTGTGTGTGTGTGTGTGTGTGTGTGTGTGTGTGTGCACACGCGCACGCACACAGGTTTCAATACAAAGCCTGGTGCTATTCCTGAGCTTTTTTTGCTCAGGGCTAACACTCTACCACTTAAGCCACAGCTCTACTTCTAGCTTTGTGGTGGTTAATTGGAGACAGGCCTCTCTTGGATTTCAACCTCTTCAATAACTAAAACTATAGGCATAAATCACTGCAGCCCAGCTATCTGAGCCCATTTTAATATCTTCATTGCTAATGATATAGGGAATCAGGTACAGGCTGGAAACAAGAGGAACTGACAGCATGCAGCTGCAGCAACAGCAGAAATGGTTGAGTTTGGTATTTGGCCTTGTGTATATATGGTTTATATGTATGCATATATATGTATATGTATATATGAAGATGCTCACAACTCATTACAGGACAAAACACTAAGCCAAATCATCATTAAAATGGGGACCTTCTGTAATTATAAACCTAAATACCACCTGTTATGACCTCTTTTTTATAGAACTTAAATATGGTAGGCAGGCATGGTGGTACATGCCTATAAACCCAACTACTCAGGAGTATTTGAGTATTATAGTCCAAAGCCAGTCTGGGCAGGAAGGTCTATGAAACTCCAGTTAATGACAAAAAAGCTGGACGTGGGGCTATGGTTCAAGTGGTAGAGTACTAGACTTGAGCAAAAAAGCTTAGGGACAGCACCTAGGTCTAAGCCCCAGGATATATGTGAAGCGGGAGAGAGAGGAAAAAAAACCCCAAAGCAACAATAGGAGAAACAGACTGGCAGACACCAATGGATGAAGAAAGGAGGATCTTCGTCTGAGCATAACCCTGCAAAAAAGCATGAGATCCATCTGAAAAAGAACTGAAAGGGCTGGAGGTGAGGGATGGGGGAGGGGAGGCAGGTAGGGAAAGGTGTAACTCAGTAATAGATGTCTTATCTGGAAAGTTCCAGGCCCTGAATTAAAATGCCAGAACAACCTAAAACAACACAAAAACGTATGGCACATTACATTTTGCAACTGATAGAAAATCCTTTGAAGGGGCCAGGAGTTTGGCCTAGTGGTAGAGTGCTTGCCTAGCATGCATGAAGACCTGGGTTCGATTCTTCGGTACCACATGCATAGAAAAACCTAAAAATGGTGCTGTGGCTCAAGTGGCAGAGTGCTAACCTTGAGGAAAAAGCCAAAAGACAGTGCACAGGCCCTAGGTTCAAGCCCCAGGACTGGCAAAACTTCTCACACATTGGTACCCACCCCCCTCGTGTTTTTGTCTCCTTTTCCCCCAACTCCCTCCCAATGAAATCCTATTCTTATGTTTCCTAGATGAAATCTCTTAAGTACTAACTGGTGATGTATGTTTGAGAACACAAATACATTATTTTTTATTTTATTTTTGGCCAGTACTGGGGCTGGAACCCAGGACCTAGGCACTGTCCCTGAGTTTCTTTTGCTTAAGGCTAATTGTCCATCACTTGAGCCAAAGCACCACTTTCAATTTTTTGTGTATGTGGAACTAAGGAATCAAACTCAGGGCTTCATGCATGCTAGGCAAGCATTCTACTACTAAGCCACATCCTCAATTCCATAACACATTCTAAACATCAGAAAGAACTAAGAGTATATAAAAATAGTATTAAAAGAACAGACTCAGTCTTGTACACATCATTATTGTACATCATAAAAAATAAAAGCTACATTCAATTTTGAGAGGGTTAGATATAAAATACATTAAAATATGTTATGTGAACTAGGCTGAGCCCAAACTGACTCAAGAGATTGTGTGTGTGTGTGTGTGTGTGTGTGTGTGTGTGTGTATGTGTGTGTGTCTTGGTTTTTTAACTCGGGGCTTAGATACTGACACTGAGCTTTTCTGCTCAAAGCTAGTATTATTTGATAGCTGAGACTATAGGTATGTCCCACTCTACTTGTTAAGGTTTAATACAAATCTTCATCAAGATATCTTGTTTTAAGAGGTTATATAATGCTGTAACAATTGATGTCTATCATTTTCCTTCAGGCTGTTATTTTCCTAAATAAAGATGCCTAAAACAGAGTTCACTGCAATTCAAACAATATTCTTTTTTTTGGGAGGGGGGTCAGTTGTGGGCCTTGATCTCTGGGCTTGGGTGCTGTCCTTAAACTCTTCAGCTCAAGGTTAGTGATCTACCACTTGAACCACAGTGCCACTTCTGGTCTCCTGGTGGTTAACTGGAGATAAGAGTCTCACAGACATTAGCGCCCAGGCTGGTTTTAGACCATGATTCTCCTGAGTAACTAGATTATAGGCGTGAGCTACTGGGCCTCAAAGAATATTCATTTAAAGATACTTGACCTAAGTAATTATGAAGATCAAAAAATATTAAGCCAGCTGGGTGCAGGTGTCTCATGCCTGTAATCCTAGCTACTCAGGAGGCTGAGATCTAAGGAGTGAGATTCAAAGCCAGCCCAGGCAGAAAGTCCTGAGCCTATCTTTAATAAACTACTTGGAAAAAGCCAGAAGTAGTGCTGTGGCTCAAGTAGTACAGCACTAGCCTTGAGCACAAAAAGGCTCAAGGGACAGCACCCAGGCCCCAAGTTCAAGACCCAGGACCAGCAAAAAAATAAATTTATTAAATTTAAAAATATCTATATTAAGCCTTATACCTGATAATAGCAGATGAAAGCTGTCATTTCACTACTCAGGATGAAGTAAGAAAGGATTTCAAATTAAAGTGAAACTTGGGCTACCTAGAGAGGAAGCCTACAAGCCTAATAATATCAATGCTAGTCTGTTTCCTTTTGATTATAGTTCACAGTCTTAATTTTTTTCTAATCATAAGAAATAAACAAAGATTACCTTTTTTTGCTACCAAAGGAATTAGTTCATTCTTCTTGAAGGTCTTCAAAACCTGAATTGTTAATTATGTATGAAACTAATGGCAGAATGCAATACTTCTTAAAAACAATATTCTCAATGTGAATAAGCATGTATATGTTTGCTGTGAAAGTTTAGCTCTAATCAAGTTATATCACAATATAATATATGGTCAACTTGGATTGTATGGAAATAAACTAACTTAACAAGGAATGAATGAGTGGAAATAATGGTACATTCCAAAATAAATGAATGGGGAAGAGTTATGATTTAATAGTCATACCAGACTCAAAAAAATGTGTAGGGTTTGCCTAAAGTCAAAGAAGGAAAAGCAAAGAACAAAAGGATTTCTGGGAGTGCTTGTGGCTCATGCCTGTAAATCCTAACTCTTTAGGAGGCTAGGATCAGAGGATGGTAGTTCAAAGCCAGCCTAGGGACTAAAGACCACGAGACTCTTATCTCCAATTAACCAGTAGAAAACCAGAAGTGGTGCTGTGGCTCAAGGCGTAGGGTAGTAGCCTTGAGCTGAAGAGCTCAGGGACAGGACAGCATCCAGGCCCAGAGTCTAAGCTCTATAACTGACTCTGTGTGTGTGTGTGTGTGTGTGTGTGTGTGTGTGTGTGTGTATTTCTGTTGAACAAAATCTTGACAGATGGACAAATACCCTTAACTCTCCCCCTTTTTCTTCCCAGTACAAATCAACTCCATTTTCTTTTTCCCACGGCAGAAAGGAATCATTTTAGTCTATCTAGCTGATGGGGAAAAAAACAACAACAACAGAAAACAGTAGTGATTTAAATAAATTCCCTACTTCTGGTCCACTTTACACTAGGCAAATAATTATTTATCATATATATCACAACCACAATGCTTTGCTGAACTGAAAAATTTATAAATTCAGATGAGTCAACCAACCCACAGTCATAACTAATTCATATTTTTGCCTTTGGGACAAGAGAAGCATAAGAAGTAGCATAGGAGTAACTTAGGTTCTCTAAATAATATAAATAAAAAACAAGACAATCTTCATAATCTTACACAGGACACCTATTAACAATACTATGTGTACAGATTTTTTTTTTTTTGCCAGTCCTGGGCCATGAACTCAGGGTCTGAGCACTGTCCTTGGACTTTCTCAAGGCTAGAGCTCTACCACTTGAGCCTCAGCACCACTTCTGGCTTTTTTCTATATATGTGGTACCAAGGAATTGAACCTAGATCCTCGTGCATGCTAGGCAAGCCCTCTACCACTAGGCTAAACTCCAAGCCCTGTGTACATATTTTTACCAGACAAGAAGACAAGTAAATACAATTTACTGCCAGGAATTGTAGTACATGCCTAAAATCCCAGCACTCTCTCTCCAAAGAGAGGCAGGAGGATTCAATGTCAGCCTGGACTATGTATAAAGACATTATCTCAAAGAACTGAGAGTTGAGCCAGCCATGGTGGTGCAGTCCAATATTTCTAGCATCTAGGATGCTGAAGCAGGAAGACTTAAGTCCAAGGCCAGCTTGGGCTATACAGCAAGACCTGCTCTGTAACAAAGCTGAAGGCACATAGTCTAGCAAGTGGCTGGTCCTGACTACTGACTACAAACACAGCTCACTTTCCAAAAACGTTTACCTCCTTATAAAGGGCTTTGTTAAAACAGAATTAAGCAAGATATCACAGTTATCTACCATTAAGAACTCACTAATAATTCAGTGCAAATGTAAAACATTATCGTATTAGTATTCAAAGTGCCTTGTCCAACTGAACTAGTAAGGCTTGTGTACTACACTACATACTAATTACATAATGTGTTTTGGTGTCAATTAAAAGTTAAATAATACAGCCAGGCACCATTGGGTACTTAAGAGGCTAAGATCTGGGGATGACAGTTTCAAAGCCAGCCCAGAAAGGAAAACCCTTGAGTCTCTTCCAATTAGCCACCAAAAAGTCAGACATAGAGCTGTGATTCAAATGGAAGCATGCTAGCTTTGAGGGGAAAAAAAAAAGCTTAAAGATGGTTCCCAGACCCTGAGTTCAAGCCCCAGGACTGGTACCAAAAACAGAAAAAAAAAATGCAGTAAGATATAAGAATACTAAAGAATAAAATGAAGTATGTAAAAAAATTTGTCTAACAATCTAAAAGTATGTAGGGGTTTGTTGTGGTTGCTATTATTTGGGGGGTTTTTTTGTATGTATGTGTGTGCCTTTGGTTTTGTTGTTGTTGTTTCTGCTACTGGTAACAAACCCAGGATCAGGACCTCATTCATGCTAGACAAGTACTCTACCACCTAACCATACATTAAAGCCACTAATGTATAAAATTAAAAATCAATTTTAGTTCTTAAACCACGTTACATGCTTCATTGCTTTTATTAAACAATATACCATATAAAAGCTATTAATTTATTGATTTATGGTCAGTCATGGGTATTGAGCCCAGGGCCTGGGGGCTGTTCCTGAGCTCTTTTTACTCAAGGCAATCACTCTGCCACTTTGTGCCACAGCACAACTTCCAGTTTTCTGGAGGTTAATTGTAGGTAAGAGTCTCAAAGACTTTCCTGCATGGGCAGGCTTTCAGCTGCAATCATCAGATCTCAGTTTCTTGATGGGCTAGGATTATAGATTCGGGACATAAACACTTTTTAACTTCCGTTTAACAAGACTAAAAAAAAAAAAAAACATAAAAGAAAATGTTTAAGATGCCATGATCACATTCCAAGTGCTATTTAATCCCAATCTGCCAGGCTTGAAAACCCATCCTTGCAAATATCACAATGCCATGTTTTCTGGATGACTCATAACCACCATTTGGAATCTTACAGAGGTCTCTGTGGAGGCATTAATATGTTCTTAGCCATCTGCCCTCTTCTGAAGTAGCAGTTCCAGAAGTTGTGTCATTCTAACTGGTGATTCTTGGTCTCCTGTCATGCTGTCAGTTTACCACATCTCAGTGTATTTTCTTTTTTGGCCATCTTTCTCACTCCTTTCACAATTCCAGACCCCAAGCTGACTGTCATTTAATTTTTTCTGGGATAGGTCACGGAGCTTGAACTCAGCCTGGGTGCTATCCCTGAGCTCTACCCTACCCCTGGGCCTGGGCGTTGTCCCTGAGCTTTTCAGCCCAAGGCTACCCCCCTACTCTAGAGCCAAGCCCTGCTTCCCATTTTCTAGAGATTAATTGGAAATAAGAGTCTCAGGTCCTTTTGTGCTCTGGCTGACTTTGAACTTTGATCCTCAGATTTCAGCCTCCAGAGTAGCTAGGATTACAGGCATGAGCCACCAAGCCCCCGGCTGTCATTTATTTGTTATCTCACCACCCAAACAAATAAAAAGTTGCTAAGAAAAAAAATCAAGTTGAGGGGGTAGGAAGAAGGGAAAGTGGGAGAGAAACATGAGAAGGGGTATCAATGTTCAAGAAGTAATATACCCACTACTTGTAACTCTAACCTTTCTATACATCACCCCGACAATAAAAATTAATTAAATTAAAAATCAAGTTGTTAGCTGTATTTTATAAAACAATTCTTTTATACCAGGGTTACATGTATACCAAAACTACACAAAGAACAGTGCTGTAGGTTTTATTTTATTTATTTATTTTGGTTGGTCATGGGGTTTGAACTCTGGGCCTGAGTGTTTTCCCTGAGCTCTTTAGCTCAAAGCTACCACCCTACCCTTGGAGCCACAGCCCACTTCGGGTTTTCTAGTGATTAATTGGGGATGAGTCTCACATTCTTTAGTGCTGGGAATGGCTTTAAACTGCGATCCTCAGATCTCAGCCTCCTGAGTAGCTAGGATTACAGGTGCTGTTTTGTCTTGTTGCCAGTCCTGGGGACTGAACTCAGGGCTTGACCACTGTCCTTGGGCTTTTTTCTCAAGGATAGTGCTCTACCCCTTGATCCACAGCATCACTTGCAGCTTTTCTATATATGTGGTATCAAGGATTCGAACCCAGGTTTTCATGCATGCTAGGCAAGCACTCTATCACTAGACCAAACTCCCGGCCCCACTGCTATAGTTTTTACAGCTGCAAGAAACCCTCTTAGGGCCTCATAAGAGGAGGCATCCACAAGGAGAAACTATGACTACAGACTTCCCTCCTTTGCCAGCAGAGCAGCTATGCTTTTGCATTACTAATTGAGGTTCCAAATGAAGTTCCAGGTTCTCTTTCTTTCTCTTTCTTTCTTTCTTTTCCTTCCTTCCTTCCTTTTTTTTTTTTTTTTGTTGGTCGTGGGGCTTGAACTCTGGGCCTGAGCACTGTCTCTGAGCTCTTCAGCTCAAGGCAAGCACTCTGCCACTTCCAGTTTTGTTGTTTCATAATGTGGAAGCTATGACAGTAAACTAACTGAAAATACTAGAAGGCTACATTGAAAGAAACTTATCAGAAATGCCTAGAAATTCAATAAGATAGATTTTCCTTTGAATATTATGTTACCTATGCTCACAACAGAGAACTAGAAAGATGAGATTACTTTGATATCATGCCTGCATCATTGCTGAAACTGAGCCCATTTAGAACAGTTAAATAACAGAGGCAAGAAAACTTCCATAGCTAGATCTAAATACACTAAGACATGATAAATTATACAAGACTAGCATTCACACACAGTGAGATCAAAGGAGGATATTCTTAGGGAAGGAACATAAAGGTACAATGCCTATGTGCCTCTGATACTATAAAGTAATATTTACCAAAATAAACTCTAGGACATAGAAACAAGAGTTGTTGGTTTTTTTTTTTTCTTTGTTGCTGTTTTTCTTTTTTTTTGTTGTTCATAGATCTGTCTTTGAGAGGGGCACACAGAAATGAAGGGAAAGAGGGTGAACAAATGCAACAGTGCTACTTACTGGACACTATGTTGAAAATGAACTATACAACTTGTAGGTAGGGACAGATGGAAAAAAGTGGGAAAGCCCAAGCGAAGGGGTGACATTGAAAAAACCCTGAAATATACTCTTTAACTGATCTATAAAACTGTAACCCCTCTGTATATGACCCTTATAATAACAATTAAAAATTGAAAAAAGAAAAAACTTGATTGCCTTATTACTATTATTAGTACCACTGAATTTCTAATATATTTCCATGAAGCATTTTCCTATGGTTTAACAGTGCATATTTTAATTATGTGAAGGTTTAATTATTTGGGATGAAGTAAGTATTCAATTTTATTAAATGCTATTTAAGATCCATTAAGATGATAGCATTTCCTCTGTATTTACCAATACATGAAATGATACTAAAAATCCCTCAATAAATTTTGCAACGAATAAATCACTCTACCACTTGAGCCACAGCTCCATTACCAGCTCTTTGGTGACTAACTGGAAATGAAAGTCTCATACAGACTTTTCTGCCCAGGCTGGTTTTGAATGGAGATCTTCTGGCTATCAACCTCCAAAATAGGATTACAGGCCTAAGCCACCACCAGTGCGCCATTCACTCAGCTTTTTTTTTTTTTCCCCAGTCCTGGGGCTTGAACTCATCAGGGCCTGAGCACTGTCCTTGGGTTTCTCAACGTCATAGCTCTACTACTTGAGCCACAGCCTCACTTCCAGCTTTTTCTATGTACATGGTACAGAGGAATCAAACCTGGGTCTTTGTACATGCTAGGCAAGCACTTTACCATTAGGCCAAACTCCCAGCCCTCACTCTGCTTTTTTGTTCACAGTATGATTACTAGTGTGAGCCACAGGCAACCTAGCCTATCATACTGTATTTTGCATATACTATTGGAACTATGTGTCATTGTTGTTAGAAAAAAAAATCAGCCCACCAGATATTATCAATATGATATCTATTCCATTGGTATATGTTTGTAATGCTGATATTTATTGAATTATTTTTATATGCTAGGGTGGATCTAAGATTATTAACGTATTTAGTTTTAACTTACTAACTTACCTAAGTCTTAAGTGTTCATAGCAATCATACTTGATTTTTTTTTACTGTTTTGCAAAAATAACAAGGAGATCTCAATTTCTCAGTCAATTAATTACTAGTGAAATAATATATTCTTGTTTTTTGGATGTGGAAGAGTTTCAGTCTCAGGCTGATCTCAGCCAATCTTGAATCTCCAACCTCTGCATCCCAAGTGCTAGACAATAAGTGTATACACCAGCATACCTAGTGCATATATACATATATATATATATTAACTATTTAGTTGTGTCAACCCATACTATTAGAATCATTAGTTCACTTATACTGATATGACCGTTAGTTTACTTATATTGATATAACTTGCTTTTTCATAAACCAAATTCTGTCTATTTTGTACCACCATTTGCTAAAAAGAAAACAATAGCTAATTTTCCTTTTCAAT
The DNA here is from genome assembly GCF_031878675.1 of Megascapheus bottae. NCBI lineage: Eukaryota > Metazoa > Chordata > Mammalia > Rodentia > Geomyidae > Megascapheus > Megascapheus bottae. The sequence continues at coordinate 41,919,110 of NC_143510.1, forward strand.
TAATCAAAGAACAATCTGGTTTTGTCTGTTTCCCATTACTCGCTCTATAATTGTTTTTTTTCTACCTTTCTTTTGCTTATTTTGTTCACTTACTTCAATATTCAACCATATCTAAACTAATAAAATACTTTCAAAAAGTGTGTATGTTATTCATTCATTCATCCATTCATTTAATGACAGTCCTGGGGCTTGAATTCAGGGCCTGGGTGCTGTCCTTGAGATTCCTTTTCTCAAGACTAGCAAAGCACCACTTCTGGCTTTTTCTGAGTATTTCTGAAGATAAGAGTCTCACAGACTTTCCTGTTAGTGCTAGCTTTGAACTGCGATCCTCAGACCTCAGACTCTTGAGTAGCTAGGATTACAGGTATGAGCTACCAGTGCCTGGCTTATATATTTGTATTAAAATTATTTTCTATACAGACTACAATTGCCAGATCATAGTGTCTTAGACCTTTGACTTTTTTTTTTTAGTTTATTTTTTTATTGCTAGTCCTGGGGTTTAAACTCTGGGCAGGGGCACTGTCTCTGAGACTCTTGGCGCTCAAGGTTAGCACACTACCATTTGAGCCACAACACCACTTCTGGTCTTTTCTGTGTATGTGGTATTAAGGAATTGAACCTAGGGCTTCTTGCATGCTAGGCATGCTAGCACTCTACCACTAAAGCCACCTTCCCAATCACCTTGGTTTTTTTTTTTTTTTTTTGTGGGTCATGGGGCTTGAACTTCACCTGGGTGCTGTCCCTGAGCTCTTCAGCTCAAGGCTACTACCCTACCCTTGAACTAAGCTCCACTTCCCCTTTTCTAGAGATTAGAGAGAAATAGTCTCAGGTCCTTTTGTGCCTGGGCTGGGTTTGAACCTTGATCCTCAGATCTCAGCCTCCCGAGTAGCTAGGATTACAGGCATGAGTCATTGCGCCTAGCTTTTTTTTTTTTTATTTTTAAAGGAGGGTATTTCTACATTTTCAGTTCAAGTAATGGAGGTTTTCATTTTAGACAGGCTTTGTGGTTTTCTTTCCAGCTTTTCTTTTTGTTAAAAATTTCTTTGTGGGCTGCAACTGTGGCTTAGTGTCAGAGTGCCTGCCTTGCACAAATGAAGCCCTGGGTTCAATCCCTTGGTACCACATAAACAGAAAAAGCTGGAAGTGGTGATGTGGCTCACGGGTAGAATGCCAGCTCAAGGACAGTGCCTAAAGCCTTTAAGTCCCAGGACTAGCAAAAAAAAAAACCCCAAAAAACAAACAACAAAAAAATTCCTTGTAAAATATGTAGCTGACAAATATAAATCTCATTTTCTTTCTAATTGAACATTTACCAACCTGTTTGAAAATGTTTCACAGGGACTGGAACTATTTTTTTTTTGTACATACATAGTGTATTTATAATATCAGCCATGATTCTGATTCTCTTTATCTTTTTGTAGTTTGAACTACAGGATCATGCTGGCTTAGGTGATCTACTAATGGATCCAAGCAAGCTCTTTTTGCCTTCAGTATTCTTCAAATAGGGTCTCACATATATGCCTGGGATAACCTAGACGGAAACATGCCTATTTATGCATATGCACATCTAACCTACCGATTGATTGCGACAGGCCTTGAGTTTGTGCCCATACACAGTCTTAAGCCTTGAGTCATGATCCTCCCAATCGCTCCTTCCTAAGTAGAACTATAGGCACGAGTCACTGGCAGCTAGCTATATGTTATCATTTATCTCTTTTTCATGGCAGGAATGGAAAAACGTCTTAGAGGCTCTCATTACCACAAATGTTTAAAGTATTCCCATTAGTGTTTCTTTCTTCCTCTGTAAATCTGTATGCTTCATCTTTCAAACACAAACATTTGCCACAAATGGTGGCAAATCACAGCACTCTGGAGGCTGAACTTGGTATATCATTTGCCCTCAGGAAGTCAAGGCCAGCCTGGACAACATAGTGAGACATTCTCAAAAACAAAAAACAAATTTCCAAAACATAAAAAATAAAGATTTCTAAAAATTAAAAAAAAAAATTTCTGGGCCAGGCACATGGCCTCATGGTAGCATGCTCGCCAAGCATGCACAAAGTCCTGGGTTTGATTTCCTAAAACCACATACACAGAAAAGGCTGAAAGTAGCACTGTGGCTCAAGTGACAGAATACTAGTCTTGAGCAAAAAGTGTCCAAGGACAGTGCCCAGGCCCGGAGTTCAAGCCCCAGGACTGGAAAAAAAAAATTCTAACAGGAGTGTGGGTAACGATGGCCAGTACAGGTAAAGGAAGATTTGTTTTACAACATAATACACTGAAATTGGAGTAATACAAAGAAATTACCCAAATAAAAGAATCAGAGAAAGACTACTGAAGACAGAAAGCAAGCACCATGTGTACAAAGGAGGTAAAAAAAAAACAAAAAAAAACCTCAGAAGGGTACAGAAACTGAACCAATATAGTAAAGCTGGGGAATTTTTTTCTTTTGTTTGAACTTATACTTCCTAGGCAAATGTTCTATCGCTTAAGGTACCCCTTTGCTACCTTGTTATATATCTGCTTATATTTTCAATCAGAACTAACAAAAAAAACCTGTAATTATTTATTAGATACTTCCTATGTTCCAGACCCTGTAAGACAGGTATTCAGAAATATTCCCTTATGGACTAAACATTCCAGTGAATTCCCCCCTACAGTGTGTGTGTGTGTGTGTGTGTGTGTGTGTGTGTGTGTGTGTGTAGAAAGGCCTTGAATTTAGCATATTCAAGGGACACAAGGTATCAAACTGAACTGCAGTGGATGAGAGAGAAAATGGTAATATTAGCCAAAGAGGCAGCTGAAGTCAAGATCATATACTGTCTTCTAATTGCACAATGCAAAAAACTGCCTAGTAAATGTAAGTGAGGTCGTTCATGCCTCACTTATAAAATATACATTTCTATTCATACTTTAACCATACAGGCCAAGAATATCAAGATCTTCTAAATACCAATATTAATTATAAGTAGTTCACTAATGGGCAACTTTAATACAGCAGATATTGTTAATCTTTCAGTTTATAGTTCAATATGAGAAAAAAAGGCACAAGCAATTAAAACTTGTTCCCTGGGAAAGAATGAAGAAGAGGTGATATTAATCAAGATGCATTGAGTTCATAAACTGATTTGTTATATGGTAACTCCTTTGTACAACTACTTAAAGATAATATAAACAAATCAGTGGAAAGCTCTATTTCCTAGAAAGTCCAAAATGGATTAAGAAATTCAGGCAGAGAGAAAAGCTTCTGGCTTGATATCAAGAGTTCTCAGTAAATGAGAAAGAACATTCAACTAAGTAAGAGAGGTTTAAGGCATGAATATAATATGATCAATGGCTAAGCATTTATGTAGCAATATATTACGAGTAAAATGGAGGGCACTGGAAAATTGTAGTACCTTAGGAAAAAATATGGTACTATATATAATACCAATTGGCTGGATGTGGTGGCTCACACCTGTAATCCTAGCTACTCAGGAGGCTGAGCTCTGAGGATCACGGTTCAAAGACAGCCCAGGTACTAAAAAGTCCATGAAACTCTCCAATTAACCACCAGAAAACAGGAAGTGGTGCTGTGGTTCAAGGGTTAGGGCTGTAGCCATGAGCTGAAGAGTTCAGGGACAGCGCCCAAGCCCACAGTTCAAATCCTATGACTGACAAAAAGCAAAACAACAACAACAACAAAAAACCCCAACAACAACAAAAAGCCCATCAATTTAAAGAAACATAAAAAAAATACCAAATGTTAAGAGAGTTATAAGAGGTATTAACTAGAATTTCAAGAAATGAAAGACAAATAAGATACTGAAATAGGCAAAAAACCACCACCACCACCACCACCACTACTAACAACAACAGCAAAACCTGATAGGAAGAGTCCCCAGTAACACACTTCAAAAGATGAAAATGATTTGGAAGGTTCCAAAAAAAAAAATCTACTCCAAATTAAGAATAAAAGCTTAGAGGGACCGGGAGTTTGGCCTAGTGGTTAAAGTGCTTGCCTAGCATGCATGAAGACCCGGGTTCGATTCCTCGGTACCACATACATAGAAAAAAGCTGGAAGTGGTGCTGAGGCTCAAGTGGTAGAACTCTAGCCTTGAGAAAGTCCAAGGACAGTGCTCAGGCCCTGAGCTCAAGCCCAGGACTGGCAAAAAAAAAAAAAAAAAAAAAAAAAAGAATAAAAGCTTAGAAAAATAAGTCATTCATTTAAGAAATATTTATTATAACCCTATTTTATGAAAGGATTGGGGAAGCAAAAGTGAATATAAAGTCTTAAAAACTACATTGGGGCTGGGAGCATGGCCTAGTAGTAGACTGCTTGCCTAGCATACATGAAGCCCTGGGTTCGATTCCTGGATACTACATACACAGAAAAACAAAAAAACTGGAAGTGTTACTGTGGCTCAAGTGGTAGAGTTCTAGCCTTGAGCGAGTCCAAAGACAATGTCCAGGCCCTGATTTCAAGCCACAGGACTGGCACAAAAAAAAAAAAAAAGGAAGAAAGAAAGAAATATAGATGTGGAAGGTGGCTCCATGGTAGACTGCTTGCCATTGAATGGAAGAAGCCCTGGGCACCATACCAGTACTACACACACACCAAAAGATATAGGAAGATATCATAGAGTAGGACCTGAGAAGACCATTCATTCATTCATTCATTCATTTGGCACAGGAAAGGCTTTCTGAAGGAACTGATGACTAAACTGAGACAGGAAATGAACAAGAATTAAAACTAAATTTAGAGGCGAGGAATCACATGGAAGTCAGGTATGGAGAGAAACAGACTTGGAAGAAAACAGCCAGAGATCAGAATAAGTGCAAAGGTCAGAAGTCATAAGAGTACAGAGTGGGTGGAAAATATGTCATGGAGTATGGAATTAGTGTAAGGCTGTCCCCTTGGCTGGACTAAAAGTGTCCCAACAAACAAAAGAAAGTTTATAATAGTGGGAAACTAGATTATGTAGAACAACAATTGAGAAGCCCTGACTAAAAACAGAGAAAATTGATGAGAATGTGATTCAACATGCTCAATTTTCTGATTTTGTAAGAAGAAGACAGCAATTCAAATTTTCAGCAGAAAATGTTGGTGATACCTGAGTTTGATCTTAGGGCCTTAGGGCCCTCTACCACCAGAACTATCCCCATTGCCCATTTTTAACATATGGGCAAGTAAATTTCTTCAGAGCATGATGCAAGCCAACAGTGAGAAGACCAATGGAAAAAACTATGAGCCAAACTTACTCCCAGACCCTTAAAGAATCTCCAAGGAAAAAATGTAAGTACCCGCTGAAGGTCAAAGTAAGAAATGACAAGTTATCACTACCTGCAGGGAGAACAGTGCTTGTACTATTCACTTCTGGAAAGAACCTATTTAGTGGGTTTCGGCATGTATGCAGTAAGGAAGTTGAAACTGGAAGTTTTTTGTTAGGTAGTATCATGGCAGTAGACAGAACACACCAAAGAACAGGAAACCTGAAAAAAAAAAATAACCCAACATTTGCATATTTTAGCACTAGCCTCTTTTCTACCAGATTTAGTTTTGCTCAGTCAGCTTGCAAGCACTTACTGCCAAGCATTCCCCCGACCTCCACCTGTATCAGGATTTGAACTCAGGGCCTTGAGTTCTTCTCTTTCTACACTCTACTACATGAACCACACCTCCAACCTGGCATTTTGCTGGTTAACTGGATATGAGAGTATAACAAGCTTTTCTGTCCAGCTTGGCTTTGCAATGGAAATCAGACTCCTGACCAGCTAGGGTTACAGGCATGGGCCAGCAGGCCTAGCTGCCTAGCATTCTTTCTATGCTGCTTGGTGTTTTTTGGTGATGAAGCTGCCTATAACTCAAAAGTTTGACAGGTATACCAGTGACCACCATTAGCAACTCTGAGTTTTCATGTAGCTTGGGGCAATGAAATTTAATAGAATGAGTGATCACATTGGATAAGGAAAAAATACTTTAACTTCAACTTCAAGCTAGTTTCTAATGCTAATTTTTCACCCTACAACAAGGATTTCTACTGATGTTATTATCTTATCAAGGAAAAGAATGCTGCATTAACTGTGCCAAGCAAGGACAACAACAAAAATGCATATGTTGGAGAGTAGGATTAGGAAGGAGAGTTTAAGATTCATTTAGAATGAAGTAGTATAGTAAGTAAATTTTAAGACTGAACACTCAGAATAGGTATGGAAAGTAAGCACTAATAAAGAAAATAGTACAGAAAACTGCAGAATCTGGAAACTTATATATCCCAGTTCAAACTAATCATTTATTTTCTTTTGGCATAGGGCTTGAGAGTACTGTCTGGAGCTGTTTTGCTCAAGGCTAGTGCTCTACCACACTAATCCACAGCTCCACTTCTGGTTTTCTGGGGGTTAATTGGAGATAAGACTTCCATGGACTTTCCTGCCCTGGCTGGCTGGCATTGCACTACTATCCTCAGATCTCAGCCTCCAGAGAAGCTATGATTACAGGTGTGAGCCATCAGTGCTGGGGTTCAAACTAGTCTTTGAAGAGCAGCTGGACATGGTAGCATCTACCTGTAGACTCCCCTGTTCAGGGGAAGGAGGCAGAAAGATCACTTGGGCTCAGGAATTCAATGCCAGCAATGTCTGACACTGCTCACAATTGAGAGAAAATTCTGCTGGTGTATGGATATATACGCAATCAGTGTTAAAGGTTAGAAATTCATTTACAGAGGATAATTCTCATTTTCATTTATTGTCGGGGTAATGTATAGAGGGGTTACAGTTACATTTGTCAGGTAGTAGGAGTATTATTTCTTCCACACTGATACCCCTTCACATGCTTTTGTCTTGTTTCCCACCCCAGATAATTTTCTTATAATGCCACTCATTGCTAAAAAGGTGAAACCCAATAGGCTATCAAATACATTAAGTAATGTGCTTGTACTTTAGATAATGCCCTACTATTTAAATACAATTTGTTCTCTCAAACACTATTTTTACTAAGGGAAAAAATGTAGAAAACAATCAGTCTACTTAAAAAGCTCTATGTAGTAGCTAGGGAAAAGATACTGAATCCTTATAACGTGAGAAAATATTCGACCTCTAAAAAATCTTTATGTAAGAAATATTTCTACTTCTAGTTCAGTTTCTCAGTAATTGGGCTTAACTCAAAGCCTTACATTCTCTTTTGACTGTATCCACTTCAGGCTAACACTCTACCACTTGAGCCACACTTCCTATTCTGGTTTTTGCTGGTTAACTGAGGATGAGTTTCATGGACCTGACTGGCTTTGAATCTTGATCATCATTCTGAGTAGCTACGATTATAGGTGTGAGCCACTAGCACCTAGCTAAGAGCAATTGTTTCCCTGCTGACATAACAAATAAAGTCTAATCTTACCTGCTCTAGCCCAAGTAGAAGGCTTAATTCTAAAAAAAAAAACAAAAAAACAAGAAAACAGCGGGATCAAAGCTATCAGCAAGGGAAACTTACACTTCATGTAATGAAATAAAACATACTAGATGTCATAGAACTAGAAAGACTTAAAATGCTCAATGAAATGTAGAAATGGAAGTAGGCTTTCATATTATCCATAATCAACTACAAAGCTGATTATTCAGGAACAAGAGAGAAATGAAAGAAAAAAGGACATTTGAAGCCCTTTCAATAAAAAGCAGAAAGAGCACTGGGAGCGTGGGCTAGTGGTAGAGTATTTGCCTAGCATGCATGGAGCCACTGGGTTTCACTCTTCAGTACCATAAACACAGAAAAAGCTAGAAGTGATGCTGTGGCTCAAGTGGTAGAGCACTAGCCTTGAGAAAGTTCAAGAACAGTACCCAGGCCCTGAGTTTAAATATACCAAGCCAGTATTCCCCCAGACTCTCTGTACTGTACAATGTACATGTGGGTAATTCAGTACTTAAAGTGTGCCTGGTCCATATTATGATGTGCCATAGGAATAAAATATACTCTGCCTTTCAAAGACAGTATGAAAACTAACTTATTATAACATTTCATTAATAACTCAAAGGTAACATAGCTATATTGAGCTAGATAAAATATAGCATTAAGTGTGGTGGCTCATGCCTATAATCCTAGCTACTCAAGAGGCTGAGATCAAAGCCAGGCCAAGCACTATATCATAGTTCAAAGATAGGCCAAGCACTAAAGTCTTATTTCCAATTAACCACTAGAAAGCCAGAAGTGGTGCTGTGGCTTAAGGAGTAGGGCAGGAGCCTTGAGCTGAAGAGCTCAGGGGCAGCTGCACAGGCCGAGAGCTCAAGCCCCAGCACTGACAAAAAAACAAACCAACAAATACAGCATGAAGATTAATTCTAAGCCAGGTACTGTGGGGATCATACTTGCAATCCTAGTTACTTGGGAGCTAAGATTAGGAAAACTGCAGATCCTGCCTAGCACAGGCAAAGGTTCCCCACACTCCACCTCAACCAATGAAAAGCTGAGTATGGTGCACGCCTGCTATGGTCTCACCCCTGCTATGTGGGAAGTGTAAATAGGAGGATCATAATCCAATAGGAGGATCATAATCCAAGCTGGCCCAGGCAAAAGCCAAGATCCTTTCCAAAAGATACAGAAAGCCGAAAGAGGTATGAGTGTGGCTCACATGGTAGAGTAACAAGCACAAGTATCTGAATTCAAACAATATGCCAGAACAAAGTCATTTCACTTGTTACATTTTTCTTTTTTATTTTAGCCACCAAAAACATTTACCATAGTTGGCTCAAACTTTTACATTAGATTTCTACTGAGTACTGCTATTCTAAATTAGACCTATTTAGTGATAATCATTAAATTCATTAATTTTATTGAATTTAATAGTGTGTTCCTTTAGTTAATATAGAGTACATCCTGGATAAGATGAGGTTAAGTGAAAAATAGTGACAGCTAACTACACTGTTGAAAAAAAAAAGAGAATGACCTAAATTTCTGGGCTTATCCTTGAGCCAGCAGGGCTAGTCTGCCAAGTGGTAAGTAGACTCTTTGTTATCTCTGCAAGAGAGTTACAAGGCAAGAAAGATGAGACGGGATTTGGCCACGTTTAACCATATCCATCGTGTAATAATATGCTTTATTTGCAGTGTCTCCTCAATTGCAACACATGGGTATGTAAAGTAAATTATTTTTCACTAGCATTTATTCAAATTTATCACTTTTAAGCCATTTTCAGATTAAAATTTGCCCTCATCAGAATTTCACATAAAATCATTCTAGTATGTCACCAAAGAAATCACACCTCTCCATGAGAATAGTGAAAGGGTGACATTGATCAAGACAAACTAGTCTCATAAACTGCCTTGCTGAATCCCAACTCCTTTGTGCAGCTAAATGAGAAAACAACTCTCATGATAAGGTAAAATAAAATAACATTACTGTGTGTGTGTGTGTGTGTTGGTCTTGGTGCTTGATCTCAGAGCCTGGGTACTGTCCTTGGTCATTTTTGCTCAAGGCTAGCACTCTACCACTTGAGCATTACTTCTGGCCTTTTAATATCATCACTTTTTGTAAGATACCATGATAGATTTGTGTGTGTGTGTGTGTAGTGTGCATGTGCACCAATCCTGGTAAATTTAGGGCCTGGGAGCTGCCCCTGAGCTTTTTCAAGTGGTAGCGTTCTACCACTTGAGTCACAACTCCACCTCCAGCTTTCTAGGAGTTAATTGGAAACAACAGTTTCATAAACTTTCCTGCCTGGGATGGCTTTGAACCATGATCCTCAAGATCTCAGCCTTCTGAGAAGCTAGGATTACAGATATAGGTGATCAGTGCTCTGCTTTTCGATGACAGATGTTTTTCATTTTTTGTCAGTCGTAGGGCCTGAACTCAGGGCCTGGGAGCTGTCCTTGAGCTTTCAAGGTTAGTGCTCTATCACTTTGAGCCACAATTTCACTTCCTGTTTTCTGGTAGTTTATTCTGAGTAGCTAGGGTTACAAGCTTGAGCCACCAGTCCACAGCCACAGAATATAATTTTATTAGAGAGCACCAACTCAAAGACAATGAATATACCAAAACTGAAACAATTCTATTCCAATATTATCTAACAAGTTTTCAAAATGTATTAGACTTGCTAAAATTAAAAATAAAATTAAAATGTACTAAAGTCAGAGTTCTTTGACACAAAACAATTCAAGGTTCCCTATCATGTACTCAATAAAATTATGTTATTCTTGGCAACCAAGAGAACAAATGGAACCAGTGGAAGATGTGTCAAATAGCTTAAGGAGGACTTTAGATACAAGTGATAGTCCAGCCAGACCCAGTGGCTCACACCTGTAATCCTAGCTACTCAGGAGGCAGAGATCTGAGGATCCAGGTTCAAAGCCATCCCAGGGACTAAAGTCCATGAGCCTCTGACCTCCAATTAACCACTAGAAAGCTGGAAGTGGCACTGTGGCTCATGGGGTTGGGTGGTATCCTTGAGCTGAAGAGGAGGAGGAGGAAGAAGAGGAGGAGGAGAAAAGAAGTGCTAGTACATTTGAGAGTGAAGTTGAAACTGCCCCAGCACTCCTTCAAACATCTAAGAAGCTACTAAATATAAGATCTTATACTCCAGCCAATGGGGCTGGGAGCATAGCCTAGGGGTATGATGCTTGCCTAGCATGCATGAAGCCCTGGGTTTTTTTTTTTTGCCAGTCCTGGGCTTGAGCTCAGGGCCTAAGCACTGCCCTTGGACTTTCTCAAGGCTAGAGCTCTGCCACTTGAGCCTCAGCACCACTTCTGGCTTTTTTCTATGTATGTGGTACCGAGGAATCGAACCTGGGTCTTCATGCATGCTAGGCAAGCACTCTACCACTAGGCCAAACTCCCGGCCCGAAGACCTGGGTTTTATTCTTTGGTACCACATACACAGATAAGGCTGAAAATGGTACTGTGGCTCAAGTGGCAGAGCACTAGCCTTGAGCAAAAGTGTCTAAGGACAGTGCCCAGGCTCTGAGTTCAAGCTGCAGGACCGGCAAAAACAAAGGTGGGGGGCCAGGAGTTTGGCCTAGTAGTAGAGTGCTTGCCTAGCATGCACAAAGACTGGGTTCAATTCCTTGGTACCACATATACAGAAAAAAGTCGGAAGTGGTGCTGAGGCTCAAATAGTAGAGCTCTAGCCTTGAGAAAGTCCAAGGACAGTGCTCAGGCCCTGGGTTCAAACCCAGGACTGGCAAAAAAACAAAAAAAAAAAAAGCCAAGTGTGATGGCATATGACTGTGATCCCAGTTATTCGGAAGACCAAGACAGAAGATTGAATGAGGTAAGCTTGTAATATAGAGAGAACTAGAGGTCAGCCTGACCGACATAGCGAGTCTGTATCTAAAAACAAAAACAAAACCACAAAACTGAATTAAACTAAACAACAACAAAACAAAATAACTCAGACATATTATACTAAATTTTAGATAGACAACAATGAACAAGCTATCATCTCTAACCATGACTAGAGTTCATTCTTTTAGTAGTTTTGCAGAACAGAAAGTAGAATTACCCCTTTCCTATGTATCAAAGGAAGACATTCCTTCCTTCTGTTTGTATTTAGGGAGAAGAAGCTGGGATGGAGAAGCAAGAAAGAGAATCAATTTGTATCTATATCTATAGCTATCTTTATATACATCTCAAGCAAATTAAGTTCTTTTTCTCCTTCCTTATAGAACACTAGTGTTTAGAGCAGTTTGAACCTATCCATCTCTCCACCCCAGTGCCAGGGCTTAAGTGCTGCTCAGAACTAAGTCAATACATAACTACCAGAGACACTTTTTTATCTTTCAAGTGCAGACCAGTATCAATAATAAAAGAAAACAATGAAGATCACTTTTTGCAGTCCTTTTGTTTTAAATGCCAGTATTATGTCTTGAACTCTGCCTCATACTCTCACTTGGCACCTTCTTGCTCAAATCTGGTGCTTTACAACTTGAGCCATTACTCCAGTCCAGAATTTTGCCAATTAACTGAAGATGGGACCCTATTGGACTTACCTCCCTGGGCTGACTTCAAACTATAATCCTCTAGATCTGTTTCCTGAGTAGCTAGGATTATAGGTGTGGACCTATGTGGACCCTTTTTTATTTGCAAAAATAAGCTATCATTTATGTTCTAAAAACTAAGTGCCAGTGATTGTATATAGAGATTCCCTTCTTGAACACTTGTTTGTTAAACATGTCATTTGAAATATGATGTAAAAATCAATGTTAATAAATTATTTAATAAAAAACAAGCTATCATGTTTACACAGAGAAAGAGAAAGAAAAAGAGTGTGACAGAGAGGAAGAGAGAGACATGTCTCATGTCCCAAGGCTATAAAAAGACAACCACTTCATGAGTTCAATTAAATAACATTACATTGTACACATTCTGCAATTAGCTTTTCTTTGCATTTGTAAGGTCTTTCTTTATCCACTGGAATCAAAAGGCAACATGGCAGAGTGAATTCTATAACCAGGAAATTGGGGTTCAAATGTCAGCTTTAAATCAGCTATGTTATTTATGAGCTATGAAAGTGGGTGGGTTACTGCTATGGTTTGGACATGGCTTGAGACGTCCTAGAGGGATCATGTGTGATGTATAGTCCATGATGTGCTCATATTAAGAGGCAGAAGAAAGCTTCAGTAAAGCACCTGTAATTTTAGCTACTCAGGAGGTTGAAATCTGAGGATCAAGATTTGTAGCAGATAAATACTCTGATCTCCCATTAATCAGCAAGAAGCCAGAACTAGAAGCATGATTCAAGTGGTAGAGCATCAGCTGTGGGCCAAGCAGCTGAGCAACAACAGCATAACGCTGAGTTCAAGCCCCACTATCTTCTCACAAATGAAAATTAGAGGCCTTGTGGGTATGAAGGGCATCACCCTCAGAAGAGGTTAATGCTGGTTTCACAAAATGAGTTATTGCTTTCAACAGTAAGTTGCTTAAAAAAGATCCAAGCCAGGTGCCAGTGGCTCATACCTGTAAGCCTAGCTACTCAGTAGGCTGAGATCTGAGGATCGATCATTGTTTGAAGCCAGCCCAGGCAGTAAAGTCCCCATGAGACTCTTATTTCCAATAAACTACTTTAAAAACCCAGAAGTAGTGTTGTGGCTCAAATGGTAGAGTATTAGCCTTGAGCCCAAAGAGGCTTGGGGATAGTGCCTAGCCCTTGAGTTCAAGCCCCAGGACTGTCCAAGAAAAAAAAAAAATCCAGACTGAACCCTTCTTTACTGGCATTCAGTCTCACTATGTGGCGTCTTGCGTATATTCCTCTATCATGGTGATATCATCTACCATGAGGATCTAATTCTTACAAAGCAAATGAAAAGAGAAGAGGGCCAGGAGTTTGGCCTAGCGGTAGAGTGCTTCCCTAGCATGCATGAAGACGGGGGTTCAATTCTTCAGTACCACATACATAGAAAAAAGCTGGAAGTGGTGTTATGGCTCAAGGGGTACAGCTCTAGCCTTGAGAAAGCCCAAGGACAGTGCTCAGGCTCTGAGTTCAAGACCCTGACAGGCAAAAAAAAAAAAGACTAATAATATCATTTATTCATCTATGCTGCAGTAAACCTTGAGATAAAATAGAGGTAACGGTAATCCTATTTCTGAGTTCTCATGAGGAATAAGTTAATATTCACAAAGTGTTTAGAAAACACTTAGGCAAAGAAAGTACTGTTTGTTAAAATAGTCATTAATGACAAAAGTTGAAATGTAGATCCAGGTAAATTTACATGTTATAACTATCCTGTGCCTTATTTATGAATGCTTTCCTATTCAAAGACATAGTTTTTTTTTATTGGTTTTTCTCCCCATGAAAGGGCATGTACAAATCTCAGAGAGCAAGTATGCAAATTTCTCTAGACTAATACATTTGACTAGTAATTAATTGTTGGATACCAGGCAGATACTGCACATTTTCAACTGCTTAACATACTCTCCTAATGGGTGAAAACTGTTAGCTCATTGTGCTTTAAAACTGCATTTCCCAAAAGGTGAGACTATATCTTTTACAGCTCATTAGCCATTCCACTTTCGAGTTTCCTCTGCTTCAAAGTACCTTTGTATCTATTAGCATATCATCAGGATATTCTATGGGATGTTTAATCTTGACTACCAACTTGATTGGCTTGAGAAACACTTTGGGGATTAGGTAAGCACACCGCTGAGTATGTCTAAAGCATTTCCAAAGGACCTATTGAATACATTATTGCCTCCCTGGATTCATGATGTGGTGCTATTCTGGGAGGTTGTGGAAACATATGGAGGTGGAGCCTAGCTAGAAGAAGTAGGTACCTAGTGCATATCATTGCAGGGGAGAGAGGAACCTCACCCTGGGCCCTCTCCATGTCCCCTTTCTCTGCTTCACATCCAGGCCACATCCTCCCACTCCACAAAGTTCTGCCCAAGGACATGAGGTCAACCATGGCTGAACCTTCTAAGACTATACAAAAATCATAGTCCTGTCTGCTTCCTTAGGTGGGGGAGGAAGAAAGTATCAGATATATTCTGTCTTCATTTTCCAACCTACCTAGTCTGGACAAAAATGCACACTACATATTAAAGACAATATACATATCTGCTTCTAGTCATGCCAATACTTTTTCAGTTTGGTTTATGGTGTCTAAGTTTTTTCCTTGGTAGTTCACTCCTCTCCTTCCTAACTTGCTAAAAAGCTTCCATTTTTCCTCTTTTTTAACAAATGGGTTTTTGGCCAGACCTGGTGGTGTCCACCTGTAATCTAAGCAATGGAAGACTAAAACAAGGAAGAACAGTAGTTCAAAGCCCGCCCAGGCTATCTTTTCCCACCCCCTTCCAGTCCTGGGGCTTGAACTCAGGGCCTGAGCACTGTCCTTGGGCTTTCTCAAGGCTAGTGCTCTATCACTAGAGCCACAGCACCACTTCCAACATTTTTCTATGTATGTGGTACCGAGGAATCAAACCTGGGTCTTTATGCATGCTAGGCAAGCACTTTACCACTAGGCCAAACTCTTGGCCCCCACCCAGGCTATCTTTAGAGACCTTGTCCCATATAAAATGTCCTTCAAGAGTATTGTTTAATTCAACTGAAATTTATTTTTGCATATGGTCTGAAATAGATTTAGTTGTTCCCTTCCCCCCCCATAGAAACCCAATTTTCCAATCTACTTGCTCTTTTCTTGCTAGTAAGAAATGAGATCTGATCTGTCAATTATCAACTTGTCCATTTCTGAACACATTTTCTTACATTAATTTTCGCTATATCTATCCTTCTACATTAATCTGTCTTCTGTGCTAATACTATACAACCTCAAAAGAAAAAAAAATGTTTTTAGTTGGTCATGGGGACTGATCTCAGGGCCTGAGTGTTGTCCGCTTTTTGGTCAAGGTCAGCAGTCCACCACTTCGAGCCACAGCACCACTTCCAGTTTCTGGTGATTAATTAGCTAAAAGTCTCACAGATTTTCTTATCCTGGTTGGCCTCAAACTTCAATCCTCAGATCTCAGCCTCTTCAGTAGCTAGAATTAAATGTATGAGCCACCAGGGCCAGCTTCAAATTATTTTTAATTAGAAAGTAATTTACAAAGATATACCAATGGTATATGAATTGATTTTAAATACATATATCCCTATATAACACAGACTGCAATATAGAACATTTCTCATACTTCATAAGGTTCTCTTATAACCTTTCCTAATCATTCCCCCATGCCTCTAGGATAATTACTATCCCAACCTAATCACCATACGTTAATGTACCTTGATTTTTGCTAGTCTTGGGGATTGAACTCAGGGCCTATGCATTGCCCCCATGCTGCTTCTGCTCCAAGCAACTGCTCTACCACTTTAGCCATAGTGCCACTTCTGGCCTTTTCTGAGCATGAGAATTTCATGGTCTTCCCTGCCTGAATTTGCTCTGAACTGTGATCCTCAGCTCTCAGCCTCCTGAGCAGCTAGAATTATAGGCATGAGCCACTGGAGTTCAGCAATATCTGTTTTTTAACTTTCTAAAAATAAATTATAAACAACATAATCTTTTATATCTCTCTCAGTTCTTTTATTCAATATTAAGTCTACAAGATTCATTCTATATATAGCATATAGCAGTTCATTCTTTTGCATAGCTATGTGTTAATCCATTCCAAATAACATAATTTAAAAATTGTTCTTGATATCCAGCACAAGTTCCTCTTCCTTTTCTTTCTTCTAGACCTATCTTGGTTATTCTCGTGCCTTTACTTTGCAAAAAGATCATCACACACACACACAAACACACACACACACACACACACCCCTATACAAATCCCCATTAGGATCATCTGAAACTTCGTTAAAATGTTAGTAAGCTTTAAATAAACTTCCTACTAATAAATATAGAATATTTTGTTTTATTCCTGTCTGTTATACATTGTAAATTCATATAAAAGGGATTATTTTTAATTCCCTAAATGACTTTTACAATTTGAATGTGATTTGCACCCAAGAACACCAAATTCTCTCTCTTTTTTTTTTTTGCCAGTCATGGGCTTGAGCTCAGGGCCTGAGCACTGTCCTTGGACTTTCTCAAGGCTAGAACTCTACCACTTGAGCCTCAGCACCACTTCTGGCTTTTTTCTATGTATGTGGTACCAAGGAATCGAACCCAGGTCTTTATGCATGCTAGGCAAGCACTTTAACCACTAGGCCAAACTCCCGGCCCCCCAAATTCTCTTATTTATACACATGTTCATTTCTTTTAAATTTCCTTTCTTTTTTTACTCCTCTCCTTTTCCCTTCCCCTTTCCTTTCCTTTTTCCTTCTTCCTCCCTTCCTCTTACTTTTCTTTCCATTCTTCAGTTTTCTTCTTTTCCTTTCCCTTATTTTTCCTCCCCCCCCCCACCTTTTTTGTTGTTGTCATCATTGGTCAAGAAGCTTGACCTCTCAGCCTGGGCACTGTCCCTGAGCTCCTCAGTTCAAGGCTAGTGCCCTAACCCTTTGAGCCTCTATATCATTTCTGGTTTTCTGGTGGTTAATTGTAGGTAAGAGTCTCCAGAACTTTTTTATTCAAGCTGACCTTGATCCTCAGATCTCAGCCTCCTAGGCAGCTAAGCTTAAAATGCTGAATCACCAGCCACCCTACCTTTATTTTTTGATTCTGGAGTTGAACTCAGGGTTTCTCATTTGCGAGATAGGTACTCTAATGTTAAAGAGCCTCCAGCCATCTTTTAAATTTTCTAGGGAGGTGTTTATATCTCATTTCTCTTCTTTTCCAATACTTTTAGATTTTTTTCTTTTTGCTTATCAATTATGGATAAGATTTTCCTTATTTATTCCTGACATAAATGAAATTGTGTGTAAGATTTTGTTTTTTAACATATGCATGTTATATGAGTTTGAAAGGCAGCCTTTACAAGAAAAAAAAAGGTTAAAAAGTTAATAAAAAGGAGTTTGGCCTAGTGGTAGAGTGCTTGCTTAGCATGCAGGAAGACCCAGGTTCAATTCCTTGGTACCATATACATAGAAAAAAGCTGGAAGTGGTGCTGAGGCTCAAGTAGTAGAGCTCTAGCATTGAGAAAGTCCAAGGACAGGACTGGCCCCCCCCAAAAAAATAATTAATTAATTAATTTTTTTTAAAGGAAAATCCAGCTTTTTTTGGGGGGGGGGGCAATCCTGGGCTTGAACTCAGGGCCTATCCTTGGTTGGGTTTTCCCAAGGCTAGAACCCTATCACTTGAGCCACAGCACAACTTCCGGCTTTTTCTATGTATGTGGTAACAAGGAATCAAACCCAGAACTTTGTGCATGCTAGGCAAGCATTCTACTACTAGGCCAAACTCCTGGCCCCATGAAAAATCCAGCTTTTAAAAGCAGTACGACAGAACTAGAAGTGTGGCTTAAGTGACACAGCACCAGTCATGAGTAAAAAAGCTAAGCCCTGCATTTAAGCTCTAGTACTAACCCCCCCCCTCCGCAAATAAATTACAGCCAGCACAGTGGCTCATGCCTATAACCTGAGCTACTCAGGAGGCTGAGATCTGAGGATCAAGGTTCAAAGCCAGCCCGGGCATTAAAAAACATAAGACTCCTATCTTCAATTAATCAGTAAAAAACAGGAAGTGAGGCTATGGCCCAGTGTTCAAGCCCCACGACCCACAAAAATAAATAAATAAATAATAAAATAAACCAGAAAGTGAAAGCTTAATAAAAGGTATTGTTTTCATACCACATTTTTTTTAAGTTCAGATTTTTAAATTAATTTATAGACACAATTTTCAAGTATTAGAATTGCTCACTAAAAGTAGTGCTATGACTCAAAGTGTAGAGTGCAAACCTTGAGCTGAAGAGCTCAGGGACACTACCCAGGCGCTGATTTATACCCAATGACAAAAAACAAACAAAAAAAGCTGAGGTGATCCTTATTCCATGCTGCATTTTCTTTAGGTGCTATCTGATGGGCTTAGCAATGGAAAAAAAAATCCAGTATCCCAAGGCAATCATACTCTTCACTATTTAATCACCAAATTTAATTTTCTACCCTAACAGTCTGGGGTTCAAGCATCAAGACTTAAAAAAAAAAAAGAGAGAAAGCAAAAGTATGTATATATGGTACTATTCACAAACAATAGCATTCAGAATTTCAGACAGCCCATAGGCTAAGGCGGCAGCAGGAATACAATTTCAAGATCATCCTGAGCAACATAATCTGTTTCCAACAGGTAGGGAGGAGAGGATGTACTGACAAATGATATGAGATGGATGGACCTTATGTATAGTATACTGGGTGAAACAAATTAATCATTAACGGCCACATATTTTAAGCTATGCAGACAAGATGACTATAGAAATAGAAAAAAGATTAAGAATTGCTTAAGGACAGTTCAGAAAAATGAAAACTGTCTAAATTGACTAAAATAATCAAAACACAACTCTCTAAAAAACAAAAACCCACTGCCTGTTTTTAACTGGGAAAATTGAATGGGATATGAATTATAACCTTTTTTTTGTAAATTTTGCTCTTTTTTTTTTCCTTTGGTGGGTCATGGGGCTTGAACTCTAGGCCTAGGCATTGTCCCTGAGCTCTTCAGCTCAAGGAGACCACCTTACTGAGTCCCAGCACCACTTCCAGTTTTCTAGTGGTTAATTGGAGATTATAGAGTCTCATACTTTCATACCTTGGCTGGCTTTGAACCACCCTGATGCTCAGATCTAAGTCTCTTGAGTAGCTAGGGTTACAGGCACGCGCTACCAGTGCCTGGCTAAATTTTGTTCTAAGGAAAATATACTGCAGCTTCAATTTCTTCAACAGTTTGTAGTTTCTTTGTACTTTTTTTTCCTAATGGAGGCAAGTTTGAAAGTACTTATCCTATGAAACTGAGCATTTTAGCCAGGCACTAGTGGCTCATGTCTGTAATCCTAGTTATTCAGGAGGCTGAGATCTGAGGATTATGGTTCAAGGCTAGCCTAGGGAAGAAAGTTTGTAAGACACTTATCTGCAACTAACCACAAAAAGCCAGAAGTGGAGCTGTGACTCAAATGATAGTGTGCTAATCTGGAGTAGAAAGGCTTAGGTTCAAACCCTGGGGCTGGCAAACAACAAAGAGAATTTTATCTTCTTTGACAAATTTACATATCAAGTGGTTTCTTTATTTTTGAAATTGCTATATTTACAGTAATGTCTCTTCTTAAAATTTTACTATTCTGTCATCTGTTTTTTCATAATCAGTTTTTCCAAAATGAACTGAAAACAACTAGGTTGATCACATAATTTTTATTGGTTATTTTCTAGTTCACAAAATTCTTTTTATTACTTCCTCTCTTTGTGTTTTATTGTGCCTGTTGTTTGTTTTCTGTCTTTCGTTTTAGCAATACAGGATTTAAACTCAGGACCTTGATTTTCCTAAGCTAATGCTCTACTACCAGAGGGCCACTCCGGTTGTTATTTTTTTTGTTGTTGTTTGATTTTTTCAGTCCTGGGGCTTGAACTCAGTGCCTGGGCACTGTCTCTGAGCTTCTTTTGCTCAAGGCTAGCATTCTACCACTTGAGCCACATCACCACTTCTGGCCTTTTTGTTGTTTTTTTGTTTTTTGCCAGTCCTGGGCTTGAGCTCAGGGCCTGAGCACTGTCCTTGCACTTTCTCAAGGCTAGAGCTCTACCACTTTAGCCTCAGCACCACTGCCAGCTTTTTTCTATGTATGTGGTTCTCAGGAATCGAATCTGGGTCTTCGTGCATGCTAGGCATGCACTCTACCACTAGGCCAAACTCCCGGACCTGGCCTTTTCTTTTTATGTATTACTGACAAATCAAACCCAGGGCTTCATGCATGCTAGGCAAGCACTCTTACCACTGAGCCACATTTCTAGCACTCCATTTTTTTGTTGTTGCTATTTTGATTTTTGTTGTTGTTGTTGTTTTTTTTTTTGGTCATGGGACTTGAATTCTGGGCCTGGGGACTACCCCTGAGCTCCTCAGCTCAAGGCTATTGCTCTACCCATCCCTTGAGCTACAGCGCCACTTCTGGCTTTCTGGTGGTTAATTGGAGTTAGAAGTCTTACAGATTTTTTTTTTGGGGGGGGGTTAATGGGGGAGTCATGGGGCTTGAACTCTGGCCTGGGCACTGTCCCTGAGCTCTTCAGCTCAAGGCTACCACCCTACTCTTGAGCCACAGCCCTACTTCCAGGTTTTCTAGTGATTAATTGGAGATAAGAGTCTCTCAGCTTTGTATTGTCTGTACTGGCTTTGAACCTTGATCCTCAGATCTCAGCCTCCTGAGTAGCTAGGATTACAGGTGTCTGGCTTTCTCGTTATTTTTATTTTTTTTTTTTGCCAGTCCTGGGCTTGAGCTCAGGGCCTGAGCACTGTCCTTGGACTTTCTCAAGGCTAGAGCTCTACCACTTGAGCCTCAGCACCACTTCCAGCTTTTTTCTATATGTGGTACTGAGGAATCGAACCCGGGTCTTCATGCATGCTAGGCAAGCACTTTAACCACTAGGCCAAACTCCTGGCCCTTTCTCGTTATTTTTGAGATGACATCTCATAAACTTTTCTGCCCAGGCTGGTCTAAAGTGCCAATCATTAACTCTGAGCACCCTGGAAAGCAAGGATTACAGACATGAGCCACCAGTACTCACCCCTGTTTGTTGTTGTTTTGGTTTGTTTTAGTATTCTTAGTTGATATAATTTATTTTCAAAAAGATTTTCAATCTTTTAATTTAATACATGCATTCAAGGTTATAAATTTGCCCATGTCCCTTGCTCATTATGTCTGTCTGTCTGTCTGTCTGTCTGTCTGTCTGTCTCTCTGCCTTTCTTTTTTATCTGGTCCTGAAGCTTGAACTGCCTCTGAGCTTTTTTTTTTTTTGCTCAAGAATAGCACTCTACCACTTCAGCCACAGAGCCACTTCAGCTTTTCTGGGTAGTTTACCCAAGATAAAGAATGTCATGGACTTTCCTGCCCAGTTTAGCTTCAATCTCAGCCTCCTCAGTAGCTAAGATTACAGGTGTGAGCCACCAGTGCCCAGGTGAACTATGTTTCTTGATCCTCCAACTCTAACATAGGGCTTTGCTGGGAATCACTTCTAAGTATGTTTTTTGAAGTGAAGAGAGTCAAAATCTCACTATATAGCCCAGGATGGCCTTGAATTCCTGTACTGAAATGATCCTTGCTTTTGACTTCCCATTGTTGGGCATGTACCACCACACCCAGCTTTGAAAGTACCTTAGAGAAGGGGTGACATTGAACACACAAAAAATGCACTCTTTACCTGATTTACATAACTGTAACCCCATCACTTTTATAAAAATTTTATGTACCCTTTAATTTTTATTACTTTTTTTCTTTTGTTTCTGAGATGAGCTCTCACTATGTTGCTAAGGCTGGCCTCAAATTCCAGGGCCCAAGTGATCCTCCTATCTCAGCCTTCTACACTATGTTTTTTTATCCTTAAAATTTTCTTTCCCGGGGCCAGGAGTTTGGCCTAGTGGTTAAAGTGCTTGCCTAGCATGCATGAAGACCCGGGTTCAATTCTTTGGTACCACATACGTAGAAAAAAGCCGGAAGTGGTGCTGAGGCTCAAGTGGTAGAGCTCTAGCTTTGAGAAAATCCAAGGACAGTGCTCAGGCCCTGAGCTCAAGCCCAGGACTGGCAAGAAACAAACAAACAAACAAAACTTTCTTTCCCCAACTTGTAACATTTTTTATGCTTCTATTCTTTTTTTTAATTGCATTTTATTGTCGGGATAATGTATAGAGGGGTTACCGTTACATTCCTTAGGTACTGGGTACATTGTTTCCTGAACATTGATATCCTTTCTCATGTTTTTGTCCCACTTTCCCTCCCCCTAGTCTTTCCCTTAAAAATTATTTATGGTTTTAATTTCCACTGTTTGCTTCTTGATCATTTACTTCTTTATCATTCTCACACTTTGTCTTCTGAAATAGAGGAGCATTGTTGCTTCTCAATCTGTCCTCTAGCAGGAGTAGAAATCTGTTTACCTGCCGAAGAGACTTTGAATATTGATAACATCACCCAAAAGTCATACAAAACTATCAGCATAGGCAGGCAGACAACAGGCAGCCAACAAAGAGGAGACAGAAGACTGAGTGTGGATCCTGTCATATATGAAGTGTTTTTGCAAACCTTAAATGGTTGGTAGACAAGAGGTTACCCTACCCTGAAAGATGTTTTAGGTTTTTAATTTAGTTTTTAGATGTTTTAAGTTTGTTTTTTATAGTCCTCATCTCAATTTTCCTTTGTCATTCTGGAAAAAATTCAGTTTTGTATACCTTGTTTATGTAATTTTTTACTATCATTTTAATTTTCACTGTTTCCTCTGTGTGTGTGTGTGTGTGTGTGTGTGTGTGTGTGTTTGTGTGTGTGTGATCCTAGGGCTTGAACTCAAGGGCTTGGGGACTGTCCATGAACTTTTGTACTCATAATTAGGATTTTAACACTTGAGCCACAGCTCCACTTCTGGCTTTTTGGCAGTTTATTAGAGATTAACTGGAGATCTTATATGTGTCCCACAGAAACTAGGATTTTTTTTTTTTGTCAGTTGTGGGGCTTGAAGTCTAGGTCTGGATATTGTCCCTGTGCTTTTCAGCTTGAACTCTGGGCCTGGGCATTGGCCCTGTGCTCTTCAGCTCAAAGCTACTACTCTATCACTTGAGCCAAAGTGCCACTTCTCAGAAACTAATTTTATACCCAGTAGCATTTACCTGTAATAATTTTAAAGAAGTTTTTTTTTTTCAGAAAAAAATACAGTATAAGCAGAGCATGGTGGCTCATGCCTGTAATCCTAGCTACTCAGGAGACTGAGATCTGAGGATCAAGGTTCAAAGCCAGCCTGGGCACAAAAGGACCTGAGAGTCTTATCTCCAGTTAACCTCTAGAATATGAGAAGTGGGGCTTGGCTCAAGGGTAGGGTGGTAGCCTTGAGCTTAAGAGCTCAGGGACAGTGCCCAGGCTGAGTTCAACCTCAATGACTCACAAAAAAAAAAAATACAGTATGGATAGAATCGAGAAGGAAAATGAATCTGATTTATTTTTTCCCCCAGACCTGCAGCTTGAACTCAGGACTTGGGCACTGTCCTTGGGCTTTCTCAAGAGTAGAGTTCTACCACTTGAGCCACAGCACCACTTACAGCTTTTCTGTGTATGTGGCACCCAAGAATTGAACTCAGCTCTTCATTCATGCTAGGTGAGCACTCTACCACTAGGCCATGTTCCTGGCCCCATGAACCTGCTTTTAATACATGAAAATTTGGTAAGCACAATCATATAAACTAGATTTTCTACATCAAAAACTCTTTTTTAGTGGGCATAATTTAATTTCGGTCACTGAAGTTAGGGAGTAAATAATACAGTTTTTAAAACACTATAAAACCCTATCCTAGCTCTCAAAGAGCATACAACTCAGCTTTAAAAGTTCGTATATTAAAAAAATAGCTGAGCCACTTATTAGCAGTTTATACCCATAACCCTATTTAGGAGGCTGAAATCTGAGGACACCAGTTAGAAGCCAGCTCAGGCAGGAAAGCTTGTAAGACTCTTTTCCCCAATCAATGATCAGAAAGCTAGAAATAGAGATGTGGTTCACATGGAAGAGAGTAGCCTTAAAAAACAAACAAACAAACTTGCTGAGTATGGTGCCATGTGCCTATAAATCTCAAAACTGAAGAGGCTGAGATATAAGGAAGATTATTAGTTTGAGGGCTTCAACGAAACAAACCAAAAAAAGACAATATAATCTAAAGTCAATATTTGGGCTAAGCTGCATTATATAAATGTAACCACAGAAGACAGCAAAAAGTGACAGATACAACAGGTTGGACATACTGCAACTTTACAGTATAGCAAAATAAGAGGAGAAAGTCACTTCAAGAATATGGCACCAGGGCCGGGAGTTTGGCCTAGTGGTTAAAGTGCTTGCCTAGCATGCATGAAGACCTGGGTTCGATTCCTTGGTACCACATACATAGAAAAAAGCCGGAAGTGGTGCTGAGGCTCAAGTGGTAGAGCTCTAGCCTTGAGAAAGTCCAAGGACAGTGCTCAGGCCCTGAGGTCAAGCCCAGGACTGGCAAAAAAAAAAAAAAAAAAAGAATATGGCACCAGCCAAGGCATAAATATAAAAACTCTCCAGGTCAAACCAACAAAAGCTTCAGATTGATACATTTAAGTCTCAAAAGGGGGAAGGGGGAAGCTGGGCCTGGTGGTTCATATCTGTAATCCTAGCTACTCATGAGGCTGAAATCTGAGGATCTCAGTTCAAAGGAAGCCTGGGCTCTAAAGAGTCTGTGAGACTCTTATCTCCAATTAATCACCAGAAAATCGGAAGTGGTGCTATGGCTCAAAGAGTAGGGCAGTAGTCTTAAGCTGAAAAGCTCAGAGACAGTGCCCAGACCCAGAGTTCAAGTCCCACGACTGATAAAAATGAAAACAAAAACCAAGAATGAAGGTGAATTATGAAAACTCCACAGATAAATGAAAATTTAATAAAATTAGCATGGCACTATGACAGGCTCTGTGTGCTAAAAACAAGTACTGTTTAAGAATAACTTCTGATGTGGGAGATAGGAGGGGAAAACTGGGAAAGAGCAAGGAAAAGGGTGACAGTGTCCAAAAAGACATGGAATATTTACCTCACTTATGCAACTGTTACCTCGCCATATATCACTTCCATAAAAACAATTTAAGAAATTAACAAGCTGGGTGCAGTGGCTCACGTCTGTAATCCTACCTACTCAGGAGGCTGAGATCTAAGGATCACAGTTCAAAGCCAGACTGGGCACAAAAGGACCTGAGCCCCTTATCTCCAATTAAATGAAAAGTGGGGCTTGGCTTAAGGGTAAGGTGGTAGCCTTGAGCTGAAGAGCTCAGAGATAGTGCCCAGGCCTAGAGTTCAAGCCTCATGACCCACAAAAAAAAAAAAAAGAAAGAAAGAAAGAAAGAAATTAACAAGAAAAAAAGCATGTTCTGGTGGCTTACACCTGTCTCTAATCCTAGCTGCTCAGGAGACTGAGCTCTTCGGATCAGATTCAAGCTAGCCTGGGACTTTTGTCCATGAGATTCTTATCTCCAATTGCAGAAAAAGCTGCAAATGGAACAGTTGCTCAAATGGTATAGTGCTAGCCCTGAGCAAAAGGAGCTCAGAGACAGCACCCAGGAGTTCAAGCCCCAGGACTGTCACCCTCCCCCCCCAAAAAAAAAATTAAAAAAAGAAGAGATTGTTTCTGAGGTGGGCATTGGTGGATCACACCTGTAACCCTAGCTACTCAGGAAACTGAGATCTGAGGATCATGGTTGGAAGCCATTCTGGGAAGGAAAGTCTATGAAATTCTTATCTCCAATTAACTTGCAAAAAACAGCCAGAAGTTGAGCTGTGGGTCCCAGGCCCTGAGTTCAAAGCCCCAAGACTAGCACAAAAAAAAAAAAAAAGAGGTCTGAATGCAGGATAGGAGAAGAATGGAAATAAGAAACTCATTTTAACATTTGTATGCCAGTGTAATAAACCACGTTATTTATAGAATCACAGAGCTCAAATTCAGCCAATTCTGCCACATATCACAGACCTAACTCTTTTTAGTACTAAGATGGATGGGGTAAATATAACTGCAACATATTCAAAATCATTTTTCAGGTATATCTTCAATGAATTTGAAAGGTAACTGAGAACTATGTCATGAAAAAGCACTAGTTGCACTGGGGGATGGATGTAGTTATTGGTGGAACACTGTTAGCATGCACAAAGCCCTAGGTTTGATCCCTACAACCATCAGAAGGAAACAAAAGATAGGGAGGGAGGGAGGGAGAGAGGAAAGAAGAAAAAAGAAAAAAGAGAGAACTGCTAATTAATTAATAGAAAACTATTCATACTGTTAGAACTAGAATAATTTAACCAAATTTAGTACATGCACAAATTTTACAGTGCTTATTTCACTAAATATAGCACTATAAACAAATTCAATAAAAAATCCAACATGAAGCTTTCTATATTCTTTTAGAGCCATTACACTATTTACCAAAAGCTACTGCTTGTTTTTTAAACAATTATGAAGTAATTATCTTAAAGTCATACTCTTTATTCATGCAACAATTTCTATATCATCCACATAATAATTTTCATAATTCATATCGCACATTACAAAAAGAAGCTACTCCAAACAACGTCCTTTCTATGAAGCCCTTCTAAAGAGAAGAAATTTGAGAGAAAAAGTCTCAAGTCTATGAAAACCAGGTTACTTACCAGTAACTTGAGTTCTCCTATTGGGTCTTTTCCCTCACAGATCCACCTCTCTTGCCCTTCTGTCCAGCATGAGTCTTCCTGATGGCCATCCACTGGAACTGAGGGGGCATGCAGTACAGATGTATATGTAAGAAAGTGGGGGGCAGGGGTTTGGGAGATGCTAGAGACATGCTTCAGTGCACTTGCTTACCTTCCTGAAATTGGAAATTTCAACGGTTCCTTGGTCCTCGAGGCACTCACAATAACTTCAAAGAATGTGGATCTGTGGAGATTACCCAATGGGAGAACTCCAGTTACTGGTAAGTGATCCAGTTTTTTCTTCTCTATCAGAATAAGAAGATTATTTATTTTAGTTGAGATTACTAACACCTGTAGAACATCAGGAGAAAGATGTTAAGTTCACCAGAGACCTATTATGGATATGGGTGCACATCTTCCTAACCAGTATCAAGAGAAGCTACTGGAATCAGCAACACAACAAAAGTTAAATGTTTTCAGCTTTTTAAAATGTCCAACATGAACCAGGAGTGTGGCCTAGTGGTAGAGTGCTTGCCTAGCATGCACAAAGCCCTAAGTTCGATTCCTTGGTACTACTTACACAGAAAAAAAAAATGGAAGTGGTGCTGCGGCTCAAGTGGTAGAGTGCTAGCCTTGAGAAAAAAACCCAAAGACAGTGCCGAGATCCTCAGTTCACGCCCCAGGACTGGCAGATAGATAGATAGATAGATAGATAGATAGATAGATAGATAGATAATAGATAGATAGATAGATAGATAGATAATAAAATGATAAAATGTCCAACATAATGACTGCAGTATTTTGGCACACAACAGTATCGGCTATCAAACTATTTCACTATGTCTTCAGTATTAGTACAGGAATAAATAGTTGCATTAAACCTACCATTTCTTAAAATTGTTAGCCATTAGTGTGGCTTATATGAAATTATATATAGTTGCCATGGGTGGCTAATGATGTTCTTAAACTTTAAAAGTATCAATATATTTCCTATTTATCACTCCATAAAAGTCTTAATCATTTATTTTTCAGCTCAAGCTTGTAATCCTAGCTACTCAGGAGGCTGGGATCCTAAGGATATAGTTATAAGTCACCCAAGGAAGAAAAGTTTATGAGATTCCATCTCCAATTAATCATCAAAAAGGCATGCTGCAAGCATGGATCAAGTGACAGGGTACCAAGCCCAAGTAAGCAAGCCAAAAGTAAGCACAAAGTTTTGAGTTCAAACCCTGGTACCAGAAAACAAACAGAATAGGACAAAATTCTCCATACTCCATAAATCACCATTCTACTTCACAAATTCTAATGAAATCTTATATTCCATTCTTATTAATTTGTATTTAATAAAGAATGACAGTATACTTGCCAAGATTTTTGCTAGATTCTTATTTAGTTTTAGGATTCCAATTGTTCTATATATTATATCCATTTTTCTACAAATCTGACTGTTTAGGTATACTACTACTAATGAATATCTTTACTTCTAAGTGGCTCATTTATTAACCAGGGTAGTACACTGCTATGAGCTTGATGCGATTTAATGTGTCCCAAAGAAAGGTTCCTGAGCTGAAAGTTTGGTTCTCAGTGAGAAGCAATGGAAGCACTAAGAGGTAGGACCCAGTGGAAAGGAAAACAGTCACTGGAAGTGTCATTCTCAGACGGCGAAGTTATTATAAAAAAAAATTGTTTTAAGAGCAAGACTGGCCTTTCCCCAATCTCTGGCATTGTCTCAGAATGTGATATTTTTGTGCACCTGATCCTAACACTATGATGTCATTCACCACGAGGTCCTTACAGGAGACCAAAGAGATCATCTGGCTGAACAGTAACTGTCAGAACATGAGATTTCAACCTAAAATTGAAATAAACTTTTTTTCATTATCAAGTATCCCACTTCAGACATTTTGTTACAGCAGCAGGTTAACAGGATTGATACACAATTCCCATTTCTTATTGTAATAATAAAGATAAATATCCCATGCCTGTAATACCAACATTGGGCTAAGGCAGGAGGACTACAAGTTTGAAACCTTCCTGGCTGCCCAGCAAGACCTTATATGAGAGAGAGAGAGAGGTGGGAGGAGAAGGGGGAGGGAGGGAGTGGAAGAGGGAGAGGAAGCGAGCACTTTAAAAGGTCCATATGAGATATGT
Source organism: Megascapheus bottae (assembly GCF_031878675.1). Lineage (NCBI taxonomy): Eukaryota > Metazoa > Chordata > Mammalia > Rodentia > Geomyidae > Megascapheus > Megascapheus bottae. The sequence goes on from NC_143510.1 coordinate 41,947,916, forward strand.
TATGTTTTTAGTTAACTAGAGTATTCCTTCACTTGTAGAGTTAACTGAAGAATATTTATTTACATGGCACAAGAAAATACTGCTACTATTTGGATTATAGGTACAGTAATTCAAACATTTTTTCTTAATAGTATAAGCTAGGATAAACTATGTCATTTATAAACTAAATGGTAATTTTCTTTTTTCTCTCTCCTACTTGAGCCATGTCTCCAGTTTCTCTCCCTCCCCACTTCCTCTTTTTCTGTCCCGTTCACTCATTTTGTTGTTGTTGTTGTTGTGTTTTAGTCTGTTGTGGGGCTTTAACTCTGGGCCTGGATGCAGTCCTTGAGCTCTTTAGCTGAAGGCTACCACACTATCCTTTGAGCCACAGCACCACTTCCTGTCCCATTCACTCATGAGTATCTAGTAATTGGACGAAAGGTTTCATTGTGGTATTTCCATACATGCATGCAATGTACTCTGTTGAAATTTACCCCCTCTATTCTTTTCTTAACCTTTTAAAAATAATTTTAACCAATCTTCATTATTCTGCTTTCATACATGTGTTGTAAGTATTTACTCTGCTTTGGGGACAGATCTCACTACCCTTGCCTGGGCTGGCCTTAGCCTCTGTATCCTCCTGCCCCCAACTCCCAGAGAGCTGGGACTATAGGCTTATGCCATCATGTCCAGCCTCCAGTTTTCAGATTTTATTTTTAGCAAATGTTGCCTCCATTTACATTTAAAATACAAACTTAGAATCAAATACATTGCATATGAAAATCAAAATATCTTTCCAGTGAGGCTGTGGTAACTCACGTATATAATCCGAGCTGCTGAGGAGGCTGTAATCTGAGGATCACATTTCAAAGCCAGCCCAGGCAGTAGTAAGACTCTTATCTCCAGCAAAAAGTCAGAAGTAGAGTATGGCTCAAACGGTAGAGTGCCAGCTCAGCCAGAGAGGGAGAACTTGAGTTTAAGAACCAATGCCAGAATAAAAATAAAATTAAATAAACTCTAATGCTCTATGAGACAATATTTCTTTACTTTTTTCTTCTTATTTTTTTCTTTTTTCTTTCCCTTATGGTTTATCTCCTGTTGTTGTTGTATCTGACTTTGGTACCTGATGTATTGTATGTTCATTTATTTTCTTATTTGAATTAGGGAAGGGAAAGGGAAAAACAAGATGAGTCAAAGGTCAAAGGATGAACCAGTGCAACAGCAATATTCACAAGACAATATATACTCTACTTGGGAAGGGTGGGAAGAGGAAAAGTGGAAGGAAAAACGTGGGAAGGGGTAACAATGCTCAAAAAGTAATATACCTTATGAATGTAACTGTGACCCCTTTATTTATCACTATGATATTTTTTTAAAAAACTTGAAAATATTTTAAGGGAATCAAAGGGAAACTTAAAGACAGACTGGCACTGAAAAATTTATTTTGTTGTTGTTATCTTTTCATAAACTCAACTAAGATTTTGTGTCTGTGTGTGTGATCAAGGTTGAGCCTAGGACTTCATGCATACATGTTACAACTTCAGCCTAAAATGGATTATCAAAAGACCTCAGAAGAAAAAATATGTTCAGAGACTAGGATACTTTGATTAAAAGTATCTTGTATGTGACTCTTAACAATAAGCTCATCAAGAAACTGGCATTCCTTAGTAATCAAACCAAAATAAAACATTTTACTAAGGAAAAGCTGCCTCACAAAGTTAACATGAGCTGGGCACGGGTGGCTCACACCTACAATCCTAGCTACTGAGAAGGCTGAGATCTGAGAATTGAGGCTAGAAGCCAGACTGGGCAGGAAACTCTGTAAGACTCTTATCTCCAATAAATTACTCAAAAAAGCCCGAAGTAGCATTGTGGCTCAAGTGGTAGAATGCTCACCTTGAGCAAAAGAAGTTCAGGGATAGTGCCCAGGATCAAAACTCAAGCTCCAGGACCAGAACAACAACAATTAACATGAACTTATGAAGAATCTGTTTTGCTTAGAATGTGATAAATAACCTTTACTTCCACAACTACCCATGGTTTGACTATTACAATGGGTTTTGATGAATTTGCAGGTAGATTAGATTGGGAATTCTGTCAACAGTGTAACCAAGTTTAACATCATATACTTGTGTTTGTATATATTTAAGTGACATCACTGATGGTTCAAATAAGAATTGTGTATAAATACACACAAAGATAAACAGATATATGACTGAGCTGAATTTTCAATTAACCCAAATAAGACTTTTTTTTAAAAAACTATAAATTAACCTACTAAAGGATATTATTTAGAGAAATTGCATTGTTTTGTTTTGTTTTTAGGTCTGTTAGTCCATCATAGGTAAAGTGCAGAATCTTGCATGATCTTCTTTTTTTTAGTATGACCTTTTACTATCATTATCACCCAAAGGAGAAGAGCTTTAGAGGTCATATGAGTTATAAACTGACACTAGAAGATGGATAGTTTGCCTTTTTTTGTATAAAATATAATCTATTAGGTTGATTGTATCTTACACCCTATTATACTTATATATAATTCCATGTATACTTACATTCCTCCAAAGTCCCGCAAATTATAAATATCATCTAATTTCCTAATCAAAAATCTCCTTTTGGGGCCAAGAGTTTGTGCTTGCCTAGCATACACAAAGACCCCAGTTTGATTCCCTTGTCCCACATACATAGAAAAAAAGCAGTAGTAGTTCTGTGGCTTAAGTGGCAGAGCTCTAGCCTTGAGAAAGCCTAAGGACAGTAGTCAGGCCCTGAGTTCAAGCCCCAGGAGTAGCAAAGAAATAAAAAGAAGAAAAGAAAAAGAAAATCTCCTTTCTCTCAAGTTTCATTCCATGACTTCTTCCCAGCCCCCCCAAAATAAACTTTTTAAAAACAACACTATTTACCCAACACTATTTTCTTATTTATCCATTTATCTAGATGAAAGATGGTAAAACTGCATTCATTTCTAAAATGAAAAATGTGACAACAGAACCCAGTTCACAGAATAATTGTGGGAATTAATTCACATAAGTAAATTATTTAGAAATAATACCCAGAAACTAGCCATATATCACAACCATCCAGAAACAGTATTATCTTCTAGTTATTTTATCTCAAAATAACAACAATACCGACAAAAAAAATGTTGAATGTTATATCTTGGTGATAGAGGCCTTCCCTAACATGTTTGAGGTCTAGGGTACAATCCCTAGAAACACACACACACACACACACACACACACACACACACACACACACTGAACTACTACAGTACCAGTACCACTAAATATTAATAATTTTTAAAATACATATAGTTTAAATAGAGTTCATGAAACATTCTATACAGTTACTAGGTAAATTACTCTTACCATTGTAATCATCCTATAAACCATCAATTTGGATTTACTTTTTAGTAAAGAGACTTTAAAATTACTAGACACATTTGTGCAAGTTGTTTCCATGTTCTAATACCTGATTTTTTTTTTTCCGTACTGGGATTTAAATTCAGGGCCTTGTGCTTCCTATGCAGGTATTCTATCACTGTGACATACCCCTACTCCATTTTTGTGCTGGCTTTTGAGACAGCTTGCTTCCTGTCCAGGTGTATTTCTAGACTGAGATTTACCAAATGGGGCTTCCTATCGTTGGAAGCATTACAGGCATATGCCACTACATCCAACTCCTAGTTGAGAATCCTGTATTACCTGGTTCTGGGTTAGTATTAAACCAAGATCCTGCTGATTGCAGCCTCTTAAATAGCTAGGATTACAGGTGTATGCCACCAGTGTCCAATCCAATCAAGAACTAATAATCAACTGGTTATTCAAACTGCTGACAAGTTCTAAAATGAAAATATAAGAAGCAACACATATCCCTGTTTTTTGATTACTACTGGATGGACAAGGCACTAATATCTAAACTTCTATGAAAAGCCTTTGAAAATGAAAATACTAAGTAGGTAAGTTCTAGCTTCCAGAAGCTAAAACAACTCTCTATTGACCTATTGGACATTTAAAGTTTCCCTTTCAAGAAATATCCTGGGAGTGGGGGGAGGCACAAGGGAACAAAAACATGAGAAGGGGTATCAATGTACAAGAAGTAATGCACCTACTACCTAACAAATGTAACTGTAACCTCTCTATACATTATTCCAACAATAAAAGAAAAGAAAAATCCTACAACAAAGTTTTAAACAGATAAATAATAAAGGCCTTTGCAATTCAGCTGAGCATTGCTTCCTATAAAAGACACTGAAACAAGCACTGAGAATTTTTATTAATAGTATTATAATCATTATTATTAACAAAAAATTACCCTAAATTCACTGTATTTCTTGTATTTACTCATCACCAAAAAGTACAATGGCAAGATGGATTTAAACTGAAACGTGGTTCACAGACTTGGTCCCAGACGACAGTCCAGGAAGGTTGAAAGAAACAAAACCAACATATTTTTAATGCACTATGTAAATACCATCATCACTTTTTTTGTATAGAACACTTTAAGTATAAGAGCATTTATTGCAGCCTAGGGACAAGGGAACACATTTTGAGAGCGATAATGCCTGAACAATACTAAAGAAAGAAAACTATAGGACATAGGGAGTTAGGGCATGATACTGAAAAGGACACAGTGACAGTGATGGGTGGGGGGAGGGGAAGAACATACTCACGCAAATAAAAAAAAAGTAAGTCAAAACAGAAATCCCGCTGGTTTAGGTGAACCATCCTTAAATCTGACACACTATTTACTGCTATACTAGCACGGTATATCCTAGATGTCAAAGCATACTGTTTTAGCCCAAGTATTTATTTGATTGTAAACATCTGGATATTGAGAGGTGTAAGTCATTAATGGATTCTCATTCACTGTCATTCTCTTTCTCCCATGTATTACATACACAGGGTAGGAAAGAAGGGGAAGTAAAAATAAAGGTATCCTTGAAGCAATTTATGGAAAATGTCATTTTCAGTAGAAAATACTTTTATCCTATGCTCTGGTTTTTATTAACTATTCCACTATAACCTAAATGTTTCACAAAGTAAGTATTGCTATACCCCTAAGTATATGTCTATGTTTGTCATTACATCACCACTTGGATATTTGATTGCTGTTAACTTGCTGTTGGGGGGGGGGTACTGAGGTTTGAAATCTGGGAGTTCACTTGACAAATACTGTACTACTTGATCCATGCCTCCATCTCCTTTTTACCTTGGTTATTTTCAAATTAAAGAGTCTCACTTTATTCAGGGACCAGCCTGGACTATGACTTCTATTGTGCTCCCCTGTGTTGCTGGAGATGACAGGTACACCCTACTGCACCCAGCCATAGTTCTTCCTCCTTACCTGGGATAATAGCCACTGGAACTCCCCCCATCCCATACACACATTGGAACATTTTTATGATCAGTCTGGCCTAGAACTGTGATCCCTGATATCCATTATTCAAGCAGCTTAGATTATAGGGTAGAGGCACCAAGTCTTGTTCTAGCCTGTTTTTTTTTTTTTTTTCTCTTTTGTCAGTTGTAGGGCTTGAACTCTTGGTCTGGGTGCTGCAGCCTCTACCACTTGAGACACAGTGCCACTTCTGGTTTTCTGGTAGTTAATTGAAGATAAGAATCTCATAGACTATCCTGTGGGGACTGGCTTCGAATGGTGATCCTGAGATCTCAGCTTCCTGAATAGCTAAGATTGTATGTGTGAGCCATCAGCACCCAGCAAATCAGACAGTTTCATAGACTAAGAATATGAATATATAATAAAGTCCCACATAAGTGTAAGAGAACAAGATTACACTAAAATGTAAGCTATACTACTGAAAACTGGTAACAAAGAAATACATAATTTGATGACATTCAAATTTAATATATATTTCATTTGTTAAATTGTGCGACTTCTTATTAATTATGTGGCTCTGAGCCTTTCTAGCCTAGACCTTAAAAAAAAAAGGGCAAATGTGACTAAGAAAATGAGTAGGTAAAAGAAAAAGACACAGAGAAGGAGGGATGAAAAGCTTCACAAGAAAGCTTCAAATCTTGAACAAGGCAAAAACTAATCAATCAAGCTAGCCTATGCTAAACAGAATGGTAAGAACAGGTTAATGACTGTCAAGATTTTGCCACACAGGTTTATTAAATAAGAAATGTTTAATCCTGGGGGGTGGAGGGAAGCAGTAGCCTGAAAAAGCCCAAGGACAGTGCTCAGGCCCTGAGTTCCTGCCCAAGCCTGACTTTAAAAAAAAAAAAAAAGAAAAAAAAAAAAGGAGATTATTTTCTTTTATGGCAGTACTAGAGTTTGAACCGAAGCTTGCTAGGTAGGACTCTACCATTTGAACCATGCCCATAGCCATCATTTGCTTTAGTTACTTTTCAGACAAGGTTGCCTATGCCCAGGATGGCTTTGAACCATTATCCTCCTGATATCTGCCTGGAGTTGCTCAGATTAAATATATGCACCACTACTCTTTATCTATTATAAAATTATCTTATTTTCCAAAGATAACTGTCTAAAATATTCTCTCTTTCTTTTTTTTGTCAGTACTGGGTCTTGAACTTAGGGCCTGGGTACCATCCCATAGCTTTTACATTGAAAGTTAATGCTCTATGAATTGAACCACACCCCACTTCCAGATTTTTTGTTTTTTTGATATTTAATTGGAGGTAAGAATCTCATGGATTTTCCTGCCAGAATTGAGTTCGAACTGGTGTTCTCAGATCTCAGGATTCTAAGTACAAGCCATAAGAGCCAGGTGCATACACACACACACACACACATATATATTTAATCTCTCTTTTTTGCCAGTGCTGGGGCTTGAACTCAGGCCTAAACACTGTCCTTGGTCTTTCTCAAGGCTAGAGGTCTATCACTTGAGCCACAGTACCAGCTCTGGCTTTTTCTATATATGTGATACTGAGGAATCAAATCTGGGTCTTTGTGCATGCTAAGTAAGCACTCTACCAGTAGGCCAAACTCCCATACCATATTTTTTAGAGTAATTTATTTTGTGGCCAGACTAGCCTCAAATCCATGATCAGGAGCTCCTGTTCTGAGCCTCCCAAGTGCTGATATTCTAGTGTGCTCCATCATGCCCAACACATTGGGATTTCTTAAGTATTAAATATATATATATACACATATATTTATATATATGTAGCAATACAAACCATCTGACATATATTTGTCAGAGACCAGACAAATATATGTCAGATATGGTAGAAAATTTTAGACTACTAAAATCCTCCATTACATAGTAACTAATATCCTAAAAACACCAGTCAGTCAGGCACCAATGGCTCATGCCTGTGATGAGGCTGAGATCTGAGGATTATGGTTCAAAGCCAGCCCAGGCAGGGACTTACCTCAAATTAACCATCAGAGAACCACAGTGGAGCTGTGGCTCAAAATAGTAGCGCACTAGCTTTGGGTGAAAAAGTTCAAGAACAGTGCCCAGGCCCTGAGTTAAAGCCCCATGACCAAATAATAAAAAATTACAAACAACAACAACAGTTTCTCTAGCCAATATATCCATATTCTATAGATACATACAGAGGGAAGAAAGGGAGAGAGAGAGGAGAGAAAGGGAGAAACGAATGCACATTTGTGAGAGCACTTTAACCAGCAATAAAGTAGAAGCTGTTTCAAAAAAGATCACTTGTATGAAACCTCTCAGGAGAGAAGCTTTTCATATTGGAAACTGGCCATAATGCTGAGACATATTTTATCTAAAGTGCTTCACTAACAATGGTTATATTAACTGAATTCACAGTTAATCCAAGAACAAGTCTTCTCCAAAAATTAGCATATGTTGGAAAACATAATTTCAACTCCATCTTGTGCTTGCTTGTTAGCAAGTATGATTTATCTTCTGATTCGGGATTTAAACTCTTAGGATGGCTGGAACTGAGAGTGAGCTACACTTCTGTAGTCTAAGTGTGATTCAAGGTATATGATACATGCCCAGTACACCTGTGCAGAATTCTAGACTTTTGCTCACTACCACTTCTAATACTTCACCATGTACACAGAAAGGTTATTTTCCAAATATGACTTGCATATCCTGTATCAGAATTCCTACTTTCTCAAAAGTTATCTTTTTTTTTTTAACTCAAGACCTGTTTTAATACTCTTATACCTCCTTCAACAAATCTCTACTGAGTAACTACTATTTCCCAGGCACTCTGCCAAGCACCTATGAAAAAGATAATGAAAAATTTCAATTTCTCTTGAACTCACAGCATAGCAAGGAAGAAGATACAGGCACCTAATGAAACTACAGCTTGATAAATGTTTGAATACAAGTAGGAATCATAAATGGACCTTGGAGAACTATTCGGATAACAACAACAACAAAAAAATTGCCGGGTTAACCAAAGAGCCGACTCTTGTAAGTCATCTCCTCTCTCATTTCAGTGCTGATACAGCACAGGACTGAGTGGGAGAAGCAGCAGGAAATGAGGCTACACAGGTTGTTTAAACATCATTATAACCTTGAATATCATGCTCAGGAGCTCATCATTTATTCAGCAGCATTTGAGATGCTTGAATTTTTTTTTTAATATGTAAAGACCAATAACTGGTTTCAAAGACAAGATGTTAGCTTTCAGGGATGCTCATGGAAAAAAAATGATAGGGGCTTCTGAATTGTAACACATTAAACTGGAAAAAGGATAGCTTTAAGACAATCTAGAAAAAGACTGTACATGAGTGACAATAGAATCAAAGCTGAGACAATGATGGTTTGTAGCTTAGGTTCCGGAAAGGAGTTTATAACACATCAAGAAAGGTATACAGAAGTCAGACATGGTTAAGCAGCGATTTAACTTTAGAAACTTACTAGGAAATAGGAATGACAAGGAAATAGTGTTTTGACTTAAAAGACACCAACATGAGGCCAGGAGTGTAGCCTACTGGTAGAGTGCTGGCCTAGCATACACAAAGTCCTGGGTTTTGATTCCTCGGTATTACATAATCAGAAAAAGCCAGAAATGGTTCTGTGGCTCAGGTGGTAGAGCATTAGCCTGGAGAAAGCTCAAGGACTGAGGAAGCCTCAGGACTGGGGGTTGGAGGAAGACACCAACACAAAGTACCACAGAGGTGACACTAAAAGACTGAGATTAGGCCACTAAGTTTAATAAGGTATCTGATTTGTTCTGAGAGACAAGGCATACAGAAAAAAATAAAGGAAAGAAAGAGTGTCTTCTAACAGCCAATCCACTGTCTACAGAAACTCATGTGAGTAAAACCCTGGAACATTAAGTAGTTCACAAACATTTTGATCTCAACATATCTTTACACTCTTAAATTTTAAAGAGATTTTTGTTTATGTGAGTCATATATAGTTATTATGCTAGAAATAAAAGCAAGAACCAGGAATTCAGTTCAGTAGTAGGATAATTGCTTAGTATGCATGAGGCCTGGGGTTCTATCCCCAGCAACACAAAAAGTAAACATACATATTAGTTCATTTTAAAAATAATAACCAGCCAGGACTAGAGGCTTATGCCTATAACCATAGCTACTCAGGAGGCTAAGATTTGAGGATCATGATTCAAAGGCAGCTTGGGCAGGAGAGACTAGGAGATTCTCATGTCTATCTCCAATTAATTACCAGAAAACCAAAGTGGATCTTTGGCTCAAAGTGGCAGAGCACTAGTCTTGCGCAAGACAACTTAGGGATAATACCCAGGCATTGAGTTCAAGCTCCATGATCAACAAAAACTAATTAACAAATAAGAATAAGCCAGGCATGGTGGGTACATACCTGTAATCCTCGCACCTAGGAGGCAGGAGGAACATGAGTTCAAGGCAAGCCTGGGCTACATAATGAAATCCTGCCCTTTTTTTTTTTTTTTTTTTTTGCCAGTCCTGGTCTTGAGCTCAGGGCCTGAGCACTGTCCTTGGACTTTCTCAAGGCTAGAGCTCTACCACTGGACCCTCAGCACCACTTCCGGCTTTTTCTATATATGTGGTACCAAGGAATCGAACCCGGGTCTTTCATGCATGCTAGGCAAGCACTTTAACCACTAGGCCAAACTCCCGGCCCAAAATCCTGCCTTTTTGTTTTTTTAATTGTAAAAGAGATTTGCAGAGGGGTTACAGTTACATAAGTCAGGTAATGACTATATTTCTTTTTCTTTCTTTCTTTTCTTTTTTTTTTTTTGCCAGTCCTGGGCTTGAGCTCAGGGCCTGAGCACTGTCCTTAGACTTTCTCAAGGCTAAAGATCTACCACTTGAGCCTCAGCACCATTTCTGGCTTTTTTCTAAGTATATGGTACCGAGGAATAGAACCCGGGTCTTCATGCATGCTAGGCAAGCACTCTACCACTAGGCCATCCTCCCGGCCTACTATATTTCTTTATGAACAGTGTCTCCTCTTCCCTCTTTTTCTCCCAATCTTCCTTTCCCGACCAATCTTCCTTTCCCGACCCCCCAAGTTGTACAGCTGTTCTCAACATAGTGTCTTGTGAGTATCACTGCTACATTAGTTCATCTTTTGTCCCAACCATTTCTGTACTTCCCCCCACCCATCCTCCCCGAAACAAATAAACTTACACACAAGACAAAAAGTACAAAAGTCAAAAACAGCAACAAAGGAGGGAAAAACTCAAAAAGTAAAATAACAAAAAAACCTCTTGGGTAATGGTGGCTCACACCTGCAATCCTACCTACTCAGAAGGCTGAGGAGCTCAGTTCAAAGCCAGCCCAGGCAGGAAATTCTGAGATTCTTATCTCCAGCTAACCATCAGAAAACCAAAGTGGCACTGTGGCTCAAAGTAAAGTGGCAGAGAACTAGCCCTAAGCAGAAGAGCTTAGGTCTGGAGTTTAGCCCCAGGACCACCACCACCACCAAAATAATAATAAAATAATAACAGCAAGAAGTAACTGTAGTTGTAGCAGTAGTAGTGGTGGCACTATGACTTAAATGGTAGAGCCCAACCCTTGAGCACAGAGAGGCTCGGAGGCAGTATCCAGGCCCTGAGTTCAAGCCTGACAACCAACAATAAAATAAAAAACAAAATAAAGTAATAATAATAAACCACATTACAATTTAATCACATGATTTTACAGAAAAATACCAATGCTTTTCAAAAGAAAAACAATTTCCCCTAAATATATCTGGCTTAACAAAAGATATCTAGAATGTCGTATCTGTTTATGCATTCAATTTGTAACAATGTGTTTTTGAGTCCCCCCCCAAAAAAGTATATTTGCACTTCCACAGGCATATAGTTGAAAAACAGATAAAGTATTATAATAGCTTTATTTATTCTATTTATGTTAAGACAAGGTCTCACTTTGTGATCCCAGCTGGTTTTGAACATGGATCCTACTGCTTTCTGGTCCCAAGTGCTGAAATTAAAGCCATTCCTGGCTTTAACAGTTTTTTCATATCACTGTGACTATACTTTTTTTTTTTTGCCAGTCCTGGGGCTTGAACTCATGGCCTGGGCACTGTCCTTGGGTTTTCTTAAGGCTAGCGCTCTACCACTTGAGCCACAGCACCACTTTAAGTTTTTTTCTATGTATGTGGCACCAAGGAATCGAAACCAGGGCTTCGTACATGCTAGGCAAGCACTCTACCACTAGGACAATCTCCTAAAATATACTTCTTTCATAAGGTTCCAAAGGTTTAGTTGCAATGTGAAATCCTGAAACCACATCAGAAGTTTTCATGTTTCCTTTAATGCCCTTTGGTTTTCTGTGTTTTGAACTGAGTATCTATGTGTAGTTTTGTAACATACATAGATACTTAGAAACTACTCGTTCACTGAATGTAACCTTCCAAATATTAATATTTCATGATAAAATATTAGAAGTTTCATCCATAGATATGACCACCAATTAAAATACTTACAAGATGCTGAAAGCCAGTGGCTTATGTCTCAGGAGGCTGAAATCTGAGAAACAAAGTTCAAATCCAGTCCCAGAAGGAAGAGAGACACTAACCAAAAAAGGAAGAAATGGAGCTGTGGGAAAAAAGGTCAAGGACAGCACTGAGGACTGAGTGCAAGCCCCAAGATAGTACTTAGAAGAAAAGCAGACCAAAGACAAAAAGAAAAGAGGAAAAAATAGACAAACAAAATGACAACAATATTCAGAAGCTCCAAAGCTCACTGCTGTGGCTGTTAGCATTCAAAATTTTTACTTGAGGGCCTGGAGTTTGGACTAGTGGTAGAGTGCTTGAATAGAAAAAGCTGTAAGTGGTGCTGTGGCTCAAGTGGTAGAGTTCTAGTCTTGAGAAAGCCCAAGGACAGTACTCAGGCCCTGAGTTCAGGACTGGCAATAAATAAATAAATAAATAAATTTTTACTTGAATAATTTTTTAAAATCCTTGACAACCAGTAATAGCAACTATTTCCATTGCAGTGATAGATTTACCCTATCCACTTTCAAGAAAATATCTACTAAATATCCAAAATTGAATAACCATAGTTTGCTAGGCAATCTTTCAAGTGAAAAAAATTTTCTTTGGAAAATGCAGCTAGCTTTTTTTTGTTGTTTGTTTGTTTGTTTTGCCAGTCCTGGGCTTGAGCTCAGAGCCTGAGCACTGTCCTTGGACTTTCTCAAGGCTAGAGCTTTACCACTTGAGCCTCAGTACCACTTCCAGCTTTTTTTTCTAGTATGTGGTACCAAGGAATCGAACCCAGGTCTTAGTGCATGCTAGGCAAGCACTCTACCGCTAGGCCAAACTCCCACCCCAAAAAGCAGCTAGTTTTTAAAAAGCAGCTACTTTGAACTCTAATAGCTACATAAACATCTTCCTTTTTTTGGAAGCAACCAAAGCAGAAATACTCTGTATAATTCCCATTTCACCAAATGGGAAAGAGGGAGGGTTAATAAAACTAGCAACTGCACTGCTTCATTGAAACTGATGTCATTTGTACCCCATGGGCACCCTGGTATAGACATTTCGGCAGAGCTCTTTTTCTTGTGTCCTGGTTCTGGGGCTTGAATTCAGGGCCTGGACTTTGTCCCTGATCTTCTTTTGCTCAAGGCTAGCAATAGAGGCCACAACTCCACCTCAGGCTTTTTTTTTTTTGTTAAATTAGAGATGAGTCTCACAATACTGTCTGCCCAGGCTGGTTTTGAATTGTGACCCTCAGATCTCAGCCTCCAGAGCAGGATTATAGGAGTGAGCCACCAGTGTGCCCTGCAGGGCTGTTTCTTTGATTCAGACTAAAGTGTATGAAGTTGCATCTCTGAATCTAGGCACTACAACTGTCAACACAGTGAAAAAGCAAATGCAGCTTAGTATTGTTAGGAAAATAGCTTAGACCTCATAGATAAACTTTCATAAGAAGGGTTTAGGGGGACCTCCTATGGTTCCAAATTCCACACTTCCACAGCCACCACTATAGACTATCCAAGCAACCAATATTCTTACAATTTCCCTGGAAACAAGAACCAAAGTGAGTACTCTAGCCTCAGATAACAGGAAAAAAATCAAATGAGAAACTTTCAGGAATAGGAAGAGAGTATAGCAAAGGTTACCTTACTGAAGTAAGAAAGGATCAGGGCCTACTCCAACCTTAAGTGCCTAATCATACTAAACCTCCAATTAAAAGACAGAAAGCAAGCAGGAGCCAAGTGGCTCAGATCTTTAATCCTAGCTACTCAGGAGGCTGAGATGTAAGGATGGAGATTCAAAGCTGGCCCTGTTACAAAAAGTCCATGAGACTCATCTCTAAGCACAAAATGCTAAAGTTGAGTTATGGTACAAAAACTCAGGATCATTGCTCAAGCCCTGAGTTTAAGGCCCAGGACTAGCAAAAGGCAAAAAGAATGTCAGAGGAGGGTGAGGGGCAGAGGAAGCAAGAAAGCAAATATGACCATTTATTCCCCATTTTATAAAGCTGAAATAAAATTTTTACCAACAGTTTGATCCTAGCCAGGACAATTTCAGTTGTAAACAATGTATCCTTTAAAGGGCTACATTTCTGAGGCTTGCCCATAAAGGAAAGATTTACCACCTCATATAAAGAAACTGGGAAGTGGCACTCTGGCTCAAAGTGGTAGAGCACTAGCCATGGCAAAAAAAGAACCTCAGGGACAGTGCTCAGGCCCTGAGTTCAAGCTCCACAACCAATATAAACAAAGAAGAAAGGAAGAAATAAAGAGCAGGAGAAGGAAGGGAGGTAGAAGAGAAGGAAGAGAAGGAGAGGGAATGTAAAAGAGAGAAAAGAAAGAGGAAAGGAAAATAAAGGGAAGGGAAGGGATCTCAGACTGGATCTGAGATAGTTCAAAATGTTTCTCTGTTGACAAAATCACTACATTTTACAAAGGAAGTAACAAAATAACCATTTTGCCAGCATTGTACAGCCAGTACTCAAAAAAGCCTTTGTATAATAAAATATTCAATAATCATTTGCTGAAGGTTGAAGTGGCCCAAATGAGGTATGAGGCTCTTAGTACAAGAACTAGTACTTTTTCTACTATGTGACATCTTTTCCACAGTTTTCTATTATAGAACATATGAGACACCTAATAGAACAATCACAGCGAGTCCTGAGAAAATGTGACATTACCTGCTGTATTTGAAACCCTATCAACTAGGTATTATTTCATTGGTTACTCTTTAGACCACAGTTAAAAATCAAAGCAAACATCTTTGGAGTTTGTATTTCTAAGTTATCTTTTACCTAAATTAAGTTATAAAGTATTTTCCTGCTAGTCTTATTGTCTTTACACAGACTGGTGTTTTCTACTGATTCAGAATAGTTAATGTCATAAAATTTCTCATGTTTGTATTTGAGACACTTTTACTGCCTTACAAGTAAGGCTAGTGCTCTAACACCTGAGCCACAGTGCCACTTCTGGTTTTCTGGTGGTTCACTGGAGATAAGAGTCTCATGGACTTTCTTGTCTAGGCTGGCTTTGAATGGCAATCCTCAGACCTTAGTCTCCTGAGTAGCTAGGATAACAGGTATGAGCCACTGGCGTCCAGCTTGAACAGACTTTTGACAATGATTTGTCACTGTTGCATCCTTTTTCTTTTAAAAGACATTCTGTCAGTCTAATATTTATTACTGTTTCCAACAAAAGCAAAATTTGGAACATTTCAGGTACTTGTTTACAGTTTAGAGTTTTTATTGAATTAGTCAAATTAAAACTAAAATCAAGTACAAAAGTGAAATCCAGTCACAGAAATAGTATAAGAAAGTGTTAAGAAGTATAAGAAGAATGCAATTAAGCAATTGAAGAACTGAAGCTATATTAAATCATATTTTTTCCTTATATGCTTTCAATATAACCTTTCTACAGAATGATATGACCCAATGCAATATAAAGTACTTGAACTAATTTTTTTGGGGGGAGGGGAGTTTATGGGGCTTGAACTAGGCCTGGGAGCTCTCCCTGACCTCTTCAGCTCACGGCTATTGCCTGACCCTTTGAGCTAAGCCCCACTTCCTGTTTTCTAGAGATTAATTGGAGATAAAGAGTCTCAGGTTCTTTTGTGCCTGGGCTGGCTCTGAACCTCAAATCTGAATCTCCTGAATAGCTAGGATTACAGGCATGAGCCACTGCACCCAGCTTGAACTACATCTTCTTAAAGAAAAAAAAAATGCATCTACCTATCTATATGTGTATATGTGTGTAAATGTGTATGTGGTGCATTCCGTAAAATTTCTAAAGGAAACCATGGATGATATCTTCACTGGATATTTAAGGGGAAAAAAAAAAAAAAACTTTTAAATGTTTAGTAAGGCTTAGACTTGCCCTAACATCTGGCAAGGCAGACAGAATCTGTTTAGAGGTCAGTATGACCCAAGGGATTAAAATCCCATCTATTGATCACATAAACAAGCCTTAGCAAGCTGCATCCTTCTGCTCTGCAGCTCTCCAGTCCTTGCTTTGGTTCTCACCAGTCTTATTCTTGAAATTTCCCTAACTGCTAATTAACATGTCAGCTCTAGGGAATTATTTCTTCCAACTACTGGAACTCTTGCTTCTCAATAGTGTTCTGCTGTCCTTTAAAACCTGTTTTCCTGCCATTTGTGGAGAGGGAAACACTGTGTGTGCCATCAATGCCCTAAAGACAATGCCTTGTTCCCCTATTCTCTCTGCGCATGGATTTCACTCTTAATATTAGAAACAACAGCACGAAAAGTCATAGAAAACAGAAAAATGCTGAGACCGGTGGCTCACACCTATAATCCTAGCTATTCAGGAGGCTGAGATCTGAAGATCAAGGTTCAAAGTCAGGCAGGGCACTATAGAATGTAAGGGAAAAAAAAAAAAGAACATCAGACTTATTTCCAATTAACCACTATAAAATGGGAGGTAGGGCTATATGGCTCAAGAGGCAGGGCGGTAGCCTTGAGCTATAGAGCTCAGGGACAGCACTCAGGCTCAAAGTTTAAGCCTTATGCCCCACAAAAAAAAAAAAAAAGAAAACAGAAAAATTAGAGCTCTTAGGCTTACTTTAGAGCTAACCTGAAAAGAGAAAAGTCAGAGAAAGGAAGAAGAAGCAGAGATTTCTAATGACTTACTTTTAGGAACAGAGTGTTCCTTAGACTTCTGGTGAGTTGCCCAGAGCTTCTTTAGTTTCAATCCAAATGACAATGCCTCTCTGAGTCCTCAAGTAATGTTTCCACCACTAAAACTTGGATCTACAAGAGCTCACATGTACAAATGTCAGAGGCCCCCTTGTGGGCCTTGGGCCTCTATCCTGGGCTAACTTCCCTGTGCACTAACATCCTTCTTCCAGGTGCCAGGTATTCAGCCTACTTCTTCTCTTCTGAGCTGCCACCTCAGAGTTCCTCTAACCCCAAGACTGGCTGTGGGGAAGGAACCCAGCTTCCCCGCTTCTTGCTGTCCCTTCCTGCAAATAAACATATAGGCTCTTCTAGTTTCTGTATGTTTCTAATAGCTTCAAGCAAGGCAATAATAGTACCAAAGATTACCATTATATTAACTGTCTCTACTTTAAAAGTTCCTGCTTCCACAAAGGAGAATTCCTAACTAATGCTTATTGAGCATTTTGAAAAGGACAAAGAACAAACAAAGATACACAAAAATACTCTAAGTCAGAGTTGGGGAGCTGGGTTCTCCTGGGTTCAAAATAATTTTGGTGAATGATGAGACTCTTAACCTTCTGCCCGTATTGGTAATTTTTTTAAATTTAATTTGTTGTTGTTGGCGGTGGTCATGAACTTGACCTCTGAGCCTGTGCACTGTCCCTGGGCTCTTCATCTCAAGGCTAGTGCTCTACCACGTTGAGCCACAGTGCCATTTCTGGTTTTCTGATGATTAAATGGGTATGAGTCTCACAGACTTTTGTGCCCAGGCTGGCTTTGAACCACAATCCTTAGATCTCCGTCTCCTGAGTAGATAAGATTACAGGTGTGAGCCACCTGTGACCCAGCTTGTATTGATAATTGTTTTTGATCCACAATAGAAGAAAAAAAAAAAGGTTTACCACTCCTGCTCTAAACCTAAGCCAACACTGGAGACATAAGATATTTCAGTTCGCTGGGCGAAAGAGGCTCACACCTGTAACCCTAGCTACTGAAGACGCTGAGATCTGAGGATCATGGTTCAAAGCCAGACTGGGCATTAAAGAACTTGAGCCCCTTATCTCCAACTAACCACTAGAAAATGAGAAGTGGGCTGTGGCTCAGGTTTAGGGCCGTGCCTTGAGCTGAAGAGCTCTGGGATAGCGTCCAGGCCCAGACTTCAAGTCGCATGACCCACAAAAAAAAAAAGGGGGGTATTTCAGTTCTCAGACCTAGGAGTTTGGTCTAGTGGTAGAGTGCTTGCTATAGCATGCATGAAGCCCTGGGTTCAATTTCTTGGTATCACATACACAGAAAAAAGCCTGAAGTGCTGCTGTTGCTCAAGGGTAGAATACATGCCTTGAGAAAGCTAAGGACGACAGTACCTAGGCCCTAAGCTCAAGCCCCAGGACTAGCAAACAAACAAACAAAAAAAGCTCTCAAAATTACTTAAAACATAGGAAGCATAGGTCTAAAAATAACAACTTTTAGCTGGGTTTTGGTAGCTCATGACTGTAATCCTAGCTGCTCAGGAGGCTGAGATCTGAGGACCATGGTACAAAGCCAGCCTGGAGAAGAAACTCTGTGAGACTCTTATCTTCAATTAAACACCAAAAAGCCAGAATTGGAGTGGAACTCAAGTGGTATACAGCTAGCCTTGAGCTCAAATGTTCAAGGAAGTCCCCAGGCCCTGAGTTCAAACCTAGAATAGGCATTTAAAAAAAGGGGGGGAGGGAATGGCTTTTTTTTTTACCTGTCCTCCAATTTACTTTAAAAGCTGTTTTACCTTACTTTTTAAATTATTTTTTTGTTGCTTTTTGAGACTAGGTAGCAAGGTCACTTAGCCAGCCTAGAACTTACTAAGTATCCCCAGGCTAGCAACAAACTTGTGATCCTCCTGTCTCAGCCTTCCAAGTGCAGGAGTACAGTAAAGCACCACCATGCACCACTCACAAGTTTGCTTTTCAATGAGTATCACAAAAAACTGTTCAAAGTATTTTATTCACTATAAGTGGAAACATACAGAAAAGTATATTACAATAAAGACAAATATGTCAAAAGCAGGTAGTTTCACTGAGAAAATACAGTTTGAGACTTGTTTCATCTATAAAAGTTTAATGAAATACTGTAAGTGGTTAAAAAAAATCAGGTTACTGGATGTGGAGATATGGCTCATGTGGTAGAGTGCCCGGGCTCTGAGTTCGTTTGTGTGTGTATGCACACTATTTTTTAACTTAATATTGTAATATGTCTAAACTTTGTTTCCAAAGTAACTTATGAGTCTCATATGCTAATCTAGGTTCTAATAGATTTTGTAGTTATCACAATACTTCATGTAAATATTAAACAATAAATCACAGCCTTGATTCAAAGGCTATCTTTCTGTAAAGACAAGAAACTCAAGTCACTAAGTGCTGACAGATCCAGAATGCCAATGACTGTATTTCTGGATGGTTTTCTTTAATCCACTTAATTCATTTAAGCAAGGATTTAAAAGACAGTTATACTATAAGCTCACAATACAATAAAGACTGAAAATAGCTCGGATCATTTTGTCTCATTTGTCTAATAGATTGCCATTTAATCAAACTAAAGCCATCCAGATATTTTACTTTCAGTAAAAATGAGTTCTGGGACTGGGCTCACCTCCAAGTACTTATTTATAAAACATTAGAGAACTAGAACGAAAACATGAAACAAAACCTTAGTGTGACCCTTCCCGACAAGTCCTAAGTTTAAAACCTGAGAAGGGGGTTTGATCTACTAGGTATTCTAAAATCAGATTAGTTTTTTTTTTGGGGGGGGAGGAGGATCGAAACTAAATTACATTCTTTGCTCCTTAAAAAGAAAAGGGGGGGGGGTGTGAGACTTCATGGTCTTCCCTTGATCCTTACACCCTAGTTACAACAATGAAGCCGCCTCCCCCCTCCCCCGGCGCGATTTCTAGGCTCAGTGAGGTGGGAAAGGGGGCGTTGAACCAGGCGATAGGAATTAAATCGCAGGAGCTAATGCCTTCCTTCAATAATTCATTCTTTCCAGGCAGCAGGAAACATGGCAAGCCCCTTCACTGACCCCTCCACTGCAAACCATCGCTGAGGTCGCGCGCGCGCGCGATCAATGTGACCGGATT
The DNA here is from genome assembly GCF_031878675.1 of Megascapheus bottae. Lineage (NCBI taxonomy): Eukaryota > Metazoa > Chordata > Mammalia > Rodentia > Geomyidae > Megascapheus > Megascapheus bottae. Next base: position 41,967,518 of record NC_143510.1, read on the forward strand.
CCCGCGGGCCACCGCCTGGCTGCCCGCCTGCTAGCCTGTCTCAGCTGGGCCAGCTCCCGCCCGGTCCGCGCGTATCAGCGGGCCGGGCAGAGGAACGAGGAGTGTGAGGAGGTGGGGTGAACGGCAGCCGCAGGGGCGGCGGGCGACCCGGGACCGGCCCCGGGACTCACCGGGTGGAGGTGCCCTTCCGCACATCGCACATCATGCACTTGAAGGCCTCGGCGCTGTTCCGGAAGGTGCAGACGCTGCAGTCCCAGTAACCCTCATCCGAGGACGGCTTCGGCTGCCGCTTCGGCCTGCAGGACACAACCAGGACGCGACGCGGCGCGGGGTCACCAGCAGGCCGCGCCCTGCGCCCGGGCCCCCCGCGGCCGCGCCCGCCCCGCCCCCCGCCCGCTCCCCGCGTCCCCCCGCCCCGCGCCCCCGGCTCCGCGGACCGGGTGGGCACGGGGAAGGGGCAGGGCGCGGGAGCCGACGCGGACGCCAGGGGCCACGGGCGCTGACACCACCGCCGCCGCCATCGCCATCGCCATCGCGGTTCCTCCATTGTGGAGGAACGGCGGCTGAACCCAGGCGCGACGGCGTCCTCCTGCAGCGGCGCCGCCCCCGCTCTCGCCCCCCGGTGCCCCGCGGATGCCTGGAAACCCGGCGCGTAGGGCCCAGCCTGTCTGCAAAGTCCGGGCCCCGGGGCCCAAGCGCGGTTACCTGGTAGGGCTCTTCTTGTCTCCCATGGCTTGGCGGCCGCTCGGCGTTTGTTTTTTTTTTATACCGAGGATAAAAAGCCAGGCGGAAGCGGGCGGGTGGAGCGGGAGCGGGAGGGGGGCGGGGAAGGCCGCACCGCCGAGCTCGGGAGCCGCCGCCGCCGCCGCCGCCGCTGCCGCCGCAGCCACCGCCGCCGCCGCCGCCGCCGGATCCCACGCAGCCTCCAGCTGTCGGGGAAACTCCTGCCCGGCGCACGTGACCCACGCCAGCCAATCAGCGGCCGCGCCGAAGACTTCAAACGCTGCCAGCGCGGCCCAGCACCGGCGGCGAGTTCGCTCGCACGCAGGCCGGCGGGCGGGCGGGCGGGTGACGCGGGGGGTGGCCGTGGGGCCGAGCTCGCTCGCGGTCGCGGCCTCGTCACCGCTCCTCCGCGCGCTTCCTATCGCCACTTCCCGTCTGCCGGGTTGTGTCGCTCCTGCGCGTCTGAGGTAAGGAAACGTCCGTCATCTGGGGCGAAGTCTGGCCTGTGGTGGGACCGGGACTGTGCGAGGCCGGCCCCGCCGTGTCTGTACGTTGGCTCGGCGGTCTAGAGCGCCAGGTAGAGCCGCTTCTCTGGACAAGGATGCGCGGACCAAAGGGAACCCCCTTCCCTCGTCCCCTTCCCCCCCCCCCCCCCCCCCCGCCCCCGTGCGCCATGGCGCTACATTCCTTCTGATGCTGTCTGGTCTTGTGCACACACACCAGCCCTCCATGAAGTAAAGAAATGTTGTCACCTTTCATTAGAGGAGATGAAACAGAAGCCCAAGGGAGGTTAGATGAGTTTCTGTAGGTTTCATGATTAGAGAAGAACAAAGCCAAGGGTCTACCAACCCTGGTTCAATTCCAGAACGCTGTTTTGGCCTCCCCGGGCTCTACTGTAGCTCATAAGCCATTTTTATTCAAAAGGAGGTTGCAAGATCAGGGTGCAAGAATGCAAGCCTATTATCCCAGTCCTCAGGAAGCTAAAATAGGATAAGGAGTTCCAGACTTTCTGGGCTACACTTTCTCTTGCATGAATAAATGAGTGAATGAATGCATGGGCCCTGTCTCATATCTGTAATTCTAGCTACTCAGGAGGCCAAGACCAGAGGATGGCACCTTACAGGTGCCCTGAAAACTGTTGCTTGATGCATGCACACTTCATTCCAGGTGTCATTGCCTGCATATATTGAGAGCCTATGCACACCCACACACACACACACCCACACACACATGTGTGTGCCAGTCCTGGGGCATTCTCAAGGGTAGTGCTCTACCACTTCCACTGCACCACTTCCAGCTTTTTCTATGTATGTGGTACCCAAGAATCCAACCCCGGTCTTCGTGCATGCTAAGCAAGCACTCTACCATTAGGCCACCCTCCCGGACTAAAAGCGTTTATCTTGTACTACACTTTTAGCCATCTCACTTGTGCCTGAAGTTTCATTTTCCCAATCTGTTAAGTATGCCAGAACCAGAATAAGTTTAAAGTGCTGGTTACTTTATTTCACTCTGGTTAAGAGCTCCCAAATTCCTTAGCATAGCCATCCTGCCATCCCTCACCATCAGAAAAGCTGCCTCCTAATACTGTAGCTGCCACCCATCTCCATTATGAAATATTTTCCATGCACTGTTACTGCCTACCTTTTTGGATTTATATCAAGTTCACATTCCTGTACAATTATAACAAGACAGCTTAAAAATAAAGGGCAAGGTTGCCAGGAGTTTGGCCTAGTGGTAGAGTGCCTGCCTAGCATGCACGAAGGCCGGAGTTTGATTACTTGGTCCCATATACATAGGAAAAAAAGTCAGAATGATGCTGAGGCTCAAGTGGTGGAGCTCTAGCCTTGAGAAAGCCCAAGGACAGTGCTCAGGCCCTGAGCTCAAGCCCAGGACTGGCAAAACAAATAAATAAATGAATAAATAAAGGGCAGGGAGCTTGGCCTATTGGTAGAGTGCTTGTCTACCATGCACAAAGACCTGGGTTCGATTCCTCAGTACCACATACATAGAAAAAAGCTGGAAGTGGTTCTGTGACTCAAGTAAACTCAAGGACAGTGTTCGGGCCCTGAGTTCAAGCCAGGACTGGCAAAAAAAAAAAAAAAAAAAAGGCAAAGCTACAGAAATTCACTGTGTTCAACTTTCCTCCTTTCCTTAACTGGTAGACCATGGAAATTTTGTATTTCTCAACTCTGAACTGCATGTGACATTGCTGTGTGCTTAATAATCTCTCTCTCTCTCTCTCTCTTTCTCTCTCTCTCTCTCTCTCTTTCTCTCTCTCTCTCTCTCTTTATGTTGGTCATGGGCTTCTGAGCTCTTCAGCTCAAGGCTACCTACCATTCTACCACTTGTGCCATAGTGCCACTTGGAACTTTTTCTTAGTAATTTATTGGAGATAAGAGTCTCACAGACTTTTCTTCTCAGGCTGGCTTCGAACTGCCATCTTCAGATCTCAGCTTCCTGAGTAGGTAGGATTTACAGTCATGAGCCACTGGGGCTCTTGGCGATAATAAAATATTTATCAGCAATAATAAATTTTTTTTTCTTTTGGGAGACTGGTTCTTCCTCTGTTGCCAAAGCTGACCTTGAACTCTGGAACCTACTGTCTCAGCCACCCCAGTGCTGAGATCACAGGTTTGTGAAATCACACCCAGCTTTAAGCTAACATTTTTTGAGCCCTCAGAGCCAGGTACTATGTAAATTTCACAGGAATGCATCAAGTGCCTGAGGAACTATGCAAATGTTCTTATCTAGCATAACACTTCATTAAGGACACAGGACTTAGGGCTTTCTAATTAACCGTGCAGCACAGAGGTCTCTAAACTTGTCTTACCATCTGGGCTTTGTTAAAATTTCTTACATCTCAGATCAAGATTTAGAGACCTACATTGGGGGAGGACAGGGAACCCATTCAAGATAAAGATTTACAGCCAGCCTAATCTTAATTTCTCAGTAATGCAATGTCAAATGCCTTTTCATTTGTGAAAGTGAAAATTGCTGTCTCAATTTTAAGTTTAAGGTATTTTGTTTCAAAACAGTTCAAATACTAAGTTCCTGTGGTTTACACCTCTAATCCTAGTCACTCCTGAGGCTGAGATCTGAGGATCTTAGATCAAAGTCAGCTCAGACAAGAAAATCTGAGAGACTCTTTTTTCCAATTAACCACCAAAAGAACAGGAAGTGGAGCTCAAGTGGCGTTCAAGGGATAAAGCACCACCTTTGAGTGAGAAAGCTAAAGATCCCAAATTTAAGCCCCAGAACAGGCACAAAAGGAAAACAAAACAACAGAAAACAGACAAACAAAAAACTTGTTCAATCATTGCAATAACTTTTTAAAAAAAAAATTCAGTTTGGTTTGATCCCTAAGGTGCTAGAAATCAAATCCAGGTCATTATCCATGCTAAGCAAGCACTCTACTACTTATTTATTTACTTATTTACTGTGTGTGTGTGTGTGTGTGTGTGTGTGTGTGTGTGTATGCGTGCGTGCCTGGTACTGATGGTAGAACTCAGGGCTTCGGCACTGTTTCTTAGTTGTTTTTGTTTTTTTAACTCATAACTGACAGTCTCCTAACTAAGCCACAGCTCTAATTCTGGTTGTAGCTTTTGGTAGTTAACTGGAGATAAAGGAGATAAAGAGTCCTACCCAGCCAGCCCCATGACTCATGCCTATAATCCTAGCTTTTCAGCTTTTTGATAGTTAATTGGAGATACGATTTCCATGGACTTTTCTTTTTTTTTTTTTTCTTTTTTTTTTCTTTTTTCTTTTTTGCCAGTCCTGGGCTTGAGCTCACGGCCTGAGCACTGTCCTTGGGCTTTCTTAAGGCTAGAGCTCTACCACTTGAGCCTCAGCACCACTTCCAGCTTTTTTCTATGTATGTGGTACCGAGTAATCAAACCCCGGCCTTTGTGCATGCTAGGCAGGCACTCTACCACTAGGCCAAACTCCCGGCCCCTCCATGGACTTTTCTGCTCAGACTGACTTTGAATCCCCATCCTCAGATCTTAGACTCTTAATGTAGCTAGGATTACAGGTGCGAGCCACCTGTGCCTTGCTGAACTTTTTAAATGATCTTTAATAGTACAGAGGAGTTTATATTTCACATAACAGTTTATGAGTACAATACATCTTGATCAATGTAGGTGACTTTAAGTGATTTTTTTAAGTATTTGTTTTAGTTTTATATTTTATTTTCTTATCCTAGTAATCAAAGTTTGGCGTTGCATGACTTTTGCACTAAGGAGAAATAGACAAGCGCAGGTTAGAGAAATGGCTACAGTGCTCAATAGCCAAGCAGCAGTTTTATCTTTCAAAGCAATAGAATCATTAAAATTCATGGTCTCACTAAGCATATCATCCTTGTAGATTAAGATTTCTAGAAGTTGGGTGCTGGTGTCTTATGCCTGAAATTGTAGCTATTCACGAGGCTGAGATCTGAGAATTGCAGTTTCAAGCCAACCTGGGCAGGAAAGTCCATGAGACTCTTATCTTCAATAAATCACGCAGAAAAAGCCAGAAGTGGTACTGTGGCTCAAGTGGTTGAGTGCTAGCCTTGAATAAGAGCTCAGGGACAGAGCTCAGTCCTTGAGTTTTAGCCCCAGAATCACCACCACCACCAAACAGAAAAACCTGTAGATAGCACAGTTCAGTGTGGGGATAGAAAGAAAAACTTAGTTTAAGAAGATAGAATCATGACGAGGGTAACTCAGTTTTCCCTCTCTGGATTCCTGTATTTATTCTGGCAACTGGAAAGACAGCCCCGCATGTTGACCTCTGATTCAAAATACACACTGAATCTCGTGAGACAGTATGGCAGCTGGATTCAGGTGGCTCATGCCTCTAATCCCAGCTACCTAGGAAACTGAGAAATAAGGATCTTGGTACCAAGCCGGTCCAGGCAGGAAAGTCTGTGAGACTTTTTTTTTTTAATTGTCGGGATAATATATAGAGGGGTTACAGTTACATTTGTCAAGTAGTAGGTACATTACTTCTCACACATTGATATCCCTTCTCATGTTTTTGTCCCCATTTCTGTGAGACTTTTATCTCCAATTAATGGGTGAAAGGCTGAAAGTGGAGCTGTGACTCAAGTAGTGGAGCACCAACCTTGAATGGAAAAATCTAAGGGACAGTAACTAGGCTCTGAATTCAAGTCCCAACACACACACCCCAGTATGGCATTCTTTTGGGATGCCTGGGACAAGGTATATGGTATATGGTATGACCGGTGATAAGATATGGTTTATATTTCTTTCATATGAAATGAGTTAATTAGAATACTCAGTCATTATATTCTGCATTATTTAATGCAGAATATAATTTTAAAAAAAGGGATTTATGGGCCCATGTGTAGTGTTGCCAGTAGAAGCATTATAGGCAGGGAAGACAAAGACAAATCCATATCCAGAAATGGGTTTCTTCTACTGAAAAGATCTTCTCCCTTCCAAGGTAGTTTGCCATGCACCAAGTGCCTGGCTTGTCCCTTCAAGGAAGCATGCCAACTAGGAGAAGCAGTGTTAGCTTGTGCTTTTGGTTAGGAAGACACTCAGCAGTAGTAATGTTGCAAGCACACATGGTCAGCTTTGAGAAGGAAATGCTGTTGCTAAACACATGCCCAGCCTCCATTGTGAACAGCGTGTACTTTGAACATGGGTCACTGAAAATGCACTAAGATGGCTGGGGAAAGAGTGATATTGCAGGAGTAAAACAGAAAGGGTGGCACTGATCTTGCAAGATAGATTGTTCTCAGAACCTGACTTCTAGAATTCAAATGACTTTGCATACTGTGTAAGTGTGTGTGTGTATAAGTAAGAGAAGGAGGAAGGGGGGAGAAGGGGGAGACAGATGCTGATGGCTTACATTTGTAATATTTATTTAGGAGGCTGAGATCTGAGGATTGTGGTTCATAGCCAGCCTGGGTAGCTGAAAGTGGATCTGTGGTGCTAGTAGTAGTGTGCTAGCCTTGAGCAAAGAAACTTGAGGATTGTACCCAGATCCTGAATTTAAGCCCAAGGGCTTGGGGTGGGGGCATACTTTGTTCACTGGATTGTTTATATCATTTATTTATGTATTTATCAATTTATGGCTGTGCTTACGTTTGAATTCAAGGTCTTGTACTTTCTGGGCAGGCACTCATCTTCTTAAGACATACCCTGAGCCCTTTTTGCTTTCATTATTATTTGTGTGTGTGTGTGTGTGTGTGTGTGTGTGTGTGTGTGTGTGTGTGTGTGTATCATGGGGCTTGATCTTATCCTGGGCGCTGTCCCTGAGCCCTTCAGCTCAAGGCTACTGCCCTACTCCTGATCTCCTGAATCTCCTGATCTTTGCTTCCTATGTAACTAGAATTATATGCATTATAGAATTGAAAGCTTAAAAACAAGATCACATGGAACATAAAACATCATATTGTTGTCCATTCTGAAAGTCTATTCACATGTGTCTCCAAAATATTTGTTTGTATCAGGTTTCGGATCTCATCTTTTCTGAGGTCCTGTGATCTAGTTCAAAGATCAGTGACTACCCATGAATCAGTGTAGACACATGTCTGACCATGTTTCAATACAGACAGTGTAGATAATCAAATTACTCTAAATTTTTATTCTTAGGAGAATTTCCTTCTACTGCCCTTCGGGACCACATCTCATTGGAACTGTAATTATGCATCCATCCATGTCTAATTAGTGTCAGCATATTATGCAGAATCACTTGAAAACCAGCCCTGGGATTTTTCCCTCTTCAGCCAATCAGTAAAATGAAGCTCCTTAGAGGGCAATAGATGTGGGTTGACAGAAAGGCAAAGTTAATTTTGATGAAATCTTCATGCAGTTGCTTCACTTTCATTTGTTTATTCATAGTAACATGCTTTTTCTACCTATAACCATAAATGAGTGCAGCTAACACTCATTTAAAAAACAGAAATACAGAATAGTAAGTTGGTATCATATCTCTTATCTAAGCATTTAGTTTGTACCCAGGGCTAAATAACAAGACAGGAACTTTCATCAAAAGAAGATAAGCTGGGCACTGGTGGGCCACAAATGTAATCCTAGCTACTTAGGAGGTCAAGATCTGAAGATCCCAGTTCAAAGCCTGCCAGGCCAGGAAAGTCTATGAGACTTGTCCCCAATTACCACCAAAAATCCAGAAGTGGAGGAATGGCTCAAGTAGGAGGCTGCCAGCCCTGAATGAAACAACTCAGGAATAGGCCAAGGCCCTGTGTTTATGCTCCAGAAAGCCCATTCGCATGCACATGTGTGTGAGTGCGTGCGCCTGTGTACATACACACACACACACAGAATTTAAAATTACTTGTAGAAGGGATGGTAGGTTTGTTCCAAACACTAGGTATCTATGTTATGGTTTTATAATAATGCAAAGGAAATCGGCTTACTATATAATAGAGAAAATAATTTCTTTTTTGTTTTAGATTCGAGGTGGAACTTGAACTCCATACCTGACATTTCAAACCTTGGCTGGCATTCTACCAAAGTGAGTCATGCCTTCTCACTCCCCCAAAATCTTTTCAAAATATGGTTATGTGAGTGCGAAACATCATTCTCGAAGATTTTTCATGTCAAGAACTTTGTTCTATACCAAGCACCTGCGGCATATTTCTTCAGTGATAGCTATTTAGGAGGCAGTGATAGGATACTGTGATCTGGCCTCTAATACTTCATCTCCAAAAGGGCTATCTCCATCTCAAGCAAAAAGCAGGGCTGGAGTCATGGCTCAAGTGGTAGAGCTGTAGTCATTAGGAAGTAAGCTGAAAACCCCAGGTTTTGAGTTCAAGTCTTGATACCAGAAAAAAAAAGAGCATAAACAACAGCCTTAGCACATGCCTGTAATTTCAATACTCAGGAAATGGAGGCAAGAAGATCATGAGTTGAAAGCCAGCAAGGCTACATAGCCATACTTTGTCTCAATAAATGAAACAGAAACCATCTTGTTTCTCTTTCTGAATTGCTCAGAGTGGTAGTTTTCCTTATTGTCATCATTTATGATAAAATTTCCTATTTAAAAAAATACTTTCTAGCTTGGCATGGTGGCTCATGCCTGTAATCCTAGCTACTCAGGAGGCTGAGATCTAAAGATCATGATTCAAAGCCAGCCTGGGAACTAAAGAACCTGAGACTCTTATCTCTAATTAACCTCTAGAAAAGGATAAGTGGGGCTGTGACTCACGAGTAGGGTGGTATGGGCCAGGAGTTTGGCCTAGTGATAGAGTGCTTGCCTAGCATGCATGAAGACCCAGGTTTGATTCCTCGGTATCACATACATTGAAAAAAGCTGGAAGTGGTGCTGTGGCTCAAGTGGCAGATCACTGGCCTTGAGAAAAAAAAGCCCAAGGACAGTGCTCAGGCCCTGAGTTCGAGCCCCAGGACTGGCAAAAACAAAACAAAACAAAAGGAGTAGGGTGGTAGCCTTGAGCTGAAGAGCTCAGGGACAGCACCCAGGCCCAGAGTTCAAGCCCCATGACTGATAAAAAAGAAAAAATACTTTCTGCATATATTGCCTTTTATTTTTATTTATTTATTTTTTGCCAGTCCTGGGCTTGATCTCAGGGCCTGAGCACTGTCCTTGGGTTTTCTCAAGGACAGAACCCTACCACTTGAGCTACAGCACCACTTCTGGCTTCTTCTATATATGTGGTACTAAGGAATCAAACTCAGGTCTTCATGCATGCTGGGCAAGCACTCCACCATTAGGCCAAACTCTTAGCCCCTATATTGCCCTTCAATTGAACTTTTCCTTGTTTTCCTTATTTTTGTTGCAATCTGTTTAACAGTTTTAGTTGGTTTTCCTTAAGTATTTTATTCTCATTTCTCATCTATGTTCTCTCTGATATTGTTTAGTACAGAGTTTGAACTCGGCCTGACGCTTGCTAAGCAGGTACTCTAGCACTTGAGCCACATCACCCAGCTCTCTTTTGCTTTAGTTATTTTCCAGATGTTGACTTAATGTATATAGTCCACATAGCCAAGGGAGTTAATGATGAATTTATTATTAAAAATAGTATTTTAATAAACTCTAGTTATAAAAATCTCAGCTCTAGTAATCTATTAAGGAACTTCCTAAGCTTCCAGTACCACATGTAAATATTATAGCTACACTAAGAACCATTACTAAGGTTAGACATTCTTATATGAATAGGTTTGACCCAGAAATGTCTAATATAGCATTTATGAAAGATTTACAGTACCTGAAATCTCTCTACCAATAAAAATCACAAATGCAGGTGCAATATTAAATATCTCAGTAGGAAAAACAATATTTCCTGGAGACAGAAGCACAGAAAATAGTATTTAGGCAAAATTGCAATCTGTTGTCCTAAATGTCTGTATAAGGAAATGATGGAACTAATATGTCTTGCAGTAATAGGACTAAAACTCTATAGAGATTTCTACCAGAATGTCTTGGAACAAATGCATAGCCCACTCAGTGCATTTCATTACCACTAATATATTCAAGAAGCAAATACATCATCTCAGATGTAAGCTATATACTCAACTAATATCCATTTACATAATTATATATATACACATGTGTATTACATGACATGTATATGTGCATATAAACATGCATACATCTATGTATATATGCATTTATATGTATATAGCCCCATATCTACAGGTAGACATGGAAATAGGCAAAGCTCTAGTGAAAGTCCTGGGGCTTGAGCTCAGGGTTAGTCACTGTTCTTGAAATGTTTTTGCCCAAGGGAAGCACTCTACCACTTAAGCCACAGTTCTTTTTGGTGGTTAGTGGAGATAAGCGTCTTACAGGCTTCCTGCCTGGGCTGGCTTTAAATTGCTTCCTGAGTAGTTAAATGTTGTGTCAGTCCTCATAGACTTTCTTGCTTAGGACTTGCTTTGACCTCTGATCTTCAGATCTCAGCCTTCTGAGATTACAGGTATAAGCCACTGTGACAAGCTGTTTTTTCATGTTACATATTATTTGACATTTCTCTGATTATGTATATGAAAATTTGTTGAATAGGGATACATTTTGGCAATACTACAAATCGAATGTCCCTCACAAGCTCATTCTGCTGAATTGCTGGTCTGCAAATAGCTATTTTGGCTGGGCATGAGGGCTCACACCTGTAATCCTAGCTATTCTGGAGGCTGAGATCTGAGGATCAAAGTTCAATGCCAGCCTGGGCACAAAAGAACCTGAGACTCTTATTTCCAGTTAACCTCCAGAAAATGGGAAGTGGAGCTTGACTCCAGGGTAGGGCATAGCCTTGAGCTGAAGAGCTCAGGGACAGCACCCAGGGTAGGGCAATGGTCTTGAGCTACAGAGCTCTGGGACAGGCCAAGTTCAAGCCCCATAACACACACACACACACACACACAAAAAAAAAAAAAAAACAAAAAAAACAAACCCAACAACAACAAAAAAACCCAGCTATTTTGGAAGGTTCTGGGAACAGTAGGAAGTGAGGCCTAGCAAGGTAAGTAGGTCTGGTCGGTGTGTCCTTGAGGTGCCCTTACTCCCAATGGTAAGAGAAGTCTCTGCTTCCTCTCTGTCCTAGGGTGAAGAAGCTCCTCTTATACATAGTCCTTCTGCCACAATGCTGCTCAAGTTGTAGCTGAATGCTCTGACCATGAGCAAAAGGAATCTTACTTCTTTTTCAGTCACTTATGTCAAGTATTCTTCCACAGAGACAGGAAAGTAAACACATGTAAGAAGCAAAATCAGTGGTTTAGGTCTTTTCTTCTTTTTTTTCTTCCAATCCTGAGGCTTAAGCTCAGGGCCTGAGGACTAAGGCTTTCTCAAGGCTTGAGCCATAGCACCATTTGAAGCTTTTTTCTATGTATGTGGTACCGAGGAATTGAACCCAGCTCTTCATGCATGCTAGGCAGGCATTCTACCACTAGGCCAAACTCCTGGCCCGGTTTCGGTGTTTTTTATGCCTAGATTTCTTGGATTCAAATCCTGTCTTTGAGCCAAGCAATGATGGCATGCACCAACTCTATGAGAGGTATAAATAATAGGATTGGTATTCAGGACTACTGAAGGCAAAAATGTGAAGACGACCTGAAAACTAAAGCCAAAATTCTATGGGTAGTTGGTGCTGCTAGCTCAGACCTGTAATCTTAGCCACTCAGGAGGCTGAAGTCTGAAGATCATAGTTCAAAGCCAGTCTGGGCTGGTTTTTGCTTTGGGTTCTTCCGTGTCATTGCTTGTGATAATAAATTGTGCCTATTGTTGACATGGTCCATTATGCATGCATATCCCATTATCCATTGCATTGTAAAGGAACATATAGGTGGATCTCTGTTTTTTGGTCAGTCCTGGGGTTTGAATGCTCTTCCCATGTGAGCTACCGCTCCAGTTCCAGCCTTTTGTCTTTCTTTCTTTTGTAGTTAATAAGAGATATGATTCTCATGGGCTTTTCTGCCAGGACTGCCTTTGAGTCCTGATCCTCAGATCTCAGTCCCTCTTGAGTGGCTAGGATTACAAGCATGAGCCACCAGATTTCACTTTTTAGTGAGTATGGGTCTAACTTCAATAGACATTTGTATGCAGTGTTTCATGTGAATATTTTTCATTTCTCTTGGGTATATACTCTGGAGTCAGTTTGGTGGATCACATAGTATTTTATGTTCAAATTTGTAAAAATTGTGAAACTTTTTCCTAAATTACCTGTTCATTTATTCCATTCCTACCAGCTACTTGTGTATGTATGGGATTTTGAATTATTCCAAATACTCTTCAATTGCTACTATAATTCTTTTTTTTAATCAACTTTTGTGAATGTATATAACAGCATCTTAGTATGAGTTTGGTTTGTAGTTCCTTTATGACAGAGTTGAGTTCTTTGGATTTTTTTCCTTGGGCTTATTATCCATTTTTTGTATCTTGTTTTGGCATAGACTCTATTTAAAACTTTTACTCATTAAAAAAGAAAAAAAGATGCCAGGCATGGTGACCCACGCTTGTAATCCTAGCTATTCAGGAGGCTGAGACTTGAAGATCACAGTTCAAAGACATCCCGGGGCAATAAAGACTGTGAGACTCTTATCTCCAATTAATCACTAGAAAAAGGGAAAGTGGGGGTGTGGCTCAGGGGCAGGGTGGTAGCCTTGAGCTGAAGAACTCAGGGACAGTGTCAAGGCCCAGAGTTCAAGCCCCATGACACACACACAAAAAAAAAGAAAGAAGGAAAGAAAGGAAGCAAGCAAGCAAGCAAGCATTTTCAGGTTCCATATCTGGTGTTCTTTCCCTACATAATAAACTTTCCGAAAGACTAATATTTAGACCTATAAGTCAGTATTACCAAAGAGTCTTTATTTGATCCAGAAAACTGATCAATGAATGTGAATATAAAGACAGATAAAGAATAATGAGGCTCCGTTGGCATGTATATGTAGAATAAGTCAGCCGTAATTTACATCGTGGCAAATGTATGTTACTGATGAAAAAGCAGTTAGAGTATCTGATGTGTAGTGTATTGCTAGGAATAGACCGGTTGAGATTTGGAGGATTAAGCACATGCCTAAGAGAGCCAAAGTTTCATCAGCCTGAACTATTAGGTGTTGTGGGTCAGACCTGTAATCCTAGCTACTCAGGAGGCTGAGATTTGAGGATTATGACTCAGACAGCTGGAGCAGATACATTTGTGAAACTTCTATATACAACTTCTATATCCAACTTTCCAAGAAGTAGGGATATGGTTCAAGTGGTAGAGTGCCAACCATGCCAATCAATAATTCATTCTCTTAATGATACTGACAAACCAACCCTTTTCTTTCTTTTGTCTTTTCTTTCTTTCTTTTTTCCAATCCTGGGGACTGAACTCAGGGCCTGAACACTGTCCTTGGGCTTTTTTCAAGGCTAGTTCTCTGCCACTTGAGCCACAGCACCACTTCCGGCTTTTTATGTGGTTCCAAAGAATTGAACTGGGGCCTTTGTGCATGCTAGGCAAGCACTTTACCACTAGGCAAAACTCCTGGCCCCACATCCCTCCTTTTTTGACAGTCTTGGTCTTGAACTCAGGGCCTAGACACTCACTGTCTCTGAGCTTTTATGCTCAAGACTAGTGCTCTACCACTTGAGCCACACCTCCTCTTCTGGCTTTTTGGTGAGTAATTGGAGATCAGAGTTTCACAGACTTTCCTATCCAGACTGGGTTCAAAGCTGATCCACAGAGCACAGTCTCTTGTGTAGCTAGGATTATAGGCATGAATCACCAGCACCCAACTTCTCCAGCCCCTTTTTGCACTCGTTATTTTCAGCCTTTGGTCTCACTTTGTGCCCAGGTCAGACTGGGCTATAATCCATAGCTGGGGATGACACGCATGCACCACTACAGTGCCCTTATGACTCAAAGATATTGAATTGACTAAGATGGACTCTCATGAATTTTTATGCTCTGACTAGTCTTAAATGGTAATTCTTAATAGTTTCCTTGTTTCCCAAGTAGCTAGAATTACAGGCCTTAGTCCAATGCGTGGCCTGAAGCATTGTTTTTCACTTTAATTGCTTTCTTTAGAATGCTTTCTATGGCTAATGCTTTCTGAAGGCTTAGGGCCACCTTAGAATCTTGTTCTTATAGCTCAGTGCTGGTGGCTTGTGCCTATAATTCTAGCTGCTTTGGAGGTTGAAATCTTAGGATATTTAGGATCCATTCAAAGCCTGCTGGGTCAAAAAGTCCATGGAGATTGGTTAATCTCCACAGTCTCCAATTAACTAGCAAAAAGCCAGATCTGGAATGGAAGTATGACTCAAGTATTAAGAGTGCCTGCAGCCTTGAGCAAAAAAAGCCCAGTGAGTGCGTGAGGCACCTGCGTTAAAGCCATAGTACCACCACATACACACACAAAATGAATCCTGTTCTCCATTTGCTTTTCATTTGTTTCTATACCTTAACTTCTTTTTAAAAATTTACTTTATTGTTATTATAGAGTTGACATACAAAGGGATTACATTTACATGTGTCAGGGAGTAAGTATATTTCCTCTTGTACAGTGTCATTTGTTCCCTCATTCTCTCCCATTCTCTCCTTCCCATCTCCACCCAGTAATTATACCTTAACTTCTTAACACGTCTTTAGAGTTTTGTCAGAACAACATGAGATTATAATGAATAAGGGTCCTCATAGTTAATTGCTTGTCTAAATCTATTACTTCCTTACTACCAGAATACAGATATCCAGCAGATCAAACAATTTTGATTTTTAGGCTCTCTTCAAACTTGGGGGTAGATTGTTGACATGGTATTTACCAGTGATATATATACAGATGTTTACTTCAGAGTTCTGAAAAGCCATTGTATTGTTCAAAGTGGCAAACTCAAGCAGGTACATATTTTTATCCTTTTAGAACATAATTCTTGTATTACAGAAGTGTGTGTGTGTGTGTGTGCGTGCACGTGCGTGCGTGCATGCGCACATGTGAGCCAGTATTCAGCCTTGAATTCTGCCCTCATGATTCTGCTTACTTTTTTGTTCAAGGTACTCTACCACTTTAGCCAGTATTCCATTTCCTCTGTTTGTGGTTAGTTGGAGATAAAAGTCTCAACGGGCTTTCCTGCTCAAGCTGGTTTTGAACCTCAAACCTCAGCTCTTAGCCTTCAGAGTAGTTAGGACTACAGTCATGAGCCAACAGGGCCCAATGCCACCAGCCTATTAAACCCTGTGTTCCTGCTCCCCCACCCCCTGTAGAAATTATACTCTCTTTCCTTCGTATCTAAGCCCCTCTAGAGAATTATTTCAATTTACTCGGCCTGCTAGCACATCATATCCTTGCATTCCTTTTGCTATTTCCAGTTTTATACATGAGCTCTTGAAGAATACTGAAGAAAAATCACTTAATCCACACCTAGTAGATTCCTAGTTTCCAAACTGGTATTTCTTTGCAAAACATTTGTGTTTCTTTGAATCATTTTCTTCTTCAATTTTAGTAGCTACTATAATTCTTTGCCACTCATTACAACCTCTGTACTAGAATGAAGTAACTTTCATAAAGAATACTGAAGCAGTTTCTTATAGCTGAATTCTTTTCCCAATTCCATCTCCAAATCTCTTCATCCTCTCCTCTATTTTCTTTATTCTCAGGTGAAAATTATCTGTCCTCTGACTGAATCTTTTTTTGTATGTGCCAGTCGTGGGGTTTGAACTCAGGGTAGGTGCTGTCTCTGGGCTTCTTTTGCTCAAGGCTAGTGCTCTGCCACTTAAGTCACAGCTCTACTTCCAGATTTTGGATAGTTTAATGGAGATACATGTCTTATAGACTTTCCTGTTCTGGCTGGCTTCAAACTGCAGTCTTCAGATCTTAGCCTCCTAAGTAGGAGTCTAGATATGAGTCACCAGTGCCCAGCTTAAGTCTATTTTATTTGCCTGTGCTTTAAGTAAGTAATATGAGTTACTAGGTCTTTTGGTTAAAATGGGAATTTTTGATTCAGTAAGACTAGAAGTGGGACCCAAAATTGTTCATCTCTAACTAACATGCAATGCTGTCATTACCAGTCAATAGAACACACTTGGAGTAGAAATATGATTTGATATATCCTCTCATCTCCCTTTGCTTTCCCAGTGAGCATTTCTCTTTGCTTTATGTTCAAGTTCTTCGTACTGGCTCTTTAACATACAAAATGATCAATTAGTTTAACCTAAAAAGAAAAGATCTTTCCAAACATTTTCTTCTTAAGTCATCATGTTGTCATATCTATTTTTGTATCAGTTTCCCATTGTAATATTAGAGATTACAGTAAAGCTTAACAGCTGAGAAATGAGTTCCCATGATTAAGGACCTAGGTATGGTTTAGCTAAATAATCGGATTCAGACTATCTTACAAGCTCCCAATCAGGATGTCAGGAGAAGGGAGGGAAAACAAGAAGTGGAAGAGAGTGACTGAAGGGGCGACAGTAACTGTAGCCCCTGTCTAGGTGGATTTCTCTCCAGTTCATTGCAAGGAATTTGTCATCAATCTAGTCTTTGCCAAGCCCAATCCCAGAAGTGATATTCCATTTTACTGTATTCTGTTCATTGGAAGCAAGGTTCTGTATCCAGCTCTCTCAATGGGAGGGGCTTGCCTAAGAGCACGAACATTTGGTGGCAGGACCACTGACAGCCACCTTAGAAACTCTTATCACACTATCATAGCCAGTTCCTTGGTGTGACTTAGGTGAGTAAGGTATCAGATAATAACACTGAGTCTCTCTCTCTCCCTCTCCCCCCACCCCCCACCCTCATTCTATACTGCTTTGGAGCTTGAATTCAGAGCCTGGGCACTGTCCCTGAACTTTTGTTCTCAAGGCCAGTGCTATATACCATTTAAGGCACAGCTTCTGCCTTTCTGGTGGTTAATTGGAGATAGGAGTTTCATGGACATCCCTACCCCAGCTGGCTTCAAACCATGATCTTCAGCTCTCAGCCTCAGATCAGAGAGCCAGGCACTGGTGGCTCATGCTTATAATCCTAGTTACTCAGGAAGATGAGATTTGAGAATTACATTTTAAAGCCAATTCACAAGGAAAGTCAGTGAGACTTTTTATCTCTAATTAACAAGCAAAAAATAGAAGTGGGACTGTGGCTCAAGTGGAAGAGCTTCAATTTTGAGTGAATAAAGCCAAAGAACAGCACCTAGGACCTGATTTTAAGCCTAGGTACCAGCACCCCCCCAAAAAAAATATGCTGGGCACAAGTGGCTCACATCTTGTAATCCTAGCTACTCAGGAAGGTGAGATCTGAGGATCATGGTTCAAAGCCAGTCAGGGCAGAAACGATGCCTTGAGGCTCTTTACCTCCAATTAACCACTCAAAAACCAGCATGGAGCAGTGGTTCAAAGTGGTAGAGTGCTATCCTTGAGCAAAAAAGAGTGGTGTGTGGGGGGGGGCAGGGGGGGTATCACTAGGTATTTTACTCTGCCAAACAAGAACAGAAGCAATGTTAGCTCCAAGTAAGGTGATTAGTCTGGCCAAAATAGTATCTGGAAACACATTTAATGACAACATTAGCCCATGTGGGCAGATAGATACAGGCACCGGAGAAAGGCAAACAAGCAAGTATAGGTAATGCATTGGACAGTCCTGTTAGAATAAACTGTGAGAGCTTGATGAAAAAGGATGACACTAGAGTGGAGGTTTGTTTATTCTGTTTATCTGGAGTCAGAGCCAATAATCCCAGTGATCCCCAAAATGGTGACAAATGTTTTCCTACATGTAGAAAGAGCCAATTGGCAGTGTATTTGCAAGTGGGCCAATTCCTGCTCTTAGTAATGTGGTACAAATAGGGCTCTGGATTTACTGCTGGTGGATCATGTGCTTTCTTATTAGTGAAAATAGATTTACACTCATTTTCATGCTTTCTGGCTCAGTGCTTTTGTAAAAACAACAACAAAAACCTGAATGGACTGAAGAGACAGAAGGCTAATGTTCATACTTATGGAATAAAACCTGATCCATGGAAATCTGATGTTAGCCTCTATCAAAAGTCAAAGTTTAGCCAGGCAAGGTGGCCATGCCTATAATCCTAGCTACTCAGGAGGCTGAGATCTGAGGATCATGGTTCAAAGCCAGTCCAGGCACTAAAAAGTCTGTGAGACTCATTTCCAGTTAATCACCAGAAAACTGGAAGTGGCACTGCAACTCAAGGGGTAAGATGGTAGCCTTGAGCTGAAGAGCTCAGAGACAATGCCCAGGCCCCGCCAGAGTTTAAAACATATGACCCACAAAAACAAAACAAAACAAAAGTCAGTGGGTCTTCAAGTCTAGGGAGAAGAGGGGCTCCAGTGGCTCATGCATATAATCTTACTCAGAAGGCCAAGGTCTTTGAAGACATACAGACAGGAAAGTCTGTGAGGCTCTTATCTCCAGTTGAACACCATGGGGGGTGGGTTTGAACTGGAGCTGAGGTAGAGTGCCAGCCCTGAGCAAAAAATGCTAAGGGACAACACCCAGTCCCTGAGTTCCAGCACAAAAACAAGACAAAACAACAACAAAGTAGGGATCTCTGTAAGGTTTTATATTTTCAAATGGAGGCTGCAGCAGCATTCAAATAGACCTAAATCTTTTGTGTGTGTGTCTGTGTATGTCTCTATGTGAGTATACCAGTTCTGGGGCTTGAACTCAGGGTCTGGATGCTGTCCCTGAGTTTTTTTTTTTTTTGGCCCCTTTCTCTTTCTGGCCCCGCTCGCTCCGGCCCCGCTCGCTCCGGCCCGGCTAGGCCCCCTTTCTAGCTCCGGCCCCGCTCGCTCCGGCCCGGCTAGGCCCCCTTTCTAGCTCAGGCCCCGCTCGCTCCGGCCCCGCTCGCTCCGGCCCTGCTCGCTCCGGCCCGGCTAGGCCCTCTTTCTAGCTCAGGCCCCGCTCGCTCCGGCCCGCTCGCTCTGGCCCCGCTTGCTTCCGCCCTGCTCGCTCCAGCTTGCTCTTGGCCCCGCTCGCTCCGGCCCGGCCCTGCTCCTGGCCCCGCTCGCTCCGGTCGGCCAGCTCTCGCTTGCTCCTGGCTCTGCTCACTCTGGCCCCTTCTCGCTCTGGCCCCGCTCGCTCCGGCCTCGCTGGCTCTGGCTCGGCTCGCTCCCACACGCTCCGGCCCTGCACGCTCCGGTCCCGCTCGCTCCGGCCACCACTCGGTTGGGCTCTGTTCACTTCAGCTCAGCTCGCTTCTTTCGCTCTCTGTCGCCGTCGCAGTCTTGTCTCTGCCACTTTTCCGGTTTGGTTGTGTCTCGTCTCTGCCACTTCCGGCTTGGTTGTGTATGTGGGATACCGAGGAATCGAACCCGGGTCTTTGTGCATGCTAGTCAAGCACTTTAACCGCTAGGCCAAACTCCCGGGCCCTCGAATCCAGAGTTTTATGAATGCCAGGCGAGCACTCTATCATTAGGCCATACTCCCAGCCCAGCTGTTTATCCTTGTCTTCAAATCTTTGCCCTTTTACATCTTCTTGTTCATGGACTCATTTTTTAAGACCAGAAAGACAAAGAACCTGATCTTGATGTTGCAGCTTTTCATTATCAATAGCAAGATAGAGTTCACTTGAACTCATGGAGTTTAAATATGCTGTGGTATTTACATTGCATCTACTTTAACATAGATTCTCCGTGGCTTGGTTTCTTCATATGTAAAATGGATATGCACCATTTTTTTTTTTTTTTTTTTTTTTTTGCGCAGGTCATGGGGCTTGAACTCTGGGCCTGGGTGCTGTCCCTGAGCCCCACTTCCCATTTTCTGGAGGTTAACTGGAGATAAGAGTCTCACTGTCTTTAGTGCCCAGGCTGGCTTTGAATCGCAAACCTCAGTTCTCAGCCTCCTCGGTAACTAGGATCACAGGTGTGAGCCACTGGGCCCAGCTCCAATGGTCTTTTTTTTTTGTTTTGGATGAATGCTGGGGCTCATATCTAGAGCCTGATACAGGCATGTAAATGTTCTATCACTGAGCCTTTGCCACTTCCTTTGGTTCTTATGGAGATTAAAGAGAAAATACACTTAAAAGCCCAGTGTTGGTGGCTTATTCCTGTAATCCTAGCTACTGAGGATGCTGAGATTTGAGAATCAAAGTTCAAGGTCAGCCTGGTAAAAGTCCATGAAATTCTTCCATACAAGTAGCCAATTATCCATTCTACAACTAGAAGTGGAGCAGTATCTCAGGTTGTATAGCACCAGCATTGAGGGAGAAAGCTAAGGGATAGATCCTAGGCCTTGAGTTCAAGCCCCAGTACCAGCAGAAAAAGAATAAAAAAATGAAACAAATACACTTAAAGTGCCTAGAATGGTCCTTAAGCACTCAGTGTGGAATGTTGTCATATTATCAGTAGCATTATCAGAGTAAGGGAAAAATGGCTATGAAAGTAATGTAGCTATGAAGTTGTTTTAGAAAATACCCACCTAAAATGTGAAACTATTTTATTTATTTGGTTGGTCGTGGGGCTAGGACTCTGGGCCTGGGCGCTGTTCCTGAGATCTTCAGTTCAAGGCTATCACCCCACAGTGTCACTTCTGGTTTTCTAGTGGTTAATTGGAGATAAGAGTCTTCACAGACTTTAGTGCCCGGGCTGGCTTTGAACCTTGATCCTCAGATATCAGCCTCCTGAGTAGCTAGGATTACAGGAGTGAGCCACTGCCCTGGGCCTGTGAAATAATTTTATAGTTACTAAAAAATGAAGACTGTTTCTGAAAAATACTCAATGAACAATTAATATTTAGTGAACATTCATGAAGCCCTTGGTTCATGAGTGGAGCTGTGGCTTGAGTTATCGATAGAGTGCTAGCCTTGAGCAAAAGAAGCCCCAAACTGGCAAACAAGCAAAAATCTTTAGGTTTGTATATCAGATTATTTTCTCTGAAAAATCTCATTAGATATTAAAATTTTATTTAATTACTTACACTTTTATTGTGCCCCTCCTGGGGCTTGAACTTAGGGCCTAGGCACTGTACCTGAGCTTTATGTTCAAGGCTAGCACTCTACCACTGAGTTTAAGTAAGTCCCAGTCTCACAAAACAAAACTTATAAACAAAAACATCAAACAAAAAAAGTCGGGTGCCGGTGGCTCACACCTGTAATCTTTCCTACTCAGGAGGCTGAGATCTGAGGATCACAGTTGGAAGCCAGGCTGGGCAAAAAAGTCCATGAGACTATTATCTTCAGTTAACCACCAGAAAACTAGAAGTAGAACTGTAGCTCAAAGTGGTGGAGTGCTAACCTTGAGCAGAAAAAAGCTCCAGAATAGGGCCCTGACCCTGAGTTCAAGCCCCATGATTGACAAAACACAACACAAAACAAGTATAGATGAAAAATTTCAAAGACAGTGCTTGGGCATAGTAATTTGACTTTTAAGTTTTTGGTGCTGGAGATTGAACTCAGGGCCTCACTAATGATCAGCACACTGCCACCGAGTGACATCTCTAAATCTTAAGCTGGCTGGGGGTATGGCTCAAATGGTAGACAAGCCTGTTTAGCAAACCTCATTATCACCATGGGGGGGAAAAAGCGATTAGCTCTAATTTAAATGGACAATGGCTAAGAATTCTACATATTTGGGGTTTGGTCTCTGTAATTACATTATTATTCTAAGTAATAGTGTTTATCAAATTTACTTCCAATGTTTTAGATTTCTTTCCGAGTGTGATGCATATAGTTGGTGAAAATATTTATTATAGGGAAATGACATCTTTTTGGTGACAAAGCTCCTTTCTGAATTCTCACCTGCTGCAATCTTCTGCCCATGGCAATAAATAGAAGACGTGAAGTGTATTTAGACAGGGTAATTTCTATTCCAAGTGAAAACATACCACATAGAGGGTTCACAAGACCACACGTGGCTGCATAGGTTAGGTTACACACTACTGTGACTCCCCATAAGTGGGTCTCTGTCATTTTTGATCCGACCACACAGGGTTTTCCCTGGGACTTTTGCTGTTGGGACTAATTTTAGAGATACTGTGGCCATTTCTGCCACCAAATGACAGTGTGTAGGACTAAGGCAGTACAGAGAAAACAGTGGTGAAAAACCTAAAAATAAAATTCCATACTTTAAAAATGTCAACAAGTGTCAGAGTTGGCCTGAGATATGATGGTCGAGTAGCTCTTTACAGTTTCTAGCCGGTTTGTTTATATATGTATATATCTAATAAAACATTATAAATATGACATACACAAATGTATTGTAAATATATAAAATATATAGTTTTATGCATGTTATACATCATCTATATTATATACTATCTATTAATATATTTCATATTGATTATATTATATATACATTATAGTATATGTATATTTTTATTGTTATTACATAATTACATATTATATAGTTATATATGTATGTGTTTCTTATATGTGTCTCATAAAGCTTTTTTTTTCTTTTGAGAGTGACTAGCTTTGTAGCCCTAAACTGTAGAATAAAATAAAATGTAATGTCCAATTTAAAGAATAAAACATTCTTACTATTTACTTGTACAATGCCATGAGTAGTCTATTTCTTGAGATTTTATTCCAACCAGGTTAAAAAAAAGTTTCATTTATGTAATAAAATTAAAAATGTAAAAATATTTTCACTCTAGTTTTTATGTGCAGTCTGTAATGCACTTTCTGTGAGATTATAGCTTAAAAAGTCTTTTATATATATATTTAAAATTTTTACTGTAAAGATGATATAGAGGGGTTACAGTTACCTGAGTTAGGTAATGAGACTTTTCTGCCTGGGCTGGCTTTGAACTGTGATCCTCAGATCTCAGCTTCCTGAGTAGCTAGGATTCCAGGAATGAACCACCAGCACCCAGCTCATCTATTTTTTTGAAAAAAGTTTGATTTCAATTTTTGTAGTATTTTACTGAATCAGCCAGAAACATTATATAATTATATATTATAATCAATATGTAATTTTATTAAAACAATTTTTTCAAGCAGCTTATCACATTGTAGTCCAGGCAGTTTCTAACTTTGGATTTTGTCCTAGATCACTGAGTACAGGAATTGCAGGTGTGTGCCAAGTTGTGAGATTCGAAGATTCTACGATGGTGGTGGTGGTTAACACTTTCATTGCCATTGTAGATTTCAAATTTTACTGCTTTTGTAATTAAAATGGTAATATGAGGATGTTAAAAGAAAGCATTCTAACAAATAGAAATGTACACAGTAGAAAATAAAAGGCTCAATAATCCTATTCCATATAGCTAACCGCTGGGAGACAGGTCATAAAGAAATGTGGTAAATATATCTGACAAGGGCCTAATTCCTAGAACACACAAAGAGCTCAAGAAAACTAACCCTCCCCCCTACAAAGAATCACTAACTCAGTTAATACATGGGCAAAGGAGCTAAATAGAAACTTCTCAGAACTAACAATGGCCAATAAACACATGAAAAAATGCCATAAAAGAAATATCAAGATAACACTGAGATTACATCTCAGTCTATTCAGAATGGACATCATTGGGAATACATGCTGTTAGCTATACACACCTGTAATCCTAGCTACTCAGGAGATATAACTGAGGATTGTGGTTCAAAGCCAGCCTGGGCACTAAAGTTGGTGAGACTCTTTATCTCCAATTAACAATTTGAAAACCAGGAAGTGGCGCTGTGGCTGAAGGAGTAGGGTGGTAGTCTTGAGCTGAAGAGCTCAGGGACAACACACCCAGGCCCAGAGTTCAAGTCCCACAACTGACCAAAATAAAAAATGACTTTATTACACTATTAATGGGAACATAATCTAGTGCAACCATTTTGAAAGGCAGTTTAGAGATTCCTCAAAATCTAAACATAGAACTATCCTATGATTCAGTGATGAGACTCCTGGATAATTATCCAAAAGATTTGAAGTTAGTTACAATACTGTTGCACACTCACAATCACTGCTGCACAATTTACCATAGAAACAACCCAGATACCCTATAATTGACAAATGGATCAAGAAAGTATGGTATATATATATATATATATATATATATATATATATATATGGAATTTTACTCATATATGAGGAAAAATAATATTGTGTCTTGTCTGGGCAATGGATAGACCAGAAAAATTATGTTAAGTGAAATAAGAGTGACATAGGGTGCATATTTTTTCTCACATAAATTATAAATGAAAACATTATAAATGAAATATACACAGGATCATATACAGACATACACAAATTGAAGTATGGTGTATGTGGGGAAGGATTCCAATGGTGTAACACCTTTGAAAAATGAATTTACAGTTTAACAAAATAAATGCCAGGAAGATGAAAGATATTTTGTCAGAGAGGGGTGAGTTCAAAAAGAGGGGGGCAGAGGAATGGAGAGAGAATATGAATGGGAAAATGCAGTTATTATACTCAATATACAGATGTGAAATAGAGCCAGATAACTTGAGGAGCTGGGTGGAGCTGGGTGAAGAATGGTGGAAGGGATAACACTGATCAAGATACATTATATTCATAATATGACATGTTGACAAATCCTTCATATGGCTACTTAAAAGAAAATTTTGAAAATGTGAAAAATATACAAAAAGTATGAACATGGCCATAAGAAACAAAGCAATCAGTAGGTATTTAGCCAGCAAGTTTGGTATGATCACACTGGGAAGATAAAGGAACTGGGAATAGTACAGAGAAATCCTGGCTTATTTATGAATGAACAGAAATATGTTTTATTTAGCAAGATACTGGCACATATCAAGACAAATAGTTTTAAGTAATCACATCTGAAGAATAGAACGTGTTACTGAAGGGGCAAATAATTAAGATATTTGGTTATAAGCTTTTTTAGAGCTATTTTTTTTTTTTTTGAAGCCAGGCTCTCACTGTGTAGCCAAGGCTGGCCTCAAACTTGTACATGGCCTTGAAGCTGCTGTGTAGTTCAGATTGGCCTTCAGCTAATGATTCTCTTCTGTCTGCTACGTGCTGGGGTTACAAGCTCTGCACTGTCATGTTGCTCTTCAAATCACTTACTACCTTTTTTTAATGGATTGATCATAGCATTTCACTGTATCTGATACTTAAAATTTTAAATTTAATTGTTTCTAGTGTAGGCTTTGTCAACTATACAAAATACCAGGGCCAGAAATAATTCATATTTTAGATTTTTGGGGGATGACAGTGAAGTCTAAGACCAAAAAACATTTGTTACACAGATAACCAAAAGGTGTGTAACATATATACATTTGTGCTTCCCTTTGTTACTGGGGTGACAGGTGTATTGCCATTGTACTCAGTCAGAGCCGCCACTGTAGCTTGGGATGACAGGTGTGTGCCATTGTGCTCAGGCACTGGCTGAGATGGAGTCTCAGAACTTATTTTTGCCAGTCCTGGGCTTGCATGATGTCCCCAAGCTTCTTTTGCTCAAGGCTAGCACTTTACCACTTGAGCCACTTCTGGCTTTCTCGGTTTATGTGGTACTAAGGAACTGAATTTAGGGATTCATGCATGCTAGGCAAGCACTCTACCACTAAGTCACATTCCCAGTCCAAATCACACTTTGTTGTTGTTTTGTTTGTCTTTGAGTCTCACAACTTTTATGTCTTCATAACTTTATGAATGGAGATTCCTCTGATCTCTAACTCCCAATTAGCTAGGATTACAGGCTTCAGATACCATGTTAAGACTAGTTAATGTTACCCACCAGCTCTGTGCCTGCCAGCCTGTCTTCAGCCCAGGTCCTAGCCGGAGTCACCAGGCCTCCAGTCAAAATGAGTGATAAGCCAGATATGTCCGAAGTGGAGAAGTTTGACAGATCAAAACTGAAGAAAACTAATACTGAGGAAAAAAACACTCTTCCTTCAAAGGACACTATCCAGCAGGAGAAACACTTTGTTCAAACATCCTAAATGCAGATTGCTTCTCAAGAGCATGCTTCAACCTGGCCTGACATTCCTGCTTTTAGGATTATTTCTGTAAATCTGTGTGTTTGTGGAGATTTGAGGCATCTGTAAATGGTTTATCTTCTATATTCCCTGGTTAGAAGTTCATCATAGCTAGGGCCCCCTTAAATTTGTTTTTAAAGTGAAATTTCAGATGGTAGATGACTGCTGTCAGTAATGTCACTATGGATGACCATTATGAGTGTGGTCCTTGTGCCCCCTACAGACAGAGTGAGCCAGTTTTTAGCTACGATGGTGCCTTCTGCTTTATAATCATACTTTCGTGACATCTTAATTTTCATTTATAGTAAAACATTAAAAAAAAAAGACTAGTTAATGTTGAAGATGTTTTTCATAAGGTAGAATTTTTTTCACTTGAATGATCATGTTGGTGCTTTAAAAATTTAGATTTTGAATTTTCATATTATGGATGTTTAAGCTATATGTAGTCAAAGTGAGATAGAAACATAATATTTTAAAATTATCTTTTTAAAAAAAATGTGGGTCATGGGGCTTGAACTCTGGGCCTAAGCACTTCAGCTCAAGGCTACCACCCTAACTCTGGGCCACAGCTCCACTTCCCATTTTCTAGTGGTTAATTGAACAAGAGTCTCATGATCTTTGGTGCCTGGGATGGCTTTGAACCTTGATCCTCAGATCTCAGCCTCCCGAGTAGCTGGAATTATAGGCAAAAGCCACTGTGCCCAGCTTAAAATGATCATAACTTAAAAAAAAAATTGTCAGTCATGAGGTTTGAACTCAGGATTTGGGTCTTGTCCCTGAGCTCTTTTGCTCAAGGCTTGTGCTCTACCACTTTGGCCACAGCACCACTTTGTTTTTTGGTGGTTAATTGGAGATATGAGTCTCCTGGATTTTCCTGCCTGGGATGGCTTTGAACTGTGATCTTCAAATCTCAGCTTCCTGAACAACTAGGACTACAGGTGTGAACTACCAGTGCCTGACTTAATAATTAAAAACAAAACAGAAATAAATTCTTCATTTTTCTTCTTTTTGTGCTGGGGGTTGAGTTCAAGGCCTTTGGAGCTATCTTTTAGCTTTTTTTTGATAAGGCTGGCACTCTCACTTGAACTACTGCTCACCTTCCTAATTTTGGTGGTTAGTGGTTAATTAGAGGAAAGAGTCTCAATGACTTTCCTGCCTGTATAAAGTGGTATTAAAAGTGTTCTTAGGGTCAATACTAAAAATAATCTTTAGTCCTCAACTGAACTGAGTACTCTTAAGATTTTTAATTTCAAGGCTATTTACATAATAAATACAATTTTAATCACTAAGTTCTTCTTCATCACTGAAATATGCACTTTTCTTTATCCTTGGACGTCTTGAATCATCTGATGTTGAGGGACCCCCTGAACTAGGTTTCCATTTGTTCTGTTCCTCTTCAACTTTGGCTTGCTATAATGTGATTCAGAAAACAAAGAAAACAAAACCAGTATTTATTATGGTGCATCAATTCAAACATGGCAAAACGGTAACACAAATGCCAGCACCGCCAGCATCTTTCCCCTCCCAGGCTATTCAAACAAGAAGCTCTAGTACTCAATTTTGTCACAACGCAGTGCTAATCCAAATCATGCTAGGCAAATTTCTGAGAAATCTTTTTGGTTGAGCTACAAATAGCTTTGCATAATTCTGTAATGAATAACACATTTTAAGTCTTGTAGGACCTTTAAAACTTAGAATGAAGAAATGAAAACTTGATTCATACAAAGAACTTAGAGAAACAGCCCTGTTGCTTCAAATTTAAGTGGAGAGAGAGAAAGGTTGCTGTGGTGAAATGATCATTAGAGTACATAAGGAATATAAAACTTTAATCAAGTTTCATGGTGCCTTTCATTTCATGGTGCCTTTTATTATTGATTTTGGTGATACTGAGGTTTGAATTCAGGGCCTTGAGCTTGCTAGGCTGACACAATATCTCAGGGGCCATGCCTCTAACTGCCTTTCATTTGTTATTTTTAGCCTTTAATAGGCATCTACTGCATCTAGCTATGCATTGGGAAGGGGTCTACTAGGTTCAGTTCAAGGCCTAGACTGGCCTCAAACTATGATCTTCCTGTTACTAGTTTCCCAAGAATTTAGGATTACTGGTGTAATTGGTGGTGTTGCTACCACTGTCTAATTTGTTATTTTCAAATTTAACTTTGTTTTTACTTAGTGTCTTGATGTATAACTCAGGTTAGCTTCAAACAACACGATCACCTTTCCTTGGCCTCCTAAATACTGAAATCTCAGAAATGTACCACCACTTCTGGGTATTTTTTCTTCCCATGATAGGGAGCTGTACTATTGCCTAGGCTAGTCTTATACTAAGTAGGCTCCCACTGACCCTGGCTTAAAAAGTCCACTTCAACACTAGACACCAGACAGATCCTCTCTCTCCTCATGTTCTTCCCCCACTTTTTTTTTTTAAATTCCCTGCAGTACTGGAGATTGAAACCACGGCTTATACCATGTTAGGCAAGTTCTCTATTACTGAAGCCTATCATCAGCCCTAGAATCTCTAAAAGAATGCAATACCTGGAATGCTATGGCCTGACTGAGACTGTCAAGAGCAGGATCTTCTCCTTCATCTTCACTTTCTTCTACTTCCTCACTGAGGAATTAGAAAAAAAAAAATGTCAGAATGCCATCACCTAACAGGTAAGAGACAAAAGCAATATCCTAAGGTACTTATTAAGAACTAGGTATACTGAGCCGGGAGTTTGGCCTAGTGGTTAAAGTGCTTGCCTAGCATGCATGAAGACCCGGATTCGATTCCTTGGTACCACATACATAGAAAAAAAAAAAAAAGCTGGAAGTGGTGCTGAGGCTCAAGTGGTAGAGCTCTAGCCTTGAGAAAGTCCAAGGACAGTGCTCAGGCCCTGAGCTCAAGCCCAGGACTGGCAAAAAAAAAAAAAAAAAAAAAAAAGAGGTATACATACATTTCTTCTGGTTCAGGAACTTTCTTTTTTTTCTTTTTTTCTTTCTTCTTTGGAGGTTCACGTTCTCCAAGCACATTTTTAGGACAGGCATAACTTAAGTGTCCACTTTCCTTTTATGTAACATCAAAAAAGGAAGGAAAAATTTTTGTAATTTTGGCTGTAGAAACTTTGTTATGCCTAAGATTTCAGAATTTAAAAAAGAATATTATACAGGAAATATGTGAAATAACTAAATGATAAAACTTAGTGCTACCACATACTGGTAGCTTATATCTGTAATCCTAGCTACTCAAGAGGCTGAGATCTGAGAATCACAGTTCGAAGCCAGCCTAGGCTGGAAAGCCTATGAGACTCCTGTTTCTAATTAAACACCAAAAGAAGCCAGAGTGGGGCAGTGGCTCAAGTGAAATGGTGCTAGCGATGCACAAATAAGAAGCTTAGATACAGGGTTTAAGCCCTGACTTCAAGCCTCAAGACTCCCGCAAAACAAAACAACAGTTATTTTGAGCAGACCCTGAGATATAATTCCCAAAAAGCTACTTTGATAATTAGGGAGTATTTTAGAAGGTCCTTTAAAAGAATTGTTTCCTAGAACATTTTAAATATCAAATTCCAAGAAATAAGGTAATTTAAAATTATATTTCAAACTTGTTATTTGGTAAAATGGGAATAAAACTTAATTTAAAACATGTTGCATAACTATTAAAAAAACAAAAACAGATGAAAACTATGGATCAAGTGGTAAAGTACCAGCTAAGAATGAAACAGCTGAGTGGTAGTGAGACTCTAATTCAAGTTCCAGTACCATTAAAAGAAAACAAAAACCAAAAAACAAGGGGAGGTTTGGGATAAAGCTCAGCAGTAGAGCATGTGCCAAGCATTGGACCAGGCTGGGTTCAATTACCAGTACCACACAGAAAGCAATAAACACAACAAAAAAATATTACAAATCCAAATGGTATTATTTCAGATACACATTGGGTTAAGTAAAATATATTAACTGTTATTTTTGCCAGTCCTAGGGCTTGAACTCAGGGCCTATGCACTGTCCTTGAGTTTCTTTTGCTTAAGGCTAGTACTCTACCACTTGAGCCACAGTGCTACTTCCAGCTTTTTCTGTGTATGTGATACTGAGGAATCAAACCCAGGGCTTCATGCCTGCTAGCAAACATTCTACCAATAAGCCATATTCTCAGCCCTGTTTCATATTTTTTTTTTTGAGGCAGGGCTTTACTATGTAGCCTCAGAATAAGTGCTGGGATTATTATGGGATTATAGGCCTATGGCACCATGCTTGCCAACAGTGTTTTTTGTTTGTTTGTTTGTTTGCAGTCCTGGGTCTGGAACTCAGGGCCTGAGCACTATCCTTGGACTTTCCTCAAGGCTAGAGCTCTACCACTTGAGGCACGGCACCACTTCTGGCTTTTTCTATGTAGGTGGTCCCAAGGAATTTGTGCATGCTAGGCTGGCACTCTACCACTAGGCCAAACTCCTAGCCCTATTATCTCTTTTGGTGATTACCAAAACTATAAGTGGCTAACAGAAGATCATAAGGAGAATTAGAAAATGTGGAGATAGTTCAGCCACAAAATACTGACATCACATCTTACAGAGAGGCTACGTCACAGTATGACACTGGTCTTAACCTTAGGCTTAAACACTGGCAAATATAGAAAATAGGCACTATCCTTGACAAAAATTTGTTACTAAAATCTTTTTAAGACAATGGAACAAATATTATTATTAAATATTATTCTACAACTGGTTAGAGAATGATTTTAAAGATCTAGAAACTTGGAAGTACAGTTGTAGCTCAAGTAGTAGAGTACTAGCCTTGAGCACAAAGAGGTTCAGGGACAGTTTGCCCCCCAACTACAACTACCAACTACAAAACTTGTGGGGCTGAGAATATGGCCTAGTGGTAGAATGGTTACCTAGCATGCATGAATGGTTCAATTCCTTGGTACCACATACACAGAAAAAGCCAGAAGTGGCACTGGGGCTCATACCTGTAATCCTAGCTACTCAGAAGGCTTTAATTAGAGGATTGTGGTACAAAGCCAGCTTAGGCACTAAAGTCCATGAGACTGTCATCTCCAATTAATCACTAGAAAAATGGAAGTGGTACTGTGGTTCCAGGGGTAGAGCCGTAGCCTTGAGCTAAAATCTCAGGGACAGCACTCAGGCCCAGAGGTAGGGCGGTAGCCTTGAGCCGAAGAGCTTAGGGACAGAGCCCAGGCCCAGAGTTAAAGCCCCATGACCAACCAAAAAAAAAAAAAAAAAAAAAAAGCTCAAGGACAGTGCCTAGGCACTGAATTCAAGGCCCATCAAAAACAAACAAATAAATAAAGGAAAAAAGAAAAAGATTTAGAACTGGTGAAAATAACATGATGTATGATCCAACCAAGATTATCTTGACATAGATTTCAATGAAATTTGCTTAGATAACACAACTTTTTTTTTTGGTCCGTTGTGGGGCTTGAACTCTGGGGGCCTAACCACAGTCTTTGAGCTCTTTAGTTCAAGGCTAACGCCCTACCTACCCCTTGAGCTATAGCACCACTTCTGGTTTTCTGATAGTTAACTGGAGATAGAGACTCAAGGATAAGAGTCTCTGGACTTTATTGCTCAGACTGGCTTAGAACTTAGAACCGCAATCCTCAGATCTCAGCCTCCTGAGTAGTTAGGATTACAGGAGTGAGCCACCACACCCAGCTCCTTTCCCCCCACTTTTTTTTTTAATTTTTAAAAATTTTTTTTCATATATTTTTTATTGTAATTAATAGAAGGGTTACTTGATATTTGCCAGATAGAAGGTGCATTAATTCACATACATTGATACCCTTCCACTTGTCTTGGTCCCCACCAGCCTTTTTTTTTTTTTTTTTAATTATGTATGTTTTTGTCGATCCCTTTGAGGGATGGGAAAAAAAGAAGTCAGGTACCGTGCCCATGCCCTGAGGTCGAGCCCCATGCCATGGAGAATGCCTTCAGCTGTGGACAAGTTCATTGAGTTTTAGGGTCACTTACCCCACATTCGTAACACTTTGATTTATCAAAGTAGTTTCGCCTTCGGATGAACTCGGCTGCTCTTCCATTGTCAATAGCAATGCTTGCCTTTATGACTCTACCAAATAACTAAGCCAGAGAAAAATATAAATGCACAGAAATGTATTTCACTGAAACCTACAACTAGTTATTTAATCCTGATTGCTCATATCTTCAGTTCCACTTTATTTCTTGGGTTATTTGAGCAATTGCTCCATATGTATAATAAATTCTATCCTGTAGTACTTTTCTTTCTTACGTTTTACTAATATTGACATCTGTTTTTCAGCCCCCCCCTTATAGGTTATATATTCTCTGAATCCATACTCATCACATTTGTCTCTATTATATCTCCCCTTTTTCTTTTGGTTTTTGGGTTAAAAAATCTTCATGAGAATAAATGACTTACCTGTTTGTTGTTAATTGCTCTGGTGCAGTTTTGTGCAGAGTCTTTATCCAAAAACAAAATAAATGCAACCCCTTTACTTCTCCTAGTATCTTTATCTTTCATTATAGTAACCCTGAAAACATAAATGAAAAGTCAATTACACATAAGGAAGAAATAAATAAGGCATATAATAAGCTACACCCTCTCCCCCCTGTGGCTTATACCTGTAATCCTACCTCAGGAGGCTGAGATCTGAGGAGTGGTTTGAAGCCAGCCTGGGCAGGAAAGTCCATGAGACTCTTACCTCTAATAAACTACTCAGAGAAAGCCAGAAGAGGTGCTGTGGCTCAAGTGGTAGAATGCTAGGCTTAGGCAAAAAAAGGCTCAGGGATAGTGCCCAGATACTGAATTCAAGTCTCAGGACAAGCAAAAAAAAAAGGCAGAAATTAGTAACTCCTTGAGAAACTCAAGTTTTAAGAAGAATTAAATATTAAGACATTTTAAAATAAGAGATTAATAATACAGTTAAGCAATCAGCTATCTCTTCAATACTGTACGATAGCAAAGAACAGAGGGGATATTGAAAGAAAGAAAGAAAAGGCTGGGAGTTTGGCCCAATGGTAGAGTGCTTGCCTAGCATGCACAAAGATCTGGGTTCAATTCCTCGGTACCACATACGTAGGAAAAGGCTGGAAGTGGTGCTGAGGCTCAAGTGGTAGAGCTCTAGCCTTGAGAAAGTCTAAGGACAGTGCTCAGGCCCTAAACTCAAGCCCAGGACTGGCAAAAAGAAAAAGAAAAAGAAAGAAAGAAAGAAAAGCTGAGTGCTGGTGGCTATTTCAGAGGTGGAGATCTGAGGTTTGTGGTATTCCCAGTACTGGCATGGAAAAAAAAAAATAAGGATGGGAATGAGGAATGGCACTTGGCAGGGCAGAGAAACTACTCCTTCACCATGAAAAATATTCAAAGCAAAGCAGAGAAATTTTCTTAAATACAAAAAAATAAAACAAAATTTCTTACTTATTTGCTTTCCCAATAGTTTAGTGTCTGATATTACATTTAAAGAAATATATGTTTAAGCCTGGCATGGTGGCTCATACCTGTAACCCTAGCTAATCAGGAGGCT
Source organism: Megascapheus bottae (assembly GCF_031878675.1). Lineage (NCBI taxonomy): Eukaryota > Metazoa > Chordata > Mammalia > Rodentia > Geomyidae > Megascapheus > Megascapheus bottae. The sequence continues at coordinate 42,001,029 of NC_143510.1, forward strand.
GAGATATGAGGATCAAGGTTCAAAGCCAGGCTAGGAACAAAAGGATCTGAGACTCTCTCTCCAACAAACCACTAGAAAATGGGAAGTGGGGCTTGGCTCAAGGGTAGGGTGGTAGCCTTGAGCTGAAGAGCTTAGGGAGAGTGTCCAGGCCAAGTTCAAGCCCCATGATCCATCCAAAAAAAAAAAAGTATATTTAAAGAAGTGGATTAAGAACAAAAAGACTTTGAAACTTTCTTAAAAAAAAAAAAAGGCTGGAGGCCTAGCTCAGAAGTAGAGTGCCAGCCTCACTAGTATGAGACCCCCAAGTTTAAATGCCAGTAATCCTAGCTACTCAAGAGACTGAGATCTAGGCATCACAGTTCAAAGCCAGATTAGGCAGGAAAGTCTGTGAGACTCATCTCCAATGAACCATAACTGGAAATGGAGCTGTGGCTCAAGTGGTAGAGTGCTAGCCTTGAGTAAAAAAGCTTAGGAACAGTGCTCAGATCCTGAGTTCAAGTGCTAGGACCACCACATGCACAAAATCACTAATAAGGGCCAGATGGACAGTATATACCTTCAGCTGTGACACCCTGAAATGGATATAACTTTTATTAAGTATAGTAGCCAAGAAAAATACAACACAAATCTAATCATGACAAATATCAATGAAACAAAACAGAAAAGGGAGGGGGGGGCTGATTTTTTTTTTTCTTCTGGTCTGTCGTGGGACTTGGAATTCTGGGCCTGGACCCTATCCCTGAGTTCTTCAGCTCAAGTCTGCTGACCTACTCCTTGAATCACAGTGCCACTTCGGTTTTTTGGTGGTTAATTGGAGATAAGAGTCTCAGGGACTTTAGTACCCAGTCTGGCTTTGAACTATGATTCTCAGATCTCAGCCTCCTGAGTAGCTAAGATTACAGGCATGAACCACTGCGCCTGGTTCTGAACACTACTATTGAGATTTCTCAAGGCTAGCACTCTATCACTTGAGCCATCGCACCCCTCCAGCTTTTTCTGTGTTTGTAGCACTGAGGAATGGAACCCAGGGCTTCATTCATGCTAGACAGGCACTCTACCATTATGCCACACTCTTTGGCCCTCAAATTCTTATAATCCTTTTGAATTCTTGGCCCCAAGGGGCATTATCCATGATCATTTTCTACCATTTTCCAGAGATATTTATGCTTTGTAGAAATGGAGAGAATATATTTTGTATTTATCAGTCTCATAAATGCTTTGTAAGTCATACACATTGATATCTTAAATTTTATGTTATTTACTGACAAGTGGCAACTTATTTATAGTATACCTGATAACACATTCTAGTGCAAAGTATTTGCTTAAATGAAGACTGATGTCTATTCACTTACAAAGGGGCTTCTATCCAACAAATCAATTTATATAAACAGTATGTGGTTTTAGTTTTATTTTTTGGTACTGGTCTTGGGGCTTGAACTCTGGGCCTGAGTGCTGACCCTGAACTTTATTTTATTTATTTATTTTTTTTTGCCAGTCCTGGGCTTAAGCTCAGGGCCTGAGCACTGTCCTTGGTCTTTCTCAAGGCTAGAGCTCTACCACTTGAGCCTCAGCACCACTTCCAGCTTTTTTCTATGTATGTGGTACCGAGGAATCGAACCCGGGTCTTCATGCATGCTAGGCAAGCACTTTAACCACTAGGCCAAACTCCGGCCCTGACCCTGAACTTTAAACTATGATCCTCAGATGTCATTTTCTTGAGTAACTAGGGTTATAGATGTGTGACACCAGTGGCTGACAAGAACAATGCATCTTGATCCTTCTCGCCCCTTCCATTTTTCTTCCCCATCTCTCATTGTTTTACATTAAATGAGACAGGTTCTCACTATGTGGCACAGGCTGGCTCCACATCCTAAATTGTAGGATTAGTGGTATGTACCACCATACCTAGTGAGTCTTTTCATTTATTTTTTCTTTTTGTCAGTTGTGAGGCTTGAACTCAGGGCCTGGTCCCTGTCCCTGAGCTTTTCCCTCAAGGGTGGTATTCCACCACTTTGAGCCACAGCATTACTTCCAGCTTTCTGGTGGTTAACTGTAGATAAGAGCCTCAAGGACTTTCCTGGCTGGGCTGGCTTTGAAGCTGGTCCTCAGATCTCAGTAGCTAGGATTACAGGTGTGGGCAACCAATGCAACCCTACAGAGTCTTACACTGGATAATAGCATTAGTAACAAAACAGTAAAAGATTATGAAGATTATTTAAATGAATTGTGAAGTAGTAAAATGTGAATACCAAACAAACATTACATCTTCATAGTACTAAAGACCAGTCATAATATAAAATCAAGTTAAAAAACAAAATTTTCGGGTAGAGGGAGGTAAAGGGGGACAAAAACATGAGAAGGGTATCAATGTTCAAAAGTAATGCACCTACTACCTCACAAATACAACAGTAATCCCTCTATACATTACCCCGACAATAAAATATAAAAAAAAATTGCATGGCCTGGGAGTTTGACCAAGTGGTAGAGTGCTTGCCTAGTATGCATGAAGTCCTGGGTTTGATTCCTCAGTAATATATACATAGAAAAAGCCAGAAGTGGTGCTATGGCTCAAGTGCTAGAGTGTTAGCCTTGAGAAACCCCAAGAACAGCACTCGGAGTCTGAGTTCAAAGGGGCTTCCATCCAACAAATCAATTTATACAAACAGTATGTGGTTTTAGTTTTTATTTATTTTTTGGCACTGGTCTTGGAGCTTGAACTCTGGGCCTGAGTGCTGTTTTTTGTTGGTTTTTTTTTGTTGTTGTTTTTTCTAGTGAGGACTAGGAAAAAAAAATTGTCCTGATAGAATAAAGTCTTAAAAAACAGTCTACATGCCGGGTGCCAGTGACTCATGCTTATAATCCTAGCTACTCGAGAGGCTGAGATCTGAGTATTGAGATTCAAAGCCAGCCTGGGCACAAAAGTCTGTGAGATGCTCATCTCCAATTAACTACCAGAAAACAGGAAGTAGTGCTGTGGCTCAAGTGGTAGAGCTTAGCCTTGCGCTGTCTTCAGCTCACGGATAGCGCCCAGGCTCAGCATTTAAGCCCCATGACCCAACCGACAAAAAGCAAAAACAAAACAAAGTGTACATGTTTATGTATGTAGAAAAGCAATGAAAATATGCATAAAACATATCTTATAATGTGAATAATGTGAATACTTACTTCACAACTTTCCCATACTTGGAAAATATCTGAAAAAAAAAAAGACCACATGATAGTTTATAATTTAATATTTTTTTGCCTTTTTTTGGGGGACGTGGGGGTGGGACTGGGTCTTACCATAGATCCAGTTTGAGTCAGCCACCCAAGTACTATTATTACAGGTGTGCACCACCACACCTGGCATAATTTATATACAAGATCAAATTCCCATATATATATATGTATATATATGTATTTATATGTGAAAATATAATGATCTAATTTAATAGAGCTATACAGCACAAATATCAAATTGGACTACATTAATATATATATATATATATATATATATATATATTAGATTTTATGTTTCAGGAGGGAGTTACTCAACAACTCAAATGATAGAGAAAGAGAAACATGGCTGGCTCCTCATGCAGGAAATGGGAGCTAGTAAAGACTCCTCAAAATGTATTTTGATAGAAATATAATATTTAGAACAAGTGTGTTTGGAAGTTTTTTCCTCACATAGTCAAAATCTGCAGTTTATGTACAATGACAAAATTCTTTGTTATATCTTATGAAAATAAAATTAGCCTTCTATCTATACAAGAAATATTTTCTACATTTAGGAAGCTGAGGTAGGAGAACTGTGAGTTTAAGTCCAATCTGGGTATTTAGCAAGTCCCTGTCTCCAAACACACACACTAATTTTTTTTTTCCTAGGTTACAAGACAGTTCTTTTATTAGAATCTTATATACCTGCCTCAGCTTCTAATTGTTTTCTTTTTTGATGCCAGTTGTGGGGCTAAGTGCTGTCACTGAGCTTTTTTGCTCAAGGCTAGAGCTCTACCACTTTTAATAAGTTTATTGGAGGTAAGAGTCTCATGGACTTTCCTGCTTAGGCTGGCTTTGAACTGTGATCCTCAGATCTCAGTCCTTTGAGTAGCTAGGATTATAGATGTTAGCCACCAGCACCTGGCTAGCTTTTAGGTTTTCTTAAAGAAGGGTGTGGACTAAACAAAACAAACCAAGCAATCCATAAAACATTTCCACTTGTGGTAGATCCAAGGCATATCCACGGCAACTGTCGACTCCATAGCAGCTAGCAACTCTTCCAAAGCTCTAGCAACTTTTTGCTTCAATGTAGAATGTCATTATTCTTATTCTCCACTCATGGTCTAAATTGTCTAACCCGACCTCAAATTACTTACATGTATGTGTATGAACTTGTAATGGAAAACCCATTTCTATATGAACTTGTAATGGAATGATGAAAAGCCTGTACTCTCAGCGCTAGGCAAGCTGTGGTAGGATCATGAGTTGTAGGCCAGACTGAGTAACATAACATACTCTATCTTGAGGGAGAAAAAAAAAGAAAAATCCCATTTTATAGCTCTCCATCCTCTGACCTTTTCTTCCCTTTTACTTCTACATCTTCACCCTAAGCCATGTCATCTATTTCTACTTTAGCCAGTACCTACCTATATACTCACAATTCTTATTTATTGCATAATGTTCCACAGGACAGTCTTCAAAATACCCTAATACAAACAACCAATAAAATTCTGAGTTCTATGAATCGTTGCAAAATGCTGCAACAAAGCAATAATTGGACTCTGATGTTAGTTAATACTGGAGGCAGGGGATCAGAAATTTTTCCCCTTTCTATTTTCTCCCCAGTACTCATCCTGGAGCTTGAACTCAGTCCCTGGTTCTGTCCCTGAGTTTTGGTGCTCATGACTAGTATTCTGCCACTCCAGCCCACAGCTCTACTTCCTGCTTTTTTTCATAGCTAATCTGGGAAATTAAGAGTCTCATGAGATTTCCTGACCTGGTTGCTTTAAACCTTTACCCTCAGAGCTCAGCCTTCTGAGTTGCTAGGATTACAAGGTGCCTGGCTAGATCAGTAATTTCTAATGGCAGTCTCCTCGTGCTCCTCTAAGCTCAACCTCCCAGTTCTGGGATTACAGTCTTGACTATGATACCTGGACAAACTTGACTTTTTCATATTTGCATTTTTTCTTTCTCTTCAATACCACATCCTTGGTTCATTTTTTTTTTTTTTTTTTTTTTTTTTTTTGCGAGGGTCGGGGGGAGAGGCTGGGTGCAAGTGGCTCATGTATGTAATCTTTGCTACTCAGGAGCCTGTCTGAGATCTGAGGATCAAGGTTTGAAACTAGTCTGGGAAGGAAAGTATTTGAGACTCATATCCTCAATTAACTAGCAAAAAGCCAGAAGTGGAGCTGTGGTCAAGTGATAGAGGACTAATTAACCTTGAGCAAAAAAGTACAATATGACAATGCTCAGGCTCTGAGTTCTAGCCCTTGTTCTCTCCAGTGCACTGTCTCTGTTTTTTGTTGCTGATGCATTGAAACAGGGCCTTAGGCTTGCTTGGCAAGTACTCTATCATTCAAACCGCATCCCCCAACACCACCCCCTTCCTTACTTTTTTTTTTTTTTGGAAGCAGGGTCTCATTTGTTTGGTCAGACTGGGCTCAAACTTACAGTCCTACCTAATTTCACCTCCTGAGTAGTTGGGAATATAGGCACTACAGCTGGCTTAATTCTCTTAAGAAATAGTCCTTTTTTTTTGGCCAGTCCTGGGCTTGAGATCAGGGCCTCAGCACTGTCCTTGGACTTTCTCAAGGCAAGAGCTCTACCACTTGAGCCTCAGCACCACTTCCGGCTTTTTTCTATGTATGTGGTACGGAAGAATCAATCCTGGGTCTTCGTGCATCCTAGGCAAACACTCTACCACTAGGCCAAACTCCCAGCCCAAAGCAGTCCATTTTTATTCTGTTCTTTGAAGCTCAAATTATCTCAACCAAAACACTATGTATAACATATGCAGGGATCTCTGCATCTTTCAAAGAATTTGTAGTTCACAACCACACATCTGCAGGAAAAATGCAGTTGGAAATTTTATTAGCTATAAGGTAACAAGGTAAAAGAACATGCTGGAAGAAATTCCATCTCCTCCAGTCACTCTTCCCTTTTTTGGGGGGGTGGGGGTCAGCTGTGGGGCTTGAACTCTGGGCCGGGTGCTGTCCCTGAACTGTTCAGCTCAAGGCTAGTCCTCTACTACTTGAACCACAGTGCCATTTCCAGCTTTCTGGTGGTTAATTTGAGATAAGAGACTCACAGACTTTTGTGCCCAGGCTGGCTTTGAACCACAATCCTCAAATCTCAGCCTCCTGAGTAGCTAGGATTACTGACCAACAAACAAAACTATGAAGCTTCCATCATGTACATTCACTAGAATATATATATATATATATACTTCCTTAATCTGAGAAAGGACCAGTTTACTCTGATCAGTCCACTCCTCCAAAATGCCAAGTAAACAAGCAGGAAGAATTAGCCTACCACAATAGTTCCTACTTCATTCAACAAGTTGACTCTTAAGTGCTTATTGGGTTTTGTCCTGTTTGTCTTGTTTTTTTGAGATAAGCTATGTAGCCCACTTTGGCCCTGAATTCAAGTTCTGGATATGACAGTCCCTGGAGTGCTAAGTTTAAATCCATCTTCTGTGGTTATAAAAATTTGGCATTCCCTATAAAACCACAGTAAATTCTCTTTAGAAATTATAGGTTTGAGGGGCTGGGAGTTTGGCTTAGTAATAGAGTACTTGCCTAGCATGCACAAAGACCCAGGTTCGATTTCTTGGTACCACATACACAGAAAAAAGCCAGAAGTGGTGAAGTGGCGCAAGTGGTAGAGTTCTACCCTTGAGAAAGTCCAAGTACAGTGCTCAGGCCCTGAGTTCAAAGCCCAGGACTGGCCAAAAAAAAGAAAAAAAATGAAATTATAGGTTTGAGCTGGGCACAATGGCTCAGGCCTATAAGCCTAGCTACTCAGGAGACTGAGATCTGAGGATAACAATTCAAAGCCAGCCAGGGCATTAAAGTCCATGAGACTCTTCCCTCCAGTTAACCACCAGAAAACCGGAAGGGGCACTGTGGCTCAAGGAATAGGGCAGTAGCCTTGAGCTGAAGAGCTCAGGCCCAGAGTTCAAGCCCTATGACTGACCATATTCATATGGACATATTCATATTTATAATGTCTTTGATTTTTTGATGGCACAAGTACATTATAATGTACCTATTAGGAAGTTTTACCAGAGGCTGGGAGTGCTTGCCTAGCATGCAAAGCCCTGGGTTTGATTCCTTGGTATTACATACACAGATAAAGCCAAAAGTGGTGCTGTGGCTCAAGTAGTAGAGCCCTAGTCTTGAGAAAGCTCAAGACAGTGCTCAGGCCCTGTGTAGAAGTCCCAGGACTGGCAAAAAAGAAAAAAGAAAGAAAGGGAAGAATCTTTACCAGGGTAAACTATTTGCTTAAATTATGGGCCTGAGCCACACATCCACTTCTTGATTTTTGCTAGTTAATTTGAAGTTTGTCTGTCCATCTGGCTTTGAACCCCGGTCCTCAGATCTCAATCTTGATATTCCTTCCTCAGTATATAGAATACTACTTGCTTACATTAATTCTCTATCTTAAGATAGAAACTTACCCGATATAAGTCATTGTTTGTCAGGGAGAAGGGCAAGTTGGACACATATACAGTGCTCTTACTCGGGGCCAAACCACCACTCATTTCTGAAACAGGAAACAAATCAACTCAGAAGCTTTTTTTTTCTTTTTTTTTTTTTTTTTTGGTCTGTCGTGGGGCTTGAACTCTGGGCCTGGGCAATGTTTCTGAGCTCTTCAGCTCAAGGCTACTGCCCTAACCTTTGAGCCATACCACCACTTCCATTTTTCTAGTGATTAATTGAAGATAAGAGTCTCCCAGACCTCTGTGCCCAGGCTGGCTTTGAACTGTGATTCTCAGATCTCAGCCTCCTGAGTAGCTAGGATTACAGGCTTGTGCCACTTTTTAAAGTAGACATTCCTACATCAAAGTGAAACCAAATATGGAAAATCACTGATTTAAATTTCAAAAGCCCACAGCTCAAGGAATTTTTCGTAGTCTTGTCTGAGCTTTTATTACAGGGCTATTTGGGTCCCAAGAAGAGTGTTTTTTTCTTTTTTTCTTTTTTTTTTGTCAATCAGGGGCTTGAACTCAGGGCCTGGGCACTGTTCCTGAGCTTTTTTTGCTCAAACCACAGCGCCACTTTTGGCGTTTTCTGCTTACATGGTACAGAGGAATGGAATTCAGGGCTTCATGGTTCCTAGTCAAGCACTGTACCACTAAGCCACATTCCCAGCTCACTGAGGGTTTTTGTTTGTTTATTTGTTTTTGTTTTTGTTTTTTTTTGCCACCAGTCCTGGGTTTGAGCTCAGAGCATGAGCACTGTCCTTGGACTTTCTCAAGGCTAGAGCTCTAACACGTGAGCCATAGCACCACTTCTGGCTTTTTACTATGTATGTGGTACTGAGGAATTGAACCCGGGTCTTGGTGCTTGCTAGGCAAGCACTCTACCACTAGGCCAAACTCCCTGCCCCTTAAAAACTAGATAAAGGAAAAACCCTGAGGCTACTCTTTCAATTTTCTAAGACGTAGAGTTAGAAAGGTGCTTCTGGATCACTAGCACATCAAGTGGGAAAGAGTCTGAACTAATTTTTTCTAATAATTTTGGGTTGTTATTATATACATATATAATATATAGTCGAATGATGCTAAGAGAAGCATTTAGTTTCATATCTTGACATTGTAAAGTTCTTTGGCTTTCTTCATTTTGGGTGTTATCACCAAATCATGAAACAAACAAGAGCCAGGTGCTGGTGACTCATGCCTGAAATCCTAGCTACTCAGGAGGCGAAGATGTCAGGATCGTGATTCGAAGCCAGACAAGGCAGGTAAAGTCCGTGAAACTCTTTATCTCCAATTAACTACCCCAAACCCTTAGCACTGACCAAAAAAAAAAAGCGTCGGGGCAGCGCCCAGACCACGAGTTCAAGCCTTAGAGCAGGCGCGCGCGCACACACCCACACCACACCGCTTGTCACTTAGCGAAGTAGTTTGGAAAATGTGCTTAAGGCTTGTCTATGAGTAGTGGGGAGGAGGATTACTTTGAAAACCAATCAACATCAATAGTGTTTTAAAAAGTATCTCGTGCAGGTTAAAGGTGAATTGTCTAATTAAAGGGGAGACCTCATCGGGGCAAAAGGCTCGGGCTGGGATAAGGCCGTAGGAGCAGCTTTTACCTTCAGGTAGGGGCGAGTTCCGGCAACCGAAGAAAGGCCCAGGCTAAGGTGGGGCTTAACCCCGACAGTTCCTCCAGCCCCGCAGAAGTTTAAGCATCTCAGGTCCTAGGGGGAGCGTAGCAAAGAGAATTGAAAGCAGACGGCGCCTGTACCCGGATCTGCAGGAACCCCGGGCTCTGGGGGCTCCGGCGCGGTTTGTTGACGTCACAACAGTCGCGCCGGAAGTGCCTTCCCGAGATCGTGGGATCGTGGTCACGAGCCGACGACTGGATTTCGCGGGATTCCTCTGGAAGCTTCGAGTCGGTGAGCGCGTTTTATTTCTCGTTGGAGAAGACTAGGGATGTGAAAAAAGGACTAATAAGCTCTCCGGGGTTGCGGGTGGGTATGTTTGGTAGTAAAATAGGAGTCTCTTGTTGCATTTGATTGTGAAGTGTTTGTATGTGGGTGTGTGTATGTGTGCGTGCCGGTACTGGGGCTTGAACTCAGGGCCTAGACGCTGGTTCTGAGCCTTTTTTGCTCAAGTCTCGCACCACGTGAGCCACAGCTGGCTTTTGGTGGTTGATTGAAGTCTTTCACAGACTTTCCTGCCCGCCCTGGTTTCGAACCGCGACCCACTTATCTCAGTTTCCTAAGTAGCTAGGGTTACCGATGTGAGCCACCGATGCCCACCATGGATTGTGAACAATTATTACGTTTGGACTTCGGAGTGGAGAGAGACGCTAAGTTTTGACATGAAGGAAAAGAAAAACTTGGTTCAAATATTTAGGTTCATTTTTCTTTAGCAGCTTTCTGTAACAACACAAAAACTTGAGGTAACTAGTGACTTAAGATCAGTCAGGAGGTTGGTAATTTTGTTAAATGTCTTCATCATAACCATCTAGGTTATACCATTTAGGTATTTGGAGAGGGTTTGTTTTTTTTTTTTAAGCTTCTCATCTTTAATACAGCGAGATACCTAGCTTGAGAGTAGAATTCACAGAATGATGAAACTCTGGGTCGTGGGGCTTGAACTTGGCCTAGGCGGTGTACTTGAGCTACAGCCCTACCCTTGAGCCAAGCCTCACTTCCATTTTCTAGAGGTTAATTGGAAATAAGGGTCTCATGGGCTTTCATGCTCTGGCTGGCTTTGAACCTTGATCCTTTTATCTCAGCCTCCTGAGTAGCTAAGATTACAGGCTTGAGCCACTGGTGCCCTGCTTCACATTGAAGTTTTTGACACTTTTTTTTTTTTTGCTGTAAATCTAATGAGCACTCACTGCCTTTTCTCATTAAAAGGTTGTTAAAACGGGCCAATTCTTCCAGAAAAATGTTGAAAATAATGTAAGATAGTTTATGCTTTTATCCACCAGTATATACAAGACCAGGCCTCTTACTCTCCTCCTTGGGAGCGTGCGTGTCAGCAGACTGGAACTCAGAGCCCTGACCTGGAACCTCCACAATCAATCCAGATTGAAGCCAACGCCATAGTCTTCGTCTTCTAAGAGGGACAGAAGTGCAATCTACCCAAGTGTACAAGCTGAATTTTGAGGCATCTGTGCCTCAGTGCCCATCAAAGGACCACTCGCAGCTAATTCTTTTGGCATACATGTGGCCAGCCCAACCTCCCCTGCTTCAGATCCCTTCTATACTGGGTTTTCGCCCAAGATGTAAGCCTGCTGTTAAGCTGTGTTCTCATCACCTTATCAGCTTTATGCTTCCTCACCCTTGGTTTAGGCTACCCTGGTTTTTCCTTTTCTTCCTCACAATCACTCTGGAGCACGCCTACTGGGTTCTGCTCTCTGCTTAATTAGCTCTTACCTAGTCACCATTTTTACAAAAATTCTCTTTTGTACTGACTTTAACCAGCATGTATTTTTTTCCCCCCTCATTCCAACTTATGTTTAAGGTTTCGTATAATCTTAGACAAATTGACTATGTTGACCTCATTTCATTTTCTTTGAAAAGCATTTTTAGTTTATATAGAAAAAAATACATATGTTTATATATAAACATGTATAGAATATATAAACTTATGTGTATAAATATATATATATATACTTATATGTATATATTTATATATATCTATATATATTTTTTTTTCCTACAGGGATGGTGGTGGCTCAAGACTATAATCCTAGCTACTCTGGAGGCTGAGATCTGAGGATTTAAAAAATTTTTATTGTTGTGGGGCTTGAACCATGGCCATGGGTGCTGTCCCTGAGCTCTTCAGCTCAAGGCTAGTATTCTACTACTGAGCCACAGTGCTACTTCCAGTCTTCCTGGTGGTTAATTGGAGATGAGTTTCACATACTTTCATGCCCAGGCTGGCTTTGAACCATGAGCCTCAGATCTCAGCTTCCTGAGTAGCTAGTATTACAGACATGAGCCTGAAATAAAACAATATCCTTTGAGCTCCACTTTTAGCTTTTTTGGGGGAATAGAGTAAGGGTTGCTGATAAGTCTCAAGACTTCCTTGCCTGAGCTGGCTTTAGAACTGCAATCCCCTGATCTCAGCCTCATGAGTAGCAAGGATTATAGGTGTGAGTCACCGGTGCCTGGCTGAGATCTGAGTATGGAGGTTCTAAGCATTAGTCTGTGAGACATTTTTTTGGTGGTGGTAGGGCTTGAACTCAGGGCTTGGGCACTGTCTCTGTGTTTTTTGTTGCTCGAGCCACACCTTTTGGTTTCTGGTGGCTAATTGGAGACGAGTCTCATGGACTTTCCTGTCCTGGTTGGCTTTGAACTGTGATTCTCAGATCTCAGCCTCCCTAGGATCACAGGTGTAAACCACTGATACTTGGCCATAGCATTTTTAAAAAGGTGTGTGTGTGTGCAAGCCCCTGCATGTGCGCTCTGCCTGTGACTTGAACTTGAGCATTTGTGCTTAAGGCTAGCACTCTACCACTTGACCCACAGCTACTTCCTACCTTTATTGTTTTGATAATTTTTTATTTATTTATTTATTTATTTGCCAGTTCTGGGCTTGAACTCAGGGTCTGACACTGTCCTTGGATTTTCTCAAGGCTAGAGCTCTACCACTTGACCCTCAACACCACTTTTGGCTTTTTTCTATGTATGTGGTACCAAGGAATTGAACCCGGGTCTTCATGCATGCTAGGCAAGCACTCTACCTCTAGGCCAGACTCCCGGCCCATGTTTTGATAATTTTTTGGAGATTAGAGTTTCATGGACTTTGCAGCTTGGCCTGGTTTCAAACTACAATCCTCAGATTTCCTCTTGAGTGGCTAGGATTACAAGCTTGAGCCAGCAGTGCCCAGCTGTTTATTAAATTAATTAATTTTTTATTACTACTGCCTGTAGTTAGTTTTCCTTCAGTTCTAACCATTGACTGCTAGTTGGGACTTTGTTTTGAACATTTTAGTTTGTGTCAATGCTAATTTTATTTTCAAAGATTTTTAATAAGTTCTAGAATTTGTTTAATTTTAGTTGTCTTGAATTTTAAACATTTTCCAGTAGAAACAACATTACACGATTGTAGGTTTAAGTCAACCCCTAAAATCTCTTTTCAATGTCAGTTTGGAATTTCCAAGGATAGGGCCTAGGTGGTGTTAGCATTTAATGCTCTTTAAGTAATTACTAGTATATGCCCAGGGTTGAATATCACTGCTTTAACTCAAGCTATGAGGTTCTTATTGGTACCTTTTGCTCAGAAGTGAAGTGGCATTAATACCCTGAGAAGTACATGCAGTTTTCTTCTCTCCTCCTCCTCCTCCTCCTCCTCCTCCTCCTCCTTCTCTTCCTCCTCCCCCTCATCCCCTCTCTTCCTCCTCCTCCTTCTTCTTCCCTCCCTGTTTCTCTCCCCCCTCCCTATCTCTCCCTCTCTCTCTCTCTCTCTCTCTCTCTCTCTCTCTCCCTCCCTCCCTCCCTCCCTCCCTCCCTCCCTCCCTCCCTCCCTCCCTCTCTCCCCTCTCCCTTCTCTCCCTCTCCCCCTCTCCCCCTCTCCCCTCTCCCCCTCTCCCCCTCTCCCCCTCTCCCCTCTCTCTCGTCATGGGACTTGAACTCTGAGCCTGGGCACTGTCCCTGAGCTCTTTAGCTCAAGGCTACTGCTCTACCACTTGAGCCCCAGCCACCACTTCAAGTTTTCTGGTGTTTAATTGGAGATCAGACTCATGGACTTACCTGCCCAGGCTGGTTTTTAACCGTGATCCTCAGATTTCAGCCTCCTTAGTAGCTAGGATTATAGGTGTGAGCCACTGGTGCCGCCGGATCAGCAGTTTTCTTTTTTTGCTGGTTCTGGGGCTTGAACTCAGGGCCTGGATTTTGTTGCTGAGCCTCTCTGTGCTTAAAGTACTCTACCACTTGAGCCACAGTGGCACTTCTGACATTTTTCTATGTATGTGGTACTGAGGAATCAAGCCCACTGTTTCATGCATGCTAGGCAAACACTACACTAAGCCACACTCCCAGTCCCAGGAGCAGTTTGCTGAATAATTTAATGATACTATCTCTTCTATTATTTAAGATTCCCAGAATGGCTTGTGTATGGTCATATAAACTGTTCATTTTGGGCCAATAGTAAGGACTCTTACTCTGCTAAGAAAAGGGAGCAACAGACCCATGTATTCCTTGAGTTTGCAGTAGTATTTAGTTGGGAGGGAAGAAAGGAAAAGCGTAGTTTGTTGTTACTGCAGTAAGGTACAGTAAGATGTTTTGATGGATACAAAGAAGGGTCATTGCACTGCCTTCTAGAGAATGTAAGAAAAGTTGGCATTTGAGCTGTCTTGAAGACAAAAATAGAAGTTAGAGGTAGATAACTAATAACAGTTTGATCAAGCAGATATCTAGATAAGAAAAGTTTTCAATTTTTATTCAGGTTTTTAATTTGGGTGTCTTGGGATATCATTGATCAACACAAAAAAGGCAGCAGGTAGAATACATTTCTAAGTAGCGTGTTGAATTGGACATGTCTGTATTTGTGTGTGTGTGTTAGTCCTGGCACTTGAACTCAGGGCCTGGGCGCTGTCCATGTATTCTTGTGTTTAAGACTAGTGCTAACTTGAGCCATAGGTCTACTTTTGTTTTTTTAGTGGTTAATTTGAGATGAGTCTCAGAGACTTTCCTGCCAAGCTGGTTTCCAACCATGATCCTCAGATTTCAGCCTTTTGTGTAGTTAGGATTACAGGTGCAACTCAGTAGCACCTGCCTTAATATGATGTCCTTTTGAAATGAATCAAGATGGAGCTATAGATGTAGTCATAGTGCCCATTTTCTTAGCAGTCATAGATTTCATTCTGAATACTGAGCATATATATTCTTTGCAAATTCTTCTTAAGGTTTAATCAACAAATATAAGTAACTCCATTTTCATATAGCTCATTTCTAGTAGTAAGAGATCAGTAATAACAATCGTAATTATAGTACCAAGATGATTTGTGCTACAAAACAAAAAAAAAAGTGCATTAGGGCCGGGAGCATGGCCTAGTGGTAGAGTACTTGCTTACAAAACAAAAAAAAAAAAATGTGAGTTCTTGCTTAATTGATATTTCAGCACTATATTAATAGAAACTTTAACTGTTTGTTGTAGTTGTTTAGGACTTTTTTTTTTTCCGGCCAGCCCTGGGGCTTGAATTCAGGGCCTGAGCGCTATCTCAAGGCTAGAGCTCTACCACTTGAGCCACAGCACCACTTCCAGCCTTTTCTGTGTATGCTTTGTGCATGCTAGGTAAGCACTGTACCACTAAGCCACACTCCTGGCCCCAGGACATTTTTTTTTTTTTTTTTTTTTTTTTTTTTGCCAGTCCTGGGCTTGGGCTCATGGCCTAAGCACTGTCCTTGGACTTTGTCAAGGCTAGAGCTCTACCACTTGAGCCTCAGCACCACTTCCAGCTTTTTTTCTATGTACGTGGTACCGAGGAATAGAACCTGGGTCTTTGTGCATGCTAGGCAAGCACTCTACCACTAGGCCAAACTCCTGTCCCAGGACATTTCTTTCAAAAGTGAAGTAATGAGACTATTTACTTTTTAAAACATGGTCACTAGCCGCTGATTGCTGTAGCTTCTGTGGTGAATAACTCCATGAAGACAGCATCAATTACAGAGTCAGAGAAGCCAGATAGTCATGGGATTAAACGTAGGAGTTGCTAGTGGAACATCTGGCTATTACCTAGATGTGACATTTTTAGTGCAAAAGTTTTGCATACTGGTTGATACCTTCCACAAGTGATCATTAGACTTAGCAAACTCAGTAACCTTATGATGCCAAATAATCTCATAGTTTGGCTTTCTGAAAAAAATGCTCTTTTGTTTGTTTGGTTTTCTGAGACAGGATTTTACTGTGTAGCTCAGGCTGACTTGTAACCCAAAGTGTTCTTGAGTTAGCCTCCTAAATTCAGGGATTACAGATAATGTGTGGCTACACCTCATTTCTAGAATTGAGTGTGTGTGTGGTTTGAACTCCCAACCTAGTAGGCTACTGCCCTACCCCTTGAACCACAGTGCCACTTTCAGTTTTCTGGTGATTACTTGGAGATAAGAGTTTCACAGTCTTTAGTGTCTGGGCTGGCTTTGAACCGAGATCCTCAGATCTCAGCCTCCTGAGTAGCTAGGATTTACAGGCGTGAGCCATGGCACTCATTTCTACAATTGTTATTGTGATAAAATATACAGTACATTTACCACTTTAACCTTTTTTAAAAAAGTATAAAAGGTTTGGTGGTATCAGAATTTGAACTCAGCCTTTTTGCAGTTGCTTGGCTGACTTGCTCAGCTGGTACTCTACTTCAAAGCCTGGCTTTTTGCAGGTGTATGTGATCTTCAGATCTTAGCCTCCTGAATAACTAGGATTACAGTGAGCTATTGGTGCCCTCCTTGCAGGTTATTTTAGAGATGGAGTCTCACTGACTTTTCTACACATTTCAAATGATAATTCTTCAGATCTAAGTGCTCCTGGGTAGCCAGGGTTACAGATGTGAACTCAACTGTTGATTTGTTCACATCTTTTTTTTTTTTTTTTGCCAGTCCTGGGATTGAGCTCGGCCTGATCACTGCCCTTGGACTTTCTCAAGGCTAGAGCTCTACCACTTGAGCCTCAGCACCACTCCAGGCTTTTTTCTATGTATGTGGTACCGAGGAATTGAACCCGGGTCTTCATGCATGCTAGGCAAGCACTCTACCACTAGGTCAAACTCCTGGCCCCCTGTTCACATCTTTAAAAATACAATTTAGCTGGGCGTGATGGCCCATTCCTGTAATCCTAGCTACTCAGGAGGTTGAGATCTGAGGGACGAGGTTCAAAGACAGTCCGGGCACACAGGACCCAAGATTTTTATCTCTAATTGATCTCTAGAAAATGGGAAGTGGGGCATGACTCAAGGGTAGAGCCTTAGCTTTGAGCTGAAGAGCTCAGAGAGATCACCCAGGCCCAGGTGTAGGCGGTATCCTTGAGCTGAAGAGCTCAGGAACAGAGCCTAGGCTGAGTTCAAGCCCTGTGACCCCCCCCCCCCAAAAAAAAGTACAATTCAAAGTGTTGTGACACATCTTTAGTCCAAATATTTGGGAGACTGAATCAGAAAGATCAAGAATTTGAGACAAGCCTGGGCAAAAAAAAAAGAAAAGAAAACAAAGGCAAATCAGTGACATTTACATTATGGTCACCAGTAGCATCTATGCTCAGAACTTTATCTTCCCAACTAAAAATCTGTACCCATTAATAATTAGTAGTTCTCCTTTTTTTGTTGTTGTGTTCTTAAGGCATCTGCGAATTAGCTCTTTGAATTTGTTCATGTTTAGCTCTTTTGCAAGTAACATTAATTTATCTCTTTCCTCCTGATAATGCATATTCTAGATGGCCCTTTTCAAATTCTTTTTTTTTTTTTTTTTTTGGCCAGTCCTGGGCTTGAGCTCAGGGCCTGAGCACTGTCCTTGGACTTTTCTCAAGGCTAGAGCTTTACCACTTGAGCCTCAGCACCATTTCTGGCTTTTTTCTATGTATATGGTACTGAGGAATCGAACCCGGGTCTTCATGCATGCTAGGCAAGCACTCTACCACTAGGCCAAATTCCCAGCCCCCTTTTCAAATTCTTAAGTAAATTTTCTGTTTAAGTCTCAGTGCTTTATTTCTGATTACTAGATTTTCAATAGAGTTCTTTTTATTCTTTGTAATTATTAGTTTCTGTAATTTTTTTTTTCTTTTTCCCTGTTCTGGAGCTTGAACTGAGGGACTGTCCTTGTGTTTTCTCAAGGCTAGCGTTCTACCACTTGAGCCACAGCACCACTTTTGGCCCAGGGCTTCATGCACACTAGGCAAGCACTCTACTAGTAAGCCCCCCCCCCCTTTTTTTTTGAGACTCACTATGTAACTCAGACTGGCCTCTTATCCTTCTTTCTTAACACTCATTTTATAGGATATATTGTGCTTGAGGACTGTGTCTTCTCATTTGAGTCACACAGTCCAGGTTTTTCTGGTTATTTCTAAGTTTGGATCTGAGAGCCTCAAGGGCTGGTTTCAGAGTGCAATCTTAGCTTCCTGAATAATTAGGACTATAGGCATTTTTGCCAGTCTGGGGGCCTGAACTCAGTACCTGAGCACTGTCCTTGGACACTTTTTGCTCAAGGTTAGCTCTCTGCCACTTCTAGCTTTTTCTGAGTATATGGTACTGAAGAATGAAACCCAGGGCTTTGTGCATGCTGGGTGAGTACTCTACCACTAGGCTCCTTTCCCAGCCCCTCCTAGATTGTTCTTAAAGTAATTAAAATATCTGAGGTTTTTGTATTTCTTTTATCTTCCAAGCTGTCTAGCAGAAAATTGCCACTATATCAGGAGTAAACCATAAATATGGTCTGCAATCTTTTGTTGAGTCACTCCTCAAAATCTCTGAAGCATTTAGGGGAGCCTAATCTTTCTAATAGAGTTACTCCTCTGTCATTTGTATTTCATGCAAAGCGATAGAGTTGAGGCTTGATTAGATTTAATGCATGCCCCTCTCCTGCTTCTTTTTGAGATAAATTCTTTCTATGTTGCTCATACTGGCCTTGAACTGTAGTTCCAAAGTGGACCTCTATCCTTAACCTTCTCAAGAAGGGAGTAGAGACCATGGCCTCTGTACCTCGCTACATTTTTTTGTTGTTGTTGTTTTTGCTTTTTAAAAGGTAAAGGATGTTTTCTGAAATTAATATTTTGCATATACTTTTTTTTTTGTTCCAGTCCTGGAGCTTAAACACAGGGCTTGGACACTCCCTGAGCTTCTTTGCTCAAAGTTACTGTTCTACACCTGAACATTAGCTCTATTTCCAGTGTTTGCTGGTAGTTAATTGGAGATAAGATTTACAGATTACCTAACTGCACTGGATATCTCAGTCTTCTGAATAGTTAGGATTACTGGAATGAGACATAGATTTCATTTTATTTTTTAGCTTGCTCAAATGCTTGTCATTTTGAGGAAATGTCATTGAAACGTTCTCCATGATTTTTTTTTTCTTTATCTGTCAGTCCTGGGCCTTGAACTCAGTGTCTAGGTACTATCCTTGAGCTTTTTTATTTTTAATCAGTTGTGGGGCTTGAACTCTGGGCATGAGCGCTGCCCCTGAGCTCTTCAGCTCAAGGCTACCACCCTACCCCTTGGGCCATAGAAGCACTTCTGATTTTCTAGTGGTCAGAGATAAGAGTCTCAAGGTCTTTAGTGCTGGGCTGGCTTTGAATCATGATCCTCATATCTCAGTCTCCTGAGTAGCTAGGATTACAATTCTCCATGAAATTGATTGCTGCCTTGATTTCTTCATTACATGTGACCGTTTTATACCAAATAGACTCTTACCTCTAATTAACCACTAGAAATTCGGAAGTGCTTCTATGGCTCAAGGAGTAGGGTGGTAGCCTTGAGCCATGTGTTATTTTATTTAATTTTTTTTTGTGGGTCTTGGGGCTTGAACTCAGCCTGAATGCTGTCCCTGAGCTCTTCAGCTCAAGGCTACCACCCTATCCTTGAGTCAAGCCTCACTTCCCGTTTCCTAGAATTTAATCGGAGATCTGAGTCTCAGGTCTTTTAGTGTCCAGCTGGCTTTGAACCTTGATTCTCAGATCTCAGCCTCCTGAGTAGCTAGGATTACACGCACCCTTGCCCTGCTATGTGAGCTATTTTAAGGCCAGTGTCTCTAACTAATACAACTAAAAAAGACCTTCAGCATATTAGTGTTATCTTCAAAAACAAGTATAAGAAAGAGAGCCCAACTCCCAACTGGCAAGGCTGAAAAGTATTTGGTCCTTTGCAGAAAGGCTTGCCAGCCTTAATCTAGTTTATTCATTTCATATAACTGACCTGTTTTCTTTTTCTTTTTCCTTTTTTTTTGCTGGTCACGGGGTTTGAACTCTGGGCCTAGGCACTGTCCCTGAGCTCTTTAGCTCAAGGATAGTGCCCCACTTTAGCCACAGGACCACTTCTAGTTGTCTGCTGGTTAATTGGAGAGAAGAGTCTTACGGACTTTTGTGCCTGGGCTGGCTTTGAACCTAGATCCTTAGATCTCTGCCACCTGAGTAGCTAGGATCACAATCATGAGCCACTGGTGTTTGGCTGACCTGTTTTCTTGTATTCTAATACTTCTTTTTTAGCCGGGGTGGGGGCGGGGTTCCTCCTCCTCCCCCCAGTCCTGGGGCTTGAACTCGGGTTCTGGGCTTGAGCTTTCTCAAGGCTAGTGCTCTACCACTTCCTGCTTTTCCTGTGTATGTGGTACCATGGACTCGAAACCCAGGGCTTTGTGCATGCTAGGCAAGCACTCTACCACTAGGACATATTCCTGGCCTATGTTGGAATTCTTATCTTCTCTGTTGTTTTGTTTGCCTTGTCTCTGCCTGTTCAGTTTCTGAACATGTGCTCTTGTAGCTGTGTGCTCTTGTTACAGTCTCTACCCAGATGTGGAAGTCCTTATTTAAAGTTGGAACCATTTCTTCTACAAAAATGTATTCTCCATGCTTGCCTAGCATGCATGAAGACCCGGGTTCGATTCCTTGGTACCACATACGTAGTTTAAAAAAAAAAAAAGCCAGAAGTGGTGCTGAGGCTCAAGTGGTAGAGCTCTAGCCTTGAGAAAGTCCAAGGACAGTGCTCAGGCAAAAAAAAAAATGTATTCTCCCCCCCTCCTCTCTCTCCCTCTCTCCCTCCTTCCCTCCCTTCCTCTGCATAATTGCTAATAAAACTTTTATTAATTTCAGATTTTTTTCTTTTTTTTTTTTTTTTTTTGCCAGTCCTTGCCCTTGAACTCAGGTCCTAAGCACTGTCCTTGGGCTTTCTCAAGACTAGAGCTCTACCACTTGAGTCACAGCACCACTTCCAGCTTTTTTCTATGTACGTGGTATCGAGGAATTGAACCTGGGTCTTCGTGCAGCTAGACATGCACTCTACCACTAGGCCAAACTCCCGACCCCTAATTTCAGATTTTATATGCATCTGTACATTAAAATAATAAAATCAAGAGTTTTTTTTCAGGGATTGAGTATTTTTACAGGATTGTTCATTTAATATTTTTTTCTGGTTAAAATAGCTATAGAACATGCAAAGGTGAGATAGAAGTTTTAAGAATGGAAAATCAGAAAACCAGTGTTATATAAAGTACTCATCAGGAAGTTGGTATATCATTGTCTGTCTGCTTTTTAAACTGTTGATTAAATGAGACTTTTTCTATTTTATTCTGTATGAGAAGTAAACATTGTGTGTCTTCTGTAACCCTGTCATTGGTGGGAATAATTTGAAGTTTTCAATAACTTTAAAAAAACACAATGGAGCTATTTTTTAGACCATCTTTAAATTCTTGGGAAGAATCGCCACTTTCCTCTTTCCTCTTGGGACATTTGGTATCCTTTCCCTCCCTCTTAAGGTGTTTGAAAAATATTTGTGTGGGGAAGTAATCATTTACTTCTTCCTGTCTTCTCTGTTACTTCCTAATATAAAATCTATAATTATTTTCTTTTTTCTTCAGTGGCTTACAGAAAGGATGAAATGTGGTCTGAGGGGCGGTATGACTATGAAAGGCTCCCCAGAGAAAGAGGGCCGCCTCGGAATCACACCAGTGTAAGTGTCAACTTCCTCCACAGCCTAACTATGAACCTGCTGTTGAAATTAATCTAATTCACAAAGTCTTCATGTGTCAGAAGCTTATCTTTAAAAAGTTGGAAACAAATGCAGACATTTTATTTCTTAAATTTCTAGAACAAAAGCTTAATTTAGGGAAAATATTTTTTGTTTAATAATGGTCATATCAAGTTTACAAATAAAGTCTTGAGCACCTATTCTTACTGTTAGTTGCCATCTGTCTGTTTATTATAATGTTTGCAAATTGAATATACAGAATTTGAGAATAAATTTTTTTCATTTTGAAACAGAGTAACTTTCTAAAGCAGGAATACATTGACATCCCTAGGTAGGATTCAAACAACTATGCATTCCTAAGGACACTTGACCTGTCTAGTGAGTAAGTGTGGTTTAGGGACTCAGGGACAAACAGGTAGCTTCTGGTGTTCTGTCCTACCTTTTGTCTCAATTTCTCTAGTGATCGGAAATTTTGAACTAAGCCTTTTTTTCTTTTCTTTTTTTTTTTTTTTTTTTTTTGCCAGTCCTGGGCCATGAACTCAGGGCCTGAGCACTGTCCTTGGACTTTCTCAAGGCTAGAGCTCTATCACTTGAGCCTCAGCACAACTTCTGGCTTTTTTCTATGTATGTGGTACCGAGGAATTGAACCCGGGTCTTCGTGCATGCTAGGCAAGCACTTTAACCACTAGGCCGAACTCTCGGCCCAAAGCCTTTTTTTCTTAAGGAGCTTGCTGTTCTACCATTTTCAGCACTTCATTTAGTACATAAAGGTTATTATAGTTAGAGGTTCAGTGTTTATCAAATATATGTATTCTCTTTAGACCTAAAGATAAAGTTTAGGGAAGGGTAAAAAAAAATTGTTTAACTTCTGCTCAGGCTAATGAAGTGGTTCTTGACATCTTAATGGAAAATAAAGCAAAAAAAAGATTGGTAGAATATCTGCCTATCCATCAAGTTGGAGGCACCCTGAGTAAGTAGAGAGGAACAGAAGACAGAAGAAAGTATGAGAGAGTGAGGAAGAAAGCCAGAAAGTAAGGAGACAAGCCTGTTTCGAGTATCAGGGAACTTGATTTATAGAAATGTATGTGGACATATTTTGGATTCATTATGTACCATCAGAGGGTCCAAATATTTGTTTACATATGACATAGCTGTAGGCATTATCACCTAAGGGCTACCATTGGTTGGATAACAGCTCGGGCTGGGGTGACTTAAGGGGAATTAAAATGGAAAAAAATGAAAAATCCTATCATATTTCAAGATGGGTGACTTTATTACCATCTATTTTTTCCCTCCTTCTGTCCCTCCCTTTTTGCTAATCCTGGGGCTTAAATTCAGGGTCTGGGCACTATCCCTGGGCTTCTTTTGCTCAAGGCAAGCGCATTATCACTTGAGCCACAGCACCATTTCTGGCTTTTTTTGTTTATGTGGTACTGAGAAATTGAACCTAGGGCTTCATGTATGCTAGGCAAGCATTCTACCTAAGCCACATTCCCAGCCCCTTACCATCTGTTTACTTTCAGAATAATGTAAAGACTATATTTTTATTCAAAAGCTCATTGTTTTAAAGGTGGTTGTGTGTGTGTGTGTATGTGTGTGTGTGTGTGAATTTGGGGTTTGAACTCAGGAACTGGGCCATGTACTTGAACTGTTTTGCTCAAGGCTAGTGCTCTACTACTTGAAGCCACAGCACCACTTGCCGTTTTCTGGTGGATAATTGGAGATAAAAATTTCTTGAACTTTCCTGGCCAGGCTGGCATTGAACTGCAGTCCCTAAATGTCAGCCTCCTGAGTAGCTAGGATTACAGATATAAGCCACCAGCACCTGGCTTAGTTACTTAGAAGGATAAACAGATAATGTATATGTGAGAAATAGAGAAAAGATATATGTCTTATATAAAATATTTTTTAAACACCATCCCTGCCATCACAGTATATCCTGAGAAATTTTATAGTGTTTTTTTTTTTTCTGCTTTCTCAAGACTAGAGCTCTACCACTTGAGCCACAGCATAATTTCCAGCTTTTTTTTTTCTGTGTATGAAGCACTCTACCACTAGGCCAAACTCCCGGCTCTCCTGAGAAATTTTAAATGCTGTATTCAAAGATAATATGAAAGAATTTTCTGTGTTGCTAACTGGGCATCTGTCGGTAGGACAGTTTGCTTTCTTGTCTCAGTAGCACAGTTTAGGAATAGGAAAAGCATCTTTTTTTTTTTTTTTTGGTTGCCTGTGGGACTTGAACTCTGGGCCTGGGCACTATTCCTGAGCTCTTCAGCTCAAGGCTAGCTCTACCACTTGAGCCACAACACCTCTTCCAGTTTTCTGGTGGTTATTTAGAGATGAGTTTCATGAACTTTTGTAGCCTGGCTAGCTTTGAACTATGATCCTCAGATCTCAGCCTCCTGAGTAGCTACGATTATAGGTGTGAGTTACTGGCACCAGCTGTAGTTTTTTTTTTGACAGTCCTGTGGCTTAAACTCAGGGCCTGAGTACTGCCCTTGGACTTTCTCAAGGCTAGAACTCTATCCCTTATCCATAGCACCACTTGTGGGGCTTTTTCTATGTATGTAGTACTGAGGAATCAAACCAGGGTCTTCGTGCAAGCACTCTAACTCCTGGCAAAAAGCAGATTCCACCTGCTCCCTTCCCATTTCTAGGGCTTGAACTTAGAGCTTGGATACTGTCAATAAGCTTCTTTTGTTCAAGGCTAGTGCTCTATCACATGAGCCACAGTTCATGTTTGGCCTTGTTGGTAGATTTTTGGAGATAAAAATCTCACAGACTTTCCTGCTCATTTTGGCTTTCTACCATGATCCTCAGTTCTCAGCCTGCTGAGTAGCTATTATTACAGGCATAGTGTCCCAGCGCTGGCCAAGCAGGTTTTTGTATCAATTTAGGCTTGCAAGCTGAATGATGGACTCTGTTAGGGAAGGAAGTTGAAATTTGACTCACAGGCTTATTGAGGTGTAGTAATCTACATGACGTAGGTAGTATAAGAGGGAGTGAGGCTGTGAGGGGGACAGTGGATCAAAACTCGTGAGGGGTTGAGGGATAAGGAAGGTAAGGTTGAAGTTTATCTTTTTTTAAAAATTTTGTGCAGTACTGGGGTTTAAACCCAGGTTCTTGAATATGCTAGGCAACTGCTGTATCATTGAGCAACATCTTCACTTCCTTAGAGTGTGAACACTCTTTAATATCTTTTTTTTTCTTTCTTTTTTTTTTTTTTGCCAGTCCTGGACTTGAGCTCAGGGCCTGAGCACTGTCCTTGGACTTTCTCAAGGCTAGAGCTCTACTACTTGAGCCTCAGCACCACTTCCAGCTTTTTTTCTATGTATGTGGTACCGAGGAATCGAACCCCAGTCTTCGTGCATGCTAGGCAAGCACTCTACCACTAGGCCAAACTCCCGGTACCACTCGTTAATATCTTTGCAAGGGGATTCTGTCCAGGCAAATAGATAAATCATCATTTCTCTGGGTGAGTTCTGGATAACAGAATGGTTTAAAAGTCTACCAGATGATTCTTACACAAATATTTGGAAAATCAGCACTCAGATGATGGAAACAGGATTTCAACATAGGAAGTCTGGTTAACTACATAGGTAGTTCCAGGCTGAGTCAGTAGCATACATGAAGATTAAAGTTGCTGACCATGACAGGGGTTGGAATAAAGATGATAGTTCATTGAATCAGTGTTTTTACATATTTTAAGCTGGCTGCTAGGAGCCCATGCCTCTAATCCGACTGCATGATTGGGAGGATCATGGTTTGAAGCCAGCTCTGGCAGGAAAGTTGGTGTGATCACTTCTCAACCCTGAGCTTGGAGTGATGCATGCTTGTTAGCCTAGCTATGATGGCAAACCTTAGACAGGTACCAGTCTAGGTCTAGGCATGTGTCAGTGCAAAAAAGGTCTAGAGGCACTTGTGCTAGCAAACATAATAAGGCTTTAAACTGGCATCAACCTGAATACCCAATAGTATAAAGTGGAGAAGTTAATTGTCCAACAAAAATAGACAAGGGTCAGATGCAGTAACACAAATGAACTTCACAAATGTAATTATTGAAATCAGCCCAGTCACAAGTGTATCACCTATATGTTTCCTTGTATATGTAGTTTCCAAATGAGCAAAAGTAGCTAGGTACTTTTGGGAGGGGGCAGAGGAGGAGGAGATGTTGACTGGCCAAGATACAGGAAGATTTTTTTTATTGTTTGTTTGTGTGCCTATCTTGGGCCTTGGGCTAACTCTCTCTACTTTTGGCTTTTTGGTAATTAGAGGTTAGAGGGTCATTAACTTTCTTTCCTGGGCTGGCTTTGAACAATGATCCTCAGATCTCAGCTAGAATTATAGGTATGAGCCTCTGGTGTCCTATTACAGGGAAGAATTTTATGTGCTAGGAATGTTCAGTGTTTTGATCTGGGATGTATATAATTACACTGTATGTTTACCTTGTGAGAAAATTCATCCATCAGAACATTTTTATCAACTATCATTTCTGAAAAAGATTGTTGTTTTGAAATGGCAGAATATTTTTCAGAATATAAGGCTTTAATCATTTAAAAATTGAGACCTTAAGGTGGTGGGTCACGCCTGTAATCCTAGCTACTCTGAAGGCTGAGATCTGAGGATCAAAGTTCAAAGACAGACTGGGCACAAAAGGACCGGAGACTCTTTTATCTCCAGTTAACTTCTAGAAAAGGGGATGTGGGGCGTGGCTCATGGTAGGTTTGAGCTGAAGAGCTCAGGGACAGCACCCAGGCCTAGTTCAAGTCCCATGACCCACCAAAAAAAAAAAAAAAAATTGAGACCTTAGTCAGCATTGGTGGTTCACACAGGTAACATGTAACCTTAGCTACTCAGGAGATTAAGATCTGAGAATCATGGTTTGTAGCCAGCCTGGGTTGAGGAGTCCATGTGACTCCTACCAAAGAGCTAGAAATGGAGCTGTGGCTAAAATTGTAGAGTGCTAGCTGTGAGCAAAACTCAGGGATAGCTTCTAGCCATTGAGTTCAAGCCCTAGGACTGGCACCAAGAAGGGGAAAAACGTGAACTCACTTTGCTCTGATGAGGGAATATGGTTCCCTATTTTGTTTATCTGGATTTTATACTAATAGGAAATAAGTTTTATTCCCAGTCATCTTTTTTTTTTTTTTTTTTTTCCCCCAGTCTTGTGATAGGAACTCAGGGCTTGGGTGCTCTCCCTGAGTCTCTCTGCTCAAGGCTAGCACTCTACCACTTGAGCCACAGTGCCACTTCCGATAAAAAATTTTTGAGGGCTGGGAGTTTGGCCTAGTGTTAGAGTGTTTGCCTACCATACCCTAGGACCAGGTTTGATTCCTTGGTACCACATACATAGTAAAAGCTGGAAGTGGTGATGTGGCTTACGTGGTAGAGCACTAGCCTTGAGAAAGCCCAAGCAAAGTGTCCAAGACTTAAGTTCAAGCCTTGGAATTGGCTCTTTCTTGCTATATACCAACTGTGAATATTGCTGGTAAAGGAATCAGGGAAACAGTACCATTGACAGTAGCCTCAATTAAAAAAAAAAACAAAAAACAAAGCACAAACCTAGGAATAAACCTAACCAAGAAGGTGAAAAACCTCTGCAGAGAAAATAGAAATACAAAAAGGATCTCTAGGATATGGAAACAAGAGCTTTATCTTGTGTGATTGTTGATCTTAATATACTGTTATTTCTCTTTTCTTTTTTGCCCTTTTGGCTAATCTCATATTGTTACTGTATCTGACTTTGTTACCTGGTATATTGTGTATACGTTTATCTGTTTATTTGAAATCGGAAAGGGAACCGAGAAAACAAGATGATTAGGAGGAGGGATGATTGGGAGGTGGGGGGAGGAAAATGGGGACAAAAACATGAGAAGGGTTATCGATGTGAGAAGTAATGCACCTATTATCTGGTGAATGTAACTGTAACCCCTCTATATATTACCCCAACAATAAAAACTCAAATTTAAAAAAAAAAATGCAAAGCCCCCCTCCTGAAATACAGAAGGTGGTTCAACAAGATACTAGAAGATGGAAAGACTTCATGTCTTACGTCCATGAACTAGAACAATTACAATTGTGGAAGTGGCTTTTCTATTGAAAGCAGCCTATAAATTGAGTGCAGTGATTTTCCTGACAGAAATGGCAATAATTCTAAAATTCTTATGGAACCTACAAGACCCCAAATAAGCAAAGCATTCCTAAGAAAAAGAGCAGTGTTGCATAGCACTACAATATCAGATTTCAGATTTTAAATTGTACTTCAGAACTTGAAAACTAAAAACAAAATGTTAGTGGCACAAAAAGAGAAAATGTCTAGAACTTAGAAAAAAGCCCACAGAAATAGCCACCGTATTTTTTGAGAATGGTACCCAAAATTTCTAGGAGAAAAGACTGCCTCTTCAACAAATACTTTTGGGAAAAGTGTGTATTCAATTTCAGTATTCTGAAAAAATCAATTTCAGTATTCTGGGTCAAAAACTGATATAAGACCTGAAACAGTTGGAACATATTGGCAGTGAGTTTTTGAATAGATCTCCAGTAGCTCAAGAAAAGCTGTCAAAAGGGAATATCAAATTAAAAGGCTCTGCATAATAAAAGAAAAATCACCAGGATAATGAGAGACAGCTAACAAATGGAAACAAAGCTTATTCATTGACAAGGGATTAATATCTAGACCATATAAATGACCTGACAGTTAAGCATATAATCCAATTAATGAATGGGCAAATGCACTTGAAAGTTCTTGGAAGAACAAATGGCCCAATAAATATACAATCATATGCTCTAACATCCCTAGTCATAAAGGAAATGCAAATCAAAATGGCAACAATCCTTGTACACTGTTGGTGGACTGAATGAGTGCAGCTACTGTGGAAGTCAATATGGAGACTCCTTAATCAAGTAGAAGCAGCTGTCATATGATACTGCTATGCCACTCTTGGGCTTAAGCCATGAGAAGCCATCAGACATTAGCCTTTTTCCCTCACATGTTTATGGAAGTACTTTTCATATTAGGCACATTACAGAATCAGCTTAGTTGCCCATTAACACATGGGTGGATAGTGCAGATGTACTATAGAGCACATTATTTTGAATGGTCAGATTTTGTGTAGGTTTTATTGTGCTTCTGAAACCAAAGCCTGTCCTGTTTTCATTGCTTCTGGAAAAATAATATCTTCCTGTGTTGCTTCTTGTGTTTTAATTTTGTTTCTTCTAAACAAAATAGTTCGGTCAGAGTAGAACAAATATTTGTACTAATCTTTCATGATTTTCTTAGGAATTCTTAGCAAATCAAGGAGAGAACTATTATTCTTAATGTAGTTTTTTCTTTTCTTTTTAATTGGTTCATACCAGTTATAGGTAGAGTGTGGGGGGGATTTCTTTTCAGGTCTTTGTATTTACATTGTATTCCAATCAGTTTCATCCTCTATCACACTCCCTCCACCCTTTTGCCTAATGTAGTTATATTATTTTTTTCTGACAATTTAATGTTCTCTGTTCTTTATTGGACCTGCCTATCCAAAATTGCTTTATTTTTGTCATGAGGAAATTCTCTGGATGAGATGGTTTAAAGTTGTTGATAGATTCATTTTTGTTAAAGTTCTTAATATTTTTTTACTCTTCCATTGATGCATGTTATTTTGAATGTTTGGCTTTCTTCATTGAATAATTTTATTTCTTTTAGTCCCTATGAAGACAGTATTGATTATATTCATGCTATTTTATTAATGTATTTTTGTTTGTTTCTTCTATTTGATTAAGAACTCCTGTACTTTAAAAAAAAATCTCCAAAACCAAACAGAAATTAGTGATTTTTTTTTTATATATTTCTTTTTGTCTGTTTTAGGATGCCTACAATAGAGTAGTTAATATTGTGCCAAAGAAATCACCACTGCTAGAAAAGAGACCTCCACTGCTAGAAAAGAGACCACCACTGCTAGAAAAGAGACCTCCACTGCTAGAAAAGAGACCTCCACTACTAGACAGACCTGATGAAGGAAGCTACAATAGATATTACAGTCATGTTGATTACCGAGACTATGACAAGGGCCGCAGTTTTTCTCATGATCGAAGGAATGTTCTACCTCACAGAGGAGTATGTAAATTTCCCCCATGTACTAACTGTTATTTCATTTTAACTTTTAAATTCATTAAAATTTATGTGACAGCTATGGAAGCATTTGTAGAAACACTTCCTGGTCTTGCCCAATGGTTTTTTTTTATTATTGTTGTTTTTGGTTTTGGGGGCCAGGGTTTTGCTATGTATCTCAGACTGCCCTTAGCTCAGCATTTTCCTGTTTCTGTGTTGTGAGTCCTAGCATTACAGATGTGAGCTATGGTATCTAGCTTGGCATTTTGTTGAATTGCCTAGTGAGGGTGTCAAATAGGAAATAGTAGTCAAAAACATATTGGGATGTAGGACAAGATAAGCACTATGAATGTTTAGATGACGTTCATTTAGCTGGCTTGGAATTCATTCATTTGCTTATTTGTTTGTTCTGGTGCAAGAGTCCAGTCCAGAGCCTCACAGACAGGCTTTGAAAGCACTCTACTGCTAAGCTGTAAGCCTAACTTGTTTTTTTATCTCCTCAACTGGCAGGGATTTACAGGCATATATGAAACAAGTAATTATATCATAATCCTTGGTGCTTAATAAGTGATAACCTTGGTGGGCAATAAGTGCTTTAAGAAGTGATGACCAGCCCGGGAGTGTGGTATAGTGGTAGAGTGCTTACCTAGCATGCATGAAGCCCTGGGTTTGATTCCTCAATACCGTGTAGAAAAATCTGGAAGTGGTGCTGCAGTCCAAATGTCAGGCCCTGAGTTCAAGCCCCAGGACTGGCAAAAGAAAGGAAAAGAAAAGTGATGACCAGGTGGTTACCATTCCTTATTGGACCTCCCTATCTAAAATTGTTTCCATGTAATAAAATGTCATGGCTAATGTGTTAAGCTTGTTAATAGTTTTTTGTTGTTGTTTTTGTTTCCGTTTTTGTGTTGGTTATACTTCTTATCCCCTGTTGCTCACTCAGAAGAAATCGAAGCATCTTGTGTGTCCTGTAATAAGCATTATGGAATGTTGGATGCTATTATTATTAGTTATTATTGATATTATAATTTGTTTTTCTTTTGTGGGAAGGTGTTGTTTTGGTAGTTGAACCTCTGCTTCTTAGGCTAAAATATTTTGCTTTTTAAATTGTTTATCAGATCCAACCATGTGTTTTTACCCTAGTCTGGCCTTGGAATTTGATCTTCCTATTTATGCCTGCCCGCATGGTTGGGATTATGGTTGTACACTACCATATCAGGCTTGTTGGTTGAGACTGTATCTTGTTAACATCATACCTGAATCAGTCTCTTTAAGTAGTCTATCCTCCGGATCTCTACCTCCTGAGAAGTTGGGATTATAGGTGTATACCACTATGCTGGCAGTTGATTCTTATCCTGATTGAAACTTAATGCAATTCCTTTGTCTTAGGTGCATATTTACAATATTCCCCTTCTAATCTGTTTTCCCTCTTTTTCTGTTGATAATAAATTTGACCTCATGTTGCTCATTGGATTTTATACTACTCTTTCCATTTGAAGAAATGAAAGTAAGCAATTTACCAAAGGTGGCTATATATGTGAATCCAGTACTTACATTAATCCACAACTATCCTTTCAGACTATTCAGTATTTTCTGCAATTTGCTCTTAAAGTTTGGGAGTATACTTTTTATTTCCTTGCTTATTATAGAATTTTTATTTATTCATTTATTTAGTTAGTGCCAATACTGGGGCTTGAACTCAGGGCCTATTATTTTGCTTTTTCTCTCAAAGCTAGTGCTTTATTACTTGAGCCTCTATTTCTGGCTTTGGCTGGTTAAGTGGATTTAAGAGTCTCATAAACTTTTCCTGCCTGGGCAGGTTTTTAGTTCTTAGTCTTCTTGGTATCTAGGGATATAGGCATGAGCTTAGGGTGCTTGGCTTATCCCTTAGCTGTTTTCCCCAAGCTGAACACTCTACAACTTGTACCACAGCTCCATTTCTGCTTTGTTAGGGGTTAATTGAAAAAGACAAGTGTCTTACAAACTTTCCTGCTTTGGTTGATTTCCAACCATGAGTCTCCTGAGTATCTTGGATTGTAAGTGTGAGCCACCGTCACCCAGCTCATTTTGTTCATTTTTAAGTGTCATGGGTGTTTCTTTAAAAAAAGATGTGTTAAGGCTGGGAATGTGATCTAATGCTTGCCTAGCATGCATGGAGCCCTGGGTTTGATTCCTCAGTACCATGTAAAAATCCAGAAGTGGCACTATGATTCAAGTGGTAGAGTTAGCCTTGAGCAAAAGCTCAGGGACAGTGTCTAGGCCCATAGTCCAAGCCCAGAAAACTGACCAGGAAAAAAAAAAGTGTTAAGTGTTACAAAGGAAATACTGCGTGTTCTTTAAGTTAGAAATACTGGATTTTGCCATTAAAGCAGCCTTCCTCCAGGTTATTTTTAGGAGAAACATTGCTTGCCCATAACATAAACATTTGTTATTTTCTTTTGTCAGTCATGGGCTTGAACTCTG
The DNA here is from genome assembly GCF_031878675.1 of Megascapheus bottae. NCBI lineage: Eukaryota > Metazoa > Chordata > Mammalia > Rodentia > Geomyidae > Megascapheus > Megascapheus bottae. The sequence goes on from NC_143510.1 coordinate 42,032,889, forward strand.
GGCCTAGGTGCTGTCCCTGAGCTCTTCAGTTCAAGGCTACCATCCTACCAGCTACCACTCCCTGCACAACTTCCCATTTTCTAGTGATAAATTGGAGATAAGAGTCTCATGGACTTTAGTGCCCAGCTGGCTTTGAAATTTGATCCTCAGATCTCAGCCTAGTGAGTAGCTAGGATTACAGGTGTGAGCCATTACACCCAGCTACTTGTTACGCTTTTTATGAAAATCCATTGTAGTTATTTAGTATGAATAGGAAATTTTATATTTATTTCATTAGCTGTGTTTTTAAATTATGCAAGTTTATTCAGGTTTAACATTAGCAGAAAAAGTTAAGTTTAAAATTGTCACACAAAATTGAAAATTCAGAGCTTTAGGAGTCTGTTCCTCCGGAACACAGTGTCTTCTCACTTCTGTGCTGACTTACCAAACAAAATGGGCTATGTGAACACGACTTGCATAGATCTTTCTAGATCTTTATCTTGTAGTGGAATGCCAAAGGAGAAGTACATTTCCCATTTTATAGTTTGTACCTGAACAGATTGGATTCAGTTTGTAATCACTGGTGTTTGAAACTTCACAAATACATTTACTTTAAAAAAAACACAACATAATAGTTTAGTAATACCACTGTTGTGTGTTCCTGGAAATTATGTATTTTGATTATATTCAACTTTGTTGGCTCCTATGTTGTTCTCTTTGCCATTTTTCCTTTTGCTGGTATCATTCCTAAAAAATGTCCCCCATTTCATGTCATTTCCTTTGTGATGATTTTTTACCAGTGACTTTATTACAGATTTTTCTTGTGTGTGTGCGTGTGTGTGTGTGTTACTGTGGCTTGAACCTAGGTATTTAGCTTTTCACTAAAGGCTAGACTCTCTACAAGTTGAGCTACAGCTCTACTTCTTGCTTTTTTGGGGGGTGGAGGGAGAGTAGTTAATTGAAGAGTCTCAGAGTCTCATGGCCTTTTTTTTTTTCTGCCTCATCTGGCCTTGAACCTCATTTTTCAAATCTCAGCCTTCTGAGTAGTTAGGATTATAGGCATTAGCAGTCACCTTGACTTTTAAAAAAATTAAATGTATTTACTGTTATTATTTTAAAATTTTTATTATTTTAATTTTTTAGATTACATATGTGAAAGAGTTTGAGTCTGACTTGTTTTGCTTGTAATTCCAGTTTAATCCATTTTTCTGCAAATGACAAAATTTGACTTTGTTATAGCTATATAATACTTCATTGCATATACCACACTTAAACTGGGCATCTAAACTGAGTGCATAGTTTAGCTATTGTAAATAGTACTATATAAACTAGGTGTGCAGGTATTATTTTGCTTTATTCTGAATTACATTTATTTGGTTATAAGCTCAAAACTTGTATTATAGAGCATATGGTAGTTCCTTTTCAGTTTTGTTGGGGAACCTTTATAATGATTAACATAGTTGTTGCAAGGAGTTTATATCCTCAGCAGCAGTGCATGGGGTTTGTTTTTCCCCTTTGTCCTCACTAGCATTTAATTAATTAATCAGTTACATTTTGTGCTGGTCTTGGAACTTGAACTCAGGGCTTGGGCTTTGTCTCTGATCTTCTTTTGTTCAAGGCTAGTGCTCTACCACTTGAAACACAGCTCCATTTCTGTCTTTTTCTGTGATTAATTTGAGATAAAAGTCTCATGTCCTTTTCTGCTCCAGCTGTCTTGGAACTGTGATATTCAGATCTCTGCCTCCTGGGTAGCTAGAATTACAGGCGTGAGCAATCAGTGTGCAGCTAATATTTATTTTATGTTCTTTTACTTGTTAGGCAGGTATTTTACCACTTGAGCCACATCCCCAGCCCTGTGTTTTTCCTTTTTTGTTTTTTTTATGGTACCCATGAGATGAGGGGAAGTCTCTATGTTGCAACTCTTAATTTTTTTGTTATATATACATATATATATATGTATATACTTATTTATTTTAAAGAGTTCAAACTCTTTAAAAGTGCATGTAGTAGGCAGGCTAGGCCTCCCATTCAAGTCACTCTTTTAAGCCCTCAGTGTCATTCCGATTGTATTTCCTTTTGGCAAATGATTTTTTTTTTTTTTTTTTTTTTTTGCCAGTCCTGGGCTTGAGCTCAGGGCCTGAGCACTGTCCTTGGACTTTCTCAAGGCTAGAGCTCTACCACCTGAGCCTCAGCACCACTTCTGGCTTTTTTCTGTGTATGGGGTACTAAGGAATTGAACCTGGGTCTTCGTGCATGCTAGGCAAGTACTCTACCACTCGGCCAAACTCTTGGCCTTGGCAAATGGTTTTGAACATTTGCTTATGTATTTACTTGTTAATTGTTAATTGTACTTATTCGAGAACTATCCGTTCAATTTATTGCCTATTTATTTGTTTTTAATATTTTGATGTCTTTTTTTTTTTTTTTGGTCAGTTGTGGGGCTTGAACTCTGGGTCTGGGTGCTGACCCTGAGCTCTTCAGCTCAAGGCTACCCCATTAGCCACAGGGTTACTTCTGGTTTTCTAGTGGTTAATTGGAGATAAGAGTCTCATGGACTTTTGTGCCCAGGCTGGCTTTGAACTTCAATTCTCAGATCTCAGCCTCATGAGTAGCTAGAATTACAAGTGTGAGTGAGTCACTGCACCCAGGAATGTCTAATTTTTGAATTCGTTGTTTCAGACGTTAATTTCCTGCCCAAGATGAATATATTATTTCCTCCCCATCTGTAGGCTGTGTCTTCACTCTGGTGTTTCTTTTAGAGGAGCTTCTTCTGTGTGTTTGTGATGGTCCCAGGGCTGGAACTCAGGATCTGAGCACTGTCTCTTGAGCTTTCTTGTTCAAGGATAACTTTCTATCACTTGAACCGCTGTTCCACTTTTCTTTTCCTTTCCTTTTTTCTTTCCTTCCTTCCTTCCTTCCTTCCTTCCTTCCTTCCTTCCTTCCTTCCTTCCTTCCTTCCTTTCTTTCTTTCTTTCCTTTCTTTCCTTTCTTTCCTTTCTTTTTCCTTCCTCCTCCGTCCCCTCTGTAATAGAATTCAGGAGTGAATCTACCCAGATCTGTACTTTTGTTTTAGGGAGACTATTTTATGTCCCTTTTTCTCATTATAACTCTGTGTAAGATATTTATATCATCTTGGTTCAGTTTTCTTAGGTCATGTGTATTTAGAAATATATCCATTTCTTTTCTGGATTTTATTAACATCTGTGTGACATTCCCCCTTTTCATACTTCCTTATTTTGAATTATCTCCTTCCTTTTGGTTTGTTTGGCTAAGGGCTGGTTGATTTGTTTGTTTTTTCAAAGAACTATAGTAGTCTATATAATTATTTTTAAAACTGTACATAGAAAACAACATACAAACTACTTAGAGTCAGAAAGTCCAATACTAAAATACTGTCCTCAATATCCTCTGTAACATCATATATGTTTAATGGTGAAAAGAAAAGCCAATGCCGTTAATAAAATAATGGATCAAGTACAGGGGTTTGCAAAAGTAAACTTCATGGAAATATTAGTATTATTAATATGAAAAACTCAGCAATCTGAAATAGCCTAATGATACACCTCAGCTCTTAAAAGCAAGAGCAGCCCAGAGCAAAAATGAAGGAATAGTAAGGATCAAGACAAATTAATGGAGATTTAAAGAAAGATATAAAAAAATCAATGAAATTGTGAGGATGCATTGTACCTTATAGTCCACATATTACTCAGCACATTGCTTCTAACTGTGAATTGTTTGTTTCGTTTTTGAAGAACTGTGATTTGAACTCAGAGCCTTATTTTCCAGGCAGGTTATCAGTTATCAAGCCATCCCTTCAGCCCTTTTTTGTACTTTGTATTGTTATTATTTTACAACTACCAGGGCTTGAACTCAGGGCCATGCATTTGCTCATAGCTGTGAGTGATGTCTTCATCCCTGCTATTTTTTCTGGTTATTTTGGAGATTATGTTTTAGAAATTTTCTGCCAGGCTGGCTTTGAACTGTGATCTTTTAGGTCTTAACCTACTGAGTAGCTAATTACAGGTGTGAGCCACATAGTCTACCAAGGCTGTCATTTTTTGTTTGTTTGTTTCTTTGTTTGTTTTTTGCCAGTCTTGGGCTTGGACTCAGAGCCTGAGCACTGTCCTTGGACTTTCTCAAGGCTAGCACTCTACCACTTGAGCCTCAGCACCACTTCCGGCTTTTTTCTATATATGTGGTACCGAGGAATCGAACCCGAACCCGGGTATTCGTGCATGCTAGGCAAGCACTCTGCCACTAGGCCAAACTCCTGGCCCCTGTTTGTTTGTTTTTAAAATGAGATCATTTGTATTACAGGTTTTCAGTAGTCGTCTTTTTTTTTTTTGTAATGAGGCTTGAACTCTGGGCCTGGGAGTTGTTCCTGAGCTCTTCTGTTTAAGGGTAGCTCTCTATCACTTGAGCCACAGCACCACTTCAATAGTCTAAATACAGAGATGGAACCCTTGATCTGTTCTCATTCTTTCCCTTCTTTCCCCTCCCCCCTTTTTGCTCAAGGCTGTCCCTGAGTTTTTCTGTTCATGCCTAGTGCTCTACCACTGGTACTAGGATTTGAATTTAAGCCTCATGTTTGCTAGGCTTGATTTGTTACCTTTTTTTTGGCCAGTCCTGGGGCTTGAACTTAGGGCCTGGACACTGTCCTTGGACACTTATGGTTCAAGGCTAGTGCTCTGCCACTTGAGCCACAGCACCACTTTTGGCTTTTTCTGAGTATGTGGTACCGAGGAATCAAACCAGGGCTTTGTGAAAGCTCTCTCTCTTCTCTTTATGTTGGTCCTGGGGCGTGAACTCTGGGCCTGCACACTATTCCTGAGCCTTTTAGTGCTAAGACTAGCATTCTACCACTTGAACCAGTACTACTTCCTGCTTTTTCTGAGTAACTTATTGGAGATAAGAATCTTAGGGACTTTTCTACCTGGGCTGATATAAAACTGTGATCTTCAGATCTTAAATTCTTACCAGCACCCTGGCTTGTTATCTTTTTTTAATCTTAGGAATAGCTAGAATTTCTTGTTGTTGTTTGGTTAGACTGGGTTTGAAGTCTGGGCCTGGGTGCTGTCCCTGAGCTCTTCAGCTCAAGGCTACTGTTCTACCTCTTGAGCCATAGCCCTACTGAGGTTAATTGGAGATGAGTCAAATGGACTTTAGTGCTCAGGCTGGCTTTGAACTGTGATCTTCAGATTTTAGCCTCCTTAGTCGCTAGGATTACAGGTGTGAGCCATCACGCCCAGCAAAATACCTAGAATTTTTGCCTCCATTGTATCTTGACTTTGGAGACTTTTCCAGTACTCCTGTTAGATATATTCTACATGTGCAAAGTAATGTAACAAATGTCTAAGTCAGTTTTTTATGTTACAGGATGAATCTGGCTATAGATGGAGTAGAGATGATCATTCTACAAGCCGACAGCCTGAGTACAGGTAAAAAAATAAATGTAATTTCATGAGTACATTTATACTTGGCCCTGTGGAAGTCAGAATGTAGATGAAATATTTTAATTGCATTTCACTATTTGAAAGCAGTAGCTGCTATAGTTGATAATTATATGGATAGTCACCATATAGTTGATAATCTATATTTATTGACATTTTATAGTGGATAATAAAGGTATTTAATGTTGCGTGGATTATGAGGTATAGGATTTTCTTAATTAGTAGTGAAGCATTTTTTAGAAGTAGCCGTGTGTGTGTGTGTGTGTGTGTGTGTGTGTGTGTGTGTGTGTGTTGGGAACTGACTGGGATTTGTTGCTATTGTTTTTATTTTTTATTTTTTGCCAGTCTTCACACTTGAACTCAGGACCTGGGCACTGTCCCTAAGCTTCTTTTGCTCAGGGCCAGCACTTGAACCACAGTGATCCTCATGGCTTTTTCTGTTTATGTGGTACTGAAGAATTGAATCCAGTGCTTAATGCATGCTAAGCAAGCAGTCTGCTACTAATTCACATTCCCAGCCCAAAGGAAGAGACGAATATGACTTTTTATTTGGGGGAGAGAGAGAGGGTCCTGTCATGGGGTTTGCAATCAGAGCCTGGATGCTGTCCTGAGTTTTTCAGTTCATGCCTAGTGCTCTCCCACTTTGAGCCACTACCACTGGGACTAGGATTTGAATTTAAGCCTCATGTTTGCTAGACTGGTGGAGCTACCTTATCAGCCTCTTTGGTTTGTTACTTTTTTTTTTTTTTTTGGCCAGTTCTGGGGCTTGAACTGAGGGTCTAGGCACTGCTCAAGGCTAGTGCTCTACCACTTGAGCCACAGCACTACTTCTGGCTTTTTTGAGTATGTGTTATTGAGGAATTGAACCCAGGATTTTGTGCCTGCTAGGTGAGCACTTTACCACTAAGTGGCTACGCTCCCGGTCCTGGTTTGTTACTTTGAAGGTAGGCTCTTGTTTATACCTTGCCTAAGCTAGACTGTTTTCCTTTTGTTATGCTTTCCTATTTTGCTAGAATTATAGATAAGTGTTATTTATCCTAGCCATTATACTTTGCACCCAACCCCTGCTTGAATAACTTGCGTGTAATACCATAGCCCAATTGATTGAGATAGAATTTTGTGAACTTTTTTGTGTATGTGGTACCAAGGAATCAAACCCAGGGCTTTGTATATGCTAGGCAAGTATTCTACTACTAGGCCACACTCCTGGACCCAGGCTTAAAGTGCTTTTTGTATTATAAGATACTCTCTTGGTTGCCTTAGTTTGATTAGTTATTTTGGTAGCTTTATTTCTCATGCAGCACCTAGACATATATTTATGAGAGATGCAACCAGGTTGATGATTTGTTTTGTAAATGATTTTTATTGTGGTTGTATTAAGTGTTGGTTATAAATATCCCCCAGAGCCTCACGTGTTTCTCACGTTAGTCACAAGCTGTTTTGGGCGGTGCTAGCAAGGTTAGAAAGTAGAACCTAGCTGGAGGAAGTAGATCACTAAGGGTGTGTCCTTGGAGGGTACCTTGTTCTTATTGCTTTCCTGTCTACTCTTTAGCAACCATGAGGTAAGTTCTCTGCCATATTATCCCCTTGTTTTGATGGTCAGCCTTATCCTTGTCCACAGCATAGCCAACTAACCATGAACCGCAATCTCTTGGAACAGTGAGTTCAGATACATTCTTTTTTCTTTTGTGGTTGCTTGTAGGGGCTGGGTGTTGTCCCTGAGCTCTTTTGCTCAAGGCTAGCACTCAGCCGCCTTGAGCCAAAGTTCTACTTCTGGTTTTCTGATAGTTAATTAGAGATAAGAATCTATTTGAACTTTCCTACCTGGGCTGGTTTTGAACTGGGATCTTGACATCTCAGCTTCGTGGATAGTTAGAATTACAGGCATGAGCCACCAGTTGCCTAACTCTCAAGTATTTTTTTTTTTTTTTTGGCCATAAGTTGCCCTCCCCCCAATTTATAACAAAGTTTGATAGAAAGTATTAGGAATGGAATTGCTATGATTTCTGACCATGTGTTTTCTGAGCTCTTATAAATGATTTGTGAGGGCCAGGAGTTTGGCCTAGTGGTAGAGTGCTTGCCCTAGCATACATGAACACCTGGGTTCAATTCCTTGGTACCATATACATAGAAAAAGGGGGACATGGTTCTCTGGCTCAAGTGGTAGAGTGCTAGCTTTAAGAAAGCCCAAGGACAGTGCCCAGGCCCTGAGCCCTAGGTCTGGTGAAAGAGAGAAAGGAGAGGGGGGTGGGGCGGGTAGAGACATTTAGGAGAGAAAAATGCTTTAGGCGAGAAGGGGTTGGGAAAGTAGAAATGGGTGTTTTTCCTGTGTGATTCTGCCCACGCTCAGCCCACTACAAAAATATGTGAAGACTGCCAAAAAGATTTGAAATGAAACTCCACACTTTATAAGGACTTGAACTAGAGGCCTTTGGTATCCTGCTATAGAAAAGCCTACATTTTGGTGTGTCCTGTTGTGAAGCTGAGTTTAAAGATGGTGATAAGTTAATCTGACTGAATTTTCAAGGCATTCAAACATTCTTGCTGTGTCATGCTTATTGTAGGCTGTTTCTAATTACTGGGAGAATTGAGCAAAAAGCTGAGCAAGAAGGCTGGCATTTTGACTAGAAAGGAAATGAATGTAAATTTGGGGCCTTTGAAAGTGTAGTTAAGGAAATGATTGGGCCATTAAAAAGTATTCAAGTGTTTAGCTCTGTAACAATAGGGAAGATGCCTTTAGGGCATCTCATGAATTGGCTGGACTCCACCCATTGCTAGTTCTTGGTTATGATTGAGATTTTTACCCCTTAGGTACTAAGAGACTGTTAGGGTTGAGGTACAAGGCCTAGTGAGTACTTATTCAGATGGGATTGTGTGGTGTCAGTTCCTATGGTGCTGGTTTTACAGGCATTCCAAATGCCAGAGATAGAGCTCATGGAGGCTTCCATGAGGTTTTAAAGAAAAAATTAGCAACCAGATAATTTGTAACAGGGTTGTAGTTTTTCCAGGTTTTCTGAGAAGGCAGAGGGTGAACCTAAATATCTGGAGACCTGAGGAAGTTGGAGACACTAGAAATGTGCTATTTCTGCTAACAGGGAGCAGAAGCCAACCCTAGTGTTAGAAGCACATGACTCTCTGGTGTCAGAAATAAATAGACACACAAGAGATACAGAAAATTTTGTCAAGGTAATTCACTTTTCTGCACAAAGGTGAAATGCCGTTACGTCATCCAGAGGTAGGCAAGTACACTGTGTAAGGCCAGTTTGCTAGGCTTTTATCCCAATTCAAACTGTCCCTCCTCCTTGTCAAGTAGTTAGATTTACAGTCTGAGCACAATTGATTAGCAAGGTTGAAAAGGGAGACTTTGTACAATTCCTGTCAGATGTTTACTTTTTTCTCTCTCCATCATGGCTATCTGGGAGTGAGATGGCTGGGAGAGGTTGACTAGGTCATTGGAAAGCTCTCACTAAATTAATATTCCTTTTAGTTCATTTAATATAAAGATTTCTATTTTTAATAAGCAGCACTCTCACTAATATTCCTTTTAGTTCATTTAATACAAAGATTTCTATTTTTTAATCAGCACACTTGGTAATTGCAATTTATTTTAATTCCTTCAACACAAAATTTATCTTGACATGGCTAGCTGGTCATAAGTGTAAGGAAAATGGAGGAGAATGAAAAAGGATTAGGCCAGACTTGACCAACAGGCAAGGACTGTATTGAGGAACAGCAGAGGGGAACAGATCTTCCCTCAGGATTGGAGGTTGTGCCAGGGACTAGATTTAGGGGCAGGCTTACAGGGCTTAATAAGGAAGCAAAAATTTAAAAAATTGGTTATGGTTTCTTAGGGGCCCAGGGTGACGTCCTTAGCCAGGCCCACAATGGAGTACTCCACCTGTGGTGTGATCCCCCCTGGGGACCAAGGTCAGAGTGACCTGCCTGCAGACAAGTACCAGAGCATGCACCTAGTGCTTTGTTTGACCTTGGGGAATAAGACTCAGTCCTTCAAATATGACGATACTTTTTTTTTTTTTTTTTTTTTTTTTGCCAGTTCTGGGCTTGAGCTCAGGGCCTGAGCACTGTCCTTGGACTTTCTCAAAGCTAGAGCTCTACCACTTCAGCCTCAGCACCATTTCCAGCTTTTTTCTATGTATGTGGTACTGAGGAATTGAACCCAGGTCTTCATGCATGCTAGGCAAGCACTCTACCACTAGGCCAAACTCTCAGCCCATATATCTTTAGATACTTTAAAAAAAATAGGGCCTAGAGGAATGAGGCAGATCCTTCAATGCCGGGGCCTACCGGCAGCAAATTGGGGTTCCTGAAATAGGGGGCAGGGACTGGGAAAAATAGAAGAGAGACAAACGCATCGGGTCCGGGAGGTCTGCAGCCCAGGCAAAAACTGCAGCCCCGTTTATTTCCAAACTCAAGGCTCATATCCCTTCTTGAAACCAGGGAACTTCCAGGTGTTACATCCAGATAGTAAATCAGGGAACTGTTGGGGGTTACATTCATATGATAAATCTAGATCAATTGAACAGAACAAGGCCAAAAACAATAAGACAATAAAGCAATTATCTGCTGCAAATCAAAGTACAGTTTGATTCCATTCTGGCTCCCAACACTTCAATAAACAGCACAGACGATAGTTTAAAAAAAAAAAAGAAAAAAAGAAAAAAAATCCAGGAAATGTCAGGACCAAAAAGTATTAGTATATAAGACAGGAGCATCGTAGTTTGACAGAAAAGACTACTTTTTCTTTTTTCTTTTTTTATTGGTTATGAGGCTTGAACTCTGGGTCTGGACATTACTCCTGAGTTCTTCAGCTCAAGGCTACTGCCCTACCCCTTGAGCCAGAGCCCCTCCCTTCCCACTTCCAGTTTTCTTTTTTGTTGTTGTTCAGGTTGTGGGCTAGAACTCTGAGCCTGGGTGCTATCCCTGAGCTCTTCAGCTCAAGGTGACCATCCTACCCCTTGAGCCACAGTGCCACTTCCTGTTTTCTAATGGTTAGTTGGAGATAAGAGTCTCATGGACTTTAGTGACTGGTCTGGCTTTGAACTGCTATACTCATATCTCAGCCTCCTAAGTAGCGAGTGTTACAGATGTGAGCCATTGTACCCCGCTAGGACTACTTTTTCTAGAGAGGTACTATAAGTAGCAGGGCTGCCCAATTTCCTTTCAGCTCAAAATGCAACAGTACTTGTCTTAGGTGCTGGACATATAGCTATGTGGTTTAAAGTGTGCTCTGCTGGATTTTGGTCTCATTTGGTCCTATCTTATTCTCTTATTTCTCTGTTTTGGAAGAGAAATGTTTACTTTGTTCCATTGTATGTTGGAATATGTAACTTGCTTTCATTTATTATTATTATTTTTTTTTAGTTCTTTTTTGGTCAGTTGTGGGACTTGAACTCTGGGCCTGGACACTGTCCTTGAGCTCTTCAGTTGAAGGCTAGTGCTCTACCACAGCGCCACTTCAGTTTTTTGGTGGTGAATTGGAGATAAGAGTCTCCTGGTCTTTTGCGCCCAGGCTGGCTTTGACCCGTGTCCCTCAGATCTCAACCTCCTGAGTAGCTAGGATTATAGGCATTAGCCACTGGTGCCCTGTGCTTTTAAAATTTTATAAGAACTACAAGCTAAAAGTATTGGAAGAAACTTTGGAATTGATGTTTTGAACAGTGCTGGAGCTGTTCAATACTATGGGCAGTCTTGGAGGTGGACTGAATGCATTTTCTTTATGAGAAGGGTTTGAACAAGAAGGTTTATTTTGTGTTATAAGCTTGATCCCAATCCAGTCACCATTTTGGGAGGTGCTTAGAAATGTTAGGAGATGAGGTAGCTGTCAGAGGTAGGCCCCTGGAGCTCTCTGCCTCTCACTCTAGATCCTAAGCTTCCTTTGAGCCAAGGTAAATAATACTTTATAGATATGATACATAAAACAAAGCTAATCTTTCTGCTTTCTTGAGTGGTGCTTGTGATGATTATGCTTAGATTGATAGGCAATAGGAAAAATGGATAGGAAGAGGAAAAGAGACATTATTCTTTCTCATTAAAATCTATAATATGGGGGCCGGGAGTTTGGCTTAGTGGTAGAGTGCTTGCCTAGCATGCATGAAGACCCGGGTTCGATTCCTTGGTACCACATACTTAGAAAAAGCTGGAAGTGGTGCAAAGGCTCAAGTGGTAGAGCTCTAGCTTTGAGAAAAATCCAAGGACAGTGCTCAGGCCCTGAGCTTAAGCCCAGGACTGGCCAAAAAAAAAAAAAAATCTATAATATGGGGGTCTGGGAGTTTGGCATACTGGTAGAATGCTTGCCTTGCTGTACTTAGACCTGTGTTCAGTTCCTTGGTACCACATACATAGAAAAAGCCAGAAATGATGCTGTGGCTCAAGTGGTAGCGTTATAGTCTTGAGAAAGCCCAATGACAGTGCTCAGGCCCTGAGTTCAAGCCCCAGGACTGGCAAATAAATAAATTAATTAAATAAAAGATCTGCGGTATATTTTCCCATTGTCTTGCTTCCCTGACCACTCAGTTTATGGTCAACTGTGCTATGATTTTACTGCCATCTGGTGTTGTGATTAGGAACTGCAGATGAGCATTTCATCTTTTCAATAGAAGTCTTTGAATGAGCTGACCCTCTATCCACTGAACTAGGTATCAGTAATAGCTCATTTAATTTCAGTACAGAAAATCTGTTTTCCCTCCCCTAACCCTCTTTTCCCCTCCCCAGTTCTGAGGCTTGAACTCAAGGCCAGGGCACTGTTTTGTGCTTTTTTTGCTCAAGGCTAGTACTCTACCACTTAAGCCATAGCACCACTTCTGGCTTTTTCTATGTAGGTGGTACTAAGGAATCAAATGCAGGGCTTCATGCATGCTAGGCAAGCACTCTACCACCAAGCCACATTCCTAGCCCAGTTTGAATAATTTTCATTGTTGTATGAGTGGCTTTTTCAGTATAAAGTTTTTTTTGTTTTGTTTTTGTTTTGTTTTTTTTGCCAGTCCTGGGCTTGAGCTCAGGGCCTGAGCACTGTCCTTGGACTTTCTCAAGGCTAGAGCTCTACCACTTGAGCCTCAGCACCACTTTCGGCTTTTTTCTATGTATGTGGTACCAAGGAATTGAACCCGGGTCTTCATGCATGCTAGGCAAGCACTTTAACCACTAGGCCAAACTCCCGGTCCTCAGTATAAAGTTTTGATAGTAGGGCTTCCTTGCTGCTTTGAATTGGTACTGCTCAATAAAGAAATCTTAATTTTGAAAATGGATATTTATAAAGGTGATATTTAGGGATGGGCAGACTTGAGGAAACAAATTTACCAGTAAAATGTGAAGGTTTCTTAACACTTAGCAGTAGATATTTTTTGGTGTGTGGTGTTTTGGCCAGAGCTTTGTGGAAATTGTAGAGTTTGATCATCATCCATGGTTATCATCCTCTGGTGCCCAATTCTATGACAACCCAAAAGTCCTGTGGACACTAAGACACTGCCAAACTCTACACCATGGTGAACAAAAAGTAGTGGATACAGTGTGTTTGTATATGACCTCTTTTATTGAACTGTTTATGACCAGAGTTTTTGAAAGTTATTTTTTTAAACTTGAAATATTTGTATAAAGCTTATTCATTAAACATTCTGAGCATTGTGTTAATACTGCTTAACCTTCAGACAAAAAGCTTTTCAGATATTGGAGTGTTCAACTTATGCTGTACTTAGAAAGTAATAATAGAACAAGAAAACTTTGACTTGGGAAATGTTTGGCATTCTTTGGTGTCATTGGGAGTATGGCCCTATGGTTCATTGATGACAAGAGAAGTAGTATGGACAGTTTATACTTCACACTTGCTATATGATAAAATAACTTTTGTATTCAACAACCTGACTACTTCATGTGTGAAAAGTGGTACCTTAAAAACCTTAAGGCTGGGAGCTTAGCCTAGTGGTAGAGTGCTTGCCTAACATGCATGAAGACCCTGGTTCGATTCCTCTGTACCACATACATAGTGGCGCTGTGGTTCAAGTGATAAAGCTCCAGCTTTGAGAAAGCCCAAAGATAGTGCTTAGGCCCTGAGTTCAAGCCCCAGGACTAACAATAACAACAAAACCATCAGATTTCACCAGTTTCATTTTGTTAACTCACTTCAACAGAAGTTGAAGTTGGTAGAAAAGGGAGAACAATACAGTATCGAAGGCCACTTATAACTGGAAATTTGGCCATTGTGTTTGTGTATATGGGGTAGAGGGTATAATTAATTTCTTTTCTTTTTTTTCCCCAAAGGGACACAAGAGATGGCTTTAGAAGGAAAAGTTTCTACTCTTCCCATTATTCACGGGACCGTTCTCCCCATAAAAGGGAGCCTCCATTTTTCAGAGAATCACCCGGTGGTCGAAAGGACTCTCCACACAGCAGGTCTGGCTCCAGTGTCAGCAGCAGGGGCTACTCTCCAGAACGGAGCAAGTCATACTCATTCCACCAGTCTCAGCATAGAAGTATGTATATTTACACTTAACAGCCTTGAGTGTTAAGAGATTCAGTGAAGGTATACTGAGTCCCATTTCCTCACTGTCTTCTAAGACATATTTTCTTCCTTTTAGTTTTGGTTTGTTTGTGAAATTTTTCAAGCTTAACAGAAAAACGTATAGTGAATACCATACACACAGATTTTTTTTTGGTACATATGTGATTGAAGTCTTCGTGATATTTGTTTAAATTGTTTACATTTAAGAGATCTTGGTGATGAAGTGTGAAAGTTCATTCGCCTATGGTTTCCAGTAGTTCTTATGTTTCTCCAATCTTCTTAAACTTTTGTCAGTAGGTAATAACTATATATCTGATGGTCTGGTTTTCATTCAGGTTATCAATCATGGTTTAGCATTACGGAATTTGGGGCTAAAACCTACCCATAGATTCATTCTTTTCCACTCCACTGTTTTTGGGTTGGATGGAGTAAGGAGATTGCTAATATAGAGCATTCTGTAAAAGTGTACATGTCACCCTAAGTTGCTTTATATGTTTCAGAATAGACTACATAAAGCATATTTTTTTCTACATATAAGAATTAATATCTTGGGGCCAGGAGTTTGACCTAGTGGTGGAGTGCTTACTTAGCATGCACAAAGACCCGAGTTCGATACCTCGGTACCACATACATAGGAAAAAAAAAAGCTGGAAGTGGTGCTGGGGCTCAAGTGGTAGAGCTCTATCCTTGAGAAAGTCCAAGGACAGTACTTAGGCCCTGAGCTCAAGCCCAGGACTGGTTAAAAAAAAAAAAAAAGGAATATCTTTCTAGACTTCACAGTTGTTTTTGAACTGGTTCACAAAACAATTCTTCACGATTCAAAGAACTTTGTTAAATACAAACATGTCTCTAAGGAATGTGTATGTATGTGTTTATGTGTTTTATTTTCTACTAGCTAATAGCACCCTTTTTGAAAATCAGTGTTACTACATGTAAGATAAAACAGGTGCACAAATATACATAATAAATTAGCATGACTTGAATATGTGAAGACAAGAGATTCTCACCCTAGAGATAGGAAAACTGGAGGGAATGACATCTGTTTTTATGGATTTCTATATTGCCGAAGTGTATCCAAAGTGGAAGGACTTATAAGCCAAAGTATTAAAATCAGGAAAGTCGGGATTGTGGCTGTGGCTAGTGGTAAAGTGCTTGCCTAGCAATCATGAAACCTCTGTTTGATTCCTCAGCACTACATAAACAGAAAAAGCTGTAGCTCAAGTAGTACCAGCCTGGGAGCACAGTAAGGCTCAGACGGTGCCTAGGCCCTGAGTTCAAGTCTCACAACCAGGGAGTGAAGGGATCTAGGATAGTTCTTGTCCTGTGGTTTTTAATTCAGAGTTGTAATTCAATAGCCCTTGGATGCTTACAATGACTGTTCCTTTGTTTGTATGTCTCCACACATTTAACAGTTGTTTTTAATTTGCAGAGCTAGGTACTCAAGGCTTCCCAAACAACATTTTGGATTCATATATGTGAATGATTGTTTAGTAGATCAGTGTCCTTTGAAGAACTGAAAACAAATAGTATGCCTGACTGCTTCAAATTTGTTTGAGACACTTTTGAGAAACTGGAAGTTGTACTATGAAGTTTAGTATATTAACAGATATTTTCTTTGTTTTATCCTGTAACCCTATCTGAAGTTCCACCAGTGCTAGAACATTCATACTCACAGGGATAACAAAAATCAAAACCAGCTGAGTGCACAGGGCTCATCCCTTTAATCCTAATTACTCAAGACCCTGAAATCTGTGGATCATGAATTGAAACCTGGACAGAAAAGTTCATGAGATTCTTATCTCTAATTGACCACCCAAAACCGCTGGAAGTGGAGGTGTGGCTCTAGTGGTAGATTGCTATTCTTGAGCAAAAAAAAGCTGAGGGACAGCACCTAGCCCCAAGTTCAGATCTCAGGACTACCTCTACGCACACAAACCACAAGGAAAGAAGGAAGGGAGGAAGGAAGGAAGGAAGGAAGGAAGGAAGGAAGGAAGGGAGGGAGGGAAAGAAAATCAAAACCATTCAGCCAACAATAACCCCTCAAGAAGATAAACAACCCCCAAGTCTGGTAAATCTTCTCATATATAGTCAGATCCCCAATTAGCCAAATAAACTGGAGAACTGCCCCCCCACCATAAATGAATGAATGAAGTCCAAATCCATTATTGATTTGATTTGCTTCAGAAAATATCTGTGGAAGCTGATAATTAAGGGTTTTTTTAACCTTTTTTTTTTTTTTTAAGACATAGTCTTACTGTTTTGGTACACCTTCAAAGGTAATTGCAAAATGTTTGAAGGGTTCCAGTGGAATCAAGACAGTTGGACAGAGAGAAAGAATATTGGGGATATATTAGATGTTATTTGGAGGCCCTGAATTCAGTGCTTTCTTTAAAGAGTCTTAGAGTGTTAAGTAGCAATCCAAGCTATTACTGATCTGTTGATTTCAACTTGTGTCTCTGCCTCTTAGGGGAAGCAGAGACAGTACACAGCTTTTTCAAACCCTGTGCTTATATCTTTTCCCTGTATTCATGGGTATTCCCCCCCGCACCCAGTCCTGGGCCTTGAACCCTTGGACTTTCTCAAGGCTAGAGCTCTACCACTTGAGCCACAGCACCGTTTCTGGCTTTTTTCTATACTGAGGAATCGAACCCAGTCTTTTTGCATGCTAGGCAAGCACTCTACCACTAGGCCAAACTTCCGGCCCTTGTGGGTATCTTTACCATACAATATTCTTGTTTCCATCTATTTTCTCTTTCATCCTTTGAATAAACCAGTGATTTCTGGGAAAACCAATAAGGACAATTCCCAATATCTTTGTCTGTGATACAGAATGACATTTTCGCACTGTCTGATATCTTCATTTGTATATATTATAATTAGTATTGTTTCTTTTTTTAAATTTCTTTTTATTGTAATTAGTAAAAGGGTTACATGATATTTGCCAGATAGAAGGTGCATTAATTCACATACATTGATACCCTTTCACATGTCTTGGTACCCATTACCCTCCCCCCCACACCCTTAGTATTGTTTCTTAAAAATGTTTTAAAGCTTCAGCTGTGAAAGGAGATGTGGCTGTTACCTGTGTTGTAAAGTTGTCTTACATTCAGAAGTTTGCTTTGTCCATGTTTGCAGAGCGCTATACTAAAAGTCTGGTACTTTTCAATACATAGTTTCCCATTTTGTCTTGAATGATAATTGCTCTTTTCTCTTTTGCTTCTCTGAGTTCTCAGTAATGAATTTTAGCTAGTGGAATAGGTTGTCTCTTGTTTGTGTTTAGCAAGAAAATACATATCAGGAAGAAAGCATATATTTGAAAGATAATGTTAGATTTGTTATTATGTTCAAATATGGAAAAATTCTTCCCAAATTCTCGAATGTTTATGAGAGCATCAAGCTATTTCTAAAGTTTTTTTTTTTTTAATTTTACATCAACAGGAAAAAAGCTGGTATGTAGCATAGGGGTACATGCTCCTTGACTTATAAAACCCAATCATAAGTGGGAAATGTTATGTTGAAAATGCATTTAATACTAATCTACTGAATGTAATTATTTAGCAATCCAATGCACTGTAGAGTTTTGGTTGTTTATGATTCTAATTGAGGTGGCTGATTAGGAAATTTAGTTTTCTGCCTTTGTTCAGCATTGAGAGTTCCAAAATTTATCTTTTCTACCCAATGTGTATGGCTAGTCCATCACTATAAAGTAGAAAAATTCTTAAGTTTGCCATTTTGTCAGAGACTATGCATTTGAAATTCCCCTTTGCCTTTTTTTGGTGGGGGGTGTCATGGGGCTTGAACTAGAATTTGGCCTGGGTGCTGTCCCTGAGCTCTTCAGCTCACGGCTACCACCCTATCCTTGAGTCAAGCCCCACTTCCCATTTTCTAGAGGTTAATTGAAGAGAAGAGTCTCAGGTCCTTTTGTGCCCGGGCTAGCTTTGAACCTTGATCCTCAGATTTTAGCTTCCTGAGTAGCTAGGATTATAGGCGTGAGCCACCTTGCCCAGCCCTTTTTGCATTTTGTACCTTAACACATCATTATATAAACGTGAATTTCTATTTCCATGGTACCACTTTTGGAATTTTTTTCTTTTGGTTTCTTTTATCTTGATTTAGGGCTCTCTTTAAAGCAGCAAGTGACAACAAAAACAGCAGTATTTTAGCTACTTCTTAACTTTCCAAGCAGAGAAAGTTAGGTCTGCCTGTATAGTCATGTATGACATGAATTTGGGGTCCTGGCTAAATAGTTAAGTAGCATTCTTTTAGTTTACTATAGAACAGTTTGTGAGATAGATAGGTAAGAAACACTTAAATTCATTGTGATGGTTGAAGCCTAGTCAGAACAGCTTCAGGGTTGAAGTAAAGAGAAACATCCATGTTTAAAAACAAATAACCAACAGAAAAGCAACAAGAAAGGGAATCCAACACAGAACACAGGAGCATTGGGTGTGAAATGTGTTCCAAAGGCCCACTTGTTGAGTGCTTCATCACCAGCTTATGTCCCTGTTCAGGGGAGTGGTCCCTTTAAGAGGTAAGGGCTGGTTGAAGGACCTTATATCTTTGGGAGTATGCCTTTGGAGAGTATATGGGACTGTAGCCTCTTCCTGATGCTCCTTCTGTTGTGAGGTTTTATGACACCTGTACCATGTGCTGTTTGCTGTCGCTGACATTGCATCAAATGACCACAGACTGAAACTTCCTACCTGTGAGCCCAAATAAGCCTTTTCTCTTCATAGATTTTTTTTTAAATCAGATATTTTGTCACAGTGACAGAAAGCTGAGAAACATGGGTGTGAGGATCAAATATCAAAATATTAAGAAAGTCTTTAAAAAAGGATAGGAAGTCGTTAGTTTTACTCCGAGTTAATCATTGGAGACTTTGGAATTAACCACAAAGTATGTTTATTACTATTAAGTGTGTGACCAAAAAACCCCTCAAACTTAATGGATTGTAATAGTAAGTATTACTTGTCAGGATTCTGAAGGTTCTCTGGGCCTCACTAGTTTGTTAGGAGGAAATGAAATAGTCTAACGAGCCTTTTTAACTGCAATCTGAAATGGAAATATATGTTTTAAAAGTAGTAATGACTACAGTGTCTCTTAAAATTTGGAATAAAGATTACTAAACGTTTCCAGACTCTTGACTCTTCAGAGTTTAAAAAAGACTGATTTGTGTTTGCTGATATTGATGGTGTAAATACTTCATCTTGTTGACTTAATGCTGCTAACATGGACCAAGTTGAAGGGATGGATAACAATGTATTCAGTTGCATGAGCTAAACCTGCTGCTGGTACCCTTCGATATAATATCATCATTATTCTATTGGCTTGATTTGAAAAAGAATTTGAAACAGTTTAAGGAAAGTAACATTTGATAAAATGAATTTTATGTAAGAAAACACTAGGAACAGAGAAGAATAGTGGCGAAGTAAATGTCTCTCACTCACGGAGCAGCTGTAGGTGAACTATTTGGCCAGTAGAAGCAGAAAGGGAACAGGCATAGTTTTCATATTACACCTTGTAAAGCAAATGAAAACAAATGAGCTGCTCAGGAGAAAGAAAGCCTTGCCTGACTATAGAGACCAGTGATAATGACAATAGGATACTGGTTTTCAGTAATATTCTTTCAAAAGCCGGGGGGGGGGGCAATAAATATTGCAAAATTCAAAACATATTTGAAGGCAAGTTGCTGGCAATGACAAAACCATTCAGAAAAGTTGTAGAACTTTTTCTTTCAGGGAATTTCTTTTTCTTTTCTCTTTTTCTATTTCTTTTTCTTTTTGCCAGTCCTGGGGCTTCAACTCCAGGGCCTGGGCACTGTCCTTGAGCCACATTTGAGCCACAGTACCACTTCCAGCTTTTTAGTGTATGTGGCTCCTAGGATTCAAACCTGGGGCTTTGTGCATGCTAGGCAAGCACTTTACTACTAGGCCACATTCCTGGCCAAAATTTGGTTTTTAAAATCTATGAAAGTAAAATAAGCAGTGTGGGATCCCTGATAGAAAGATTTACAATAATTGATAAGGAATTTGCTGTTAGAGATGTCTGTGTATCCTGACTAGTATATTTAGTCTGTTGAGAAAACTGATTCCTCTTTGTTAAATTTATAGGCAAAAGGCAAAGGCAAATCTTCAAAGATTTCAATGTAAAGAAATTGGACTCAGCCAAGATAGTGATGTGGATTTGTTTTGAAATCTATGTATGACAGTTTGCATAAACATAGTAGTACATTATTTGGGAGCAAGAGAGAATGATTATTGGAACCAATTTTCCCAGTGATATTTTTGAGTTGTAGTGGTGATTCATATTTTCAGTCTTGACTGTGTGTGTATGTGTAATTCATTACCTGTTCTTTGTATGGAAACCTCATGAAGCAGATTCGACTAGGCAGCTGCAGTGATGATGTGTGGTCCTTGTCTACTCAAAAATTTTTATCTTACTATGGTCCTTTTCTTACTCTTTTCTGCCAACTCTGTCCTTGATTATCTTCATTTTTAACACTTCTAGTTAGCTTTTTACTTTGGTAGGCGAGCTTAAAAGTTTTATCTCATCCATGTAATGGTTCAGAGTTTGAGTCTGAAATAAATGGACAGTAGACATATCCAACAAGAGATAGTAAGAAAATGAAAGACTCAAAAGTTTAGGTGATTAAAGCTTATGTAGAGCTAGATCAGAGGCTTGGGGCTTCTTGTGTTGGTATAGTCAGCTGTTAAAGAGTGAGGGGGAGACTGCACAGAAATAAAGCGTTTTCTTGTTATGCAGATTAAGTCCAGGTGATTTCAAGAAACCTGTGAGAGTTTATACTTGGGGTGCAAGTCTCTTAAGTCTCCCTTTTTATAAAAGGATCTGTTTTGGGGCAGATTGAGAAGGTCACAGATACATAGCCTGGTTTTCTAACTGTCGTGTATTAATGTATGTAAATGTTAATTTCTTTTGTAATAGGATAGTTTTTCAGAGCTGGTCCAGTGTCTCTGTCTCTTAATAGCTATTTCAGTGTCTATGGAAGTATACTATGGGGTGCAGTCTGCTCTTTCACACTCCAGGTAGAGATTTTCTTCTCTTCCAACCTACCTCAAAGGCAGGGTACCAGAGACTTGAGGGATCATCCGCAGGTGCCTGGAAGTTCCTGCTCTCATAGGCCCTACTTCCTGTGGTTTTCTCTTGTCCCTCCTGGGCCACAGAGGTGTTGGTGTTAATTCCTCCCTGCCCACCTTTCCTAGAGCCTGTGCGTCCTGGTGCCTCCTACAAACGGCAGAGTGAAGGAAATCCAGAAAGAGGTGAGTTTTGAGCTAGACTTTTGATTTGGGAATTTGAAAGGGGGTGGTGGGGCCTGGAATTAATATGTAATGAATCTGTTGTTAAGACTTGGATAGCAGATCTACTGATCAGGTAGTAGAATCTGGGGAAATAAAAGGGTTCGACATCTGGGTTAGACATTCCTGACTGGAATAGCTACCCCACAGGAGGCTGAGATCTGGATAGGTAACTGGCAGGCAAGATCAAGGGAGTTCTGTTCCTTTTCTGTGCTCTTAGACTGCCATCTTTATCAACTTCTTTCTGCTTCTCTTCTGCCCCTTACAGGTATAAAGGGATATAAGTGGATGCATGATGAATCACCTGCCCTATTCTTTAGTGTTCCTTTGCTTCTGCTTACTGTTGTTTGGTATCTGCTTAAATTCGCTTTTGAGCCTCTAAAATCAGGAAAGGTCCTAAGACTACACTTTGCAATCATACTTGGCACAATGACAATATTGATGTGTCCTGTTTGAAAGGAAAGTGATGTATAAAATATTTTAATAGCTGCTTGTATGACAGATTTGCCCTCCTGTATCTAACTGATGTACACATGCTAGAATTGATATTGCAATGCTCATTGATCTAGTGCTTCATCTTCTCTCAAGGAAATTGCTCATCTGAATAGGATGGGGATGAGGATAAAAAAATCACATTAAGTACCTAGCCCTTTCTCCTCCCCGCTGTTCTGAGGTTTGGGTTCATTGCCTAATGCTTGCTAACTTGGCCACAACGCCAGTCTGCTACTCTTGTTAAGCTAAGTAGGCCATTACCATTTATAAATAACTTGCTATATTATTTCCTTTAGGAGCTTTTGGTGTAGTAGGATAGATTGTGGCAATATAATATAAACGTTGTCACATGCAAGGGAAGTGCAATAAGGAATGGCTAAATTATGTTCTTTGCCATTTGTGGATGAAATGATGATCTTATATTTCTTTAAGGTTCCTAGAAACTTTTAAACCTGCTTAATGTGAAATCCTTTTAAGGCACCAGGATTATGGTACCTGATTATGGTACCTGAAGATTCTTTTTTTTTGTTGTTGTTTTTTTAAAGAATTGAAGCTTCAAGCCCAGCATGGTGGCTCATACCTGTAATCCTAGCTACTCAAGTGGCTGAGATCTGAGGACTACATTCAAAGAGTCTCCCACATTGGGAGACTCTTATCTCCAAATAACCACCAGAAAACAAGAAGTGGTGCTGCGGCTCCAGGGGTAGGGCTGTAGCCTTGAGCTGAAGACAACGCCCAGGCCCAGAGCTCAAGCCCCATGACTGACAGACCCCCTCCAAAAAAAAAATTAAAAAAAATAATTGAAGCTTCAATAGTGGATTGCTTATCCTAGAGCAGGGTTCTTGGCTCTAGAACTATTAACATTTGAGTTGGATTATTCTTTGCTGAGGGGAGGTGGGGGGCTGTCCTTCATAACAAATGTTTAGTGTCATCCAGCATGTACCTTGTGTGTGCCAGTGGCAGTCTTTCATTGGTGACAGTATAGAATGTCTCACACATTGCCCAGTATTTGGAGGTGGGTGATACTTAACCGTCCTTGATTGAGAACCACTGGTCTAGAGAAGGGCTTTGGGTCTCAGGACATTGGAAAGGGATTTTATTCACCCCTGCCCTAGGTTATAGGTTTTGCTTACCTATCTTGGCTTTGGTGAGGAAGCGCTTACATTAAGAGGCATTTATACTAAAGCTGGCTTTGTCTCAGTTTTGAGGTCCTTTAATTTTTGCTTTTGTACTTGTCTGTTTGCCTGCCATAACCTACTTTTCATACTTAACCATCTTCTATGTGACTTAAAGTCTGGTGCCACTCTCTTTTCTTCATTCTAGTAATATTTTTAGTTTTTTGAACAGTTAAGAGCAGAAATGTCGGCATCACAGTATGTAGCCCACCCAGGCAGAAAAGTCCCTGTGAGACTCCTCATGAGACTCTCATCTACAGTTGATTATTCAAAAATTGGGAGTGATGCTATGGCTCAAGCAATAGAGTGCTAGTACAGTGCACAAAGAGGTTCAGGGGTAGTGCCCAGGCCTGAGTTTAAGCCTTACAAACAACAACAACAAAAGAACAATTACATGTGAAATTTTAGTGAAATGCTCATTTACTGGTTTTTAGAATTCTCCTTAAACATGTTTTCTTGGTGGTTTTTGAGCCTGCTAAATTAATGTTTTATTTTTTAACTTAAATTTCTGTCAAAAATGGTATACATAAACTTTGAATGTCTGAAATCATTTTAAGGTTAATGATGTCATTTTAATCAGTTTGACAAATATGTTGGAATGCATTCATGATAGACATGGGATTCATTTTCTAATTTTATTTTTAATCTGAACATTTAAAAGTATCTGCTAAATTTTTAAGGTAGAGCTCTCCTTGACCTGACTTTCATTGTAGAGCTTTCTTGCCTGTCTTATTGGGGTGATAACTGGTGGCTGCTGGGAACTAAGGCAAGATTTGGTAATGTAGGGGTGACATTCATAGCTAAATCTGTGTCTGTATAATGACTATAGTGAGTACCCCTATTATACATAAAAAAATTGTCATTGGGCTGGGAGTTTGGTCTAGTGGTAGAGTGCTTGCCCAGCATGCACGAAGACCTGGCTTTGATTCCTTTGGTGCCACATACATAGAAAAAGCTGGAAAGTGGTAGAGCTCTAGCTTTGAAAAAACCCAAGGACAGTGCTCAGGCCCTAAGTTTAAGCCCTGGGACTGTCCAAGAAAAAAATTGAAGAAGTAAGGAACAGAGGAAGCATCATGATTTAAAACTGTTCTGCCTATGTCTTCTCTGTGATTTTGTTTATTAACTGACATTCTTATGGCCTAAATGGCCATATAATACCATTTGATTCTGAACTTCTATTTTTGAGGTTTTCCAACCATTCTGAAGAGGTAGCTGTAGAAATAAACATGATTTAATAATATGTTGTACATGCTGTGCACGGGCACGGTAGCTCACATCTGTAATCCTAGCTACTCAGGAGGCTGAGATCTGAGGATCGCAGTTCAAAGCCAGCCCAGGCACTAAAGGCAGTTAGACTCTTATCTCCAGGTAACCACCAGAAAACTGGAAGTGGCAAAAAAAAAAATATGTTGTACAGCCTTTTTTCCCCATATATTTTTATTGTAATTAATAGAAGGGTTACATTATATTCACCAGATAGAGGGTGTATTACTTCACATATCCTTTCTCATGTCTTGGTCCCCATTTCCCTCCCCCCAAATGTTGAACTAAAACTAAGTATATGACACTTCTTGATTTGGCTATGAAAATGATGTAATTGAAAACAAATGAGCTAGAAAAATCACATCTATTATTTTATTTATATAGGTAAAGAGAGATCTGCTCAGTCTTTGAAAACATCACGAGACACTTCACCTTCAAGCTCTTCAGCAGTTCCTTCATCAAAGGTTTGTTATTTTTCTAAAATCAGCTTAAAGTAGAAGTACAAAGAAAATAGAATGGACTTCCTAGCACAAACAGTTTTATTATATATGGTCATACCTAAGGTCCAATTTACTGCATTTAAATACTTGGCGTGGAGTGCCAGTGGCACCCGTAATTGCACCTACTTGGGAAGCTAACAATGGGAGGATTGTAGTTTGAGGTTAGCTTGGGCTGCACCATACCCCAAACCCCTTTCTGTAGGTGAGCATAGTGGAGGGTGGGTTGGCCAGACAGAAAAGTATAAAAGAATCCATCTCAACAGAAGAAACTGGGCATGGTGGTGTGATCCTGTCTTCCCAACGTGGTCCAAGTACATACAGGAAGTAAGAGTCTGCCTCAGAGGTAACTAGGAGGAATGGCTCAGCAGAGTAGCACCTGCCTAACAAGCATAAGCCTGGTACCATCAGAAACAAAACAAAACAAACAGCATTGTGAACATTACATAACTATGACTTGAAAGTAGCTACCAGAGTAGATGAGCACTGTTTTCATAGATTCTTTCCGTAGGCTATGCTCAAATTAGTTCTTTCTGTTGCAACTATTGCTCATAATTGACCTGATAGAATCACATAGTCCCACGGGGCATCTTTATAGATTTGGATTTTGTTTTGGGAGTTAAGTATATGCAAAGACATGAGCAGTTTGTAACTGCTCAGTTTTAGATACAGAATTATTTTCTCCTTACTTCATATGGAAATTCTATACTATAGGTGTAAATCTCCATTCTGTAGCAGATGCAAGGCTCAGAAGTAAAATGATTTCCCCCTCTTCCACCTCCTCCTCCCTCTTCCTCCTCCTCCTCTTCCCCCTTCTCTCACCCCCTTTTTGCAGAATAGAGAATTCAGGGCCTTACACTTGCCAGGCAAGTGCTCTTCCACTGAGCTCAATCCCCAACTCCATCTTTGAATTTCTGTCTTTCTCTCCTTCCCTTCCTTTCACTTTTTTTTTTTTTTAAATTTGTATTTTAGACAAGGGCTATGTAGTATAGGCTAGCCATTAACTTGTACTTGTGCCTCCTAAATGCTGGATTACATGTATGTAATATATCTAGCACTTTTTTTATTAAAAGATTTGTTGTTGTTTTTTTTGTTTTGTTTTGCTAGTCATAGGGCTTGAACTCAGGGCCTGAGCACTGTCCTTGCACTTTTTTCAAGGCTAGAGCTCTACCATTTGAGCCAGAACACCACTTCCAGCTTTTTTTTTCCCCCTCTGTATGTGGTGCGGAGGAATTGAACCCGGGCCTTTGTGCATGCTAGGCAAGCACTAGGCCAAATTCCCGGCCCCTAAAAGATTTTTTTTTTTTTTTTTTTTTTTTGCCAGTCCTGGACTTGAGCTCAGGGCCTGAGCACTGTCCTTGGACTTTTTCAAGGCAGGAGCTCTACCACTTGAACCTCAGCGCCACTTCTGGCTTGTTTTTTAACACTGATTTTTTACCTCATATTTCAGATGTCATGTTTAACAAGTATTCAAGAAGGGAATCTATATGCAATCACTGACACATAAATTTTAGAACATAGTTAAAATTAAGCTGAGAGTTTGTATGTCATAGATACATATCATTCTATATATAACAGTATGTCTATACAGTATATATCCCATCATAGATTTTTATGTCTATGTAGTTATATTTATATCTCCAAGATTGTGTCAATGATCTTGAGTACCCGAATATTGAGTCATCACTCTTATACTGTTTGGATCTAATATCCACATATCAAGGAGTCCATGTGTCTTTTGTTCCTTTCGTCTAGACAATGCCATTATTCTATCTCATCTGTTGGCTATGTAGAATTTCATTGTCTATATTTACCACATTTTTTGTATCCATCTGGAATGGGGCATCTGGGTTGTTTCTGTCACTTGGCTATTGTGAATAGTACAGCGATGAACATGGCTGTGCAGGTGTCCTTATCATATCCTGGGTTATGATGTCTCATACTCTTTAGTTAAACAAAATCCTTGCCTTCCCATACAGTAATATATTATTTTACAATGTCTTTGTAAACTTCCATGTAGGTAAAGCATTGGAATGAGATATTTAGGCTTCCTTAAGTGTGTGAAATGTACTTTGAAGAGAAGTGTCAAATTTTATCCTTTCTTTCAGGATAGTTGATATTATAGTTTGAAATGAACCTATAGCATACACTTAATTTATTGTATGTGTAGGCATGGGAGGAGCCATATACAAGATTTGACCCAAAGAAAGGACCAGGTGGCTGAAGTTTATGTAGTATCTTGAAATTCACAAAGGATTAGGGACAGGGGTTGCCCTTAGGTGGTGAATGGAGGTGGCTACATTATCCTTTAGAGAAATGATGGGCTCAAATTTATATTGTGAAGACCGGGTTTCCCAAAAGGCAGCCAGAAAGAACTATTTTTTTGTGTGTATATGTGTTTGCTAACTGATTTGTTTTAGCAATGAATACGGAAAAAAGGAAAAAACAGGTATCAAGCATTATTCTTGACATTTTTAGGTCTCTTACCTCTCACTTTTCTTTCACATGTATCTCATAAAATAAGTAATACCCCTTCGTGTAACTGAGAGTGCCAGTGCTGAAAGTCTCATATATTATGCATATGAAATCAGTCTTTCTAGCTAGTGATTAAATGACTTCATGTCCAGTCTGTAACTCCAAAGACGACTTTCTTTGTGTTGTGTCTGATTCCATAAAGGAAATGTAGTGGTAGAGTCAAATGCTGGAATTTTAATTTATTACAAATTATAAAGACAGATTTTCCTGTCTTTTCCCCTCTTTCCTGGTTTTCCAGACTTTGTGTTGCATTAGTTAGGAATTTAATGCAGTTTTGGTATAATTTTGCTGAGATCAACGTAGTGTCATTTATATTCCAAATGAGTTTTTGGTGTCTTTTACTTTATTCCTTAGATGAGTTCCTGAAGTTTTATGAAAAAGAAATTGAGTCAGATCTAGTCTGTGTCTCAAATGCATTACTAATTTAAAGAATCCTATGTTGTATCGTTGAAGGAGCAAAAATGAAGAAACCTGTTTGTCATAAATTTGGAGGTTTATGTAATTTTAAGTGTTGCCAGGGTGTGTTTCTCAATGTACTTGAAGTTTAAAAGCCCTTGAGAATTGTAACGGAAATGTTCGTGGATTTTTATTAGGTGTTAGACAAACCCACTAGGTTAACCGAAAAGGAACTGGCTGAGGCTGCAAGCAAGTGGGCTGCGGAAAAGTTAGAGAAGTCCGATGAGAGTAACTTGCCTGAAATTTCTGAGTTTGAGGTATGGTCACATCTGAAAATTTTGTGTAGATTTTAAATGAGTGGAAAATGCTTGGTTTGTTATAGAATTTCAGAATATCTTTGGAGGAAATTATGTTCATGGATTGGTAAATGTACTGTACTGGGTTGTATTAATCATCACACTGTGCCTGAGTGGCTGCAATGCTGTAGGAGTATAGAACTAAAAATGCATTATTTATATGTCACCAATAGTCTCTGCTTTCCAAGTATCTCGTTTCATCATCAGTTAAATCACTGAATTCAGAAAGAAAACCAATTTGACTTAACATGTAGATTGTAATTATATTATGTATCATGCATTATGTACATTATTTAATATCCAAAGAATGAAATTAAGCATTGTTGAGCTACTTGAGATCTTTAATGAGTTGTGATTATCAAAGAAATGAAAACACTTTTGTGGTGCTATAAAATGCTTGTGTTAAAATATGTTTAAAGCCAGGAGTGTGGCCTAGTGGTATCATGTTCCACCTAGCATGCATGAAGCCCCTAGGTTCAATTCCCTGTGGTGCTATAGCTCAAGTGGCAGAATGCTAACTTTGAGCAAAAGTGTCCAAGGACAGTGCCCAGTCCCTGAGTTCAAGACCTAGGACTGGCAAAATAAAATAAATAAATAAAACATATCTAAATGAAGTGAAAAAAAGTATGGGTGACCTATAATGTCTCTAAAAGGAAAATAGAGACATTTTATGGAGAAAATTAAGTTTTAGCACATCTTCAGTTACAATTGATTTTCTTTCCTTAGTACTAGTATATAGTATGTTGTAAATTATATTGCTAATGTTTTCAACCTTGTTACATCTCATTTGCCATGTCTTACTATCCTGAATAAAGACATCTGTATGACAGTATATTGGCAGTTTCATATATTTCAAAGAATAAGTTGGGTTTTTCAAATGGTAACACATTCTCATTAAAGTTAAACTCTAGTATGATAATCCAATGCATTTATCAAATAATGAATGGTGGGGTTCAAAAGAAGTAATTTTTAGCATCAGATCATTTTAGTTATGCCCAAATAATAACATTGTTACAAAGTTTGTGATGAATGCCTTGGTAACTTCTTGACAGAATAATTTATATCAACATCCATTCCTATACAGAACCCATTTTTTCCATAGTTGGCTGCCATGAGAAACCCTGAGTGAAAACTAGATTTTTTTTCCCCCCTAATACCCATAAGAAACCTACCACAGTACCTTTTTTATTTTTTTCACTGTGGCTTTCTATATAGATAGAAGGTTTGGTATTAGAATATTTGATACTGAATTTTGAAATTGATATAAAGGAAATATAACAATCTATATGGTGCTGGGTGCTATGGCTCCCACCTGTAATCCTGGCCAGTCAGGAGGCTGAGATCTAAGGATCACAGTTCACCAGCCTGGGCACTAAAGACCCTGAAACTCCCATCTCCAATTAACCATTAGAAAATCGCAATAGCCCTGAGCTGAACAGCTCAGGGACAGTGCTCAGGCCCAGAGTCCAAGCCCCATGACCAACCTCCCACCCTCCGAAAAAAAAACCCAACTATTATGGTAATTTATATTCATAGTAGAATTTTGGCTTTCTGATAAGTTAGGAATGGTGTCTGGATAGAGCTTTAACTCAGGATCTAAGCACTGTTTATGCTCAAAGATAGCATTCTATTACTGGAGCCACACCTCCACTTCTGCCTTAATTGGAGATAGTGTGAGGTACATTTCCTGTCTGGGCTGGCTTAGAACCATAATCCCTGAATCTCAACCCCTGAGAAGCTAAAATTACAGACATAAGTTGCCCTAAGTATCTTTGTGTATTATTCAATAAGTCACTTCCAAAATAGCTAATGTATATTGTGTATATATGGTATCAACTTACGATATCAGAATTTATATGAAGAGCATTTTTTAAAATGCTGACTGGCCATTAGAGAGTAGTTATTCTTAAATAGGTCAAAATTTCCCTGTCATTGTAACTTGTGCATATTCTAGAGTAAATGTGTCAAAAAAAATTAGTGCTGATTTTTTAATGCACTTTTCTAGTACTATTTAAAAGTATGAACAATATAGTAACAGGTTTAATAATTATTTTAAATAATTTTAGTTTATTTGTTTGGAGTAATTGTGTTTATATTAGTAATAGTAATTAGTAATGTGTACTTCACTGTTTGAGAGTAGGACTGATTTCTAGTTTATTTAGTTTCTTTTGTTTGCTTTTTGGGTGGGTAGAGCTTGAACTCTGAGCCTGGGTGCTGTTCCATGGCCTTTCAGCTCAAGGCTAGTGCTCTGCCACTTGAGCCACAGTTTGCCACTTTGTTTTCTGGTAGTTCATTGGAGATGAGTCTCACGGACTTCCATGCCTGAGTTGGTTTTGAACTTCGATCCTCAGATCTCAGCCTCTTGAGTAGCTAGGATTACAGATGTTAGCCACTGGGTACCCAGCTGTTTTTTTTTCCTTTTCTGTTTTGTTTTTCTTTACTTCATATTTTATGAATACATATTGGCAAAACTTTTTTTCAGTTTTACAAGTTCTAATTGTGTATTCATCCCATCTCACCACCTTATGTCTTAATTTAACATTTTTATAACCCAGCATTCAGATTTCAGATTCTCCTTGTGTTCACTCACTATTTAGTGGAGTCTTAAGACTGAATAATCAGTAATGTTGGGGTAAAAGATGGATGAGGGAGGCATTCTTTAACTCTTTAAAAAGGCTTTTTTTTTTTTTTTTTGCTAGTTGCAGGGCTTGAACTCAGTCTGAGCACTGTCCTTGGGCTTTTCTCAAGGTTAGCACTCTGCCACTTGAGCCACTTCACCACTCCCAGCTTTTTCTATGTATGTGGTACCGAGGAATCGAACCCGGGTCTTTATGCATGCTAAGTAAGCACTCTACCACTAGGCTAAACTCCCGGCCCCTAAAAAGGCTTTTGACCAACTAATGGCTTCTTCCTAATACAATTACAATGGCTTTAAAGTTCAACATGAATTTTGAAGGGACACTTGTGTAGACCACAACATTCTAAAATTACAATGCAGCCTCCATTAAGTGTGTTATGAATTTTACTTTTTGGGATGTAGTTTTGCATTGACATAAGTAGAGCTGAATTGAGAGACAGTATTACTTTTTCCTTAGGATACTATCATCCAGGGTTGTCTGCTCCCAGAATTAGGCCCTTGTAACTGTGTACCCTCATGTGTTAAAGTCATGTTGCACTCATAATCTGATCTAGTATTAACACTCTTTCTCTCCTCCTTCCCCTTTCCCCTCCCCCTTTCCCTCTTCTCATTTTTTTCCCCAAACAGCCTAAGTAAGCGCAGTTGGATCATTTGGGAGCTTGTTCAAGATAATAAAATGGATATAATGACATTGTATTAGACACCTGATATTTATCATGGAATTTATTTTGTAAATGATTATTATGGTTTTTATTTCAATCCCTTAATGTGTATAATGTGCACTTGTTAAAAAAAATTTTTTTTTAGGTAGATAACATGTGTATGTGTCAGAATTTGAATAGTGCCAAGTTATTTACAGAGTGTCCTCTACTTCCTATTTCTTACATGTCAGTCCTATTGAAAAAATTTTGGTTACTATTTTTTTCCAATACATAATATTCTTGAGATAGTCCAGGTATATATGTATATAAATATATACTTCCATCTATCCTTTATTTTACAATTGTTAGTATATTGATATTATTGATAGGGTAAGACTTTTAGATTACGAGATTATTTAAATTTATTCACTGTCTAAATATTGCTCTAAACTAGAAGTAATCCTTATTGCTCTGTGAAATTGTTTTCTTTTTAATGATTTCAATTAGTTCCTAGATTATAGGTCCACGATATTTTATCGTCTAAACAGTCTTCTCAGTTTGTTTCCTCCTTCCCTTTCTTCTTCCCGAATTATATTTCTTTATGTGTGCATGTAACTGTCAATTTTTTCTTCAGTGTTTCATAAATAGACTGCTTATGGAAAAGTTATAGAATAAAACCTTCTGTGGAATGAAATATAATTTTGGAATGGAATAAGCCTTAAGGCTTTTTCTTAAAATAAATCATTTCCCATTTAATCAATCAAGCAATCATTTTCCATTTAATCCTTTTCACATATGCTTATTGTACATAATGAAACTGAATATATCTTTTCTTAAAAATGGTTAGACCTGGCCAGGAGTTTGGCCTAGTGGTAGAGTGTGTGCCTAGCATGCACAAAGACCCGGGTTCAATTCTTCGGTACCATATACATAGTAAAAAACAAGAAGTGGTGCTGAGGCTCAAGTGGTAGAGTTCTAGCCTTGAAAAAGTCCAACAGCAGTGCTCAGGCCCTGAGCTCAAGCCCAGGATTGGCAAAAAAAAAAAAAAAAAAAGTTAGACCTGCCAGCACTGGTAACTCATGCCTGTAATCCTACCTAATCAGGAAGCTGTGATCTTGAGGGTTTCAGTTCAAGCCAGTGCATGAGAGCCTGAGACTCTTATTTCTTGTTACCCACCAAAAAGCAAGAAATGGAGATGTGACTCAGGTGATGGCCTGAGAATTAGGTCAAAAGCCAGCCGGGGCAGGAAAGTCTTTGAGACTCTCATCTCCAATAAACTATTCAGAAAAAGTCAAAGTGGTGCTGTTGCTCGAGTGGTAGAGTGCTGGCCTGGAACATGAAGGAGCTCAGGGACTGTGCCCAGGCCCCATGTTGGAGTCCCAGGACCAGCAAATGGAAAAGAAAAGAAAAATAGTGATGCCTGATACTTTTTAATGTAATCTATCTAGCACTGAGTGCCTGCTCACATGCGGAGTGAAATGCTGTATGATTTCTTATCAGTGATTAAAGTCTTACTAATATTTTTCAAGACTGTACCTGCTGCACCATTATTAATTGACCAGCCTGAAGAACCTGAGTCGAATACAACAGATGGGACAGAATTATTTGAAGACAGTCAGCTAGACAGTCGCTCTAAAGCAATAGCATCAAAAACCAAAGAGATTGAGCAGGTAAGAACATACTATTCTTAAGCTTGTTTTTGGTTCATGACACTATTTATTGAGAAAAAGACACACTGTTTTTCTTTTTCCACTTGTGACTATGAAATTCCATCAAAACCATCTTTTTCAAGATCATTTTTGTAAGTATTGTCCCATCTTTGTTTATTTGGTGGTGACAGGGTTTGAACTAAGACTCTCACACTTGCTAGTCAGGAGCCCATGACCACCTGCCAGCATGTCCTGAATAACTGCAAATCAGGGACTGCCCAGATCTGACCAGGACAATGCCTTGCCCTGTACTTGGTAGGTAGGAAGTACTGGAAGTGTTTGTTAAATTATAGGATTTTTTTTTTTTTTTTTTTTGGTATGGGTCCTGGGACTTGAACTCAGAGTGCTGTCTCTGAGCATTTTTGTTCAAGGCTGGCACTCTGTCACTTGAGCCACAGCTCAACTTGCAGCTTCCTTTGTAATATATTAGACATAATAGTCTAATAGATTTTCCTCACTGGACTGGCTTTGACCACCATCCTCAGATCTCAACCCCTTAAGTAGTTAGTATTACAGGTATAAGCTACCAGTGTTGAGCTAAATTGTAGTTGTTTCAAGACAAGTTTCTCTTCAGAATCTAATAGGTAGCCCTGACAAATAACAGAAGAGGGAGAATATAGATTGCTGTTAGTATCTTCACTATCTCTGTTACTCGTCGTGGATCTCTTTAATCTTGAAAGTAGGTTATCAGTCAGGTATGTAATCTCACTTATTAGTGCGCAGGCAAGATTATTTAGCACAAAGTCAATTTTTGTAATACTCCCTAGAAACCTATATGTTTGATTTACCAGAGTGAGACTGTCTACATCTGTCAATCAAAGCATGTGAGATATCTGATGTTACGGCACATTGACATTATTGCAAGCAAGGACTTCTAATAGAAATAAAAAACAAATCTTAAAAACAGTTATTAAAAATTCTGTAAAACAACTGGGCACTGTGGTACATACTTATAATCCCACCTACTTGGAAAGCTGCAGTAGGATCTCAGATTCCAGGACATTGAGCTATAAAACTAAAATGAAAAAAAATACTATATAATAGGAAATGTACAGAACTGTTTTTCCTATAGAACTCTGGTTTTTCATATGTTAACAAGAAGTTAAACCAGGCCAGGCTCAGGTGGCTCATGCCATGATCTGGGTATCATGGTTCCAAGCCATCCTGGGCAGGAAAGTCCATGTGACTCTTAGCTCCAGTTAAGCAGCAGAAAAACTGGAAGTGGAGCTGTGGCTCAAGTGGTAGAATGATAGCCTTGAGCACAAAAGCCACCAAGAACTGAAAAGAAAAAACGCCAAGTTGAGCAAGCATTCTTTCAAATGTCAGAAAACTTGTAAATGATCGATACTTGTTTCATAAATTTATGTGTAAAACATAGGTAGATTATATTTGGTGCTGGTCATGGGGCCTGAACTTAGGGCTGGGGTTCTGTCCCTTAACTTCTTTTGTTCAAAGTTAAAGAACTTGGCTGTATTTTAGACTTTTTGGTGGTTAATTGGGGATAAGAGTCTCAGGGATTTTCCTGCCCCAGCTGGCTTCAAACTGTAATCCTCCGATCTCAGCCTCCTGAGAGGATTATAGGCTTGAGCAAACATACTGGTTTTTTTTTTTAAACCAGTCCTGGGGCTTGAATTGAAGGCCTGGGCACTGTCCTTGGACACTTTTTGCTCAAGGCTAGCACTCTGCCACTTGAGCCACAGTGCCACTTCCAGCTTTTTCTGTGTATGTGGTACCAAGAAATCGAACCCAGGGCTTTGTGCATGCTAGGTGAGCACTCTACTACTAGGCCACACTCCCACATACTAATTTTTTTTCATATATTTTTTATTGTAATTAATAGAAGGGTTACATTATATTCACCAGATAGAAGGTGAATTAATTCACATACATTGATACCCTTTCTCATGTCTTGGTTCCCATTTCCCTCTCCCCACCCCCGTCCCTCATCTTGTTTTCCTCCCTTTCCTATCTGACTTCAAATAACCTAATACGCATATATACAATATATCAGGTAACCAGGTGAAATACTATAACAATATGAGATAACCAAGGGACAGCAAAAGAGATGAGCGATAACATAGTACATTAAGGACAACAATCATTCATTATATGGCTTTTGTTTCTATATCCTGGAGGTCCTTTCATTTAGAGTCATTATGTGGCCTTATGTATCTAGGTTTTGTTCTATTGTAAAATCTCTACTAGGAAAGCCCAACATTTCTAGTGATTATGACAGATGAAGTTAACCATTGAGCCTCTGTTCCTTTTGAGTCTGGCTTACTTCACTTAATACGATATTTTTCTAAGTCTTTCATTTCCTTACAGATGAGGCAGTGTCGTTCTTTCTGAAAGCAGCATAGAATACCATTGTGTATAAACACCACATCTTGTTGATCCACTCATCAACTGAGGGGCATCTGGGTCTACATACTAATTTTTTTTTTTTTTTTTTTTTGCAAGTCCTAGGCTTAAGCTCAGGGCCTGAGCACTGTCCTTGGATTTTTCTCAAGGCTAGAACTCTACCACTTGAGCTTCAGCACCACTTCTGGCTGTTTCTAAGTATGTGGTACCAAGGAATCCAACCCGGGTCTTCATGCATGCTAGGCAAGCACTCTACCAGTAGGCCAGACTCCCAGCCCGTCTACATACTAATTTTTTAAAAAGAGAAGTAGCATTAAGGAATTGAACTTTTTCCAATTTTACATTGAACTTTTGCATGTTTTTTAAGGATTAAATAACAAATGGATAGGAAAATTAGGAAGGTCTAAGAAAGTCACCTGAGATATATAGGTATCCAGTATAGTTATTTACATTTCTTCATCTACATGAAATATTTCAAAAGTTAAAAAATATGAGTAATGAGATCGGGAGTATGGCCTAATGGTAGAGAGCTTGCCTAGCATGCATGAGCCCTGTGTTCAATTTCTTGGTACCACATACACAGAAAAAGCCAGAAGTGGTTCTATGGCTCAAGTGGTAGAGCTCTAGCCTTGAGAAAGCTCAAGGACAGTGGCCAGGCCCTGAGTTCAAGCTCCAGGATTGGCAGCCCCCCCATATATATTTATATTTATGTATATATATATGTATGTATCACTATCAGACATAAGTAAGTAATTACTGTTGTTTTACTTTCAAGGAGTTTAGAAGTAAAGGCCAGTCAGATGTCCAAACCTCTTGAAAATGCTAACCAGATTTATGGACATGGAAAGGCATTACCTTAGCTTATGATAGATTAAAATGAAATTGTTTTCAAAGTAGGGGCAACTCTAGCTATTATTATATGTGCATGGTTGAAGCATTTCCTACTAACCTTGCATACTAGAAACATTCTTCGTTTTTTTCCTTTTCATCAAAGCAAGTAACAAATGTTCTTATCTAAGCAAGTAACAAATGTTCTTAGAAGTGCAGCTCTTGTCACTATCTTGTCTAGCCATCAGGTCTGCCCAATTGTACTTAAAAACCCATGAATACTATCCACTTCAGATTTTACATATATAGAATTATTAAAATATACTCACAAAGTTCACCTCTGAGAAATCTGCATTTCTAAAATAAACGAAGTAATTTATTTTGGCCAAATTTCAAAGTTTTTGAATGTTACTATTCACTACTGCTGTAGGAACATGTTGCTGTAGTATAAAGGTAAAGGTTTTTTTTTGTTGGTTTTTTTTTTTTTTTTTAAGGGACTCCTGCATGCTATCTCGATGCGGTAATTTCTATTGTATTAGAAATGTCGAATTTAAATATCTCAGGCTTTCTATATAATGTAAGCTACTTATTTGACACATGATGTAAATCTATAATAAGTCCCATGACTTGTTTTCAAGATTACTGTTACATAAAATATAAAACAGTGCAAATACCAAACCTTTATAAAACCCTTACTTAAAATGGCACAAGTTCTTCAGGTGATGGTTTCGTCTTGAACCTCTTCTCTGGGGACATTGTTGCTGCAATGAAATGCACTTTCATTAGTGTTCCCAGTGGAATATGTCTAAGAATAAGCTTCATTTTTCTTACCTCTCCTTTTCCACTGCCTACCATTGTCAGGCAAAGATTTCTCTAGTGGTTTTAAAGTACTTTCCCTTGCTATTCATTTCTGTTCTTATAAGTTAACAGCTTTACTTAGTCACTAAGTAAAACTGTAAGAGCATTCACCAGAATTTTGAATTGTTTCTTAGGATTTTTTTGTTGTTGTTGTTTTGGTCAGTCATGTGGTTTGAACTCTGGATCTGGGCACTGTCCCTGAGCTCTTCAGCTCAAGGCTATTGCTCTACCCCTTAAGCCACAACACCACTTCTTGTTTTCTCGTGGTTTATTGGAGATGAGTCTCAGGGACTTCCATGCCTGGTCTGGCTTTGAACCTTGATCCTCATGTGTCAGCCTCCTGAGTGGCTAGGATTAAAGGTGTGAGCCACTGTGCCAAGGTGTTTCTCAGGATATTGTTACATCAGTTTACCACTGAGATATTTTTCTCATTAGTGTTTAGATTTGTACTTCTGCCTCGTCTTTTTTTCTTTTACCCACACCCATTCTCTCCCATTCCTAATACATTCAAAATGTAAAATTTACTATGAAATAATGTTACTTATTTTGTGTGACTTTGTGATTTTTCTGTAATGTTTTCCATTTGGCTCATATTCTTCATTTTTCTATATGTAAAACATAAATAGGTACTTTCCTCCTTATACTTCCCTGCTCTCCCTTCCAATCCCTAAAATGTCAGTTATACTTCAGGATTCTCCCAAGATAACAACATCCACAAATATTCAAGTCATTGACGTAAAGTAAAATATTTTACACATAAGCTCTGTTGTGTGTCTGTCCCTATGCTTTAACTCATCTCTAGATTACTTTTCATACCTAATACAATGTGAATGCTATATAAATAGTTGCTAGTATTATTTGGGGGACTTTTAATATTTTTTACCCAGAGTGTTGGTTTGAGGGTTTGATGTCAGAATCATACACTCTCACCACCTTGCTTGTTCAGCTGATGCTCTAACAACCAAGTTATACCTCCAGGTGTAACTTAAGGACTTTTCTGCCTAGGCTGGCTTCAAATTGGTATCTTTTCACATAGTTCTCAGTCTCCTGATTAGGATTTACAGATTTTAAACTGGTGCTTAGTTTATAAATATTTTTCATCTGTAGTTACTTTAGTCCTACCTAGGATATTGAGGGTTTAGAAGGTTAAGTGTATATTTTAGCTATGTGAGAGTTGTCAGTAATGGAACTGTCTCTAATTATTTTTTTGTTTCTTTCTTTCTTTTTTCTTTTTTTTTTTCGCCAGTCCTGGGGCTTGAACTTAAGGCCTGGGCACTGTCCTTGGATACTTAATTCCCGAAGTCTCACCTGGTAACTCATTAATGACAATGAAAAAAAAAATCTGTCCTTGTATTTTCAATTCTAATCTTTATAAGTAAAGTTAAAATTATAGTTAACCATCAAAAACAAGAAAAAGTTGATGACCTCTGTCACTTCCACCTAGTAATTGATAGAGTCAGCAAATACTGAAGCAGTAAAATGTTCACATTTGTGGCAGTATATTGCTACATCGTCATCTCCAGTTGTCATTATAGTGATTATGTCGGTGTTTTTTTTTTTTTTTTTGTGCAGATGTCTTTTATAAAGAGTTTGCAGACTAGGGGCAAGCTCTGTACTAGCTGGCCTGCATAGCAAGCCCAAGACCCCAAGTTCGGTTTCTAGTATTACAAGAAAAACTGTTGCTTTAAGAAAAATGTAGAATAGCATGATTATTTGGGGGGCAAATATACTGTCTTTCAGTTATTACTTTTTCATATTCTCTTTGTTAGCCTGGTTGGAATTTTTTTTTTTTTCCTCAAGGCTGGCACTCTGTTACTTGAGCTGTATTAATTTGTGGCCCTAAATCTCTCTTTTGAGAAATTACTTTTGGTGGTTATTTTAATTAGCTTCCCTGGATTTGGTTGGTTTTCCTGTATAATTACATAAGTGCATGTACCCACATATATTTCTCTTTGCATGTACACATAAAAACATTCACTTCTTTTAGGAAGTCTCAATCATAAATCTTGTCTGGGTGCTCTGACAGTTTGTAAAACTACAGAGATTTCTAGTCATAGTTTTTGTAGCTTTGAAATGTTATCTATTATTAGCTTCCTTCATTGGCATTCTTAGAACAAAGCTAAGAAAACTGTTATTTCAGTAACTACTGTATACATGTGTTTTCAATCTTTATATTGGTTGCCTAATGTCAAAGATCAGATGAGGTATAGTTTAAAATCTAGTTGTTCTTTTTTGTTTTGGTTGGTCATGGGGCTTGAATTCTGGGCCTGGGTGCTGTCCCTGAGTTCTTCAGCTCTATCCCTTATGCCCCAGTGCCACTTCCAGTTTTCTAGTGGGTAATTGAAGATAAGAGTCTCATGGAATTTAGTGCCTGGGCTGGCCTTGAACCATGATCCTCAGATCTTAGCCTCCTGATTAGCTAGGATTACAGGTATGAGCTACCATGCCCTGTTCTTAAACAATACTCATTGTTGTACTTAAACATTTAATCAAAGCTATTGTAGTAATTCTTGTTGCCTTTAGAGTCAAGTTGGAATGTGATTCTCTCAGTGGAGGCTTTATTCTTAATTTTTTTTCTAGTTCAGATTTCTATATTTGCAAATTCTCAATTGGGATTATCAGCCTAATGTAATGTCAGAGTAGTGTGAATTAATTTGACTCAGTTGAAATTAGCATAAAAAGTACATGGGTTGTTTGCCACATGTTTGATTTTCTAAATTTTATTTACAGTAAAAATGCTTATTCACTAAGTTTATTAATTGTGTGACTGTTGTTTGCTGGTGAAATGTTAACAACTTTTCTTGCTAGTGAATGCTCTAGCACAATAGATATAAAAAATGATATCTCGAACAGTCTGAAAGAAAATTGCCTAATAATCATCTTGGCATTATCCAGAGTTCTTTGTCTGCAGTAGGTTCACAGTAAATGTTTATGTTGAATGGATGGATCTGGAAGGAGTGCTGGAAGTACCTTTGTTTTCTTGTAGTTTTTTCAACTCTTGCATTGGTTATTTCAAGCTAATTTAGATTAATAGGATGGGAAACCTTCAAGAAGCTTTTTCTTGTAGCAATTAGGAGGTAGGGTTTCATCTTTATTCATTTGGTTCCAAAAA
Organism: Megascapheus bottae; assembly: GCF_031878675.1. Classification (NCBI taxonomy): domain Eukaryota; kingdom Metazoa; phylum Chordata; class Mammalia; order Rodentia; family Geomyidae; genus Megascapheus; species Megascapheus bottae. The sequence continues at coordinate 42,073,007 of NC_143510.1, forward strand.
TGCAGGCTGATATAATGGTTTTCCCATAAATTTATTTGGTGGTTGAAACATACTGTAAGGAATGATGTAGGGCTGGGAGCATGGTCTAGTAGTAGAGTGCTTGTCTAGCATGCACTAAGTCCTGGGTTCAAGTCCCCTGTACCACATACACCCAAAAAAACTGGAAATGGTGCTATGGTTCAAGTGGTAGAGCAGTAGCTTCAAGCCACAGGATTGGCCAAAAAAGAGAATGATGTAAGATATTATTCAGCCTAATTAGATTTTGCAGGGGATAGGAAAGTATTTCCTTTTTTGGGTGAGGGGGGAGCAGTCTTAGGGCTTGAATTCTGGGCTCAAGGGTGAGTGCCACAGAGCCACTTCCGGCTTTGTTGCTGTTGTTTTGAGATAAGAGTTTGAGGATCAAGGTTCAAAGCCAGCCCTGGCACAAAAGGACCTGAGACTCTTATCTCCAATTAACCTCTAGAAAAGGGGAAGTGGGGCTTGGCTCAAGGGTAGGATGGTAGCCTTGAACTGAAGACCTCAGGGACTATATCTAGGCCCAGGGGTGGGGCCTTGAGCTAAAAGATAGGTGAGAAAGTAAGAAAGAATGCCTTGAGCCAAGAAATGGGTGAGAAAGTAAGAAAGAAACCATATTTTTCTGAAATAGGTTAATAGTAAATTATGATAGATAGCAGACTGGGATGGTTATAGGAGGTTTATATGATTGGAAACAGATTTTTGAATCATTGGAATTCTAGGATGTAGAAGTGAATTCTGTCTATATCAAAATACTTGATGGGTGAATTTTGGGCACATGAGTATTCTGACCCTGGTGTTTTGGGGGCAGAAACATGTATCTAGAAGTTAAAGAGAAACATTTAAACGTACAAGGATGTCGCCATTTAACAAAGCAGTTTATGAAAACTGTCACTCCTTTCAACATTTTCCACCCTCCTACTCACACCTTACCTTACTTAGAATTTTGTAGGATAGCCATTGGATTCTTGATTGAATCTCCCCCTTGTGTTCATTTGTCTATCCCTCTCCCCTTAACCCCACCCTACCCCTTTCAAGTAACCTACTTCCTGATATTTATTTTGTTGAAATTTGTCTTTACTGTTCTAAGGAATTACTCTCTGAATTCTCCCTTAAATTGACCATATTTCAGTTAATACATTTGCATACACCAACCAACAAACTAACTTAGAAGTTTTTAAGACAAATGAATACAAGGGGACACATACATTCTCTATAGTCCTTACCTATTTAACATAATTTTTCCCCAATCCTGGGGCTTAAACCCAGGGCCTAGGCATTGTCCTTGTAGTTTCTCAAGGCTAGTGCTCTACCATATCACAGTACCACTTCTGGGCTTTTCTGTGTATATGGTACCAAGGAATTGGACCCAGGGCTTGATGCATGCTAGGCAAACACTACCACCAGGCTACACTCCTGGCCCTTTACTACTACTTTCAAGACAAGGACTGAAAGTATGAATGTGAGTGATGGAAGTCAGAAATTCAGAAGTGCTTAGAAGTTTGGCAGGAGAATAAATCTATTTTTGAGAGCTTGGGGAAAGATTAAGGTTATTTGAGGGAGACTGAAAATAAACAGATGGAATAATTGGAAGGGAGAGGAGCTATCAGTAGCACTGATAGAGGGACTCATTGTGAATACTCAGACAAACCCTTTTCTAGGACTAGAGCTAAAGCAGAATTAAAATGGCCACAGTTTTGAAGTGAAGGGTAGATAAGTTGGGCAAGAGGCCATGTTGCTAGAGCCAGGGAAGTAAGATAGGGAAAGGGAGGCATATCAGCAGCTAGAGTTCCTGAATTGGGTGTGGAAAGGGCTTAGAATACTCCATATGTTATTTGTTGTTAGGAAAGTCAACAAGAGAGATTAAGGAGTTCACAGTGGATCAAATAATTGCTGTTTTGGACATATTCCAACAATTCACAGCATACTTGGAGTAAGGGTAGAAGAGGTGATTACTTAACTGTTTTTGACTAAGGAACATTTTTGCATTTTACTAAAAAAATCAAAGATGCTCACTAAAATAGTGAAATGACTTTATTGGAAAAAAAAATAAAACCAGCTTTGTCCCTTAGCCTTTAAATCATTTATATGCCCCAGACACCACAATAGGTGCAGTGCCCAGGTTCTTGAGCATCCAGGACATTTCTGTTCAAAACGAAAAACCAGTGATTAAAAAAAATAATAAACTTACAACCCACCATAGCTCAGCTTAACTATTGATCATAATGCATTTAATGGAAGAGAAGAAAGGAAGGAAAACACCTCAGATAACAAAATTTAAACTGACATTTTTTTTTTAAGCCAAGGCAAAAAATGGCCAGTGGATTTCAGAATTTTTCCACCTAAAAGGAACAAACAATAGTATTTTAAAACAAATGCACAAGTGCTCCAGAATACCACCCAAGCCTAATGGAATGGGTTGGAATGTTTTTTTTTTTTCTTCTGTAAACCTATTGATTATAATGTTTTTTTTGTTGTTGTTGTTGTTTTTTTCTGTTTGAAACCCTTCAGTGGTTTTCCATTAGACAGTGAGTGGAAATCTAAAGTCTTTGCCATGGCTGACTGTCGGTGATGTTCTTTCTGAGAGGGCTCCAGTATGATTGTAGAGAGCCAGGAGGCTAAGATGAAAATTGGAGGAAGAGTTTTAAGACACAGTCAAGAGAACATACTGACTTTAGCCTGCAAGTTTTTCATTTATCACCTTTTTCATTCACTGTTGGAGCTTTGTGTAGAGACCCAGGATACATACAGGGCCTGAAAGTGTTGAATGACTGGATGGTATGTAAGCATTAAGTGCATGATGCGTATTTCACCTAATATAAGTACTGTTAAGTAATCTCCACATCACATACAATGAAACTAGGGATAAATGTAGGTTACTTAGCACTCATAAATACAGTCTTCATTATTTTCCTCTCTCTGCCTTATCCCCTTCATTATTCTGAGCCTACTTTTCTAGGTAATTCTATCTGTGGTAATTTTTTAAAAAGATTGATGACTTAAGTGGCTTTTTTTAAAGGCGCGCATGCGTACGTGTGTGTGTGTGTGTGTGTGTGTGTGTGTGTGTGTGTGTGTGTGTGTGTTCATTCTTGGGGCTTGAACTCAGGGGATGGGCACTGCTCTTTTGCTCAAAGCTAGCACTCTAGCACTTGTGCTACAGTTATACTTCTGGCTTTTTTGGTGGTTAGAGATAAGAGTCTTACAGACTTTTCTGCCTAGGCTGGCTTCCAGTCATGATCCTTAGATCTCAGCCTCCTAAGTACAGTTTATAGACATGACTAGTGCTCTTTTTTAAGTTTTAAAGATAAAATTACATTTAAATAATTACATTTTTGTTTACATAAATGAAAAATTAGTTATGAATTATCTTTGTCCTAGGCAGAGTGAAAATAAGATATACCTATCTAATTCTCTTTTTATATTTTGTCCTTTCTTTGTTACATTCCTAGAAATATAAATGGCCCATTTTTCTAAGGTTATTAGAGTTTTTTCTTAATGTGTAAAATCCAGTTTGATCTGTTTATATGTTTCAGTCCATTCAGTATGTAAAGACAATTTCTCTTTTTTTTATATTTTTATTGTAATTAATAAAAGGGTTACATGATATTTGCCAGATAGAAGGTGCATTAATTCACATACATTGATACCCTTTCACATGTCTTGATACCCATTACCCTACCCCCACCCACCACCCACTCCCCGTATTGGTTTTCCCCTCTTCCCTATCAAGTTTCAGATAACCATATACAAATAAATTCAATATATCAGATAACAAAGTGAGATACTGTAACAATATGAGATACCCAAGGGACAGCAAAGAAGATGAGGGATAACATAGTACATTAAGGACAACAATCATTCATTATATGGCTTTTGTTTCAATATCCTGGAGGTCCTTTCAATTAGCTTCATACTATATGGCCTTATGTATCAAGATTTTGCTCTATTGCAGAGCTCTGCTAGTAGAGCGCAAGGTTTCTACTGATTATGACAAATGAGGGAAACCATTGAGCCTAAGTTCCTTTGAGTCTGGCTTACTTCATTTAATATGATTTTTTCTAAGTCTTTCCATTTCCTAACAAATGGGGCGATGTCATTCTTTCTGACAGCAGCATAGAATTCCATTGTGTACAAATACCACAACTTGTTGATCCATTCATCAACTGAGGGACATCTAGGTTGGTTCCATATCTTTGCTGTGGTGAATAATGCTGCAATGAACATTGTTGTGCTAGTGGATTTAGTATGCCCTAGATTCTGGATGGTTGGGTAAATGCCAAGTAGTGTAATTGCTGGGTCATAGGGGAGTTCTATGTTTAGCCTTTTGAGGTACTGCCATACTGCTTTCCATAGTGGTTGAATGAGTTTGCACTCCCACCAACAGTGTAGTAGTGATCCCTCCTGGCCACATCCCCTCCAGCATCTGTTATTATTCGTTTTCCTGATCCTGGCCATTCTAACTGGAGTGAGGTGGAATCTTAAGAGTTGTTTTGATTTGCATTTCTTTTATGACCAGAGATGTTGAGCATTTCTTCATGTATCTATAGGCCATTTTTGTTTCTTCTTCAGAGAAGACTCTCTTTAAGACTTTGGCCCATTTTTTAATGGGATGGTTGTTACTTTGGAGATTAGTTTTGGAGTGATTCAATTTTTTGAGTTGTTGATATATTTTAGATATGAAGCCTTTGTCCGTTGTTTGGTTGGTGAAGATCTTCTCCCACTCTGTAGGCTTCCTAATTAATTTACTAGCTATGTCCTTTGCCATACAAAAGCTCTGCAGTTTAATGCAGTCCCACTTATCCAGCCTTTCTCTGATTTGTTGTGATTCTTGGTCCTTATTAAGAAAGTTTCAACCTGTGCCAAGGAGGCCTAGTGTATCTCCTATTCCTTCCTGTAAAGTTTTCAGTGTGTCAGCTTTTACCTCCAAGTCTTTGATCCATTTGGAGTTAATTCTAGTGCAAGGTGACAAAGAAGGATCCAACTTTCGTTTTCTGCAGGTGCTTAGCCTGTTCTGCCAGCAGAACTTGTTGAAGAGGCTGTCTTTCTTCCATTCTATTTTTTTGGCTCCCTTGTCAAAGATTAGGTGGCCATAGGTCTGTGGTTTAATATCTGGGTCCTCAGTTCTATTCCATTGGTCTTCAGGTCTGTTCTTGTGCCAGTACCAAGCTGTTTTGAGAATTATAGCCATGTAATGGAGTCTAAAGTTTGGAATTGAAATTCCTCCTGCGCTGTTCTTTCTGCTAAGATGTGTTTTTGCTATACAGGGTCTTTTATTAGTCCATATGAAATTTTGAATTTCCTCTTCTATTTCTTTAAAGAATGCCATTGGGATATTGATGGGTATTGCGTTGAATTTGTAGATAGCCCTTGGCAAGATTGTCATTTTCACAATGTTGATTCTTCCAATCCAGGAGCATGGGAGGTTTTTGTGAAGACAATTTCGCTTGTTGATTTGAACAGAAATATGTAACACTGTAGTAAAATTTGGCCTTACGTTATTTTTTTTGAGACATTGGCTATATAGCTAAGGATGGCCTGGAATGCCACCGTTGGCCTGTCTTGCAGCAGTTGATAATTTTTAGGTTGTATTTCGTTCTAGTTTTATATGGCTTTTTTTTTTGAGGGGGGGGGGTCTTTGAAACTGAAATAACTGCCAGTTAGGGAAAATATAGAATACAGAATGGTGGCTGCTACACAGTTGAGCTACATAGGATAAATTCTGGCTTGAATCAGATGATTTAGTGCTTGAAGAAAAAATTCTGAGCTTTCTTGTCACACCCTCATAATAGACATGCAGAACTGGAAAAATTTTCCTTTTGTTTTACATATAATAGGTTTACATCTTAATTATTGCTTTATTTCACTGCTGCATTTTACTTTTGAATTCTGAAATAATGTCACCTTGAATTGTAACATTTCTGGAGTAGTTTTATGTGTACATTTTGATTTGGTTTTGATTCTTTCAAAAATCACATTAGGGCCGGGCGTTTGGCCTAGTGGTTAAAGTGCTTGCCTAGCATGCACGAAGACCCGGGTTCCAGAAGTGGTGCTGAGGCTCAAGTGGTAGAGCTCTAGCCTTGAGAAAGTCCAAGGACAGTGCTCAGGCCCTGAGCTCAAGCCCAGGACTGGCAAAAATAAATAAATAAATACACATTAGACATGCTGAAACTTTAAAGCAATAGTAGGATTTGAGCTGAGGACCACTTGCTTTCTTGAGTCATGCTTCTATTTTTGCTTTTATTATTTTGGAGATGGAATCTTGGGGACTTTTCTTCAGATGACTTTTTTTTTTTTTTTTTTTTGCTGGTCCTGGTTTGAACTCGGGGCCTGATCACTGTCCTTTGGCTTTCTCAAGGCTAGAGCTCTACCACTTGAGCCACAACACCACGTCCAGCTTTTTCTATATATGTGGTACTGAGAAATCGAACTCGTGCACGCTAGGCAAGCACTCTACCACAAGCTAAGCTCCTGGCTTCAGCTGACTTTGAAGTCAGCTGAATTCAGAAGTCCTCTAGAATTCTGCTTTCTGCGTAGATAAGATTACAAATGTGAGCTGCCATTACCCAGCTTAGATGAAATCTTTTTATGTTTGTTCTTCTATGTCTCCTTATGTAGCAATATGTGCCCTCATATTGCTATCGTCTTTCCTCAGCCTCCTAAGTGATGGGATTGTAGGTATCCAGCGGATGCCTGGACTTTGACCAAAAATTGTATTTTCACAAAAGAATAGACTAATGCCTGGTGTTAGTGGCTTATGCCTACAACCCTAGCTACTCTGGAGGCTGAGATCTGAAGAACTGAGACATGAAAGTCTATGAGACTTATCTGCAGTTAATCACCAAAAAGCTGGAAGTGGAACTGTGGCTCAAGTGATCAAAAAGCTTAGGGACAGTGCCCATCTCCAAAGAGCTGGAAGTGAAACTATGGCTCAAGAGAGCAGAAAAGCTCAGGAACAGTGCCCAGGCCATAAGTTCAAGCTCTAGGACAGGCACAATTCCCCACTCTCCCCCCCTAAAAAAGAAATTATATAAGCGACACAAAATGAGTTTACACTTTCCAGTGTAGTATGCTGTGTGCTTTGGATTGACCATTAATTGCTATATGTAATACTTAGGGGGGGGGAAGTTCTCTAAGTATTAGCTAAGTATTGGCTAATACTGTATTGTTAAGAATCCAACTTGGCTAGTCAAGTGTGGATGTCATTCTAGATAGAATCGCTTTTCCCTACCCCTAGCCCAGCAGCTAATGTTTCCTTTAATTGAGTTAGATCTTAGAAGTCAGAGCAGTCAAATTTTGGAGTGGTGTTTAACTACTCTCTTCTCCAGGAAGAGTATGGTTAATTTAGGACTGATAGGCTAAATAGTCACAATGAGGGATTATTTGTCAAACTTCTACAAATGATTTAGTGCTTATTCTCGAAATAAGTCCTGACTATAAATCTTAATTTCTGGAATTTTAAATATTACAATATCAGTAATGCTGAACTCTGAGAAGGAAGCCACATTTTAAAAAATTATACTTTTCATTGTCACAGGACACTGGAAATAAGTATAGAGAGAATGTTTTAGTACATTTTTCCAGAATATGTTTATATGAAAAAAGATTTGTCTTTGTTGTATCTACACAAGCACATGATAATCCTAGCAAAGTAAGGTTAAAGGACACATGACATTGTACTGTTCCTTTTGGCTCTTGTGATAAGATGGTCAACCTTTGACCCTTACTTTATCTGAACCCAATCAATGCTATTAATCCAAACAAAATTTTATTTCTGCTTTTCCTTATTATTCTTACCTAGAACTTACTCATCATTTCTGACCTAGTAATTTTACAAACCAAAAAAGTTAACAGTATTGTTAAGCCAGTACATCAACCTTGAAAGACCCATTTTACAAAATATATTGCATATTGAAAATATCTACGGGAAAATTCATCAGGTCTTCAGGTTTCCACTAGAATTTCATAGAATACTGTATCATTTGGCTGTGGTAATTAATAAATAGCAATCCACAGTGTTACTCAGTAATGCTGCCTTATCACAAATCTGTAAACCATACATATATTTTACTTATATGAATTTCAGAGGTAAATTCTGTTTTCAGAATGATCTTTTGAGGGTCAGGTTTATATCTTTTTATTTGCTAATGTTTATATGTAAATTTATGCTTAAGTGTTCATTGCTTACCACTTGTTTGCCTTGAGGATGACATGGAGATGGCAGAGTTTGTCCATTTGTGCACATGGCAGTGTTAGGAGTTCATTGGGGGCTAGGACATGGTTCAGGTGGTAGAGCCAGCCAGTAAGCCAAAAAATCACATATTGAGTTTTAGTTCTAGTTTAAAAAGTTTGTCTGTGAACCGGGCACGGTGGCTCACGCCTGTAATTCTAGCTACTTAGTAGGGTACCATCCGAGGATTGAGGTTCCAAGCCAGCCTGGGCACCAAAGACCAAGAGACTCTTATCTCCAATTAATCCCTAGAAAACAGGTAGTGTGGCTGTAGCTCCAGTGGTAGGACAGTAGGCCTTGAGCTGCAAAGCTCAGGAACAGCGCTCAGGCCCAGAGTTCAAGCCCCATGACCTACCAAAAAAAAGAAAAAGTTTGTCTGTGAGTCTTGGAATTTCAGTGTCATCTGTCATTAATATTTGTAATACCTAATAGATACGCAGTAGCTTGAAATCATGCTAGTTACTGTATAAATTTTGCTATAAAAATATAGACTACAAAAATGTCTGCTGATGACTTGATAAAGTATATTTTCATATATGTATGATGGAATTTGTAGACTTTCCTCTTTGTATGTAGTGCCCTCAAAGCATTGGAAAGATACTATTTTTTCTTTAACTTTTAATATACTTGTTACTGTACCTCCTGTTTTTTTAAAATTTGGGCTATTTATGTTGGATATGAAAAATTCCTTTTTGGGGGTGAGGGTTGGTTGTGGGGCTTGAAGCCCGGGCCTGGGTGTTGTCCCTGAGCTTTTTAGCTCAAAGCTTTCACTGTATCCCTTGAGCCACAGCATCACTTTCGGTTTTCTAGTGGTTAAATTGGAGATTAGAGTCTCAGGGCTGGCTTTGACCTGTGATCCTCAGATCTCAGCCTCCTGAGTAGCTAGGATTGCAGGTGTGAACCACTGAGGCCAGTGAAAAATTCCTTTTATTCAAAATAACCATTGGAAGAATTCAGGGTAGGAATATATATATATATATAGTCTAATTGAAAAGTCACTCCTGCTAGAAGTATAATTCAGCTTCCTATATTTGCATATGATGATTTGAAAGCCACATGTATGATTTTTGTTCAGTAAGAGTAATGTAAACTTTGTTTTCATTTGGAATCTCTGGAATGGATAATAGTTTAATTTTACCATGGAAAATTATAGTCTTTACCTATGTTAAAGTTTGCAAAGCACCTTAGATTCATTTGCAATGATATTGCTGAAAGAATAGCTTTACAGGGTCACCGTGATGTTCCTGTGGGTTTTACAGCCTGTTAGGCTGCTTTTTAGATAATAACCCCAGTCCAGGTAGCAGGCTATTATTCATGATGGGTATCTGTCCGGAGAAAAAGAAGTTACGAAGTATTCTCAAGCAGGTAAAAGAAAAGTATTGAAAGTTCATTAGGGGTTTCTTGGAAACCAGCAGAAACATGAACCTGGAAAGTCACCAGGCAGGGTCTTTTTACTCTCTTCTTTCTTTCCAGGCCTCCCTCTGTCCTCCTAACTTTCTTGCCTATATTCCCCAAACTCACCATTATAAACCCAATTTTGTAAACTAGTAAACTCTGGGATTCTTCTGTCTTATATAAAAATGTATATTTTTTTGGCTGGCATAAAATATATTTTAGGTTCAGAGGTCTACGTAAGAGGTTAGAAATAAGAGAATCCCAACTACCATGTGACTTTCCTAGCAACTCTCATTCCCATCCCCTTCACCATGAAGATAGTATTTGCTAGGACTTTTTTTCATCTTGAAAGTTTACAAACTTTTCATAGTATAATGTAAGGGAGAATCATTAAAACTACCATTTTATGGGTGGCTCAAGTAGGAGAGCATCAGCCTTGAGCTGAAAAGCTCAGGGACAGCACCCAGGCCCAGAGTTCAAGCCCCACGACCAACCAAAAAAAAAAAAAAAAAAGCTAACAAAAAAGAAAAGAAAACTACCATTTACAGCATGCTTAAGCTATTCAGTATCATAGGAAAAGGAAAAGCACTTTTGTTATGGGCAGACAAGGTGGGGTTCAGAGGGGATGTAAAATGTAGCAAAACAGTATACCCATGCCATGTAGAACGTAGTAAGAATAGTGACACTGAAGTGAAAAGTTTTAATGGTGAAAGAAATACTATGATAGAGTTGATGGACCTAGTTCACTGAGTCACTGCTAGGGGAGAACTTGCCTCCCCTGTGGCACTGGTGTTTTGTTGCAACCCTAAAGTGCTGTTTAACCAACCATGATGTTGGTAGTCTTAAGAAAAACAGTACTTTTCCCAGCATAGGGAAACTTGAGTGATCCATCCTCTTTATTTTTCTTAAATGTATCTTAGTGGCATTCCTGAAATTTCATAAAAAAATAAGTGCTAGTTTTAAGTTTCATTAGGGGGTATGTTTTTTTTTGTTTTGTTTTGTTTTGTTTTTTTTTTACAGCCAGAGACATAAAATGCACACATATAACTGATAGTCCTTGTATTGTCTAATGATGGATGAGGGTCATGGGCAGATGACATTGGTCATCTAGATCATGGTCAGGGCCTTCAAAGCCAGGTTCTTCACACCATTCTTTAGAACCCTGCAGACTAATTCGTCTTTGCCAAGGGTTCAGGCTCTATCATACCTTTGTTATGATTTTGGATTGAAGTAGTTCTCGGGGCTCTAACAGCAGCATGACATGGGGTGGATTAGAAACCTTAGCTGTGAATATGGTCAGTCTGTCTATTTCTTTCTCTTTCTCTTTCTCTCTCTCTCTCCCCTCTCTCTCTCTCTCTCTCTCTCTCTCTCTCTCTCTCTCTCTCTCTCTCTCTCTCTCTCTCTCTCTCTCTCTCTCTCTCTCTCTCTCGCTCTCTCTCTCGCTCTCTCTCTCGCGCTCTCTCTCGCGCTCTCTCTCTCGCTCTCGCGCTCTCTCTCTCTCTCTCTCTCGCGCTCTCGCGCTCTCTTTCTTTCTCTCTGTCTGTCTGTGGATCATGGGGCTTGAACTCAGCCTAGATGCTGTCCCTGAGCTCTTCAGCTCAAGGCTACCACCCTATCCTTGAGCCAAGCCCCACTTCCTGTTTTCTACAGGTTAATTGGAGATAAAAATCTCAAGTTCTTTTGTGCGGGCTGGCTTTGAACCTTGATCCTCAGATCTCAGCCTCCTGATTAGCTAGGATTACAGACATGAGCCACGCAACTGGCTATTAGTTGTATTTCTTAAAACAAACTCCTTTAATCTCTCTGCCTCATGGTTTTTGTTTTTTTTTTTTTTTTACTTTGAATGTGAAAAATTACTCTACAATGCTTTTGAGGATTCCTGATGCATAAAATAACACAAACAATGCAAGGATATATGGAAATGTGAAGTTAGTGGTTTTATACCTCAAATTTGTCAATAATTTTAAATTGTGTGTGTGTATTTATGTGTTCTGGGCACTATCCCTTGACTCTTGCTGAAGGTTAGTGCTATAATGCTTTGAGCCACAGCCACTCTTCCAGTTTTTGAGTGGTTAATTGGAACTAAGAGTTGCAGGGACTTTTCTGCCCGGGCTAACTTTGAACCACAATCATCCTCCTGAGTACTGAGGATTACAGGAGTGAGCCACCAGTGCCTGATGCCTTTTTTTTTTTTTTTTTGCCAGTTGTGGGCTTGAGCTCAGGGCCTGAGCACTGTCCTTGGACTTTCTCAAGGCTAGAGCTCTACCACTTGAGCCTCAGCACCATTTCCAGCTTTTTTTCTATGTATGTAGTACTGAGGAATCGAACCTGGGTCTTTGTGCATGCTAGGCAAGCACTTTACTGGTAGGCCAAACTCTCAGCCTGATGCCTTTGTATTTATACATAGAAAAGACCCTTAGAATTATAACTTACACCTTTTTTAGTCATAAAGGCCTTTACTAAAATTTTCTGAGTTCTTTTCTGAGGACTCACTGGCTGAAACTTTGAGTTTGAGGAACACTTATGTATGTCCAGAATGTCAAAGTAACCTTAGTACTGAATTCCATTCAGGTTTTTTTTTGTTTTGTGAGATGACCTGGGAAGGAAGAGGAGAAGCTAGGTCTGGAAGCGGTTCTAGCTGCTTCCTGTAGAGGGAGGGAGTAGTTGTTGAAGTTATCCCTCTTTGTGTGGAAACAGGATATTTCCATTAATCACTTCATTTTTTACTTAAACAGGCACTTTTCTGATAGATAATATTAAATCATATTCAAGCCTACATTCTCATGAGCAGTTTAACATCCTCTATGATCAGAAGGGGTTTAGTTCAGTGGTAGAGCAGTTACCCAACATGCCCTAAACTTTTCAATCATTTTCTAGAATTTGGGAGAAGAAATGCTGTAGATTGTACAGAGGTTTATTTAAGTTACCTCAAATCCAGGTTCTAGTGACTCACACTTGTAATCCTAGCTGCTCAGGAAACTGAGATGGAATTGCAGTTCAAGGCCAGCCAGTAGGGGAAAAAAAGTTCATATTACCCCATCCTAACCAATAGCTGGGCGTGGTGGTATTTACTATGTGTGAGGCTAAGATTTTCAGGATTACAATTATAGAATGTTCTGGGAAAAAATGTTCTCTTATCTAGACTAGTGGTGGTAAAAACTGAGATGTACCAGGCACTGGTTGTTCTTACTTATAATCCTAGCTACTCTGTAGGCTGAGATAGGATTGTGATTAGAAGCCAGCCCAGGTAGGAAAGTCCTTGAGACTCTTATCTCCAATTAACCACCAAAAAGCCAGAAGTTGAGCGCTATCTTGACAAGTATTTTAGCTCAGGGACAGTGCCTAATCCCTGAGTTGAAGCCCCAGGGATGGCATATTCCTTCCTTCCTTATCTCAAAAATAGCCAAATTTAGGCTAGGGCCATGGCTTAAGTGGTAGAATTCCTGCCTATCAAGCTCCAGGCTTAGAGTTTAAACCCAAGAATCACTGTGTGTACTCATGGTTGTGGTATATGGTATATGTGTATGTGTAAAATAAATATTCAACACTAGTCTAAGGTATATGTTGGATTTTTCTTGGATACTCATGAACTTTACTTAATCCTTACCCAAATACAATTTTGTCTTTAAGAATTAGCTATGTATATGATTCAATTCATTGCATATATAAGGATTTTACCCTCATTCTAAGTAACAAATCCTTTTAAAATAGTCACTTTTAACTTGTGGTCAGTTTCGCTGTGATAGATGTTTGGACAAGAATTTTTATTCTCAGCCATGCAAATATTAAAAACATGAAATGGTTAAGTTACTTATCTTGCCTTCATTGTGAACATTTCATTTTAGGCTTAGTCATTTTATACTCCTTGTGTCTTACGAATATATTTCTCAAGCTGGTACTGGCAATAAACATGATCTAGCTATGTTTTTATCCCAATCTTGTTTATTAACCATCAGTTCTAACTCTTGCTAACCTTCTAAGATTTGTTAGTCTTTAGTAAGCTATGCAACCTGGCTTACCTGTTACTTCTTGCCTGCAATAGAAACTCTTATTTTCATGTTTTTGATCCACACTACTCATGATAACCATGATCTTTTCTTTGAAGTCATTTATAATACTTCATCTTTTTCTTACATTTATTTTATTGTGGTTTTTTTTCAGCACTATTCTTTTTACTAGCTTGTGATTTCTGAGCAGGGTGTGCTGTATTACTGACTAAATATTGCTCTATACAAGATAAGTGAGCTCTACATGACAGGCTTGTTTATCTCATTCATATTCATGTCTGTATTTTCAGATACGGCACTAGCTGACCCATACTAAGAGAAGATGTAAATTTTATTCTCTGGGGTTGAAGCAAAACAGATCTGTCTTTATTTACAAGCTCATAGGATCAGATCTATAAATCTATATCTCTGTGATGATATTGTAGTTGAAATATACTTTCCACCTAACATTATGCTGGGAAACTTAGAATTGCACTGTGTACACCCATATACAAGATTCTGTTGTTGTTCTTTTGTTTTTCTTATCTAGCCATTTCTGGATAGAAGAAATATATATATTTGATCTCTGCCCCTGGAAGATAGCACTTAAACACCTTCAAATTTCCTGACTGATAAAGTGTCTCTTCTTTGTTATAATTAGATGACTGGTTTTGTGCTTCAGGGTAGCCCTGTTTGCTGTGTGAATCAATCAGAGCATTAGCAAGCTGGAACATTAAGCTGCACAAAATAGCTCACACCTGTAATCTAGGAACCTTTTGGTAAGATGTTCTGAAGGCTTTCAGACAGCAACTGGCTTCAACATGGGGAGGGTAAGTTTTGGTACTGCACACTTCACCTAAGAGCTAGAATTGAATGTCAGAAATGAAGTACAGAGTATTGTAAATGGGGAAGAAAGGGGTTTTGGGGGTTTGTTTTGATTTTTTTTTCTTATATAGTCAGAGAGGTCAGTTCTAGCATCCTGTATTCATAACAGAATTCGTGGATACTGGAGTCATCTCCATATAATGGTATAGTGCTTGTGTATAGCCCCTATATAGCTTCCCATAACCCATAAATAATTCCTATGTAATATAAATGTTGCATACAGAATTGTTGCTCTGCATTGTTTCGGGAGTAATGACAATGTCAACATTCCATACACGTTAAGTACAGATGGGTGGATGTGGAACCTGCTAAGGTGAAGGACGGCTGTCTGACTACAGTTCCCCTGTTCATATGTTTTTTTGTTTTTTGTTTTTGTCAGTCCTGGGGCTTGAACTCAGGGCCTGAGCACTGTCCTTGACCTTTCTGTTTCCCTCCGTCGCTCCCTTCCTCCCTCCCTCCCTTCCTCCCTCCCTCCCTTCCTCCCTCCCTCCCTTCCTCCCCCCTTCCCTCTCTCCCTTCCTTCCTTCCTTCCTTCCTTCCTTCCTTCCTTCCTTCCTTCCTTCCTTCCTTCCTTCCTTCCTTCCTTCCTTCCTTCCTTCCTTCCTTCCTTCATGGGGCTTGAACTTGGCCTGAGTGTTGTCCCTGACCTCTGCAGCTCAAGGCTACTGCCCTATCCCTGGGCTAGGCTTTGTCCTTGAGCTGTTCAGCTCAAGGCTACCACCCTACCCTTGAGCTCAGCTCCACTTCCTGTTTTCCAAAGGTTAATTGGAGATAAGAGTCTCAGGTCCTTTTGTGCCTGGGCTGGCTTTGAACCTTGATCTTCAGATCTCAGCCTCCTGAGTAGACTCAATAAGGTCTCATCTAGCTAATCTATTTACTTCATATCTAACCCCCCCCCCTTTTTTTTTTTTTTGCCAGTCTTGAGCTTGAGGTCATGGCCTGAGCACTGTCCTTGGACTTTCTCAAGGCTAGAGCTCTACCACTTGAGCCTCAGCACCACTTCCGTTTTTTTTCTATGTATGTGGTACCGAGGAATCGAACCCGGGTCTTCGTGCATGCTAGGCAAGCACTCTACCACTAGGCCAAACTCCCAGCCATCTAACCCCTTCTTTAAATATGTCACCATTGAAAGAGTAAGCTGAAAAGGTATCAATGAAGAGTCATAATTGAGTATTAATCTGATTCAATCCTACAAATTTATATGGTAGTTTATATATATGCTTGAGAAATCTATGGAGATGATTCGCTAAGGCATTGTAGATCTAATGCATTATCATTAACTTGAATGTGTGTGATTATGTGAATTTTACTCACATACTAAATAGATCTATCTAATAAACCATGTGTTCATAACCCAACTCTTAGTAATATGCAACTTTGACTGATTGATTGCTGGTCCTGGGGTTTGAACTCAGGATCTAGGCACTGTCCCTGAACCTCTCTGTGCTCAGGGCTAGTACACATTGCCACTTCTGGCCTTTTCTTTGCTAGGCAACACTCTACCACTAAGTCACATTTCCAGCCCAACAACTTTCTTTTTACAAATTGCCTCCTTAACAGCCAGTTTCAAACACAGTCTTTAAAAAATAGAAAGAAAATTCACTCATCAGTTACTGAATATCTTTGTGCAAATAGAACTTATTCCCTTCCAAAATCTCCCATAGCCTCAACTGTGCTAAAGATTATGAATTGATATTTCCCTCACTCACTGCTGTTTTGTTTTCTCCAGAAGTTCTGACTCATACTCAATTTTCTGTTGATGGTTGGTCCTGGCTGTGTTTTAGTTATCTCAGAAGATTTCTTTAGGACAAACCTGTCTTCACTCCCAATATTGTATCTTAAAACCTTCCCCTATCACTTTTCACATGATCACATCTGTACTGTTTTCTTTAGCTTTGGTATACAGCCTAAGCTGGCCTTAAACTTGTGATTTTCCTACCTCCGCATCCTGAGTGCTGTGATTATAAAGGTGTGCCTGTTGCCAGCTGTACTTATTGCTTTCGTGGCTTGTAAAGTCTCTGAGTTTTACTTTTCGTTTGTTGCTTCTTATTTTTATCAGTCTCTATTACCTCTCAGGACCCCTAAGCATGGATTCTTAGCCAGCTTTTCTCCCTGATATCTCCAAAACCATCTAATTCCACTTTTGCTGATTTTTTATTTTTTTTTTGTGGGTATAGATCCAAACTTCTTGAGAGAGTACTTTTATGTTTCCTTTAAGGAAGAACATACCCTATGCTCTAAGTATGCCACACGAATTAAGTATCACCTAAAGTACTGTTTTATGTTTTAGAAAGGTTTTTGTTTGTTTTTTTCCAGCTGTAACCCCATTTTTTAATGTTACCTTACCTTTAGACAAAGGAAGAACAGGCTTGAGTTGTAGCTCAGTGTGTGTGGTCCTGTGCTCAACCCTCCACACCAAACCAAACAGTGGTATTTTTTCTTACCATTATCATTACCATCATTATATCTGAGTAAAATGCTTATTTACACAGCAGACTGTTTTGAGTGTTAGGCATATCTTTTTTAACTCCTTTAACAGCACAAAAAGGCCTCTTGTTTGTCAATGTGATACTTCAATAATAAAGCAGTAGATGATTGAGGGTATAGTTTGGTGGTAAAAAGAGTTACCAATTTTATTGCTCTTTTCAAAGGGCCAGAGTGTAGTTACTTTGTTCTTTTTATTTCCTAATGCCAGCTTCAGTTTGGCCTGTAAGTTTTATAATCTGCTTTTTGAGTTTCATTTGTTGTTTTCTCGTTTCCAACCTTTAGATGACTGCATGTTTGTGTGTTCCTGGGACTTAGGGTTTCATGCTTGCTTTGCTTGGAGTGCTTGCTAGGCTGGTGCTTTACTACTTGTGCCATGCTGACTTTGAACCTATATGTCAGTTTCTCAACTATCTAGGAGTATAGGCACCCAATCTTAGATAATTATTCTTATGTTTTATAATACATTTCACATTGATAAATTATTCTGTACTTGTTTTCTATAAATTCTGGTGTTATATTTTTACTTAGTATAAGGTTTTTTTTCATTTGTTTTGCTTTGTTTTGTTTTTGTGGGTCATGGGGCCTGGGTGTTGTCTGTGAGCTCTGCAGCTCAAGGCCACTGCCCTACCCCTGTTCCACAGTCCCACTTTCCCTTTTCTAGTGGTTAATTGGAGATTAGAGTCTCTTGGTCTTTAGTGCCTGGGATAGGTCGATCCTCAGATCTCAGCCTCCTGAATAGCTAGGATTACAAGCATAAGCCACTGAGCCTGGCTAGTTTTTCTTTTTTTGCCAGTCCTGGGGTTAAGGACTCAGGGCTACTGTCCTTGGGCTTTTTCAAAGCTAGCACTCTACCACTTGAGTCTCAGCACCGCTTCCAGTTTTTTCTGAGTATGTAGTACTGAGGAATCACACCAGGAGATTTGTGCGTGCTAAGCAAGCACTCTACCACTAAGCTATGCTCCTAGCCCAAGTTTCGCTTGCGACCTCGTTGACCTTTTTGTTACTTAGAAGTATATTGTTTAATCTCCAAAATGTTTTGGGATTTTCCTGTGACTTTCTGTTGTTGGTTTCTAACTCAGTTCTTTTTTTCTTTTTTTTTGGGGGGTGGGGTGGGTGGGTCACGGGGCTTGAACTCAGCCTGGGTGCTGTCCTGTCCCTGAGCTCTTCAGCTCAAGGCTATTGCCCTACTCATTTCTATTTTTAGCTGAGCACACTCTAAGGCTAGTGTCTGCTGTGTTAGACAGGGAGACTCATCTCCACCATTCTTCCAACCACTCTTCCAGATTGTAATGGCTGTATCAAAGGTGATGAACCCAATAGAATTCTCCTAACAACTCAGTTTATCCGAATTTCATTTTTTTAATGTATGAGATACTCTTTCCAGTCATCTGAAAGCGTAATTAAGAGGAAAAAGCCTTGATAGTTTTTTCATATTCTTTTATTCCTGGAAACACTTTGTGAAAATTTAACTATAAATATATGAAACCACTTTTGGAAATGTTTTTATTATGCTGACAAATTTAACTGTTCAGTGTCTTGTAAACCCTAACCATACTTTAACCTGTTTTCACTTTGACCCAGGTCCAAACATAACAAAAGCAGCAAAAATAACAAAAAAAAAATCTTCCTGTGTGGCCTGTAGATATCAAATCTGAAGGTTATTAATGCATTTCCAACTAGGAACCCTAAGCAAACAAACTCTCCTAGATAACTACACCCTTCCTGTTTTGGGATGGAGTTTACTGTGGAACAGATTTCCGAAATAGGTTTCTGACAATTTTGGCTTGTATTTATAAAATGTTGTAGGGCGAGGTCTTCCTTTAACAAAAACTAATGATTTCCTGTCTAATGTCAAGCTAGGGTATTTTAAACAGACCTTTTAGAAAAATTTTCCCTCTAGTAGAGAATTATATTGCCTTCTACAGTTTTGGTAGACAAATATACAAAAAATTTTGCATTTCTGGTGAATAGTTTCATAGGGAATACAATTTAAAATGTATGTATACCACAGTTGAAATGTTTATGAAATACTTATAAAGTAAGCTTGACTTGGTGTTTTTCATATGCAAATCAGTAGCATATTGGTATTCTTCAAATGAGCTGAGGAGTTACAGTTTAGCTAAAAAGCAGATTTACATTAAAGAATTTGCAGATTAGTCCAGGTGAAACATTATCCTCATCTAGGACATCTGTTCCAAAAGAAAGAGAAAAAGGCCTATAAAGTTTAGGCCACCCACCAAGTAGCCCCCATGCCCTTTGGTTGGTTTTTAAAGTGAGGTTATTATATGCGCTGACTGGTTTGGTGAGGGATTCATCTCTTCCCCCATGGGCCCTACATTGACTCCACTTAGGACTGGTGTTCTCAGTAGACCAGCCATAGCCATAGTGAGCTCTTTTGTCTTCACATCCTATATATTAAGTTCCTTTGAGCATTTCTCATTTACCTCACGGTAAACTGGAGTAGTGTTTGGTTTAAGTGGCTGAATTGCTATTATAAGTAAAATTCATCTCATTAGGAAATGTGTTTGTGTGACCACTGAGAAGACAGTATCCTTTGAAGAACTTACCCATTAAATTTCCTTGGACTTGTGTATTATTTTCAAGAGCACAGAAAAGGATTTAGTGAGAACTCAGCAGCAGCCTGCTGCTGAAGAATAAAAACTGTCACAAGCCCAGCAGTGTCTCAAGTCACTGATTTCTTTCTCCCCTCCTCTTCCCCCCCCCCCCCCCCCCCCCAGTCCTGGGCCTTGATCTCAGGGCCTGAGCACTGTCCTTGGGCTTTTCCTCAAGGCTAGTGCTCTACCACTTGAGCCACAGCACCTTCTGGCTTTTCTATGTCTGTGGTACCAAGGAATCAAACCCAGGGCTTCATGCGTGCTAGGCAGGCATTCTACCACTAGGCTACATTCTTGACCATTCACAGATTTTTTAAAAAACAGATTTTTTACAAATAAAGATTGGTCAGTGGGCCAGAAGTTTGGCCTAGTGGTGAGAGTGCTTGACGAAGACCCAGGTTTGATTCCTCAGTACCACATAAAAAGAAAAAGTCAGAAGTGGTGCTGTGCTGGGGTTCAAGTGGTAGAGCACTAGCTTCGAGGAAAACCCCAGGACTAGGAAAAAAAAAAAAAGGTAAAATATGGCTGGATCCTGGTGGCTTGTAAATGTAATCCTAGTTACTCAGGACGCTTGTGATCTAAGGATTTTCGTTTGAAGCCAGACTAAGCAGTGAAGTCTGTGAGACTCTATTTCCAGTTAGTCACTTAAAAAAAAAAATACAGGTCCGGGAGTTTGGCCTAATGGTAGAGAGTACTTGCCTAGCATGCATGAAGACTAGGGTTTGATTCCTCAGTACCACATACATAGAAAAAAGCCACAAGTGGTGCTGTGGCTCAAGTAGTAGAGCTCTAACCTTGATGAAAAGCCCAAGAATAGTGCTCAGGCTCTGAGCACAAGTCCAGTACTGGAAAAAAATAAAATAAACACAATAATAATAGAAAAACAGAAGTATAAGTATGGCTCAAGTGGTAGAGTACTGGACTTAAGGGGAAAAAGCCAAGGGACAGCCCTGAGTTTAAGCCCCACTGTAGGCACAAGAAAGAAGAATAAAACATGTACTGTGGAGAAAACTTAGCAATTTTATTGTTGTGTAATTGTTACCTATCAAAAATACACATTTTGAAGTAAACTAAAATAAAATTGAAGTAGAAATATATTCACTATATGCATATTAAGTATTTATGTGAATATGCATATTTATACATCTGTGTGTAATATATTGTTCTGATTTTAATCCTTCCTGTCTTGGTTCCTATACTATGGTTAAATATTTATAACTTCTTGAAAAGTTTTGTTTTTGTTTTCCTCTCATTCATATAGCTATTTATTGCATACTAAACAATTCTGGACTTGTCATTTGGTCATGATCCAAAGAAAGGATCCAAATTAGAGACTCAGAATCCTTTTTTTCTCCACACAAGTAAATGAACAACACTATTACCTGGCCTTTGTTCTTACCTCTTCTCATCTAGCCTGGAAGGCTACTACTGCCTTGCTTCAAATGTCATGCTAAGCTTCTACATGTGATAGATCAATGTTTTTGTGCTCTTTCAAGCTGTTAGCCAATACCCAAGATAGGGGTTTAAAGGTGGCATCAGTGACTGCAGCTGGTGGATGTTCAGCGTATTTCCCCTTCAGACTTCAGCATTGTAATCTTGCCTAGTCTGTCAGCCAAATGTTTGCCTAGCTATATTCAGTGTCACCTAACTGGAATGTGTTTTGCTGTTTCAGGTTTACCGGCAAGACTGTGAAACTTTTGGGATGGTGGTGAAAATGCTGATCGAAAAAGATCCATCATTAGAACAGTCAATACAGTTTGCACTGAGGCAGAATTTACATGAAATAGGTGAGCGGTGTGTTGAAGAACTAAAGAATTTTATTGCAGAATATGACAATTCTGCTCAAGATTTTGGAGAGCCTTTTTAGAAGAATTAGTGTTCAGGCAAAATAAAGAAAGAAATGTTTCTAGATGTAACCACCTTCCCTCCTCCACTTCTGGATTTGTGTAAATCCATAATGTATAGAACTTTTGTTATAAAGAGATACTTATTTGGCCACATTTCCAATTTAAACATCTAAAATAAATATTTTGATTAGAATTTTTTTTCTAATCAAAGCCACCTAGTTCATATTCCCTGCCTCTACCACCCCTCCACCCTCTCCCACCCCCACCTCGCAAAAAAAAAAAAAAAAAAGATGGTTATTTTGCTGAGCTTTGCTCTGCTGGAGAGCAGTCTTTTATACTTACTCCTGTTCTACTATCTTCCACAGCATGTGGTGATTTGTTTGGTCATGTGAGTGTAATTTATAAGTAGAGATCATTCCATTTAAATGTGTGTAGTCTTTTGCATACTTGTCATGGAGATTGCCATGTGAAAACTGAAACTGTTAGCATTTTGAGGTGTGATTATTATTATTATTATTATTATTATTATTATTTTAACCTGACTCTTTTGTTAGGCCTTTAGCAGGTGGAGGGTACCATCTTAATAAATAGTACCCTGGTATCTTCATAAATATTTGCTTTGAGAACAGTTCTCATTCAGCAACAACAAAAACATTAAAACCTCTAAAACACACCTTAAAATATTTTTTCCAAATAAATAATTCCTTGTACAAGTATCATATAGTAAGAATAAAAGAGCAATTTGAGATGAAAGGTAAGTATTTTAAAGATGTGATGCCTCAAATGCCTTTCTGAAGAGAAAACTCCACATAATGGGAGCATTGGAATTTTACATTTTCATAGGCCCATACTTGAAAAAATATAATCACATGTTCATAATTAAATCATTTGCAAATTATTCTTTTACTACTCTGTAATCTGAATATTTTGTTCTGGTCACTTTTTAGATGTCCTTTAACCTTCAAGTGTTCTTGAAAGAAACAAAGGAGAATTAGTAAGCTAGCAAGGAGTCTATGTGTACCAGTTCTTCATGAGTGAGCCAACCACATCAAGAGTTAGTTAAGAATCTAACTGGGACCATTAGAATATTACACTCATTTCCTGGCCATTTTCAGCAGTCCTGTGCATTGAGCCAAAATATATAATTTTGTAGCATTAGTTAGTATGAAACTTTAGCAATCATGTTTGTTATTACTGCCCAATTACATTATCCTCCCATCCTTTTTCCATTTCCAACATAAACTCACTTCAATTCTGACATTATTTTTATGCCCTTTATTGATATCATCTAAAAGTACCTAAAGATTATATTGAAAGTGGAAATAGCAGCATAAATAATTTTTAATGGAACTTACAATGGGTGCTTCAAAGTATGTTTTATGCCATTTTACAAATTTAAAAGCTTGATGCAGGCCACAAAAGTTTTCTTAGGCCACCTAAATTTTCCTCTCTTTGAAATCTAACTTCTTGACTTATCCAGCATTTATAAAGTATAAGCCCAGTAAAAGTCCCATATATTATCCCTGCTGTTCTTCAATGTGAACAGTGGTATTGCTGACTTTAGAAAGATCAAGAAGACACTGATGTTGATTTTATTTAATCCTCCCAGTGTTTTTTCTTTCTCATAAAAGAAGTCTACTTCCAGAATTGAGTTCCTTTAATCAAGATGGTTTTACAAGTTTAAAAGTAAAATTTGAGATACTGTAATAGACTAAGGAGTTGTTTGTTTTATTGAAAATAGTGTTTTGCTAATATATTTCAGTTTAGACATAAGCATTTAAAGCTACATATAGCTTGGCATTAGCAGCATTCTGCTAGAGTTGTCAGTGTTAAACAGCATATTTGGTTTTTGTTCTTTAAATCCCTTTTTAAAGTTTAATTTAGGATAGATATATACAGATGTGTTCTAGACAGTGTATTTTGCTGTATGTTCTTATTTGTAGATTGTCTATTGATTTTGAGTAATGCCCAACCGATGTGACAAAACATTTATTGTCTTACCATAAAGCCTTGATGATCAACAGAGGAAAAGCAGATTGTAAAACTTTTTGTGAACTTAAAAAAATACAAAATAAAGCAACCAAGTTTAAATAATTAGATTGTCTCTTCTCTAATCTAATTTACCAGCCTCAAAAGTGTTTTTTGCCAGATATAAACTTGTAACTTTCTGTAGTATTTCTTCTTAATATTCAGTTCATTGCTCAGCATCAGAATAAAGGACATAGGATAATTTCGTTAAAGAGTTTCGATATATGAGAAGGTGGTACCTACAACAATATGCAGCAAATGTGTAATTTTGGATTTGAATTTCAAAGAACTATAAGATTAAAATTGTATTATCTATATAATAATAACTGGTGGCAAGGAATCTTGTCTTTTGACTCCATTTTTTTTTTAATACTAAGTAGTTGTACAAAGGGGTTACAAGTTCATAGGTCAAGTTGTGAGCACAGTGCTTCTTGGTCAATGTGACTTTTTGTTGTTCTCCCTCATTTTCTACCTCCCATCTCCACCCTCAAGTTACTTAGTTCAGAATTCAAATGCACATTGAATTTGATGGCTACACTTGTGTACCCTTTTGCCATCCATTCGAATGTCCCTCCCTTGGTCCTCCCCTGAAGCAGGTTTACATCCCGGTATTTATTTTGACAAACAGTACATTAGCTGTTCGGAGAAATTACACCTTCAGGTTCCTCCCCTAAGTGTATCATCCTTTGGTAAGTTTGTATGTACTTATATTGAACCCTTTGTTATCATGCACATTTATATTTTAGATCTGTCTTCCACATATGAGAGAAAACATGGGATATCTTTTTGAGCCTGGCTTATCATTTAACATTGTTTGTTCTTGGTCCATCCATTTCCCTGCAAATTCCATTGTATATAATATGTTTTCTTCATCTACTCCTCTGTTGTAGGGTATTTTGACTGTTTCCCTAATTTGGCTCCTGGGAATAGTGTGACAGTGAACATGGATGTGCAAGCATATTTATCGTATCTTGACTTTAGTGTTCTGGGTGGATGCCCAGAGTGGTATGCCTGGATCACAGGGTAATTCTAGGTTTAGTTTGTTGGGGAAGCTCTACTTTACCTTTCAGAGTGGTTGTACTAGTTTACATTCCCACCAACAGTGTAATAGGGTTCCTTTTCCCTACTTCCCTGCTAGTATTTATCATTGTTCGAATTTTCCATGTTTGCCAGTCTTACTGGGGTGAAATGGAAACTCAACACTGTATGTGTGTGTGTTTTTTTTGTTTTGTTTTTGTCAGTCATGGGGCTTGAACTCTGGGCCTGGGCGCTGCCCCCGAGCTCCTCAGCTCAAGGCTAGTGCTTTACCATTTTGAGCCACAGTGCCACTACAATTTTCTGGGATTAGAGTCTCATGGACTTCTATGCCCAAGCTGGCTTTGAACCATGATCCTCAGATCTCAGCCTCTTGAGTAGCTAGGATTATAAGCATGAGCCACCAGCGCCTGGCCTCAGCATTGTTTTGGTTTGTATTTCCTTTATGGCCAGGAGACACAGTTGGGGCTATTGTTGGTACTCAGACTTGTTAACTTCAAGGTATCTTCTAACATGTAACTCTGGGTCTTGAAGGAACAAGATTCAGGTACATGACAAGTACTCAAAATCTACATTAGGGAATTGTATAGTAAAGGTATAGACCTGTGTGGCTGTTACATTTTCCTTGCTCTGAGGAAGAAAAATATTGGAAAGCTGGGTGCATGTGTCTTCTGTTTGTAATTTTAGGTACTTGGGAGTTGGGAGATGGGGAGGATCTTGGTTTCAGGCCAGCCTGGCATAAAAGTCCATGAGACTCCCATCTTCACGGGAGAAAGCTAGAGATAGTCTCATGTACCTAGGATCCCAAGCAACTGTAGGAAGCCTAAAATAGTGCAGTAGTTTCAGTTTGTTGTCATGTGGCTCCGTTTGGGGGCCTACAGTGAGGCAGAACAAAGTTCTGATTTCATGAAAGCCAAGAAGTTGAGAGAATCCTTGGCTTCCCCTTTATTCCATCTGGTTCCAGGTATATGGAAGCAGTGTTATTCACATAGGGAAGGTTTTTTCTTCTTAGTTAATTATGTCTGGAAGCATCCTCACTAACATACCTAGAGTGTGCTTTACTAATCTCCTTAGATGTTTCTCAGTCCATGTAAGTTAACAATCAAGATTTTGGGATCCGGTCACCTCATGTCTGTAATACTTGGGCAGCAGAGATCAAAAGGCTCTTGATTCTAGGCTTAACCCAGGTAAGTAAGTTAGGGAGACCCCAGCTCAGTGAGCTGAATGTGATAATGTACATCAGTGACCTCGGCTGCCTGGAAAGACTAATAGGAGGATCACTATCCAAGGCTAGTCCAAGTAAAAGTTCCATGCTGGAAAGTAAAGCAGGAAAGGCCTAGAGGCCACTCTGGAAAGCAGTGTGGAGGTTTCTTAAAGAACTGAAAATTGACCTTTCCTACTATCCCGCCATACCACTTCTGGGCATCTATCCCGAACATCATAACGCAGGATATGATAAGGACACCTGCTCAGCTATGTTCATCTCTGCACTATTCACAATAGCCAGGCGATGGAAACAATCCAGATGCCCTACTGCAGATGAATGGATATAGAAAATGTGGCATATATATACAAAGGAATTCTGCATTGCCAACAGACAAGATAAAATAATGGCATTTTCAGGGAAGCGGATGAATCTAGAGCAAATCATATTGAGTGAGACAAGTCAAGACCAAAGGAACAAAAGGCGCATGGTATCCTTAATATGTGGCTATTAGATCCAAATAGTGCAAGAACAAGGACTCAATATTTGCATACCCAATGTTATGGACATGATACGGGAAATATAAACACAACTACATAGATATATAAACTTATGACTCCATAGACATAATGTTTTATTACATTGATTAATATGTATCTATGATATATAAACCCTTAGCCTAATTTTGAATATGTTCTAAAAACTAAGTGCCTGTGATTATATATAGAGATTCCCTTCTTGAAGTGTTTGTTAAACACATCATTTGAAATATGTAAAAATCAATATTAATAAATGCTAAAAAAAAAAAAGAAAAAGGGCAGAGGATGTGGCTTAAGTGGTAGAGCCAGAAAACTGCTTTCAAAAATGCTCGATGTATAGGCCAGGAGTTTGGCCTAGTGGTAGAGTGCTTGCCTAGCATGCACAAGGACCCGGGTTCGATTCCTTGGTACCACATGCATAGAAAAAAGCTGGAAGTGGTGCTGAGGCTCAAGTGGTAGAGCTCTAACCTTGAGAAAGTCCAAGGAGAGTGCTCAGACCCTGAGCTAAAGCCCAGGACTAGCAAAAAAAAAAAAAAAAGTATATAAAAAAATGCTGGATGTAGGGCTGTGGCTGTACCAGACTTGAGTGAAAAAGCCAAGGGATAGCGACTAGGCCCTGAGTTTGAGCCCCTGTACACACACACAGTGAGTGCAGGAATGGTAAGTAGTAGGACTAAAGTAGTTAGCAGGATCTTTTCTCCTATTTTTTTCATGGTAAGAAAGTTGGTGCTGGGTCACATTCTTGGCTCACCCTAGTTAGGTGTAGTAGTTCGCTCCTGGGTAAAGCAGGAACTGCGACTTTTGGGGTATTGGACATTCCTGTTCTTTATGCCTTCCTAAGTCGAGTAGCAATACTACCACAGCCTTGAGTTTCTGTCAGTTCAGGGACCTGGGGACTTATGTGACTACATCGAATACAAATACTGAACAGTTGGGGGCCATGTTTATCTTTTTCATTATAGCAGCTCTCCCGTTGATGAATCTTATTGTTCATTTTTTGTCAAGTAACACTCAAAGGATAGCTTCATTGACCTTTGAGTGATGGGAATTGTATAAAAAATGTACGCAAGCCAGTGCGGTGGCTCACGCTTGTTATCCTAGCTACTCAGGAGGCTGAGATCTGAGGATCAAGGTTCAAAGCCAGCCTGGGCGCAAAAGGACCTGAGACTCTTATCTCCAATTAACCTCTAGAAAATGGGAGGTGGCACTTCGCTCAAAGGTAGGGTGGTAGCCTTGAGCTGAAGAGCTCAGGGATAGCGCCCAGGCTGTTCGAGCCATGACCCCTCCACCCCCCCCCCCCAAAAAAAAACAACAAAAAAAAAACTTACCCATGGCACCCAGACTTTAAGCTGTATTGGAATAACAAATGATGGTAGAGCCTAATATACATTTATGTAGCAGCAGACACCTGTTTATTTTGTCATTTTTTCATGAATTAATACTGTTCTAATGTAATCCTACTAAATCTAGTATTATCAGGTTAGTTGTTGCCCAACTATGCTCAGGTTTAGTTTTATTAAGTATTTACTAGAATCTTTAGAAACACCATGTTTTTCTCATATTTCACTAAGTAAGCTTAGACAACTATTGTGGTATTTTTGGTTTACAAAATATGTTCGTGTGTAACTCTTTACCAATAAGGACTTTTTCCCTCCTGGGGTTGGGCTGAGCACAAACCAGAAATAAATGAGAAATTATATTCTCACTTTTGCTGTGAAGAATAAGAGAATTTATAATGTACCTGTCTAGCAAGTGGTAGAACTGATTTAGTGTTTGACTCAAGTCTTTCCAGTCTAAGATTGATGATGTTGGGGAAGAAAAGTAGAGTGTTTCGTAGTCTTCTGAACTGGGATAAAATCTTGACTTCAGGACAGACTAGTTTTTTGATATATGTGTAGTTAATATGTAATCTGATTATTCTGGGCTATGTGTAAAATTAACAGCTTTATAAAAACATATGTAACAGTTGAAATCTTAAGTTGGTAGGTTTTTCTGGTGGTTTTACTTCTTTCTTACTGGCTGTTCCGAACTTCCATATTGGTTCCTATGATTTCTGCTTTTGAAATATTAAAAAAAAAATACCTTTGAGGTTGTGGCTACCTCACCTAGACTTATGGTGGAATCTGAGAAGGAATCATCAGGATAGAGAGTCTGTTAACCAAACTGTACCATTTGAGTAGCAGATTGTCATTTTGTGATGCTACTGAGGCTTGAACTTAAGGCCTGGGCACTGTCCTTTACTTTTGTTCAAAGCTGGTGCTCTACCATTTGAAGCACAGCTTTATCTCCAGCCTTTCTTGTTGATGGAGAGAAGCTAGTACTATAGGTGTAAGCCACCATTGCCTGGCTTTGAATAGCCAAGTGTAATTAAACACCTTTACTATAGCCTGATAGCTATCCTCTAGAAGGTTGAGAAAACCTTTTCCTTCTGTCAACTGGAGAGAAAGACATGGATCACTATGTAAACAAGGTCAGAAACTTTCATTGTGGTATTTTGCAGTTCACAAGATACATTCTCAAGTAATCCTTGACTGTCGAGGACTTCTTTGCAGTTTCCAAACTACTCAGTGGAGAGACAAAACCAATTTAAGAGTATGTACTGACAGGGAGATAATTATCCCCAAAGTTCCATTTTGTTACATGCTTCAACTTCTTGTCTACTTACTGTCTCAAGTATTTATTTATTTATTTGTCAGTCACGGGGCTTAAACCCTGGGCCTGGGCACTGTCCCTGAGCTCTTCAGCTCAAGGCTAGTGTTCTACTACTTGAGCCACAGCGCCACTTTCTGCTTTATGGGTTTTTCAATAAGATCTCACATTTATGCTCGGGCCAGTCATGGCTAGGCCATGATTCCCCCCATTTATACCATCTGCATAGCTGGGGTGACAGGTGTGCACCCAGCTTTTAATTGGTGAACATGGGTTCTTCTGAACTTGTTTTACCCTGACTGGCTTTAAATGGTAATTCTCCTAATCTTTGCCTCCTTGAGTAAATAGGATTGTTGGCATGAGCCACCATGCCTGGCGTACATTCATCTTCTTCATGGTATGATTTATATCCCTGAATCCAAATAGTTCTAGAGAAGTTACTTCTTGGGTTGGCATAATACTTTTTGCAAGAGACAACAGAGATGGGAAATTTTCAAATTGATCCCCCCCAATGAGAATTCTGGCCCAGCTAGCTGGATTCATTCAAACAAAATAAAGTTGTCTGATCTTGTGACGAAGTTTATATAGATACCCAATGTCTTAATTTTCTTTTACATTTCCCTCCACCACCATTTTGAAAGCCACTCTTATATTGTTACCCCAGCAACATTTGTATTTCTCCTTTGTCCAGGAGACAAACTGGAACTGCTTAAGGGTTTACAGAAAGTCTATGGGATGACAGGAATGTGCTTCTGGCTGGTTATATAGCAATTAACCGTGCCTTCCCTAGGTCACAGTAAGAAAAAGTATAGATGAAGACATTGTTTTGTTGGTCATAGGGCTTGAACTCAGGGTCTGGGTGCTTTCTCTGAGCTCTTTTGCTCAAGGCTAGTGCTCTAGCACCACTTCGGATATTCTGCTGTTTTATTGGAGATAAGAGTCTCATGGACTTTTCCTGCCTGGCCTGTCTGAACTGCAATCCTCAGATCTCAGCCTCCTGAGTAGCTATGATTAGGCATGAGCTACGCGTGCCCAGCTTGTTCTCCCATTTTCAAGGAAATATTTTAATTCATTGCTGATGTTTTAAAACTTCACAAAAGTTGAGTTCCTGGCTACTCAGGAAAAAGCTGATGGTCCAGCGTTTGGGTTTATTCTGTGATCATAGTTGGCATCCACAGGTTGTCTCAGGTACTCCTTTCAGTTTTACTTTTTTTTTTTTTGAACTTTTTTTTTTTTTTTTTTTTTGCCAGTCCTGGGCTTGAGCTCAGGGCCTGAGCACTGTCCTTGGACTTTCTCAAGGCTAGAGCTCTATCATTTGAGCTTCAGTACCACTTCCAGCTTTTTTCTATGTATGTGGTACTGAGGAATCGAACCTGGGTCTTCGTGCATGCTAAGTAAGCACTCTACCACTAGGCCAAACTCCTGCCCCCTCCCCCCTTTTTTAATGCTGGTTCTGGAACTTGAACACAGGGCCTGGGCACTGTCCCTGAGATTTTGTTTTGTTGCAAATGTAGCACTTCTGCCACTGTTGCATTTGGGGCTCTTTAGTGGTTCAATGGAGGTAAGAGTCTCATGGACTTGGCTACCTGGGCTGGTTGTGAACCACACTTTTCACACCTCCACCTCCAGAGTAGCTAGGATTACAGGCATAAACCACTAGCTCCCAGGTCCCATTTTACTATCATTGAAGATCCAGTTTTGTCTCTAAAGTGAGATGTCAGAAAGAAAATGTTTAATTCACTTGTGGTTTCAGTCAGGGACTAGAAGGCATAACAGAATGGCTAATACATATGCTAAATGAATCTTATTTTGTCTCTCAATGGAAGCTGAAAGGACTTTGTGTCCAGTCTGCCAGTGACCCTGTGGGCAGTGTTCTGCAGTGACTGCTCTGGGAACATGTAACCTTTAGTTTTCCCTCACCCTTCCAAGGTTAGTGGCCAGGCCTTGATGTCTGATGTTTATCTTGGACCATATTTTGGAGTATATACACTGACTGGCCCAAATCCATTATGCTCTTGCTAGATTTGCTGCCCCCTCTTCCTTGGTAGCCAGTTTTTAGCTTAAAAAGATTTAAAAACACCAAGGCTATTACTGTGATGAGGCATTTTTGTATTTCCTTAAGTCTATATAATTATGTTAGGAAAGAGGGACAAATGACAAGGGTGAATTACTGCCAGATTTATTTGTGCTTGAGGCCAGCACCTTCCATAAAATGTGTATTTCTGCAGCCTATGGGTCTGCTTGATACAGCCCACTGCAACATCGTGATTTTTAATGCTCCACACCTGGGGAACTGGTTTACTCCAGAAGAGGAGAATGGAGAGGCATCAACATGTGTCTTTGTTCTTGAAGCATGTGCTTCATTTTCCTGGTAATCTTGTTTTGGAAATATGTTGGACCCAGGAAATGATGCTGTAGTTAGGTCCTTTTAATTTCCCATTAGAACTTTTCCAAAGGAAATCTTTGTACTCTAGCTAGAAAGCCTTATCCAGGAATGGGCCTACGCAGGTTGTCTGGCTGATGCTTTACTTCTACTGGACTCCTGTCTGCCCCCTTCAAGGTCTGATGACTTTCCTACTCGGATGAATACCGAAAAATGCACCTCATGTTTGTATCATCTACTAGTTAATGGGGTGTGGGACATGCAGAAGTCAGAGGAAGGCCTGTTAGCAGTGGGAGGACTGCAGAATGATCACATCTCAACAGTGAACGTCACCCAGATAATGTGCACAAAGATTTGTATTCAGAACGGTGGTTTGTTATTTATTGAACATTTATTAAATACCTCCCTAGAAAGCCCTGGATGGCACCATGGCCTTTTATTAGATCTGAGATGTATAGGCAGGAATGGAACGTTAACAAAATATCGGCTCCTTGGTTCAAATCTAACATTAATTTACCCCTTGAACTAGAATCTCATGAAGTATACTCTGTGGTGCAGCAAAAAATAACAAATTCTGCTGATTAGAGTTGGGATTTTTTTCCCACATGATACTCTTCTACTTGTTTTTACCATATATTCCAAGGGTAAGTATGGAGATTTTTTTTCTTTTTTTTTTCTTTTTTGTTTTTACATTTATACAGCTTACATTGCTTGACCCATAAATAACGTGTAAGATTAATAGGGCCATGGTTTTAAAGAGTATTTACACAGCCCCACCATGCATACAGAGCCTTTTTTTTTTAAGATTGAAAAATCAAATCAAAAACAAAAAAAACCACCTTTCCATCACTAGGCAATATAAATTTGACCATCTAAACTTATGAACCCTGACTAAAATACAAGCAGTTGTTTTATCCTTAAATGCTGCTTCTGATTCCCTAATGAATCTAAGCACTGCCGTGTAACAAACATCTTGCAATTCAGGGATATAAAAATACCAGCTTTAAAATCTGAACTGTACAGTATATACATTAATATTTGCACCGTTAAATTAGGAATACACTTAAGTCTAGGAAATACTATGTTATAAATAGCGTGTTTTTTTTTTTTCCTTTCTCAACCTGTAGCTGGGACTAATACAATAACGATGTTCACCTGGCTAGTCCAGGCCCAAAAGGGGACAAGGTGTGACCCCTTATGCAATAGGGATGCACAGTGTTAGCTAGGTCTGTGTGAAGACATGCATGCCTCACAACAAGGACCAATCAGGACCTGAGCCAACCTGACTTACAGAATGACAAACACTATTGCTTTACAAAGGTGGCTGGAGCTCTCCATCTTCCAAGGGGGACACTTGGGTCCAATCACCTTGTGACAAGTGTCTTGGCTTGGAAGCCAAAGTAGCTCTAGGAAACGAACACACCTGGCCACAGGCACAAGCTACACCTAGGCCCCAACCCAGGAAGGTAAAACTGGAGAAACCACACCTTTTAAATGATATCTGACACTGTAAACAGCCATAGGGTTCTCATTTACATGGGCAAAGAAAGCGCTTGAAGGCTATTTGAGCAACTTTTCCTACAGAAGAAGAAAAAAAAGCGAGCAAGTCCATGAGTTCCTGTCTAGACTTGGTAACAAATGATCTCCATAGCTAGTCGGTTAAGAAATAATACAATTTTTGCCCTTGTGTCCCTTTTTCTTCTTGGATTTCGTTGTCCTCTGACTAAACTGAGGTGTGGGCAGCGCCGAAGCTGGACTGGACAGGTCATCAGTGTAATAGGTGAATCTCTGCGCCCTGGGCTGAGGGATTGGCTGTCCAAGGAAATACCCTTCTTCCTCCGAGTCGGAGGAGGAGGTGGAGGAGGAGCCCCACGAGTCATCGTCGTCTCCGTACAGGCCCAGAAATCGATTCAGCCCCGGGTTCTGCAGCGCGTAGTCGGACGTGGCGTGCGCGTACTGGCCGTAGAGATGGGAGTTCTGGAGGTAGGCCTGGATCTCCCGGGCGCTTTTGTTCTGGATGAACTTCTCGTAGTTGTCGGGGGCGTAGAGGCGCAGGCGGTCCTTGGGCGGGAACTTCCTCTCGGTGACCAGGTTCAGGGCGTTGTCGGAGCGGGACTTGCGGCTTCTCCGGCGCCGGTGGTGCTGGTGAGGCCTGGAGCTGCCGCGCTCTTCGAAATGGTAGACCCGTCTCCGAGTCCTTTCGCTCATGGGCGGCTGCCGGACTTCCAGGTTGTCGTAGCTGCCGTTGTCGATTACGTCGTCGGAAAACTTCACCTGCTGCGGTCTCGACTGCGACTTGGATCTTCGCAGCACCGGCAGATGGACTGGTTTCTCTTCGGGTATGATTTTTTCCGCACACAGCTCTGAGCTGAGACTCTTTAAAGACTCTGCACTCCGGTGCAGCATGGACGAGTTCAGAGTTCCCATGTTGCTCATTTTCTCACACTCATCGGCCTCCATCTCCTCGAAGTTTTGTAGAGAATATAAGGATGGCCTGGGCTTGCCTTCCCCATCCACGGAAGCCCCTAAAGGAAGCCAAAACAGGAGGCGAGGCTTAATATTCGGAGGGTTGTTACAAACACACTACCTGGATGAACCGTTTAAAAGAAAACGTCCTATTTCACTGCCTGCAGACCTACCTACTCAAGGACACTATAGCTCAAGTGATGAGACTAGCCTCAAGCAAAAGAGCTCAGAGACTGTACCCAGGCCCCAAGTTCAAGCCCCTGGCATTTAAAAGATAACAATAAAGAAAATTTCCTACTTTAATATTTGATTACTTTGATCATAAAGTAAAAAGTATGACTTTGTTAATGATACGAGAGTCAGCCCCACTGCTTTGGTGCCCAAAAATATTCTACCACATGGAATCAGCAACAAAAATCTTAGCAGCTCTTCACAGAAGTTTTTTCAAGCATTAACGTCAGCAGTGGAAGTTGACATTATCACATCCAGTAAAGCCACACTGCCTCAGTGAACATCTCTCCCATTGGTCCCTTCCCTTAGCCAGCATCATGAACCATTGGAAATACACAGCCCAACAGCTTTTGTGTGTACAGTTGAATTGGAACATAGTAGCTCCTACTTTACACCTTGTCTGTGATTGCTTTCAATCAGAGCAGAGCAGAGTGATTGCAGCTGATACTGTATGATGTCAAAAGGACTTTCAAGTCTAAGAGAAGGGGCTTGCTTCTCTACCTTCAACCCATAAAATATGCTACTTCCAGATGCATCCTCTTACTTTATTACTATGCTGGGGCTTGAACTCAGGGTCTCACACACTCTTAGTTTTTCTACCTCTTGAACCCCAGCTCTACCACACCTTTTTGCTAGGTAACAAGTCTCACAGACTTTTCTACCTGGGCTTTGAACTGTGATTCTCCTATCTCTACTTAAGAGCCACCAGTGACTAGCTCATTAATCTTATTTCAGATCTTTTCTCAAAATGGAAGACTCACATGTTATAATAAGACCCAGACAAGTTAAACACATATGACCCAGCAGACTAAAGGACAGTATAGTGGGTGGCTGGACTATGACTAGCTGGAAACTATGTAACTCTCTAAAACTATTCATTCACTCATTATACAGGAATTATCAGTCCTTTTTTTAGTGGCAGGGGAGGGGGGGCAGCAGTCCTAGGGCTTGAACTATGGGCCTGAGCACTGTCCTTGGGTTTTTTCAAGGCTAGTGCTCTGCCACTTGAGCCACAGCACTACTTCCGGCTTTTCTATGTATGTGGTACCAAGGAATTGGACCCTGGTCTTTGTGCATGCTAGACAAGCACTCTACCACTAAACCAAACGCCTAGCCCTATTAGTCCCCCCCCCTTTTTTTTCCTCCCAGAAACTTACACGTTAAGCATATGCTCTATTATAAGCCACATACTATATTTCCAGTCCTGTCTCTTAACACTTGAACTTGCTCCAAATCATGTCTGTCTTTTAAAAATTATTTTTAGAATTTTAAATGTTATTACTTACAAGTCCAGGGACAGAAAAGAGATAGGGCTCATTTCTTTTGCACAGAGGGCACCCAAAATCCCTTTCTTTATCAAAGGTCTGGGTGTTACAATGTGACTATAAAACTAGCTGACTAAGGACTGCATTTCTGTGGCCAAAGGCCTTATCAAAAGATATTCTCAACTAGCTGGGTTGTGGGCCTAGTCTTGTATTCAGAATCCTTTAAGATGGTTAGAAAGCATTTTTAACTTTAAAAAAAGGGGGGGGGAGAGGGAGGGGGAGAAGCTCAGGTATTTTTGAGCAATCTCTGCAACATTTAAACAGAACCCATGAATTTATAAAGACATTATATAATACAATCAAAGAATGCAGAGTTCTTTTGTATACAATCCAGCTTATTCAAATAAATTGAATTTCTCTTCCTTAAAATATGGTTGGATTAGGCGTGGTAGCTCACACCTGTAATCCTTGTTACTCAGGAGGCAAAGATCTGAGGATTGAGGTTCAAATCCAGACTGGGTACTAAAGAACATGAGACTCTTATCTCTAATTAATCATTAGAAAAGAAAAGTGGGGTTGTGTCTCAGGGTAGGGCTGTAGCCTTGAGCTGAAGAGCTCAGGGACAATGTCCATGCCCAGAGATAGGGTGATAGAGAGGTCAGGGATAGCACCCAAGACCCATAGTTCAAGCCCCAAGACTTCCTAGCTACTTAGAAGGCTGTGATCTGAGGATCAGTATTTGAAGCCAGCCTGGGTAGTAAAGTCTGTGGGACTCTTATTTTCAGTTTAAAAAAAAAAAAAAAAAACAACTATCCCCCAAAAAAGTCAGAAATGGAGCTGTGGCTCAAGTGGTTGAATGCTAGTCTTGAGCAAGAAAAGCTCAGAGACAGTGCTCTGGCCCCAAAATTAAGCCCTAGGATGGGGGGGAGGGAGAGATAAGCTGTGTTGAAACTATCATATATGGATACATTCACCTAGAGATACCTTTATCTCACAAAGCGTAGGTTTACATAAAATGTCTGCCCTTAAAATCCAGAGTTTTCCATAATATACCATACCCGACCGAGTCTGAACAGCAACTTTTTGAATGAAATCTTTAATGGCTCCTTTCTTCCAAATACCCTCAACTTTCTAGACTGCATACCTGTAATATTGGACAATGCCAAAGAATCCAGAGAATCTCGAACACTTTGCTCTGGTTTCAAGTCTGACAAGCACTCCAGAGAATCTTCATACCACTGAGTTTGTTCGTGATTATATCCTGAGGCACCATGGTCCAGATCCAATTCCTGGAGCCTCCGACTGCTTGCTGGGCCGGGGTGGCTGCCATATGCAGAATCGCCCAGTCCATCTTGTGACTGGGCCCAGTACATATCAGATTGGTATTTTTTACTTGCAAGGCTCTGGTGATTTTGCTTTAACTCGGTCTTATTTTTAACCATGTTATCAGATATCCAGTGTTCGCTGGCTCTAATATCCATGTCACTGGAAGGCTGCTGAAAGAGGCTTTTATCACCGAACTTGAGGAGGAGCTGTGTCATATAATCTTCATGCTCTGCCCATTCTTCAGGGTCTTCAGGAGTTTCTTGTTCAACTCTGCCTTTCCAGAATTCTTCATTGGCATAACTTGCCCCTTGCCTGGAAAGACTCAGATCATCCAACTTCCGAGAAAGGGTGTCCTCAGCATTGCCTGAAAGACCCGGAAACTTGTAGTTCAGAGCTGGGGAAAGGAGAAGGGACTGTCTGCACTGATCAGCTGACCGACTGCTTTTGCCCATGCGGACACTCCTCCTGGAGTCCCTGGATCGGGCTGACTGGAACGCAGAATCAGATGAATCCGAGGCATGGACATCTTCGCCAAGGCTGCAGGTTTTGGAGCAATAAATCTGGCCTTGTTTAGGAAGGAAGGGACAGCCCAACAATGAGGCCTTGCACTGGGCACAGGAAAAGCATGCTTCCGTGGCATGCCAGTGCTGCCCATCATAGGTCATCTGTGCGTGGTCAACACCTGTTTGGACAAGGAGTAGAAACACAGAGCTTACTGCCTGCTGTGAAGGAGTACCACAAAAAGGAAACCAGTCCCAAAGGGAACTCTTGGGTGACAGAAATGCTGTCTCGTTCTTTTTTGGGGGGTGGAAGGTAGTCCTGGGGCTTATACTCAAGGCCGGGCACTGTCCTTTCTGCTCAAAGCTAGCGTTCTACCACTTGAACCACAGCTGCACATCTGGCTTTTGGTGGTTTAATTGGAGATAAGAGCCTCACAGACATTCCTGCCCGGGATGGTTTTGAACCATGATCTTCAAATCTCAGTCTCCTGAGTAGTTAGGATTAGAAGTCTGAGTCACTAATGCCTGTCTTCTGTCTTGTTCTTGATGGTGTGTGGGTTACTTGGGTGTTGAGAGACTTCATTATTAGTAGGTTGTAGATTTGTCAGTTTGCCTGCTTATCTGTGACCCTTCCAAAGTTGATAATTGGCCATTTTCATGGGCATCCAAGCGGTAAGACATTTCAACAATCAAGCCTTAGCTGAAGTCAAACAGAAGGACTCTCTGCCTTTAATTTCAGCTCCCATTCGATAAAGTTGCCCTATTTGTGGTTGTTTTAGTGCCAGGATTTTTGTACTTTTGTGCTTTTTGGGTGATTTTGCAACAATGGGAGTGGTGACACAGATCAAATGTTTTCTAGGGCTGGGAGTTTGGCCTAGTGGTAGAGTGCTTGCCTAGCATGCACGAAAACCCAGGCTCAATTCCTTGGTACCATATACATACATAGTAAAAAAAAGCCAGAAGTGGTGCTGAGACTCAAGTGGTAGAGCTCTAGCCTTGATAAAGCCCAAGGACATGGCTCAGGTGCTGAGTTTAAGCCCCAGGACTGGCACCGAAAAGGGGGGAAAAAAAAGGTGCTTTCTACTCATTATTTTCATATACTGAATTGAAAATCCCTTCATAAAACTACTTAAAGATAATAATAATAACAATAACAATAATAAATCCAGGTAAAGGGTAGTTTTTGCCTATAATCCCAAACTAATCAGGAATCTGAGATCTCAGAGTTGCAGTTTGAAGCCAGGCAGGTTGGAAAGTCCATGAGACTCATCTCCAATTCACCACCAAAAAGCCAGAATGGCACTGTGGCTCAAAATTATAGAGCACTAGCCCCAATAAAAAAGCTGAGGACCAGCACCCAGACCCTGAGTTCAAACCCTGGGACTGGCACAACAAAATTATATCAAATCAAGAGTCTCACAGGACCCCTGAGCAAACTGTCCCATGCCCGCTCACTCATTCATGGCCACTGTGATAGTAGAACCTAGGGACTGTCCACCTGTCAGAACTCACCAGACTGATATATTCATGATGTAAGTTGTACTTCTAGTTTCACAAAAGAAAGTGAAAACAAGCCCCAAAAGGCTATTGATTGCCTAAGCTGTCTGCCAGGGGCACAGCAGCTGGAAGGAGGCCAGATGGAGACTGGACTTACCAATGTGCTCTCCACAGGTCTCACAGTACTCAGCGTAGAGAGACTCAAAGCAGCCGCAGCAGAAGGGGCGGCCATCCTTCATGATGTACCTCTGTCCTCCCAGGACCGTTTCACACTCCAGGCAGCAGAAGTGTTTCATGTGCCAGTGGCGCCCCTCAGCTTCTGTGCACTCATCAGCAAAAATTATCTGTAAAAGGAAACATGCAACCAGAACAATGAAAGAACATCAGTGGGAAGTACAAAGGCCATGCAATTCTGTTGTCCTGGGCTCACAGCTTGACTCTTGAATCTGATAGCTAGGACACCATGGTGGCCATCTTGCCTGGTAGTTTTGTAGCCCTTAAGACATAAAGTCAATACGGGTATAGCTGTCCTGCAGGCCTTGACAGAATATTCAGCTTGAAGGAGGGTGTGTGTGTGCGTGTGCACGTGTGCCAGTACTGGGCTTAAACTCAGGGCCTGGGCACTGTCCCTGAGCTTTTTCAGTCAAAGCTAGCTAGCACTCTAGCACTTGAGCTCCACTTCTGGCTCTTTGATGGGTCATTAGAGATAACAGCCTCAAGAGTCTTTCTTGCCTGAGCTGGCTCTGAATCTGATCCTCAGATCTCAACCTCCTGAGTAACTAGGATAACAGCCAAGAGTCACCTGCACTGTTGTTAAGAACTTATTTGAGAGTTTTTGTATCTTATCTTTACAGGCTTTCTATAAATTAAAAGTTAGGAAAAATAGTTTTCTGATTACCCCATCATCCTCTCACATACGTGCTCACTGTTAACTGAGTATGTGTCTCCCCATATGTTTTCTGAGTATATAGTAGGCACACATACACACACAGTGGATTTTTTTTAAAAAAACACTTCTCTGCTAAAGATTCTTCATCAACTTATCCCTAACCCTAATTCATCAAGGACATTATACTCAGGAAAGCAAAGACACCTGCTACCCTCTCTTTATTATCTCCACATCATTCCACATTCATGAATGTATGGGATTATCTTACAAAACACAAAGAACACCAGAGGTCACATATCTGGCTTAGAAAGAGTGGAATACTGGCTACTGGCTTACTAGTGGCTCATTTTTTCCAGCATAAAGGGCTGAACTTTTTTTTTTACCTCGTCACATGCTGAGCACCGCGGCTTCAGCAATTCAGCATGGTGCCTGCCACAGTGAATTTTCCCATCCTGGTAAAAATAGATGAGGTCCACCAGTAGCTCATTACACGTGAAGCAGACAAAACAGGATGGATGCCAGCATACGCCAGGGCCCGCACGGGACGCAAACACAGCTACTTCTCCTCCATTTATCTTCAGCCCACACTGAAAACAAAGATTGAAAATGAAAATAATCCTTTCAGTAACTGGATTCTCAGCTTTCCCTATTCAACAGTAAGTTTCCAGCTTTATCAGAAAAGGTTTATTTACTTATTTTTGGTTAGTCACGGAGCTTGAACTCATGGCCTGGGCACTGTCCCCAAGCTCTTTTTTGCTCAAGGCTAGCATTCTACCACTTTGAACCGCAGCTCCACTTCCAGCTTTTTGGTGGTTAACTCGAAATAACTCTCATGGATTTTCCTGGCTTTGAACCATGATCCTCTGATCTTTTTGATTGGAGTTTTTTATGTCCATCTACCCGCCACTCTGCAGGAAAGGGCTTACCT
The DNA here is from genome assembly GCF_031878675.1 of Megascapheus bottae. Lineage (NCBI taxonomy): Eukaryota > Metazoa > Chordata > Mammalia > Rodentia > Geomyidae > Megascapheus > Megascapheus bottae. Next base: position 42,113,404 of record NC_143510.1, read on the forward strand.
GCTCACATACAGCATGCATCACTGCTCTGGATAAGAGCTTTATGGTTCCTCTTCCAAGAGCTTCTTTCTTCCGCTGAGCACTGAACACCTGCAATTCTTTCTTCTCCTCCTCGCTCAGAGACTGGCAATACCGTACCTTCATAGAATGGAAAACACAAATCCATGCTAGAGTATTCCTCCCCCATTCTTTTATGTCCAGAATGAGAGTCTCCAGAAACAAAACAACAAGGAAAACTCCTTAAATCCCTAGTGGGTTCTTTTTTGGGGGGAAGGGAGTGGTGGTAGTAGTGTTGGGATTGAATTCAGGGCCTCATTTTTGTATGACTGATGCTCTACTACTTGAGCCATGCCTCCAGCTCCTTTTTGCTTCAGTCAGTTTTGATGTAGAGTCTCCCTTGGTGCATAAACTGGTCTAGGGGTTTTGATCCTCATATTTGGGCTTCCCTATGTGCTGTGGATGGCAGATGCACCAGCATTGTACTTTGCCCCAAAGCCGGGATAACAGGCATATACTACTATGCCCAGCCACTGAACGAGATGGAGTCTTGTAAGGTTTTTGCCCAGCCTTAAACCTCAATTCTCTAATCTCCATCTTCTTTTTTTTTTTTTTTGCCAGTCCTGGGCTTGAGCTCAGGGCCTGAACACTGTCCTTGGACTTTCTCAAGGCTAGAGCTCTACCCCTTGAGCCTCAGCACCACTTCCAGCTTTTTTCTATATATGTGGTACTAAGGAGTTGAACCCAGGTCTTCGTGCATGCTAGGCAAGCACTCTACCACTAGGCCAAACTCCCGGCCCCTCCATCTTCTTTTTGCTGTTTTTTTTTTTTTTTCCACACTCCCTCAGTCTTACGGCTTGAACTCAGGGCCTTGGGCACTGTCCCTGAGCTTCTTGTGCTCAAGGCTAGTGCTGTACCACTTGAGCCATAGCTTCACTTTTGGCTTTTTTTTGTTGTTGTTCATATGGTGCTGATGAATCCAATCTGTGTGGGGTCAGAATGACCTTGAACCCACACAGCTGAGTACACAAAGAAATGAGCTATTAGCAAGACTTGGCTATGTTAATCTCTTCTTGTTTAATGTATCTGATACTTGATTGCTGTCTTGTATGAATGCAGTTTGCTGTATTTAAGGTTGGAACTTGACATAAACGAGGCTATAGTCTTAAGCTCACAGCTTTCTTGGGCTGCTGACTTGGGCTGTAGTCCTCCTGAACCCATCTTTTTCTTGTCTTCTTTTCCAAGCCCTCACCCCCTAAATCAGGAATCCCCATTCAGTGCCAGCTGGCCCAGGCACCAACCCAGGGCTTCATGCATGGTGGGCAAGCACTCTACCACTAAGCCCTGAGCTCCATCTTTTAAGTAGCTAAGATTATTAGCTAGGATTATATCTGGACAATCACCAGGATTATTTTGTTGTTGTTTTATTTTGTTTGTGCTACACCCAAATCTAAAAAAAATAAAAAAAGGAAAATGCAAGCTAAAAATGCAAGGAATAGCCTTTTTTTTACTACTTTTTAAAATGTGGGACAGAAATGGGAGATGACATGGAAGGGGTGACACTGACCAGTGAGCATTGTACTTGTAACCCGACTTTATGGAATTGTAACCCTTTGCACAATTACTAAATAAAGATTAAAAAATTAAAAATAATAAAATATTAGCCAGACACCAAGTAGCTCATGCCTGAAATCTTAAGTTACTCAGGGAGGCTGAGATATGAGGATTGTGGTTCAAAACCAGCTCATCAAGGGAAGTCTACTATATTCTGCTCTACAATTAACCAAAAAGCCAAAAAAATGGATGTGTGGCTTAAGTGGTAGAGTGCCAGCCTTGAGTGAAAAAGGTTAAGTGAGATCATGAAGTTTCCCTGAGCTCAAGCCCTAAGACCAGCCTCTGCAAAAAGAAACCCAAAACAACGTATCAACTTTTATTAGAAAGAGATCCTGAAAGAGGATATTATCTTTTTCATGAGGGTTTTCCCCCTGTGTTCACTATAACTACCACTCTGGCTCTCAATTTCCCAGGCACTCAACTTTGGGCCTGAGCTCCCATAAAGTATTCACCCTGGACACAGAAGCGGGGAAGTGTCAGGAATCTGTATGTTTCCGATCATTGATGGCTGGCTGCAAACACTATAAAAACTACTAGTGTTAAGTTTATTACAGAGCCACCCTTTTCTCTGCTCACTTAAAGAATGGACAGCTGTAGTCTCAGGCCAAATTTGAACTGAAGAAAGGAATGCCAAAGAAAAGCCTAGGTGAGTAGGATTTCTGAGAGACAACTCAATGTATGGTTAATTTTCTTCTTCCTGTTCTTTACCTCATTATCGTGTGGTGGCAGCTGGTATAAAAGCTGTTTAATCCGATGTTTCTCTCCAGGGCTGTTGACATAAGGAACTTTTTCTTCTGGAAGGCATGCAAAATAGAGCTGAATCTGCATAAGGGACAGAGAATGACATCAGCACACAGAATGTGAGGTCTGAGCTTACTACTTCTTTATATAAGTACTTTGCAAATCAAGGTTTTGGGGTCTCTAGGAGCTTAATGAGAAGACCAGCTGAGCCAACTCAGCAGAACTGCAGACCTGCAGATAACTAGCACCCAGTTGCTAAATTGCTCTTCAGGAATGCAATCTGTAAGTGACAATTAAGGGCACTCTCAATTACTGCCATAAAATATGCACATTGAATGTGACTTTTTTCTCAGCACAAGTCTTCCAAGGGTCATGGAGGAATCTTCCAGAGTCCTGGGTCAATTCTGCAAATGACCACCCAGGCTGTATGCAATCTTAACTTCAGCGATTTCACAAAAAACCTTTACTTTGCTTTTTGCATTTTCACATGTTCCAAAGACAAAAGTGGTTTTGTTGTGGTAAGTGTTCCCTAGTCAGGTTCTCCCAAGAATGAGTGGAAATTTTCCTCTTCTAAGGGTGCTATTTTCTCAGTAACTGTCATGCGCTTTTCCAAGGAAACCAGAGAGAAGCCATGTTGAACTAGATTTAGCTCATTTTGAAAGGAGGACTTTTTGGGGGGTCGGTATGGGTCCTGGGGCTTGGACTCAGGGCCTGGGCTCCGTCCCTGAATTTTTCCTCTCAAGGCTCCCACTCTTTACACTTCATCACAGCTCCACTTCTGGCTTTCTTCTTTTTGATAGTTTATTAGGGATAAAGAGTTTCACAGACTTTCCTGCGTTGGCTGGCTTTGAACCTTGATTCTTAGATCTCAGCCTTCTGAGTAGCTAGGATAGTAGGTGTGAACCACCAGCTCTCGGATATCTCTCTCAAAATTTAAAACAAGTAAATGTCTCTTAATGATCACTCATCAGAAGTCCATCAAACAATGAAAGTTGGTCTTTCATAAGTGAAAAACTAGCATTGCTGTGGGGCGCCTAGATCCATGAGTAGAGAGGGAAAATTAAATAGGACCTCAAAGCCATGCAAACAGGACTGAGGGCTGATCATAGGGGCAGGAGGAGGTGGAGGGGATGACACACCACTGCTGCATTTATATTTTAGGCATTGGGGGTGGGGGAGATCTTGGGGCTTGAACTCAAGGCCTGGGCACTGTCCCTGAGCTCTTTTGTTCAGTCATAGATCCATTTCCAGCTTTTGGTGATTAATCGAGTCTCTCACATACTTTCGTGCTAGAGCTGGCTTCGAACTGTGATCCTCAGATCTCGATTAAGGTGTGAGCCACCTGTGCTCAGCTGGTTCTATGCATTCTTAAAGCAGTACTATAGAAAGCCAAGTAACCAGAATGAGGAGGTACCCACCTGCTCTGGTCTGAGGCCTGGCGGGACCCAGGCGTACTCCTCCAGCGCACATCCCGAATCGTCATCTGACGTGGAACTTCTCTGACACCCAAAAGCCAGTTTGCTCATTTTAGGCTCCATCTCCAAAGGCATATTAATAATAATAAAGCTAAAAATCTGAGTTCTCAGTCACTGGACATCGAATAATGGTTGCTGTGGACAATATAAGAGGGGGAGGGAGGAACAGTTAAAAGCCTGCAGGGTATTTATTGACTGCTTGTTTACACAAGGATATTTACTGAATGTTTACACATAGCTGGCTCCAGAGAAGCTAATCAAATTACTTTGGTTCCCTATCCTCTAACCCCAAAGACCACTGAAACTTAAAAAAATGTCTGCCTATATAATTTTAAAATAGTCCTTCCAGTTTATTAAAGACCAGGGGGTGGGGGAGAGGGAGAAATGGAAGAAAGGAAGGAGGAAGAAGAAGGAGGAGAAAGAGGAGGAGGAAGAGGAGGAGGAAGAAAATGTTACTAAAACCAGCTTGTTGTTTCCAGGTGCTCAGGTGCTGGTGGCTCCTCAGAAGGCTAAGATCTGAGGCTCATGGTTCAAAGCCAGCCCTGGCAGGATAATCATCACCAAAGAAGTTGGAAATGGAGCTGTGGCTCAAGTAGCAGAGTATTAGCCTTAAGCACAAAAGCTCAGGAACAATGCCCAGGTCCAGAGCTCAAGCCCCAGGACCAGCACACGTATGTGGGTGCACACACATGCATACACCCCACACAAAGTGTCCCCCTTTAGTACTCAATTCATTGGAAAAAATCCTCAAAAATTGCCTTGCTGACTTTCTTAAGTTGCTTACAAATGAAATCCTGGCGCTAAGACTGGCAGGGTGAAGTGTTAGGAAGTGAGCCACCTGCCTTGTCCCCATCAACACCCCTACTCTGCACCCTGTATTTCACAAGCAATTTCACAAGATGAGGTGCTGGTGCCTGCTGAGACTAGGTTCCTTGGGCCAAATTGCTTTGCTTTCAGACTTCTAATCTTGACACTAAGCTAAGTTTATACGCCAAATAGAAATCACACAGTTAAATCCTTATATAGCACGTTAAATCCTCAAGCCTTTACTAAGGGTGAAAGCCAGGCATCTGTCAATGGGTTCCTTCAACATACAGCAATTGAATAAAACACTAGGTTAAACAAAAATCCAGCCTTGGTGACTCTTAATGTTTAGTTGCCTGCGTTCATTTAAAAGTTAGGCAAAGTAAGATGTTAAATCCTCTGATGAGAAGCTACCTCAGATAAAGGTACCACTACTATACCATCCTTTTTAATTTTTTGTGTGTGTGTGTGTGTGTGTGTGTGTGTTAGTACTGTGGCTTGGACTCAGGGCCTCACCCTGTATCACCTGAGCCATGTCTCCAGTCTAGCACTTTGCTGATTCACTTTAACCATGATCTCAGCTACCTGAGTGCGAGTGACAGCACATTATAGCTATGGTCAGTCCTGGAATTATCTTTCTAAGGGTTTTCATGAATGCTAGCTAAGCACTTCTACCACTAAGCCCTACTCCCAGGCCCATGAATTCCAGTCTTTCAACAAGGTACACCTAGGACGGGCATTCACTCACAACTTCAGATCATAAGGGACAAAATTATTGTATGTGGGGGCCAGAAGTTTGGCCTCGTAGCAGAGTGCTTGCCTAGCATGCACAAAGACCCAGGTTTGATTCCTTGGTGCCTCATACATAGAAAAAGCCAGAAATGGTTCTGTGGCTCAAGTGGTATAGCTCTAGCCTTAAGAAAGCACAAAGACAGTGCTCAGGCCCTGAGTTCAAGCCCTAAGCCTGGCAAAAAAAAAAATTATTGTATGTGGTGTGTGTGTGTGTGTGTGTGTGTGTGTGTGTGTGTGTGTGTGTGTGTGTATCTTGTACTGGGACTTGGACTCAGGAAACAGGTGCTGTCCCTTCCATTTTTTTTTGCTCAAGGTAGTGCTCTACTTCTGGCATAGCTCTCCAGCTTTGTGGTGGTTAATGGGAGTCTCATGGACTTTCCCCAAACCCCCAGGCTGGCTTCCATCACTGGTCCTCAGGTCTCAGTTTCCTCAGTAGTTAAGATTACAGGCATGAACCTTTGGTGCCCTGCTTATTAATTTTTACTAATGTAATTTCTACTGAATCAGTTGTTCATACTTTGTACCATTTGCTTTGTTATCACATCCTTTCCTCCTCCCTCACAAAGTACTCTTATGAGATCTAATTTAAAGTATTTTTATATTCTCTTAAAGAAATACAGTTAAATGAATATATATACATATATACATATATAGTTCTGGATGCCACTGCCTCATGCCTGTAATACTAGCTATGTAGGAGGCTGAGAGCTGAGAATCACAATGATTGGAAGCCAGCTCAGATAGGAAACTCTCCAAGACTCATCTCCAGTTAACAACCCAAAAGAAGGAAGTAGGGCTGTGGCTCAAGTATTAGAACCCTACAACTAAGGGACAGGGCCTAGGCTCAGGACACACACACACACACACACACACACACACACACAATATCAATTTGAGAAATTAACAATGAATACAAGTTAGGATACTTTTTCCCCTAGAAAGCCAAGGATTATCATGGAGGCAATTCTATGCAAGCTATGACATAGACAATGGAACAATTCCACTTCCCTCTTCTGTCTTTCCTCCTCTTCCTTGCAAATAGCTAAACTGAAGCTTTTCACCACTTCAAAAGAACCAAACACAAAGCCTGTAGATGTAAGACTTCTCAATCATCATATACTTGTCAAGAGGACATCTGACCTGGGAGCCAAGAGTGCTTGAGAATTCAGTAAGCTCAGCCCTGAGGTTTCTGTACCCTCAACAAGTGGGGGTTTTGTTGTTTTTGTTTGTGTGTCTGGTTTTGGTGCCCATCCTGGGGCTTGAACTCAGGGCCTGGGTGCTATCTCTTAATGCTCTGTCATCTCGACCACACTTCCACTTCTGGGTTTGCTGTAGTTAAGTCTCATGGACTTTCCTGTCAGGGCTTGCTTCCGACCTCAATTCTCAGATCTCATCCTCTCAAGTAGCATGAGCCACTAACCAGAACCATTTTTTTTTTAAAAAAGGAAAATTATTTTCCTTTCGAAAATGGTTTAAGAATGCAGCATGCAAAAGAATGTTAAAATCAGGAAAGAGCTATCTGAATATCGAGACTTCATGTTGCTACTATAATATGTGAACTGGCACTATTACTTCTACTGTGGCTAGTTGCTGGAGATTGAACCCTGAGCCTTGAAGATACTCTACCCCTGAGCCTTAGCCTTAGTCCCAGGCCAAAGCTTTAGACAGGTTTTACTCACCAGGAACGTTTGAATAAGAACTATATATTAATAACAAAATCTATCTTCTTGAAGTACAAACAACTTTGCCAAATTATTGGCCATTATTTGCCTTAGAGATAACTTCCACCTGTCCTGTTTAAACTTTGGACACCAATCAGCTCCAGCGGCTCACGCCTGTAATCCTAGCTCATCAGGAGGCTGAGATCTGAGGATCATGGTTCGCCACTTGTCTAAGCAGTAAAGTCTGTGAGATTCTTTTCTCCAAGTAACAACCAAGAAGCCAGAAGTCCAGCTGTGACTCAACTGGTAGAGCATCAGCCTTAAACAAAATTGTCAAGTGAGAACCCCAATACTGACATACTCTTCCTACTCCAAAATACATCTTTCATTATTTTGCTCTTCTAATATGGTTATGTGGGGATAATCTTATTTTCTACTGGGTTGTATGCTGCTTCCAGAATCATTAAGGATTATAGCTCTGACCAGGACATATCCACAAATGAACATAAAACAGTTTCCTAGAAAGCTTAATTAAGTCATCACAGTACTCGAAGGTACAGATGAACAGTGGCCAGTTTCCCCAGAAGACAAATTTGTCTCAGCAAGCAGCAACAGAGGACAATTGTATCTGAATTAGAATTCCAAGAATTATCGGTGTCAGGCAGAAGACTTTGACACCACGGGCAAAAGAAAAATGTCAAAAAGAAACAGGAATTAAAAGCAACTACAATGTACTTCAGGCCTTTAAGGCCAGCATGAATTGGGTACCGCTGGTTCACACTTGTAATCCTACCTACTCAGGAAATTGGGATCTAAAGGTTGTGGTTCAAAGCCAGCTTGGGCAGGGAAGTCTGTAAGACTGTTATCTCCAGCTGGCCACCAAGAAGCCAGAAGTGGAGCTATGGTTGAAGTGGTAGAACACTAGGCTGGGGGTGGGAAGGAAAGCAACGGAGAGCCCAAGGCTCTGAGTTCAAGTGCTAGTACTTAAATGAAGGAGGAGGGGAAGGAAGAGGAAAGATGTAAGTGAGGAAAGGAGCCTGGGAGGGGATCAATGAATCTTTTAGGAAGCCTACAAATGGTTGCTTGAGTAGGGGAAGGAAATGAATGGGAGAAACTGAGGCACAGCCATAGCTCGAAGTACTAAGAAACTAAACGATGATATGCCAACACATAAATATAGATCACCTTGGCAGGGGAGGGAGGATTTTAGAGTCCAGGAGGAGAGTGACTTCAGTGGACACAAATGGTATATGCTGTATGGTTGCTGTTCTTTATGATTTCTTGGCCCACATCACCAAATCTAATCAGAATCAGGCAAACAGACAACAGAATATTTTTCATTGTTGCCCTTGGATCTGTTGTCTAAGGTCCTCTCTCTAATGATCAGCCCTCTAGCCCCTGAGTGAAGCTTGCCATGGTATTCCTGGGTTCCTAGGAACAAGTATTTCTGCTGTGAACATGCCCAGGGAAGTTAGGAATCCTTTGATCACCAAAAAGCCCCAAACCCTCCAACCCCAATTTGTGATTTGTGAAGTCAGTTGCACTCACATTCCCTAGGTATCCCCTGCTGCTAGGAGCCACAGAATAGCAACTTTTCCTTAAACTGCTTGTTAACAAGGCCTTAGTGCATTCAATATTTTTTTGTTTTTGTTTTTTAAAGACTGAATCTTCCCAGGCTAAATAGGCTGGCAAATGCAGACACCTGTAAGAGTTGTGTTGTTTACAGTAGGAAAAACTTACACAGCCACTGGGATATAAGCCTTTATGTGATGATATCTTTCATCAAATAAATCCAGGACAATCTAACCTTAGGTCAAGGATGAAATTGCATGCATTGGAATTTCGTTAGTTTTCACACAGCCAGAGACTACTCAGTGCCTGTGAGCTGTCAGAAACCAAAGCCAACAGAACCCAACTCAATTTGAAAAGGAAAAGTCAAGCTGGGCATTGGTGGCTCATGCATATATTTATTCCTTGCCACTCACAAGGCTGAGAATGAGATTGAGGTTTGAAGCCACCCTGAAGTGACAAGTCTAAGAGAGCCTTATTTCCAAGAAGTGGAGGTATGACTCAAGTATAATAATAATAAAAAACATAATGTATATAAGTTAAGCAAGAGTGGGAGGTCCAAGTTCAAACCCTAGTAGAAACACAAATAAACTTAAAAAGCATAATGCAGTTACCTACACTGCTTTTAAAACATGACTGCTAGCACTTCAGACCAGCAATCAGTAACATTAGGTTAATGGTCTGTCAAGTATTGAAAAAATATGTATTTTCCAGGTAAACCCTCCATGTAACTTGCACATTTTCCAACAGCTGACTTGGCTGTCTGTCATATTGCCACGAGTTGCAAAAAAAAAAAATCCATTTTTCCAAGAGGAAATGTGGAGCTCTTTCAAAGCATTCTAGTTTCATGCACAAATAACATTCCACGACAGTAAGACAGACTTGCTTAACAAAAGGAGGAAATCTGATGACAAAGAATGGTCCTTTGCCAGGGAGATGCTTTTTTGGGGGGCAGAAAGGGGGAAGGTGGGTGGGGGGAAGGGACTTTTTTGTGGTTTATAAAGGCAAGATCCAAAATGCACAGTGCAGGCAGAGAACTTATAATTTTGCGCAGTGGGAAACAGCACCTACTTTTTTACCCCACTCAAAACCGTGTTCCCTCTGTTCTCCTATTGATTTGATTTGATTTTGAATTTCTATTTTCAACGGAGGCCCAAGGAAAGGGCCAGCCAGACTCCACTCCAACGTACACAGCGACTCGGGTTTCACCCCCTCACCTGTTGGCTCGTGAACAACACTCCTCTTTGTGGAACTTACAACACTCGTTTGAAACAAGCTTCCAGAGAAAACACTTCAATAAAGTGTTTGAAAAGTCACAAGCCTGTGAGTTGTAAAAACAAATTCCACACATAGCCTTGCTTTAGGTGGACAGACGGACGTGGAAGGCCGAGCCTTTCAACCTGGTGCCCAGGGAAAGGATGGGCACCTTTCTTTGGGAATATTTTGGTGGCTCACTTTTCACTTTTTTGGGGGGGCAGTCTTGGGGTCCTCCCCCGACCCCCCCCCCCCAGCCAAACCTCCACTTTCCGCCTTCTTGGTGGTTACAAGAGTCGCGAGCACTTTATGCCAGGGCTGGCTTTGAACCACAGATCCTCAGATCTCAGCTTCCTGAGGTAAGCTAGGATTATAGACGTGATCCTCAACGCCCGGCGGGCGACCCTCTCCTGGCCACCCACCCCGAGTCCACCGACCCAGGCCTTAGGGGACACCACACCAGGGAGCAGGGCATAGGCGACCCCTGCACCCCAAGGCCCACTAGGGGGCGCCCCGGTCCGCCGGCTCCGGTGGCTTCGGGAAACCCGAGGCCGAAGTCCGGTCCCGGCGGCGCGGACGCGAGGCCCCCAGAGCAACGCCCCTAGTCCCCAAGGGGGTTTCGAGGCCCCCTCGCCGCGGCCAGAAGGCTGTCCGGGTCCCTTTGCCGCAGCTGGGTGACACACCAAGTGGCCGCGGGTCCCCCCCACTTCAACTCCCCGAGTTCGATCCCCCGCCGCCAGGGGACATCCCTACACCTGCGCGCACGGGCTGCGCGGCAGGGGACGGAGGTGGTGGTGGGGAGGGCCAGGGCGGCCCGTATTCTCCCCGGGTGCACATCCGTGGTGGGGGAGATTCCCAAGGCCCAGAGGACGAGGTGCGTCCCAGATCACCCCAGACACCCGGTTTCCGGAGCTGAGCTTGAGGACCGGGCGGCGGCGAGCGCATGGATCCCTCGCGCACTGCGTTCCTCTGGCCCCGGGGGGTCCCCACCACTACCCTCGCCGCGCCGGTGGAGTCCTGTTGGGTTGGGGTACACGATCCTCACCCACCTCAGACCCCTGCTCCCAAAGCTAAGCATCCCCGCGCTCCGCGGAGACCCTGGCCCCTCGCCCCACTGCCTCGTAGCATCGTTCGGTCCGCGTCGCCTCACCCCCGCGCGCCCGACGCCCCAATTCTGCCTCTCTCCACCTCAGAGAGAAGCAGCAGTCCGCTGTCCTGCTCGCCGCGAGCCCCAAAAGTAATCGGGAGGAGGGGGAGAATCCAAACAACCAAGTAACTATTTCGATTTCCTGCCGAGCCCAGCCCGACCCCGGCGTCGGACCCGGCCCGCAGGAAGGGCTGCAACCCCGGACCTCCCGGTGCCCGCTTTCCAGGAACTGTCACCGCTGCCCGCGTTCCTGGCCCGCGTCCGCCTGCGCTTCCTCCAGGTACCCACCTCCGTGCGCGCGCGCGCCCGATCCATTCCTGGGGAGCCCCGACCACGGCAGCCGCCGTGCTGCGGATACGCCCCCGGCACGGCTCAGGCCCGCGTCCCTGCCCGCAGGTGCAAGCGCGCACGCCGGCTGCCAGGGTCGGAGGAGAATGCTGGCGGAGACGGCCGCCGCGCTGCGGGGGGCGGGGCCGGGAGGGGCGTGACGTCACGCCCGCCGGGAGAGCGCCCCGCCCCCGGCTGCCCGCCCCGCCTCCCGGCTACCCCCCACCAGTTCCCCGTCGGCTCCCCCCAGCTGCCACCCGGCTGCCCCCCCTCCCAGCCTGCCACCCCCACCCTCTTCCCAGCACACCCAGCCCCGGGCCCTGAGGAACCACCCACTCGCAGACATCACCTCTATCAAGCCCACAACAAGGGTAGGCAGGAAATGGCACCTTTTCACCAAGTTCTTAACAAACAGAGGCTAGTTAACATACCAATTCTCCCCCAAGATTTCCCTGCATTTTAAAGTGATACCTGCTGCTCTAGAGCAGGACGTTATAAATATACACATTATGTATCTATACGTATACACACACACACACACACACACACACATATTCCCCTTCAGTAAATAACAAGCCAAAGTACTGAGCTGGATAGTTAATTTCTTTCTTTCTTTTTTTTTTTTTTTTGCCAGTCATGGGCTTGAGCTCAGGGCCTGAGCACTGTCCTTGGACTTTCTCAAGGTTAGAGAACTCTACCACTTGAGCCTCAGCACCATTTCTGGCTTTTTTCTATGTATGTGGTACCGAGGAATCGAACCCGGGTCTTCATACATGCTAGGCAAGCACTCTAGCACTAGGCCAAACTCCTGGCCCTCTTTCTTTCTTTGCAATTAATGTGCGTATCATTATGCAACAGTAAGAAAATGTGCCATATAGATTAAGGTTAATCTTGTTTCTGAGCTATTATCATCGGAGCCCTTTAATGTTTGCTCAAAGGACAAAATCAAGCAAAAACAAGACCTCAAATCCAGCCCCAGAAAAAAAAATTAGGAATCAATAGCACAAATGCAGTGGTTCACGCCTTGTAACCCTAGCTATTCAGCAAGCTGAGATCTGAGGACCGCAGTCCCAAGACAGCCCAAGTAGGAAAGTTCATGAGATTCTTAATCTTCAATAAACTACTCAAAAAAGCTGGAAATGGAGCTGTGTCTCAAGTGATAGAATGCTAGCCTTAACACACACACACACACACACACACACACACACACGCACACACACACACAGAGATACTGGCATATATAATACGCCAGTAAATAAAAGCAACCTCAAATGCTCTCTGGAAAAAAAAAAAAACTGTACCTCCAGGATTCCTTGAGAGTAACTATATACATATATATATATATATATATATATATGTGTGTGTGTGTGTGTGTGTGTGTGTGTGTCTACAGTAAGTATACCACTGAACAATAGCCTATTGTAACTGTGGTTTAAAAATACACAATTTGCCATAAATGGATCAGTCAAGTAAATAACTCTGGCCAAATTCTGTTATCTCTGCCTTTAAAAGCAAGGCAGCTAAGATTTTTTTTCCAGTTACTTTTTTTTTTTAAAGTGACAGAGACCAAAAAGCTGGGGCTCTGCTGTTAAAGACTAGTTGGGGGCCGGGAGTTTGGCCTAATGGTAGAGTGCTTGCCTAGCATGCACGAAGACCCGGGTTCAATTCCTCGGTACCACATACATAGATAAAAAAAGCTGGAAGTGGTGCTGAGGCTCAAGTGGTAGAGCTCTAACCTTGAGAAAGTCCAGGGAAAGTGCTCAGGCCCTGAGCTCAAGCCCAGGACTGGCAAAAAAAAAAAAAAAAAGAAAGAAAGAAACAAAGAAAAAAAGAGTCTCGTAGACTTAAAAAGAAAAAAGACTACTTGGGGTGCCAGGAGTGTGGCCCAGTGGTAGAATGCTTGCCTAGCATGCACAAAGCCCTGGGTTCGATTCCTCAGAAACACATACACAGAAAAGCTTGGAAGTGGTGCTGTGGCTGAAGTGGTAGAGCTAGCCTTGAGAAAGCTCAAGGACAGTGTCCAGGCCCTGAGTTCAAGCCCCAGGACTGGCAAAAAAAAAAAAAAGAAAAGAAAAAAAAAAAACTAGTTTGGAAATACTGACCAAACAACATGATTTTGAAATTCAAATAATCTATCAACCAAATGAAAATTATTCCAGTTTCCAGAAGATCTTCTAAAAGTTCTAAGCTAGATCTCCTCTGGCCCTAGGGTATGGGGGAAGCCAGGAGGCTTGTAGAGAAACTTTAGAAGTCTACATTCTCCTGTGGATCTGTAAACTTAACGAGGAAGATACCTAGGCTAGATTTTCTTTTCCCTACATTTTTGTATTCACGAGTCTCTTCAGGGGGAGGTAGGGGGAGAGAAAAAGAATACTTTAAGCCTGCCTGTGGTTCAGGGCTATAACCCTACCCACTTAAATCTGAGAGTGGAGGTTGGAAGAAGCCAGCTCAAGCAGGAAAATCCATGAGAGTCTCATTTGCAATTAACCAGCAAAAAGCCCAAAATGGAGCTGTGGGGTGGATTTCTTGGACAGTGCCCATGTCATGAGTTCAAGCCCTAGTAACAGTGCAATTAAAAGAAAATGATTTCCAGGCTCCAGTGGCTAATGCCTGTAATTCTAGATACTCAGGAGGCTGAGATCTGAGGATCAAGATTCAAAACCAACCCAGCACGAAAAGTCCCTGAGACTCTTATCTACAATTAACCATCAGAATGAGAGGCTAAAAATTGTAACTACCATTTTGTAGTCACTAACTGCTATTTCTGCTTCTATAACCCGCTTCACTGCCTTATTGCTGAGGCCCTATGTTGTGCTGTGACTCTTCACCCACTTTCTGCCCTAATACCAGGAAAACCCTAGTGCGAAGCATCCCCAGGAACCACAGATCTCAATATCTATACTACCAGAGCCCCTCCTGGAGTCTGGTAATCACTGCCTAGACCAGAAACCCTGAAGTTTAGCCCGCACCCCCTTTAGTCACCCTAGTGGTGTCACCCAACCAGTTCAAAGTATGTCAACCCTCGAACCTCACCAATAATTTGCTTCTGATCCTTTCCCACTTGGTAGCATGCCAATCATACTATAGAGTTTCCCGTGGTGTGTGATGATTTGTTACAAGGTACTATGATGTGTGCTTAGCCTGTCTCCCCACAAGAATGTATAAAAGATGCTGTACCCCTGAGCTCGGGGACTCTCCGCGTTATCGGTTGTGGCCATGTACGTGGAGACCCAAGCTGGAGCTTGCAATGAAGACTCCCTTGCTTTTACATTGGTGACGGTCTCTGATGGTCTTTTGGGACCAGGCTTCCTGAATTCACCAGAAGTGACACTGTGGCTCAAGTGGTAGGACGGTAGCCTTGAGTTGAAGAGCTCAGGGACAAAGCCCTGAGTTTAAATCCCATTGTTGTGCCCTGAGACGAGGTCCCCAAAGAAAACCAAACCACCGAGATTGAGATTGTGATTGAGATTGAGATTGAGGCTTCCGAAATGCAAAAGCAAGGTTTATTGTGGGTTACAAGCCAGGCAGGGAACCTAGAAGGAGTTCCTAATTTGGGTCTACACAGTCTTTTTAAGGGCAAAAATCACAGATTTACACCCATGTTGGGGGGGTCAGGTCGGGTGAGCTAAGGCAGGGATTAGGGAACTCCCTGGGCTAATGGCCCATTCAACTGTCAGAGAGTAGTTTTATGGCTTAGAAAACAAATGCCATCCCTTGAATTTACCTGAGTTTTGGTTAATTTTAACACAGACAGGTCAGTTCCTGGGACTTAATGGCACCACAATTCTGTTTCTTTAATTTATGTGTGCTTTTGGGTCATTCATAGTTTATATAAACAGCAAGGTGGTTACTACCTGGGAATGGGGGTGATTTTTTGGCTCCTCACCATGACTGACTAAACAAACAAACAAAAAAAATCAATTGAGCCAGAAAGTTCCTGTGAGACACTTATCTACAATTGTGGCTCAAAGTGGTAGAGTACTAGCCTTAAGCAAAAAGAGCTCAGGGTTCAAGCCCAACAACTGAAATAAATACCATGAAAAATGATTAGTTAAAAAACAGAAAAGAGGTGCCCGGAGTTTGGCCTAGTGGTAGAGTGCTTGCCTAGCATGCACAAAGACCCGGGTTCAATTCCTTGGTACCACATATACATAGAAAAAGCCAGAAATGGTGCTGTGGCTCAAGTGGTAGAG
Organism: Megascapheus bottae; assembly: GCF_031878675.1. Classification (NCBI taxonomy): domain Eukaryota; kingdom Metazoa; phylum Chordata; class Mammalia; order Rodentia; family Geomyidae; genus Megascapheus; species Megascapheus bottae. The sequence continues at coordinate 42,128,976 of NC_143510.1, forward strand.
CTCTAGCCTTGAGAAAAATCTAAGGACAGTGCTCAGGCCCCGAGTTCAAGCCCAGGAACGGCAAAAAAACAAACAAACAAACAAACAGAAGTGTGCCTGAAATCAGCTGAGACCCCCCAAATCCTCTGAATAACACCCACAGCTACACTTAGCAATGCAAAGTGGCCAGTTGCAGTTTGGAGACAATTAAAAGCTTCCTAACTAACTTTCAGTTTGAATGAAAGAGATTTGAGTTTAATCTGCAAAGCCTGGCTATTGACAAGGTGAATTTATGCAGAAGGAAGCAAGGCCCCCCCACCGGCAACCTTTTGGCTTGACCAGGTGGAATATGCATTGCTTATCACACTGGTGGGGACTGAGAAAGGAAGCCTAGAAATTCTCAGGGTTTAATTTCTGCCATCCTGGTTTCAGCCCTACTGTCACCTCCCCCTGAGAAGCTTTCTCCAACCTCTTGATCCCAAATCACTCTCTCTCTCACACACACTCTCACAGACACACACAGACATACACAGACACAGACACAGACACACACACACACATACACACACCTCCATTAGTCAATAGTTTTTAGAGCACTAAGCAATGCTTGGGCATTATACTTATAGGTTTTTAAAATTATTATTTATTTTTTGTCTTCTCTGGAAGCTGGAAATCTGGGTTTAGTCTCCCAGCTAGCATCCTGTTTGGCACAGAATAGACAAGTATGATAAGGAATGGTTCTCACCCACTATTCTTCTCAGGCCCTCAGGTGTATTGTACCTGTCCAAGTAACTCTGCTTTGTATGGAAGAGGCATTGTCCAAAAGAACAAGATTACAATAGAGCCACATACCTGTGCTCACTCCTGTAATCCACTGAGAAACTTGTCCTAACAATTTTCTGCCAGGAAATATTCCGACAGTGGGTTGAACCTGAACAGAATAAGGAGTTAAGTATGTTCACAGTTGTTACTCCCTTTGAGGTACCTGTCAAATCACTACATTATCTTTGACAATAGATTGAGTAAGAACACAAAAGGGCTACATGAATCTGTTATTATTACTTGGCTGGTAGTATTTGTATAATAGGCTTTGTGCTAAATTCCTGCAGATATCTTGACTCAGAGCTTGAACTCAAAGCCACCTGCCTTTGCTAGGCTTTCTTGTTCATAGCTGGTGCTCTGCCACTTGAGCCACATCTCCAGCCCAACTTTTTGCTGGTTAGTCTGCAGATGAAGTCTGGTGGGTCTTCCCAAGTTAGTGTCTAGTTATAATCTTCTCTCCAGCCTTGAGAATAGCTAGTATTATAGTCATAAGCCATCAGTCACCGGCATTGAGCTTAAGGTACCATGTCAATGTCTATGCATACAAAGTGATTTTATTGTCTAAACACAATAAAAGAAGCTATTTTTTTTGAGATCTTGATACAAATAGTTGCTCTGTTGTCCATTACTCATGAACAGTATCAGTTCGTGCTAAGCTCTTACTCAAATAAAAGAGATCTCCCTCCCTGGTTGCAGCAGCCGAACCCTATCTCTTCAATCTCAAGGGCAGATGATCTGGTGCTAGGGGCAGACCCAGGCCTGGCTCAGTTTATAGCTGTGCGTAACCCTTCCTACTGAATTCAGCTCACGTGACATCCTGAAGGCAAAAGAGACACTGAAATAATACAGACATTAATAAACTTGTCAGGCACAATTGATTATAGCTCAACTCAGAGGAATAGAATGCTTAAAAAAAAAAAAAGCTAAACTTCAGGCCAGTTGCAACAATGAAAAGAAGAACAAGAAGAAGAAGAACAAGAAGAAGGAGGAAGAGGAGGAGGAGGAGGAGAGAAGAGGCAATACACTTAGTCTATTTAGGTAGCACTTGTGGGCAAAGATTCATTGAAGATGAACTCAAATAACAAGAGTTGCCTATCAATAACAAGGCTTGCTTATCAAAACAATCTCTTTCCTTTGGAAGACCAAATATTTTTACATCATGCCAATTCCAGATACATTTTAAAATTGCTGGCTACCCCTGTATATCACCTTGGGAACAACAATAAAACAATTTAAAATTTTAAAGACAAAAAAACAAACAAATTATTGTGGACTACTTTGCTACTAACAGAGCATATTTCCATTACCAATCACTTGACAAATTTTTATTTTGGTGTCAGTACTGGAACTGGGCACTGTCATTTAGTTTTCTGGCTCAAGGCTGGTTTAGCCACAGCTCCACTTCTGCCTTTTTTCTAGTTAACTGGAGATAAAGAGTTTCACCGACTTTGCTAGCTGGGCTGATTTTGAACCTCTATGCTCAGATCTCAACTTCCCAAGTTAGCTAGGATTCATGGCATGAGCCACTGGTGCCCAGGTTTATGATTTAGACAGTTTTAAAAGGGGAAATACAAGTATGATTTCAATGATTTAAGAAAAAAACAATTGTTTCTCTGTTCTTTTCTCTTTCCAACTTATCAAGGACCCACATTTCATACAATAGTGTATTTTTAGCACAGATGGAGAAACAGAACGGACTCTCAGATGCCTCTTTGCTCTATTTCTTCCCATGAGGGTCTTCTAAAAGGACACTTTCATTTTGGATTTCCAAGCCATCCTAACGCAAAACCTGCTGGTGGATGCAGCAAACCACATGTTGGTCTGCCTTTACTTTTTTTTTTTTTTTTTGGAAGGAAGAAAAACCCGGCTTAGCTGAAGACTATGCAAACTTAGCAGTTCCACTGAAATTAAAGATGTCTTAAAGGTTTCATAACCCCAGTGTTCACCATCTTGTAATATTTAAAAGTATAACTGGATGCACATGAGAACAAATAAACACCACTGCTACTTCAAAGCAAACAAAAGACATTCAAATCTGTGGATCATAATTTATTAAATGCATTTTGACTTCTGGGGCCATCTGAATCTTTTCACCTACCCCAGAGGTAAGAGACAATTAAAAAAAATTAACTTGAAGCATATCCTTGTGAAATCAAATCTAGGGTATTGTGAGTCCTAGAGTAAACAATCTATATCTGGACTCTTGCAGACTTGCATAAATTACCCAACATTTTTATGGCTTAATTCAGCTGTCAGAGAGAAGAGTTAGGCCATAGCACCTCACACCTGTTCCTTATCTAGTAAAGTTTGGGGTACAACTCCTCCCCCATGGGGTGAGCACGGCCAGACTTCTTTCCCTTCATTTTACACAAGGTTCTCTGGGGTGCCAGGCAGTAAAGAAATTAAGACTCACTAAAATCTTTGGAATTTCCCCCAAGCAGACGAATACAATACACATCTCAATTACACTCATCACAAACTACCATCACAACAGATGTCTATTGCAGGTCAGGCCTTCAGCCTGCACTCAGACCAAACAAAAGCCAGCCATCCAGAAGCAATCATGATGCATAGCTGGAATCTTTGCCATTAAGAGGCTGAGACCAGAAGATCAAGGCCACTGACTTTAATATCTCCTCTAAGGGAAAGCACTATTGTAAGAAATTATGTATGTTGATTTTTGTGTGTCTCTGTGTGTGCGTGCACCTCAAGAGTAGGAGATATGGATGCACAATTATTGATTCTCATCAGAATATGCTCAGTTGCAACAGTCATTCTGCGTAATAAGAGTCTTTCACTTATTACCACATATGCTTTTGGGGGGCCAGTACTGGGACTTAAACTCAGAGACTAGGTGCGTTTATGCTCAAGGCCAGTGTTCTGCCACTTGAACCACACCTCTACTTCTAGTTTTTTGGTGGTTACTCAGAAATAAGCGTCTCATGGACTTGCCTGCCCAGGCGGGTTCAAACCATAATCTTCAAATCTCAGTCTCCTTAGTAGCTAAGATTACAGGCATGAGCCACTGGTGCCCAGCTCCCACTCACACTTCACATACCTAATACACCTCACTGAGTGTCAAGATGAATGTTGAGTCTCCCTGAGGTTCCAATGACCTCCAGAAATTCCTGCTATCTCCCCCCTCTCCCAGGGAGCCATCTACAGTCCAAAACATCGCACCATCTGGTTATATAATGATGTAGCAAAGGGATTCTTGGGAAAAAGAGGGCTGAGAGAAATAATCTAGTTTCAATTCTAGATCTATGGTGGGAAAGACAGAATACACAACCTTGGTCTCCACAATATACCATATATGGATTTTAGAACTCTACATGTTAAACAGTACCTAACACTGGTCTATCAGTTCTGCTGACAACTTACCAGGATGATTCTCCATGTAAAATGTAACAACACTTTAAAGCCAGGCACTGGTGTCTCATACCTGTAATCCTAGCTACTCAAGAGGCTGAGATTTTTAAGGATCATGGTTTGAAGTGATCCTAGGCAGAAAAGTCCTTAAGAACAATTAACCAGCAAAAAGCTGGAAGTGGAGGTGTGTGATAGAGTGCCAGCCTTGAGCAAGAATGGTAATAAACACAAAACAGGCTTATGGAGTAATTCAAGTGATAGAGCATCTCCCTCACTGTGAGTTGGTACCTTAGTACTGGCAAAAAGGGTGGGGCAGGAGAGGAAAAGCTAGTCTATTTGTGCCCCCTTAGTTATCTTTTCTCAAGTAAAAGTTAACTCCGCTTTTAATATGTCAGCGAAACTTTAAATTGAATCTTTAGCCAGGTGGTGGCTCAGGCCTGTAATCCTAGCTGAGTTCTGGAAGGGAAACTGAGATGTAAGGATCATGGTTCAAAGCCAGTCTGCCTATCTCCTATTTCCAATTAACCACCTAAAAACCAGAAGTGGAGCTGTGGCTCAACATGGTAGAGTGCTAGCTTTGAGTATAAAAGTTCAGGGATGGCACTCAGGCTCTGAGGTAAAGTCCCATGACTCTCAAGAAAAAACAAACAACAACAAAAAAAAGCCAGAAGTGGTGCTGAGGCTCAAGTGTAGAGCTCTAGCCTTGAGAAAAATCCAAGGAGAGTGCTCAGGCCAGCTTAAGCCCAGGACTGGCAAAAAAAAAAAAAGAAAAGAAAAAACAAACAAACTATTCTTTGCCATCGCTTACAGTCTTTAGTGCACAAAACCTTAAAAAACAAAACAAAACAACAACAAAAAAACAGGGCCAGGAGTTTGACCTAGTGTTACAGTGCTTGCCTCACATGCATAGAAAAAAGCCAGAAGTGGTGCTGTGGGCTTGAGAAAGCCCAAGAACAGTGCTCAGGCCCTGAGCTCAGGCCCAGGACTGGCAAAAATAAATAAATAAATAAATAAATAAGATAAACAAAACAAAAAAACCACCAAAACAATTCATGACTTCTCAAAGATATTTGAAGGCGTTGAATAAAACATGAAATGAAAGATTTAGAAATCAAAGCCATGTTATCATTTCCTCACCTTACTACCTAAACCCATTATTTGGGAGGACACTCAATGTTTATTTGTCAGTCATAGGGTTTGAAATTAGGGCCCGGGTGCTGTCCCTGAGCAAATTGGTTCAAATGCTCTACCAATTGACCCACACCTCCACTTTGGCTTTTTTGGTAGTTAATTGGAGATAAGAGTCTCACAGACTTTATTGCCCTGGCTGGCTTTTAATTGTGATCCTCAGATCTCAGCCTCCTGAGTAGCCAGGGTTATAAGAGTGAGCCACCAACGCCCCGCCAAATCAATGCTTAACTTAATTATGCATAGTTTTTGCATTTGGTAGGCACAAGCTCCATTTTCCTGAAGCTCTCTCCAGCAGCAAGTAGTCCTGTGGGTGGAGGACAGATTCTGTCCTGCTGGGGTGGGTGGAAAAAAAACCTGAAGGCTGCTGCTGATAGACACCTGCTGTCTCCCCACCTTCCAGATTGTTCCTTAGGGTTTCAACACATGGACAGACCTGAAGGAGGCAGGGGATATCCTGAAGGGGATATTTGAAAATACTAAGCACATCAAATGTACAACCCTCACAGACAAGAACTAGGAAGGATCTCGCAACCTTTTATTTCTTTAATTTAATGAATGAATGTGCTTATTTATTTATTCTGTGTCAGTATGGGACTGAACTCAAGACCTTGTGTTCTTGTTTTGTTTTTTGCACTCAAGGCTGGTCCTCTACCAGTTAAGCCATGTAGCTCTACTTTTGACTTTTTGCTGGTTAGTAGGAGAAAAGAATCTTAACAGATTTGTCTTCCCGGACTGGTTTTTGCACCATAATCTTCAGATCTCAGCCTCCTGAGTATCAAGGGTAAAGCACTGATGGCTGGCTATACTTTCATGTACTTGTCTGTGTAGTGTGTGTGTTGTATGCATGTGCTAGTCCTGGGCCTTGGACTCAGGGCCTGGCCTGGGTATTGTCCCTGTCCCCCTCCTCCCCAGCTAGCACTCGATCACCTGAGCCACAGCTCTACTTTCAGCTTTTTGGTGATCAGAGATAAGAGTCTCATAGATTTTCCTGCTTGAGCTGATTCTGAGCCAAGATCCTCAGTTCTCAGCCTCCTGAGCAGCTAGGGTTACAGGCATGAGTCACTGGCACCGGGTCTGGCTAAACCTTTTGAATTAAACATGGTGTGCTGACTCAGACAGTCCTATCTTCACAGAGGATGGAGTAGGTATCCACCTCTCTACAACTTGTTATTTACGTCAAATAGACTAGTAATAAAAGCTTCCATCTGTTGGCAATTATGTATCTTGTTCTTTTCTGTTATGACCCTTTTCCTTTCTTTGGATCAGTTCTGTAGCTTTTCCCTTGTTCAGGCTTCTGATTTGTTTTATTACATGTAATAATTTTTCCAGAGCTATTATTATCCTATTATTGTAAAGACGAATTCTTCTGGAAGAATGAACCTCAAATCCCTGTCACCTCATCATCGAAGGTCAAGTTGCACAGAGTAGGCTGGGCGGGCAAAAAGATGCTGAGTGACATTTGTAAAGCCAAGCATCTGTGTTGACTTAATGCAGAGAAAGGGAAGATGATAATGGCCAGACACATGACAGACTAGCACAGGGCTTCTATGACTCTCTTTCTCTCTCTCTGTTTATATATATACATATATTCTGTGTGCGTGTGCGAGTGTGAATAATGTGGTCTTAACCTCTTGTTCTCAATTGGCTTTTTCCCTTGAGCCACACTTCCTCTTCCGGTTTTTTTTTTTTTTTTTGCTGGTGAGTAAGAGATAAGACTCTTAATGGACTTTGCTGCCCAGGCTGGCTTTGAACCTCGATCCTCCGATCTCAGCCTCTTGAGTAGCTAGGATTATAAGTGTGATCTCTAACCAATAAAATGTCCAGGTAGTATTGATGGTATTACTCATTAGCCAGAGAATAAAGTAAACACTGATCTGATCTGAGGATCATAAGAGGGGAAGGTTTCAGTTCTTTCTGTGTGTGGCCAGTCCTGGGGCCTGGGCACTGTCCTTAGGCTTCTTTTGCTCAAGACTAGCACTCTATCATTTGAGCCATAACACCACTTGTCGTGTTCTGCTTATGTGGTACTGAGGAATGGAACCTAGGGCTTTGTGCACGGCAGGCAAGCACTCTACTACTAAGCCACATTCATAGCCCTCTGTGTGATTTTTATCAGGATATGAAGCATAATGTCAATCTGATTTGAGTGAATCCATCAATTGTTCCTTTGGCTAGATAAACGAATAGCATGGAAATGCATTTAAATGATAATTGAGACTATTTTACATTTTTCCTGCCCTTTTATTTTTTAATAAATGAACTGGTACTAGAGCTGGAACTTGGTTCTCAGAGGCTCATAAGCTCTCTTAGCTTTTTCTGCTCAAGGCTGAGAATCTAGCACTAAAGTTTTTTCTGGCTTTTTGGTGGTTTACTGGGGAGAAGAGACATTTGTACCTGGCTGGCTTTGAACCATGATCGTCACATCTCAGCTTCTTCAGTAGCTAGGATTATGGGCATGAGTTACCAGTGCCTAGCTTGTTATAACTTTTTTAACTCACGGTAATTATCTTTCTTTTTATAATGGTTACACAATTCAAAACGGAAAAGACAGAGCAAGGCAGCGCTGAGAAGGAGGGAGGAGACAGGAAGAGTGGGGGAGGAATGTTGGCTCAGATGTTGGTATTCTGAAAAGGAATCTTGCTATTCTCACACTGCTCCAGGACACCATAAACTTCATGATCTCGGCACAACAGACTTTCCTATTAGAATGTCCTGTACTATTACCATGAACGTTTTGGCTTAAAATTCAAGCCTGAACATCGTATGTAATATAAGTCTTACAAATGGGCCACTGTTTGGAAAAAAAGCGGGGAGGAGTTGGAAATCCCTATTGCAATTCTCAGAATCACCTTTAATGGTCTGACTTCAACAATTCCATAGACAGGGACTTCATGTACGCTAAATTAGAAATGTAAAAGTCACCAGCAGAACTCATAGACAGAGGATGCTCTCAAAAATAACTTTGGTGGCTGGGAGTTTGGCCTAGTGGTAGAGTGCTTGCCTAGCATGCACAAAGACCCGGGTTCGATTCCTCGGTACCACATACATAGAAAAAAAAGAAGCTGGAAGTAGGGCTGTGGCTCAAGTGGTAGAGACCTAGCCTTGAGAAAGCCTAAGGACAGTGCTCAGGCCCCAGGACTGGCAAAAAAATAAAATAAAATGAATAATTTTGTTATTGGCTTGGGGTAGAGTGTTTGCTTAGTGTGCATGAGGCCCTGGGTTTGATTCCTTGGTACTACAATAACAAAAGGTCATTAAATCAAAAAAATAATAATGAGCTGGGCACTAGTAGTTCAAGCCCATAATCCTGGCTGTTCAGGAGACTGAGATCTGAGGATCATGTTTTGAAGCCAGCCTGGGCAGGAAAGTGCATGAGACTTATCTCCAATAAACTAATCAAAAGTGGCAAAAGTGGCACTGTGGCTCAAGTAGCAGAGCGCTAGCCTTGAGCACAAAGAGGCTCAGGGACTATGCCTAGGTCCAGAGTTCAAGCTCCAAGACTGGCGCGCACACACACACACACACACACACACACACACACACACACACACACACACACACACACACACACACACACACACACACACACACACACACACACACACACACACACACACACACACACACACACACACACACACACACACACACACACACACACACACACACACACACACACACCCTCTGTTGGGATTAGCTATCTAATTGTTATTTAAAGTGCTTGATCGCCTGCGTGTGGTGTTTTCCTGGTGAGCAGGACCACCTGTGTTGGTGTTCTTTAAAAGCTCAGCCCCACAGAAGGGAGGTTGGGGCTGCTCTCTATCAGCCCGGAAGTTGGAGGGTACCAGCTGTGCTGGTATTAAACTGACTCCTAGCTCTGTTCACTGAGTGCTGGTGACGCTTTTGCTGGGGGGCTCGGGGACCCCAAAATGGCTGTGATATAACAACACACACACACACACACACACACACACACACACACACACACACACGCGCGCGATTCTGTTCAAGCCAGGCACTGGTGGCTTACTTCTGTAATTCTAGTTACTTGAGAGGCTGAGATCTGAGGATCACAAGTTTAAAGCCTCCCCATGCAGGAAAGTCCAAGAGACTCCTATCTCCAAGTAACCACCAAAAAGGCCAGAAGTGGAGCTGTGGCTCAAAGCAGTAGAGTGCTAGCCTGAGCAAAAAACCTGAGACATTACCCAGGCCTTGAGTTCAAGTCTCAGGCCCAATACCAAAACCCAGCCCCAAACAAACAAAAACCTGTGTACTTTAAAAATGTGGAGAGGCATTTGTTTGGATGGTACACATAGGAAACATCTCTAAAGACCTGGGTTTACCACGGATCTTAGGAGTAGGGAAAGGAGAGGCCTCAAGGCTCCTTAGATTAGTGATTCTCTTTTAATTTGGGGGTGGGGAAGTGGGGATAAGCTTTGGAATCCTGCTTCTGTCTCTGTCACTGATGGCTAGTAGGCCTTTTATTCTCTTTCTTGACTTTATATTTCTTATCCACAACATACTAGATGATCATTAAGATTTTGTGCGTGCGCATGCATGCGTGTGTGGGCGCACATGTGTGTGCGCTGGTGGTACTAGGGCTTGAATTCAGGGCCTAGACACAGTCACTCCGTTTTTTTCATCCAAGGCTAATGCTCTACCATTTGGGCAACAACTTGGCTTCCAGCTTTTTGGTGTTTGATTGGAGGTTGAGTCTTACAGGTTTTTCTGCCTGGGCTAACTTGCAGATCCTTATTAGCTAGGATTACAGGCATGAGCCACAGGCTTCTGGTTGAACAGAAACCTTTCTGAGACTATCTCAGGACTTCAAAATATCCATTTTTTAAAAATTGACCTCTTGGGCCAGGAGTTTGGCCTAGTGGTTAAAGTGCTTGCCTAGCATGCATGAAGACCCGGGTTCGATTCCTCAGTACCACATACATAGAAAAAAGCCGGAAGTGGTGCTGAGGCTCAAGTGGTAGAGCTCTAGCCTTGAGAAAGTCCAAGGACAGTGCTCAGGCCCTGAGTTCAAGCCCAGGACTGGCAAAAAAAAAAAAAAAAATTGACCTCTTATTCCATTTTTCTATTTCCTGTTTTTACCAATAGTTTTTTTTTTTAAACTAAGAAACAACTCAAAGTAAATCACCAGCATTTTTCTTTTTCAGACAGAAAACATAACATTTTCTTGGGTAGGAAAAAAACAAACCCCAAAGCCTTTAGTTGGGTTTTATTTGTATTTTGTTCTTCATATAATTTAATGAGTAACTATCAGTGTACCCTCTAGATGGATGTTATTATTTTTTTAATTTCCCACAGACTTTCACTGATATGGGTGGACTGGCAAGAGAGTTTGCATTCTTATAATAAAGGAGCACCAGGCCTGGGGCTGTTTTTACAGAAAGGCTTCAAAAGCTTCTATTTACATCTCTAGCAATGACACCAGCCTGCTCTGTGAATAGAGCTCTAATAAAACCTTCGTGTGATAAAAATGCCAAGGCTTGCTTATCTGAAAAGGCTCTCCCCAGTTCAAAGGGTCACTTTCACACCAGGCTCCCACGCCTTATCAGCTGGCCTAGCAGCGCCTCCCCATTGTAAGACAAAGGAAGCATCCAGCTGGTACCCACAATGGTCCAATCACCACACTTCAAAAGACACAGCCCCAGCCCCAGGGATGCCCCTTAGCTTCTCCAGGCGGGGATGTTTACAGCTCAGTTTTCCACAAAGGCCAGGCAGGAGAGTCAAGGCCATCAGACCTGCAGAATAGGCAAAGACACTGTTTTGCCAATAAAGCTAGGAGGAGACTTCCATTCATTAACTATTTACTCTCATGCTGATGGCTCATGCCTGGAATCCTAGCTACTTAAGGAGGTCATAAGATCAGATCTGAGGACTGAAGTTCGAAGCCTACCTGGGCAGAAAAGTCTGCAAGACTCTTCAATCAACTAGCAAAAAAAAGAAATTGGACGTGGAGTTGTGGCTCATGTGGTACAGTGTGAGCCTTGAGTGAAAAAAGTGAAGGAAGAATGTGAGGTCCTAAATTTAAGCCCCAGTACTGGCATCAAAAAATAAAAATCACTAAAAATGGAAAACCCTACTCTCCCAAATCAGACTGTAGAAAAGGACTGAAAGGATTACCCTGAAGCTTCCCAGAACCCTTCTTGGAGGGAGATGTGTATTGGAGACATTATAAATAGGATTATTTCAAAGAAATCCAGGCACCTAGATGCTGTAAGCAGAAAGTGAATGGAGAACAGCTTGATCTCTTTAGGATCAAAGGTTTACTTATAAAGATTTCTTTACTTCTTAAAGGGAGGCCTGTTGTTTGTACGTTCTTGGATGCCATGGATGTTTTCAAAACAAACAACCCTCCCCATTATTGTAGAGAATCTGGTGTGCTTTGCTATGAGCCTGGGTTTGCTAAAAGATCAGTCAGGATGGGCAAGACCCAGAGGCTGAAATCAACAGTAATTCCTCATTATACTCTGATCCTATCATCTGCCCCTTCTTAAGTTGGGCTATTTGGTTAACCTCGCCCTGGGATTTGAGCCCCAAGAACATGCTTGGATGGCCAAAAAGATGAGTCTAGTATGAAACCAAATAAAGAGTTCAGGAAAAGTTCCCAAAGACATGGACAGAATTGTGGGGTTTTTTGTTTGTTTGTTTTTGATGTTCTTGTTTTTGCCAGTCCTGGGGCTTGAATTCAGGGCCTGATCACTGTCCTTGGGCTTTCTCAAGGCTAGAGCTATACCACTTGAGCCACAGCACTACTTCTGGCTTTCTTTTTCTTTTCTTTTCATTTCTTTCTTTCTTTTTTTTTTTTTTTTTTTGCCAGTCCTGGGCTTGAGCTCAGGGCCTGAGCACTGTCCTTGGACTTTCTCAAGGCTAGAGCTCTACCACTTGAGCCTCAGCACCACTTCTGGCTTTTTTCTATGTATGTGGTACCGAGGAATCGAACCCGGGTCTTCCTGCATGCTAGGCAAGCACTTTAACCACTAGGCCAAACTCCTGGCCCCTTTCTTTTTTTTTTTTAAATGTACATGGTACTGAGGAATCGAACCTGGGTTTGTGTGTGCTAGGCAAACACTCTACCACTAGGCCAAATTCCTGGGCCCCCCAAATTGTTTTTTTTTTTTTTTTGGCCAGTCCTGGGCTTGAGTTCAGGGCCTGAGCACTGTCCTTGGACTTTCTCAAGGCTAGAGCTCCCCAAATTGTTTTTTAAAGAAAAAAATTGGCTCAGGCCTGTAATCCTGGCTACTCTAGAGGGTGAGATCCAAGGATCATAGTTGGAAGCCAGTCTAGGTAGGAAAATCCATGAAACTCATGTCCCAATCACCACCAAAAAGCTGGAAGTAGAGCTGTGGCTCAAGTTGAGGTGTAAGAGCCTTGAGAGAAAAAGCTAAGGGACAGTGATCCTGAGTTCCAGCTTGAGTAATGACACAGAAAAACAAAACTAAACAAACCTAAAGACCCCTGTGACGATAAATAAGACCAACTCTGATTTTTAATTTACTACATATTTTCTCTACTTATGTGTTTTCAATGCTTTCTTCACTTTTATTTCTCTTTAAAGCTTCCGTGTTTCTTCTTTTGAAAACAATGTAATTTTACTGTTATAATCACGTTGTTGTACAGATTTCGTAAGTCACTGTCCTCTTTGGACAGTATTTCTTCCTTCTCTTTCTTTCACTTTCCTCCTCCTATTCCTGCACACAACTTGCACAGTTCCTTTTCCACCTAGTGTATACTGAAAAGCTTTAGTGTTTCTCCTTTTAAAAAGTCATTTTATGATAAAACATGGCTGCAATCTCATTGTCTCTTTGGAAACTATTCAGTTTAGTAGCTACAGTATTATAACTGTCCTTAGACTCATTTGGCACTTTTCAAAGTCCTGTGAGATCTCCTCATTGTAATGAGATAGTTCAGTATTATGGTGTGCAAATGAATCCCCAAGTTATGAAACATTAATGACCTAATAAAAATAGTTTTAGGTTTCTGCAATTGAAATTACATCTTCAATTCTGGGGTTTAAAATTCTTTTATTTTCTTCATTTCCTATTTTCCTCTGTGTGTGCTTGTATGCCCAGAACAGTAACTGTATGTGTATGTGTATGTGTGTCTCCTTATTTGTGTTTCTGTATGTCTGTGTTCATGTCTGTATAGGTGTATATATGTATTTGGATTTGTCACTATTCTCATAATAGCTAGTCAAATATAGCTTAATTATTGATAAAAGAAATGATTTCACTAAGGCATGATTTCACTAAGGCATGTGAACTGACAGAAATATCTTGAGCTAAAATTAATCACATCAATTTATATATTGTACGCAGTCAGAGGATTTATCAAATTGAAAAATCCACCTTGCTCAACAAAAGTGAAAACCACGTTTGTTTCTCCATCCTAGCCTGTTACATTGCTCCCGCGGACTCTCTCATTCTCTTCCTCTCTCTCTCCCTGTCCCCCCCTCCTTTCCCTGCCCCTTCCCCAAGGCTTGAACTCGGGGCCAGGATGTGGTCCCTGAGCTTCTTTTACTTGAGGCTAGTACTTAGTGCTCTACCACTTGAGCCACAGCTCCACTTCCAGCCCTTTTGGTAGTTTAGTGGAAATACGAATCTCAGACTTTTCTGCCCAGGCTGGCTTCAAACTGGGATCCTCAGATCTCAGTCTCTTGAGTAGCTAGGATTACAGGTGTGAACCACCAGCACTGGTATGAACTAGTTTTTAAGGGCCCCTCCTAACACCTGTTAGAAGAAGGCCTTTTCTTGACTCAAGGAGCTTTTCACCTTGTAGATGGAAGGGAAAAAGCAGGGATTTCAGCTGACAAAAGGCAAAGGTGTCTGAATGCACACAGCACTGGATAGTGAACAGAGACAGAGGCATATATTTCTTTGACATTTTGAAAGATGTCTTTTCTTCATAAAAGATGAATGTTTTGACTGCACATCAGATAGGCATCCATTTTGAAAGCTTGAAGGAGGAATGAAAAGGTCTCAAAAATGACTCAAGAAGCTGAGATCTGAGGAAGTTCAAAGTCAGCCTAGGCAGGAGAGTCCATGAGACTCTCATCTCCAATTAATACACGTGTGTGTGTGTGTGTCTGTGTGTGTGGAGACGCACACACACAGACACACAGACACACACACACACAGCATCTCAGAGTGTCTCTTTTAGACCCTAATTCATAATTTCAGCAGAATTTAAAACCCAGTCTACTGTAATATCTTTATTCCATTAGCAGGAAGGCAGAATTTACTATAAAAGTTGGTCAAATTAAACACATCAGAAGCTTTGGAGGACAGATACTTTGATAACACTATAATCAATAATCAGTTGCCTGCTAACAAGGAAGTTGGTTTTGGTTTTTTTTTTTTTCATGTCCTGGAGCATTTCTTATATTTTTCCAACTGCAGTGCCTTTCCCTAATAAACACAAACATTAAATATATAACTTGCTGAAATCCATATGTTATAGATTTATTTTTTACAAAGCTGTTATTTAAGTTCTGACACTTACAACAGCTGCAAACTTAATTTGAAACCATTAAAAATAGCTCAGTGGTCCTTAATTTTCCTATATTTGTGTCTTACATCTGTCTCCCAATCTCAAAATCTAAAACCCATAAATTCATCTAAATAGAAGCATCATTTTAATCTCATCTTTACAAAAAAATGAAATCATCAGGCCTATAATGCTAGCTACTCAGGAGTCTGAGATCTGAGGATCATAGTTCAAAGCCAGCTCTGACACGAAAGTCTGTTGAGACTCATCTCCAGTGAAGCTCAAGAAAACCAGAAGTAGTGCTGTGGCTCGAAGTGGTAGAGTGGTAGCCTTGAGTAAAAAGAGCCCAGGCCCTGAGTTCAAGCCTCACAACTGTCCAGAAGGCTGCGGGGGGGGGGGGGGGGGTACCAGGGAGGGAGGGAGAAAGGGGGAGAGGAAGGGAAAAGAAACAAAAGGAACTACTTCTTTTTTTTTTTTTAATATATGTTTTATTTATTTATTGCCAGTCCTGGGCTTAAGCTCAGGGCCTGAGCACTGTCCTTGGACTTTCTCAAGGCTAGAGCTCTACCACTTAAGCCTCAGCACCACTTCTGGCTTTTTTCTATGTATGTGGTACCAAGGAATCGAACCCGGGTCTTCATGCATGCTAGGCAAGCACTTTAACCACTAGGCCAAACTCCCGGCCCAAGGAACTACTTCTTAGACAGCAGAATTTCTTCATCTTCCCTCTCCCTGTCAGGAATGATGAATTTCTCCCATGGCACTTGCTCACTCCACTGACATGGCATGCCTTCTGAGACTGCCACTGTACCCAGGCCACCCACACACTGCCCTCTGCTTTAGAAAGTCCTAGCACCATACCACTTTCCCATTCTCCTGAGTGTCTAGGTTTGGGTGATTCATTACTTGGACAATAACACCTACTTCCAGAGCTCATAGATCTATGGTGGCTCTGGCTTCTCCACAGAAGAGCAGGTACAACCCATTATATATATATGATTTGAACTCAGGGCCTAAGCACTGTCACTGAGCTCAATGCTAGAATTCTATCACTTGATCCACAGCTCCACTTCCGTGTCACTTAATCTATCTGTGACTGAAATTTTCTCTGGGTATTTCTAACCTAATCCAAAAATGTGGAATAACATGTGGATAGGAAGACTGCAAGCTTGAGTCAGACAGCTGTGACTTAGAATCTGTTTTCTACTTAGTGACTGTGATTGATAGCAAGTACTTGCATTTTCCCTTGGCTTTATTTTCCTCTATCATGAAACAGAAAGATACAATTATTATTATTATTATCTTTTTTTTTTTGCCCTGCCAGTCCTGCGGCTTGAACTCAGGGCCTGGGCACTGTCCTTGAGCTTCTTTTGCTCAAGGTTAGCGCTCTATCACTTGAGCCACAGCACCACGTCTGGCCTTTTCTATTTATGTGGTACTGAGGCATTGAACCCAGGGCTTACACATGCTAGGCAAGCACTCTACCACTAGGCCACCGTCCCAGTCCTAAAGTCACTTTTGAGATTACAATGCCTTTGACTAGAGATGACAGGGACCTTATGTCCAACACGGTTCCACATCAGACACTGCTTTCATGTGACTCATGTGCTCTCTGCATTGATCTCTAAATACTCTCTACAGTCCAAAGCTTTTTTTGGCCAGTCCTGGGCTTGAGCTCAGGGTCTGAGCACTGTCCTTGGACATTCTCAAGGCTAGAGCTCTACCACTTGAGCCTCAGCACCACTTCCAGCTTTTTCTATGTATGTGGTACCGAGGAATCGAACCCGGGTCTTCATGCATGCTAGGCAAGCACTTTAACCACTAGGCCAACCTCTCGGCCAGCTTTTTTTTTTTATGTTTATTTAGTTTTCATTCCTGCTTTAGTTTTGTTTTGTGCTAAGGCTTGAATGCAGGGCCTTGCACTCTTGTTTGTCTTTTTCATTCAAGGTGGGTGCTCTATTCCTTGAGCTACAACTCCACGTAGGCTTTTTGCTAAAGAGAGTCTCCTGGACTTAACTACCTGGGCTAGCTTTGAACTGAGATCCTTAGATCCTCAGATCTCAGTCTCCTGAGTATCAAGATTATAGGCATTGAGCCACAGTTGCCTAGCCCCTGGCTCATTGTTTGATACTTCTGTTGAGTCTTCACACAATCAGGAAAAAGGAAAGAGGAGAGTGAGAGAGGTAATTAAATCTTGGCCTACAGCAGGCTGGGTGTTCCTTTTCTTACCAAGAGTCATTTGATGCTTATACCAGCATTTGAATATTTATAACATCGTTCAAGCATCATAGCAAACTATCAACCTAGAGCCTCCCATCAGACAACAAAAGGTTTCAAAGGCCTTCTATGACTGAGGCCACCTCTCTTCAGGTATTAAAGGGCCGAAATCCCAGGAGACATGTAATTCAGGCGGAAGAGACACCTAGAAACACAGTCAGAACAGACCACAGGGATACTTGTACCTTTTATCTATCTGCAAGCGTGTCCAGGGAGATTTCCCTATCCCATACTTAAGTGAAATTAACCTCAGCCAACAGCAAAGTTGAGGATAAAGATCTTTGATGTTAAACATAGCATTCTGAGCACGTTTTTATTAACTAGTCATTTTGTAAATATACCATTTATCTTCAAAGCCCAAACTCAGCACACAGTCAGTCCCAGGTCCACCATCCAAAGGAGCAACTGCCATGCATTAATTCATGATCCTGAGCATGCTTTCCTCGTGAAATGTATTTTAACACACTTTAATTGAATGGACCATAGCTTTGTGGAGCTAATCAAAGGCACTTCCTATCTGTAAGTTAATTCTGTTTCCATTAAAATGGCCCGTGCAACACAGGTAATTTGAAACAGCATGTACATATACAATACAACAGCTTTACAAAGTGTTTTGTGCAGAACATTTGATTGTAAAAGTCAAGGCTATTTTGAAATACTGTTGATGAGAGAGAAAGAAAGGAATAGTCCATCTAAAAAAGTCCTTGAAGGGCTGGGAGTGTGGCCTAGTGGTAGAGTGCTTGCCTAGCATGCACGAAGCCCTGGGTTTGATTCCTTAGTACCACATACACAATAAAGCTGGAAGTGGTGCTGTGGCTCAAGTGGTAGAGCTAGCCTTGAGAAAGCCCAAGGATTTTTTTGTGTGTGTGTCAGTCCTGGGGCTTGAACTCTGGGTCTTTGGCTTTCCCTTATTCTTTTCCCTCACAGACTGGAGCTTGATCCATTCAACCATGCCTCTGGTCTAGTTTTTTTTTTTTTTTGCCAATCCTGGGGCTTGAACTCAGGGCCTGTCCTTGGGCTTTCCCAAGGCTAGAGCTCTAGCTCTACCACTTGAGCCATAGCACTATTTCCAGCTTTTTTCTTTCTTTCTATGTATGTGGTACTGAGGAATCGAACCCGGTCTTCATAGTGCATGGGCTGGCTCAGAACCTCGATCTCGGCCTCCTGAGTAGGTAGGATGACAGGCGTGAGGCAGCGCACCTCACCTGGCTTCTCAGAATTTTTATCTACTAATCCAATGGTAGTTTTCTAGTTTTTCTCAAATAGTAAAAGTACTAAGATTATGTCACAAAGTAAAGCTGTTCATAAAAACTTCCATCTAAAAAGTTCAATAGCTACTGGTAATGTAGTTCAATGGTAGAGTGCCTGTCTAATATTCAAAAGGCTTTAGATTTGATCCTCTGAGACACAGAAACAAACATAGATACAAAATAGAGTAGCATTTTACACTTGTTAAAAATTCTCCTTTGCCATGATGATTGTTTCGGAGAGGACATTTTCTTAGGTGGTCATGATACAGATGGCTATCTCCTATTCACTAGCAAAAAGCTGGAAGTGGAGGTGTGGCTCAAGTGGTAGAGTGCCAGCCTTGAGGGAAAAAGCCAAGCAAGAGCATAAAGCCCTGAGGTCATGCCCCAGTATCAGAGCGCATGTGCATGCATGCACACACACACACACACACACAAATTGGCTATGGTGTCGTATGTCTATCACCCCAGCTCTTCAGGAGATGGAAACAGTCCAGATCACTCCATCTCAAAAATAACCCATGGAAAAAGGGATAAGGATCAAGTGGTTTCCAAGTAGTAAAGCAAGTGCAAAGCCTTGAGTTCAAACCCCAGTGCTGAAAACCAAAATAATTTGGAAGAGGGCTAAAAGATGAGGCAGAAAGACCCACTGGGAAATGTTCAGTAGCAATCACTACACCCCAGTGAGGCAATCCTCTGCATTTCTTGGGGAAAGTTCCCGAGGGGGATCAAAATCTCATGCTTACCCAGCACCTTGAGCTCCTCAGCTCAAGGCTATCATTCTACCTCTTGAGCCACAGCACCACTTCCAGTTTTCTAGTGGTTAATTGGAAGAGTCTTTCGATCTTTAGTGCCTGGGCTGGCTTTGAACCATGATCCTCAGATCTCAGCCTCCTGAGTAGCTAGGACTACAGACATGAGCCACCGTGTCTGGCTAAGCAGCAAAGTCCCAGAGACTCTTATTTCCAATTAACCAGGAAAGAGCCCGAAGTAGAGCTGTGGTTCAAGTGGTAGAGCACCAGCCTTGAACAAAAAAGGCTCAGAGACATCGCCTAAGCCCTGAGTTCAAGCCCTGGACCAACACACACACACACACACACACACACACACACACACACACACACACACACACACACAATCATTCCATACCTAATGAGTATATGTAGGCTATTCAATGAATGTGTGAATCAATAGTGCTATTTAATTTTTTTTTTTTTTTTGCCAGTCCTGGGCTTGAGCTCAGGGCCTGAGCACTGTCCTTGGACTTTTCTCAAGGCTAGAGCTTTACCACTTGAGCCTCAGCACCATTTCTGGCTTTTTTCTATGTATATGGTACTGAGGAATCGAACCCGGGTCTTCATGCATGCTAGGCAAGCACTCTACCACTAGGCCAAATTCCCAGCCCGCTATTTAATTTTTTTACGAGCCCCCCAGCTTTCTCTCTTCTAAGCACTGAGCTCAGACAAACCCTCCCCCTACTTTTTTCTTTCTTTTTATTAGGTGACTAGATGTGCCAGTCTTGCACTTTTTTTTTTCTTCCTGCTATGACACATGGAACTGTTTACAAAATTACACTAAAATATGTAGTAGTTTTTTGGCTGTGTTTCTTTTTAATGAGGAAAAATACCTAGTCTTTTTAAGTAGATATTTTACTTTGCATTTTATTTATAAACCAAATACTCCTCTGGAAGCTTCTCTGCGGTCCTCATTTGTCCATTAAAGAGGTCCCGGGAGGACTGTATGTCACCAGTGTTGTGACAGTCCTGAAGAGGGTAAAGGTTTAGGATGGAATTAAACTAAGCTATGAATACACAAGCACATTGGCTGAAATCGGCATGCATAGGGGAGCACTGCAATGGTGAAAGAGTTTCACAAAATGAATACCAGGAAACGGGAGCATGCATTTTGTTGAGGTGCTGGGGGAGGGGAGAGATGAATGGAGAGAGGAAGGGTGCTGAATGCAATCATCACAGTTGATGCACAGATGTAAAATGGAACTGGGAAACCCGAGGTGGGGAAGAGAGAGAGAGAGAGAGAGAGAGAGAGAGAGAGAGAGAGAGAGAGAGAGAGAGAGGGAGAGAGAGAGAGAGGGAGAGAGAGGGAGGTAGGAGGGGTGGCACTGAAACCCCTTTGTATACCTACTACAAAAATAACAAAAATTAAAACTAAGCTGTTAATTGTATACACAAACTGAAAGGAATCTGAGTAGCTTTTTGCTTTTGCTTTTTATTTTTTTCTTTTCGGTGCTCGTACTGGGATTTGAGCCCAGGGCCAGAGTTCTGTCCCTTAGGTTTTTTTGTTCAAGGCTAGTACTCTACCACTTGAGTGACAGTTCCATTTCTGGTTTTCTTTTCTAGCTAACTGAAGATAAGAGTCTTATGTTCCTGTCTGGACTGGTTTCGAGCCACGATCCTCAGTCCCGTCTTCAGCTTCTAGAACAGTTAGGATTACAGGCATGAGCTAGTAGTACCTGGCTTAGTCTTTTTTCCCCCTATTTACAGCATGTTTCAGTTCAGACTAGCTGCAGTGCTAGTTCCTGCTGGCTCAGGTTGCTAGTGGTTACAATGTTCAATGGTACAGCTATGTAGACCCAGAAAACCATGAATAATATATTACAATGTAAAAGCTACACAAAGTATATAGAGAATGCTTGAACAATTTTGTGAATAGGTAAAGCACTCAGAAGCACATATACTAACCTGGTCATAGGGTTTCTCTGGGGGGAATTGTTATTTTATGTTTTGTAGAGATCCGACAACAGCCAGGTGCTGGTAGCCTGTACTCCTAGCTCCTCAAGAGGCTAAATCTGAGGATCCAGGTTCAAAGTCAGCCTGGGCAGAAAAATAAGCAAAACTCTTATCTCCAATGAATCAACCAAAAACTGGAAGTAGAGGTGTGGCTCAAGTGGTAGACCATCACTCTTGAGTGAAAAAGCTAAGGATTTGAATGAAGTATGGAGTTCAGGCCCTAGTACTGACACAAAAAATACCACATCCTGGTGGGGGAATTTTATTTTTAAAAAATCATTTTTTGTCTTTTTAGGGGATATTGGGGGACTCAGAAAGGGAAGGGTACAGGGTGAACAAATACAATCATGCTATTTAGTATACAATATGTGGAAAATGCACCATGCAAGTTGTGAGCAGGGATGGGAGGGGGACACTGAGGGAAAGCAGAGGAAAGGGTCACATTCTCCAAAAAAGAAATGTACTTATCAGGCTGGGAGTTTGGCCTAGTGGTAGAGTGCTTGCTTAGTATGTCCAAAGACCTGGGTTCGATTTCTCGGTACTACATGCACAGAAAAAAATCCAGAAGTGGTGCTGTGGCTGAAGTAGTAGAGTGGTAGCCTTGAGAAAAGCCCAAGGACAGTGCTCAGGACCTGAGTTCAAGCCCCAGGACTGGCAAAAAGAAAAAAAGGAATGTATTCATTACTTGACTTACAAAACAGTAACCTCTGTACAACACTTTGACAACAACAAAATTATGTATGTATATATTTAAGAAAGCACCACTGCCAACAAAACACAAGATTTGACAATAAATCTGTAATATTTTGAAATTAATGGGTAGATATGTTATTTCATATTTTCCAATTAGCATTGATTTGATATATGATATAGATTTGAGTATCTTAGGAATGCAATCCCTGAGAAATACCTAGAGCTGGCTTTGTTCTCTATTTCATACTAGTATGCATTGTCCTCTGAGAATCATTTACTTCTCTGAATAGGACTCAGACTTTGACCATGAGCCCTAACATTTGGTCCTTAAAGGTGTTACGTGTAATTTAGTGTAAGAACGTGGGTAAATTATTTCATTGACTGTTAAATAGCCATTTGTTAAGTCTAGACAACAATAATAAATAGCCATTATCAATAATGTAGCTATTCAAAGTCTTGGGAGAACTGTATAATAAATAGACCATGTGACCAAAACCTCCTTGTACTCCATGTCCTGAAAAAAAAAAAAAAAAAAAAAAAAAAAAACCCAGAAACATAAAATTACCAGAGGTGTTAAATATAGACACAGCTCACTTAGAAAAAGTCAGAGTAAGCCAGGCACTGATGGCTTATGCCTGTAATCCTAGCTACTCGGAAGATCTGAGGATGTAGATTTGAAGCCAGCCTGGAGAGGAAAGTCCAAAAGACTCTCATCTCCAATTAACTTCCAAAAAGTCAGAAGTGAAGCTGTGGCTCAAGTGGTAAAGCAACAGCCTTCAGTAAAAAAGCCTGGGGACACAGCCCAGGCCCTGAGTTCAAGCTATACTACTGGTATAAAATAAAATAAAATAAAGTGATCTTTTGGAATGGAACTGCTATCAGATGTCCTAATTTAAACAGGTGCCTGTATAGTGCTTCTGGCACCTTTCCATCAGTAATCTCCATTTTTAAATTTTTTTGGACTTCTCAGTTGCAAAGAACTATACAGCATTTTTTAAAAGTTCTTTTTTTAATATTTTCATTTTTCATGTTCCTACACATACATATCCCTTTTGAAGAAGAAATTGAGAAATTGATTAAAATAAAATCAAGATAAAGGAGGAATTAATGAAACACTAATATAGCTACATGCTATGTGGATGACCTTGAAAACATGGGAGATGACCAGGACTGGCCAATTAAGAAACAGAAGATTGGACAGTAAGTGCTGAGGATGCAGAAGAAGACACAGCGGAAACTATCCTGACTGAGAATGGGTATGAAGTTTCTTTTTAGAAAAAATGGAAATGTTATGGAATTGGATTATGTTGAGGGTTACACAAACTTGTCAATATCCCCAAAGCTACTGTATTGTATATGCTGCAAGTGATTATATCTGCATGCAATTATATATTTACAAAGTATTATGCATTTTCTTTGTATTCAGTTGTACTTATACATATTTTATTCAGAAAATTTATATTAAAAGAAATCCAAGCCAGGGCTGGGTGCTGATGGCTCAAGCTTGTCATCCTAGCAACTCAGGAGGCTAAGATATGAGGATTGTGATACAAAGTCAGCCAGGAAAGGAAAGTCCATGAAACTTCCAATTAACTACCAGAAAAGCTGGAGATGGAGTTGTGGCTCAAGTGGTAGACAACTAGCCTTGACAAAAAAGCTCAGACAGCACCCAGGCCCTGAGTTTAAGGCCCAGGTCTGCCATTAAGGCAAGGAACGAACTGAGAGGGATGGGTGAGAATGTTAAAAATGGATGACCTTGATCAAGATATATTGTATTCATGCTTGGTTAAATGGCAACCTCTTCATATAGATACTTAGAGATGATAACATTTTTTTAAAAAACAAAACTCAAAATAAGATTTTCTTTCTTTCTTTCTTTCTTTTTGGTGGGTCATGGGGCCTTAACTCAGCCTGGGTGCTGTTCCTGAGCTCTTCAGCTCCAGGCTACCACCCTACCCCTGGGCCTGGGCATTGATTGTCCCTTAGCTCTTTAGCTCAAGGCTACTACCCTACCCTTGAGCCAAGTCCCATTTCCCATTTTCCATGGGTTAATTGGAGATAAGAGTCTCAGGTTCTTTCTTTTGTACCCAGGCTGGCTTTGAACCTTGATCCTATGATCTTAGCCTCCTAAGTAGCTAGGATTACAGGCATGAGCTACTGCACACCCCGGCCAAAATAAGACTTTCTTAAAATAAAATCGAACACTCTGGGAGGGAGCAACTTATGGTAAAGCCAGAAGAACTGGGATAAAGTTTGATCTCAGCCATCCTTTCTCTACTTAAATGTCCTCATTGTTGCCTGGTGCCCAACTGGGTTGGGTCAGCCTCAAGGTCTCTAGAGTCTGGTTTTCATTTTTTTTTTTTTGTGGATCATGTGACTTGAACTTGGCCTGGGCTGGGCGCAATCCCTGAGCTCCTTTTGCTCAAGGCTAGCACTCTACCATCTAAGCCACAGTGCTACTTCCAGTTTTCTAGTGGTTACTTAGAGATCAGAGTCTCAGAGTTTCCTGTCTAGGCTGACTTGGAGCCACGATCCTCAGATCTCAACCTCCTGAGTAGCTAGGGGTGAGTCACAGGCCCTGGTTTCACTTTTGCCTTTGAGTGTTAAGTTTAAGGTGTGTGTGTGTGTGTGTGTGTGTGTGTGTGTGTGTGTGTGTGTGTGTGTGTGTGTGTGTGTGTTAAAGAGTCCTATGTCTTCTTAAATGTATTCCTTACAAAGCAACAGGAACAAAGTTTTATTAATGCAGAAGACTGAAAGCAATGTGAAGTATGCTAGGTTTCTGGTTTTCATTTGGAACTTCAGAGAGTCTGAAAAGCCGTGGAACAGAGCCTTTTAATTACAACCCAATGTCCTGGCAAATATTTGATATCTCTTCCAGTTGGCAATGTGAGAAGAGATTCAACTGCAGTGGGTTCAGCCCAGACTCCTACTTCCTCTACAGAGTCAGGGATCACACTGCATGCGCGTGCGCCCTCAGTGTCTCTGGTTTTGTTTAAGATCATGTTTGACACGTTAAGGGATGGAAATAGTTCAAGAGTGAACTCAATAGTTTGATTTATACCCCAAAACCTAAGCTAATAAAAGTTTGGTGCTAAGTTGTTCTTTTTGTTTTGTTTTTGTTTCACTTCGGGCTGGATAAACTTAGAGCCAGCATCTTTTCTCCCCAAGAGGACAGAGTATGGCAGCCGACTAGCTGTTGAGAGCTTGAGGTGGAAGTTGAAGCCAGCTTCATAAAGGCTGTGTGATCACCTGTCCTGATAATCAGCAAAAACAAAACAAAACAACAAAAAAAACCAGGCTGGAGTCATGGCTTAAGTGGTGGATCACCAGCCAAACAAACTGAATACAATTCTTCCCCCAGCCTCATTATGCTGGCCTTGGGAAAATACTTAGTCTCTTTTAGGACTCAGTTTTTGTTTTGTTTTTTTCTCAGTGACATGGGCCTGTGTGTTAATAAGGCTTGGTGTATAATATTACATATAATGCTGCTCACATGGCACAGTATAGCAAAGAAATAGCAGAAAATAAACTGTAACTAGAGGCTAATGTTCTTATTAGAACAAAGAGAGAATTATCACCGCTTAATGACCATGAAATAATTTTCTCTACTTTTATCAAGCTCCTTAAAAACTACCTACTCTAGGCGGGGAGTTTGGCCTAGTGGTAGAGTGTTTACCTAGCACACACAAAGACCCAGGTTCAATTCCTCCGTACCACATACATAGAAAAATCTGGAAGTGGTGCTGTGGCTCAAGTGGTAGAGCTCTAGACTTGAGAAAGCCTAAGGACAGTGGTCAGGCCCTGAGTACAAGACCCAGGACTGGCAAAAAATAAAAATAAAAACAAAAAATTACCTACTCCTAGTTAGAAATCTTCCCTGAAGATACACAAAAGACCTGTTTATGAGAGGAATAAAAGTAGTATCAAGCTTAAACAAAACCAAACAATACTAGGGATTGAACTCAGGGCCTCACAAATGCTAGAATTACTTGGCTGATGCTGTACCACTTGAGCCACAGCTTCATTTCTGGCCTTTTGATGGTTAAGAGCCTTAGAGACTTTTATGCATAGGCTGACTTAACCTGGATTCTTAGCTTTCAAGTCACACTGAATTGTCTTTGCTGGTCCTGGGGCTGGAACTCAAGTTCAAGTGCTCTATAATTTTGAGACACAGGTCTCCTTCTGATCTTTCTTTCTTTCTTTCTTTCTTTCTTTCTTTCTTTCTTTCTTTCTTTCTTTCTTTCTTTCTTTCTGTCACCAGTCCTGTGTGAGCCACCACACCCAGTTTGTTCTTTTATTTTTGTACAAGTGAAGCATATGTCTTACCACTGAATTACATTCCCTTTTCTCCCTCCTTCCCTCCCTCCCTCTCTCCCTCCTTTTCTTCCCCAATCTGTCTCATCAGTCTGTCTGTGTGTGTGTCTGTCTTACGATTTTGTCCAGAAGGCTCTTGAGCTTCTGGGATCCATCTCTTGAGTAGCTGGGAAATGCCACTGCTCTGGGCTGTCAAATATTTATTTATTTATTGACAACACTGCGTCTTTCACTCAGGGCGATGAGTGAGCTTGCCAAGTTTTATTTATTTTTGGTGTTTTCACTTACAGATGATGCTCTACCACTTGAACTATACCGCCAGCCTTGTTTTGTTTTGAGATAGACTTTTGTGCCAGGACTGGTTTCAAACTGTGATCCTCTGGACCTCAGTATTACAGGTATAAGCCACTAGCCTGGCTATGCAAGCAACTTTTCTCAGTAGAGAAAAATATTTAGATAAAGAAAAATGAGTGTTTATAAACATTTATAAATATGTATGGAAAATATAATATATATATGTATATATAGATATCAGTTTTCTTTGGCAGTACTAGGATTTGGACTCAGGGCCTTTCTGAGAAGAAACTCTCTCACTGAACCTGGCTTCCAGCCCTGTTTTTTTTGTCAGTTATTTTTAGGACAGGATCTCACTTCTTGCCCAGGCATGCAACTGAATTACACTCCAGCTTCTTTAGGTTTGCCAGTTGTGGCTGGGCTTATATCCAGGTGCCACCACATCTAGTTTCCTTCACTGAGCTGAAGCATCCCAGACTTTTATGCTCAAACTAGCCTTGAACTTCGATCCTCCTATTTTCAGCCTCTCAAGTAGTTATGACTACAATGTAAACCACTGATAACCAGATTGTTTTATTTATTTTTAATTTTTAATGTTTTGGTGGCAAATGTTCTATCACTGAGTTAGATCCCCAGCCCTGAATGTGTGTGTGTGTGTGTGTGTGTGTGTGTGTGTATTATAGTTTGAGCTCTTGTTAGGTGACATACTCTACTACTTGAGCCACACATTTAGCTTTCTGTACCTTCGGGTTATTCAGCAGAGGGTCTCATTTTCTCCCAGGAGCTAGTCTCAGACCGTGATTCTCCTGCCTATAGCTTCCCATGTATCTTAGATGACAGGCATAAGCCATCACACCTCGCCTGTTTCATTGAGATGGAGGTCTTTTATCCTTTTTTCCTAGACTGACCGGGAACAGCCATTCTCTCAATCTCTGCCTCCTGAGAACCTGAGATTCCATACATGACCCACCATATCCTTTCTCTGATGTTATTTTTTTTAAGAAATTCATGTCCGAACATTATGAATTATTAAAGGCCAACTCAGACTAAAAACTGGGATTAGGATGAACCACTGCCTATGACTCTTAGATAGAGAGAATGCGCCGTCCTGCCCAGACCTACCACCCATGCACACGAATGGCAAAGATGTATACTGGAGGCTCTGAGGACTGGGATTTGGCTGAAGCATGTGAGCCCCTCACTTTCTCAATACAGGTATACCAAGAGGAGCGTCCTGGGCCGTGTCGACGAGCCATCTACAATCATCCTAGCCTTCCTCTTTTTCCAGGAGTAACATTGCACTCTCAACAAGCTCCAGCCGAGTGTCTACCCACAAAATCAAAAGTTAAAGAATCTGGGGTGACATCACACACTTAGGGTGGCTCTGTGCAGGAGGCTGAGATCTGAGGAGCACAACTTGGCCTTGAGTTCAAGTCTCACTACTGGTGGAGAGAGATGAGAAAGAAGAGAGAAGAGAGAGAAAGAGACAAGAGTCAGAGACAGGGAGAGAGACAGGAGAGGAAGGGACCATGAAAGGAAAGAGTTGGGGTTTTTTGACATAGTTTCTGGATCCAAACAGAATTTTCAACAGGAATTATTGTCTCTCCAGGCCACATGTCTTCTTCTTTTTTTTTGCCTGGTTGTGGGGCCTGGGCACTGTCCCCAAGCTTTTCAGCTCAAGGTCTAGCACTCTACCATTTGCGTCACAGCATCACTTCTATTTTTCTGGGGGTGAACTGGAGACAAGAGTCTCATGGACTTTTGTGCCAGGGCTGGCTTTGAACCATGATCCTCAGAGCTCAGCCTCCTGAGTAGCCAAGATTACAAGTGTGAGCCATCAGTATCCACTCACATGTCTTATGTTTATCATAACCCTTGTCCCCACAGAGGCATCTTCGCCTGAGAGACATTAGATACCGATTTGTTCCCTTCAAATCCCCTGTCGGATGGAATCTGCAAGGACCCCCATATATTTCCCCTTGCCTCCCCAGCCTCTGCAGCAGACTGCCAAGCCTGTTTCTGGCCTGGTTTCCCTACCTTTCATTTCTGCACGCCCCAGAACACTAAGTCCCCTACAGGACCAAATCTGAACTACTTCCAGCAAAGCAGCAGCAAAGGGCACTCATTACCTGGTCCCAGTCTACCTTTCAACTTCTTTCCTTCAAATTTGCTTTCTGGCAATATCTAATTATCTAAATAGAGGTCATTGCACCTCCTCTACTTTGGGGCCTCCCCTCTATCTCTTCCTCACGCTGGTTGCTGGAAACAGCTACACTGCTTTTTGCTCAAATACAAGCTCTTGACCTTTCTGACAGCTTTCTGTGTACCTCAATGTGTCCCTTCTGTTCAGTTGTTAACAACGGTTGACCCTGTGTCCACTCTCATAAGTGCCTGAATCAGAGACAAATCTCCCTCCTTCCTTCCTTCCTTTCTTCCTTCCTTCCTTCCTTCCCTCCACCCCCACATTCATTCTTTCCTTTCTTTCTCTTTCTTCTGTGCCAATACTGGGGCCTAAAACTCAGGCCCGGGCAAGTATCCCTTAGCTTTTTCCACTCAATGCTGGAGCCACAGGCCCCCTCCTAGCTTTTTGGTGGCTAACTATAAATAGAAGTCTCATGAACTTGTCTGCCTAGGCTGGTTTTGAATGCCAGCCTTCAGACCTCAGCCTCTTGAGTAGCCAGGATGACAGGGGTGGGCTATCAGAGTCTGGCTCAGAATTAGTTTTCAATTTCATCTAAACTCACTATGTGTCAGTGCAAGGCCTACTATGCACTTGTCTTAGGAATGTCTTGTCTCTTCTTTTTTTTTTTTTTTGCCAGTCCTGGGCTTGAGCTCAGGGCCTGAGCACTGTCCTTGGATTTTTCTCAAGGCTAGAGCTCTACCACTTGAGCCTCAGCACCACTTCTGGCTTTTTCTAAGTATGTGGTACCAAGGAATTGAACCCGGGTCTTCGTGCATGCTAGGCAAACACTCTATCACTAGGCCAAACTCCCGGCCATCTTGTCTTTTCTTTTCCCTTCTCTTGACAAAGACGGTGACACACAGAGTCAAACCTGAAATAGGAGGATTGAACTAAAATACTCAAGGTTTTGAGTATTTGGTTAATCAACATCATTTATTCTCTTTTGGAATTAATGGTAACCACGTGATTAATGATAAAGCCAAGCTCTGCAATTATTTGAGGAAAAACAACATAGTCAGCATAAAAATGCCTTCTTGAATAAGCCTGCTAGACAGATGTATTTTTTTAATAATTAAAGCCAATCGCATTCATTAATTTAAAAATCCTGTAGTGATCAGCTCCCTCGATTTCTAATTTATCAGCACCTTCCTCGTTAATATGCACCTGTGCAGACTGCAATTTGAAGCCTTCAGTAAGGTTAAATAACTATAATTGGACAGATGGCTGAGATCCCACTGTAGAATATTGAGGTACTCATGAGACGGAAGATAAAGATGAGGAAAGGAATTATCTCGTGCACAAAATGGCTGTCTTTAGAGTCTCATGCTTTGTGTGTAAGAGAGTTGGGTCCCTCTCCTGCCAAGCAGGAAGCTGGTTGAAGACCTTCCACACTGCTCATAGATCCAGCCTCTGCAGTTGCAGAGATGTTGGAGGGTTCTAGAAACAACAGCAATGTCAACAACAGCAGCAGTTTTCAGAACAGGAGAGCCAATCATCTGTTCAGAGTAAATATTGATCTGCTTAAAATGAAGATGGAATAGCAAATAAAGGGAGTACAGGACCGGGAGTTTGGTCTAATGGTAGAGTGCTTGCCTAGCATGTAGAAAGACCCCGGTTCAATTCCTTGGTACCACATAATAGAAAAAAAGCCGGAAGTGGTGCTGTGGCTCAAGTGGTAGAGAAACCCCAAAGACAATGCTCAGGCCCTGAGTTCAAGCACCAGGACTGGCAAAAAGGGGGGTGCAGAGCAAAGACACACACACACACACACACACACACACACACACACACACACACACACGCAAACCCATGGTTAGAAACTGTCTCTCTGTGTGTGGCCAAAGGGAGGAGATGTTTATTTGGACATCTCTCTTCTGAAAAGCTGCCAGTTGACTGCCTGCTTTTGAATGGACCCAGTGCTACAGCCCAGTTAATTTCATAGGCGGTGTGATCCTGCATGTAGTTATTACCCAACTCCAAGATGGTTTTGCTGTGTTTTTGTTTTGTTTTGGGCGCTGGTTCTAGGGCTTGGACTCACGGCCTGGGTGCTGACCTTGAGCTTTTGTGCTCAAGGCTAGTGTTCTACCATAGCTCCACTCCTGGCTTTGTACTGCTTAATTGGCGATAACAGTCTCATGGCCTTTCCTGGCCACGCTGGCTTCAAATTGTGACCCTTACATTTCAGCCTTTGTGGCAGCTAGGACTACAGGCGTGAGCTACCAACATCTGGCTGACTTGGTTTCTGCCCTTCCCCCCCCCCCCCCCCCCCCCCGTCATTCTGGGGTTTAAAGTCAGGCCCTATCCTTGTTAGGTAGGCACTTTTCCATTTGAGCAATACCCTTAGCCCTTTGGTTTAGTTCTTTTTCAGCTAGGGAGGGGGATTTCATGGTTTTTTGGCTTGAGCCAGGTGTTGGACTGTGATCTTCCTCCTATGTCTCCAGATTCGCTGAGATTATAGGTATGAGCCACCATGCTTGGCCTAGGATTTTTAATTAAGAAATAAAAACTAATTGATTTATGAAAATTAATTAACTTAAATAACCAATTGATTAATTAACAGAAATTCTGACAAGTATAGAAATTAACATTAAGGCCTTGAGCTTTCTAGGCAGGTGCTCTTCTACTTGAGCCATATCTTCAGCCTCTTCTTTGTCTTGGTTCCTTTTTTTTTTCGAACCAGTCCTTGAGACTTAAACTCAGGGCCTGAGCACTGTCGCTGGGCTTTCTCAACCACTTGAACCACTTCCAGCTTTTTCTGTGTATGTGGTACCAAGGAATTGGACCTGGCCTTCATGCGTGCTAGGCAAGCAGTTACCACGCGACTCATGCCTGACTGTGCTTTTCTTGTAACTGGAACAACAGGTGTGCGCCACCAAGCCCGTCCACTGGGTGCAATGAAGTCTCACCTATGTGGCTTAGAACCACAATCCCCTACACCTCACCTTCCAGGTGGCTGGGACTGTAGATCTGAGCAGTTTACTTAGGAGGACATTGAATTTTTAAAGCCAGTTGATAAGAAGCAGCAAATCTCCACTACCTTAGCCCATTTAAAAAAAAAAAAAGGGCAGACCCCAACTTACACTAAGTTTTTGACTATTTAATTGTATTAAATATCAAAATTAATAGGACAAATTACCCATAGAGCAGTTGTGAAACACATATGGCAAACAGATAGACAAACCTTATATTGAAATAAGCCTCATTAGTAGTAAGAGAACTGTAAGCCCTCTGATATAACTCTAAGAATATATCAATCATTATATGTATAGTTAGCGAAATGCTAATGAAAAGCACGTCCAAATTGTCCAAGAAGATTTTGAAGATATCCAAACTGAGACATAATTCCAAACAAAACAACAAAAAAAACCTCCAGAAATCATCCAAGCAAACAAAAAATGTCCACCTCCAAAATAAGTACATTTCTAGTTCTATAACACAGTCACTTTAATCTACAGTCTGGCACAGAGGTTAACAAGATAGCTGGTGTAGCTGGCTGTAGTGGCTAGACTGTGTAAATTATATCAGTTGGATACCAACTAAAATCTCCAGTAGCCATGTATTATTTGCATACATTTAAGAAAGTTGTTTTTTGGGGGGAGGGGGCACTGGTATTTGAACTCAGGGCCTCAACTTGTCCATTATCTTTTTTGCTCAAGGCTCATGCTCTACCATTTGAAACACAGCTCCAGTTCTCATTTTTGCTGTTTAACTAGAAATAGGAGTCTCACAGACTTTCCCACCTGGGCTGACTTTGATCTGCTGTTCTCAGATGTCAACCTCCTGAGTAACCGGGATTACTGGCATACCAGCCCTCTGCTCCCCCCTCAACGAAACAGTCTTTGTGGGGAAAATAAAAAGTCATCAAGCACCAAATATGCTCACACTACAAAAGGTCCGAAATGGAGTTCATTTTGTTTAGTGTAAAAATTACAAAGAGAGTACATAATGTACATAAGCTTTGTAGGTGATTAAATGTTCATGGTGTAGAACCATAATACTAACTGGAGAGAAATCGAAAAAAAATTGTATGAACAAGAAGAGACTGAAAAATAATAATAACCCATAGTTCCAAAGTGGAAACTTGGAGAATTAAATAAAAGCCTACAATGACAGCCAAAATAGCGATAGTTCCAAGAAACCCATGAAGTTTCCCTAGTTCTGCTGTCAGAGGGGTTGAGTGGATGCTGACACCCCTCTCAGTGGGAGATGACTTCTCTTTTTTCCTTTTTGTCCTATTAATATTTCTGAAATCATGCAAAGGCAGAACTAGTGGACAGCCAACACCTTATAGAAAGTACTTTAAACTGGGATCTTCAGATCTTCGCCTCCTGAGTTGTTTTGGATGGCAGCTATGAGATACTGGCTCGTAGCTGAACTTCTCATTTTCGAAGAAGACCTTTTCTTAGCCAGGCACCTGAAATCCTAGCTAGCTACTCAGGAGGCTGAGATTTGAGTATTAAAGTTTGAAGCCAGCTACAGTTGGAAAGCCCATGAAATTCTTTTTTTTTTTTTGCCAGTCCTGTGCTTGAGCTCAGGGCCTGAGCACTGTCCTTGGACTTTCTCAAGGCTAGAGCTCTACCACTTGAGCCTCAGCACCACTTCCGGCTTTTTTCTATGTATGTGATACCGAGGAATCGAACCCGGGTCTTCATGCATGCTAGGCAAGCACTTTAACCACTAGGCCAAACTCCCGGCCCCAGCCCATGAAATTCTTATCTCCAGTTAATCCCCAAAAAAGCCCAAAGTGGAGCTGTGGCTTACATGTTAAGAGGGATGGCCTTGAGCAAAAAAAGCACAAGGATAGTGTCCAGGCCTTGAGTTCAAGGACTAGCACACAGAAAATTATTAAATAGTATTATTGTGTTTCTATCTGTGGAAAACAATCATCTTTATGCGTATATGATTTGGGATGGGGCAGAAGTGGGGTTTGAACTCGGGGCAGGCTGAACTTCTGGTCTTGTATGGTTACACAAAATCAGCTTAGCAATGTTTCTTTAAAACATTATCTTTAAGTAGTTATATAAAGAGGTTTAATTTCAACGTGTCAGTATATGAATGTAATGTATCTTGATCAATGTAGAACTATTTATCATTGCTTTCGCCCTCTCCTCCACCATTTTTGGGGCGAGGTCGGTTGTGGGACTTGAACTCTGGGCCTGGGCGTTGTCCCTAAGCTCTTCGGCTCAAGACTATCACTTGTCCCTTGAGCCTTAGCCTTCTAAGTAGCTAGCATTTCAGGTGTGTGCCACCAGCACCTGGCTTGTATCTAATGTCAGTGCTGTTTGCTCTGAACAATCCAGGGAATACTTAAGTAATTTAATTTCCAGTTTCTGGGGGAGTCATCTTGTTTTCGTAAAACTGCTAATCGAAATTTTAGGATTCATGATTGTTTTATGTAACCATGCACAGCACCCCTTCCAGTTTTCTGATGGTTAAGTAGAGATAAGCTTCTCAGGGATTAGTGCCTGGGCTGGCTTTGAACCTCAGTCCTCAGATCTTAGCCTCCTGAGTAGTTAGGATTACAGTCATGAGCCACTGTGCTGGGCTCCACCGTTTTCTTTTAAATGTCAGTACTGGGGCTTGAACTCAGGGCATGGATGCTGTCCCTGAGCTTTTATCCTCAAGGCTAGCATTCTTGAGCCAGAGCTTCACTTATAGCTTATTGGTGGTTATTAGAGGTAAGAGTATCATGGACTTTCCTGCCCAAGCTAGCTTCAATCATGATCCTCAGATCTCAGCCTTCTGAATAGCTAGGATTATAGGCATGAGCCACCACTGCCAGGCTCACAGATCTGCCTGTAAAAGCTGAGGTGATCTTTACTTCCATTTTCTTTCTGTGCTACTTGGTGGCTTAGCATTAGAAAAGAACCCTGTGTCCTAACTCCCCTGCACATAAACCTTCTATTATTCGAAAGTCCAGGGAGTAAGTAGAAAAAATTACACCTTTCACTATTTAATCACCAAATTTGATTTTCTATCGTAATAGCCTGGGGTTAGGCCTGTAACATTACAGTATCTCTAAATTCCACTCTGAGAATAAGCAAACATCCCCCCCATTCCCCCCCCCTTCAGTAGCTGAGCACAATCCATATTCTTCTGTGATTCATACACAAAGCCCCATTGAGCTCTTCAAGGCTGCCTGAAGCAATCCCTAGTAGAATTCCCTCAGAGGCTGGGCAAAGAACTACAGATTTCATAAGAGACTTCCCCTTGCTTAAAATGCTTCCAGGAGGCCTGAACCTGGTCTGTCATCCTAGCTACTCAGGAGGCTGAGATCCTAGGATCGTGATGATGCCCAGGCAGGAAGTCCAGAGACTCTTATCTCCAATTAACCACCAATAAGCCAGAAGTCAAGCTGTGGCTCAAATGACAGAAGGCTAGCCTTGCAATTAAATGCTCTGGAACAGTGCCCACGCCCTGAGTTCAAGCCCCATGACTGACCAAAAGAAAAAAAAAAAAAACCCTCTCTCTACCTGGGCTCAAACCCTGATCCTCAGATCTCCTGATCCTCAGATCTTAGCTTCTCAAGTAGCTAGCATTTCAGGTGTGTGCCACCAGCACCTGGCTTGTATCCACGTCAGTGTTATCTGTTATGCACAATCCGGGGAACATTTAAGTAACCATAATTTCCATTTTCTGGTGGAGTCATCTTGTTTCCATAATACTGGCAAATCAAAATTTTAGGTTTCATGATTGTTTTACGTAACCATGAGAAGTTTTTCCACAGCCATTAAAAAAAAAAAACTCCTCAAACACACATGCAATTCATTCTAAAACATCACAATTGCTTTTTTCAGTGAACAGGTTTGACATTTTAAAACAAAAACTGTCACAGAATTTGATTTGACTCTTCTAATAGCAGGCTGCCATCATGAAAAATGGCTTTTGAAAAGAGAGTTCAGTTGCTCAGTAATTGGCATAGTGGAGAGATGGCAGATTCCAAGCTCCTTGCTAAAGCTCTGATGAAGGGATGTGACACTGTACAGTACCACTATATCTCTTCAGGCCCTCATAATGCATACATGATCTTTCATGAAAAATGTGGATGATGCTCACGGGTAGCTACTGAGGCAGAAATCTGAAGATCCCAGTTTCGAAGCCTGCTTGGGTAGGAAAGCCTAGGAGACTTTCATCTCCAATTAACTAGCAATAAAACCAGAAATGGAACTGTGGCTCAAGTGGTAGAGTGTTGGCCTTGAGAAAAAAAGCTAAGTGATACTGTGCAGGTCCTGAGTTCAAGCCTCAGTATCTGCACAAGAAAGAAAGGAAAGAAGAAAGAAAGAAAGAAAGAAAGAAAGAAAGAAAGAAAGAAAGAAAGAAAGAAAGAAAGAAGTAAGGAAGGAGGGAGAGAGAGAGAGGGAGAAAGGGAGGGAGGGAGAAAAGAAGAGAAAGGAAGGAGGAAGAAAGAAATGAAGGAAGGAAGGAGGCAAAGAAGAGAAAGGAAAGAAGGAAGAAGGAAAGGAAAGAAGGTAGAAGGTATTCTGCACAATCTGATGCCACTTGAATCTGAAAAAATATTTGATTTTGAAACACAAAAAAGTTTCATAACGGATGCTTCTTTACTAGTAATCACAACAATAACAACAATAGCATCTCTGTCCATTATTGCCACGAAGGGAACAATCAATAAGTTGTTAATGGTTTAGTAGAAGAAAACGCCAGCTTCATTAAAACAACCACCAAAAAAGGGCACAATGTTTCTTAAGATTTACAATCATTTTATTGAAGGACAAACTTTCTTTAAAATTCCAGATGTGTGACTGCCTTAGGAAAATTCCAATGCTTTTGTGGAAAAAAAAAAGGCAGTGAAGGTCTCCAACAGGCCGCTGCTTGTCTGGGTCCCGGGCTGGCTGCCCCCAGGGGCCAGCAGCCCCCAACCACGAGTGGGCACTAGAGCACCAGCTCACCCGCTGAATGGCTTTTGCCTGTGGGTCACAAAACTACAAAGCCAGCCTGTTTAAAAAGGCTTCTTACAGAAAGTAATAAAGTGTTCTTTCTTGGCTTTTATGACCTTATTATTATGATTTTTTTAAAAAAGAACCTCATTTTCTTACAAAGTAGTTAAAGCTGAATCGTATGGTGGATAAAGTATAAATATTAGCCCAGAGGTGGAGTCCTGAGACATGGAAGACTGGGGAGAGAAGTCTATGAAATGCATTAATTTTCTTTAGCCAGTCGAAGCACTGGAAACAGGCAGAGGAAAGAAGAAGAAAGAAGAAGAGAAAGGAGAAAGAAGAAGGAGGAGGAGGAAGAGAAGAAAGAAGAAGAGGAGGAGGAGGAGGAGGAGGAGGAGGAGGAGGAGGAGGAGGAGGAAGAGCACTACCACCAAATGATACAAATCAACACTTGATAGTTAAAATCACCTGACTGATTCTATACATTTTTCACTTGTAGTAAGTCTTTGCTTTGCTAGGCTGCTTATTTGAGCATGAAGTTCTGTAGAAAAGAATCTATGAGTACTAAAGACTCTTTTATTAAAAAATTCTTAATGTAATTTCTTGTTTTGATACCAGTACTGAGGTTTGAACTCAGGGCTTAGGCACTGTCCCAGAGCTTCTTTTACTCAAGGCTGGTGCTCTACCACTTGAGCCACACCCCCACTTCTGACATGCTGCTAGTTAAATAGAGATAAAGAGTCTCTCCAACTGTCTTGCCTTGGCTGGTTTCCAAGCTCCTAAGCAGCTAGGATTGCAGGCATGAGCCAATAGTGCCTGGCTCTTTCTCTATTTTTCCTGGTAGAATGAATTACTTTGTTTGTTTGTTACTTTGCCATGGATGTAGCCAGTCTCCTTAACTCTGGATCATAGTTTACAGGGGCCAACCTGAGTCGTAAGGAAGGTTAGGTAAAGACAGAGTCTGGAAACCAAAATCTTTTTACTCTTCTGAAGCCAGCAGTCTCTTCTGTATGCAACAGTCAAATAAACAAAAGCACATGAACTATTTGGAAGTAACTCTGGTGAGTAATATCAGAAATAATTGATCAATTATTAATTAATAATATAGTAATTCTGCAATTAGAAAATATAATGACTTCTAGAATTAATCAAGATTAATAATTAATGAATCATGACATCATTTTCTACTCTTAAAAAAGAACCCAGATGTCTTAGAGGGTCAGTGGAGCCTGAAATGGAGGAATGTCAAATGCAGGCTACAGCCTTTCCTTCTTCCCAGACAGGATTACAGGGAGATAAGCCCCTGAACCGAAGAGAGATAGAGATAGAGAGAGAGATAGAGAGAGAGAGAGAGAGATAGAGATAGAGAGAGAGAGAGAGAGAGAGAGAGAGAGAGAGAGAGAGAGAGAGAGAGAGAGAGAGAGAGAGAGAGGCGAGAGGGCGAGAGAGGGCGAGAGAGGGCGAGAGAGGGCGAGAGAGAGGGCGAGCGAGCGCACTCGCATGCACTCATGCCAGGAAGCTGTTTCATCAAACTCACACTTCCACAAGTCTCTATGGCTGACAGCATAAGCTGTTCTGAGGCAGGATGGGAGACAGAGGCCAACATTGGACCACGTATTTCCACATCACCTGGACTCTGTTTTCCTTTTGTCTGCATGCCGAAGAAAGGATTCATTTTTTTAAGACACAAAAGAAAAAGCTATGAAAAGCCAAGGCATTCTTTTTCTTTGAGAAAGTACATTCCAATCACTCCCATTCACACCTCTGACCTTCTTTCCTTTCCAACCGTTCCCAAACTCCACCCAAGTTTCTCTTAAGTAGGGCTTTTCTGTATTCCTTCCCTCCCTCCCTCCTTCCCTTCCTCTTCTTCTTTCCTTCCCTCTTCCCCCTCCCCCTTCTTTTCCTCCTCCTTGGTATGTGTCTGTCTGAGTATATGTGCTTGTACTAGGCCTTGAAGTGAGGTTCCTCAGGTTTTTCTTTCAAGGTCAGTGCTCTATACCTCTATGTCCAGCTTTTTGTTGGTTAATCTGAGATAAGCACCTCATGGACTTTTCTGCCCAGGGTGGTTTCTAGCCTAGACTCTTGAATCTGAGCCTCCTGAGCAGTTAGGATTGTATGTACAAGTCACTGGTGCCCAGCTTTTTTCTTTTCTTTTTCTTTTTTTTTTTGATGCTAGTCCTAGGGCTTGAACTCATGGCCTGGGCAATGTCCCTGAGCCTTTCTGCTCAAAGCTAGAGCCACAGTGCCATTTTTGGCTCTTTTCTGTTTAATTGGAGATAAGAAGGTCACTGATTTTCCTGCCCAGGCTGACTTTGAACCTAGATTCTCAGATCTCAAGTCTCCTGAGTAGCTAGGATTACAGGTGTGAGCCACTGGAGCTTGACTTTTTTTTTTTTTAACTCTATTCTACTCATGAATTTTGTGACACTCATAAACTAGCTGACTGATGGCATTTTTTTTTTTGATGGATGTGTATGTGTTTTCCATCTGTCATGAAGAAACTCTAGTTTCTCCAAGAATTAATGAAGCAATCTGGCTTAAGTTTCAAGGTGATATAGTTTTGAAATCCAAGTTTAAGGCCAGCCCATGCTAAAGTCATGAGACTTTCTCAAGGAAGACCTGGACTCAGTGGCATGTACGAGATCTGAGGAAGGAGATGGGAAGCCAGTCCAGGCAGGAAATTCCATCAGACTCTTATCTCCAATAAACAACTAAAAACCTAGAAGTGGTGTTGTGGCTCAAGTGGTAGAACTCCAGCCTTGAGAAAAAAGTTAAGGGATACCACCTAAGGTCTGAGTTTCAAGATCCAGTACTGGCACAAAACCAAGCTTTTGTTATAATGGAGAAAGCACTTTTTCCTAGAAAAAAACAAACAAACAAACAAACAAACCAAACCAGGGCCAGGAGTTTGGCCGAGTGGTAGAGTGCTTGCCTAGCATGCACAAAGACCTGGGTTCAATTCCTCGGTACCACATACATAGAAAAAAAAAACCAGAACCGGTGCTGAGGCTCAAGTGGTAGAGCTCTAGCCTTGAAAAAGTCCAAGGACAGTGCTCAGGCCCTGAGCTCAAGCCCAGGACTGGCAAAACAAAACAAAACAAAATCCCAAACCTCAACCAATCCTGTAGTCTCATCTCCCAGAGAACAATACACAAACTCAGGAGATTTCACACTATTTTTCCTCTAAGAAAGGTCATTTCCTATATACTAGTTCATACTGTTCCTGTGGGGCCTCCTCGCTGGGGGCTTAGAAGCCTAGATTGCTCTCTGCTTCCATGACCCTGCTGTCAGGCACCCCTGGGACCCCCCAGTGATGTGGGCGGTTCACTAGCATACTAGCCTTGAGTGAAAGAGCTCAGGGACAAGGACAGTGACCAGGCCCTGAGTTCAAGCCCCACAACCAAGGAAAGAATGGAAGGAAGGAAGGAAGGAAGGAAGGAAGGAAGGAAGGAAGGAAGGAAGGAAGGAAGGAAGGAAGGAAGGGAGAGAAAGGGAGGAAGGGAGGGAGGAAGGGAGGGAAACAGCCCAAGTTCATTTGCAAGAAGTGACTGCTTGTGGGTATTGCATTTATTTTAGGGCGAGTCATTTCAGGTTGCATGCAAATCACTATAGGGATAGTCTATGTATGTATCTAGGTGGAGTGTGTGTGTGTGTCTGTGTGCCTGTGTACGTGTGTGCGTGCGTGTGTGTGTGTGTGTGTGTGTGTGCGCACGCGCGCGTGCACGCATGCATGTGCACGTGTGCCAGTATCTTGAACTCAGGGTCTAGGTGCTGTCCCTTAGCATTTTCACTCAAGGTTAGCATTCTATATCTGAGCTCCAGCTCTACATCTGGCTTTTTGGTAGTTAATTTGAGTGAAAAGTCTCACAGACTTTCCTTTCCAGGCTAACTTTGAACCACAATCCTCAGATCCCAGCCTTAGGAGTAGCTAAGATTACAGGTGTGAGCCACCATGCCAGGACTCATTAACTCAGGTCTTAGATAACAGTAGCCTTTCTCAGATTACAGCTGTGAAGATTAAGGAATTTGCATTGTTGAGAGGTCTTAGAAAGAAGTGAGGGACAGGTTTAAAAAGCAGTCATTTCTCAGTCCTCAGATCCCCCCACTGTGGCCGCCATGTCTTCCAGGACCAGCATCAGCACCCTGCAGCGCCTGGTGGAGCTGGCGTGGAGTGGATCAATGTCTCCCAGGCAGCTGCAGAACTTCAGCAATACTGCAACAGAATGCCTGCAAGGATGCCCTGCTGGTGGGAGTTCTAGCAGGAAGCAATCCCTTCAGGGAACCCAGGTCCTGTGCTTTATTTTAAAGATTGCAATGAAGAAGTTCACTGAGGAATGCCTTCAGGTACAAAGTGACAAATGCCTCCAAGTCTCAAGAAATCACTGTTCTCTAGCCAAATGATAGATATTTCAGGTCTTTTCTGTGGCCTGGTCAGATAGCCAGAGCTAGGTAGAAATGAACAGTTTTCTACTCAACTAAGGTAACTGAGTCAAAGAGTACAGTTCTCAATAATAATGACCTACTTCTTTTGCTAAAATGCTTTTGTATTAAGACAATCACCCTTACCAGCAAATGTACCAAAATGCACCTCTTTTATTAGTGAATTTCTGGTTTTTCTACATTTGGAATATTATGTATGTGTTATTTACTGGTTGTTTACATTTAGGAAGGAAAGCATTTCTGTCTATAAAAAACAATCGCATACGGGCCAGGAGTTTGGCCTAGTGGTTAAAATGCTTGCCTAGCATGCACGAGGACCTGGGTTCGATTCCTCAGTACTACATACATAGAAAAAAAAAAGCCAGAAGTGGTGCTGAGGCTCAGGTGATAGAGCTCTAGCCTTGAGAAAGTCCAAGGACAATGCTCAGGCCCTGAGTTCAAGCCCAGGACTGGCAAAAAAAAAAAAACAATCGAGTATTTGTAACTTGTTCCTAAGACTTTTATACTACAATGAAATGTGTTCTTTTCTCACGAATTTGCAGTTACTAAATGAAGATAAAGTATAAAAGTAAGGAGAACAGGCTTTACTAACCAAAAGATGTCTATTTTACATGAGATTTTCATTTTTAGATGAGAATATAATTTGTTTTAAACACTAAACTGTAAAAAATGTTTAAATTGTGACATACAAACAGGACATTGAAAATGGTTAAAACAAAGTAATGTGAAAATATTAAAACCAAAAGAATTCTTCATGTTACAAGGGTTTTGCTTGGATGATGTGCCCTTCATTTATTTTGGGGACTTTTAGAATGAGACTTTCTATTTGCACTCATCTTTGAAGAGCTTGGAAATAAAATCTCTGCCTAATTCAAAAAGAAAAAAAGCAGTCATTTATCATCCATGTCTGACCCATGCAGTTAAATGTGACCCACCAAGCAACACAAATTAACCCCTCTGTGGGGACATGATCTCTGAACAGATGGAATCATACCGACAAAGGCATCACTCCACCTAGTCTGTTGTGCAGTGTGGTAGCTGGAAATCGTGCTCTGGATGGCAGAACTCGTACTATCTTTTCTTGTGCAATAATAGGGCTTGAACTCAGGAATTGGGCTCTCTCACTTAGTTTTTGTTTTTGCTTAAGCCTGGTTGGTGTTCTACCCTTTAAGCCACAGCTCCACTTCTAACTTTTTGGTCGTTAATTAGAAGCCCGCAAAGAGTCTTATGGTTTCAAACCACGACCCTCAGATCTCAGCCATCCTGAGTATCTAGGACGACAGATGTAAGTCACCTGTATCTGGTTATGATTCTGAAATTAGGGCCTCAAAGGTATGATAACTGCCATCGACCTGACAGTCTCTGTGTGACTGAACTCACACTGTGTGTGTGTGTGTGTGTGTGTGTGTGTGTGTGTGTGTGTGAATTAGTGTGGAGTCAATGTTCTAGTGTTGTGTAGGCTGACACTGTGCAAATAGAGAATGAATGGTTAAGCGATACAACCAAGTACAGCGTGACCTTATGAACTCATTAGGCCACTGGCACTGGAATTGGGCCCAGATACCTGGGTGGCTGTGTCCACTTAGCCTGGACATTGCACTGAGACACATTCCCTTCCTGAGTCATAGCGCCTAAAATTTTACTGTGTCCTAGGAGACAACTGTCACATGCCACACCCCATGGCCACCTTCCAATTAGAAGATGAAATGTTTCTATTATAAAACTTACAGGAGCCAGGCGCTGGTGGCTCACACCTGTAATCCTAAGTACTGGGATCTGAGGATTGTGGTTCAAAGCCAGCCCAGGCAGAACAATCTGTGACACTCTTATCTCTAACCACCAACAAGCTGGAAGTGGAGGTGTGACTCAAGTGATAGGGCATCAGTCCTGAGCAAATAAAAGCTAAGTGACAAGTGCCAGGGCTTTCAGTTCATGCCCAGTACTGATCCTAAAGAAAAATCAAAGAAATAAGAGTAAAATGCAGTCTTCTTGTTTGGTTTTTTTCTTTCTGGCAGTATTCTCACATTAACCGACTTCACGGTCCTAGGGCTTGAACTCAGGGCCTGGGCACTGTCCGTGGACACTTTTTGCTCAAGGCTAGCACTCTGCTACTTGAGCCACAGTGCCACTTCTGGCTTTTTCTGGGTATGTGGTTCTGGGGACTTAAACCCAGGGATTTGTGCATGCTAGGCCAGCATGCTCCCACTAGGCCACATTCCCGGCCCAACTGAGAAATTTTCACATTAATATTAGAGAGAAATAAATGAATGTATTTTGGACTTTGGACTTGGTTTGAGCTTGCGATCAAAATAGAAACATAAAACTAATAAAAGAACCTCCTCCTTTCCTTCCTTCTTCTCTCCCTCCTCTTCTTCCCTCTTTCTCCCTCTCTCCTCCTTCCTTTCTGACTCCCTCTCTCTGTCACTGTGCTAAGGATCAAACCAAAGATCTTAGGCAATTTCTACCACTGGGCAATACCTCAAAGCCAAGTTAAAGAGTTTTTTCTTAAGAAGTAATGTAGGAATAAAATTTCAGGCTAGTTCCTCCTCTAAGAGAATACAAAAAGGAGGTCGTAGGGAAACGAAAAGAGATGTAATTTACAGAGTCAGTGAGAAACCAATTCACACACCTATCACCCAGCAGGAGAAGGCTGGAAGTGTGCCAGGGTCAGCCTGCATCCCTCAGCCCTGTTGGAGCTGCAGTGAACTCACTGGGCCCAAGCCTTGGGTTGGGATACCCAGCAGGACCTCTGATAGCTTTAGTTAACTCCATCTTGTGGGAGGGGAGCTTGGACTTGCTTCCATGGAGCCAGACTTGGAACCTGTGCCCACAACATGTCCTGGGTGTTCAGGTTCTGATGGGGACACACAGCTTGGCTCCTCATTTCAGTCCTGGTGTGAATGTTTCTGGCCTTGTCCCACTGGGGTGTGAAGTATTAAGGGGTGTGGGGAGGGGCGGGGCTCATCAGTCTTATCTTTTCCCTTGTTTTTGCTTTCCACACACCACCCCTTCCTGTGACATAAAGTGCTATGTCTACATTATCTTCCTTTATTGTGCTGGTCCTGGGGCTTGAACTCAGGATCTGGGTGCTATCCTTGAGTTTTTGTGCTCAAGGCTAGCACTCTAACACTTGAGCCCACAACTCTACTTCCAGCTTCTTGGTGGTTAACTGAGGGTAAGAGTCTCAGGAACTTTCCTGCCCAGGCTGGACTGAACCACAATCCTCAGATCTCAGCCTCCCGAGGAGGTAGGATTACAGGTGTGAGACACCTGTACCTGATAACATATTTC
The DNA here is from genome assembly GCF_031878675.1 of Megascapheus bottae. Classification (NCBI taxonomy): domain Eukaryota; kingdom Metazoa; phylum Chordata; class Mammalia; order Rodentia; family Geomyidae; genus Megascapheus; species Megascapheus bottae. The sequence continues at coordinate 42,173,215 of NC_143510.1, forward strand.
TTTTAATGACTATTTGTTGAATGAATGAAAGAATTAAGAGATTTTTTTTTTTGCAGGTACTGGAGCTTGAACTCAGGGCCTGGGCATTATACCTTAGCTTTTACCTTTCAAGACTAGTGCTCTACCACTTGAGCCACAGCTCCTCTTCCAGCCTGGTGTGAAAAAAGTCAAGCAAGAATGAGAGGCCCAATACTGTCTCAAAATCCAAACACACATACATATAAACAACAAAACCTGAAAGATACACACATATTTTCATATAAAACATATCTGTATCCCAGAAGATCTTCACTGATCATTTCAGAATATATAAACCTAGAAATGTTGTTCAAAAATCAATCTCTAATATTTGTTTATTTTCTTATTTTGAAGGTGGCATGCTTAAAAACACAAGTTTCAGAAAAGACTAAGAAAGGTCCAAAGAATTAAATCATACCCTTCCTAACATAAATACCAAGAAATGAGCCACTATTAACATTTTTACAAATTCAAAAAAAAAAAATCTCACAGAGCTGACAGGCCACCCATGCAGAGAATCAAGCCTAAAGCAGTTGGGCTTCTTTTAGATTCATGATAGTCTCTTCAGTATGTTTGTGTGTGTGTGTATGTGTGTGTGTGCGCACTTTAAGATTTTTATCAGTTCATTCAGGGAGTTTCTGGAGCAATGGAGGAATATTTTCCTCTACACAAACCTAGTGCCTTCAGATTGCTAATGATTGTACTCACTTATACTGAAAAATTTAATAGCCAAATAAAGAAAAATACTCTATGGAGTAGCTGGCTTGTGAAAGAACAGCAATAGCCAAAGAGTTTTGAAATACTATGCGGCCAGATGGCAGCAGCTCATGCCTGTAATCTTAGCTCCTCAGGAAAAGGCTATCTGAGGATCACAGTTCAAAACCAGCCCTGGCAGACAAGTCTATGAGACTTTTATCTCCAATTAATCAGCAAAAAGCCAGAAGTAAAGCTATGGTTCTAGCCTTGGGTTTAAAGGACAGGACCTGAGCTCAAGACCTAGTATTGTGTGTGTGTGTGTGTGTGTGTGTGTGTGTGTGTGTGTGTGTGTGAACATGCACATGTGTGCACACAAGCACGCGAGCACACACACACACACGCTGCAGCAAAAGAACAGAATTGCTTCATTGGCTTGCTATCTGGACCCAAAGACCAGGAGACAATTCCCTTCCAGTTCCCATCAGTGTCTGTCACAAGCATCTCTCTGTTTTCCCCTTCATATGCTCTGTTTAGCCAACCTGCCACTATGAGAACTCCACCCATTCTCCTGGTCCTAACACACAAGTGGTGGGCTTTCAGTGGTGAGTTAAACTTCCTAGGATGGAGCCAGACATGGTGGCTCAGGTCTGTAATCCTCTCTACTCAGGAGGCTGAAATCTGAGGATCAAGGTTCAAAGCCAGCCTGGGCACTAAAGACCAGAGACTCTTATCTCCAATTAACCACTAGAAAATGGGAAGTAGTGCTGTGGCTCAAAGGGTAGCCTTGAGCTGAAGAGTTCAGGTGCAGGGCCCAGGCCCAGAGTGCAAGCCCTACAACCAACCAAAAATTAAAACAGCAACAAAAAACTTCCTAGGATGGGGTTTTAGCCTAAGAAAAACAGAATAAAGGCAAGGCCAAAACACTGGTGCATTAAAATGAGCACAGGTAGCAATGAGAATGTGGAAATCAACAAGTTTCCCAGTCAAAAAAGGGGCAATATTCTTAGAGTTGAGGACACAGAAGTCCATGAGATTCCATCATCATTTAGCTGCAAAAATCTGGGCAGGGGACATGGCTCAGGTGGCAGAATACTAGTTGTGAGTAGAAAAAGCCAACAAGACCTTGAGGTTGGGGCCCTGAGTTCAAGCTGTAATGCCAGCACAGATGCGCACACACACACACACACACACACACACACACACACACACACACACACACAGAGTTAGTAAAAAATATTTGAAAAGTCCTCTTGCTTTGGTAGACAAATCCAGTAAGCACCCCTGAACCTCACTGTCTGCAGACTTATCATTAATAATGCCAAGTGCATCTGGCTGTCCTGAAAATTAATTAAAAGCATGTAAAGCTCTTTGAAATTGGCATATTCAGCCACATATGCTACACAACACTTATCACATGCCAGAATGCCTGCAAACATACTGATTGCTCAGTGAACTAGGTGGCAGAAATTCTTGAACTTATTAGATTACAATTTGAATAACATCACATTGAAGAATGACAATCATAGCACAGCAGAACCTCAGTTTACCTTTAAAATACACACACGATTTGTTTTTCCAAGTACTTTATATTGTTGATCCTTTTCGGCTTAATCATAGATTTCTTTGTTATTGTTGTTGTTGTCAAATAGGATTTCAGCTGGGAGCAGGTGATTTATGCCTGTGATAATAGCTAATGAGAAGGCTGAGATTTGAGGATCAAAGTTGAAGCCAATCCTGCGCTAGAAAGTCCATGAGACTCTCATCTCCAACAAACTACTCAGAAAAGGCCAGTGGTACTATGGCTCAAGTAGTACAGTGCTAGCCTTGAGCAAAAGGAAGCTCAGGCACACTGCCCTGAGCTCAAGACCCTGAGTTCAAGCCCCAGGACTGGCAAAAAAAAAAAAAAAGCCCAAAGTGGAGCTATGGCTTAAATTATAAAGCATCAACCTTTAGTAGTACACCTCAGAGACAGTTCTGGATGGCATACACATACACATAAAATCAAAAAGGTTTTCTGGAAATAAAACAAAACAACCACACAATAAAACAGATGTAGAGGCCACTTGGTGACATTTATTTAGACTCTTCCCCTACCTCCCCCATTATTAGATTTCATGAAAAGCTCACCTAGCATTAAAGCAAATGTCATCATAAAAGTATAACATTCATTCTACGATGATGTATAAACACTGGAGGCAGAAATTCAAGCCTGCCAGTACAACTGAAGAGTAAATAAGCTTAGATTGCACCAACATAGCAATGAGAAGACATGTGTAAATAGCTGGTAGGTTGCCCAGGTGGGCTCAGCTGGAGGGGGGGAGTTTTACTCAGAAGTTAACACCAGCTATAAAGCAGGAAGAGTGGGTCCCGATGAAAGTTGTTAAAATTCCTATCTTCTTTCTGATTGCACTTAAGTTTTGTAGAGGCAATGACAAGTCTAACAAAGAGTGTAATTCTACTTTTAGCCAAAAAGAAAGACTACAATTTCAAGTATCACTTGTCTACTATATTTTCTTTCCTTCTTTTTTTTTCCTTCTTTTTCTGATATGGCAAATGGGACTTGAACTCAGGGCCTTGTGCTCTCCATCAGCTTTTTCATTCAGAGATGATGTGCTACTGGTGGAGCCACATCTCCAGCCCTGCTATTTTTGCCGGCTAGTTTGGAGATAGTCTTTTCTGCCTCAGTTGACCTCCAACTGTGATCCTCTAGATCTCAGCCTTCTGAGTAGTTAGGATTACAGGCATGAGCCACTGGTTCGCTTATTATTTGTGATCTCAGAGCCTAATGCCACACCTGGTACATCATAAGCATCCAATAAAGGTGTACTGCAAGTTGAGATAAAAAAACTGGTGACTGAGACTCAAAGGAACTTAGGCTCAATGGTTTCCCTCATTTGTCATAATCAGTAGAAACCTTGGGCTCTCCTAGCAGGGATTTTCAATAGAGCAAAACCTTGATACAAAAGGCCATATAGTAGGACACTGAATGAAAGGATCTCTAGGTCATAGAAACATAAGCCATATAATAAATGATTGTTGTCCTTAAGGTACTATGTTATCTCTCATCTCTTTTGCTGCCCCTTGGTTATCTCATATTGTTACAGTATCTCACTTCGTTACCTGATATCTTGGATATATTTGTATCTCATTATTTGAAATTGGATAGGGAAGGGGGGGGAACAAGATGAAGGGTGGAGTTGGGGGGGAGGGAAATGGGGACCAAGACATGTGAAAGGGTATTAATGTATGTGAATTAATGCACCATCTATCTGGCAAATATAATGTAACCCTTCTATTAATTACAATAAAAAATATATGAAAAAAAAAGAAAAAAAAACTGGTGACTGGCTTCAGTAGCTCCCGCCTGTAATCCTAGGTACTGAGGAGGCTGAGATCTGAGGATCACAGTTCAAAGCCAATCTGAACAGGAAAGTCTGTGAGATTTTTATCTCTAGTTAATCACCAAAAAGAGCCAGAAGTGGAGCTGTAACTGGAGTGGTGGAATACTTAGTCTTGAGCACAAAAAAGGCTCAGGGACAGCACCCAAGCCCTGAGTTCAAGCCCTGGGACAAGCCCCAAAAACCAAACCAAGAGACCAGTAAAAGTTTAATATAAAAACAGCTAACATGCCTTTGTGAGTATAATTTCTCTTGGCTTTTCTGAGGAGGGAAAAAAAATGTCAGCAGAGAATATGCAAAATAGCCTACCATCACTTTGAAGTGAATTAATGCTCAGGCAAAAGAGGAAAAGATGAAAAGCTCAGCACACCCAGTTCAGGAAACCACTGGGAACCAGCCCGAAAGCATCGCTGAGAAAGTATGCCAGATGTGGCCTCGAGGGAGGCCCTGTAGACCAGACCGAGGGCCCAAGAGACAGATTTCCATCTGGCCTCGAAGGTGCTGCAGAGGCCAGCAAAGGTGTCATTAAGAAAGGGAAGCTTATTCCCATGGACTTTGCACAGGCTCATTACTTTCCCAAGGTGTTTGATCTTTGAGTCATGGCTGAAGTGACCCAGATTTCAGACTGGTGATTAGTAATGTCGCATTTATACGGTCTTTCCTATTGGAAAGTCATCTACAGGGTGCCAGGAGTGTGGCCTAGCAGTGGCATGCATGTGTGAAACCCTGGTACCACATATACAGAAAAAGCAGGAAGTGGTGCTGTGGTTCAAGTGGTAGATCACTAGCCTTGAGAAAGCTCCAAGGACAGTGCCCAAGCTCTGAGTTCAAGCCCCAAGACTGGCAAACAACAACAACAACCCCAAGAATCTGTAGCAGCCAGGTGCCAGTAGTTTGCGACTGTAGTTCTAGGCCACTTAGGAGGCTGAGATCTGAGGATCATGGTTCAAAGCCAGTCTGGGCAAGAAAGTCTGTGAGCCTCTTCTCTTCAATTAACCACTTAAAAAACAAAGCTGAAAGTGGAAGTGTGGCTCAAGTGGTCGAGTGCTAGCCTCGAGTAAGAAAAACGAAAGGGCTCAGGGAAGCCAGATGCTGGTGGCTTATACTTGTAATCCTAGCTACTCAGGAGGCTGACATCTGAGGATAGCAGTTCAAAGCCAGCCTGGGCATGAAAGTCCATGCGACTCTTCTCTGGAATTAACCACCAGGAAATTGGAAGTGGTGCTGTGGCTCAAGTGGTAGAGTGCTAGCCTTGAGCTGAAGAGCTCAGGGACAGCACCCAGGTCTGGAGTTCAAGCCCCACAATCACAAAAAAATAAATAAAATAAAGAGAAAGAAAGAAGGAAAGAAGGAAGGAAGGAAAGAAAAGAGCTGAGGGACAGCAGCTAGGCCCTGAGTTCAAGTCCCAGATCTGGTACCAAAAAAATAAAAAAGAATCTGTTGGAAGATGCAGCATCCTGCATTGCTGTAATCATTTGAATAATCACAAACCAGGTGCTTATACACACACTAACAGACAGCCACTTCCCAGCGGGGCCTGATTCTAAAATCCAGTTGAGTCTAATCAGGATGAGAGGAAGATCTGAGGGCCTGGGGATTTGCTGACATTCACAATGCTGCCAGATGGGAAGCCAAGCCATTGAGTATGATGATGTAGACTAGGCTTCATGAACTAAGGCTAACACAGCAAGATGTCAGTCCTCACACAGTTATATCAGGTTTGAACTGGAGGTTGGGGAACATAAGAATGTTTGCAGGGCCAGGCCTTTTTAGCTCACACCTGTACACCTGTACTCCCAACTACTCAGGAGGCTGAGTTCTTTGGATCCTAGCTCAAAGCCAGCCTGAACAGGAATGTTCATGAGATTTTTTTTTTTTTTTTTTTTTTTTTTGCCAGTCCTGGGCTTGAGCTCAGGGCCTGAGCACTGTCCTTGGACTTTCTCAAGGCTACAGCTCTACCACTTGAACCTCAGCACCACTTCTGGCTTTTTTCTACGTATGAGGAATCGAACCTATGTCTTTGTGCATGCTAGGCAAGCACTTTACCACTAGGCCAAACTCCCGGCCTGAATGTTCATGAGATTCTTGTCTTTAATGAGGCACCAAAAAACAGGAAACAGAACTGGGACTCAAGTAGTTAGAACACCAGCCTTGAGTAGACAAAGCCAAGTTAGAGTGTAAGGCCATGTTCAAGTCCTAGTACCTAGCACAAAGGAAAAAAAAAAGAATATTATAAGGCTTTACATTTTAAAAAAATATCAGGAATGCAGCTAATAAGGAAGTTGGGGTATCTTTATTGTCCAATAAACCTTTTCCTAATGTGGTTCATGAATACCCACATTTTAAACACAGTCATAATTGCTGTGATTATGCAACCATAGAAACTTTAAGTTCTAGTTTTGAAATCTTGGCTATTTCCCACGTATTACCCCTGGATTCACATTTCTCATTTTTACAATGAGCACAAAGTTCTAACTCCATCCGGTTACTAATTCACTCTTTCATATTACTGCAATTTTTTTTGTTTCTTTTAGCAATTACATTGAAAATAATGTAATCTATTTAAACTAGGCTTTATTTCAGGGGGGGTCTAAAGTCTCTTAAGTCTTGAAAACATAGCTCTTGCGAAATTGTGAATTGCTCCTCCTGAATAATGGCTAAAGCTGTGAGCTGGAACTAGCTAATATGAATCTTTTTGAGTAGATTTGCTAAATAGTTCAGTGAGTGATTCAGATAGCAATGATGATAATAAAATAATAACACCAACCCCACATCTGCTATATTCTGTCTCCCTGAAGTTTGGGGCCTCAAGATCCAGTATTTTAGAATAGAATAAAATTTGAGCTTAAAAAAAAAAACTGCCATGAGCCAGGTACAGGTATCTCACACCTATCATCCTAGCTACTCAGGAAGCCAAGATCTGAGGACTGTGGTTTGAAGCCAGCTTGGCAGCAAAGTCCATGAGACTGTTATCTCCAATAAACTACTCAGAAAAAGCCAGAATTGGTGTTTTGTCTCAAATGATAGAGTGTTAGCCTTGAGCACAAGAAGCTCAGGGACAGTGCCCAGGCCTGGAATTCAAGCTCTGGGCTGGGGGTAGGGTGGGGAAATTACCATGGTGGTCATTTTATAAGTGAGGAAATGGAGGCACAATGGGAGGAGAAATCCAGAAATCTGATGATTCATCCAAGATCACATGTAAGTCAGAAGGAGCTGAAATAATAATCATTTAAAAGCACTTTACACATAACATACTGCTGTCAAGCAGTATTTATGAAGCAATAAAACATCACCCAAATAATTTTGGCAAGCTAACAGTGTTGGTTTAGTTTTCCTTTCCACCCTCCTTCTTTCCCTCCCTCTCATCTTCCTTTCTTTCCACTCCCTTCCTTCCTTTCTTCTCCCTTTCTCCTTTCCTCCCTTCCCCTTCCTTTTTTCCTCCTTCCCCCTCCCTCCCTCCTTTCTTCCTGTTTTCCCCTTTCCTTCCTCTCTTCTTCCTTTTCCCTTCCCTTCTTCCATTTCTTTCTTCTTTGCCTTCCTCCCTCCCTCTCTCTTCTCTCTTCTTCCTCTTCTTCCCTGTCTCTTCCTTTCCTTCCAGCCTCCCTTTGTAATTGCAAACCAACATTTATTTAGGAACTGCCAAGCCAAAGCTCCTTTGGAACCCACATCCTAGGCTACCAGGCAATTGCTCTGTGTGAACTGGAATGACTTCCTTCTGGCTACAGCAGCCTCTGCATGGAGCTGCTGAGAAGATGGAGGAGACCCACTTGACAGTGCTTGCTAGACACTGGAGGCTTTATTTCTTATCAAAAAACTTCTAAGATAAAATGTGATCATTTCTGGACAAGTAACTTGGCTTAGTTTCTTGATAGGAAGGCTGACCTACTGTCAATGATTAGACCCTAGAACCTAAGACATCAAAAACCTAATTTCCAGCAAGAAGGTTTTCTAGAAAGCTGCTTGATACCACTTTATAGGATTTGTTTTTCAATCTTTGAATTTAGGTCAGGGATTTCCAGGGTGAATGAAAGGAGACATACCTTCCTAGATGGTTTACACCTGTAAACTCTAGCATCTCAGGAGGCTGAGATCTGAGGATCCAGATTCAAAGCCAGGCAAGGCAAGAAAAATGATGAAAATCTTATCTCCAATTATCCACCCAAATGCTATAAGTGGAGCTGTGGCTCAAATGGTAGAGTGCCCAGCTTTGAGTGAAAAAACTAAGGGAGAGATCCCAGAGCCCAGAGAGAGTCAAAATTATAGGCTGTGGTCCCAGTTTTAACATACAGAGCAACGCCAAGGTATGTCTGAAAATATTACCTCCATTTGTGTGTGTGTGTGTGTGTGTGTGTGTGTGTGTTACTGAGCCTTGGGCTATCTATCTAGGCCTACCTCTGAGCTACAACCCAGCCCCTTGACTTGTATTTTTTTTTTTATTTGTCAGTTGTGGGGCTTGAACTCAGGGCCTGAGCGCTGTCCCTGAATTGTTTTTCTCAAGGCTAGTGCTCCACTTGCAGTTTTCTGGTGGGTAATTAGAGACAAAAGTCTCCCTGCCTGAGCTGGCTTCAAACCACTGTTCTCAGATCTCAGTCTCCTGAGTAGCTAGGTTTACAGCACTCCCCCTCCCCCACCACCAGCAACCAGATCACTTTGGAGGGGATCCTGAAAGGTAGAGTGAGCCATAATCCCCAATGTCTGTTTCTTTTTCATTCATTCAGCCATTCATTCACTTAGTTCTGGTCCTAGAGTTTGAACTGTGAGCCTAGCCACTGCCTCTGTGCTTTTCTGCTCAAGGTTAGTGCTTTTGGACTTGCGCCACAGCTCCACTTAGGGCTTTTGGGTAGTTAACTGGAGCTAAGAGTCTCACAGACTTTCCTATCTGGGCTGGCTTCAATCTTGATCCCTAGATCTCAGCCTCTTGAGTAGCTAGGATTACAGGCATGAGCCATCATTGCCTGGCCCATATGCCCTTGGATATGAACTTGAAATCCAGCGCAAATGAGATTAGCTATAAAACTGCAGGAGAATTAAGGCTATCAATATTAAGGTCTTATGCTGTACTTAGAAGTAACTATCAATTGATCTCCAATGATCCTTAAACTCTGTGTAGTTATGGCTTAGTTTTGCCTTTTCTTTTTCCTGAGTAAAATACCTTGTAGTACATCTTCAAGTAATGTTGAAAAGAGAGAGAGCTTTTATTTACATTGTATGAACAGTCCAAGTAGATAATTCAGGTAGAAATTTCTACTCTGAGATCTTGCTGACTGCGATTTGGCACTGAGCATACAACAGGGGAAACAGGCAGTCAATATTGCCAAGTGGGATGGACCTACATGATACAAAAACGTGAAAGATATCGCACAGTGAGCCAGGGATGAGAAAGGTTTTAAAGTCTTTCCTGTAGATTATAAACAAAACAAAAAAAGTCAGGCGCTGGTAGCTCATACCTGTAACATTAGCTACTCAAAAAGCTGAAAACTGGAGAATCATAGTTAGAAGCCAGTCCAGGCAGAAAAGTCCTTGAGACTCCGTCTATAAATTGAGTAGCAAAAAGCTAGGATGGGGGCATGACACAAGTGGCAGAGCACCAGCTAAGCAATATGAAAGCTCAAGTTCTTGAGTTCAAGGCTTAGTATTGGGTAGGAAAAAGGAAAAAGTTATCCTCAAACAAAAACAAAAATTAAAAAACTCCCCAAAGAATTGCAACATAAATCATCAATGGCAAAATCCAGAGGGGAAAAATATCAGAGTATTTGATATTGGTTTTCAGATAGGTGATATAGACAGCAGAAGTAACATTGATTGGTTCAAGTTCCAAAGCTCTTTTTTTTTTTTTTTTTTTTTTGGCCAGTCCTGGGGCTTCAACTCAGGGCTTGAACACTGTCCTGGAGCTTTCTCAAGATTAGAGCTCTTCCACTTGAGCCACAGCACCACTTCCGGGTTTTTCTATGTATGTGGCACTGAGGAATTGAACCCTGGTCTTCGTGCATGCTAAGAAAGTACTCTACCACTAGGCCAAACTCCTGGCTCTTCCTAAGATCTTAATTTGCGCATGATCTATAGGAATAGTGATCATGGCTGATGAGAGAAAATGTTCAAAGTTCAAATATCAAAGAAGACAAGGCAAAACCAGATGAGCAACAAATTTCATTCCCCAAAATTATGTAACTGAGACTAATGGCTCACTCCTAGAATCCTGGATAGCTAGAAGGCTGAGATCTGAGGATCCTAGTTCAAAGTCAGTGTAGGCAGAAAAAATCCTTGAGACTCTACCCCCAATTAACCACCAAAAATTGGGAAGTAGAGTTGTGGCTCAGATGGTAGTGCTCCAGCCTGAAGTGAGTTTAATATCTAGAACTGGCACAAAAAATAAAATAAAAAATAATAAATCAAAACTTTTTGAACCCAAATGAAAAAAATGTTAGTGTCTACAGGTAGCAAAAATGTAATTTCAACAAGAGGCCCATCAGACACTGCAGTTACCTCATGGTTTCCTGCTTAAACAGCAAACACACATTCCCATGCAAATATTACCATTACTACTAGTTTCTCATTTTAGTACTGCAATGAATTAGAATTTGGCCAGCACTGGTGGCTGACACCTGTAGCCTTAGCTACTCAAAGAGGCTCAGATTTGAGAATCATGAGTCAAATTCAGCTTGGCCTAAAAGTCTGCGAGATTCATATCTCTAATTAACCAACACAAAGCATAAGTAAAGCTATGGCTCAAGTGGTAGGGTACTAGCCTTGAGCAAACCAGCTAAGGGACAGAGAAACCAGGCTGCTAGTTCAAGCCCCAGTAAAAAAGAAAAAAAAAATGATTTCCTTCCATCAGAGAGGAAGAAAGACAACAATGCTTTCCATTATAGCTTGGAAGATTAAAAACAAAACAACTTTTCAGACCCTTAAAGTGGGAGAGTGCCTGGTCTGCTTTTAACAATTTGGCAGAAGAGGAAGACCCAGTACTGGCTATTAATTCAGCCAGCTGTTTACACTTACAGAGAGGCCAAGAAGGGAACTTACATGGCTAAATTAAACACAAACATCTTATCTGCATAATATTTTTTCCTCCCTTCATATTCACAAAGACTTAACAGGGTGCTCGTGACTCAGGCCTGTAACCCTAGCTACTCAGGAGGCTGAGATCTGAGGACCACGGTTCGGTTCGGAGCCAGTCCTGACAAGAAGCTTACGTCCAACTAGTCACCAGGAAACTGGAAGTGGAACTGTAGTTCAAAGTGATAGAGCACTAAACTTGAGTGGAAAAAAAGCTCAGAGGTAGTGCCCGAGTCCTGAGTTCACGCCCTAGAACTGACAAAACAAAGTGAAACAGAACAAAAAACTAAACAAGCCAGGCAAGGTGGCTCACGCCTGTCATCCTAGCTACTTAGGAGGCTCAGATCTGAGGATTAAGGTTCAAAGCCAGCCCAGGCACTAAAGTCGGCGAAACTCTCATCTCCAATTAATCACTAGAAAACGGGAAGTGGTGCTGTGGCTCAAGGGATAGGGTGGTATCTTTGAGCTGAAGAGCTCAGGGACAACACCCAGGCCCAGAGTCCAAGCCACATGAAGGACCAAAACCAAGCAAGCAAGCAAACAAACAAACCAACAACAACAAAAAATCCAGCTAAACAAAACCTGCAAAGTATTTCAGGAGCAGGTTACTGACCCTCCCACCCCCCACTCCACCCCCCAGCTCTTTCCTACAGGCATATGTGGATGCAAGCAGTGGTCTGTATTCTTCACAGGGTTCTTGTAATAAGCAAAGCTAGCATCAGAACGCAGCTCAGAATTCCTGCCTAGCACAACTTGATTCTCTTATGAGAAACATCTGTGATCCTATAATGCCTTTCAACCTAGTGTTATCATTTTCCAAAATGATGTAGCATGCCTACACCTTAATTACATAGTCTCAGAAGAATTTCAAATGTCATCTCTTTTTGGACATACTTTATAATGAGTATTTCAACACCAGAACATTCGGCAGTCTTCTTATATCAAATGTTACAGTTCCCTAAATGGTTTGGAAGAGATTATTTTAAAATGAAATAAATACCATATTACATAGTCCTTTTTCTGACCCTAAATAAGGCACTTAAGATTATTCAAGCTCATAAATAGCCTAGCTGGAAATATCAATGACAGTGAACACAGTATGAGTTTCTGTAGGCGATTATCCTATTATCTACTTATCACTGAAGTAAGAGAAGGGGGGAAGCCAAAATATCCTTGGTGAAACTATAACATGATTTAAATCATATACCCTTATTGTTTTTGTGCCCCTACTGATATTTGAACTCAGGGTCTTGAATGCTCTCCTGGCTCACTTGCTCATAGCTGGTGCTCTACAACTTGAACCATGCCTCCAGTCCAGCATTTTGCTGCTTAACTAGAGATGGAGTCTTGAGGACTTTTCTGCCTGGGCTGAACTTCACAGTTCAGGTGTCAGCCTCCCTTGATTACAGAAAAGGGCCATTGGAACCCAACTTCATTTACTATTATTAAAGTGAAGTAGGTTTGACATTATCATGACTGGTGTGCATGTGAGAGAAAGAGAGGGGTAGAGAAAGAAACACAAAGAGAGACGAAAAAGTAAGTTCTCTATTTCAATGATTTGGGTGAGTAGGTATGTTTGGCAGGCTGGGGGTTCCGCTGATAAAGTAATATAAACCTCATTTTACCTCTAAATGTGTTCTGCTAGAGTAAGTTGAAAGATCGTATGTACACCAGACATGGGTGGCTCAGACTGTGATCAGTTACTCAGGAGGCTGAGATGTGAAGATCATGGTTCCAAGTCAGCCTGGGCAGGAAAGTCGGAGACTCCCATCTCCAATTAATCAGCAAAAAAGATGGCTCATGTGGCAGACACATCTTCAGTTTGCTCAGAGGCCTTTAATGTCACATGTGGGATACAGGCTTGAAGTTTACCCTTGGGGTCTCAAAGGTCCTAGAAGCCTGGGTTCACTTCCACTGCCTCGACAGGGGCAGCATTTACAAATGTGGATATACAGCACTATTTAGTCCATGATGGAAGACTTCCAAGAATGCCAGGGGAGATGTTGGCATGTGTGCAAGCCAAACTACTATTCAACCCAAAGAGCCACTGTAGTCTCCTGGATGTTTGTTTGGTTTTTTTGTTTTGTTTTGGGGGGGGAGGTGGGCAGGGCTGAAAGAGCCTATGTGAAGATACCTTTTTTAGGACTATCTTTGTCCTTCTCTGGCTTTCCATCTCGTCAAACTGTGGGAAGACCTTCTGAGTGCAAGTCTGGGGAGGTGGCGAGCCATCTTGGAAATAGTTCCTCTTTCCCCTAGCCCTGATAGCAGCCGGATCACCCCAAATCCTCCGACAGTCTGTTTTCTCATTTTCAAATCTAAGTAAGTCAAATGTGTCTGGTAGCTAGTAAAAGGTTTTAAACTACCATCTTTGTAAACAGTTTCCATGTTCTGAAAGTTCAAACCCACAGAGAAGGCAGTTTGGGAAGGCTTAGTTTTTGTGGCATGGTGAAATTATGTGCTGGTTAATCCTCCCCTGTCTTTTTTGGTGTCAATATTGGGGTTTTTCACTTTATTACTTGAGCCATAGCTCCACTTGTGGCTTTTCGTTGATTAATTAAAAATCTCTGGGATTTATGGCTTCCCAGGCTGGCTTTGAACCTGGATCCTCATATTTCAGCCTGCTGAGTAGCTAGGATTATAGGCGTGACTCACAAGTACCTGGATGCTCCTCTTATTTATTTATTTACTTATTTATTTTTGTGCTCATCCCAGGGTTTGAACTTAGGGCCTGGGCCCTGTGTTCAAAACTAGCCACAGCTAGTTTTGGGTGGTTAATTGGAGATAAGAGTCTCATGAACTTTCCTACCTGGCTGGCTTCAAACTTTGATCTTCAGATTTCTGCCTCCAGAGTAGTTCAGGATTGCAGGCATGAGCCACTAGCACCTGCTGTTCTTCTATTATTAATCATTCTCTATTTCTGTAATTTTTAAAAACACCTCTTCATTTACTTCCCCCAAGGAAAATAAAAACAAATGAATCAAATGATATTCCGTGATATAACAAAGATAATTCTAATGACAGATCTCTAAAGAGGAAGGAAGGAAAATTTGAAAACATTAGCTACTTACAATCTGCTCTCAGATAACCTTCCTCCCTTTTCTTCTTTGAGGAAGTCCACACTGAGTTACAATGTTTCTTTAAGATTCTTTATGAAGAAGTCCTTTGTGCTTGCTCAAAGCAAACGATATCCTAGAAAACTGGGACCAATATATCTCATGAAGTGATGAGTGCCTTATTATTTTTTTCAAAAGGCAATGCAAATGGAGGAAAAGGTGGACATATATATATATATATATATATATATCCATCATAGGAAACCAAATAGCCTTTATTTAAATTAAAAGCAATCACAGTCTGATTCTTGGAAAACACTTGGAAATGTTTCTTTGGCACACAGCTGTCCCAGTCAGCCAATACTGTGTGTAATTGGAAACATTTCAAACAGAATTGTTACCAAAGTCAAAGACTATAATTGTGAACTGTGGGATCAGAGCCTCAGATAAAAGAAGGGCAGGTGAGCAAGAGGCCACAACTCAGAGGAGCCATGCACCCAACTGCATTTAACTGTACTATTTCACTGTTATTATTATTATTATTATCATATCATTAATATTGTGTTTTATGCTGGCATTATAGCTTGAATTCAGGGCCTGGATTCTTCCCTTTTAGCTTTTTCATTCAAGGCTAGCACTCTACCACTTGAGCTATATCTCCACTTCCAGATTTTCGGTGCTTCACTGGAGACAAGTCTCATGGGCTTTCCTGCCCTGGCTGGTTTCAAATCTGGATCCTCAGATCTCAGCCTCCTGAGTAGGTAGGATTACAGACATGAGCCACAGATGTCCAGATGTTCTTCAGCATTATTGACAAAGCTTTCCTTCCTTCCACAGATCCAAACCGAAAAAGCTGGTGAGAGCTATGGATCAGCCATTGGGACAACGGCTTTAGAAGGAGCTAATGAGCTCATCCACTGAACATGCAAAAGCATCCCTCCAAACAGCTACCTCAAATCTACCTGTGAGAAAAACAAAACAAACAAACAAAAAACACCACAACACTAATTGTCCAGTGGACTTGTAAGCTCACTTACAACAAAACTTAGGGATGAGGGGAAAGGAAATGAGGGTGATTGACAGCTGCTTGCTTCTTATGGCTCCCAGTTTTTTAAATGTTTATTTTGGCATCTACCTAGCTGCCCTTTTTACTTTCCATGTAAAATCTCAGTGGGAAAGTGAACCTGGAAGGACATGATGAGTTTAAGTGGGAGTGATTGTTCTGGGTCCTAGAAGGACTCACCAAAAGTGACTGAAATGTGTTTATAGTTGAGTCCCTACAAGAGCACAGTCTAGAGGCATGAAATTTCATATTATTAGTAATATTATTTTGTTCTCTGATGCTAGTGGGGCTTGAACTTGGGGCCTTGCAGTCCAGCCCAGCTTTTTCTTTCATTCAAGGCTGGCAGTCTATCACTTGGGCCACACCTCCACTTCTGGGTTTTGGGTGGAATTAGAGGTAAGAATCTCATGGACCTTTCTTCTCTGAGGCTGGCTTTGAACCAGGAATGGAGGATATTGATCCTTAGCCTCCTGGAATTGCAGGCGCGAAGCCACCATCACTCAGCCTATCCCTCCCCCGCAGCAGTATTTCCCCCTCCCACCCCCCCACCCCCCCACCCCCGAAACTCCGGCCCACAGGGAACTGTTCTCTAGTCAGTGCCAGTGGACCAGAGGCTCAGGAACAGCTCTTGGAAAAATCATGTCATTCTGGCACACAGAAAAAGATCTGATTATTCTGTTGTATCTCTGTGCCAGAAGTGTCATGACATCAGCCAACGCCAACTCATACATCTCCTTCCCCCTCACTCCCTCCTGTAAGAGAGGGGAGAAAGAGAGGGACAGAGGAAAACACAGCCCTTCCCCGGCTCCTACCCACTTCAGACCCATTCCAAAATATAGGCTCACATGAGGTTGGTCTCCTGGATTTGGGTTTGGGACAACCATAAAAGAGGAGGTGCATGGTTGGACACTGGGGTGCTAAGGAGGGGTGCTGAAGTGCTACTCTGTTTGCCCACAGGTAGGGAAGTCCAGAAACTCAGGGCTCCTGTGGGTTTCCCCAGGCCATTCTGGCTCCTGATGCTTTAATTGGAGCACAGGTCCACAGACTGCCTGAGATTTCGAGGAACTGTTAACACCACAGGACTTGGCACTGGGGCACTGGCTTACCCACACCCACATGAAGTAATTAACCTGCCATTCATTCTAGGACCAGGAGGAAAAACAAAGGCAGGTGGTGGATTCTTCTAACACCAACCAAGCAATATATGCCTGTCCTGGGGCTTGAACTCTTGGCCTCGAAGCTGTCCCTGAGTTTTTATGCTTAATGAAACAGCTCTACCATTTGAGCCATACCTCTACTTCTAGATTTTGTGTGTGTGTGTGTGTGTGTGTGTGTGTGTGTGTGTGTGTGTGATTAAATGGAGATAAGAGTCTCATGGACTTTCCTACCCAGGCTGGCTTAGAACTGTGATCCTCAGAACTCAGCCTCCTGAGTACCTAGGATTTCAGGTGTGAACCACTGGCTCATCAGTTCTCATTCACCTTTTAAACTACCTTCTTTGTGTGTATGTGTATGTGCGTGTGTGTGTGTGTCACATTTACACATTGATTCAAGTAATTTTAAGTCTCACTGCAAGATATATATTATTTTACATGCCAGAGGAAAAAATGGAGCTGTTTTTCTAAGAGGAATGATCTTATCCTGATGAAACGATGGCATTAACATTTCATTGCACAGATGACAATTGGGCTTTTAAAATTATTGCTGCTGCATGGGGCCGGGAGTTTGGCCTAGTGGTAGAGTGCTTGCCCAGCATGCATGAAGACCTGGGTTCGATTCCTTGGTAACCCACATACATAGCAAAAAGCCAGAAGTGGTGCTGAGGCTCAAGTGGTAGAGCTCTAGCCTTGAGAAAGTCTAAAGACAGTGCTTAGGCCCTGAGCTCAAGCCCAGGACTGGCAAAAAAAAAAAAAAAAAAAAAAATTATTGCTGCTGCTACTACTACTACTTTTTCTGTGGTGCTTCTATGGTTTGAACTTAGGGGTTTGCATTCATTTTTTTTTTTTTCTTTCCCAGCAAGGCTGGCCCTCTACTACTTGAGCCATAGCTCTACTTCTTGCTTTTTGGTAGTTAGTGGGAGTTGAGTCTCACAAACTTTTGTGCCTAAGCTACTTGTGAATTGTGATCCTCAGATCTGAGGCTCCGGTGTAGCTGGGATTATTGGTGACTAGATTTATTTTTCTTCTTCAAAAGGAAAGATTTAATTTTTTTACCCCCAAAGGCTAGCACTTTACCCTTTAAGCTACACCTCTACTTCTTACCTTTTTTTTGGTAGTTAATGGGAGATAAGAGTTTCTTTTCTTTTTGTTTTTGCATAGGCTAGCTGCAAACTGTAATCTTCACATCTCAGCCTCCTGAGGATTATAGGTGTGAGCCATTGGCCCCGGGATAAGAAAATAGACGGAATTTGAACTCAGGATCTCTGATTTGCTAGGCAGGTGCTCTACCACTCAACTCTATGATTTTATGTGAGTGTGTGTGTGTGTGTGTGTGTGTGTGTATATATATATGTATGCTTGTAATGGATCTTGAACTCAGCACCTCACTCTACAGTTTGGCTTTTGTGCTTATGGCTACTGATCTATCTTTTGTGTCACATCCCTAGTTCGTAATTTACTCCATATACTATTTTATCCAGGAAATTAACTACTGTAATTAGAATACAAGTCAATGGGATTCTCTGTCCCAAATTTTCCCCCAACCAATTTTAGCCAACCTCAAATGTAGATATAGGTGATTCAAACAGCTAATTACTACAAAATATTTTTTCAAAGATTCTTATTCCATTTCACAAGTATTAGACATATAGTCACAACATTCAAACTTTCATATTTACTTATATTACTTTAAGTAATTACAGGTTTTAGAAAATTGCTTTGCTGTGTTACTTTTTTTTTTTTTTGCCAGTCCTGGGCCTTGAGCTCAGGGCCTGAGCTATATCCTTGGGCTTTCTCAAGGCTAGAACTCTACCACTTGAGCCACAGCACCACTACTGGCTTTTTTTTTTTTATTTTTTTTTATGTATGTGGTACCAAGGAATCAAACCCAGGTCTTCGTGCATGCTAGGCAAGTGGTCTACCCCTAGGCCAAACTCCTGGCCCCTGCAGTGATACTTTGAAAGCTTGCAGGTCAGCTTACTTTGGAAAATCTTTTAGGAAACTACAAAATTTCATTATTTTTCATTGGCCTTTTCATAGTTATCTGAAGGAGAGAATTTTAGGAACAACCCCATAATAATTCAGCTATTAACTCTTTTTATCTTTCCATATAATATTAGAATTGCCTTTCATGACCCAAGCTGACTCATTACAGCCATTTTTTATTGGAGAGATAAATGGTGATCCCATGGACTTTGATTATAAAAACTTAATGAAGTTTTAGAGCTCACTGGTATCACTGGCAGAACTGACTAAATCTGTCACTTTAGTAAAATACATCACATTCTTTAAAAAAAAAAGCTGTATGAATCAACAGGCTCACTCAGTGGTAAATCACCAATTAGTACCAAATTAAGGATGAAAAATTAATTTACTAAATCCATTCATTCACATCAACTTATGTAGACACCATCAAATTTATTCCTCCCTCCTTTCCTCCTGTGACCCCCTCCCTCCCTCCTTCCTTTCTTTCTCTCCTTGTCTGTAAGAATCAATCTCTATGTTACAGCTTACGAAACCCCACAGGTTTGTTTCAGCTTTATTGGCAAGCATGCTAACTCTTCTTTTTCCTTCCCTTTTTTTTTTTTTGTCATTCCTGAAGCTTGAACTCAGGGCCTGGACACTGTCCTTGAGCTTTCTTAAGGCTAGCACTCTACCACTTGAGCCATAGCACCACTTCCAGCTTTTTCTGTATATGTGATATCAAGGAATCAAACTCAAGGCTTCACGCATGCTAGGCAAGCACTCTACCACTGGGCCACACTCCCAGGCCCCCTTTTTTTGTGCTGATAGTGGGACTTGAACTCAGGGCCTGGAGATAAGAGTTTTGTAGATTTCCTTGCCCAAGCTGACTTCGAATCTCAATCCTGAGATCTCAGCCTCCCAAAGAGCTAGGATTACAGGCGTGACCAATGAGTGTCCAGCACAAGCGTGCTAACTCTTAACTATGGGTAACACCCATTTATTTCCAGCACCTTTCTGCTTTAATATGTGGAGCACATGCATTGTTAACCTTTAAATCCTTTGTATAAACATTTCTGGAAGAGCTTGTAAAATATCTCCCTTCTGTGTTTCCTGATCGCCAGTTGATGGCATTTAAAAAAACCCTCTAGTACCAGCAGGTGCTGTATTTTGCTTTCTTCAGGTTCCAGCTGGCTCCCAAATGACAGATTCCTGTCCCAGGCCAAGCCCGACCAACCTAGGCTGGGACCACATTGCAGGCAAAATGAAACCGGGCTCTACCAGACAGCAAGATAAATGACTGCTGTTGAAGTTTAAAATCCCCTGGTGGGAGTAAATATTGTTTCAGAAGGGGGGGGGGCTTGACAAATATTGCATCATCCTTCCAGAACTGTCTTGATTAAAACAGAATTTTTACACTAAGTTGGTGCTCTATTCAAAGTGTATCTATCTTGCTGTCATGGGATTTTTTTTTTCACCCCTCTTCCCTTCCCTAGAGTCTGAAAAGAGACATATTGTTAGAGATGGTCAAACAAGGCTACCCCATCCCTGGGGGCTAAAGTCCCTCTGCTGGTGACAGAAGCCGGGCTGCTCTGAACATTGACACTTCACTGAGGATAATGAAGACTGCCAGGGCTTAGGCAGAGAAGACCAGTTGTCACCTAACTGACAGGCAACCGTCCGGCAACAGCTGAGCTCACACATCTGGAGCCCAACCAGGACACGCATTAGCCACCCTCTTCCAGTCTACACCTTGGGGCCTATCTAAACAGATGGAAGTTCCCTTTACCTCAAGAGCACACACACACACACACACACACACACACACACACACACACACACACACACGTGCATGTATACTTATATTATGTTTGTAGCCAATACCTGATGGTGAACCCTACCAATTATATAACATCAACGCAGCCATAGCCTTGGCAAGAGTGGATGAAAATGAGGCATCGGACAAAACTGCACGCAGGGACCAAGAGAGGCAATTCCATTAGGTCTAATTGGTCCTTCTTCAAGCTATCCTAAAAGCCCCAACTGTAATATATATATATATATATATATATATATATATATATATATATCATCTGGATTCCGAAGGAGAGGCAAGATTTAAAAAACAAAAACAAAAACAAAAAAAAAACAACTACTTCCAGCTCGCTTCTCAAGGTCTGCAGTCCTGCCTCTGACTCAATTTTTAAACACACGAAACGCTTAGAGCTGGTTAATTCCGAAGCCTCTTCTGAGGATGGGGGGGGGGCGGGACTCAGCGTGCCGCCGAGCCCCCTCCCCTTCTCGACCTGCTTCACCCCCTCCTCTCCCTCACCCCCCCCACTGGGTTCTTCAAGCCTCCCGAGCCCCCCAGCTCCCCCCCCCCCCGCCGGGAACACGGCGCTCGCTGCCCGCGGTCCTCGGCGAGGCCGTGGGCTTCGCCTCCCCCGGCTCGGGGGCTCAGGATGAACATGCCGAGTTCCTTCAACTTTTCACCCGCCCTTCCCCACCGACGCGGCGCGTTCGGAGGACACCTGGATGGAGGGGGGCCCCGCCGCGCCCCAGCCCTCCCTACCACCCCCGCCCCCAAAGCAAGCAACCAGCCCTCGGCGTACGTCGGTCTGGAGACCCTTCCTCCGGACGCCGGGCGGTGACAGCGACCCCGGCGAGCCCCCTGCCATCCGCAATGCCTGGACTCTAGGGATCACCCCCCACCCCTATTCCTCCTCCTCCCCAAACTGGCTCCCGACGCAGGAGAGACTAGGAAGACGGGGTGCGGGTGGAGGTGGCCATCAGGACCCGAGCTCGGCCGATGGCACCGCAGCCCGGGGTATACCTTACCTCGCCTTCCCGTCAACGCCGCCCAACCAACCGATCGCGCCCCGCTCTTGCCTGCTTTGCGGCGACCCCAGCCCCTATCCGGATGGTCAGTAACCTCCCTGCAGTGCCGGACCCTCGGCCTCCCGCCCCCCCCACGCCGCCTCTCCCCACCCCCGATCTTGCGGCGCGCCCCCCACCCCAACGCCGCAGTCCCCCCCCCCCCCCGCCCCGCTCCCGCAGAGCCGGCTCGGATCCCCGCTGCCCCACGCTCACCCGGCGGCGCCGAGATCAGCCCAGCCTGCCGTTCCGGTCGGCGGCGGTGCTCGGGGTCAGCGAGCGGCGAGCGCGGGCGGCACGCTCACCATCCGGAGCCCGCTGCAGAGTGGCTCCGACGTCTCCGGGGCTGGCGGCGCGGAAGTCAGCTCAGACACCGCGCAAGGCTGGCATGTCCCGGGCGCGCGGGGCTGCCGGTCGGGTCGGGCTCTCCGGGGCGGCGGCGGTGGTGCAGAGCGTCGGGGCTGCAGGCAGAGTGCGCTCCAGCTCCCGAGCGCCCGGCGCCGCGCCGCCGCCGGGGCCGCCACCGCCGAGCGACCCCGCCCCCGGGCCGCCCGGCCGGCGCCGGCGAAAACCCGGCGCGCGGACCCTGCCGAGGAGCCGGGGCCCGGGCGCCGCGGGACCCGAGTCCGCCCACCTCTCGCAGGCGCGGGACCCGGACGAGCGATCTGAGCGGGCACGGGGGTCGTCCGTGCGCCGTGGCTCCGGGGGGACCGGTTCAAGTTTCACCCCGGCGCGGCCCTGGCTCTCAAGTGCGGCTGGATTTGTCCCCTCTGTCCCGCCCCCGATTTTATGCCTGGAAAAAAAACATCTTGATGGATGGGTGGAGTGGGGGGAGACAGACCCAATTTCCTCTGATCAAACAGTTTGTGGGTGCCTCCGTTAGGGCCCCCCTCCCTCCTTTGGTATGCTTGTTAATTCAACTATTAGCTTCCTTTCCGGTGCGCCTCGCGTGCTGCCGGGGCTGGGGAGACCCTCGTGGGATTCGGTCCTAGGTCCTGGGGACCCCAGGCCTGTCTCCGACCTCTGCCTGGGAGCCCGGAGAGCCGAGAGGCCCAAACTTCAGCCTGTAGTCAGTCCTTTCCCCGCTCCTCCACTGGCCTTGGTTACCTGCAGAAAATCCAAGCTTGGGGACCCCCTCTCCCCAGCGCACCCCACCCGAGTTAGTGTCGCCAGGAGAGATGCGCGGCTCGCACCATTCAGTCCAGCACCGGGATGAATGTTTTTCTTTTCCTTTTCCCATTTTTTTTCCCACTGACCCAAACGACACTCCGTGTTTTCATTCCGCCCGGTTCCCAGGGCTGGGCTTGTGGGATACATCCGTGCACGCCCACGGGCCAACCGGGTCTCAGCCTCCTGGAAAGTTCTGTGCTGGCACTGGCGTCGCCCTAAACCTTTCCAGCCCCCCTCTCCAGGTCCCGATCTCGGGGTATCATACATCCACCCCCCCCACCCCCGCCCCGCTGCACAGGGCAGACCCTAGAGGCAGCTAGCAACCCCAAAATGTAGTCTTCTTCATCCCTCATGGGGCAGGAAAAGGGTGGTCCAGACAGGTACATTTTTAATCTTTTTAAGAAAAAAAATCAGCTATTTGCTGCTTAATTTTTTTTAAATTGTTATTCGAAAGGTGATGTACTGAGGAGCTACAGTTACATAAGTCAGAGAAAGAGTACATTTCTTTTTGGACAATGTCACTCCTTCCCCTCCCTCCCATTGTATAGTTCATTTTCAACAGTGTTGCATTTGTCTACCCTTTTGTTCTTCCATTTCTGTGCCTTTCCTTACCCCCCAAGAGATAAACGAACTACAGAACAAATAAGAGAGAAAACAACAACAACAAAAACAACGAAAAAAAAAAAACCTCTCGTTTTCCTGGAGCTCATTTTGATAACCATTATCTTGTTTGCTGTTGCTTTATGAGACTGATTAGTGCCTGACACCCGTGGCTCACGCCTGTAATCCTAGCTACCTAGGGGAGTAAGATCTGAAGATGGTGGTTCTAGGTCAGCCCAGGCAGAAATGTCTGTGAGACTTTATCTCCAATTGACCATCAAAACGCCAGAAGTGGAGCTGTGGCTCAAGTGGTAGAGTGCCAGTCTTGAGAGATAAAGCTAAGAGAGCAGCACCCAGACCCTGAGTTCAAGCCCTAGTACTGGCAGACACACACACACACACACACACACACACACATCTCCCAAAACAATAAACAAAAAACACAAGAGCATGACCATGGTAAAACACAAGAGCATGGTAAAGTACTATCCAAGAGACTGGCTCGGAGAATGGTATCACTGAACTCCCACAGGACTTCCTGAGAAAGTCCTTGGAGGGCACCTGCAGCGAGCACCATTGGGGAGACCTTCCTATTCCTTGGAGGAAAATGCTACTGACTTACAGTACGAAATGAGTCTGATATAAGAGGACTTACAGCTATCTTCACAAATGAGTTTTTAAAATTGCGCATCCATTTTGTTTTTGTTTCTTCCGTTGTTGTCTCATTGGACAGTGTGCTGGAACCATCCGAAGGTGGACATTTGGTCTCAGTGATATTACTTTGTTAAGGAGTCAAGAGGAGGGGATTCTATGTCCCTCCAGGTGGGGATTCCACGTCCCACCAGAGTCCACCACACAGAGACAGTCTCATATAAAAAGGTGAATTTATTGAGGAAGTAGATGGGGAACTGACCGGCCAGGGACACAGTGCAGACTCGGGAGCTGCACTCATGCTGGGTTTTTAAGGGCAAAACCCATGCAGTCAAACCTGGCCACACACAGGTGGCCAATGGGATAGTCACATACACAGAGGGACCATTGCCAGCTCCGGCCACACGCAGGTAGCCAATAGGGTTACAGCCCAGTGTTTGAATTTACCTCTCACCTTAGTTGGAGTTGGCGCGCAAATTGGAAAGGTCTCCACACAAAGCAGGCGCACCCCCACCCAAGCGGATGTCCCTCCTCATGGGGGGTGGGGAGAAGGTCAAGGTTACCCCTCCCTAGAAGGGCAAAGGTGGCTGGGCTGTACTATTGTCAACCTTCCACAATGGGGGAGGGGGGACTCTTAGGCATTCCAGATGGCGCCAGTCCCTTAACACTCCCTGCTCCCTGCTCCCCTTAACAACTTGAGCGGGACAGGTCCATCGCCTGAAGGACGATTCAAGGTTAGGAAAGTCTTATTTCAAATCTCAGCCCCATCATTTACCAGATGGAGCCTAGATGGTCATTTCTGACCTTGCCAATGCTTGATTTTCCTTTATAAATGAAGATTCAGTAGCATCGAACTCAGAGAACCATCGGGAAGATTGGAGCCCTTGGCTGCCACTTTAGAGGGCACTTTCTCACAATTACCTTCTCTGTACCAGCCTCCATGCCCAAATCCTATACTTTAGAAACAGACACCTTCCCTAAACCCCTGCAATATTCTAGGGTTTAGACCCAGTGTCCTACCTATGCTAGACAATGTTTGATCAGTGAGCAGCATCCCAGCCCCCCCCCCTTTTTTTTTTTGGCCAGTCCTGGGCCTGAGCACTGTCCTTGGACTTTCTCAAGGATAAAGCTCTACCACATGAGCCTCAGCAACATTTCTGGCTTTTTTCTATGTATGTGGTACCAAGGAATCAAACCCAGGTCTTCGTGCATGCTAGGCAAGTACTTTAACCACTAGGCCAAACTCCCGGCTGCATCCCAGCCCTTTTAATTTTACTTTTGAGGTAATCTTGCTAAATTGACAAGGCTGGCCTCCAACTCCAGATTCTCCCTTCCTCAGCCTCTCACACAGCTGGGATTACAGCCATGTATTCCCATGCCTAGAAAATGTAATCTGTGAAAGCAGTCTTCATTGTGGACTATTTGGTCAGCTTCCAGGTTTCTCTCCTTCTCTTTTTTTAATTCTAAAATTTAATTAACTTGTTTTTGGTCACCCAGGGCCTGGGTGCTGTCTCTGAGCTTAAAGCGCCCAACCACTTTAAGCCACAGCTCCACTTCCAGTATTCTTTTGGTTAATTGGAGAAGAGTATTACCAACTTTCCTTCCTGGACTGGCTTTGAACCATGGTCCTCAGATCTCAGTCTCCTAAGTAGCTAGGATTACAAGCAGAAGCCAGAGTCACTGGCTTATTTTATTGTTAATATAAAGGTGATTGTACAGAGGGATTATAATTATGTATAATATACATAATGTACACTATATATAAATAAACATTTATGTTATACATTATATTTATATTACACTTATATTTGTATTTCTTTTTCTTATTGGCAGTATAGAGGTTTGAATTCAGGGCCTTGTGTTTTATCAGCTGGTGCTCTACTGCTTGAGTGATGGCTTCAAGCCCAATTTTTTGCTGGATTGTCTGGAGATGGAGCCTTGCACTTCTACTCAGGCTGGCTTTGAACTAAGATTCTCTAGGTCCCAACTTCCTGAGCAGTTAGGGATTACAGGCGAGAGCCAGTGGTGCTCAGCTTTTGAGTTTCTTCGATTAATAGAATTTTCTTCTATGTCTTTGCAGGTTAACCTGTTACATACCTTTTATCTTATTTATTTATTTTTCAGACAATACTGGGGCTTGAACTCAGGGACTTGTGCTTCCACTTGTTTTTTTTTCTCTCACTTAAGCCACACCTCCATCTGTGGCTTTTTGCTGGAGATGGAAGGCTGAGCTCTGAGTATCAAGGTTCAAAGCTAGCCTGGGCAGAAAAGACTACGAGACTCTCGATTAGCTAGGATTATAGGTATGAGTCACCAGTGCCTTGTGGGGCCTCCTAGCTGGTGGTGTAGAGGCCCAGGTCGCTATCTGTGCTTCCGTGATTCTGTGCTGAAAGGCACGTACACTCCTGGGCACACCCAGTGACGTGAGCAGTCCAGTGCCGGAGGCCCTGGCTGCTTCTGCCTCGAGCAGGAGCTCTGGGATACTCCAGGCAAGTGTGGCATGTCTCAGGACCCCAATGGCTGATGGTTGCATTCAAGGAAGTCCCTAGTTGCTGCTGGTATGAGCTGGCGGCCATCGCTTGATCTGTATTTAAGCAAGCACGTTTTTAAAAATAAAGTTAGATCTGCACCTGGAGTTTGGTCTCCAGAGTCTGTGTTCCCAGGAGTATTCGTGGGCTCCGTCACCACTTCACCCCCCTCCCAGACATCCAAGGAGGACCCCGATGACTACAGGTACCTGTCTACCATACCATTTAGAAATAATTCACTTCAGAGAAAGTCTATACTGTTAAAGCTTTCATAACTATTTTTCTTAAGTATGCTCTAGAGTTGAATTATCCCTTTGAAAATTCCTACGCTGAAGTTTATTTTATTTTACTTTTTGCCAGGCCTGGGCCTTGAGCTCAGGGCCTGAGCACTGTCCTTGGGCTTTCTCAAAGCTAGAGCTCTACCACTTGAGCCACAGCACCACTTCTGGCTTTTTTTATGTATGTGGTACCGAGGGATTGAACCCCGGTCTTTGTGCATGCTAGGCAAGCACTCTACCATTAGGCCAAACTCCTGGCCCTATTTTATTTTACTTTTTAACCTCAGAGGGTAACCTTGTTTGGCCATAGATCTTTACCAAAATGTTCATGGTAGTTTTTTATTATGGTGGCCAATCAATGTAATTCTCACTCAGGTCACACTCTGAGTGCTCTCAGCTCACTGGAAAGTATTTTTACTAAGTACTTTCAGTTCAAATCGTAAGTTTAGGACTTAAGCAAGAAAGAACCTGATGATACAGACTGTCTTCATGTCTAGGTAGATTTGCTTGTCTTCTGTTCTCTCTCTCTCTCTCTCTCTCTCTCTCTCTCTCTCTCTCTCTCTCTCTCTCTCTCTTCCATCCTCCCTCCCTACCTCTTGCTCTTTTTTTTTTCTGTGTACAGAACTAGGGGTTTGATTTCTGGGCCTGGGTGCTGTCCCTGAGCTATTTTGCTCAAGGCTCACATTCTACCCACCACTTTAAGGGTGGTTAGTTGGAGATGAGAGTTTCACAGGCTTTTCTCCCTAGGTTGGCTTTGAATCTCAGCCTCCTGAGTTGCTAGGATGACAGGCATGAGCATGAGTACCTAGCCTCCTGTGACTCTTCATCCTTCACAAACTCCAGTGGCCATCAGTCAGGACTTATGCAGGACTGGGTTCCTTGGCCGGTCATAAATCTTACACAGATTCCTAGGGCTTTCAGGCCAAAGTTTTCACTCCTAAGATTAGTTTAAAAGGTTCTTCATGTTTGCACATCGCCTATCTCTCTAGCTTACGTTCCTGCTGCTCCCCCCATCTTGTTTGCTCTGACCACATTCCACTATTTACAATTCTTCGAAAGCACAGCTATTATTTTGCCTCTGTGCCCTGACCCTACCTAGAAAATGACTGCACTGAAAACAGCCTTCTGTGGTAGCTAGCTCCTGCTCAGACTTTAAAAATGCAACTCAAAGATCATCTTCTTTGTCATTCCTTTGGTATGCACCTTTGCGTTTTGTCTGCTCACTGGTGATTCTCCTTGTTTGCAGTGTCCCATCTTCTTTCCCCCCCACAAGACAAACTACCTTCCCCCACTGTGGCACTGTGACTTTAGTTGGAGTCTCATCCTTAATTTTTTTGGCTTTAGGATAACGTGGAAAACGAAACATTGGACTTCCCCTCTCCTCCTCTTCTCTCAAAAGGGGACTGAAGTGTGCAATGTGACCCAAGTCAGGTCCCTGGGTTTGTGTGAGAGCTTTTAGGAATTCCACATGAACAAATAAACAATGTTTGTTTTTCACTTATGTATCAGCTCCTTCTATGCTGGGAATTCTATTCTATTCTATTCATTTGCTTCTGATGGGTTTTGAGTCAACAAACTGGAGACATTCTCTTAATAAATTATTAGTTAATAATTAATTTTTTTTGCTGGCACTGGATCTTGAACTCAAGGCTTTGGGTGTTGTCCTTTGCCTTTTTCTACTCTAGGCTCATGCTCTACCACTTGAGCCATACTCCCACATTTGACTTATTGCTGGTTAGAGATCAAAGCCTCTTGGACTTCTTTGCATGAGCTGGCTTTGAACTGAGCTCCTCTGATCTCAGCCTCCTGAGTAGCTAGGATTACAGACGTGAGCTACTGGCATGTGGCCTGTCTCTGCCTCTTTGCTGGAGTTTGGACTCTGTCCCTAAGCCCCATCTGCTCCCTATCTTAGGGCTTTGGCTTCCTACCCAAAGCCAAACTCAACTGTGCTGCCCTGACTTCTTCCTACTAGTAAGCCCTGGCTGGCCAGTCCTACCAGCGTCTAACCTCAACCCACTTGACCTCCACTGAAGTCTATTTATTACCCAAGACTGAGCCATGACATTAAACCAGTAGTTGTAATCCTAGCTACTTGGGAGGCTGAGAGCTGAGGATCATGGTCAAAAGCTAGCCCAGGCAGGAAAGTCCATGCAACACTTACCTTTTATGAACTTCCACAAAGGTGGACGTAGAGCTGTGGTTCAAGTGGTAGAACTCTAACAGTCAAAAAAAAAAAAAAAGCTCAGAGATCGTGCCCAGGCCCTGAGTTCAAGCCTAGGACTAGAGTAGTAGAGGCAGGTTGTTATTATTCAATCAAAAGATCTGATCTGAGATTGGACCAGATTTCCAGTGGTCTATTCTAGGGATCAAGGTGAAATCCAATGGTATCTATAGACAATATCTGGGGAGCAGGGTTCACAACAGATATCCAGTGCTGGGGAACAAGGTTCATCGAAATTCTTCACAAGCATCTAGACAGAATAGCTGAGATTGTTTATTTTGGCTCTCTGAATCTGGCTTCTTTATTTGTACTTCAGATTCCACATGATTGATCTCACCTACCTATGAGTCTGAGTAGGAGAGTAAAAGGGAAGGAAGGATAAAAATGTCTGTTTTGCTCACAGCTATTATAACATTACCAATTGTATTTTATGTCATCTTTGTCCCATGTGAAGACACTCAAGACTGATTTGCTTGTGTGGGCAGCTGACAAACAACTTTTCTTCAGTGACAGGAAGGTTTTTTACTGTCCTTTTCTGGAAATGATCCTGGGTGAAAAGATGCTTTATTTTATTTTTTGTTTTCTTCTAAACAGAACCCTGATACTTACAGCTGAGTCACCAAAGAAAGAATAAAATCAATAGTCTACTTTTGAAACTGTCTAGCAATTCCTACTTCAAAATGTTGCTTCTTCTGCAATGACAGCCCTTGGGCTTTGGGATTTTTCTATACATAGCACCCTACATTCCAGAAATATCTTCACATGTGGCCTGCAATGAACGTCTGAAGCTCAGTGCTGTTTGCTGGAACATGGGTTCCTAGATAATTTGATTCTAGATCAGTCCATGACTCTTGATCATGTTGCTATTCCAGAATGTGTGGGTGGGACATAAACATTCTAGCAAGTGGAAGAAAACACTTTTTGTTTGTGTTTTACATAAGAGACTGTGTGTGTGTGTGTGTGTGTGTGTGTGTGTGTGTGTGTGTGTGTGTGTGTGGCAGCATTGGCTTATGCCTATAATCCTAGCTACTCAGGAAGCTGAGATCTGAGAGTCACAGCATGAAGCCAGCCTGCATAGAAAAGTTCATGAGATCATCATCTCCAAGTAACCAGTAAAAATCGGGAATCAGGCTGTGGCTCAAGCAGTAGAATGCCAGCCTTGAGCGACAAAAAAAGCTAAAGAACAGAATCCAGGCTCTGAGCTCAACTCCAGTATCAATACACACACACACACACACACACACACACACACACACACACACACACACACACACAAGACAACAAAACATAAAAGAGAAAATCACTGGATTTTCACTGACTGAGAATGCAGACATGGAAGGAAATGATAGGAAGAGGTAGGAAAAGCTTGCACGTGTTTCGTGCATGAGCTCCTAGCTCTCCGGCTTGAGTCCTCTGGGCAGGTGATAATTTTCTGGGGATGGAGCTCCAGTGTGCTAGCCGTGTGGGAATGGAAATCAGTGTGCTAGCCGTGTGATCTGAGCATTTTCTCCTCCACACGACTGTCCTGAAGTATTAGCATGATCGTGTGTCACTCTTGATGTGATTGAATGAAAGGCAGAAGGAAATTAAATTTCCTAAATCCATTTGGTTAAAAGGCAATAGGTGAGCAAAACAATGATCAGAGGGAAATATTTTAATTTTTAGAATTAGTTCTCTGACAGGGAGTTTCTCTTTTAATCTGCTTTCTCCATTGTAAAATAATGAAGCTGGAGGAGCAATATGGAGGAAATTAAAGCAATTAGGGTAGCACACAAATCAACACAGTTAATCCTTTAAAAAAAATAACTTCAGACTTCAACTTGCTCTTGCTAAAATGTTCCATTTTAGTCATCAAACCGTAATAATTAAATATAAGAACAGAAAAAAAACCCCAAAACAAACAAGCCATGAGAAAGAGCTAAACATGTAGTTAAAGTATCAGAGATAAACTGGGTGCTGGTGGTTCACGCCTATAACCCTAGCTACTTAGGAGTCTGAGCTCCGAGAATTGCTGTTCAAAGCCAGCCAGAGCAGACAAATCTGAGAGATGCCTCTTTACTTAACCAGTGGAGATGTGGCATAGGTGGTAAAAAGCCTTGAGCCAAAAAATGCCAAGTGAGAGTGTGAGGTCCTAAATTTAAGCCCCAGTCTGACATAAAGAAATAAAAGAGGGGCTGGAAATGTAGCTCAGTGGTAGAGTGCTGGCCTAGCATGCATGAAGCTCTGGGTTTCATTCCTCAGTTCCTCAGAGAAAGCCAGAAGTGACGTTGTGGCTCAAGTGGTAGAGCACTAACCTTGAGCAAAAGAAGCTCAAGGACAGTCCCCAGGCTCTGAGTTCAAGTCCCAGGACTGGGGGTGGGGGGATGGGGTAGAGGAACAGAGAAAAAGAAATAGAAAATAAAGGAATCAGAGACAATTTTTCCTTAAGTGAATGGCTTTAGGCAATGAAATTCCAGTTGTGTCTCTGATGGACATTTGAACTTCTGTGTTTGCAAATTGTGTGAACCATCCTCTCATCTGACATTGAAATTTGCTTGTGAACAGCAGTATGCCTTTGATTCTTCTTAACTAGTCAAAACGGTCACAAACAGGTTCTGATTGGGCGTCAATGGCTCATGCCTGTCATCTTAGCCATTCAGGAGGCTGAGATCTGAGAATCTTGATTCAAAGCCAGCCTTGGCAGGAAAGTCTGTGAGACTCTTATCTCCACTGAATATCAAAGAGCAAGAAGTGGAGCTGAGGCTCTAATAGTAGAACATTAGCCTTGAGCAAGAAAGCTTGGGACAGTTCCCAGGCCCTGAGTTCAAGCTCCAGGACCAGATTCCCACAAAAGAAAAGAAAAGAAAAAGAATAGGTGCTGTCAACCCTGTTAACAGAACCGTAAGAAATGTGTTTGTGTCTCATTGATTTCCTCTGCAAGAAATCAGGAGAGACAAAGAGATGACAAGTGAGAGAAAAAGGAAAGGAAAAGGTGTAATGTTCATACTATGGCCAAGGAAAAAGGAGCTCCTGTCACAGTCCCAACAGGAAGGCATTGATGCTATTTTTGCCACTGACATGGATGCAGCTGCCAAGAAAGTGTGGTATCACCATCTCATAGTGTGCCTGTCCATCAACTCAGCAAGGAGCACTTCCAAGTGATTCTGTCACTATGAACGTGATTCTAGTAGGATGTTTAGGGTTAACAACAGAAGACTGAACAGTCCTTAGATCTTAGTTTCTTGTGTAAGCTAGGATTCTAGAATTCCAGGCATGAGCCACCAGTGTCCGGCCACAATTTTTTATTTTTTAGGGAGATAAATAGATACATACTAGACATTTTCACCTAACATGGAGATAAATGCTAAAAGAGTTATCGCCTCAGTGCCATTGGGGAAACAAAGGGAGGATAGATTGATGGCCTGGGCAAAGCCAGGCCAGGGAAGTACTTTGGGAAGGAAGAGTTTCCAGGAAGGGTGGTTAGTGGATGAGCAATATGGTCTGGCTGTGCATGAAAACAGAAGCAGCAATGGCATGTTCGAGAATCTAGAAGTAGATTAGTGTGGTATAACGTAAGAGAAAGTAGAAAGCTAGAGAAGTTGGGGAGCTGGGCTGTGGAGGGGTTTTGTTTTTTGTTCTTTTTAAAAAATTTCAAACAATTCTTTATTCCATTCTTTATACCAAAAATGAATTTTAAGGAACCATAGAGAAAAACCATAACAAAACACATAACCGTGTTTCTCCAGTATTACATACTAAAGCAAGTATTACAATACTAAAATTTAGGAGGGGTGGGGGAGGGAAATGGGGACAAAAACATGAGAAGGAGTATCAATGTGTGAGAAGTAATGCACCTTCTATCTGGTGAATATAACTGTAACCCCTCTATACATTAAAATAGAATTAAATTAAAAAATACTAAAATTTAATACTAGCATTTAACACTCAAGTATAAAATACTTAAGACATATCTCTTAAATCAGCAATCTCCAACATCATAGAACCCTTTCCCACAAGAAATATACAAGTGTCACACATATAGTTTATAAGTTCTGGGTCCCCCAAAGTATACCTCATATACATACCAGAAATACCACCTTCTTACAGTCTAACTTTCTTTATAAAACTATCAATGTTACCAAGAACTACCTAGAGTGCTAAGGAACAAAATCATGCAACGTTCGAACATTTTTAGATGTTATTTCCTACTTGTAGGACTAAAAATTGAGCTGGGTACTGGTGGTTCAGGACTGCAACCTGCCCTACTCAGGAAGCTGAGATCTGAGGATCAACGTTCAAAAGAATCCTAAATAAAAAGATCTAGAAAACTCCATCTTCAGCTAAGCAGTAAAATATTCTGGACTGTAGGCATGGCTCATTCTTGAGCAAGAAAGCAGAGCGAGAACAGGTAGTCCTGAGTCCTGAGTTCAATCTCTGGTACCAACAAAAAGAAAAGGGTGGGGAAGGATTAAAAAATACAGGCTGGAGTTGAAACTCACACGGTAAAGTACCCGCCCAGCAAATGCAAGGCCCTAAGTTTGAACTACAGTACAATAACAGAAAGCCCCAAATATATACTGAAATCATTTTCGTGTGAATATAAACATTTAAAACAAAAATATTTCACTGCTAAAAACTAAATATTTCAAGAATATAACAAATTCTAAACATATCACAGTCATATAGCTATTCTAATACCTTTGGGAATGAGTAACTGGCCTGTTTATGACTTAGGTTCTATATCCATGAAAGTTTCTTAACCTCCTTCTCCCTCCGACAGCTTCTCATCACTTTCCAATGTTTGCTGAGGTTCATGGATAGTACTAAGAAGAACATGAAACTGTGTCTCAATTCCAGCTTATCTTCAACACTTTAATATGTGAAAGATGTTCTAATTCTTTTCCCAGAGCCTCTAGTTCCTTTAATGTCAGATGCCTGTCTGGATGATGCTGGATCACTTTTGCCAAAGCATCATATTCTTGGCGATTCTTCCATATTCTTTTTGCTTGAAGAATCTCCTTTTTGCACTGAGCAATTTTTTTATGTGTTTCAGCAATGTTACCTTCTATTTCTTTGTAAATCTTTGCATAATTTTCCATTTCTCTAGGATTCATATCATACACTAGCAAAGTTTTGCCCATTGAAAATTCACATTGAGACAAGGTGCTCAGCATCATTGGTACTGGCCATATCCTTCTTCATAGGATCCAGAGTTGCACCATTTAACAAAACTTTTCGCTAGCAGATTAATTCTCTGATCCTTACCCGCACCGTCTCCATCAATTAGGAGATGCTTCTGTATCACTTCATCATCCGTTGACGTTCCCATGGTGTCTTCAATGGTGTCTTCTTTGTTACTTGTTTTTTTTTGGTGTTGGTCCTGGGACTTGAACTCAGGTCCTAGATACTGTCATTGAGCTTTCTTACTCAAGGCTAGCCCTCTACCACCTGAGTCACACTTCCACTTCTGTTTTTTTTGGGGGGGTGGTAGTTAATTGGACATAAGAGCCTCATGGACTTTCCTGCCTGGATTGGCTATGAACTGTGATCCTCAAATCTCAGCCTCCTGAGAGATTAAGATTGCAAATGTGAGCCATTGATGCCTGACTGGAGTTTGAATTTTAGCTCTTGGTGAAGGGGAAGAAGAAATCAGCAGAGCAGAAACTCATTCTAAGAATGACCATTTTCTTAAATGACACATGTTGCTGGCTATAAATATCATGGCTAAGGAATAAAGGGTATCTAGGCTCATTTGATTTCCCTGTAAAAATGAAAATTACTTCTTGGAGATGCCTTTTGCTTTTGTGATTATTAGTTTTTTTAGTTTTTTTTTCCCCCCTCAAGCGGTATGTGTAATTGTGCTTTTTTTTTTTTTTTTTTTTTTTTTTTTGTCAGTCATGGGACTTAAACTCTGGGCCTGGATGCTATCTCTGAGCTCTTCAGCTCAAGGCTACTGCTTTACCTCTTGAGCCATAGCACCACTTCACATTTTCTATGGTTAATTGGAGATAAGAGCCTCACATTCTTTAGTGCCTGGGCTGGCTTTGAACTGTGATCTTCAGATCTCAGCCTCCTGAGTAGCTAGGATTACAGGCATGAGCCACTGAACCTGGCTTGTAATTGGGCTTTTATAATTGAATCACAGTGTGTGTGTCTGTGTGTGTGTGTGTGTGTACATATATGCATGTATGTGTGCTAGTACAGGGCTTGAACTGTAAGCCTGAACACTATCCCTTAGGCTTCTTTTTTGCTCAAAGTTGGTGCTTTATAACTTACAATTTCACTTCTAGATTTGTGCTGGTTCATTGGAAATGAGTCTCTGGGATGTTTTCTGCCTGAAGTTCAGTCCTGAGTAACTAGGATTATAGGCGTGAGCCACCATGCCTGGCTGGTCTATATTTATTTCTGCTGTAGAGGAATCTTAATTCAACTCTAGAGCCAAGGATGATTTTGAATAAGATGACTGGATTGTCTTCCAAGTTCATTCATCTCCATCATGGAGTCCTGTGCTACTGAATGGGAAATCCTTTGAATAAAATGGTTTGACTTTGCTATGTGTGTGTGATGGAGCATCTGATTAAGAGGATGGATTCTACATCACGATGGGTGTTTAGCTGCTCTTGTAGGCAGTAATTAGAGGTCACTTCTGGCATGTGACATTGAAAGGATCTTTATTTTCCATTGGCCCAAGGAGTCATGTTTGGTTTGAAGCTGTTACCTAGCATCCTAGGTACAAATTCAGCGCAGGAGGCCAGGTACAGTGGCTTATGCCTAGAATCTTAGCTATTCTGTAGGCTGAGATTGGAGGTAGCTATCCTGGACAGGAACAAAACTCTGTGAAACTCTTAGCTCCAAATGTATTTATTACTGAAAATAATGCAATATCTGCTCAGAAAGTGAATCCCACTGGCTCTAGTAGGAAAAAAATATCCTCAGCGCTATAAAAGGAGTATAAAAGCTTGGATCAATGCAACTTGGACCATATATCTGCACCTGCAGAATGAAGAACTGACGTGAGATCAATAATTGCCAGAAAAATTATATTTGTCATTTAGCAAAACAGAAAAGCAACGAGGAGAAGCTAAGTGGAGAAGTGACTGGAACTTCAGGGATAATAGAGGAAGGATCCAGGTCTGTAATATTTTAGGAAAAGAAAGCCAACATCGGATTTTCAGGAAATCAGAGAAATTAAACCTAAAGGCTTTCCTATGGTAAGAATATATTCTACCATCAAACTTGCAATGATTCTACCCTTTCCTCCCTCATTCATGACTAATGTTCTGAACCACAATCCTCAGATCTCAGCCTCCTACTAGGATTACAGGCATGAGCCACCACCCGCCTCCAGCCCCTTCTGTTTTCAGTGGTCTTTGGGTTTCTCCGGTGAAGGGAGGGCCATACAGATTTCCACAAAAAGCAGGCTTGTTAGTGACACTGGTGAGGAAAGAGACTGAAGAGCCCAGTGGGTAAGAATGACAAGTCTTCCTGGAGATCTTTTCCCTGGGGATCCTTTCTGTCTTAAGAATCTCTCAGGGAATGTTCTGGAATCTGCCAAAGATTTCAGCCTTGATCTTCTGAAAGATAGCTGTCTCACTTGACAGGTGTGGCTCCTGTTCTTGCAGTCTGGTGGGAGCAACAAAGCCTCAAAGCCCAGCCAGGTACTGTCTAAGGGACCAGAGTCCTTTTCCTTCCAGGCTCCCTTCCCTCTCATCCTTACAACTCCTAGAGGGAGTGCTTTGCCAGAAGTAACTGAAATTACTTCCTTGCTCAACTGCCTTGTCTTCTAGGCTCCTTAGCAGGAACCCCTACAGGGCAGAAAAGAACGTGGGACATCTCTACATTTAATAGATCTCTAGCCCGTGGCAGTTTAGCCCTGGATCCCAGCTCTGGATTCTTTCAGCCAAATGACTTAATTGAAACTAATCAACGGTGACCCCCAGGGGTCTGCATATTCAAATGCTCTTCCGGAAGATTTTGTGAAGCAAAGCATCTCTTTTCCATGTGATTTTGAAGCACTTCCTTTGTTTATCTGTTTTATAGGTTAGTACATGATTGGGCTGTCTAACCTTAAAGGGAGTGCATGTAGTCCCAGTCTCAGAAGAATGCTGATGGGATTTCCAGGTAACTTCAGATGCTCTGGGGTCCCATTTCCTTCTTGTATAGCAGGATGACTGTTAAATGAAGTGTCTCATTCTAACAAACCCATTCTTTAACTTCTGTTCCACATTGAAGATCAGTGCTTTAATTGTTTCAAGTAGCAAATAACCAGATGCCTTTCAAATTGTTGGAGACATGTACATTTCCCTTGTCCTTTTTATAAGTGTGTGTGTGTGTAGTGGGGATTGAACTCAGAGTCTTATGTTCTTTCCTAGCTTTTATTTATTTATTTATTTATTTATCTATTTATTTATTTTCTCAAGGCTGGTACTCTACCCCTTGAGTCAAAGCTCTGCTTCTGGCATTTTGATGGTTCATTGGAGATGAGTCTGATGGACTTTTCAGGTAGAGCTGACTTCATACTGCGTTCTTCAGCTCTCAGCCTCCTGAGTAGCTAGGATACAGGCTTGAGCCACCAGAGTATGGCTTTTCTGTCCTCTGTCACCTGAGATGAGATTAAGGCTCTTTATGGGGAAGCATTAATGTGGGGAAGTGGCTAACAGAAGCCAGACACGGGCAGAGGTCCACTTCCTCATACTGCTCAGCTCACAGACGAATGCCATGTATGGAGGGAATGTTTTGCCTTTCTCCATAGAAATACTATTCCACACATATACAAAAATTGTATGAATAAGCAAAGACAAATGGGCCATTCTAAAAGAGTAGTTTTTTTTTTTTTTTTTTTTTGGTGGGTCATGCGGCTTGAACTCTAAGCTTGAGCACTGTCCCTGCACTCTTCAGCTCAAGGCTACTGCCCTACCCTTGAGCCACAGTCCCACTTCCAATTTTCAAGTGATTAATCAGAGATAAGAGTCTCACGTTCTTTAGTGCCTAGGCTGGCTTTGAACTGAGATCCTCAGATCTCAGCCTCCTGAGTAGCTAGGATTACAGGTGTGAGCCATTGTGCCCAGCAAGAATAATGTTTTGATAACTTCCATTTCAAGTGAGTTTCTCTTCTACTGGAAAAACACAAGTTAGCTTAAAATGTTGGGAAAATATAGAAAGAAAGAAAAATATATTTAGTTGTTTACAAAAATGGATCCTATTGGACTTAATAGATGATAATAATAGATAATAGATAATAAAGCATTTCCCCCACAATTCACCTTATCCTGCTTTAAATTTCTTTTAATTTGTGCCAGTCCTAAGGCATGAAATCAGGACCTGGGTGCGGTCACTGAGGTTTTTTTTTGGCTCAAGGCTAATGCTCTGCCATTTGAGTTATAATTCCACTTATGTCTTTTCAGTGGTTCCTCGGAGATAAGAATCTCACAGGCTTTACTACCTAGGCGGGCTTCAATCTATGATCCTCAGATCTTAGCTTCCTGAGTAGTTGGGATTTTAGGCATGAACCACCAGTGTCTGGTTCCACTGTCATTTATTATTATTTAACATCTGCCATTTTATGACAGATACATTTGTAGGATAATAACATGGAGACTTTCTTTTTTTTAAACAAACTTAAAAATTTCAACTTGTTATTATAAAGATGAGGCACAAAGAGGTCACAGCAATTTAAGTCAGGAAATGAGTGCATATCTTTTCAGACAATGTCTTCTCTTTCCTTACTGAATCCCAGTTTTTCCCTTCTGTCTCCACCCACAGCTTGCATACTTGATTTACCATTTAGTGTCTGGTGAGTACCACTGCTACATTTATCCCACCATTTCTTTGTCTCCTCTTACACTCAAAAGGCAAAAAAACCCCAACCAAACAACAACAACAACAAAAAAAAAACAAAAATAAATAAAAACAATAAAGAAAAAACCCTTACTTCCATTTCCTAGAGTTCATTTGGATAAATATTATTTTATATGCTCAGATGCACATAGGCATTGTGCCTTTGTGTTCCTCTCCTCTTTTGGGCTCACTGTGTGTGAATGCCTAGAGTTAATAAGCTTTTAAAATAGGCGTTCATAGTGATAAGCATTCTTTAGCATATTTGCACCTTTCCATTGTTCTCTTTTCCTCCATTGGTACCCATTATTCTGAATTTGTACTGTTCTAAAGCAATATTTGTCTCAAGTGAAGGGAGACAGTGGAATCCTGTCTGCTGGATATTCACACGGAAGACAGCAAACCACAGTATTCCAGAAGCATGAGATCAATCGCCAGCTGCACTGGCCTGTTCTGCTCTCTGATTGCTGGACATTCTTATCTGCACAGTGTCAGGGGTGTGGTTGTCCTCTCGGGTTATCCCAAGCACAAGAGTTGGGTATAGAGGCTCTTAAGGAAGTACAAGTAGGAGGGTCACAGTCCAGGCTAGCTGGCCTGGGAAGAATGTCAGACCGTATCTTGAAAGTAATCCATGTTAAAAAAAGAATGCCAGAGTTGGGGTCAGGAGTGTAACCTAGCGGTAGAGTGCTTGCCTAACATTCATGAAGCCCTGGGTTTGATTCCTCAGTACCACATGCACAGAAAAAGCTGAAAGTGGTGCTGTGGCTCAAGTGTTAGAGTGCTAACCTTGAGCAAAAATTGTCCAAGACAGTGCCCAGGCCCTGAGTTTAGGCCCCAGGACTGGCAAAAAAAAAAAAAAAATGTATCCCCTCTTTCCAAATGCTAGAATTATGGTTCTAGTAGTAGAATGTCTTTCTAGCAGATATAAGGCCCTGAGTTCAATCCCTGGTATTGCCAAGGAAGAAAGGAGAAAGAGAGAGAGAGAGAGAGAGAGAGAGAGAGAGAGAGAGAGAGAGAGAGAGAGAGAGAGAGAGAGAGAGAGAGAGAGAGAAAGAGAGAGAGAGAGAGAGACAGAGAGAGAGAGACAGAGAGAGAGACAGAGAGAGAGAGACAGAGAGAGAGACAGAGAGAGAGACAGAGAGACAGAGACAGGAAAGAGAAAAGAAGGAAGGAAACAAAAGAAGGAGGGAAGGAGTGTTGGAGAGATGAGGATAAAAAGAAAGGAAGTTAAGAAAAAAGGAAGGAAGAAAAGAATAAAGAAATAAAAAAGGAAAAAAAAGAAATGGAAGAGGGAAGAAGAAAAAGAAAGAAGGGAGGGAGGAGGATTGGAGAGATAAGGAGGTGAGAAAGAAAGGAAGGAAAGAAAGGAAGAGATGAAGGAAGGAATAAAAAGGAGAGGGAGGAAAAAAGGAAGAAAAAGAAAGAAAGGAGGGAGGGAGGGAAGTGAAGCACAAAGATGGAGGGAGGGAGAGAGGAAGAGAAGGGAATGGAAGGAGGAAGGATTAGGGTGAAAGAAGCTAAAATCTAGAAGGTATTTAATAAAATTCTTCATGCAATACTCCTTTTGGAGATAAATGATCCTAGAATCTTTGGAAAGCTCTTTGGCAACAAGTCTGTGGATCTCAACTCTTCTCACAGGCCGTCTGTCAACTCCAGTGTGTGTTCTTCATTCCAGAGCTGTCTGGCAGTGTCATTTGCACACTTGTGCTTTGGTGTTAAAGTCAACAACATTATTCTTTCAATTTGAAGCAGGCTCGTCTTCTCCTATGTTCTCAGGACTCCGTGTGTGTGTGTATGTGTGTGTGTGTGTGTGTGTGTGTGTGTGTGTGTGTGTGTGTGTGTGTAACTAGTCCTGGGGCTTTTTGGTTGTCGTTGTTATAGGCTGGCACTCTACCATTTGAGTTACACCTCTGCTTTCCAGAGGTTAATTGGAGTTTAAAGTCTCATAGATTTTCTTTCCAGGGCTGGCTTTGAACTGCAATCCTCAGATCTCAGTCTCCTGAGTAGCTAGGATTATAGACATGAGCAATCCGTGCCTGGCCACTATACCTCTTTCTTGTCTCCTGGGTTGCTGTAAGGTCTTAAGCAAGGAGAAGGGAGCCAGAGGGGGAGAGGACCCATGCCTGCCATCATGTTTTCATAGAGGACAAATGTTCCAGGCCAGATGGGAAAAGAAGGTGTCACACTTGTGTTCCTGAGCCCTAGGAGTGGATGGTGGTTGACGTGAGACAGCTGGCGAATGTGTCCAAGGCGAAGTATATCTAATTCTGGTTTCTGCTTCTCATTCTTGTTCCATTGCTTTCATTTAGAAAGAAAACACAAAATTCGAGGATGGAATATGTTACCTATATACGGAATGCACATTATTTAGTTTTATGTTGGTACTCTGTGAGCATAATGAGGCATTCATGCTTTAAAAAACCCCAAACAAACAAATAATCAGAAAACTAAAAAGCAAAAGAATACCTGTGATCCTAGCTACTCAGGAGGCTGTGATCTGAGGATTGTGATTCAAAGCCAGCCCAGACAGGAAAATTCATGAGGCTCTTCTCACCAACTAATAATCAAAGGGCTAGAAGAGGAGCTGTGGCTTAAGGTAAGAGACAGCATCCAAACCCTGAGTTTAAGTTCCAATATCTGTGTGTGCACGCACTCATGCACCCCCCCCCCACACACACATTGTTCTACCCACAAGACCCAGAGCTATTTCACAGCTGGATTCTGGATTCAGCCTAGGATGGTCTCTTAGGTAATGTTAATAGAAGCTTCCTGCATTGTGTTGTGCATTGTACATTCTTCAGTTTTGCAAAAGCTATTTCATTTTCTCAGAGTCTCGTTTATATTTCAGAGACATGGTGGCTGCGGTGATGTATAACAGACACACGCGACTTTACAGCACCCAGGACACTGGGCTCTGTGTCTGGGAGATGTTAAATACTGGGAACTGTCTTTACTGAGAGTCTGGTTTGAAACTGTTCCTTGATTGAGGTAAGAAAGAGTCACAGCCAAAGAAGCAGTCTGGGGGTGATGCTGATTGTGTAGGGGACACACAGGCTTTCTGGAAGTCTGAAATCCTGTCTTGTCAGATCTCCAGGGCTGGATGGGATCACAGACAAATCTTCTCATTTCTCCCTGACCCAAAGAAAGTTATCAGAGAGCTGAGGAAGGGGAGAAGGCGCACACCTATGATCCTAGCTACTCAGGAGGCTGAGATCTGAAGATTAGGGCTCAAAATCAGCTTGGGCAGAAAAACCAAATCCCAGAGATTCTTATCTCCAATCAACCAGCAAAATGTGCAAGTGGAAGTATGGCTTAAGTGGTAGGGCACCATCCTTAAACAAAAAAAGCTCAGGGTCAGTGTCCAGACCCTGAATTCAAGCCCCAGCACAAAAGAAGAAAGGAATGAAAGAGGGAAGGAAAGAAGGAAGGAAGGAAGGAGAGAATTAAAGAGTTAAGGAGCCTTAGTCTATGTGAATTATGATTTAGTGGGATTATCTTTTCCAAGGACTTCAGAGGACAGAGAAATCTATACATAGGTCATTCAAATTGTTGATTTTATTCTTTCTGTTATATTGGGATTCTGTGTTTACTACTGCTACTACTGTTAATGATTATTATTCGGCAGAACTGGGAACTGAGCTGAGGGCCTGGTACTTTGCTAGGCAGATGATCTACTACTTGAACGACTATGCCAGTATCACCTGTATTTACAACTATTTAATGCTTCTCTGTCACAGTATGTTTTCTCCCCTAATGGCTAAGATAACATTGTTTTTTCATTATCTGTCCTCTTTGTCCTATACATGTTCTAGTTAGTTTTCTGGGTCATACAGTAAGGAGTCAGCTGGGCACAAGTAGCTTACAAAGGTCATTCTAGTTACTCAGGAGGCCAAGATCTGAGTGAGGATCACAATTTGAAGCCAGCCAGGACAGTAAAGCCCATGAAACTTTTATCTCCAATTAACTGGAAAAAAAAAAAAAGCTGGATGTGGAGCTGTGACTCAAGTGATAGAACACCAGCCTTGAAAAATAACAATAACAAAAAAAGCCAAGGGACAACACCCAGATGGTGAATTCAAGACCCAGGACTGGCACAAAAAAGAAGGAAGGAAGAAAGAAGGAAAGAAAGGAAGGATAAAAAGGAAGGAAGGAAGACAAGGAGCAAGCAGGAGAGCTGTAGTTGTTTAGGGGGCTGGACAAACCCATCACCCCACTCCATTCCCAGTCCATTCCTCCTTGTCTGCCCTTGGGTTGTGTGAGTCAATCTGTGTCTTAATGACAAATCCCTCTCCCATCCCCAGCAGATGTGAGGATTTCTTCTGCTGCCTCTTACAAAAGTATTTCTTGAGTTGACATTTTCGCTGACCCGACAACTATTGCAAGAAGCAGTGGGAGACACAGAGAGGAAAGGAGAGAGATGCGTACAAGCAGCTCACCAGCCAGCTGGGAAACCTGAGGCCTCATTTCCAGTCATAGACTCATTCCTTGTGAGGAACATGTGTCGTGTGGCCAGAATACAGAGCCAGAGAGCATGAGGTGGCCACACCAGGAAAGAAATCTCCCTCTCTCTCTCTCTCTCTCTCTCTCTCTCTCTCTCTCTCTCTCTCTCTCTCTCTCTCTCTCTCTCTCTCTCTCTCTCTCTCTCTCTCTCTCTCGTCCTAGGGCTTGAACTCAGGGCCTGGACACTGATCCTGAAGTTGTTTTTTTAATTTATTTTTTATTTTTTTGCTCACGGCTAATGCTCACCCACTGGAAACACAGCTCCACTTCTGGCTTTTTGGTGGTTAATTGGCATTATGAATGTCACATACTTTCTTGCCTTGGCTGGC
Organism: Megascapheus bottae; assembly: GCF_031878675.1. Classification (NCBI taxonomy): domain Eukaryota; kingdom Metazoa; phylum Chordata; class Mammalia; order Rodentia; family Geomyidae; genus Megascapheus; species Megascapheus bottae. The sequence continues at coordinate 42,216,582 of NC_143510.1, forward strand.
TTTGAATCATGATCCTCAGATCTCAGACTTCTGAGGAGCTAGGATTGAGCTACCAGCATCCAGCAGAAATAAACATTTAAAACAAAGAGTTTGAAGTTTTACATGTCTGGAACATATATCAAATTGAAAGATCCTGGTTTTCTTGGAAAGATAAAATATTGAATCTCAGCCTGGTAGCTCATGCCTGTAATTAATTCTAGATCATCAGAAGACTAAGATCCAAGTATTGAAGTTCCAAGCTAGCCCAGGAGAAAGGGCTATGAGACAATTATCTCGGCTTAATGGACAAAAAGCCAGAAGTGAAGGTGTGAATCAAGTGGTAGAGTAAAAAAAGCCAAAAGAGAACATAAGATCCTGAGTTCAAGTCTCAGTACAAACAAAAAAGTTGGAAACTTAGTTTTTTTTTTTTTTTTTACAGACTACATACTTTTTGTAGGAAGCAGAAATTATTTATCCTTGAAATACTGGTTAAGATACTTTCAAAGCCTGGTGCCAGTGGCTCATACATAGAATCCTAGCTACTCAGGAGGCTAAAGTCTGAGGATCACAGTTCAAAGCCAGCCTGAATAGGAAAGTATGTGAGACTCTTACCTCCAATTCATCACAGAAAAGGCCAGAAGTGGCCCTATGGCTCAAGTAGAGCGATAGGCTTGAGCAAAGAAGCCCAGGGATAGGGCTCAGGCCCAGAGTTCAAGACTGGCCAAAACCCAAAAAAACATTGAATTTTGAATATACTCTTTTTGTTTTGTTTTGTTTTTGTTTTGCATACTGAAAGAGGTCAGAAAACCTTGAAAGCTGCTTTGCTAATCTCCACTCCCTTCCCCCTTGGACAGGGATAATTTCTATCCCAATTGTGATTTGACTTATTCAAGCATGATTGTTATTCAAGCACAAATCTTGTATTTTCATTATCAGAAAATAACTTCCTGTTCGTCAGAGTCCCGTATGGGGGAAGTTAGCATTGTCTGTTTCTCATAAAGCGCATTCTTTCTCTGCCTCGTGCCAACATTCTGTCTCTGTTGAAAAGAAAGTGGAAAAATCTTCGTTGTGGCGGATCTAGAGCTTTTTATGAGGAATATATTATGAATCTTGCCTTTGACCTTCTGTTTGGATTGCAGTGTATAGGAGCAAAATACTTAAATCAAAGTGAATATTCAGAACCAAGACATTAAGTGCAATGTGAAATAATTTGTAGATTTTAATTTAATGTAAAAAAAAAGATGCTGAAGTTTGAACCCAGGGCTGTGTGCATAAATTTCAGGCAAGCACTGATTGACACATACTCTCTCCTCTCTTATGTTTAATTTGGAAATTGATTTTATTTTATGTATTGTATTTTTTGGTGTGGATACTAGGACTTGAATTCAGGGTCTCAGGCTCTCATTCAGCCTTTTCTGTTCAAGAGTGGCATGCTATCACTTGAGCCACACCTCTACTTCCAGCTTTTTCCTTTTCTTTTTTCTTTTTGCAGGTTATTTGGGAAAGGGGAGTCACAGACTTTTCTGCTTGGGCTGCTTGGAACCTTGATCCTCAGATCTCAGCCTACTGAGTAGCTAGTATTATAGGTGTGAGGCTACCAGTGTCCAGCTAGATTAAAATGTTTTAATTAATACAAGGAAGAGAAAGCGGTCAAAAAAAGTCTTTCTTATAATGGCCACGTTTTTACTAAGGAAGAACAAAGCCAAGAAATTGTACTCAGATTATATACAATGGGTGGGTGAGAATAATCTCTTCAATTGACAGTATTAATGATGTCCCTTTGCCAGGCACTGGTGGCTCACACCTATATTCCTAGCTACTAAAGAGGCTGAGATCTGAGGATCATAGTTTGAAGCCAGCTGAGGCAACCAAGTTCATGAGATCTCCAACTAACTACTTAACAGCTAGAAGTAGACTGCAGCTCAAGTGGTAGAGGGCTAGCCTTGAGCAAAAGAAGCTCAGGCACAGTGTCCAGGCTCTGAGCTCAAGTACTGGTACCTACACACACACACACACACACACATACATACACGCACACACTCACACGCACACACACACGCACACACACACACACACGCACACTCACACGCACACACACACACACACACACACACACACATGCACACAATCTCCTCTTACAAGTTAATTCCAGGTGAGGAATCTAACCTGCAGGCAGGATCTGCGTGTTTCTCTCACTAGACTTGAGGATTCCATTGACTGTCGTGTGTTTACTCCAGGTGGGTTTGAATGGTTTGTCTCTCCCTTCTTTAACCTGCCCAATCTGAAATGAGCAAAGGCTTCATTTCCCCCCTTCCCTTCCTGCTTTGGTTTTCCCATTATACATGTTGCCAGATGGCTGGGTTTCATATGGAGAAGAATTTTCCATAATAACCTATCACTTGGTCCTCATGGTCAGTGATTTCCCCCAACTCCCTCTGCCATTTGTATGAACCAGGGAATTGAGTAAAGTGTCAAATGAATCAGGCCTGGCAGAGCCAGGCGGACAAGGAGGAGGAGGAAGAGGAGGAGGAGGAGGAAGAAGAGGAGGAGGAGGAGGAGGAGGAGGAAGAGAGGAGGAGGAGGAAGAGCTGAAATATACCAATTGAAGGGAGGCTTGGATTTCCAAGGCCATAATGGAAAAGCCTTCTATCATAAGACCTGAGTAATGCATGCATGCATGCATGCATGCATGCATGCATTGTTGCATGTGTGTGTGGGGGGGAGGGCAGACAGAGTGAGGCCAAGCCTGCCATGCACACACTCAGGAACTGTAAGCACTTTGGAGTGTGTGGCTGGGAGGCATTTAAACAGATGTGGAACATGTGTAGATCTGCTTTGTGTGGAGGAGGGGAAGATCAGAGCAGGAGGAGTCTCCCTCCACTGCTGAGAGAGATGAGAATGAAAACTAGAGCTTAGGGAACTGTTATCGGTGCTTGCGATTTTGTTTATTTGAACTGAAAAGTAAGAGCTGGATCTCTTTTACCCAGAGCTTTGATTTGTAATAGTTAAGAAATCCCCTGACTGTTTGGTCGGGTGCTGGTGGTTCACTCCTGTAATCCTGTCTCCTCAGGAGGTTGAGATCTGAGGATCATGGTTCAAAAGCAGCCCAGGCAGGGAAGTCTGTGAGACTTCTAAAAAGCTAGAAGTGGAGCTGTGACTCAAGTGATAGAGAATTAGCCACGAACAAAACAAGCTTGGGGACAGCACCAAGGCCCATAGTTCAAATCCCAGTTCCAGAATATGCACTCCCCCCTACCCATTCCCACCATAGAGCAATCACTCAGCATATGAACTATGAAAGGTCTGCAGAAAGAATAAAACAAAATACAATTTAGATAGTGTCTGGTTTTGTACTAACTCTTCCCTTTCCAATTACAGCTCTTGCAAAGAGGGCTGCTGCAAGGAAGATGTGCATGGAATTGAAGATTGTACAAAGCAGAAAAACTCAGAGTCTTAACTCAGAGGGTAGCAGCCTGCTCTGTCACAGTGCCCTTTTTTTTAGTTCTAACTTGTCAGGATACAAGGCTGTTTCAAGCATTATTGTCGCTGTGTGTGGGTTTTTTTTATTCTCTCCAAAGATCATATACAGACAGATTAAATAGTGAAATGTAGATAGAGGATTTCATTGTTACAGGTATCAAGGAGAACACTTCATGCATCTTGTAATTTGGGTGATAAGATTCAGTGTGGTTTGGTGGGAGAATTGCCTCGGCTCTGCTCATCAAGAGTGTTGTGAGTCGTGTAGACTGGTGTGAGCTGCAGGGCCTGAGGATTGCAGAGCCTTTGTAAGGATCTGTAAGTCGCTGTCCTTCTAACACACCCCATGTGTGTGTATGGGAATCTTGCCCTCCCCCCCCAGGTAATCGACAGAGACACACTAGAGTTAGAAAGAAACCATGTCCCCGCCCCACACCCGTGAAATCCATGTCTGGATGGTAAATAACTGGTCCCAACTTTGGCCAACAGTTTTCCCTCCATTCTCTAGCTAAAGCTCCCATGAAATCATGTCAAATTATTTCCATGTTAACGAGTCTCATGGACTTTCTTGTTCAGGTTGGCTTCGAACTTTTTAATCTTCAGATCTCAGACTCCTGAGTAACTAGTATTACAGGCATGATCCACCACTGCCCAGATTTGATGGTTAGTTTTGAAATAGAGTCTTGCTAACTTTTCTGCCCAGGCTAACCTTGAACCACAATCCTCTGGGGCTTAACCTTTAGAGGAGTTAGGATTATAAACTTTATGATATAGGCAATTTCCATAGCACTGAGTTTGAAAGAAAGCCCGAAAGGGCTTTTTGGGGGGGGGGTCATGGGGCTTGAACTTGGCCTGGGCGCTGTCCCTGAGCTCTTCAGTTCAAGGCTACCACCCTACTCCTGGGCCTGGGAGGTATCCCTAACCTCTTCAGCTCAAGGCTACTGCCCTACCTTTGAGCCAAGCCCCACTTTCCGTTTTCTAGAGGGTAATTAGAGATAAGTCTCAGGTCCTTTTGTGCCCGGGCTGGCTTTGAACCTTGGTCCTCAGATCTCAGCCTCTGGAGTAGCTAGGATTACAGGAATGGGCTTGCAACAAGAGCACTACACAACAGTAAAACTAACATGAATTACCACCTGCTGGTTACCAATTAGGGAAACCAAGGTAGTCACACCCTCTGAGGAAGATGTAGAGTTCCAGGTAACTATCAGGTGTCTTCTCAAGGTACCTTGTCACTCTGGAAAGTGCACTTTGTCAACTACTATTTAATTATCTGTCAACACTAGATTGCACATGGAGAATGCATAAAGACAATTATATGTGTCTGAAAGGAAAAAGGAAAATTTTTTCCCAGTTACTGCTAACCAAATAGGTAAAACTGAAACTTCTTAGAAGCACTACATGGGATTGATTTTAACCCTTTTTTTTTCTCTGTGTTGCAGTTGTTCTAAGTGACAAAGAGCAAATTGTTTTGAGAGAGGATGACAGTTTTTAGTAGCCACCTCTCCAAACCTAGAAGTCTTTATTGGCTGACATGTTTTAATGCATTCTTGCTCTAGTTTAGGAGTTGTAGTATGGTTCCATTGTTGCCAGGATGTTCCTTCTAATTATCAAGTAATCATCAAATAGATTTTTAATTAATTAATTAATTTATTGCTGATACTGGGGGTTGAGTTCAGGGTCTGGGCTCTGTCCTTTAGCTTTTTCACTGAAGGCTGGCACACAGCTCCACTTCCGGCTTTCTGCTAACTGGAGATAGGTGCCTCATAGGCTTTCCTGTCCAGGCTGGCTTTGAACCATAATTCTTATATCTCAGCCTGCTGAATACATAGCTTTCCACATGTGAGCCACTGGTACCTGGCTTTGTTCTCATCTTTAGTTACATACTATGGTGTTCTTTTCTCTTCATCTAGCCTGCTCTCTCTCTTCTATTTTATTAAGATGATCACAGCTATTAGCTAGACATCAGTGTTTCACGCCTGTAATCCTTGCTACTCAGGAGGCTGAGATCCAGAGGATCACAGTTTAAGGCCAGCTAGAGTAAAAAAAAAGTTTGCTGAACTCCATTTCTAAAATAAGTAGCAAAAAAAAAATGTCATGGCTGAAAACTCAAGTGATAGAATGCTAGCAGAGAAAACAAGTCTAGAAAGTGTGCAGTCCTGATTTCAAACCTCAGTACGGAGAACATGATAACTATCTTATAGATCCTCAGATCGTCTCACATACCCGCCTTTCCAGGATAGAGGAAAGGCTTCAGAGAGAAAGCTCATTCTCTAAATTTTTGTTTTTCATAACTTTATTGGCAGGCAGCTTGTTATAGGGTTTGTTCTAGGGGCTGGAAAGCAGCCTTGAACTGAATTTGAAAGAGGAAAATCTGGGCTCCCCTAGACCTGAAGCTTTGGGGGGAAGGAAATTCACAACTTTCTGTAGACTGTAAATTGTTTGACCTTCAGTCTTTCCCAGCTTCTCATCCTGTGTGGGAAGAATTCTTAGTTTAAAAAAAAATTGAATTTGAACTGCTACATCATTTATAATTCAGAGCCTGGCTCTGTTTTTGTGGTAGACATCAGTGCATAGTTATCGATATTAGATGAGAAGAGCAAGCCTGAAATCCAGTCTTGCCAATAGCCATTTGCATTTCTCAGCTCTGAGGTTCTTGCTTTAAATTCCAGAAGGTGAAAACGGTGTAAAAACAAGTGAAGAGTTAATTTACGGGAAAAAATCTTCCAAGATAAATACATGGAGCTCAGCCCGAAGAAGCCCCCAGGACAACTGGGAATCTAGATGGATCGTGAAGAAGGGTGAATCTAATGTTAGAGCTAGAACAAAGTGGGATAAAAAACAATTCAGTCCTTCTTAGAATACATAATCCTTGGCAGTTGTGCTGTGTGGTATCAATAACCAGCCATTTCAGTTCTCATTAAGGCCTTTTGTTCTTATGATAGGTACTTGTATAAAATTTGTTTAATGTCAGTATTTATTAAGTGCTTAGTATGTGCAAGAATTGTGACTTCTGGAGATAGAGCAATAAATGAGAAGGGAAAACATTTCTGCCCACTTAAAACTTACCTTTTGTTGAGACAGGTAGAAAATACCAACTATAAAGGAAAAATATACGGTGGGCAATAGTGGCTCTCGCCTGTAATCTTTACTCAGGAAGCTGAGATCTAAGGATGGCGATTGGAAGCTAGTCTGGACAGAAAAGTCCTAAAGACTCATCCCCAGCTCACCACTGAAAAACTGGAAGTGGAGCTGTGGCTAAAGTGGTAGAGTGCCAGCTCTGAGCACAAAAGCTAAAGGACAGTACCCAGGCCCAGAGTTCAAGCTCTAGTACTGGCATGAAAGAAAAACAAAGGAAGGAAGGAAGAAAGAAAGAAAGAGGAGAAAACCTAAGACTACGTTATTCTGTCTGGAGGTGGTGTTAGGAAGAGACTATTTGTTTCATTTGCAAAGTAATTTCCACACCATTACTCCATTCAGCAGATGTGTTTTTGCATCCCATTTGAATTAGCCATTTTACAACTACAGGGTTATTATCATGTTGGTTGTATTTTTGTACTTAAGATTTCGAGGAAGCTGGGTGCTGGTGGCTCACACCTGTAATCCTAGCACCTCAAGAGGCTAAGAGCTAAGGATCAAAGTTTAAAGTCAGCCTGGCCAGGAAAGCCTGTGAAACTCTTATCTCCAATTAGCAACCAAAAAAGTAAAAGAAAAAGGCAGAAGTAGAATTGTATTTCAAGTGGTAGAGCTCTGGCCTTGAGCTAAAAAGTTCAGTGACAGCACCTAGATCTTGAGTTTAAGCTCTGAGTTCAAGACCCAAGACTGTATTAAGGGATATCCCCTGTTCCTTCTCAGGTAATAGATCTTGAAGATGACAGAGTAGGGCTCTGAAGTCATACCTTTAGTTTAAGGTAAGGCTTCTTTCTGAAGCAATCGTAATTTTGAAACTTAGGCCTCAGAGAAAACCTTTCTGGAGGGGAAGAATCTATTCTTGCTTTCCCTGCTGGTTTGATTGCACAATTAAAGTACTTCTAGGGAGATGCATCTCTGCCTCTGGGCTTCTGGACTATGAGTGTTGCCTGGGAAATAGTTCACGCTCAGTTAGATGAATTTTGATAGCTAAAAGTTCATTATAACTTGCAACAGAAATTAAAACAGAGATTACAATAAAATTTCTTTTATATGACTTTAAACAAATTCATTTGGTTCTTCTCCCTATTTCTTATCCTTCATTTAATTTTATCTTGGCTGCATTAAGAAAATTTAATGTGGTGTGTGTGTGGTAGGCTAGTCCTAGGACTTGAACTCAGGGCCTGAATGCTGCCTTTGAGTTTTTTTCCTTAAAGCTAGCATTCTACCACTTGAACCATATCTCCACTTCTGGCTTTTTGCTGGTTAATTGAAGATAAGACTCTCGTAGACTTTGCTGCCTGAGCTGAGTTCAAATTGTGATCCTCAGACCCAGTCTTCTAAGTAGCTAGGATTACAAGGGTGCTGGTGCACATGGTTAATTTATTTTTTCAGTTTCCTCTGGTCATATGAATTTTAAAATCAGGTTCTTTGAGTTTTTAGAAGTTCTTAGAGTCTCTCAACTCTCAGTGAGACCTTGCTGGAATCTTAAAAACTCCTAGACTCCCCGAGTTCACCCTTCATGTGAGAAATCCCAGGAGAATTTCTTGGAAATAACCTGAATTACCCTGTACTTTTGCTGTGTTAAATAAACTTAGAATAATGATGAGAAAGTAAGTATACACAGAGTTGAAATTGGTAAAATTGTAGGCCAAGGAACTCAGTCCCTTCCTGAGAGTTTACATAGAGATCTGGATTCTCCCTCTCCCTCTCCCTCTCCCTCTCCAGTTCTGGCGCTTGAACTCAGGGCATAGGCACTGTCCCTGAGCTTCTTTTGCTCAAAGCTAGCACTCTAGCACTTGAGCCGCAGCACCACGAGTATCTTTTTCTGGGTATGTGGTACTGAGGAATTGAACCCAGGGATTCATGCATGCTAGGCAAGCACTCAACCACCAAGCCATATTCACAGCCCATTCTTTTTAAAACACATTTTTCTCCCCTCTTATTTTTTGCCACAGTCTGTCTGTCTGTCTGTCTGTCTGTCTGTCTATCCATCTATGTGCTATTTATTTTGGTGCTGGTCCCAGGACTTGAACTTCGTGCTCAAGGCTAGCACTCTATCACTTGAGCCACACCTTTACTTCCAGCTTTTTGGTGGTTAACTGGAGATAAGAATCACACAGACTTTCCTGCTTGGGCTGGCTTCAAACTTTGATCCTTATATCTCTGTTTCCTGAGTAGCTGGATTACAGGTGTGAACCATTAGTGCCTGGACACAAAATAGCATTGAAAAAAGTAGAGTTCACATTATATCCTTCACTTATATAGTTTTATTCCTTTGTAGAGTTTTGTTTTGTATTGTTTTGTGGGTTGTGGGGCTTGGATTCTGGACCTGGATGCTGTCCCTGAGCTCTTCAGCTCAAAGCTAGAGCTCTATTCCTTGAACCACAGTGACACTTCTAGTTTTCTAATGGTTAATTGGAAATAAGAGTCCTGCAGACTTTAATACCTGGGCTGGCTTTGAACTGTGATCCTCAGATTTCAGCCTCCTGAGTAGCTAGGATTAGAGATGTGAGCCATCGCACCTGGCTGTTTTTTTTCTTTCTATTTAATAATCATGCCAAAGAAAAAAAACTGCAGCACCATTACAGGCAAGGTCCACAGAACCCACTGATCTGGGTATTTGAAGACCTGTACTTTAGTCCTGGCTCCGAGGCTCATTTGATGTGTGACCCAGCCAGTCAATTATCATACCTGGGTCTTAGATTCATTTTATTTTGGCTGATCTAGCACTATAATTAACATCATCTTCTTTTTAAATAAATCCTATGCTCATCTTATACCTCTATGTGAGCAATTTCAGCCTCTAAGAAGTATTGTGCCAGCCTCATTTTCTCATTGTGGAACTGCTTTTTCCCATCACCAGTCTATATTCTTCTCCCTCCCCACACCAGTCCTGGAGCTTGAACGCAGGGCCTGGGCACCATCCTTGGGCTTTCTCAAGGCTAGCACTTGAGTCACAGAATCATTTTCAGCTTTTTCTGTGTATGTGGTATTGAAGAATCAAACCCAGGGCTTCGTGAGGGCTAGGCAAGCACTCTATCACTGGGCCACATTCCCAACCCAGCCAGTCTATATTCATGCTTGCTTAACTCCATTCCACTGTCAGTGTGGTTGGTCAGAATACAACACACCATTGGATTCAGAGTTCGAGTGCCAAATGGGATGAACTGTCTCTTTGAACTTAAGCTGGAACTAGAGGTATGCCAGTTCATATTGGGTTATAAGAGTTAACTTTAGAGCTGGGAGGGTGGCCTAGTGGTAGAGGGCTTACCTAGCATGCAGGAAGCTCTGGGTTCGAGTCTCAGGTATCACATGTACAGAAAAAGCCAGAAATGGCGCTATGGCTCAAGTGGCAGAGCACTAGCCTTGAACCAAAAGTGTCCAAGGACAGTGCTCAGTTACTAAGTTCAAACCTCAGGACTGGCAAAAACAAACAAACCAAAAAAAACAAAATGAGTTGAGTGTAAATGCATTTGTTTGTTTGTTTGTTTATTTATTTATTTATTTAATTTTGTGTGTATATATATTCTAGTATTGGGTCTTGAATTCAGGGCCTGGACTCTGTATTTTAGCCTTTTTGCCCAAGACTGGTGCTCTACCACTTAGCAACAGCTCTTATTAGTGTTTTGCTGGTTAGTTAGAGATAAGAGTCTCATGAACTTTCTGCCTGGTCTGGCTTGGAACCATGATCTTCAGATTCTTTTGAGTAGGTAGGATTACAGGTGTAAGTTACCAGTGCCCATTTTTTTTTTTTTGTCAGTTGTGGGGCTTGAACTCTGGGCCTGGGCACTGACCCCGAGCTTTTCAGCTCACAGCTAGGGCTCTACCCCTTGATTTACAATGCCACTTCAGATTTTTCTGGTGGTTAACTGGAGATAAGAGTTTTACTGACTTTCGTGCCTGGGCGGGCTTTAAACTGTGATCCTCAGATCTCAGCCTCTTGAGTAGCTAGAATTACATGAGTGAGCCACTGGCTTCTTGCTCATTTTTCTTTTTCTTTTCTTTTTTTTTTTTGCCAGTCCTGGGCTTGGGCTCAGGGCCTGAGCATTGTACTTAGACTTTCTCAAGGCTAGCACTCTACCACTTGAGCCTCAGCACCACTTCCAGCTTTTTTCTTTGTATGTGGTACCGAGGAATCGAACCCAGGTCTCTGTGCATGCTAGGCAAGGAGTCTACCACTAGGCTAAACTCCCATCCCTTCTTGCTCGTTTTTAAAATGGCATTTTGTAATTTCTTATAAGATGACTAACCTTAAAAGAATTTTCTATAGCCCACTTTTGCTCATCCCTAGAGAATGTGACCAAATAATCACAGCATGGTATCCAGAAACAAACTGCTAGAATACAGTCACACTGACTTTTAAGAATGCTGTACTCTCCTCTTTTGAGATATTGATTTCATTTTCCAGTGTACCCCACCATGTATATACTCCAAGAAGCTGTTTCTTAATTAGTGAGTGAACCCAGAGCAGGTGCTACTGAGATATTAGGAACACTGTCCCATTTGACATTGCCCAAGTGTATATTTAATCCTTTCTTCCTGGCTCATTACAGCTATGACCTATTTCACATATTGGTAATTGTAAAGAATCAAATTCTTACTGCCTGTTTACTTTCTGCTACTTGACTGTTGATAACTCAGAGGCATTATTGGTTAATGGTTAACACGAGTAAGAATCTTGAGATCAAATTTCATTAATTTGCCAAATGCTAATATGATCTAATTTTTAACAAACCCCTTCTTAAATGTAATATTTGCTTTCTCTAACTGCAGAAGGTTTCGGAGTTAGGAGCCAGTGGCTCATGCCTGCAATCCTAACTCCTCAGGAGGCTGAGATTTGAGGATCATAGTCAGAAGCCAGTCTGAGCAAGAAAGTCTGTGAAACTCTTACATCCAATTAGCCAGAAAAAGCCAGAAGTGGAGGTGTGGCTCAAGAGGCAGAGCACCCTTGACCAAAAAAGCTAAGGAACCCATACATGTGCCTTGGAGGAAGTCTGTTTCGATTTGGATGATCATTTTTAAAAAGAAACAAAATATCAAAAATCTTGACACTGGTGTTACTAGATTTACTAGAATTATTATTATTTTTTTGCCTTGGGATATCTGTCAATATCAGGTGCCTTTTTGTTGTAGCTCATGTGCTGTTCTTCATTAATGAGATACTAGTTTGCAAATATGACAGCATTTTAGTCAAATTAATGTCAACAGAACTATGATATGGGAATGAAACAAACCAAACTCCCTCTTCTTCACCTTTTTTGAGACTGGATCTGATTATGGCTTGCCTTGAGAACTCCACCCTTCTGCTTTAGCCATTCCCTCTCCCCCTTCCAGGTCCCTTCTCCCCGCCTCTGGCACTTTTCTGTGCTGTACTGGAGTATGAACTCAGGGCCTGGGTACTGTCCATGAGCTTGTTCAGTCAAGGCTAGTGTTCTATTACTTAAGCCATAGCGCTACTTCTGCTTTATTGGTGCCTTAGAGATAAGAATCTCCTGAACTCTCATGCCTGAGCTGGCTTTGAACTGTGATCCTCAAATCTTAGCCTCTTGAGATTATAGATGTGAACCACCAGTGCCTGACTCAAGCTTTTAAAATTTTTTTTAAGTTGAGCTTATTTTTATTAAATAGACAAAAATTTCCATAGATCTGATAAATGAGCAGTTGACATATATGAAAAAAAATTTTCAAGAAAAATAAGACTGATTCGCCCCTTGTCTAAAGTGCAAGAAATTGTATTCGCAATGAGAAATTACAGTTTCAATGTTCAATTTGGGGGATAATATGACCACTTTATACAAGTTTGTATGGAAAAGTCAAGTGCTTGAATCTGTGTCTTGACAAACTCTTCCTTGAAAGTCAGAAAAATCATCGAGCATTTCAACAGAGCTTACTGAATTTTTTTTTTATCATAATAAGGTACATGGAATCAATCTCACTTTTTGTCAAAGCATGTAACAGATGAAGAGAGGCGGGCCAGACACCATGGCACATGCCTGTAATCCTAGCTACTCAGGAGGCTGAGATCTGAGGATCTCGGCTTTTTTTTTTATGGAAACAAGAGATTGATCTTTGTGATTGTTGTACTGTGTTATTTCTTTTCTTTTTTTCCCCCTTATGGTTAATTTCACGTAGTTACTGTATCTGACTTTGTTACCTGGCATATTGTATATATGTTTATTTGTTTATTTGAAATAAGGAAGGGACAGGGAAAAACAAGATGATTGGGAGGGGGTGGAGGAATAGAAGCATGGACAAAAACATGAGAAGGGGTATCAATGTGTGAGAAGTAATGCACCTACTACCTGACAAATATAACTGTAACCCCTCTATACATTATCCAGACGATAAAAAATAAAAAAATAATTCTCATATGACAAAGTATTACCATAACCCTTCCTGAATTATGGTCTAACCCAACATTTAAATTACTATTTGCATCAGTGAAGAATGTGGTCATTAACCTAGAAAGTGATTTAAAGCAGATATCCTCCCTCCAAATATCATTTGTTCCATCTCTTCTTTTACTCCTTGATTTTTTTGCATCCCATTGTGTGTTTTCCTGATTCTTGGCTTAGTCCGGAAGCCCTGGTTAAGAAAGAAATCTGGGTGAGAAGCTATTCTCCAGGTATTTTCAACTTTATTGGAAAGAGAAGTTCTCATAAATCACATGAGGGAAGAGAGACCCGGGGGATTGCTCAGTTGCCAAGTGAATTCTGATGGATTGCTTTGGAAAACTGGAACCCTTGCCAAGAGCTTATCTGAAATGAAATAAAGATTCATACTTTCTCCAACTGAACTCTCTACCACAGTGTAGCCATGCTCCAGCCATTTCCACACATTGATTGTGAATAAATAGGACAAGCACTAGAAGTTTAGTCCAACACTTGGGCAGCAGTGGAGAAAGGTCTGGGACAATGAAGAGTCCTTCACAACATAAAATCAGAACCAGACTCAGATAATATGACTCATATTGACTGAAACTGATTCACCAGCATATCAGACCAAAGGATTTGTTGCGAGAAACCACAGCATCAGATAGTGGTATCGCTTTCCATACCTGAGAGTGGTATAAGAGGGGTCTTCAGGGGAGAAGAAATTTTCCAAGTCCAAAAACAAAGACTGAAATTGAGGGAGAGAAAAACATTTGGTGTGTGTGCTGGTCCTGGGACTTGAACTCAGGACTTGAGTGCTGTCCTTTAGCTTTTTCACTCAAGGTCAGTGCTCTACCACTGGACCCACACATCTACTTCCAGCTTTTGGTGGTTAATCGGAGATCAGGTACTTACAAACTTACCAGCCAGATCTGGTTTCAAACTGTGACCCTCAGATTGGCCTCTCGAGTAGCTAGGATTATAAGCGTTAGCCACCATGCCCAACTAATGTTTGTGTCTTAATTCTTTCAGCTTACAAAATTCTTTGAAAGTTTCTGGAAGCATGAGACTTCTTCCCAGCAAAATTCACATGCTCCTAAAAATTCTCAGGCTGCAAGGTGCCAGTGGCTCAGGCCTGTAACCCTAGCTACCCAGGAATAAAAAACTAGAAGTAGAGTTGTGGCTCAAGTGGTGGAGCCCTAGCCTGGAGCAAAGAAGCTCAGTGACAATACTCAGGCCCTGAGTTCAAGCCCCAGGATGGGCACACATACATAAAATCTCAGGCTAGTTTTTATTTAACAATTCCTTCCTCAATGTTTCTGTTTTTTTTTATATGGTAGCTCTGCCTGGCTGGCAGACCTGGACTTCCAGCTAGCTACGTTGTATACACACCCCCACACCTTCCCTCCCACACTTCTATTCATCTTGAGTGAGATGTCCTGATGTGAGTGTATGTATGTGTGTGTGTGCATGTGTGTGAGTTTTGGAGCATGAATTTAGGGCAAGGCGAATGTACTACCACTTGAAGCATAGTTCCATGCCTGGCTTTTTGGTAGCTAATTGTACATAAGAATCTCATAAACTTTTCTGCTTGGGCTGGTTTCAAACTATAATCCTCAGATCTCAGCCTCATGAGTAGCTAGGATTATAGCACCAGGCTAGTAGTCTCAATCCCCCCAACATCTCTTTGACTTTGTGGGATCACCTAGGGGTAGATTTTCAATTCCTCCCTCCCTGCATTAATTTATCCTTTCATTTGCAATCATTTAATTGGCCTGACATGGTAATTGGGTTTATTGGCAGCCTAGCCCTCATTCTTGTTTTCCAGGCCACTGTGGTTTATACAGATGGCAGGAGCTGATGGATCAGAGATGCACAGGGCAGAGCAAGAGATTTACCCATCTTCTGTCATTAGCATGTCATGTAACTTGTCTCTGGGGCACTCAAGAAGCCTTCTTCCATCCCCTGTACTAGCCCAGCAAACTTGATGATACATTCCTGAGGAGACATGGGAAAGGCAGGTGGGTAATAACAGTCTACAACATCTTTTGTTTATCCAGAAATCTATCATTCCCCAGGAGAGTGACATATAATCCCATGCTTAAACTGTCATCCATACTTTATTTAATAATAATAATAATAATGATTATGATGATAATGATAATTATTTAGACTTAGATGGACACTTTCATCTAGGGAATCTCCAAGCTTTACAAACACTAATTAATCTTCCTGGGTCTCCTGTGAACTAGGTGAGGCCCATTTTATAGGAGTGATGATTGAGGCACAGGAAGTACCAGTGGCTTTCCCAAAAGCCATGGGTGGCTGGAAGCCTCGAGAGCTCCATACTTTACAGCTGCCCAGAGCCAGTGCATTCTGGGGTTTAGCGAGTGGGAGGGGACCATACCAGAATAAGATCTTTAGTACTTCTGGGATTTACATAAACCCTTGCATTGCACAACAGCTCAGAAAGTGTCTCTGGCCATTATTTTCTATCTCATTGAACAACATGTGCAAGCTGCCAGGGGTTGTTCTTAAAGAACTGAGCACGAGAGATGGGACTTTGATAGGAATCATTTGCCTTTGGATAGAAAAGAAAAATAAACAGAAAGAACCCGAGTAGAAAATTTGATCTTTTAGTGAAAGCTGCCAAGTAACAAGGCTCACACCAGCTGGATTCAGAGTAGTCCTATCCTTTTGGTTTGTCTTATTTTTGTTTCATCATAGATAAATCTATTTTTCATTGCTCTAACGGAATTCCTGATGCTGGATAATTTGTAAAGAAGAGAGATTTAGACAGGCACCTGTGTTTCACGCCTGTAATCTGAGCCATTTAGGAGACTGAGACCCGAGGATCGCAGTTTGAAGCCGGCTGGGCCAGCAAAAAGCCAGAAGTGGAGGTATGGCTCAAGTGGTACAGTGCTAACCTTAAGCAAACCACACTCAGAGACAGTGCCCAGGCCATGAATTCAAGCTCTAGGACCATCACAAAAAGAAAAAGAGAAAAAGAAAGACTTAGTCTACAGTGGTAGAAGTCTAAGAGCACAGTACAGTTTCCTTCTCTGGCACCCTCATGGCCAGAGCTTGCATGATGAGGAGGGTCACCACACGACAGTGAGCCAGAGGGTCAATAGGGCTCAGGAGGGCTCAGGAGGGGTCAGCTTATTCTCTTCCTGGCAACCTTCTCTTGCAAGAATTTACTTCCTCCACAGAGACCAGAATTCCTTCCTTCGAAGGGCAAGGCCCCCAGTGACCTAGTACGGGCTCAACTGGCCTCACCTCTTTTCTCTTTTTATTTATTTATTTTATTATTTTTGCCAGTCCTGTGGCTTGAACTCAGGGCTTGGGTGTTGTCTTTAGACACTTTTTTGCTCAAGGCTAGTGCTCTGCCACTTGAACCACATGCCACTTCTGGCTTTTTCTGTGTATGTGGTATTGAGGAATCGAACCCAGGGCTTCATGTATGTCAGATGAGCACTGTCCCACTAGGTTATGCTCCCAGGTCTCTTTTCTCTTTTTTTAAATGAGCATGAATTAGTTGTAGGGGGTTGGGGGAGGAGGCGTTCATGCTGACATGGTCCACATATGCGTATAATATGCCCTGAGGTAGATGCAGATCCTCTGTGCCCTCTCATTCCCTTCCCAGCTTCTCAAACCAATCCTTGCATGCTTCTTGCTTCCATAATCACACATGTGCATATTAATCACATTCACCCCCTTCGCTCTCTTCTTTCACTCTATCCCCCCCTCCCAGTTCCCCACCTGACTAGAGCCCATTTTCTACTCCTGTTACTCAAAAAGTTTTTGCCAGGGGGCTGCAGTTTGGCCTGGTGGTAGAGTGCTTGCCTAGCATGCACAAAGACCCAGGTTCGATTCCTCACTGAGGCCTGAGCACTGTCCTTGGACTTTCTCAAGGCTAGAGCTCTGCCACTTGAGCCTCAGCACCACTTCTGGCTTTTTTCTATGTATGTGGTACCAAGGAATCAAACCCGGGTTTTCGTGCATACTAGGCAAGCACTCTACCACTAGGCCAAACTCCCGGCCCCTACATTGAGTCTTATGACTATGTTTCCTCATCATATCTCTCTCCACTCATTTCCCATCAGGCACATCCCTGCCCAGTCAGGAAATGTTTCAGTAACTTGATACTGGTTTTGTTAAACTGTTTATTGTCCAATGGCATAGCACTATGGAATCTCTCTCTTGTGTAAGCCCTACTTTTATCATACATGCATGCATGCAGATGGCCCTGTATACATTTACATATATGTTTATGCTAGATGCTTGTGTTTAGATCTAAGATCCACATTGCATGGTATATTTTGTTTTTAGCTTTGTGAGGAACTCCCATATCAATGTCAATAGTGGTTGCATTTGTTTAAATTGCCACCAACAGTGTTTGAGGGTTACTTCCCCCTGCAGTCTCATGGCCATTTGGTATTTTTGTTCATGATTCTGACTGGAGTGAGATGAAATCTCAGTGCTGATTTGACTTACATCTCCTTTAGCATTATCTTTAAATGTCTACATAAGAGTACTTCAATTTGGTATGTTCTTTTGTGGTCAGGGATGTTGAACATGTCTTCATGTGTTTATTGGTCATTTGTATTTCTTCTTTTGAGAATTGTCAATTCAGTTCATTTGTCCATTTACTAATAATTGGGTTGTTGATTCTATGGGAGTTTAGTTTTTGAGCTCTCTGTGTATTCTGGTTATTAATCCCACATCAGATAAATAGCTGGCAAATATCTTCTCCCATTCTGTAGGCTGTCTCTTCAGCACAGTAATGATTTCCAAAGCTGTATAGAAGCTTTTTAGCTTACAGCAATCCCATTGGTCAATCATTGTCCTTATCTGATAGCTATTGGGGAAGTAACTTAGGCTCTGTCTCTTCCGGGGTCATTGCCTCTCCACATTGCCAGCTAGGACCAAGCTACCAACACATAAGCACAAACCATTTCCAAATGGTAGTCCACTGCTTGACCTGCTTGGTCACTGGAGTGACCAGTGCTTAGTCACTGGACTTGGTCACTGAAGAGGCTCAAGACACACAGAAACCCAATGGGAAATAGCTCCTCACTATTTTCAGGCTTTTTGGTTTTAAGAGAATTCCCAAAATTTCCCTGAAATATGGGTAGTGTTGAGTTTCTCAAGTAAATGAGGTCCTGGGTGTGCTTCTGACATGGGTATCTGTACCCTCACCTGGGGACGTGTGGGAATGCAGGCCTGGGGCATGGTGATTCTGCACTGGAGCCCCAGGTCATATGGTCTCTTGATGCCAGTGTTGAAGGCTCTGTGTTATGTTCTTCACAGCAAGATGCTGTGCTATTTTCATCATGGGAATAAGTAAAGTCCCACAACAGATGGCCTTTTAGCAATTGGTACAAGACCTGGGATTGAAGACTGAGGTCTGGGTTTAAAAATATTTTCTGAGAGTTATTAGTCAAATGCTCAGGATGAGAAACCTTCTTGAGCTTTAGAAGCATATAGATACATTTGTATATCTATGTCTCTCATACATCTCCCTCCCTCTCTCTCTCCCTCCGCCCCCTCTCTCTTTCTCTCTCTTTCACACACACACACACACACAGGCAATAGATGAGTGTAAAAGACTCTTGTCTCCAACTAATCAACAAAATACCCAAAGTGAAGGCATTGCTCATGTGGTAGAGTGCCAGCTTTGAGTGAGAAAGCTAATTGTAAGCTGTGTTCAGACCCCTGTACCAACACTAAATAATAATCAATCAAATACATAAGTACAGCCCTGAAATAACATATATATTACTATTAATGCTGGAATTGGTAATGGGGAACTTTAATTTTTTTTAATATACTTTGCTTGTGTGTGTGTGTGTGTTGATTCTGGGCCTTAACTCAGGGCCTGATTTTTGTCCCTCAGCTTTTGTGTTGAAGGCTAGCCACAGCTCCACTTCCAACTTTTTTACCCCCCCTCGTTGTTGTTGGTTAATTGGAGATAAGAGTCTCACAAACTTTCTTGCCTGGGCTGGCCTCAAACCAGATTGGTCAGAGTAGCTGGGATTGCAGCTCTGACACTAAATAAAGTCTCCCCCTCCCCCCCCCCCGCAATTGGCATAACACACATGCACACCACACACAAATTATGAAGAAAAAATGATGAAACCTGCAAGTTAATAAGTTATGAAAGAAAAAGAAGTGGAAATGGAACTCCAGTTTTCAGATTTCGCCTGTACCTGTACACCTGTCTCCTTTGGGTTTCACCTCACTGGCGTGGACCTTATCTTCCTGAGCCCATGCAGCATCGAGCACATTGCAGGAGAGCAGCAGCAAGCCGTCTTCCAACACAGACACCATCCAGATGGATTTCGATAAGGATGGAATGTGCCCCAAGAAGGCATAATTAGCCACATCAAAGAAGGAGTGGCTTCTTAAGCAAAAGAGCTTTATCTTGCTATCGGCTAGAAATCATGTATCAAATGTTCTTACATTGTTGAAAAACATCTGCCTTTTTTGGAACCAAGTCTGTCCAGCTCTGGACTGAAAAAGATGATGGAAGTAGAACTTGGACTGTGTACTTGCTCAACCTCTCATCTTTTGCTTGTCATCTCCCTACTGTGAGAACCTCACCTGCTATTTGCATAGAAGAGAATGTATTGGCTAATGACTGGGTAGCCACAGGGAGGGTATTTGATAAGAGCAGAAAAGGAAGACTTTAGATTGTTTTAGCCCTGATCACTTTGCATTGTACCCCAAATACCATTGTATGCAGGGTGTAAAGTTGTTAGGAAATTAAGGATGGTAAATAAAACTGTAGTAGTAGAATTTACCTAGGGCTCAGTCTTGCTTCTCATTGGGATTCTCTGGTGGAATGTATTTTGTTTATTTTGTCTGGGAAAGCTTGATTTTATTGGCTGATGTTGGAATTAATAATGACAACAACAACAACAACAAAGCAAAATAAAATAATAAGTACAAACCCCTCAGATTCTCTGGATATCTCTAATGTGCAGCCAAGACAATCAGTTGAGGGACCTAGCCAGTCTAGTAAGGGGGGCTTTGGACTGCCCAGCTTTTAACAAGAGACCATCTAGTTGTCTAAAAGGAAAAAAACAATGCGTAATCTTATTCTAGCATGGGATTTTTGCTTTCTTGTACACTTGAAAAATAATCAGAGGTTAATAGTAAATTAGAATAGCCTAAGAATACAGCAAACATTTATAACTGTCTGTTAAGCCTTGTTATATAAACATGCAATATATAATATAATGTAAAATATGGATCATGTAATATATCCTATTTTACACTGTAGAGAAATTACACATGTAATATATGTTATATAGGATATATATTATATTGGATATATATGTTATATTGGATATATAAATATATTATATGTTTACATTTATAAGATATTTACATTACATAAAATATTATAAAATATGTAATAAATTGTATAATGTATGTGAGTCACAATTACCTGACTAAGGATTGCTTCTTGTCTTCCTCCTAGTCTTTCTCCATGAGAAAGAGATTACTTTTAATGTCTAAGTCCTTGCTATATCTTCAGTATCTCCAAGATTTAAAAATTCAGATCCATCCTCTAGGCACCAATGGCTTATGTCTACATTCCTAGCTACTCAGAATCCTAGTATCCTGAGTATCCCAGTATCCTGAGTATCTCAGTTCAAAGCCAGCCAAAGTAGGAAAGTCTGTGAAGCTCTTATCTCCAATTAACTAAAAAAAAGCCAGAATTGTGCCTTAAATGGTAGAGGGCTAGCATTGAGTGGTTAAAGCTAAAGGTTAGGGCCCAGGCTCTGAGTTCAAATCCAAGTATTGACATGCATGTGTGAAGGCATGTACAGACACACAGACACAGACACACACAATTCAGATCCCCACCAAAAATAAGCCCCATAAGCAGGGGATTATTCTATTAGCTGCTCTGAATACCTATAACAGAATATCCATACAATGTAAGATAGACCATATTTAGCTCGATCTCCATTATGATCTCAAAATCTCATTACACGTTCAGGAATGTACACATTTCAAGATTATAAATGTGGTTTAAAAAATACTTGACAAGCTATCATGGAGAAGAAGGTAAAAAGTTATTGTTTATTGTTTACAAGAGCCCAGTAGACCAAGGGGTGGAAATTATAGTTCCAGACTTGGACTCAAAGGAGGTTCTATTTTCTACTAATAACAGTTGCCCTAACATTAATAAGCTATTTTATGTTAGAGAGCTCCCTGCCAGAAAATATTTAGGAGTGCTTTCTGTGAGCTTTTGTTGAATAGCTTCCTATTTTGGATGGAAAAGTGAACTAAATATCTCTCTCAGAGGGTGATTCTAGGATAATTCAAAGTGTGTGTGTGTGTGTGTATGTGTTAGCCTGGGCCCTGTCCCTGAGCTTTTGTACTCAAGGCTAGTGCTCTACCACTGGAGCCACAGCTACATTTCCAGCTTTTTGTGTGTGTGTGTGGGGGAGGGGTAATTAACCAGAGATAAGAATCTCATGGACTTTCTTGCCCAGGCTGACTTCAAACTGCAATCCTCAGATCTCAGCCTCCTCAGTAGATAGGATTATAGGTGTGAGTTACCAGTTTCCAGCGAGCCTTCTTTATTCAAGTTGTACTAAAGTATTTTTTCCCCTGATAGTCTAACCAACAAAGTGTTGTATTAAATTTTATATTGCTACTGCAATAAATGATATCAAACTTAATGACTTCAAAATACAAATGTGTCATCTGAGGGTTTTCTAGTTAGGAGCTCAAGAAGAGTCTCCTAGGTGAAAAATCAAGTGTGAGCAATGCTGTGTTTCTTTCTGCAAGGTGACTTTCTTTAGCTTTCAGAGTCACCTGTGGCCTTCTTTCTTCCCTTTCAAAGACTGGTATGGTGAGTCAGGCACTAGTGGCTCATGCCTGTGATGCCAGCTTCTGAGGATCACAGTTCAAAGCCAACTTGGGCAGGAAAGTCTGTGAGACTACTATCTCCACTTTTAGCTAGCAAAAAGTCACAAATGGGACTGTGGCTGAAGTGGTAGAGTTCCAGCCTTGAGTGAAAAAGCTAATCGGTAGTAGTCAGGCTGTGAGTTCAAGCCCCAGTAAAGGTACACACACACACACACACACACACACACACACAGATCTTACTAGAAATGACTTTGATATGTCTTGAAAATTCCAGGTCATTTAATTTTGGTAACATTAACAGTCTCATAGAAACTGGAGTCCTCAACTTTATGACCACTCATTTTTCTTTTTCTTTTTGCCAGTCGTATGGCTTGGGCCTGAGCACTGTCCCCGGGCATTTTCAAGGCTAGCACTCTCCACTCTCCACTTCCAGGTTTTTCTGTGTATGTGGAATCAAGGAATCGAATCTAGGACTTTGTGCATGCTAGGCAGGCACTCTACCATTAGGCCATGCTATCAGCCAGACCAGTCACTTTTCTCTCTCTCTCTCTTTTTTTTTTGTTGTGTGCATCACTGGACATTTCCAAGTATCCAAACAGGATAAAAAGTACAAAAATAGATAACTTGTTTTTATGTGTATTTGTGCCAGTACCATGGCTTGAACCATGGTCATGCAATATCTTGGCTTGTGCTCTGGTACTTGAGCCATGTTTCTAGCCTAACATTTTGTTGATTATTTTGGAGTGTTGAGTGGAGTTTTTCACCCAGGTTAGCATTTACCCACAATCCACCTCATCTTATCCTCCTGTTTAGCTGGCATTACAAGGCATGAGCTATTGACGTCGGATGCATGTAACATGTATATACACATACATAAATATATATGGATATACATATATTCTATATAATGTGTAGAATATTGAATATATAATATATAGTGTGTAATATATAATTTTAATGAAAAAGAGTATAAGGAAAAACAATGGACAAAATGTTGTTCACAGCACATAGTTACTAATTTGTCAAATAGAATTTTCCTGGGTATATCAGTGCTTAAACTGTTCTCCATGATTCATAGGCCCAGATGGATAACTGTCATTTTCCCTTAGCAGATAGAGAGGCGCTATCTTGGTTGTCAGCTACTAGGCTTGTTTGGTGAATACCTAAGCACTAGGTCAAAATGAACACCCAGACCAATAAATCATTTATCCTGTGAGGGTCTAGAATCAAACCTCAGTTTTGGATTTTGGTCTAACGGCAAAATTTAACATGGTGGTACTGATTAAAGTAAAACCTCCCTGTTTCAAGAGGTTTATTCATTTTTTTTAAAGGCCTATTAGTAACTGAATGAGTTTACAGTTCTGAATAACTGTATGTACCAGCTATAGTAAACAGCCTGAATAGCCGTGCTAAATGAGTTCTTTATATTCTGCCTCTCGAAACTTATAATTACATTTGAGGCCGGACATGTGATAGTAGAAGATATAAAACTATTTAGTCCCAACTGGCACTTGAACTCAGTGAAAGCAGACTGGCTAGCTCAGTGGAACACACAGGAAAATCATGGCCATTAATCTTTGCTTAAAATGGAACTGAAGAAAGCTTTCCCTTAAAAACAAAAAGATTTACTCCTTCTTACATTAATCCTGGGCTTTTGAAAGAAATTGGGAGAGGGTTACAGTTTTCAATAGCAATTGATCTTTTTCTGGCTTACATTTTCTATCTTGCTCGATCCTATTAGAAAATTATAGGAATAAATACTGTGATAGCATTTCAGTTTGAAAAGTGGAAGCCAGAGAAGAAACGAGAAAACAACAACTCTGATTTTCAACAGCTTTGAAAGAAAATGTAGGGTTACTCCAAGAATTTCTCCCTGCCTCCTGATATAAAAATATGCTACAGAAGTGGGCATATAGGCCCAAGGAAATGGATAGATATGTGAATATCAACAGTCTTGGAAAAATCAGGCAATGTGGGGAATGCCTTCATGATAAACTCAAAACAAGACCATTTTCAAACAGATTGACCCAAATCTAGTTGTTACTGATAGTTTAATAACCAAAAATGTCTTAAAATGTTGCTTATTTTTGCCAACATACATTCATTACTTGAAATAGTTCACAAAGAATGGCATTGAGTCTTGTGAGTCTGAGGTTTCGTATTCATATTTCAGGGTGCATACTCAGTGTATCTTGACATCTTCCCAATCTGCTTTCTGATATTTTGCAGAATAGAAATTCAGGCTAATCTGATCTCTTTCTGATCTTGGTTGTCTTTGGCTCTGGTAATTATGAGAGAAGAGACTTCTCTTTCAAGTCTAGGTCACCGACTGGCACAAGACAGAACTGGAAAGTATCATGAAAGAAGTCATGTGAAGAAAGATGGGTGGGCTACCATTGTGACCTGGTACTGTTGTCTAAATGGGATGTGGTTCCTTAAATGTGCATCGCATTTATCTTTCCTTCCTTCCCTTTCTTCCTTCCTTCCTTCCTTCCTTCCTTCCTTCCTTCCTTCCTTCTTTCCTTCCTTCTTTTTCCCTCCTTTCATTTTGTTCCTTTCCTTTTTCTTTTTTTCTTTCTCTTGTGCTAGTACTAGGCTTAAAGTCAGGATCAGAGCATTCTTGCTTGGCTTTACCATTCAAAGCTAATGCTCTACTTCTTGAAGCACTTGAAGTCCTGGCTCTATTCCTGGCTTTTTAGTAGTTCATTGGAGATCAGTGTCTCATGGATTTTTCTGCCTGGGTTGGCTTGGAATCTTGACCCTCAGATCTCAGCTTCCTGAGTAGATAGGATTCCAGGCTTGGAGCCAGTGCAGCCTGGCTACATCGTGTTGTTTAAATGGGGTGAAAAATACTGGTCTCTTCAAACATTTACCCTGTCTTTATGGCAAAAACATTCAAGTTCTAGGTATTACATATATGTACGTATATATGCAGAACATTATTGTTAAACAGTCATTCTACTATATAATAATGCACAGAAACTTTTGATTCCTTATTTCCTGTGTGTACACATTTGAAAAGCCAGGGGCCAGCAGCTCATGCCTCTAATACAGGTTACTCAGAAGGCTGAGATCTGAGGATGTTGGTTTGAAGCCAGTTAGTCACCCAAAAAACTGGAAGTGGAGCTGTAGCTCAAGTTGGTAGCTTTGAGTGAAAAAGCTAAGAGACAGCACCCAAGTCCTGAGTTCAAGCCCCCAGTACTGCAGAGAGAGAGAGAGAGAGAGAGAGAGAGAGAGAGAGAGAGAGAGAGAGAGAGAGAGAGAGAGAGAGAGAGAGACAGAGACAGAGACAGAGACAGAGACAGAGAGAGAGGGCTAAATCAGCCCTTACTAAGCACTGTTGTGAAGAAGTGGATATAATTTCACTATACTCCTGACCTATGGGTGTTATCTTGACTTTATTTTCTCATCTATGGCTATAAGCAGTAAAATAAAATAAAATAAAGAATGCCCATATCAAGACTATATTGACAGTGAAAGAGTCCTTGAATGAAAGCAAAACAACAGAGATGAGAATTTTGCTCTTGATGTTAAATTTGTGCCGCTAATTTTCCCAGTAGCAGTTTGAGAAGTCACTAACACAGACATAACGTCATTGCAAAGCAGGAGGCCAGGGCAGAGCTGTGGGAAAGAAAGCCTATGTTCAAAAGAAAATATCCAAAATAATTGTATGGAGGGTCTAGGAAAGTACCACCATGAATGCCTTTTTTGTGGTCTCATTTTCCCCCAAGGTTGTTCTGGTCTGAAAGTCTTTCTTTTAAGGAGATAACATAAAAAGAAATAACGTCGTAGAAGAAGAAGGAAAAAAAATATTCACTCTTGTAATGGCCTTGTATGTTCGTTGGCTATTTCAATGTAATGTTTATCTAATAAATAGCATTTCAGTGTTAAAACAGTAGAGCTGTGTGCACTTCTGGGCTGAAAGTTTGGACCTCCTTCAGGGTCTTGCCACACTCTTAGTGCTGAAAAAAAAGTTCTGTTTTAATAAAAAAAGAGTCACTATGTTACCAAAGCCAGGACCAGCAATGTCTACTTAATATCTTTCAGGCTTCTGGGTAGTGTAGAAGGCTGCAGGCAGAATTGCAAATCCTTCCACGTGCTTGTGACTGTGTGTATTTATGTATATAGGGAAAAATGCAATTTTAGTTAAAAAATATGACAGGACAAAGCATCCAGATAGTGCTTGTTTTGAGATCTAATTCTGTTTAGCCAATCCTGTGGAAGAGACAAAGGCACCTGTGATGTGAATTCACACTTCTGTGTAATAAGTTCAAAGATGATTTGATGTCCATGTTTAAAAAAGGAAGAGAGCCAGCCACTGGTGGTTCATGCCTATAATTCTAGCTCCTCAGGAGACTGAGATGTGAGGATTAAGGTTCAAAACCGGCACAAGCAGGAAAGTCTGTGAGACTCTTATCTTTGATTAGCCGGTCAAAAGCCAGAAGTGGAGCTGTGGCTCAAGTGGTATAGCACCAATGTTGAGCAAAAAAGCCAAATGGGAGTTCGAGGCCCTGACTTCAAGCTCCAGTACTGGCACAAAAAAGACTAATGCATATGGCTGTGACATTTTAGAAAAAAATACTAGCTGTAGAAGAGAGGAAATGAAGCCTATGTCCATTTATTCATCTCAGCTTTTAAGCAGACAGTATGTTTAGATAGCATTTACATCCTTCTCATGATTAAATTTCAGAAATGGAGTCTTAGATTCTTGCTCTTCTCTAACAGAGAGAAATGTTTTCTGAAAAAAACATGACAATGTGAGGAGATGACTGTGAGAGGGACAGTTAAGAGGCTAGTTAAAGAGGAGTAAAAATGAGGCTGGGAATGTAGCTTAGTGATACAGTGCTTGCCTAGCATGTATGAAACCCTGAGTTCAATTCCTCAGTACCACATAAAGAGAAAAAGTTGGAAGTGGCACTGTGGCTCAAGTGGTAAAGTGCTAGCTGTGAGCAAAAGAAGCTCAGGGACAGTGCCCAGGACCTGAAAAGCCCAAGACTAGCGAAGAAGAAGAAGAAGAAGAAGAAGAAGAAGAAGAAGAAGAAGAAGAAGAAGAAGGAGAAGGAGAAGGAGAAGGAGAAGGAGAAGGAGAAGGAGAAGGAGAAGGAGAAGGAGAAGGAGAAGGAGAAGGAGGAGGAGGAGGAGGAGGAGGAGGAGGAGGAGGAGAAGGAGAAGGAGAAGGAGAAGGAGAAGGAGAAGGAGAAGGAGAAGGAGAAGGAGAAGGAGAAGAAGAAAAGAAAGAAAGAAAAAAGAAAGAAAGAAAGAAAGAAAGAAAGAAGAAGAAGAGGAAGGGAGGAGTAAAAATGCAGTTCAGGAAAAAGCATAGTGGATCATGAACCTCCTTTTTGTTGTTGTTGTTGTTTTCGTAGAGTTGGAGTTATCAAACCACATCACTACTCCCAGTTTATTAAGATGAGTTCTCTAATTTTTTTTTTTTTTTTGCTTTGGCTCGCTTGAGCTTCCATCCAATCCAATTTGAACTTATTTTGTGTGTGTGTGTGTGTGTGTGTGTGTGTGTGTGTGTGTGTGTGTGTGTGTGTGTGTGTGTTTGTAGTTCTGGGGCTTGAACTCAGGATCTGGGCATTTTCCTTCCATTTGGCCAGAGCTCTACTACTTGGGCCACAGTTCTATTTTTGTTTTTTTGGTGGGGTTTATTGAAGAGATTAGTCTAATAGTCATTCCTGTCTAGGCTGGGTTCAAACTAGGATCCTGAGCGTTGAGCCTCCTGGATAGCTAGGAGTACTGGCATGACCTAACCATGCCCTGTCAGGTATTGCCTTCTGTGCCTCACGTTTAGGGTAAAGTGGGAAGCCCCACAGCATTTTGAGGGGCTGTCTATTTTTTTCTGATTGCTCTGAGTGCTATGAACAACTCTCTCAGCATTGACTGCTGGGAATTCACATCAGCCAGCATCCAACAAGCCTGGTAATGGAATCCACCAGCAACTGCACACAACGAGAAGTAAAGCAGACCCAAGGAGAAGGTTTTTTCTAAGCACAGAAAAAGCCACATTTTGATTTTCTTTCAGCATATCCCACTGGGCATATCCCAATAAAATAAAATCAGTTTTATAAAAGATATACACATTGAATGTAATTTTTTGGTATTATTTTATAAAGTCTATTTGTATGATTTAAATTTCACGAATACCACACTTTATATTACTTGTAGCCCAAGTATAAAATAGAAAAATTGATAGATGTTTAAAGAATATAATAGACTGAAGAGCCTATCAGACTAACCCATAATTATCAGAAGAATTATGGTAGACGATAAATGGTAGTTGGAGAACCTCAGAAGACTTTTTGGCTTGTCTTAGATGACCATCACGAAGCCTCATGTGTAAGGCAAGCCTTCTGTCTTTGGAGTTGCAAAACCCACAGTATGGTTGAGTGCTTAGGAGAGCAGGTACTTTAGTTGGGTGCCAGTGGCTCATGCCTGTAATCTCCAGCTGCTCATAAGGCTGAGCTCTGAAGACTGAGGCTTGAAGCCAGACAAGACAGAAAGGCCCATGGGACTCTTTTCTTCAGTTAAAAGGTGAGAGTTACTCAGGAGGCTGAAGTCTGAGGATCATGGTTCAAAGCTTGCCCAGGCAGGAAAGTCCATGATAATTAACCCAAAAGTTAGAAGTGGAGCTGTGGTTCGGGATAATGCCCAGTCCTGTGTTGAAGCCTCAGGACACACACACACACACACACACACACACACACACACACACACACACAGCTGAAAAATGAGCTGTGGCTCAAGTGATACAGTTCTGCCTTGAGTGAAAAAGCTAAAGGGCAGCACCACAAATCTGGAGTTTAAGCCCCAGTTCTAGCACATAGGAACAAATCCCCAAACCAAACAAACCAAGACAATAGCAACAAAAAGAACAAATAGTTCTGTTGTCACAGCCAGAATTGCCAAACAGAATTGTTCAAGGCATTCACCACTTCTGCTGTTGATGGTTTCAACAACTGAAAATGTGGAGACTCAATAGTTAAAAACAAGCCATGAGCAGGCATATTACTTCTCGAATGAAATCTTGATAGTTTCTGTTGAGTACCTCTAAATTGTCTAGGCTGATGCCCACAGACTGTTAAGGCTGAATGTCCTATGTTTGGGTTTTATTGTCTCTGATTTGTGTTCAGATTTGTTCATGTTTTTTTTTTTCTCCATTAGATCTGGGCATGCTTATCCTGTGTGATATCTCTCTTGATACCTACCCATCTCTTATAAATAGTAGAATCTTCAAATTGATCTGCTGAAAGCTTGAATTTATTCACTCACTAAGTAGTGACTTAATGAGCACTTACTAGGTTCCAGGAGTGACCCCAGGAACATATACTTCAGCTGGGGACCTGCAGGTAATTCTGCCCTCAGAGATCTATGTTCTGGTGATGCACAACTCCTAAGATTTTTTTTTGAGGGTCTGTGACAGTCCTGGGGCTTGAACTCAGGGCCTGTCTCTGAGATTTTTCATCAAGGGTAGTATTCTATCACCTGAACCACAGTTCTACTTGTCTTTTTCTTGTGGTTAATTGGAATTAAGAGTTTCATGGACTTTCTTGCCTGAGCTGGCTTTGAACTGTAATCCTCAGGTGTGAGCTTCCTAAGTGCTAGGATTATAGATGTGAGTTGCTGACATGTAGGTTTCAAGGTATCCTTCCTTCCTTCCTTCCTTCCTTCCTTCCTT
Source organism: Megascapheus bottae (assembly GCF_031878675.1). NCBI lineage: Eukaryota > Metazoa > Chordata > Mammalia > Rodentia > Geomyidae > Megascapheus > Megascapheus bottae. Next base: position 42,246,108 of record NC_143510.1, read on the forward strand.
CCTTCCTTCCTTCCTTCCTTCCTTCCTTCCTCCTCCTCCTTCCCCTCCTCCTCCTCCTCCTCCTCCTCCTCCTCCTCCTCCTCCTCCACTACCACCTCTTCTTCCTTCTCCTTCTTCTCCTCTTCCTCCTCCTCGCCTGGCAGTCCTGAGTCTTAAACTCAGGGCTTGGTAAACTGACTCAGAGCCTCTTTGTGCTCAAGGCTAGCACTCTACTACCCAAGCCACAGTACCGCTCCCACTCCCAGCTTTTTCTGAGTAGTTTATTGGAAATAAGAGTCTCACTGACTTTTCTGCCCAGGCTAGCTTCATACAGTGACCCTATATGCACTTCCTGAGAAGGTAGGCTTGCAGGCATGAGACACAGGCTCTCAGCTTCCAAGTTGTCTTGTTTGGACATAATTTCCCATTTAATTTTGTTCCAGTTTTGATTAAAGTGCTCAGGTGTCATTTCAGTCATAAAGAAATGATTCAGGAGTGATAAAGGATATGTATCTTCTATCTATCTATCTATCTATCTATCTATCTATCTATCTATCTATCTATCTTTCTATCATCTATCCTTATGAGTATGTATGTATCTAAACAAAGCAGTGGAAACACGGGAATTCCCTCTCCAAGTATCTCAGATACTTTTACCTGAATACTTGTATTGAATTTTTATACTATCTTCCTGTCTATCTGACTTCTTGAAGATCCCAAATCAATATAGATTACTCACTGAAATTTGAAATGGTAATTTTTTAGTCACCAAGGAGGAATGAAAATGGAAATTGATTGCTTCAAGATCCTGAAAGATTTTTTTCCCATAATTACATATCAGATTTAATAATGGTCCAGACTGACAGACACACACACACACACACACACACACACACACACACACACACACACACCCCAGCAGTTCATTGGAACTGAGGTAAAATATTCATGGATCTAGCTCCTTTTTCTCTTTATTTATCATTCAGATGAATGAAAGGAGTTGATTGCTTGCTGCAAAGAGGTTACTAGGTTGCATTTGTTGTTTGAGCTGCAGAGTCAGAAATAATTGTGATTTGTTACCTGTTTCTATCTCCTGTAATCTTACCTGGGCTTCAAGAACTGAGATGCTATTTTTATATAACATCATTGGTCTGTGCAGAGAAGCTTTTAGCATCTCACATTATGTAACAGAAACGCATTAGAGCTGGTTTCAAAAAAACCTTTTTGTTTAATCAGTTCTTCTTATGTATTTATTTCTTTTCTTGGCTGGTACCAGGGTTTGAATTTAGGGCCTTGAACTCTTGCTTAGCTTTTTTCTCTCAAGGCTTGGTGCTCTACCAATAGAGCCACAGCTCCACTTCTGGCTTGCTCTTTTGCTGGTTAATTGGAGATAAGAGCCAGCCTGGGCTGGCTTCAACCTTCCATCTTCAGATCTCAGCCTCCTGAGAAGCTAGGATTACAGGCCTGAGCACACCAGCTCTTAAAGATCTCACCTTTTAAATGTAGGAGCCAATTAGAGTTGAATAATTATGATTCTTAAGGGTTGTTATGGGTGTCCCTCAGACCACATAAATAGCAGTGTGATGGTCTGGAACCTTCTGATTTCTTCTTTTCCTTGTATGCCTTCTTTCTAGAGTAAAGGCACTAAGGAATTTTGACATGGTGATAAGCTGCTATTTAAAGTCTGCACTTGTGAGATTGGAATGCAGACTTTCGGAAGACATTTACAAGCTCTGTCTTCAGAACGCTTCTGAGCATGTGTAAGGCAGAAACAATTCACAGCTCCCATTTCTATGACTTGATCACATTGAGCGTGGAGGTGATTATCAGAAACAAAGGAGAGTATCTTACACAGACTTATAGGAAGTGAAACATTCTGGTGACAATTAAAAAACACTTAATCACCCTCCAGATGTTTTGCTTTTGTGTCACCAAACATCTGGGCTTTAAGAAACATTTGGAAAGCTGAAGCTTTTTTTTTTTTTTCCTGGCACTGGGGCTTGAACTCAAACTCAGTGCTTGTATGCTGTCTTTTAGCTTTAATTTATTTTTCCCCTCAAGGGTAGTCCTCTACTTCCAGCATTTTTTGGCATCTAGTTAAAGATAAGAGTCTCACATCCTGTCCAGGCTGGCTCCACGATCCTCTTATCTCAGCCTCCTGAGTAATTTAGCCGTACAGGTGTGAGTCACTAGTGCCAGGTTGAATACACTCATCTAGCCATTATAGCTCAAGCTCCACCTGGTACACAAAGCACTGGACCTGCTCTGTGTGGCTCAGTTGTGGCTCTGAGAGCATAGATCCACGTAGCCTGAGCTCCACAGACAGCTGCGGCATTAAGGGCTCCTATTTCACAGAATTGGGGCTATATTTAAATAGTTCTCTCAAGGCAATTAAAAACTGTTTTATATTGCTCATTCCTTCCTTTGTGGTTACTCCCCTGGCAGTACTGGGACAGAAATTGAGTAGACTGGAAGCCAACCTGGCTTGGTGCCTTTTTGTTTCCATTATTTATGAAAGCTCATAGGATATTGGGTAATGGATAGATTTCATGAAAAGGTATTGGTGCTGGATTCAAATTATTTATTTATTTGGTTACTGCTGGTCCTGGGGCTTGAGACTTTGTGCTCAAGGCTGATGCTCTACCACTTGAGCCATAGCTCCACTTCTGGTTCTTTTGGTAATGACTTGGTGATAAGACTCTCATGGACTTCGCTGCCTGGGTTGCTTTTGAACTGTGATCCTCAGATCTCAGCCTCCTAAGTAGCTAGGATTAGAGGCATAAACCACTGGGGCCTAGAAAAATCATTTAAGTTTTAGTAATGAATGTTTTCATGCTTGGGTCATGGTGTTGGTACGAAGTCCTTCATTAAAATTATTTTTAGCGTGGGGAGTTTGGCCCAGTGGTAGAGTGCTTGCCTAGGATGCACAAAGACCCAGGTAGAGTGCTTGCCTAGGATGCACGAAGACCCAGGTTCCATTCCTCGGTACAATGTACATAGAAAAAGCTGGAAGTGGTGCTGTGGCTCAAGTGGTAGAGCTCTAGCCTTGAGAAAGTCCAAGAACAGTGCTCAGGCCCAGACTTCAAGCCCCAGGACTGGCCCCCCAAAATTAAATTTTATGCTAGCAGAAGACAATAAAACATGATGGCATTTGGAATGCCTTGGGAGAGGAGTTTGTCTTTGCATTTTATCTTCTTTATGTCTCACTTATTCATTTTTTTGCACCAGTTCTAGGGCTTAAACTCAGGACCTGGGTGCTGTCCCTCAGTTATTTAGCTCGTTTAAAACTCTATCACTTGAGCCACAGCTCCTACGTCTGGCTTTTTGGTGGTCAGTTGGAGATCAGGGTCTCATAGACTTCCTTCCTGGATTGGTTTCAAACTGTGTTCCTCAGATCTCAGTCTCCTCAGTAGTTAGGATTACAGGCATGAGCCACCAATGCCTGGCCAGCTTTATAACTTTCTTGATTTTTCTTTTGGATGATGCTTCTCCTTTCTACTCTCAGCCATGTGGCTTTGGCCAACTGGGAAGTTTAGTTTCTTGACTCTACTGATTGGTTCAGGGATGGCCCTAAGACATAGTTCAGGTCCAAGAGACGCCATTGTGTGTGTCATTTCAACCGTATTGTTCCTTCTATTTATTATTTTAAAAAAGAAACGATAGGAAATGCAAAGCTGGCTTTTTTTCTAAAGTGGCAATGCTGGACTTCAGTCTGTAGGTGTTTGGGGGCGATTGCGAGTGTGGGGAGGGCCAGACTGAAAGCAGAGCCCACAGAGCAAATTTGACCGCAGAGAGATCAAGGCCGATGACATCAAGATTCGGAACAGCTGAGGTTAAGAGATTCAGGAAGCTTAAAAAACACATTAAAGAGATTTGTTAATCAGCTTCAGAGGACACATGTTTAGAATCTCTCTGAATCATGAGCAACTTAAACAGAGTGTTCCCATTGGCTTTGTGTTTCAAAAGATTTCAGTTGGAGCATTTAGCAAAGGAGAAGTTATTCCTGCCATTTGTTCCATTACAGGAAAGGATCAAAGCCATTCGTATGGAAAATTGTGACAGAAGCAGAATTTCAGAGCTGAAAGAGACTTGCATTTATCTAGAGAGGTGATTTCCAAACTGCTGGCCATCCTATTTTTATGAGAGGTCCTTGAATTCCTCCACACTAGAAACTTTGTTTTCTATATGAAAAATGATCTCTGTATCTATCTATATCAGAATTATCATATTTCAAATGTGCCCAACTTCTCTTATTAACCATATTAGAATGTATTTAAAATCCAGACCCAAAGCAAGGTAACTATTTCTCGATCACTATGCAATAAATATTTACTACTAATCCTTAAGAGAGAAGAGTCTGAACTAACTTCCTTACTTCCCTTCTTTCTCTATATCTTCCTTCCCTTCCTTTTCTTTCCCTTCCCTCTCTTCCCCTTCCCTTCTTTCTTCCTTTCTTTGTGCCTCCTGAGTAACTAGGATTATAGGCATGAGCCACTGGCACTCAGTCTGAATTTTTTAAAAATGTTAATTCATCTTTGGATAACTGAAAAGATTGAAATAACACTTCTAGGGGGCCAACCTGTTGATTTAGAGTAAATGAAGGAACTGGTAAGGGGGTAACATGATGTGGTGGCTATTTCTGTCACCATGCAGGGTTAGTGGGGAAAAAAAAGCTTGTCAGCTCAGTAACATGGTCTTCATATGGTACAGGGAAACAAGAGTGTTGGATCAATTGATCCCTGCCAGCACTATTCCTTACCACTGTCTCCAGCTCTGTGTGTACCCGCTGCCCCTTCCCGCTGCACATTCTCTTAGTATTTTGAGCCCTTCCCTATTTGTTCTCTGCAGTCTTGTCATCTGTCTTTAAGTGTTTTGGGGGAGACCTTACTTTGTCTCTCAAAAGAGTAGAGATGGCTGGGCTCTAGCTAGCTACATAGGAGGCTAACATCTGAGACTCATGGGAGGAAGCCAAAGTCTGAGAGACGCTTATCTGCAATCAACTAGCAACAAGCCAGAAGTGGAGTGGTGGCTCAAGTGCTAGCCTTGAGCAAAATAACTGAGGGACAGCACCCTGGCCCGGAGTTCAAGGCCCAGGGATGGCATACACATGCATATGCACTTGTGCATGCATGTACATACAGAGACACAGGGCAGTGGGGTGGGGTGGGGAGGGTCTCTCCATTGTCATGAAATAACGCCTTGTGTTTTCACATCTCAACACAAGAGACGAGTCAGAGTAAGGCTTCTCTAAGTCAAATAAATCTTTTTTTTTTTTTTTTTTTTTTGCCAGTCCTGGGCTTGGGCTCAGGGCCTGAGCACTGTCCTTGGACTTTCTCAAGGCTAGAACTCTACCACTTGAGCCTCAGCACCATTTCTGGCTTTTTTTTTTTTTCTTTTTCTATGTATGTGGTACCGAGGAATTGAATCTGAGTCTTCATGCATGCTAGGCAAGCACTCTACCACTAGGCCAAACTCACAGCCCCAAGTCAATTGTTTTTGTTGTTGTTATAACATTGCTATTTTGTTTAGTACTTTCTCAGTGTATAATTCTGCTTTGTGTGTGTGAGCATATCTGCATGCACAAGTGTTGAATCCAGACCCTGAGTGCTATCCCTGAACTCTTTTGCACAAGGCTAGTGTTTGAACAATACCATTTGAACAATACCACCACTTCTGGCTTTTTGCTGATCAATTGGAGATAAAGATCTCACAAAACTTTTTCCTGACTGGGCTGGCTTTGAACCTTTTTCCTCAGACCTTAGTCTCCGGAATAGCTAAGATTACAGATGTGAGTCCCCGGTGCCTAACTATAATGATACTTTATATTCACAATCTTTTCCTATCTCTTCCTGATGCTGCAGCTAGCTAGTCTTAGAACTCTTCAAGGGTAAAAACTGAATTGCATTTATCTTTCTATCACCCATGCATGTATCTATTTTTATCTGGAATGTGAAGAGAAGGCCCACCTGCAAGCCTGTGACATAATCAGAAAACTATGTCCTATATACAAACCCTTGTCTATAAATAGCCCAGCACATGCGCTTGTCTAATCTGACTCAGATGCTTCATGTAGTAGAATGTCATGAATATGCCTGTCCTTATACACGAGTGAAAACCTCTGAGTTGAGCTAGTCTTTTAAAAGATATATTTCTGTGAGGATAAGGCGGTGCTTAACTAGAAGCAAGGTCTCCATAAGCCCATGCTCTCCAGAATGACTCCTTTCATTGCTTACCTTTAGTGAAAACTAGGAGATTGAAGGACCTGTGGGCCTGAGAAGACCACCCCAAGATCAGGCTGCTCTTACTGAAATGTGTAAGCATGAACTTTTAGGGTTACACTCTGGGTCTAAAGCTTAGCTTAATGAGTGATTGTATCTTTGAGCTTTCTTTGTCTTTTTCTTTCCTTCCTTCCTTCCTTCCTTTCTTTTTTCCTTCCTTCCTTCTTCCCTCCCTCCATCCCCCCTCTTTCTGTTTATCCTTTTTTCTGTTTTCTCTCTCTTTCAACCAGCTTTTTGGCAGTTAATTGGAGATAAGAGTTTCAAGGACTTTCCTGCCCAGGCTGGCTTCGAACCTTGATCCTCAGATCTCATCCCCCTGAGTCACTAAGATTTACAGTATTTCTATTATAGATTTCAAGTCTGATATTTTCGTCACATCTTTTATCACTCACATGCTCATTTCCTAAAAAATTTCCCATCTAAGTATTGCTTTTGTTAAGTCGTAAGGATTCAGATCAGTAAAAGAACACTTTAGGTTATAGCGTGCAGCAGAAATGTAAAAAATAACCATGAAAACATTTCCCAACCAAAGAAATACTTTCTTATTTTTGTCTAATCCAGTCTCTAGACTCTAGCAGGAGGTAATTTCTAGAATATATATCACATCTTTTTCTCCAGCTTACATTTGTTCTGGTTTCAATAATTACAGTGGTAATTGTCCTCTGCATTAATTGATGATTTTTTTTTTTTTGCTAAAGAAACCAAGTAATCTAAAAAAGCATGATTTTTTTTCTTATTCATTTTTTCCCCTTTCCAGTTCTGACCTCAGGGCAGACTTTGTAAAACTACTGCTGTGTTAAAGCTCTCATGACATTCAGGTGCCTTGGTAAAGTGTTTATTATTTTAAAATATTATTCAAAATGTAACTGTAACTGGACCTCAGTTGCTCATGCTTGTTATTCCAGCTGGCTACTTGGGAAGCTGAGATCTGAGGATCCTGATTTGAAGCAAGGCTGGGCAGCCAAATTTGTGAGACTCTTATCTCCAATTAGCCAGCAAAAAGCCAGATGTAGAGCTACGACTAAAGTGGTAGAGTGTTAGCTTTGAATAAAAAGCTCAGGGAAGGCTGGGAGTTTGGCCTAGTGGTAGAGTGCTTGCCTAGCATGCACAAAGACCCAGGTTTGGTTCCTCAGTGCCACATACATAGAAAAAAGCCAGAAGTAGTGGTGAGGCTTAAGTGGTAGAGCTCTAGCCTTGAGAAATTCCAAGGACAGTGCTCAGGCCCTGAGCTCAAGCCCAGATTGACAAAACCAATACACCAAAAAAAGCTCAGGGATAGTTCCCAGACCCTAAGTTCAAATTCCAGTACTGGAATATAAAAATTTTAAAAAGTAGCTATGGCATAATCATTTGTAGCAAGACTAAAAGGGAGAAAATATGCCTTTACTTTTACTGCTGTAGTAGGACTATAGGTAACTTAATCATTAGCACATTGTTGGCTAAACCTCAAACAAATTTTGTCATTATTCTTTTAATTTTGGGACATTGAAACATTATTATGACTATTGTCAACAGAAGATATATTTTAGCATACCTTTTAAGGTTGCTTTCTTCAACTGATCCTTCAAATTAGAAAATCTGGGTCCAAGACTACAATTATTTTTATAGAATATGATGCTTATTATGAAGCTACCTTCAAAAAGGAATCTGATAGTATATGATACAGAGACATACAAAAAGAGACTTTGCCCAAACCCTAACCAATCCTTTTTTATTTCTTTTTTCTTTTTTGCCATTCCTGGGGCTTGAACTCAGGATCTAGGAACTGTTCTTGAGCACTTTTGCTCTAGCACTCTGCCACTTGAGCCACAACACTACTTCTGGCTTTTCTAAGTATGTGGTAGTGGGAAATTGAACCCAGGGCTTCATACATGTTAGGTGACTACTCTACCCCTAGGCCACACTCCTGGCCCCTTTTTGATTTCTGACTAAACATCTCATGATTGTTTTCAAATCTAGGTTTTTGAATATTCAGTTATACAGAAATATAAGTAGGACTTCTTTTTTGGTCTGTTTTTCTTGGTGGGAAGTTAGTTAATTAACTAATTAAATGCTGGGATTTTAACTCAGAGCCTCAAACTCTCCTCCTTAGCATTTTTTTTCTGCTCAGTTAGTGTTCTATCACTGAGCCACACCTCTATTTCCGGCTTTTTGATGAGTCATTGGTGTTTTCTGCGTAGGCCGGCTTGAAACCTCCATCCTGAATCTCAGCCTCTTGAGTAGCTGGAATTACAGGTGTGAGCCACCAGTGCTTGCCTCTTAGTATGAATTTTATTGAGACTCAAAATTCTACTCTTAAACTTTCTTTCAATATTCAAATTAAATTGGGTTCAAAATTCAAATGTATTCGAAATAAATTCCAAAGAAATGGCAGTTGCTTTCAGACTCTTGATGGACTCATGATGAGCTCTAGTGCAACTATTTAATGTACTTATTAGTATTTCTACCCTATTTTAGTTTCTATAGCTTACTGCTATAGGAAATGGCGCAGCAAATCATGTGATATTTCTTGTGAGCCAAGAAAATAACTTTATCTCTGCAGATGTCTGGCATGTGTTGACTGGGTATATATGGTGGAGCTTAGAAATGCTCCACCTGTTTCTTTCTCTCTCTCTCTCTCTCTCTCTCTCTCTCTCTCTCTCTCTCTCTCTCTCTCTCTCTCTCTCTCTCTCTTTTTTTTTTTTATCAGTCCTGGGGCTTGAACTCAGAGCCTGAGCACTGTCCTTGGGCTTTCTCAAGGCTAGAGCTTTACCACTTGAGCCACAATACCACTTCTGGCTTTTTGTATGTATGTGGTACCGATGAATCAAACCTGGGTCTTTGTGTATGCTAGGTAAGCACTCTACCACCAGGCCAAACTCCTGGCCATTCCACTGGTTTCTTGTTTCAGAGTTTTAGGAAAACCAGTTAGGGGCTGGTGGCTCATGCCTGTAATCTTAGCTACTCAAGAGGCTGAGATCTGAGGATCATGGTTGCAAGCCAGTCTGGGCAGGAAAGTCTGCGAGACTCTGATCTCCAATGAACCATCAAGAAGCCAGAAGTGAAGTTGTGACTCAAGTGAAAAAGCTCGGGGAAAGCATCCAGGCTCTGAGTTCAAGCCCCAAGACTGGCAAAACAAAACAAAATTTGGGTAACATCTTTGAGTTGCTTGCCTGGGAATAAATAGAGTGGTCCACTTCGTATCCATGCTGTCAGTTCTTTGATTGAAGGGTGTATATAGAGATTCCCTTCTTGAATACTTGTTTGTTAAACACGTCATTTGAAATATGATGTAAAAATCAATGTTAATAAATTCTTTAATAATAAAAAAGCATAAAAAAAGAGATTAGGGCAGAGGCCTCCATTAAATGCAAATCAAGACTTGATATTTTTTCCTCCTTTCTTTTTTGTTCACTGGACATGAATTTATAGTGTGGTAATCAGAAATTCCACATTGCCTTGAAGTATTGGCAACTATATGATGTCAGCGTTTGTAAGTGTACTGTAAATTTTGCTCTCAAGCCATTGTTTCGTGCTGTCTTTCATCAAGGTATATAAATGGATTGATCTTACAAACGAGACAGTTTCATGGCTGGCTGGTCCAATTGATCCATCTGCCTTAATGGACCACTGTGCAACAGGGTGGAAAAATAGACTTAATTGAGGTGCCATTTTGACCAGAGGCTGGAGTCAAATGAAGTGTGTGACAATCACATGGCTTTCCTTCATCGATTCTGTCTTGTGTGAGCGCCTCTGAAGTAAAAGGGGAACTCTGTTGGGTCTCCTCAACATGAGAACTTGTGGTATCAACACTGAAACTTCTTTTTTTTTTTTTTTTTGCCAGTCCTGGCTTGAGCTCAGGGCCTGAGCACTGTCCTTGGGCTTTCTCAAGGCTAGAGCTCTATCACTTGAGCCTCAGCACCACTTCCAGTTTTTTTTCTATGTATGTATGTGGTACTGAGGAATCGAACTCCAGTCCTTGTGCATGCTAGGCAAGTACCCTACCATGAGGCCAAACTCCCGGCCCAACACTGAAACATTTGATAGGTTTTGAGGGGAAGTTCAAATAGTTTCATTTTGATTATTTTCTGTATGACGTGTGTGTGTGTGTGTGTGTGTGTGTGTGTGTGCTGGTATTGGTGCGCTTGAACTCAGGGTCTGGGTACTGTCCCTGAGTTCTTTTTTTTTTTTTTTGCCAGTCCTGGAGCTTGAACTCAGGGCACTGTCCTTGGGCTTTCTCAAGTCTACAGCTCTACCACTTGAGCCACAACACCACTTCCAGCTTTTTATGTGTATATGGTACTGAGGAGGAATTGAACCCAGGGCTTTGTGCATGCTAGGCATGCACTCTACTGTTGGGAGCCAGAGTGGAATCAAACTGTACCTTGATTTGAATCAGACAATGGCTTTATTGTCTTATTGTTTTCTGGCCTTATTCTGTTTAAATGACCTGAGATTTACCATATGAATGTAACACCTGGAAGTTCCCTGGGTCTCAGGGAGGGAAGAAGCTGGAGTGGAAAATAAACTCGGCAGTCTTTACCTGGACTGCAGACATCCCAGACCCGGTGTGTCTGTCTCTCTTCTATTTCTTCCTAGCCTTTGCCCCCTATTTCAGGAACCCCAATCTGTGAACCCTGGTTTGCTGCCGGCTGGCCCCAGCAACTGGCGCCCGAACAGGGACCCTGAAAATCTGGGACGAAGGTGAAGGACCCCTCCCTGTGGTGAGTAACACATCGTAGGACTATTAAGAGAGGATCTTAAGAGAGTGTATAGTCAGGAGTAAAAATTATGGGTCAAGTTAATAGCCATAGGTCATATGTACCGATCTTAACAGGCCTACTTGAAGCCCACGGAACGTGGGTGGAAAAAGGGGTGCTTCAGAGCTTCCTACAGTTTGTCGAGGAGGCATGCCCGAGGTTTATAGAGGAGGAATTCCAAAAAACCTGGCAGCGGATAGGAAAAAGAATTCAAGAATATTATAATGTATATGGCCCCGAAAAGACCCCAGTAGAGGCTATTGATGTATGGAATATAGTAAGTGAATGCATAGATCCTCTACATGAAAATGCTGAACTTAATCTTGAATTAAGGGAACTTTATGAGTTAAAGGACCCTTCTGAAAAACCTGAGGCTGAGCCATACGCCGCAGCTCAAGAGAGTCTAAGTGAGATCTTGAAAAGGGAACAACAACCAGTAGATATTGAGTATCAGATTTCAGGTTTGAATATCAAGGAGGAAAATTATGATGAGTCAGTGGAGGGCCGGGTGGCTACGATAGAGAAGAAGTTAGAAGAAATGCTACATTTTCTATCGAAAATGGGGATGGAGCAGAGAGCCCCCCCAGAAGTAGGAAAGAAATATGACCCTCAGGCCACTATGGTGTCTGATTCTAAACCTTACCCCTCACACCCACCGCCTCCGGCTGCAGCCTTACGGCCTCAATCCCTTTCTCAACCTTTAGGCAAGCCTAAAGGCCCTAGCAACAAGTCCCTGTTCGGGCGCCAGTTGCCGGGGCCAGCCGGCAGCAAACCAGGGTTCACAGATTGGGGTTCCTGAAATAGGGGGCAAAGGCTAGGAAGAAATAGAAGAGAGACAGACACACCGGGTCCGGGATGTCTGCAGTCCAGGTAAAGACTGCCGAGTTTATTTTCCACTCCAGCTTCTTCCCTCCCTGAGACCCAGGGAACCTCCAGGTGTTACATTCATATGGTAAATCTCAGGTCATTTAAACAGAATAAGGCCAGAAAGCAATAAGACAATAAAGGCATTGTCTGATGCAAATCAAGGTACAGTTTGATTCCACTCTGGCTCCCAACACTCTACCACTAGGCTACTCTCCCAACCCTCTTTTTTTTTTCCCCTCAAAGCTAGAACTCTACCATTTGAGCCACAGCTCCATCTTTGACTTCTTGCTGGTTATTTAGAGATAAGAGTTTCATGGGTTTTCCTGCCCACACTGGCATTGAATTGTGCTCCTCAGATTTCAGCCTCCTGAGTAGCTAGGATTATAGGCATGAGCCACTGTTGCCTGGCTGAATATTAGTGTTGCATAACAAGATTGTACGTACTTTTCTCAAGGGTGAGAAACATTATTTTCTCAGCAACGATAACTTGTGATGGAAAAATGCAATCTTCCTCAATCCATCTTAGCTCCTCAGAACCTTCCTTCATCTACCTATGGAATCTCCCACTAGCTCACATCCAGTACTAATCTTGGGAAAACACAATTCTCTCCTGCTGTCCTTCCCCCATCTCCCAGTGAGAGAGGCTTGGCAGCTATCCTCTATCCTAAGTATGGGTTCCCAAACACTTGTTTAATGCCATTCTTCAGAGTCAAATAAGTGAGCTAAGGAACCAACCAGCTTCATGGGTAACCATTAAAAAAAAGAACAACAATAAACCAACAACAAAATTCTCCATCTGCCTTAGTGTGTCCATTGTGTAAGGGAGTTAAAATATCACCACTACTGACCACAGAAGCCAACTTACTCTCCTGCTCTGGGGGCAGGGCTGTATTTGGAGCTTCGCCAGATGGTTCCTGTTCAATGACAATGAACTGGTGGCAATTTCCTGGAGGAAGCCACATTTTGGGAAGAACTGGGGACTAGGGAAAAGGTGTGGAGATACTGCTACCTCCTACACCCCACAAACTGCCTGTTATGATCTGTGCTCCAATCTCTGTCCTTAGTCTTTTAGCTTCTTTCCTGAATTACTTTATCCTTAACAGGTTCCCCCTCTACCACCACACAGGTAGAATTAATGTTTGCTTGCACCCACAATATTTTATTTTTATTTGTGTGTGTGTGTGCACATACATGCTTACGTGAGAATTAAACTCAGAGCCTTCTATGCTCTCAATTAACTTTTTTTTACTCAAGACTGCTGTGCTCTGCCTTCTGCCACACCACCAGCATCAGCTTTTTGCTAATTAATTGGAGATGGAAATCTCAGATTTGTCTATTTTTTCATATATTTGTTATTGTAATTAATATAAGGGTTACATTATATTTACCAGGTAAAAGGTACATTACTTCACAAACATTGATAGCCTTTCTCATGTCTTGGTCCCCATTTCCCTCCCCCACCCCCACCCCTCATTTGTTGTCCCCCCTTTCCTATCTGATTTCAAATAACCAAATACGCATATATACAATATATCACATAACAAGATGAAATACTGTAACACTATGAGATTGCCAAGGGACAGCAAAAGAGATGAGAGATAACATAGTACATTAAGGACAACAATCACTCATATGGTTTTTGTTTCTATATCCTGGAGGTCCTTTCATTTAGGGTCATACTTATATATCCAGGTTTTGTTCTATTGTAAATCTTGCTAGGAGAGCCCCAAGGTTTCTTTGTTTTTGTTTTTTGCCAGTCCTGGGCTTCAGCATAGAATCTGAGCACTGTCCTTGATTTTTTTTCCTCAGAGCTAGAGCTCTACCTCTTGAGCTACAGCACCACTTCTGGCTTTTTCTATGTATGTAGTACCGAGGAATGGAACCTGGGTCTTTGTGCATGCTAGGCAAGAACTCTACCACTAGGCCAAACTCCTGGCACTGAGAGCCCAAAGTTTCTACTGATTATGACAAATGAGGGAAACCACTGAGTTCCTTTGAGTCTGGCTTACTTCACTTAATATGATTTTTTTCTAAGTCTTTCCATTTCCTTACAAATGGGGCAATGTCGTTCTTTCTGACAGCAGCATGGAATTCCATTGTGTATAAATACCACATCTTGTTGATCCAATCATCAACTGAGGGGCATCTGGGTTGGTTCCATATCTTTGCTATGGTAAATAGTGCTGCAGTGAACATCATTGTGCTAGTGGATTTAGTATGTCCTTATTTCTGGATGATTGGGTAAATGCCAAGTAGTGGAATTGCTGGGTCATAGGGGAGTTCTATGTTTAGTCTTTTGAGGAACTGCCATACTGCTTTCCATAGTGGTTCAACAAGTTTGTACTCCCTCAGATTTGTCTATTAAGGCTGGCTTTGAACCTTGATTCTCAAATCTCAGCCTCAGTAGTTAGAATTACAAGTGTGAACCAACCATACCCAGTCCCATCCACCAAGGTCTTTTTATCTCTTTATTTCCTAGCCTTGTACCTAGCCATATTGCCTTCCTGAGAGTCAATTCTCAAACCTGAACATCTTTACCCACTACCTTGCTTTCATATTCTTCTGACTTTTTTGTTTCATTTAAACATTGAATCCTTTGCCCAGTCTCTGAGGTAAGTATGTACCTGGAATTGAAGCAGAGTCTTGTCATTCTCCTTCCTGAAAGCCATACCTTTATCATGAATGTCTACTGTGCCCGTGATGACTATTTTGTGGTTTATTTTTTTTTCTTTACCGGTGTTAAATCCATTTTGTGAGGTGGTCGGCTTTCTTTCTTTCCTTCTCTTTCTCTTTCTCTTTCTTTCTTTCTTTCTTTCTTTCTTTCTTTCTTTCCTTCCTTCCTTCCTTCCTTCCTTCCTTCCTTCCTTCCTTCCTTCCTTCCTTCCTTCCTTTCTTCCTTTCTTCCTTCCTTCCTTCCTTCTTTTAAATTTTATTGTTGGAGTAATGTATAGAGGGGTTACAGTTACATTTGTCTGGCAGTAGGTGCGTTACTTCTGACACATTGATACCCCTTCTCATGTTTTTGTTCCCTTTTCCCTCTCCTCACCCCCTCCCAATTATCTTGTTTTCCTCCCTTCCCTTCCCTATTTCAAGCAAACAAATGTATATACAATATATCAGGTAACTAGGTCAGATACAGTAATCACATGAGGTTGACCATAAGTGGAATAAAAGATGGCTGGCTGTCTTGTGAAGGCCCTTTTCACAATTGTGCCAGTTGTTTGCTTTCTGGATCCTGGAATACCATTTTGTGAGCTATTGCTTGGTAAATGACTGCATAAAGACTGGTACAATCAATGATGAGAAAATGCAAATGTGCCACACAAAGCCAAACACATGCATGGATGATATCATCAACTTTTGTTTATAAGAACAAAATTTCCTAGTAAGAAAGAATGGGAATATAGGTTTAGTTTTGGGTGATTCATTGCTTAATAGGACATATTCCATTTCAACATTGGTAAATAAGATAACTCATAAGTTATTCATTTTCCACCTATGTAGTCAGTGTATTTTGAGTGTCTTTTCTAAGATTTTGCATAAAATAATGGGGAATATAAAGATGAATAAAAGTTTCCACCCACGAAGATCTATTAGTCTGAGGAAAGAGATGCATACAAAAATGAGCTCAAATGAAACTGGCGAAATGTATCTACTAACAGGGTATACTCGTAGGATTAAGGGAGTAGGAATACATGAATAATTAAATAACTGAGTGAGTCCATCCAGCCACATTTTTTTTTTTATGAATCCCAAAACACATAGTTCAACTACTACTTACTGGAAGTGGTACTTTGAAGATACAGCTTCATTTTTTTCTCTCCCACATCTTACCAAGATGCAGGGATTCTGTTCTTTTTCTTCAAATCAGGTAGACATAATCTAAATCATAATGGGTGATATTTGCTAGAAGACGGGTGCTGAGCTCCAGCCACACTACTACAAGGAAGTTCATGTTAGACTATAAAAAAGACATTATGTAGAAGAGTCAAGTGATCCTACCTACTCAGGAAGCTGAGATCTGAGGATCATGGTTTGAAGCCAGGCTGGGTAAGGAAAGTCTGTGGAGCTGTGGCTCAAATGGTGGAACTACAGCTCTGAGTAAAAAAAAAACTAAGGGATGGTGCTTGGGCCCTGAGTTCAAGCCCCAGGACACACACACACACACACACACACACACACACACACACACACACACACACACACACACACATACATACACACACGAACACCTCGTGCTTCTTGTCTGGTTCCTTCTGTGAATGGGAGTCTCTAATGGCTGTCCTTTCCCATCCCATCATTATGTGCTAGGTATGTGATGCCCATGACTTGATTTTATAAATCTTCAGACCAAGAGAACTAAAGACAGGAGCCATGGTCATGGGGCCCTAGCACCCATGAAATACTGCAATACAATGTTAAATCAGGTTTGATTCAGAGAGAGAGAAAGGCAGATAGAGAGACATACAGGCAAAGAGACACAGAGAGAGACAGACATAGAAACAGAAAAAGACAGAGACAGACAGACAGACAGACACACACACACACACACACACACACACACGACAAGGAGAGACAAAAGACAGACAGATACAGAGAAACAAAGACACACAGAGAACTATGGAGAGAGATTAAGTGAAGCAATGTTCAGGCAGTAACCTCAGTGAGGATTTTGCATTACTTCAGAAAGCACTGTTTGGGAAAATTTATTATTCACAATGTCAACTCATGTAACATGAACATTTATTTCTTTTGGTCAAATTCTCTGAAAACTCTTTCTGTCCCTATCTCTGTCTCTGTTTCTCAGAGCTTGAGAGATCATGCATTACTGTACTAGGACTTTGAACCTGGAAGTCTCTTCCCTTAGTGGAATTCCATATCTCCTGCTGGCTCTAAACCATTCCTGGGATAATGCAGAATTAGCAGAGGTGAAACTGTGTGACTTGCAGGCCTGCCTGGAGAGATGGTGCCAAGCTGGGGACGGGAGCCAGATTCCACACTCTGGGAAGAGATAGCGCATTCACACCTGTCATGCTTTATCTCTTAAGTGTTCTTCTGGTATTAGCAGCTTTTCTTATCCTACTAGTGTTTGTTTCTTTCTCACTGCTCCAGGGATTGTTATTCAACATGGTCAAGTGGTTCAAGGTCATTTCTAATTTCCAACATTTATTACTACTGGACAGCTGATGCCTTTCTACTCAGATTATACATATCCACTTGCCTTCTTTATTGCAGAACTTCATATGTATAGCTGTTTTTAATTAGCAAAAAGCAATTATACAAAGATTTTTTTATAGTGATATTACTATATATATGCACATATAATGCAATTTGATCAAATTCACTCCTGTTAGTCTTTTTTTTTTTTTTTTTTTTTGCCAGTTTTGGGGTTTGATTTCAGGTCCCTGGCTTCTTCTCAAGGCTAGCACTCTACCACTTGAGCCACAGCACCACTTCTATCTTTTTCTGTGTATGTGGTACTGAACAATTGAGTCCAGGGCTTCGTGCATGGTACGCAAAAAATTCTACCACTAAACCACGTTCTTGGCCCCTCTTTCTTTCTTTCTTTCTTTCTTTCTTTCTTTCTTTCTTTCTTTCTTTCTTTCTTTCTTTCTTTCTTTCCTTCTTTCTTTTTTCCAGTACTCAGAGCCTGAGTACTGGGCTTTTTCCTTAAGGCTAGCATACTGCCACTTGAGCCACAGCACCACTTCTAACTTTTTATTTATTTATTTATTTTTTAATTATCGGGGTAATGTATAGAGGAATTACAGTTTCATTCACCAGGTAGTAGGTGCATTACTTCTACTTCCAGCTTTTTCTATGTATGTGGTACTGAGGAATCAAACCTGGATCTTAGTGCATGCTTGGCAAGCACTCTTACCACTAGGTCAAACTGCTGGCCTTTTGTTGTTGTTGTTGTTGTTGTTTGTTTGTTAGTGTTTTTTATTTTTTTTAAGGATCATAGGCTTGAACTTGACCTGGGCACTGTCCCTGAGCTCTTCAGTTCAAGGCTATCACCCTACCCCTAGGCCTGGGTGTTGTCTCCGAGCTCTTCAGCCCAAGTCTACTGACCTACCCTTGAGCCAAGCCCCCACTTCTCATTTTCTAGAGGTTGATTGGAGATAAGAGGTCCTTTAGTGCCTGGCTGGCTTTGAACCTAGATCCTCAGATCTCAGCTTCCTGAGTAGCTAGAATTACAGGCGTGAGCCACCACACCCAGCTTGTTAGTCTTTCTTAACCTCCCTCTAAAAACATTTTTATGTTATTTATATATAATATGATGCTATGTATTTTCACAAATATATTTTATTTAACAGTATAGTACATAATAAAATATAGTATAATTTATGTATGAATATGTTATATATATATATATATATATCTTGTTTCAGTTTTCTACATATAGATATCCAATTTTCCCAACACTGTTTGTTGAAGAGACCACTTTTTCTCTAATACATGTCTTTGGAGGTTTGTTAAAAAAAAAAATCAGTGATTATAGTTGTGTGGGTTTATTTGGGGATCTTCTTTTCTATTTTTTTTTACTCTGTTGGTCCATATGTCTGTTTTTGTGTCAGTATCATGCTGATTTTTGCCGCTATAGCTCTGCAGGATAACTTAAAGGGTGGTATTACATCTCCGGAACTACTGTGTTGTGTGTGTGTGTGTGTGTGTGTGTGTGTGTGTGTGTTAGTTCTGGGGCTTGAACTCAGGTCCTTGCACTCATGCTTGATGCTTTTGCTCACCATAAGCACTCTGCCCCTTGAACTACACCTTCACTTCTGGAGGTAAGAGTCTCATGGACTTTTCTGCCATGGCTGACTTTAACCTCTATCCTCAGATCTCAGCCTCCTGAATAGCTGATATTATAGGTGTGAGTCACGAGCATTTACCCAGTGATACTTAAAAAAATTGCTGGTCATCATGCTTTCATGTGATTTTTAGGATTTAATATCCTATTTCTGTGAGGAATAGCATGACAAATTATATTGTGGATTGTTTTTGGTAAATATAGCCATTTTTGCTATATTATTTTTGTCAATCCGTAAGCAAGGGCAGTCTTCCCATGTGCTAGTGTCTTCTTTCATTTCTTTATTCAGTGGTTTTCATTGTAGAACTTTTTCAACTTCATAGTTAAGTTCTGGGCTAGTATAAATTGTTTTCTGGTTTATTGGTTATTCTGTTTTTGCTATATGGGAATACCATTAATTTTCACAAGATAATTCTGTATTCTGTGATATTAACAAAAGTATTTATAAATTCTAAGAGGTTTATTCTTTAGGATCTTTCAAGTATAGAACCATATCATTTGCAAATTGGAATAATTTAGCTTCATTGTTTCCTATTTGTACTCCTCCTATTTATTTTTCTCGCCTTATTGCTCTGGCTATGAATGCAGTTTGGGTAGTGGCAGACTTGATTTGCAGTTTCTTGCTTCAGGACTAGGTGTGTATGACTAAGCAATAATAAACTTTCCAATTCAAAACCAAGCCACAGTGGCATTACTTTACTTATATAATTTTTTTTTTTTTTGCCAGTCCTGGGCTTGAGCTCAGGGCCTGAGAACTGTCCTTGGGCTTTCTCAAGGCTAGAGCTCTACCACTTGAGCCTCAGCACCACTTCCAGCTTTTTTCTATGTATGTGGTACCAAGGAATTGAACCCGGGTCTTCACGCATGCTAGGCAAGCACTTTAACCACTAGGCCAAACTCCCGGTCCCTACTTATATAATTTTTTTTGGTGGTATTAGGGAATGAATTCAGAGCCTTGCAAGCACTCCACTTGAGTGATACCTTCAGTCTCAACCAGGTATTTAAATAAAGCATATGAAAATGAAAAATATTATCTACACCCTCAATAATGTTATAAACAAGAGAGAATAATGTTCTTATTGGTTGCACTAGGAGCTTAAACAATATTCATGGGAATTAAGAATTAATGGGATTTTTAAAGCTGGGTGCTAGTGGCTATAATCCTAGCTTACTCAGGAGGCTGAGATCTGAGGATCAGGATTCAAACACAGTCCAAGCAGAACCATCTGTGACACTCTTATCTCCAATGAGCCACCCCAAACCCTGAAATGGAGCCCTGGCTCAAGTGGTAGAGTGCTAGCCTTGAGCAAAAAATGTTCAGGGATAGTGCCCAGGACCTGACTTCAAGTCCAAGAACTGTTATCAAAAAAAAAAAAGGAAGAAAGACTAATTAATGAGAATTCTTAATAGAAATTAAGAAGTAGCAAGAAAAGAGGGAGGGAAACAGAAAGAAAGAGATAGAGGAAGGTGGAGTCAATGTGATGGAAATCTACGAAATGGTAGTGAGATCTGAGGATCACAGTTAGATGCCAACCTGGGCAGCAGACTGGGGACCCTTATCAACAACTAGCCACCAAACAACAACAACAACAACAACAACAAAGCCAAAACCAGAGCTGTGGCTCAAGTGTGAGAGCCTTGCGCACAAAAGCTCAAGGACAGTGCCCAGGCTCTGAGTATAAGCCCCAGGCCTGGTACAAAAAGAAAAAAAAAATAACCAAGAAATACAATTTAAAAAGAATCAAAAGGGTAGAAAGCAGTGTCAGTACTGACCTCTTCCTTGTTCAGGAGGACAGTGTGCTCCATGAGGGGAACAGGTGTTCTCCCCCCCGCCCCCCCCCCCCCCCCCCCCCCCGGCATCTGTCTGGAGCTCCTTCTGATTGGTCCACTCCCAGGTCCCCAGCGGCAGTGATTGGTCGGGAGTTCCCCCTGAACGCCGCTGTGGAGTGGTCATTGGTGGCCTCCGGTGAAGGAGGGCCAAGGGGAAGCTGCTGGGGATGGGGGACTGTGCAGGTCCGGAGAAGCCATATTGAGGTTGGGGTTGCTGGGGTGGTTCTGGAGGACGGCCCCCAGCAGCATGGGGGTGGAGAAGGGCCTGGGAGTGCAGCCCGCGGGTCCCGGGGTGTTTCACGAAGCCTGCCCTCTCTTGTGGTCCACCTCTGACAGTCCTTCTTGCCCTGCGTGAGCGTCTCAGTGTCCTGGGCCTCTTCTCCTCTTCCACCGTGAGGCGTGATCTCTGCTTTGCTGGGACGACGTCGACAAATCTGGCGTGAACGTGGATCTAGGGATGAAGTGGCCCAGGTGCATTTTATGGCGTCTATTTGCACCGCTCGCCCGGCACTCGGGCTCCTCTTGGCTTGGGGTTCGTCTTTCCTCTAGTGGCCCAGTCCAGTTCTCTATTTACCATGCACTGATTGGTGCTTGGCTGTCTGTCATCGTGCAAATAAATACACAGTGTGTCCAGGGCTGAAGTGAGTGGATCACGTACCTGCTCTCTGCAGAATGTGACTTTCCTGCATCTGACACCCAGGACCAGTGGGGAATGGGAGAAGATGGACGAGAAGGGTGTAATTGGGGCATGATTTGGGATCCATTACAGTGAGGGTTTGCCCTTTGTTTCTTTATTTGGGGAGGGGGATGTAGGGGGAACTGGCGCTAGTCCTGGAGCTTGAACTCAGGACCTGAAAACTTTTCCTGAGTTTATTTGGCTAAAGGCTAGCACTCTACCACATGAGCTACAGCTCCACTTCTGGTTTCTTGGTTCATAACTGAAGATAAGAGGTCTCACAGACTTTTTTGGATGGGTTGGTTTTGAACCCTGATCCTCAGATCTCAATCTGCTGAGAAACTAGGATTACAGGCGTAGAATACAGTGAATATTTCTAATCCATCATCAATCTCCTCTATTATTTGTTTGACTTTTTTTGGTTGTTTGTTTCTCTTTTCAGCAGCTGGATCAGGCCGTCAGCTCAGAGAAAAGGAGGTAAGCATCAGGAGGTAAGCTCAGGTTCACACAAGCTAATGGGATCAACACTTAGCCTGGCATTCTCTCTGAGATGCTTGGCATAGAGTGTAGTGAATCTCTGAATGAACTCACAATCTAGGGTAATTGCTCATTTGTAAAGCTATGCAGTGAACAGGTAATTAGGGCATTAGTTTACAAATATCAGGAATGCATGCAGCCTCATATTGGGATAAGCTATTCTGACTAAGACGATATTGAGTAATTTTTCAGGACATTGTAGCATTTCATTCCAGATAGGGATTTTTCTTAATTTGTTCATTAGCTTGATTTGTTATTAATTCATTCATTTATATCCTTCTTTTTTTTTTTTTTGGCACCAGTCCTGGGGCTTAAACTCAGGGCTTGGGCACAGATTATGAGCTTTTTCTGCTCAAGGCTGGTGCTCCACCATTTGAGCCACAGTCTCACTTCTAGCTTTTTTTGTAGTTAATTGGAAATAAGAGCCTCAGACTGGACTTTCTTGCATGGGCTGTTTGAACCAAGGTCCTCAGCTCTTAGCCTCCTGAGTAGCTAGTATTTCAGTCATGAGCCATCAACACCTGGCTCATTCATGTACTTCTTAGGGATATTGTAGGGTTTCTATCCAGGCAAGGATATTTCTTAATTTGCTCATTACCTTAATTTCTTTTCTTTCTTTCTTTCTTTCTTTCTTTCTTTCTTTCTTTCTTTCTTTCTTTCTTTCTTTCTTTCTTTCTTTCTGTATCTCTTTTTCCTTCCTTCCTTCCTTCCTTCCTTCCTTCCTTCCTTCCTTCCTTCTTTCCTTCCTTCCTTCCTTTCTTCCTTCCTTCCTTCCCCTCACACATTTGTCAAGCATCTCTTTACAGTGTACAGTACCATACTATGCTAGGCAGCAGAACTGTAACCTGAATAAGAAGGGCCTTGCAAAAGCTCACAGTAGCCATGGAAACAAATGCCTGTAATGCTCTCAGTGCTGTGACAGCAGGCCATGCCCATGTAGTGTGGGCCAGAGGAGAGCTCCTTCTCCAGGGGGCAGGGAGGGCCTTCAGATAGCTAACGCTGGAGCAGAACCTTGACTCCTCCAGGGGGACAGAGGAGAAGGGCAGTACAGACCAAGCATGTGCAAAGCCAAGGAGGCTTGGGAGAGCCTACAGCCTTTGGGAGGAGGGTGGGACACCCTCTGGGTGCATTACTGGGTGTCAGGGAGAAAAGGCCCAAAGCAGCAGGCAGGCATTTCTAGAGGTCCACATGCTGGCAGAAAGATGCAGCACAAGCAATTGTACTTAGGATATCACAAAGGATCTGAGCTGAGGCCTGGAATAGGGAAGAAGCTGGAGAGGCATAGAAGGGCCTTAGATACTGTTTCTGTGATGGCTCATGCCTGTAATCCTAGCTACTCAGGAGGCTGAGATGTGAGGATCAAGGTTCAAAGCCTTTTCTAGGGATTAATTGGAGATAAGAGTCTCAGGCACAAAAGAACCTGAGACTCTTAGCTCCAATTAATGCATAGAAAATGGGAAGTGAGACTTGGCTCAAGGGTAGAGTGGTAGCCTTGAGCTGAAGAGCTCATGGACAGCACCCAGGCCAAGGTCAAGTCTCATGACCGCCCCCCCCCCCCCCCGCCAAAAAAAAGATACTGTTTTTGTTGTTGTTGTTTTTAATGCCAGTCATTAGAAGCTACAGATGGATGGTTAAAAAAAAATTGCTTTAAATCTTTCATTCACCTGTGTGCTGGTAGCTCATCCTTTGTAATTCTAGCTACTCAGGAGGCTGTGAAGATCATGGTTTGAAGCCAGCCTGGGCAAGAAAGTAAGTGGAGGCATGGCTTAAGCAGAGTACTAACCTTGAGTGGAAGACACAGAAGAGTGCAAGGCCCTGAGTTCAGGCCCCAGTACTGGTACCCCCCCCCCCCACTCACACAGAAAAAACTATAGGAGGAGGTGGGAAAGAAGTACTTTGTTCAATGGCAACTCATTTGCACAACTACTTATAATTAAAACAAAGCAAAACAAAAAAGCAAGGAAAGAGCAGATTACAAAACACAAGCATGCTGAGAGGTTGAAGTTGGCTCTGCTTTTTCGCAAAATTTTTATAACTTTTTCATAACAATGTCTTAAAAATAGTCTTGAAGAGAACGCATGCAAAGTTTTATTTCTCTCCCTTTGGGAAAAAAAAAGTCACCCTTGTAAATCATTAATGGCTCATTTTAAAAAGGAGATTGTAATCCTGGGAGTTACTTTTTTCTATTCAGCAGAGAAATAACAAAGCAGCATATTGAATTATGTGAAATGAATTGGCCTTTGTGCTCCAGTACCTATCTGGGACAGATTTATAAATACCAAAATGATATAAATGACCATCATTCAGCTCCTTTAACATTATAGAGCTTTTAATGGCAAAGCAAGGATTTGGAAGAAAAAGTTTTAGAAAAAAAAATAGCTACAGTGTAGAAATCGAAAAGTTCTTCTACTTTTTCATGGTGATTAATGTCTGTAACTAGGACTTGAAGAACATTTGAGGACGTGAAAATTGATTGTGGCTGGGTGTGCTTTGTTCATGCTTGGTTAACAATCCTAGCTATTCAGGGGGCTGAGATCTGAGGCTCACAGTTCCAAACCAGCCTGAGCAGGAAAGTCCATAGACATTTTATCTCTAATTAACCACCAAAAGGCTAGATGCAGAGGTGTGGATCAAATGGTAAAGTACCGGCTTTGAATGAAAATACTAATGGATAGTACCTAGGCCCTGAGTTCAAATCCCAGTAACACACACACACACACACACACGCACACAATATTACCTTTAAAATAAAGTATTTGCATTTATTACTCCCTGAACACATGTGAGAGGTAATAGCAAGATCTTAAAATTACTCGATTGCGTTTACTATGCAGTGTCATTGAGGTAGAGCTAAATTAGTTTCCATGAAAGGCTTAATTAGTTCTCAAAATGACATAAGATGTTTTCTTTTTTTTTTTTTTTTTTTTTTTTTTGCCAGTCCTGGGCTTGAGCTCAGGGCCTGAGCACTGTCCTTGGACTTTCTCAAGGCTAGAGCTCTACCACTTGAGCCTCAGCACCATTTCTGGCTTTTTTTCTATGTATGTGGTACCGAGGAATCGAACCCGGGTCTTCATGCATGCTAGGCAAGCACTTTAACCACTAGGCAAACTCCTGGTCCCTAAGATGTTTTCTTCTAGCAATTAATCTGATGTTTCTTAGAGTAATACTGGAAAGCAGTGTTGGGAAGAACAGACCACAACATTGTTCTGGATTAGGCACATGACACTTTAGTTAATATTCCCACAGTTGAAGAAAAACCTGACCCAAGAATTCAATGCAACATTTCAATTGTCTATGGTGTGCTTCAATTGTTATTTAAAGAAAAATGATCAAAGTGGTAGAGTCCTAACCTTAAGCAAAAGAGCTCAGAGACATCACCTCGGCTGAGTTTAAATTCCAGGATGAAAAAAAAAAAGGGCTGGGATGTAGATGTAGCTCAGTGGCAGCATCATGGGTTCAATCCCCAGCCCCCCCCCCCCCCCAAAAAAAAGAAAAAAATAAAAGGGAAACAATTCCTAGGATTGAACGCATGGCTTTATGCTTGGTAGGAAGGTACTTTTCTGTGACTCTAGCCCTTTTTGTTCTGGTTATTTTTGTGATAGGGCCTTGATTTTTTTCCCAGGTAGGCCCAGAACACAATCCTCCTGTTTGTCCTTCCTGTTGTATCTTCTGACTGGGATAGGAAGTCTTAAGAACTCTTGGCCCAGCCTGGCTTTGAACTGTGATCCTCTCAATGCCTGACTACTACATAGTTAATATTCTGGGCGTGAATTACCAATAGTCAGTGGCATTCAGAATTTTCTACTATGGCCTTTCTTTAGGCATACCCTTAGTAGTATTCTATTTCCTTAGGGCTCTGATGAAAACAATATAACCTCCCCCCTCCAAATTTCAATTAAAAAATTTAAAATTATTTCTGTTAAAAGTCACTTATGAATATTTTTCTCATTACTGTTTTTATTTCAACACTGGATTCTGAACTTTGGTTCAGAATCACAGAACCATGCCTCCAGCTTCACTTTCTACGTGTTTGTGTGTATGCCTGTGTGTGTGTGTGTGTGTGTGTGTGTGTGTGTGTGTTTGTTGGTTGTGGGGCTTGAACTCAGGTCCTGGGCATTATCGCTGAGCACTTTTGCTCAAGGCTAGTATTCTACCTTTTGGAGCTATAACTCCACTTTCAGCGTTTGAGCAGGTAATTGGAGATAGTCTCACAGAGACTTCTGCCCAGGCTGGCTTTGAACCACAATCCTCAGATTTTAGCCTCCTGAATAGCTAGGTTTATAGGCACCTGACCATTTTCTACTTTTTATTGTCATTGTTTTTGTTAGTACTGTTGGATTACTGTCTGTTCCCATTTTCCCAAGGAATGGGAAGTAAGCTTTTCCATACTTCCCGCTCCTCCTTGGACCTACTGTGGGCAATTCCCCAGGGCTTTGATTGCTTTGGTCTAGCTTCAATCGTTCACAGCCAGTGAGTGATAGGCAAATAAATAAACAAACAAAAGCCCCAAACAATCCAGTTGAGGTGGCTCATGCCTGTAATCCTAGCTACTGAGTAGACTGAAATCTGAGGATCTCAGTTCAAAGCCAGCCCAGGCACTAAAAAATGTGAGACACTTATCTCCAATTAATCACTAGAAAATGGGAAGTGGGGCTGTGGCTCAAGGGGTAGGGCACTAGCCTTGAGCTGAAGAGCTCAGGGACAGCGCCAAAGCCCAGAGTTCAAGCCCTATGACCCACAAAAACAAACAAACAACACAAAAAAACAACCAACCAATCCACCAGCCAACCAACCAACCAAACAAAACCCCAGATCATTAAAAAGAGAGTACAGGAAATATTCTTTCTGCTTTGCAGTTCAGAACCTAGGTGTTTTAGTTCTATTATCCATTTACTTATGTGCTCAATTAGATGGCAAGCAATCTTGATCTTTCTCCAAGTCCCCCTTCCCCTTCTCATTCTTTCTCTTCCCTTCTTGTCTCTGTCTCTGTGTCAGTCTGTCTCTTTCTCTCCTCTTTCTCCCCATCCTTCTAGGCCTTTACCCATACAAATTTCTTGAATCCCAGGCAGCCCTTTGGGGCTCTTAAGTACCTTGTTGGCACTTCTAGAAATCTCAACCCCGTCAGCTCCTGTTTTACCTTGTTATCCTGATCCGCCATTCTTGGCAGGGCCAGTATCTAGTTCTCCTTTTCTTACTTGGGCTGTGGTTACTCAGGAAATGCCTGTTGAATTCCTCAAGTCTGCCTGAGGTGGCGGCAAAGTTGTATAATCACAGTCCACACATTGACGATTTCCCCTTAGGTATAAACCAGACTGGCCCATTAGTACATTCTAGAAAGGATCTTGTGACCCTAGAAGGTTCTCTACACGATCATGGCTCACAGCTATAAACAGTGCAAATTCTCTTGTTGCCTGGCAGACTTTCTACATTCTTGGTTGCGTATCTCATCTAGACCCATAACTTGTCTAGGCCTTCCGGTGCCAGAAGGAAAGGTAGGCTGGTAGATATTTCTATGACTGTGCATTTCCTTCCACAAGTAATGGAGACTGGAATTATTACAGGTTAGCATTTCAGAGACATAGCCAAAAAAGTTATGACAATTCTCTGAATAATAATAGCTAGCATGTTTATTATCCCAGTCACAGTTCCAAGCTCAGAGCTGGGAACGCACGATCCTCCACTAGATGGGGGGAAGGCACAATTGTTACCTCCATTGTATAGAATAAAAAAAAATCCTAAGGTCTAGAGATGCTAAGTAATGGGCCACTTAAATGACCTACTATGAAGTGGGGAGTAAAGTCAAATCCAGACTATATGCCTCAGAACAAGTCTTCCCTTCCCTTCCCTTCCCTTCCCTTCCCTTCCCTTCCCTTCCCTTCCCTTCCCTTCCCTTCCCTTCCCTTCCCTTCCCTTCCCTTTCCTTTCCCTTTCCCTTTCCCTTTCCCTTTCCCTTTCCCTTTCCCTTTCCCTTTCCCTTTTTTCTTTCCTTTGCTTGTCTTGGGGCTTGAACTCAGGGCTTGAGCGCTGAGTTCCTGAGTTGTTGTTTGTTTTTTTTTTCTCCCAAAGCTATCGCTCTACCACTGAAGCTATAGTTTCACTTCTGGCATTTTAGTGGTTTATTGGAGATGACAGTCCCAATATTTTCCTGCTCTGGCTGGCTTTGAAATTCCTTCCTCAGATTTCAACCTCCCGAGTAGCCAGGATTTTAGGTGTGAGTCTCTGGTGCTGAGTAGGATTGGTGTTCTAGCAGTACCTGCAGCCTTGCTCTCAGACTTGCTGCAGAGATGGTCATTTGGTTATTAAAAATTATTGACTTTCTCTATTTTTGCTATTTCTTTCTATGTTCTATATAATACCACGTTATTGGGGCCCATAAAGTGATATGTGCTCTCATAAATATGACAGTTTTTATGGAGATAGGCAAAGAGAGATGATTTAATCACTTAATGTATTTTTTTTTTTTTGCCAGTCCTGGGCTTGAGCTCAGGGCCTGAGCACTGTCCTTGGACTTTCTCAAGGCTAGAGCTCTACCACTTGAGCCTCAGCACCACTTCCGGCTTTTTTCTATGTATGTGGTGCCAAGGAATCGAACCCGGGTCTTCATGCATGCTAGGCAAGCACTTTAACCTCTAGGCCAAACTCCCGGCCCCCTTAATCACTTAATTTTTTTTTAAAACCACAGGATACCAGATTCATGTGAAAGTGGCATTATCTAAATCTTGGTCATGGATGAAAATGTTTTTTTTTTTTTTTTTTGAGCATGGGTTTTGTCACAAGAAAGGACTTTACTTGCTAAAGGAAAAAACCGAAGTAAAAAGCATTTGCTGTTTCAAGAATATCAAAGACTCAGAAGTGTAACAACTCTTATAGGTATGCACCCAGAATTTTCATTATAGATAAGGAAAATGCCATTTTGTCATTGCATAGATGGGTAGTGATAACCCATATCCACAAATATAATGCTTATCCTACAGAGTAATTAAGAAATTGTGTGTGTATAAAACATATACATCTACATATATAATGTATAAACATATGTGTGTATATATATATATATAGTGCGTGTGTGTGTGTGTGTGTGTGTGTGTGTGTGTGTGTGTGTGTGTGTTTATATTGGGACTTGAACTCAGGGCATAGGCACTGTCCCTGAGCTTTTCTAACTTAAGGCTCACACTCTACCACTGAATCATGCCTCCACTTCCAATTCTTTGCTGGTTAATTGGAGTGCTCCTGGACTTTCCTGCCCAATCTGACTTGGAACTGTGATCCTCAGAACTTCAGTCTCCTGAGTAGCTAGGATTACAGGCTTGAGCCTCTGGCACTTAGCAAGCAATTCATATTTATTGCACCCAGATTCTACATGTGAAAAGCTCCTATATCTTCCCGGAAACCCCTAATTTCCCTAGCATTGCACATTTCCTAGTTGCACCTGTCCTCTGCTAAATAGCTGAATAGGCCTAAATAGCTCTTGACTCTTGGTGAGCATGACTGAGGCTGTCCTCAGGCTCTTCCAGCAGTCAATTTCTTGATCTATCTTGACAAAACTTCTCTGTCCTGTACACTTTGTCTTCAGGTAGGCTTTGCTCATTCATTTGAGCTCGAATTGACCAATGTTTCTTCCTTCCTTTTCCTTTTCCCCAATCCATCTTCTAGATTCAGCAGCTTGAAATCACATCCTTTTCTGTAGATTTATCATCTCTCTCTCCCAACTTTCATTTTTCCCTTTCAGTTTTAATTTTCTGAATGCCATGACTAGACTGGAGGTGGGAATTGTCCTTGAGGTATTTTCACTCAAGGTTGGTACTCTACCACTTAAACCACAGTTCTGCTCCTGATTTTTTGGGTGATCAACTGAAGATAAATATTTCATAGGCTTTTCTGCCCAGGTTGACTTTGAACCTTGATCTTCAGCATTTACTCGTATTTATTTATTGATACTGAGGCTTTGAACTCGACACTGCATTTGTTAGGTAGGTACTCTTACCCTTAAGCTATGCCTCCAGCCTTTTCTCTCCCTCCTCCCCCCTCCTCTCTCTTTTTGCCAGTCTTGGGCTTGAGTTCAGGGCCTAAGCACTGTCCTTGGACTTTGTCAAGGCTAGAGCTCTACCACTTGAGCCTCAGCACTACTTCCAGCTTTTTTTTTTTCTATGTATATGGTACTGAGGAATCGAACCTGGGTCTTTGTGCATGCTAGGCAAACACTCAACCACTAGGCCAAACTCTCGGTCCCTCTCTCTTTTCTTTTTTGCCAGTCCCGGGCCTTGAACTCAGGGCCTTGGCACTGTCGTTGGGCTTTCTCAAGGCTAGAGCTCTATTACTTGAGCCACAGCACCATTTCTGGCATTTTTCTATGTATGTGGTACCAAGGAATTGAACCCAGATCCTCGTGGATGCTAGGCAAGCACTCTCTCTTTTTGATGCTTCTATTTTTTTTTTAAGATTTAAAATTTATTTATTTATTTTGCCAGTCCTGGGATTAAGCTCGGGACCTGAGCACTGTCCTTGGATTTTTTTCAAGGCTACAACTCTACCACTTGAGCCTCACCACCACTTCTGGCTTTTTCTAAGTATGTGGTACCAAGTAATTGAACCCGGGTCTTTGTGCATGCTAGGCAAGCACTCTACTACTAGGCCAAACTCCTGGCTCCTTAAATTTTATTTTTTAATATTTTTTTTCTCTACTTCAAAGATTGCACAGTATATCCATCTAATACTCAGTGCTTCAAAGTCAACCCTTCCATCATTCTTCCCCATCTTCTCTTTGCCCCTTTTGGTAGACTCATTCCACTTTATCCTGTGTGAAAACACAATTCTGTATTAAATCCAATTTTGTAAGAGAAATATAATTTTTTTGTAGTATTGGAGATTGAATTGAGAGCACTTGCACTTCTACAGCTTGAGCCATTCCTGCAACCCCATTTTGTTTTGGTGCCAGTTCTGGGCCTGAACTCAGGGTGTGAGCACTGTCTCTGAGCTTCTTTGTGCATGGTTGAGCCACTTGAGCCACAGTGTCACTTCTGGCTTTTGGGGTGATTAATTGGAGTCTTACGGACTTTCCCACGGAGGCTGGCTTCAAACCACAATCCTCAGATCTCAGCCTCTTGAGTTACTGGGATTACAGGCCTGGGATTACTTACTGGTTATTTGAAGCCAAGAGTGTCATAGACTTTCCTACGTAGGTTGGCTTTGAGCCTCCATACTTACATTTCAGCCTCCCCAATAGATAGGATTATAGGCATGAACCACTAGTGACTCACCTGGATATTTTTGTAGATCTTTTAATTTTTTTTGTTGTTGTTGGTCATAGAACTTGAACTGTGGGACTGAGCACTGTCCCTGAGCTCTTCAGCTCCAGGCTACCACCCTATCCCTGAGTCACTGCCTCACCTCCCATTTTCTAGTGATTAATTGGAGATGAGTCTCACAAACATTGAGTGCCGGGCTGGCTTTGAACCTTGATCCTCAGATTTCAGCCTCCTGAGTAGCTAGGATTGTAGGTGTGAGTGACCGCACCCAGCTAAAAAGTTGTTATTACAAAGGTGATGCACAGAAGGGTTACAGTTACATAAGTCAGGTAACGAGTATATTTCTTTTTGAACAGTATCATCCCTCCCCTCATTTTTTCTGTTTTCCCCTCCTTCCCACCCGCAAGTTGTATAGTTCATTTTCGAAATAGTGTCTGAGTATTTGTTCACCCTTCGTCTCACCATTTCTGTGCTCCCCCTTAGGCTCCTCCAAACAGATAAACTTAAATATAAGACAAAAGTACAGGAAATAGAAACAGCAACAAAGGAGAGGGAAAAAAAGCAAATTAACAAAAGAAACTCTTGTTTCCATTTCTAGGGGTTCATCTTGATAAACATTATTTTTGAAAATTTATTTTATTTGTTGTTGTTATTATTAAGAAGTTGTGCAAAAGGGTTACAATTCTATAAGTCACTCAGTGAGTACAATATTTCTTGGACAATGTCACCCTTTCCTTTTCTTTCCCCATTTTCTACCTCTCATCCCTACACACAAATTGAATAGTTTTATATATTATTTTTTATATCAAAAGATTTTATTAACCATGATTTTTTTCCATCATATTTCAAATGTCAAGTTTAACAAAATATTCAAGAATGGAATCTCTATATGCAATCACTGGCATATAAATTTAGGAACAAAATTAAAATTAAGCTGAGAGTTTGTATTTTATATGGTCATTTGCACATAGCTATTGAGCCTTTGTGATCCTTTCCTACGAATATCCTCCTTTGACCTTACTGTGTGAACGTCTAGAGTCTTGTATACTTAATCATGTTCAAAGGTATTTTTTTTTTTTGCCAGTCCTGGGCTTGAGCTCAGGGCCTGAGCACTGTCCTTGGATTTTCAAGTGGGTAGAGCTCTAGCTCTACCCACTAGAGCCTCAGCACCACTTCTGGCTTTTTTCTACGTATGTGGTATCGAGAAATCGAACCCGGGTCTTCGTGCCTGCTAGGCAAAGCATTCTACCACTAGGCCAAAGTCCTGGCCCATCAAAGGTATTTTTTTGTTATTGTAACATTGGTAAGGAAATGGAATACTTGGAAAAAAATTATGTTAAGTGAAGTAGGCCAGACATAAAGAAACATAGATTGTATGGTTTATCTCATTTGTTGTACCTGTAAATCGATAAGTAAACATACTAGATGGTAAAAGCTTTATAGATCTTAATTGGTTTCATTTGTGATTCTAGAATCAAGTAGTAGTCTGGATTGAAAAATGGTTCAGAATCCTCCACAGTATTATGTGTCAGCTATATGTGTAGCTTGAGAAAGGGAAACGGCATAGAAAAAAAAGAAAAATGAGGTAAAGAAACAATCTGATTGGCTGAAGTTCATGTTCGAGCTACTTGTTACAAGAGTAGATTACAGTCTGTTTACATATCAAGTTAGTTTACAGTCATGGGGATAAATCCTTAAGTCAAAATTAATAGGAGAGGCAGTTTTAGGCCAACATTAGCATGTGTTTTCTTTGAACTCTTACAAAATCTCTGTAGCTAGTTCTCAAGATTAAATTCCTATGACTGAACACCTTGGGTGAGCTGTTTTCTTAGTTTGAATTTGACTAAGATGTGTTTGACAAATTTTAGAAATTTGTCAAAAGGTAGGTTTTTGTGTTTTTTTTTTGTCGATCATGGGACTTGAACTCGGCCTGGGTGCTGTCCTTGAGCTCTTTAGCTCAAGGCTACTACCATGCCTGGCTCAAAAGGTAGATTTTGTAGAAACTGCAATAAAAACTATAATACCATTAGTAAATAACAATGGTTAATTTCTTGTTAGTTTGCCTGTTTTCCTTTCTCTCCCTCCCTCCCTTTCTACACCAGTTCTGGGCCTTGAACTCAGGGCCTCATGCTTTTGCTTGGCTATTTTTTCTGCTCAAGGATGGAACTCTTCTATTTGAGCCATAATAGCTCCCCTTTCTGCTTTTTTGCTGTGTTAATTGGAGATAAGAATCTCTTGGACTTTTCTTCCCAGGCTGTCTTTGAATTACAGTCTGCAAATCTCAGCCAACTGAGTAGCTAGGATTCCAGGCTTGAGCCACCAGTGCCCAGATTGGGAATCGATTCCTGCTTGTTTCCTTAGGAGAGATGCAAAAGCTCTCTTATGTGAGAAGAGAGATTTTGCCTGGTTTTTCCATTGTTGAATGCTGTGTGCCCAGGGCAGGACCTGACCTGTAGTGGACCTCTTTCTGGACTATTGCAGGACTACGTGAAGGGTTATACATGCAGTCGAGAGCCCTCATACACGTCCACACACCTCTCTCTCCAGGGCCAAAGCTGAAATCATCAAAGAGCAAACCGTCAGTCTGAAGTTGGCCGGCTGCCTGTTGCCTTGCACAGAATGGAGCCTCCAGGCTAGGACAGCTGCCGAGTTAATTCAGCTGGTGGAATTTGCCTGCTGCAACTGAGAGCCAACTGGATGCAGAGTGAAGGCCAGAGCAGCATAGCTTGCTATGAAGCCTACTCCTGCTCCCCCAGGACTCAGCTGGCCCCTCTACTAAGGCCCTTTGAATTGTGCTGCCAGAGCTCTGGCCCCACCCCAACTGGACCACGCCTGAAGGCCTGGGTCTTTCTGCTCTCATATCTTCCTGATGCAGTTTGCAGGCATTTGTCAACTCTGGACCCTTGAGAATGTTTTTCTTTTTTCCTCTCTCCCTCTTCCTCTTCCCCCCTTTCTCTCTCTCTCCCTCTCCGTCTCTCTCTCTCTCTCTCTCTCTCTCTCTCTCTCTCTCTCTCTCTCTCTCTCTCTCTCTCTCTCTCTCTTCCTTTCTTCCTTCCTTTCTTCTTCTTCCTTCCTTTCTTTCCCTTCCTTCCTTCCTTCCTTCCTTCCTTCCTTCCTTCCTTCCTTCCTTCCTTCCTTCCTTCCTTCCTCCCTCCCTCCCTCCCTCCCTCCCTTCCTCTCTCCCTCCCTCTTTCTTTTCTTTCTTTCTTTCCTTCCTTCCTTCCTTCCTTCCTTCCTTCTTGGTACGGGGGTTGAATCCAAGGTCTTTTGCAGGCTGGGAAAGTGAGCTACCATGGAGGCCTGAGATGGTTATTTCGTTCTTTTTGTTTTTTAATTGAATTTTCTCATCAGGGTGATGTACAGAGGGACTACAGCTAGATATGTAAGTTTTAGAGAGTACATTTCTTTGGGACATTGTTCTTCCTCCCATGGGAGATCATTTTAATTTGGGGCTTTTCAACTAAAGTCTCCTAAACTACTGTTAAGAAAACTTTGACCATCAAGTAGATATTAAGGAAAGTCTCCATTTTCTGACAACTTTACTTTTTCCAGCTGATAAGTTTAAATAAGTTCTCCCATTTTTCCTCCCTTGCTTCCTTCCTCCTTCCCTCTCTCCCTCCCTTCCATTTTCTCACCTTCCCTCCCCTCCTTCCTTTCTCTCTTTCATTTCCTTCCTTCTCTCTCACCTTTTCCCTTCCCTTCTCTTCCTCTTCTCTCTCCCTTTTGCCCCTCCCTCTGTCCATTCTATGCTTCCCTTGCTCCTTCCCTTGCTCCTGCCATTCTTCCTTCCTTTCTGTCTTTTTTCTTTATGGGACTTGGAATATGAGCCAAGGCCTTGCATGCCCCACCAAATGCCCCATCCCTAAGCTTCATCCTTTAATGGAGTTCTTTTCTGAATTTGGAGTTTTCAAGCAAATTGTCCCAACTCTTGAGAGTGAGAGGCATTAAAACAAAGATTTGACCATCAAGTAGAAGTGGAGGAAATCCTATCCTTTCGGTCAACTTCCATACTAGGTTATCAGCTGACAAGTTGAACTAAGTTTGTCCCCCTCCAAACAAGGCACTCACCCACAGGCGAATGAGAAACGTTGATTTTAGTTTATCTTTTGGTTGCATAAGGCTAAATAAATGACTCGTGCCTCATGCTCAATAACAACAACATAGCAATAAAATAAAAACCACAAAGACAAGATGGAATGTGGGCGACGCGCAGATTTCATGTTTAGGATTAAGCTGGAGTCTGACGATGTAGCTAACGTGCGCAGTCCTAAATACCCTGATACTTCCAGCAGGTTTCAAATGACTTCAAGTATTAGCTGACATCAACAATCCTTGATTGATCACATATTATGTGCTTATGTACTTGCGAGTGTCTCATGACGCAGGGATGGAGGTCCAAATTCACATTTCTGAGGATGACAGAGGACTTGGTCAGGAGCCCACCATGAGTTGCCTGGGTTCGAATCCAAGCTCTACCTGTTCTTGCTGTGTGATCTAAGGGAAGTCCTCACCACTTTCTTGATTGCAGTTTCGTCATCTAAGAAGGTTGTCGTATCACAGATTTTGTGGGGGAGAATCAAGAGCTAACATGTGTAATGCATTTTGAACCTTATCCGGGACATATATAGTATATATAATATATAATGTAATAAATACACTATATAGCACACACTTGTAATATATATACACATGTATACATGCAGTAATATATCATATACTATTGTTTAAAATATATAACCATCCATCCATATATATACATATACACACATATATAGTATAGGTCATTATATATTTTTATACAGTTAAATAGTCACGTGAATTAGCAATTTCTAGCACTGTGATAGTTTCTACAGTAGGCAGCCATTTTGTCTTCAATATTATCCATGATTGATATCTTGGTTATTGATAACTATTATTTTCTGTCAGTGCCGTAGTTTCAATATTGGCTATCCTTTGTCCAAAATCCTGAAGAGTTCCAAAAGACTTTATTGAGATTTCATTGCTACATTATAGTGGTTATTGGACACAGGAATTATAACAATTTCCTTGTAAATCAGTTATTTGCTGCTACTGGTATTGGATAATTTTGTAAACTTTCTTATATGTAGTCTGAAAAGCATGCATCTGTGATGTCATAATTTTCACACTGTAAGAGTAAATTTTCAGAGGAAATACAAACTTTACAATGCCCCCTCCCCCAAATCCCAGAGATAAGAGGGGAAAAAGATACTTTTATAAGTCTTTCAATGAGCCATTGGAAAGAATTGTTTTTATTTTCCCCTTTCTGTGGTGTCCCATGTGGAAATTGTTCCCTGTGGTGATATTCCTGACTGAATTAGTTTTAATCTATTTTTGTGTGTTTTTAGTCCTAGCTTACTGAGTGCTGAGCTTGTAGTTTGCAGGTCTTAGCTGCTTTCTTCTCCATGGGGGACTCCAAAGGATGCCCCAGGAGACTTGGACTCTGGACCCTTTCTGGGATAGGAAGTCGGGTCAGGGAGGGGGCTGTGTTCTCCACAGCAGCAGAGAACATGTATGGAATGGTTGCCCAGTGGTCCCTGGAGTGTTTCCCATGACATTTTCCTAATGAGCCATTGCTGACTCCAGGACATTCTTTATGGGTGTCAGAAATCAGCTTGCTTGTAGTCTATTCAGAACTACGTGAAACTTCAGATTTAGGATACTATATGCTTCTTCCTCCTCCCTTCCTCCTCCCTTCCCTCCCTCCCTCTCTCCCTTTCTTCCTCTCTTTCTTCCTTTCTTTATTCTATCTCCTTCCCTCCCTCCCTTCCTTCCTTCTTTCATTCATTTGTTCCTTTCCTTTTTTGCAGATGAGTACTTAGCTCCACTTTTGGCTTTTTGGTGATTCAGTGGAGATAAGAATCTCATGGACTCTCCTGTCTGAGTTAGCTTTGAACCAAAATACTCAAATCTCCACCTCCTGACTAGGTAGGATTACAGGCATAAGCTATCACTTGTCTGATGACCTATTGACGATTTTAGCTCATGGCTCCCTAACCTTACCTCATCATGATTTCTTGGTTAATTGTTGGAAGCTTCCATACACACCTAAAGGATGCTTGACCATCATTCCTTAATCATCTCCTTCTATCTACTCCATCCCTTCTAAACAATCTCCTCTCATAATGACTCGTCTCCCAATAGGTTTGATGCTTACCCTTAATTTTTTTTTCACTAGTATTGTGGCATGAACTTGGCACCTTACCTTGTTTGACTCACTTTTCTCCTCTCAATTCTGACTCTTTTCCACTTGAGCCACTCTTCCTCTTCTGGCTTTTTGCCAGAAATGAGTCTTATGGATTTTCCTTACTGGGCTGGCTTTGAACCTTGATCCTCAGATCTCAGCCTCCTGAGTAGCTAGGATTACAGGTGTGAGCCACCACCATGTAGCAAACTTGGGTCAAGAATCCTAATTTTAGGCAATCAACACTTTCACTCCCTCCTTTCATTTTCCTGCAGCACTTTTTGAAGCAGCATGACCGTAATTATTCTTCAGTGCTAGCAGAACCTACAGGATACCCTGACACTCCAGTCCACTCTTGCAGGTGAATGAATGAGCAAAGGCGTTCCTGTGGTGACAGAGCTCAGGCCCCGCCCAGGGCCCAGGTGCATGGCTTGCTCTGGATGCGATTTCAATCCTGACTGACCTGGGATGTGGGCTCTTTGTACAGGGCACCAGCTGTGGAAGTGTAGCTTACCTCCTCTGTTGCATCACACTTAAACTAGTCCTCACTCAGCTCCTCATGATTTCACTTCCATTTTCATCCAGCTTAAGTTACTTGATTCATCATCATTATTGTTGGTTTGAGCACATCTTTAACTCCTCTCTCTCTCTCTCTCTCACTTTGTTGTTTTCTCCTGGAGAAATTCCAATTCCAGTTAAGTCCCACTTATTTCTTCTCTGTGCCTATCACTCTGCAATTATACATGGCTAAGAAAACACATTTAATGGTGCTGCCTTGTCTTATTTCAATTCGTAGTCATAACCTTGAGCAGAACACTATTTTCTCCTTCCCTCCCTCCCTTCCTTCCTTCCTCCCTCCCTTCCTTCCTTCCTCCCTCCCTCCCTCCCTCCCTCCCTTCCTTCCTTCCTTCCTTCCTTCCTTCTTTCCTTCCTTCCTTCCTTCCTCCCTTCCTTCCTTCCCACCCTCCCTCCCTCTCTCTTTCTTTCCTTCCTCTCTTTCTCCTTTCTTCCTCCTCTTCTTTTTCTTCTGAGTTATTAGGGTTTGAACTGAGGATCTCACTCTTGCTAAGCAAGCACTCTACTAGTTGAACCATGTCCCCAATCTTGGTGTGTGTGTGTGTGTGTGTGTGTGTGTGTGTGTGTGTGTGTGTGTGATTAATTGGAGACTAGAGTCTTGGGAACTTTTCTGCCTAGGTTGATTTGTACCATGACCCTCAGCTCTTAGCCTTCTTGAGAAACTTGGATTACAGGCCTGAACCACCAGTGCCCCAATCCTTTTTTGCTCTACTTACTTTTTTCCAGGCAAGGTCTTATGTTTCTATCCCTTGGCCAGTCTGGGCTGTGATCTCCTATCTATGCCTCTGGTGTAACTGGGGTCATAGACCAACCACGATGCCTGATTTAGTTCTTGAAATGGGATCTCACTATTTTGCCCACTAGCTTTAAACTATGATCTTCTTAATTCCCCCCCCCCCCCCCCCGCCCTCCCCGACCAGTAGCTGGGATTACAGACATGTTCCATCATGCCCATTATTCCCTTTTCTTCTTTAATTACTGCCATGTCTATTTTCTGTCATTGGAAAAAATCCTTGAGTATATTTGAGGCCTCCCTGACTGTGGCCAGTCTTCGACAATATACCTGCAACATGGCTCTGCGTGCTGCCACTGTCTTCTTTCTTTTTTGGGAGGGTGGGGGGTGGGGCCGTGGGACTTGAACTCTGGGCCTGAGCACTGTCCTTGAGCTCTTCAGCTCAAGGCTACTGCCCTATCCCTTGAGCCACAGCACCACTTTTGCTCTTCTGGTGGTTAACTGGAGATACAAGTCTCTCAGTCTTTAGTGCCCGGATTGGCTTTGAACCTTGATCCTCACATCTCAGCCTCCTGGGTAGCTAGGATTACAGGCGTGAGCCACCACCCCTGGTTCCACTGCCAGTGTCTTCTAAGGTGACTCTTACATTGCCTAACCCAGCGATCACATCACAGTGCCAAGTTTTTTGTCCTTAGATTGTTGGATTCCTAAAGCCAGTTAGCAGAGTGGGTTGGTTCCTCTTCTTTGGGAGGGTTTTTAATTTTGCTTAGTTTCTAGGGTACCATGTTTTTGCTTTCCTTTTACAGGTTTTTTTTTTTTTCAGATTGGCTTTTCCTTTACTGGCTCTTTCTGTACCTCTGCTTTCTAATGAATGCTGCCCTGACTGACGGCAGTTCTTCAGTTTCTTTTCTATTTTTCTCTGTCTGATTGTAGTCAGTCTCATGTCTTCAAACATCATTTGTCCGTGAATAATTCTTAGATTTAAATCTTCAATGTAGGCCTTCCAAGAACTTCAGATTTATATTTCCTCTCCCCTCATCTCTTGGTACTGGGGATTAAACTAGGGCCTTGTGCTTGCCAGAAAAGGGCTCTCCAAATGGAACCAAACAATCAGTGCTTTGGCTTTTAGTTTTTGGTGTTCTGATTTAGCTTATACCTGGGATCTTCTTATCTTTCTACCTCTCCATTAGCTGTGATCACAGGTTTGAAGCACCGTATCTGGATGGATCTGTATCCTCTAATTTCCTATTAAAAATCTCCCCTGAAATGTAAAATGAGTATCCCAAATAGAATAAACTCAATTTAACATTTGGTAAACATCCCACTTCACCAAATCACACTCTCTCTCTCTCTCTCTCTCTCTCTCTCTCTCTCTCTCTCTCTCTCTCAGCACATGCCAGCATGGGAGCTTGAACTCAGGGCCTGGTGTTGTCCCTGAGCTTCTTTTGCTCAAGGCTAGTGCTCTACTACTTGAGCCACAGACCCACTTCCATTTTACCTCTTATTCACACTCTTATTCTTAAGAGTCTTGTTGACTTTCTTGCCTGGGCTGGCTTTGAACCTTGATCCTTTGATCTCAGCCTCCTAAGTAGCTAGGATTACAGGAATTAGCCACTGGTGCCTGGTCAGGCCTACTATTTGTATGTCCTTCTTGATCTAGAGTGCGATAGTTCCCTCTTATCAGTTGGTTAGTTCTCAAACATTGATGTTGATCATTGTATTCTCACGTCATCAATAATTTCTATTCACAATGCATTAAAAGATGTTGAGACTCTTAGGAACCCCTCCCCTTCCTTCTCCCTCCTTCCTTCCCTGTCCTCTTCCTCCTCCTTCTTCTAGCAGAGACTGTAATTGTCAATTTCTTGGGTTGTTTCTGTCTTTCTGTAGCTTCTTTCCTCTTTTTCCTTTTAAACATCCTGTCTGGAATGTGGAAAAATCTAGACGTATATATTCTTACATTCCTCCTCTCTTGGTTTTTCTTCAACTTGAAAATAACACTGTTGGGCTAGATGCTGGTGGCTCACGCCTCAAACCCTGGCTACTCAGGAGGCTGAGATGTGAGGACTGCAGTTCAAAGGTTGTGATCCACTCCTTATCTCCAGCTAGGACTTCCTTGTTTTGGGACAGGGGTGTTATATTCAGAGCAGCAAATCTCCTTTTTGTGCTCGCCATCTTCATGAGCATCCAGCAAGGAAATTGGTATTGTTTTTTGGATGACAGGGTCAGCAGCATGAAGCTGTCTAAACTGACCTGTTTTAACCAAATGTTCTTTCGAGCCAGGTGCAGCTAGCATGTGGGCAGTTCGAAGGCTGTCCAGCCTGCTTGGGCCACACCACCTTTGCTCTCCTTAGTATGGCCGCCCAAAGACATCCGCTCTTCTGATTTCAAAAGGAACTCTGTGAATCCCTTAGGGGACAGAAGTGAGAGTTAAAATCCTACTCTAAACACATGAGCTCATCATTTTAGAATCCTACAGAAGACAGAGTGGAATCCTGCCAGCATTTCACATTGACCAGGCAAACTCTCAACATTGTCTATTTCCTTTCTCCAGTGCTGAGTTAATGACATTGTGGAAAAGACCACCCTCAACTTAGTCATGGTCTGAATTCTAAGGAGGTGCATATGGTGAAGTAAAATGATTCGGCAGCGAGAGACAAATTGAAGAGGATTGTTTATTCTTCTCTTTTCTTTTCCAGTACTGGAGTTTGATCTCAGGGCCTTGCATTTGCTTAGGCTGGTACTCTACCACGTGAGCCACATCTCCAGCCAAGATTTTTTGCCAAATATTTTGAAGATATAATCTTGCAAATGTTTCTTCCCAGATTACTTCGAACCTCAATCCAGATCCAGGATTCCTGAATAGTTAGGATTATAGGCGCCAGTCACTGGTGTCTGGCTTCAAATGTTTTTTTTTTTTTTTTTTTTTTTCTGGTAAGCAAAAGTGTTGAAATAGAATGGTAACATAATTCTGGAAGCACATAAAGGAGTTTCCAATTGTGGGCTGTGACATACTTTGTTATATATTTCGTGGCATAGCATGGTACAATTTTGGAAGGAAGTGAATATGGTTGTTAATTAGTTTGAATTTATTCAATATATTAAAGAAAAACCTCTTCCTGGGTATTTTGACTGCATGGAATTAATGTCCTACATCCTGTAGGAATGAAATAAATACAAATTGAACTGACAGTAGTTTTTCTTTGCAGGAAGACTTGTTACCTTCTCCCCCTCGAATCTGTCAACTTCTCTTTGTATAATTCTGAAGTGTCCGTTCTCATTGTTTTCTACATTCATTTCATTCTTGAATATAAATGAAAAAACATAAATGCAAGTGTGTGTGTGTGTGTGTGTGTGTGTGTGTGTGTGTGTGTGTGTGTGTGTGCTCACCAGTCCTGGTGCTTGAACTCAGAGCCTGGGCTCTATCTTTGAGCTTTTTGGCCGAAAGCT
Source organism: Megascapheus bottae (assembly GCF_031878675.1). Classification (NCBI taxonomy): domain Eukaryota; kingdom Metazoa; phylum Chordata; class Mammalia; order Rodentia; family Geomyidae; genus Megascapheus; species Megascapheus bottae. The sequence goes on from NC_143510.1 coordinate 42,288,028, forward strand.
AGCATTCTACCACTTGAGCCATAGCTCCTCTTTCAGCTTCTTGGTATTTAACTGGCAATAAGAGTTTCATGGAGGGGCCGGGAGTTTGGCCTAGTGGTAAGAGTCCTTGCCTAGCATGCACGAATACCCGGGTTCGGTTCCTCGGTACCACATACATAGAAAAAAGCTGGAAGTGGTGCTGAGGCTCAAGTGGTAGAGCTCTAGCCTTGAGAAAGTCCAAGGACAGTGCTCAGGCCCTGAGCCCAAGCCCAAGACTGGCAAAAAACAAAAACAAAAACAAAAAGAGTTTCATGGACTTTTCCTGCCCTGCCAGCTTTGAACTTCCATCCTCAGGTCTCCGTTTCCTGTGTAGCTAAGACTGCAGACATGAGCCACTAGTGCCTGGAAAAAAATGAAATCTTTAAAGTTAGTTTGTTATATCACTTTTTGTTCCTTTTTAACATGTAACTTATTTATTTTGTGACAATATTGGGGCTTATACTTTCAACTTGGTTATCAAAGCTGGTGTTCTAACACTTGAGCCATACCTCCACCACTGGATTTCCAATGGTTCACTGGAAATAAGAGTCTTGGATTTGTCTGCCCAGGCTGGCTTTGAACCATGATCCTCAGATCCCAGCTTCTTGGGTAGTTAGGATTACAGATGTGAGCCACGAGCACCCAGCTGTTTTTAAATCATTACAATTATATAAAGGAATTATTTTCCATTCCTATTTTCGTGTACAGTGCAGCAGTCACATTCGCTTCCTCCATCATTCTTTCACCCCATCACCCTTCCACCATCAGTCACAACTTTCCCACTTCCTTGTTCATATATGTACATCCACTGCTGCGTCTGTTTGTCTATGGCCATAGGCTCTTTAAAGAAGGATTGTCAAAGTGAAATCCACAGCCTCCAACACCAGCAGCATCTGGGCCAGTGATTACACTCGCAGATTCTTAAGGCCACACCTATCCGACTAAATACCACATGCATTTTAACAATGTCCCCAGGTGTCCATTCAACATGGAGAACCCCAGTGCTGGAAGGCAGGCCAGGATGATTGGTCTGGACACACTCCCACCCGATACCTGGCAGACACCTTCAGAAGAGGTTTTCAAAGAGCTGGGGAGCAGGAAGGCTGGGCACAGAACCCATCCCAGTGTGGCTTCAAGCTAATGAGCTGTTCACTCTGCTGGCAGGTTCACTCTCCTGACAGGTCAGGAGAGGAGCAGAGACAGTTCTTGCCTTGTGGGGCTTACAGGCCAGTCAGATGACTTAAAGAATCTAGAAAGACTTCTCTCTTTTTGTTTTCTTGCCATTCCTGGGGTTTGAACTCAGGGTCTGGGTGCTGTTCTTCAGCTTTTGCGCTCAAAGATAGCACTTTACCACTTGAGCCACAGCACCACTTCCAGCTTCAAGTAGGAGTCTCAGTACTTTTCTTTCTCCCTTTTCCTCCCTTTCTCCCTTTGACCCTCTGTGTCTGTGTCTGTGTCTGTGCCTGTGTCTGTCTGTCTGTCTCTATCTGTCTGTCTCTCTGTCTCTGTGTCTCTCTGTCTCTGTCTCTCTCTCTCTCCAGTTCTGGGACTTGAACTCAGGGTCTGAGCACTGTCCTTGGGCATTCCTCAAGGCCAGAGCTCTACCACTTGCGCCACAAGTACTACTTCTGGCTTTTTCTGTGTATGTGGTACTGAGGAATCGAACCTGGGTCTTCATGCATGTTAGGCAAGCATTCTACCACTAGGCCAAACTCCCAAAAACTTTCTCTCTCTCTCTCTCTCTCTCTCCTCTCTCTCTCATCTCTCTCTCCTCTCTCTCTCTCTCTCTCTCTCTCTCTCTCTCTCTTTCTTTTTTGCCAGTCCTGATGCTTGAACTCAGGGCCTGAGAACTGTCCTTGAGCTTTTTCCTCAAGGCTCTGCCACTTGAGCCACAGCACCATTTTTCCTGCTTTTCTATGTATGTGGTACCAAGGAATCGAACCCAGGTCTTCATGTATGCTAGGCAAGCACTCTACCACTAGGCCAAACTCCTGGCCCCAGCTCTGTTTTTGTTTTTTTTTTTCCCATTGGAGATAATAGTCTCATGGATTCTTGAAGCTTCAAATCAACACGCTCAAATCTCAGCCTTCTGAACAACTAGGGTGACAGGCATGAGCCATCAGTGTTTGATTTTAGAAATAATATTTTGATTAAATTTTCTTTCTGTTCCTTTTAATTTTTCAGTTATATAGTGAATATTCTCTATTAGTGAAGTGCTATGGAACGCTAAACAACACAGATAGAGACCTGTTTCCAACTCATTGAGTTTACATTTTAGTATGGAGTAAAAGAAAATAAACAATTAAAGCCAAATCCCCAGGTTAATTAGAGTGTCACTTTTGCAACCAAGCACATAAACACAATACTGTTATGAAGAAACTGCCTTCAAAGCAGAACCCCAGGCAGCCTGGTTCACTGGGTGCCATCTGACCTGAGACTTGATAGATAGACTTTAGGCTGTGACAATGCCTGGGTGGATGGATGAGTCCTTTGAGACACACATGCCAGTGATGGAATGCTGTCATCACCACCAGTGACAGCTGGTGAGCATTTCCTCTGTGCTAGACTGGGGTGCCTGCCTTCCTTCCTTCCTTCCTTCCTTCCTTCCTTCCTTCCTTCCTTCCTTCCTTCCTTCCTTCCTTCCTTCCTTCCTTCCTTCCTTCCTTCCTTCCTTCCTTGTGCTAGTACTGAATCAAGAGCCTGGGCACTATCCCTTAGCATTTTTTGCTCAAGGCTGGTACTCTACCACTTGAGCCACAGTTTTACTTCTAGCTTTTCGGCAATTCATTGGAGAGAAGTCTCACAAATTTTCTTGCCCAGGCTGGCTTCAAACCATGATCCTCATATCTCAGCCTCGTGAGTCACTGGCATTACGGGCTTGAGCCCCGGTGCAAGGCTGTATGTTTGTGCCTGTCAGTTATGGTAGCAATCTCTAGCACAACTCCAGGGTCACAGCAGTGATGACACAGGGTGAGAGCAGACACCAAATTTATAGTTCTGAATTGTGGATTTGCTTTACAATTTTGGCTAAAATCTGAACCTTGCCCCATTTCTAGCAAATCACTCTCTCTGGAGTTTTGGGCTCATTCTGCTTGGGCCATTTTGTGGTCCAGATGAGATTACAGACAGGGCAGTGGTGGCCTGGCACCCAGTCCTTTGGTCTTCTGGGTTGGTTTGGGTTGGCACTAGTGGGATATGGCTGCATTCCCTGTGATTTGGGTTTGAGCTGGGTGGAGCTTAGGGGATCAAAAACACAAATGAGGACTTGTTCCACCAATAGGAAATGTCCAGAATCATACTGCCTTGATGTCAGCACATGCTACGTGGTCCCATTATTTGAAATTCCTTTTATGTGTGCAAGAATAAATCTGGAAAGATGGTAAGATGTTATATATTCAAAGAATGGCTTTTATCTTCACCTTGACTTTTTATGAGCTCTTTTTTATGGTAGTTTATTGGAGATAAGAGTCCCCTAGTCTTTGGCTGGCTTCAAACTGCCTTCCTCAGATTTCAGCCTTCTGAGCAACTAGGATTATAGGTGGAAACCACTGTAGCACCACTACAGAATATTTTGATTTGTAAGTTCTCAGTAGGAGTGGAGAGTGCAACTCAGTGAATGCCTGCCTTGCTATGTGAAAGCCTGGGTCTGATGCCCAGCATTGCAGACACACAAACAATAGTTCCCAGTAAAGCTGAGTTCTGGTGGCTCATGCCTCTAAACCTAGCTACACAGGAGGCTGAGATCTGAGAACTGCTATCTTAAACCCACCCTGACAGGAAAGTCTATGAGACTCTGATCTCTGATTAACCAGCAAAAAGCTAGAAGTGCAGCTGTGGCTCAGTAGATAGAGTACTGGACAGTGCCCAGGCCTGAGTTCAAGTTCTAGGACCAGCACACATGCGCACACACAAAGAGTTCTCAATAAAACCTACAAATATGTTAGTGACATCTCTAATGTTTGGATGCTGGAAATAAGTAAAGCAGAACTGCTCAGACAGCCTGTTTTGTACTTTGAGGTTTGCCAGACCCGAAGAGAGGAAATTCATTGGCTCTTTATGCCTTAGTTTCCCCACGGCAAAGAAAGTGAGGAAGGAACTTGGGAGCTGACTACTAAGCATCCTCCCTTCCTCCTCTCTCCCTCTCTCCTTCCTCCCTACCCCTTCTTCCTTCCTTCCCTCCTTCCCTTCCCTCCCTCTCTCCCTTTTTATTTCCCATTAACAACCTAAAAGCTGGAAGTGGAGCTGTGGCTCAAGTGGTAGAGCTCTAGACTTGAGCACAAAAGCTCAGTGACAGTGCCCAGGCCCTGATTCAAGCCCCGGGGGTGGCATGCATACAGAAAAATCCTAAATAAAATCATTTTGAAAAAAAAAAAAGAAATCCTTCTAGCAAGCTTCAATGAGCTAAAGACCAGGCCCAAAGCTTTGCTGTGGTGCGAATACAGAAACATCTCCACTAACTATAATTAACTCATACTCATCATCCGAGTACTTACAGCCTTCAGGATTGAGACTTCTTCGGAGACCCAAGCAGGTGTTCCCAACAACTGTGTACAGCCCTGGATGCTGCAGCTTGACTTTGTGTGCATTTATCCTTGGTAGCAGCAGCTATTTCAGGAAGGTATTTTGACACTTCACCTCATGGCTATAGTATGTGTAAAAATGCACCCAGTGAACTTAATGCTTTCTCCCTTTCCCCCTTCTTGCAGGACTTATGGGTGACAGTCAGACCTGGCATGTTTGCTGGCAATCAGCTGGCCTGAGAACAAGACAATGAATTAGTTCTGCATTTATTCCGGGAAATAAGGAAAGATTGCTTGTCATTCACAAGCTTGGCCCTAGGCCTTCCTCTTCTGCAGGACATTGTGCTAAGGCACAAAAGGATGTGGCTAGGTTCATGTAGGCTTCTCTGAGGACTTTTCTGGATGTGTGCTGGTACTGGGACTTGAACTCAAGGCCTGAGGCTGGATCCTTAGCTTTTCCTTTTGCCCAAAGCTGGCACTCTACTACTTGAGCCACAGCACCTTTTATGGAGAGAGAGAGAGAGAGAGAGAGAGAGAGAGAGAGAGAGAGAGAGAGAGAGAGAGAGAGAGAGAGAGAGAGAGAGAGAGAGAGAGAGAGAGAGAGAGAGAGGAGGGTGCACATGCTGGTCCTGGGTCTTGAACTTACTGAGCTTTTCTTTTGCTCAAGGCTGGTGGTCTACTACATGATTCATAGTTCTACTTCTGGCTTTTTTGGTAGTCAATTGAAGATGAGAGTCTCACAAACTTTCCTGCTGGGTCTGGTTTTGAACCTTGATCCTCAGATCTCAGCTTCCTGACTAGCTAGGCATGAGCCATCAGCACCTTGCTTCTGGCTTAAAAAAATGGATAATTGGAGATAAGAGTTTCTCAGATTTATCTGCTTAGCCTGGCTTGGAACATTAATCCTCAAATCTCAGCCACCTGAATAGTCAGAATTACAGATATGAGTTACATACACCGGGCTTTCTTGGAGACTCTTTTAGAAGGGAAATCATCTCCCCCCCCCGCCCCCCGCCCCTGTCTTGGTAATGGGTGGCCAATCTCCTGTGAGAAAGTTATCTTCCTGTGCATAATTTAGGAGAGTTGGGGAAGCTTTGTGCTGCTTCTCTTTGGACAAGGGCAAGAATCCTTACATGGAAGCATTTAGCAAACAAAGCAACTAACAAATGTTTCTCTAATTTGTATATAGAAGAAAAATTAAGTTTTTATTTTTGTTTTTTTAAAAAAATTGATGATTCTGGGATTTGAATGTAGGGATTTACATTTGTTATGCAGACTTCCAACCATTTTGAACCATACTCCAGCCCTTTTTATTACTCTATTATTATTATTATTATTATTATTATTATTATTATTATTATTGCCAGTCCTAGGGCTTGAACGCAGGGCCTGGGCACTGTCCTTAGACACTTTTTGCTCAAGGCTAGCACTCTACTACTTGAGCCATAGCACCACTTCTGGATTTTTTTCTGTGTATGTGGTGCCAAGGAATTGAACCCAGGGCTTCATGCGTGCTAGGCAAAAAATTAAGTTTCTAAACATCTAAAACCTTCTGGGCATTGGTGGCTAGTGCCCGTAATCCTGGCTACTCAGGAGGCTGAGATCTGAGAATTGCAGTGCTAACCCTGAGGCTTGAACTCAGGGCCTAAGCACTACCACTGAACTTTTTTACTCAAGTGTAGTGCTTTACCACTTGAGTCACAGCTCCACTTCTGGCTTTTTTGGGGGATTCTTTTTTTTTTTTTCTTGTTTTTGTTTTGTGATGGTTAATTAGAGACTTTTTCTGCCCAGCACAGTCTTTGACACATGATCCTTTCAGCTCCGCCTCCTGAGAAGGTAGGGTTACAGGTCAGTGCATCAGCTTTAGAGGAAACATCGAATTTTTTTAAACATAGCACAGCTGTTAAGAGTTCTGATAATAGACAATAATAATGACAAAGGAAGTGGTATAGACCCATTAATTTTCCTCCCATCACCTGTGGGCAGGAAGATCTCCTTACAACATGTGTCCTGAATAAGGAACGTTGTACAAATTATTGAGAATAACATCATGTGATTAATCATTTTGGCAAAAAGAAAAAACAAAAGAAACCCTGCCAAAACAACAATAACAACAAAAACCCAACTAACCAGCCAAGCAAACAAAGATACAAGTATCTGTTCCACTGGCCATGTGTTCTTCTGTTGTTTTCAGATATAATCACTGATATTTGCTGTGGCTCTTGGTGTCAGCAGGATTCAGGGATGAAACAGACTTTCTGAAGCCTTAGAAAACTTTGGCATGATCTCACACTCACATGATGATCTCCATGTATTGACAGACCAAAGATTGGAAGAGAGATAAATTGTTTCAAGAGTTAGAAAATAGTGATTGAGAATCAGGACATTTCCTGAGGACAGATGACCAGCTGGAAGGAATTAATTCATAGCATTGAGTTCAACAAAACGCCATTAATCCACCCATTGCCTGGGCTTGTTCTAGATTACTGGGAACTGTATATGCTTTCTATCTGGGAGAACCAGAGAAAGCAGAACAATAGTTGCTCAAGAATATATTACATAATTGTGTGTGTGTGTGTGTGTGTGTGTACATGTGTTAGCTTTAAAGTCTTCTTAAACTATAAGTAGCATTAGCAAGAAAACTGAATGCTTTTTTTTGTAAGTATACAGTTTTTTTATTAAAGAATTTATTAACTTGATTTTTACATCATATTTCTTTTTTTGCATTCCTTTTTAAATTTAATTTTATTTTTTATTGTAATTAATAAAAGGGTTACATGATATTTGCCAGATAGAAGGTGCATTAATTCACATACATTGATACCCTTTCACATGTCTTGGTACCCATTACCCTCCCCCCCACCCACCACCCACCCCCCATCTTGGTTTTCCCCCCCTTCCCTATCCAATTTCAAATAACCAAATACAAATAAATTCAATATATCAGATAACAAAGTGAGATACTGTAACAATATGAGATACCCAAGGGACAGCAAAGGAGATGAGAGATAACATAGTACAGTAAGGACAACAATCATTCATTATATGGCTTTTGTTTCAATATCCTGGCGGTCCTTTCAATTAGCTTCATACTATATGGCCTCATGTATCAAGGTTTTGCTCTATTGCAGGTCTCTGCTAGTAGAGCCCAAGGTTTCTACTGATTATGACAAATGAGGGAAACCATTGAGCCTAAGTTCCTTTGAGTCTGGCTTACTTCACTTAATATGATTTTTTCTAAGTCTTTCCATTTCCTAACAAATGGTGGGAGTGCAAACTCATTCAACCACTATGGAAAGCAGTATGGCAGTGCCTCAAAAGGCTAAACATAGAGCTCCCCTATGACCCAGCAATTCCACTACTTGGCATTTACCCAATCATCCAGAATCTAGGGCATACTAAATCCACTAGCACAACAATGTTCATTGCAGCATTATTCACCATAGCAAAGATATGGAACCAACCTAGATGTCCCTCAAGTTGATGAGTGGATTAACAAGTTGTGGTATTTGTACACAATGGAATCTATGCTGCTGTCAGAAAAAAGGAAAACTGAATGCTTTTAAATTTGTTTTTTTAAACTGGTCTTGGGGCTTAAACTCAGGTCCTGGGTGTTATCCCTAAGCTGTTTTTGCGCAAGGGTAGCACTCTAGTACTTGAGCCACAGCTCCATTTCCAGCTTTTTGGTTAACTGGAGATAAGAGTCTCACAGAATTTCCTGCTTGGGCTGTCTTTGTATAAAAATTGTCAGAACTCAGCCTCCTGAATAGCTAGGATTACATGTGTGAGACAGGGGTGCTTAGCCTGAATACTCTTATTGGCAACTAAGGCTGGCCAGGCAGATCCAACAGACAGCAGGGTGAAACCCTGGCATGGAGCCTGTGGTCTGTTGATTGTGCCAATCATCTCCAAAGGCTAGGCTATATGCCTAGAGGTGTTCAGTAATTCCAAAGCTTTGAAAGCTCCAACATAGAAATCTATCTCAAGTGCTTTTGAGAAAAAATGATTGGTTTAAATTAAGAGAATAATGGGGTTAGGGGGAGGGAAAGGGAGACAAAAACTTGAGAAGGGGTATCAATGTATGAGAAGTAGTGTACCCACTACCTGATGAATGTAATTGTAACCCCCCTAAACATTACCCTGACAATAAAATACAATCAAAAAATAAATTAAGGGAATAAGAGAGTAAGAACTCATAAAATGAATGCTATTACTTTTTAAAGATATTTGTCATTTGACTTCGAAGTTAGGAAGTATTACCATACTCTGAGCCCTCTATTCTTTGTGTGTGTGTGTGTGTGTGTGTGTGTGTGTGTGTGAGTGTGTGTGTGGTTGTGTGTGTGTGTGTGTGTGTTGGTACTGTGGCTTGAACTCACACTCTTGTGTTCTCCCAGTGGTGCTTTTCCATTAAAGCCACATCTCTACTTCTAGCTTTTTGCTGGTCAATTGGAGATAAGAGTCTCTTGGCGCTGTCTTCCTTGCCTGGCTTTGATCTTTAGATCTCAGCTTCCTTGGCAGCTCGCATTATATAGGCGTGTTGGACTAGGCAAGCAGCCCAATTTCTTTTAATCATTAATATATCCTTTATTTGACTTAAAGAGAGTCTTCTCTGAAGAAGAAACAAAAATGGCCTATAGACACATGAAGAAATGCTCAACATCTCTGGTCATAAAAGAAATGCAAGGCCCGGGAGTTTGGCCTAGCGGTTAAAGTGCTTGCCTAGCATGCACAAAGACCCGGGTTCGATTCCTCGGTATCCCACATACACAACCAAGCCGGAAGTGGCAGAGACGAGACTGCAACAAGCGACAGAGAGCGAAAGCAAGCAAGCGGAGCCCAACCGAGTGGTGGCCGGAGCGAGCCGGGCCGGAGCGAGCAGGGCCGGAGCGAGCGGGGCCAGAGCGAGAAGGGGCCGGAGCAGGGCCAGAGCAAGCGGGGCCGGAGCGAGCGGGGCCGGAGCGAGCGGGGCCAGAAAGAGAAGGGGGCCAAAAAAAAAAAAAAAAAAAAGAAATGCAAATCAAAACAACTCTAAGATTCCACCTCACTCCAGGTAGAATGGCCAGGATCAAGAAAACAAATAACAACAGATGCTGGAGGGGATGTGGCCAGGAGGGATCACTACTGCACTGTTGGTGGGAGTGCAAACTTCAACCACTATGGAAAGCAGTATGGCAGTTCCTCAAAAGACTAAACATACAGCTCCCCTAGGACCCAGCAATTCCACTACTTGGCATTTACCCAATCATCCAGAAACAAAGACACCAGCACAACAATGTTCATTGCAGCACTATTTACCATAGCAAAGATATGGAACCAACCTAGATGTCCCTCAGTTGATGAGTGGATCAACAAGATGTGGTATTTATACACAATGGAATTCTATGCTGCTGTCAGAAAGAATGACATTGCCCCATTTGTTAGGAAGTGGAAAGTCTTAGAAAAGGTCATATTAAGTGAAGTAAGCCAGACTCAAAGGAACTTAGGCTCAATGGTTTCCCTCATTTGTCATAATCAGTAGAAACCTTGGGCTCTCCTAGCAGAGATTTGCAATAGAGCAAAACCTTGATACAATAGGCCATATAGTAGGACACTGAATGAAAGGATCTCTAGGATATAGAAACATAAGCCATATAATGAATGATTGTTGTTCTTAATGTACTATGTTATCTCTCATCTCTTTTGCTGTCCCTTGGTTATCTCATATTGTTACAGTATCTCACTTTGTTACCTGATACATTGGATATATTTGTATTTGGTTATTTGAAATTGTAGGGAACGGGGGAAAACAAGATGAGGGGTGGGGGTCGGGGGAGGGAAATGGGGACCAAGACATGTGAAAGGGTATCAATGTATGGGAATTAATGCACCATCTATCTGGCAAATATCATGTAACCCTTCTATTAATTACAATAAAAATATATGAAAAAATATATATCCTTTATTGGTGATTTTTATTAAGGCATAGCAATTCCTACCAATTAGATAAGCAACTCAGCAATGTAGAGACATTGCAATTTCTAGATGGGATAATGTGTTGTAAGTTTAATTACAATATTTGAAGTTAAATTGCTTTGTTAGTCCATTACAATATACAGGGTCATTTACATTTTCAGAGCTTTAGCAAAACATTTTAAATGAGCAAAAAGTGGACCTCATCATTTTTACCTTTAGAAATTCACATCTTAGTTTTCTGACTCAATGGCAGTCTCAGGAATAAGTGTATCTGGAGGCAAAAAGAAATATATGGAATACAGTACCACTACCCTATAACATTCTACTTTGCATTTATAATACATTTCAGAATGCAGAGTGAATATTTTATGCAGAACCCACTTTTGACTTGAAGATAGCTTTATATTTAAAAGTCTCTATTCAAATGTGTTCACAGAAAAGAATACATTTAGCTATCCATTGTTTTCATGTCCAAACTGCTGTCAGAAGGGAGTATTCAGTGATCTTCCAAGAGTAATTTTTCCATTTGTAGCAAAAATTATGAGAGATTTATGTTAATGTGTTATACACAGTTGACCTTGGATACTACACGCGGCTGTGTAATCAGATGATAAAAATTTCTATGAAGAATGAGAGCCTGGCACATTTACCCAGAATTCTCTTATGTTATCTATGTGTTTACAGAAAATAGATGAATATGTAAATGGCACAGATAAAGAAAGAAGTGGTTTGAAAAAGTAATATTGTATGCCACACATTGTCTTTCTGTGGTCCATGCTGAGTTGAGTTCTTTGGAGACTAAAAACTCTTTCTAGTCTTCGAATTTTGGGTGTGGGAAGACTTACCACTTTCTTTTTTTTTGACACAAGGATAACTGACTTGAGAAATATCTGCCATTGTGGGAAAAACTGGACTGTGAATATATTCCTTAAAACCCTATTGGGGAGCTGGTAGTTCATGCCTATGATCCTAGCTGTTCGGGAGGCTGAAATGTGAGGATCATGGTTCAAAGCCAACCCAGGCAGGACAGTCCATGAGACTCTTATTTTCATTTAATCACCTAAGAGCCAGAAATTAAGTTGTGGTTCAAGTTGTAGAGTGGTAGCATTGATCAATAAAGCTGAAAAGACAGTGCCAAGGCCCTGAGTTTAAGCCCCAGAAGTGGCACAAAACAAAAAAAGATGTCGTTGGAAGCTTGTTCTCACTGACTGAAAGGAGTTCTTGGTTAGCTTATTGTATTGTTTTATATATGGACCACAAAGTATCCATAAAAAAGCTTATAGTTTATAGATTTATAAGTTTATAGATTCAAAGTAGATTAGGATTGGAAGTTGAGCTCATTCAGTAGTAGTTCAGTGGTTTCCCATATCCTGCTGGTATTGAATAGAGTTAAAAAGTTATGTAGATTAGTTAGGTCCCAGGGCCCCTCTTGGAGAACATCTTGTAGTGAAAGACACTGCTTACTCAGCAAAGGGAAACCAAATTGCAGAAAAAGGAGCTGGGCATAGTGGCTCATGCCTTTAATCCTAGCTACTGAAGAGGCTAAGATCTGAGGATCAAGGTTCAAAGCCAGCCCGGACACTAAAGACTGTTAGACTCTTATGTCCAGTTAACCACTAGAAAACGGGAAGTGGGGCTGTGGCCCAGGGGCAGGGTGGTAGCCTTGAGCTGAAGAGCTCAGGGATAACGCCCAAGCCCAGAGTTCAAGCCCCATGACCCACCAAAAAAAAAAAAAAAAAAAAAAAGGAAAACTCACAGCTTGCATTGAAGGTAATGTCTGGTCTTCATCTTTCCTTGTTCCACATAATCATAGCAGGAAAGTTGAGTGGCATGGGATATACCAAGCAGACCTAATTGAGAACTATAGGTCAGCAGGCCTCTTTGATGCAGCAGGCCTTTTCTGATTGGTTGGTTGTCCTATACCTTATTTACATAGGACCAATCAGAGTGCAGCTCAGGGCATATACACCCATACACCCCCCCCCCCCCTTTACTCTCTGTGGCTTGGAGGTAGAATGGTAATGGCAGCCTACAGAGGCACTTCTGTGTGGAATAATCTCCCTTCTTGGTTCTTGAGGAATGTGACAGTGGCTACTCTTGGATGGGCTCTGCCCCACACCCTTCCCAACAGATCGGCTCTCTTCTGATATAGTGGAGCTTTGAGTCTAAGTGGGATTTCTTCAGTGAAGAAGAATGTTGCCTTTTTTATTCCTATTAAGAAAGTTGAGAACCACTGGATGTTAGCATTTTACTAATGAGCATATAGAGGTCTGGCAAGATATGTCTTAAATCAGTGTTGCTGGAATTTTTTTTTACCTAGGCTTAAAATTCTGGTTTAGATTATATGTGGTTTGTTTACTATTTTTTTATGTTAGTCCTGAGCTTTTTAGTTCAAGGCTGGTGCTCTACCATTTGAACCATAGTTGGTTAACTGACAATCAGAGTCTCACTGGCTTTCCCACCTGAGCTGGCTTCAAACTGCAATCCTCACACCTCAGCCTCCTGAGTAGCTAGGATTACAGATGTGAACCACCAGTGCTCAGTTACTTTTTTTTTAATGGTCTATGAATTCACCTGAGGTACTTAATCTCTCCTGATTAATGAGGAATGCTCCAACTAACTAATGATTTTTCAATAGGCTCCACTTTATCACTGTTCTCCCCTAGCCCTACCTGGCCCCCAATATCAAGCTACAAACCCATGGATTCCTGGAGGGACAAACCAGCCACATCCAAACCACAGCATAAGTAAAAGATGTGAGGTACCTGTCTGTGAGCTATGTCTAGTTTTCTGAAAGCCCAGATAGACTCCGGTGCTTTAATGGAAGCTTTAAAGGTTCTTGTGGCATTTTGCTTGGCTTCCTGATACATAACACACACTGTCTCTGAACCCACAGCACTGAAGGCTGGTGATGCACATATGGCTTTGCAGACACATTGTGGGCAGCTAACAAATATTAATCATTAGCAGCTGCTTTATCACCACCGTTATGCAAGCTGGAAAATGGCACTACAGAGCAGTTAGCAGTCAAACTCCAAAGGTCATCTTGGGACCACTTTGGAAAATGGTCAAAACACACACATAGACACACAGACACACAGACACACACACCTTTCTCTCTCTCTCTCTCTCTCTCTCTCTCTCTCTCTCAAAAGCAATTTTAAGTGGAATTATGAGGGAGGGAGAGAAAGACAGGGAAGGAGGGGGAGAGAAATATTATGCTTGCATCATAGTCAAAAGGCCAGGATATTTTAAAATAGTTTTGGCATTTGTTTAGAATGAAGAACTGAATAACTCATACTCTATGAAGCCCTGATCCAGTTGGATTATAAAAATACCTATTTGGCTCCTTCGCTTAAAGGAGCTTGATGGGTAATGGCTCCTGCAGTTATTGTTTTCCTATTATATATAATCACAATCATTCGTTTTCTAGGTTTTGTAATTCTATAATAGAGGCACTTGTTTACTGAGTTTTCTGAAGACAGATGTATGTTTTTTATGAAAATGAATTGATCATTTGGGCATTGCTTCTAACAAATCAGTTGTCATTGAGATTACAATTTGCAGTTTCCAACTGGATATGCTGGCTCAAGCCTGTGATCGCAGCTACTCCAGAGGTGAAGATCGAATGATTCTTGATTGGAGGTCAAGCCAAGCATGATAGGATGCAAGACCCACGTCACTCAATAGCTGGGCATGCCTGTGATCCCAGCTACAAAGGAGGCACAATGCCTGCTGGGAACTCCTCAGTGACACAGAGAGGCTCACACAGGAAGATCACAGTCTAGATTGGCCCCAGGCATAAAGAAAGACCCTATTTTGAAAACAAGGCAAGAGGGAGCCTGGAGGTGTGGCTGAAGTGGAAGAACACCTGTTTGATTCCTCGCATTCCTCCACTCAAATGATAACCTCAGAGTCCCTTTGCAATCAGTATTTTGAGCTGGGAAGAACTCAGAGAGAGTAACTACTTCAGCCCTAGTCTTTCTGACAAACAGATGAAGGCCCCCAGAGCTCAGTGACTGACTAGAGGCCACACAGCCATAGAGAATCCAGCTTCAGGGGTAGGACTGATTTACAATGTCAATAGGTTCAACACTTCAGTTTCTGTCTATATTAATAAATGAGAGTCCATGGCATGGTGTTATTTTGCTGAAGCAGGGGTTTAAAGGCACATATGCAGATATATTGATGAGTCACTTCTCTGGGCTATGGGCCCTGCTCAACAGTTGTCATGTTTTCTGTTCTGATCCAGTTGTTATGTTTTCATTCTCAGAGAGCCATTTAAATAGTTTGATTATATTTTATGGACTGGCTTATGTGTCAGATGCTCAATAAAACACTGTGTGTGTGTGTGTGTGTGTGTGTGTGTGTATGTGTGTGTGTGTGTGTGTGTATGTGTGTGTGTGTGTGTATGTGTGTGTGTGTGTGTGTGTGTGTGTATGTGTGTGTGTGTGTGTGTTGATACGGGGGTTTGAACTCAGGACCTGGGCACCATATCTTAGTGTTTTTTTGCTCAAAGGTTAGTGCTCTACTAGTTGAGCCATACCTCCACTTCTAGCTTTTTTTTGTGGTTAATTGGAGATAAGAGTCTCAAGATTTTTCTGCGTAGACTGGCTTTAAACTTCAGTTTTCAGATCTCAGCTTCCTGAGTGAGGATTACAGACATGAACCATTGTGCCCAGCTAAAATATTTTCTTAAATAAAGGAGTATAATGCAAGACTTCTTTTTATAGAGAAAATTATATGCTGCAGAGGCATTTGTAAACCTGAACGTTTGAAATTTCTCACAATGTTAACCTTCGTGTAGATGAAGGGATCAACTGCAGTTCGTCTTAATAGAAAAGATCATCCAAGAAGATGGTGGGTTCTTGTTGATTTCTCCAAAGGGAATTTAAACCAGGCTCATAATTTTGTGAGGTTAAAAGGTAAACCTGAAAAAGAGACTTAAAATAATTAAATCAGACTCCTCTAGTTCTAAAACTTGTCCTGAGATTATCTTAGGAACTTTTGAAGACAGGATCACACTTCTCTCGTCTTCTGGGCCTTGTTCAATAAGTGATCACTCCAGGGATAAAAGATTTGTCAGCCACCAAATAGTACACTGTGTGGCCAGATTCCTTTTCTGAGCACATGGCAGTGCCTTGCTCTTGAACTCTATAGAGCTCTTGGTTTATCTCATCTGTAAAACTGACAGTGACACCTGCCACTAGAAAGATTTTGGGGAGACCTTTGGGACCACTGACTGGGACCTGAGCCAGAGGCCGTTTCCAGCAGCCTCTCCAAGTGCAGGTGCTGGCCTTCTGCTAGTAGCTTGGGGAGTGGAATGGGGGTGGGGTCTCTTTGGTACTCTGCTCAATAAATGTTTACAGAATGATTATGATGACATAAGGTAAGTATGCAGGATTCTTACAATTTTATGATGGAAGAGTGGCTATTCATCTGAGAAACCTCTGGACTTTGGTCATGTTCTTACTTCCTGTATTTAATTTGGGTCCTACAATAAAGAGTTTGAAGAATTCTTTCTTTTTTTTTTTTTTTTGCCAGTCATGGGCTTAAGCTCAGGGCCTGAGCACTGTCATTGGGCTTTCTCAAAACTAGAGCTCTGCCACTTGAGCCTCAGCACCACTTCCGGCTTTTTTCTATGTATGTGGTACTGAGGAATCAAACCCGGGTCTTCGTGCATGCTAGGCAAGCACTCTACCACTAGGCTAAACTCCCGGCCATGAAGAATTCTTAGAGAGGAGTTTTGGCACGTAGTTTGATTGTGTCAGAATGTTGCTGAGTTGACATTTCTGAGCAAGAATTACTCTCAAAGAAATTGGTACTGGTTTGTACTTCTCTTTGTTTTTCTGGGCCTGGGCTTGAATTTAGAGCTTGGGTACGGTCCCAAGCTCTTGAGGCTGGCCCTTTACCACTTGAGCCAGAGCCCCATTTCTGGTTCTTTTGGTGGTGAATTGGAGATGAATCTCCTGCCCAGGCTGGCTTCTAACCAGGATCCTCAGATTTTAGCCTCCTGAGTACTTAATTACACTGTTGTACTTTTCTAAAGGAAGACCAGAATCTAGTCCTTTCTTCCCAGGTAAATAGCATCACTATGGCATAATGTAGCTGCTAAATAAGATAGGGCAGAGTAAATCTCACGAACTCTGGCTTTCCTGCCCCCTTGAAAGGCTCCGATGCACAGTTCAGCATATCTGTTACTGGAGATTTTTGTTTGAACTCATTTTGCTAATTTGTGTCTGATTGTGATTTTTTTTCTTGAGGGGAGTCTCCCTCTCCATAGCAGCTCTAAGTAGGAGTCACCTTTGCCTCATACACTACACTTTGGGTTGGTTTTATCCAGTAGTGGGGTAAAGTCCAGTTTACAACTCCAGTGGTAGGTCTAGAGATTGACTTGGCAAACTTCTGGATTGTGAGAGGTCCTCACATTGGGCAGGAGTGATAGGCTTTTTTGTTTGTCCTTATCTGACTAAGTCTTCTAGCTCTTGTCAAAACTCCCTTGCTCTTCTCTCTTGCTATAGAACAAATCCTTGGTCTGCCTCTCAGGGACCATACCCTTCCTGGCTGCTCAGCAGTACCCTTAGCTAAACTTTAGTGGAGAATGTGGAAAGATGATATATGTGTGTTTGTGTGTATGTAGTGTATAACCAAGAAGGGCCTTCACTAGATTTAGCCCTGGCTTCCATTTTTAACTTGATTAGAAATGGCTCAGCATGTTGGGGTCTCATGTAGGAATAAAGACACCAACTTTCTGGAAAGTAACTGGGCAAGCCAAGTTTACCTTTGCAGAAGAATGTGCCAACAGTCAAATATCTGGCAAACAAGCACACAGAATCAGGCAACCTTTTCCTTCTTAATCCTTAACCCAGCAGGCCCCACCCCTCTGCTCTCATTGGCTAAACTCAGGTTCACAATCTGCTCCCAACTGGCTAGTCTGAAGAGGTTACACAAAGTGACCACTAAGGGACTTGGAGATAAGATTCGTTATTAACACCTTCTGCTACTTTCTTGAACAATCTGAGGTGTGTCTTAATTCTTCCATTTTGGGGCAACCAGTTTAGGCAAAATTTTGCCTTTCAAAAATCTTCCCTTATCCCAAAGCATTTTACTTGTTCTTTCCTTACTTGCTGATGATATCTTAGCAGGATAATCAACAAAAGCCACCAGGTTAAAGCAGTTTGATAGAAAAGTTGACTTTTCTCACAATTTTATTGCATGAATTCCACGCGTTGCCCCTATTGTAACAAGGACCATGGTTTCTGTGCCTAGCTTCTGAGAATTGCTCATATCAAACTAAAAATAGTAAAGGTCCTAAGCAATTATGGTAACAGGATTTGGGAAAATCCACAGCTCTGAGATGACTTTTATGCAGCAAAGCATTTACTTGCTATGATGTTTTATTGTTTTCTTCTCCCCAGTGCATAATTTACAATGGTTTTGCTAAAGGGTTTCAAGCCATTTTGGTAAGTGATCTTTTGTTTATGTGACTTTTAATTACCCAGATCAGTTTTTCTTTTTCCTTGACTTCAGCTCATCTTAAAAAATGTTCAGAGGCTGTGCCAGGATAGCTTAAGGGGCACCAGGTTTCTTGCTAAGCAGCCAGAAAACCTCTATGTATTTGTTCTGGGGAACTATAAAAAATGAAAATAAATAAAAAAATTAAGAGATGTATGGGAGTAGTCTTTGTGATCACATGCTCTTCTGGGCCCTTAAACGAGTTATATGCTGTCTTCTAAGCCTAAACCCAAAGCTATATATGGCGTTGGAATGAAATGCCATCCTGCCAGGGATAATTATACTAAAGTCTGTCTTAAGCTATGACACGCCAGGATGACATTTCATGAGGAAAGTCTTGTGATTCTGTAGCACTAAGCATTGGCCTGAGGCTGTTTACAAACCCCTCTATTAAAGACACAGTCCTGGAGGGAAAATGTTTATATCTTTGGAACTTCTCAGAAGTGTTCACTTGAAGCCATTTGCAGATTTTCCTGTGGGCATAGCATGGAGTAAATACCCATTTAAAACAAGTTTCTGATGATCACTCATGAACTGATCGACATGAAGTTTTTGGGAGAGCAGAGGTCTGAAACCAACTCATTTTCATGGCTGATTCCCTATTTTGAGACACTGGATCTGAATCCTGTAACACATGTGCCCAGGGAAGGGAGAGGTGAAAATGCTGAGTTCTCATTCTCTACCCATCTCTCTCTCAGTCCTGAATGATGGAGGCTAGCTGCACAATGACTGCATTGTGCTGAGGAGGAAGTTGAGGCTTTCCAGGGTGGGGAACATTCTACAAGGTCTCACATATTTGGTATGTGATGTTACCTGGTATTGATGTTTATGTTGCTGTGAAAGAAAGATTATATATATATATATATATATATATATATATATATATATATATATATATATATATAAATTTGAGTTCTGCTTTGGCAGGGCAAGATCACATAAGTGTGTGTGTGTGTGTGTGTGTGTGTGTGTGTGTGTGTGTTTATGCTGTTCTTGGGGCTTGATCTCAGGGCCTGGGTTCTGTCCCTGAACTTCTTTTGTTACCACTTTGAACCATGGCCTCACTTCTGGTTTTCTGGTAGTTAACTGGGGATAAGAGTCTCATAGACTTTCCTGCCTGGGCTAGCTTTGAACTGCAGTCCTCAGATCTCAGCCTCCTGAGTAGTTAGGATTACAGGCATGAGCCACTGGCATTTGGCTAAATTACATGATTTTTGAAGGCCTTATATGACTGAGGGCTACATAGCATCACTCTGACATTGTACAAGTCTTTAAAAAAAAGTAAAAACAATTATTTTTAAGTGGTTATATAAAGGTGCTTCAATTCAACCTGTCAGTTTATGAGAACAATGCATCTTGACCTCTGTCACCCCTTTTCCATCATTCTCCCCCCCCCATCTCTCCTCCCTATACCCCCAGGCTCCCTGTGCCTTGTTCAGGATGCCCTTGAGTGTGGCTGGGTCGTGACCTCCACCTTCTACTCTCTTCTTTACAAGTCCAGCTTCCCCTTGTTCTCTAGAGAGCAACAAGTTCTCACATGCTGGCTTACATTCCAGTGCTGTGAGCCTTTCACTCCTCCCATGAATCTCTCTGATTCGTATAGCAATAATGATAAAGGTACTACCTTTTATTAAATGCTCACACGTGTCAGTCATGGGGTGGGGGATTTCCATACGTCATCACATTTAATCTCCACAGATACTTTACTAAATAAATATGACTGTTATTCCTATTTACAGGTGGGTACACTGAGGCTCAAAGAGGGGGACTAGCTTTTCCACTGGGACCATGTTTGGTGCGATGTGAAGGTGGCCATGTGTGAGTGTTTGTCCTTGGACTTGTCCTTTCACTGGGGGTGGATGGGGGGAGTGGGTAGGGCTCATTCCAAGTACCCAAGGCTCATCCACATTGTCAAACATCAGCTCTTCCTGGATCCACTGTACTTCTGCTCTGGCACCTGGACTCCATTGTGATGAGGCATGCAGATGTTGATTGCTCGATGGACTGGACCACACCTGCTGTCCATTCCCTGAGGCTTTGGACACGGTGCTCTGCTTCCTGGAATGGATATTCTCCAATGGAACGGATGATGACGCCCTACCTTGGAGGGCCAGTTTCATTCTCTCCTCCTCTGAGGCTGCTCTGCTGTGTTGTTGCTTATTCAGCTGTGTTCTTTTATGATGATGCTCAGTTTGCATGGGAGCACCTGGGGCGTGGGAAGAGATGGGGGGCTTGGCTTAAGGCCACATCCATCCAGATGCCTAGAGAAAACCCTACAGCCTTCAGGGGGATGAGCAACTGGGCACTGTGGTTCATGCTTGGACTCTTTGTGATCAGGAGGCTAAGATCTGAGGATCATGGTTCAAAGCCAGCTTTAATCTCTAGTTAAATAGCATAAAGCCTGAAGTGGAGCTGTGGCTCAAGTGGTAGAGGGCCAGCCTTGAGTATAAAAGCTAAAGCATCTTTGAGTTCAAGCCATCATACTGGTACAAAAAGAAACAAACAAACAAACAAGAATCAGCGGTATCTTTTCATGATAGGAAGAAACTAAAACTGATGTGTAACTTTTCATGTTCAGAACTTTAACTTCATAAATTCTCCTGAGTACACTCAATAGTTTCCCTATCGGAACTTTGTGTTGTAAACATTCTCATTAGTCTGGAAAACTTGCATTTTTTTCCCAGTCTAGATGTGGTTAAGATTATCCTTTATTTCTTACAGTTACAGTAAATTTAGCCCAGAAATACTCCAGACTGCTCTCTTGGCCCAATATTTGTGTTCCAACCGGATTGTACCAACTGTATGCCTGTATTCACATTCTCAGCTGCTTTTTCCAGTCTGCATAGACTCCCGCAGTGCTTGAGATTCAGCCCAAATATCAAACCCATGTCAGTCCTGTACAATTTGGGCCAATCCCCACATCCGATTCCTCTAGTCCCCAAGTAAATGTCAGCCCCTCTTGTATCTGCAGACTTGCCAACCTTCACAGTGTCATCAACTCTCATTCATGTATTAGTCATGGGTGTGCTGGTCCGTGAATTCAGGGTCTGGGTACTGTCCCTTAGCTTATTTATTCAATAGTGATATTTTCCCACTTGAATCACAACTCCTGGCTTTTTGGTGGTTCATTGGAGATAAGAGTCTCAGGGACTTTCTTGCCCTGGCTAGCTTTGATCTGTGGTCCTTAGATCTCGCATCTTGAGTAGTTAGGGTTCCAGGCGTGAGCTGCTGGTGCCTTGCTGTCATTGACTCTGGGATCTGTGTAGATGAGGCCTTTGTGACTTCGTCTGGTGGTGGGGAATAATAAACTGACAAAGTGATTATCAGAGTGGCTCCTGAGCAAGGTGGTGCACAACTGGAATCCTTGCTACTTGGGAGGTGAAATAGTAGGTTGATGGTCTGGGTCCACCATAGGCAAAAGCTAGCTTGGCCTTATTTGAAAAAGAAACTAAAATGGATGGGGTTGAAGTAATTGAGTGCTTGTCTAGCAAGTACAAGCTCCCGAATTCCAAACACAAAAATGAAGCCACTGGCTTCTAGGAAGTCGTCAGTAGGCAGGATAGCCTGGTTCAATGTTATCTCTCCCATAAAGAAGACTTTCAAGGTCCAATTTAGGATTTTCTTTTGACTGTATAATGGTGCAATAGCAATATATATCTGGTAGAACTCATGCTTTGAATTTTGATCTTTTCCAGGGTTAGTAAGATGCAGGACTATCTCTTTACATTGAACAGTTTTGGGGAGCCACAAGGCCTGTGTGCATGCAATTGATACCACCTAGGGATTCACATTTACCTCTTCTGCCCATTGAGGAATTAAAAGGAAGGGGTTTAAAGTGGACAGACCAAGTTCATTTGAAAGGAAAAGGGAATTACAAAGGGCAAGTAACATAGTAACAATAAAAATATTTCATTAAAAAAGAGAAAGGAATACACAACCAAAGCAATCTTCAATAACTTTCTGGTTCTTTACTCAGGAAGAAAGCTACTTCTATACTCGCTTTCAAATGAAGTGGCAAGAATCAAGGTCAAAAAGTCACCTGGATTTCCAGCTTAGTATATATACTTCCTTCATCTTGTGGGTTTGAGCCAGACAATGAATGTGACCTCACCGTGGTGAAAACAGATTCTTGTCTGACTTGATCACACTTTCATCAGACACAACCGAGCCTCAGCAGCTTCTGACCTGTTCCGTTTTTTTTTCCCTCTTTTTTTTCTTTTTGATTGCCTCTGCTTTGATGCTTGTGGATTTATTAGCCAGCCAAGCACTCACCAGGAACATTAGCTCTGCTCTGTGTGTGTGTGTGTGTGTGTGTGTGTGTGTGTGTCGCAACGTGTGCCAAAATCACAAGGTGCTCTTTCCATCACACAAAGCTTTTTGTTTAAACATTTCTCAAAGGAACCCGCCTGTCTGGTCGGATTCTGTGGGAGAACATATTTGTAACACAAGGCAATGTTGTGGCCTACTGGGAGTCAGATGACTCTCACAGTGAATTATTCACCCTTTCTTCATCTTGCAGGACCTGCCAGGTCACTGTGGGATGGGAGACATTCTTCATTACCAGGCTCTGCTTCATGGTCTTCAGTGAGAAATGGCTCCATCCCCCCACCCCATTGCCCTTTCAGGCCTTAACAAGACACCACATTCTTCCCCCTTCCCCCTGGGCTGCAGCTGAGGTCTTCCTCACCCCTCCTTTTCTTTTCTGTTTTCACTTGCAGAAGGCCCGATGGTAGGGAGAAAGCTGGGAAGGTTTAAATTGCAGCAGTTAAAGACAAATTGATGGGGTAGTGATGCACTGAAGTTCATCGCCACACAATACAACCCGAGGGTGGAATGCCAGCTTCAGACTTCTCTAACAACGTGGTTATAAAATCATAAAAAAAAAAAAAAAGAGCAGGAGGCCTCTTTTGGAGAGGGGCAATAAATAGAAGTCATGTGGCTAAGCAGAACTACTCATGAGGATGAGACTGGACACTGGTTTTGAAGAGAGTTTGATGCTGGGGGGGTAGGGGTGCCTTGTTAGAATGTCAGCATTGGGACTCCGTACTTGTTCGGGTTTTCCCCTGTATCCCCTTGGCCTTTCGAACCTTGGCTGTGGGAACAGCAGAGGAAGAGTCTGGCTGGCAAATAGCTGAGCTCAAACATGGTGCTTAGTCCATTCATAAGGCAGAATGAGAGATGATCCTCCACTGTGAACAGTTATACCACACTGAAGAGACAGCCAGGCACCAGTGGCTCACGCCTGTCATCCTGGCTACTCAGGAGGCTGAGATCTGAGGATTGCAGATAACCACCCAAATCCTAGGATTATCAGATCATATTTTAAAAATCCCCAGGGTTCTTCTTTTGAAGAGGGGCAATAAATAGAATTAAGTGTTGACTGTGAACCTTGAAAGGCAAAAACCAGGCAAGAATGCAAGGCCTCTGAGTTCAAACCCCAGTACTAGCACAAAAGCAAACATTGGAAAACCAATTATAGTTGATGGTATACAGATTATTTCCTGCTGGCTGTTTAGCTCTAGGCAGTAAAATGATTCCATGTGAGAAAACTTGGCAATAAAAACAACTAAAATGCTAGGTGCCAGTGGCTCACACCTGTAACACAAGTTACTTTGAAAGCTGAGATCTGGAGGATTGGGACTTGATGTTGGTCTTTGAGACTCCATCTTTATAAAAAGCAAAATAAGATAATAAAAATAATACACACAAACCAGGGCTGGAGGGGTGGCTTCAGTGGCAGAGCATCAGCTTAGGAAGCACGCCAAATAAGGCTTGAGCCAGGAGCTCCATATCAGTATAAACAAAAGAGTAAACATTCCATTGGATGTGGAAGGGAAGAGAAGTCTGTTAACTGTCCTTCTGTCTTAGATGTCAGAACCATTGGTATCCTGGAATTGATATGTTCAGAGTGGTTCAGTTGCAGGGAAAGGGGGAAATTGTGCCTCAGTGGCCAACTGAATTGAAATGAATGACAATAGCCATTCGTTCATACTAGGGTCTCCTCCCTCTCTCCATGGCTGAATGAGCTATTTTCCTCTCTCCCCTCCTCTCCTACAGATGCCCATGGATTGCTAGTTCAGTGAATAGTATCAGGATGGCTTTCCTTGCTTTTTAATTGTTTAAAAATTTATTTATTTATTTTTGGACCAGTACCGGGTCTTTAACTCAGGGCCTGGGCACTGTCCTTGGGCTTTCTCTAGGCTAGCACTCTACCATTTGAGCCACAGCACCACTTCCAGCTTTTTTTGTATATGTGGTACCGAGGAATTGAACTTAGGGCTTCATGCATGCTAGGTGAGCACTCTACCATTAGATCACACTGGCTGCCTAGTCTTATTATTATCATTATTATTTTGTGTGTGTGTTAGTCTTGGGGTTTGAACTCTGGGCCTATGCACTCTCCCTGAGCACTTTTTGCTCATGGTTTTCTATTACTTGAGCCTTAGCTCCACTTCTAGCTTTTTTAGTGGTTAAATGGAGAAGAGACTCACAGACTTTCCTACCTGAGCTGGCTTTGAATGGTGTCTTTCAGATCTCAGTCTCTGGAGTAGCTAGGATTACAAGTGTGTGCCACTGGTGTCAGGCTCTAAGTTGCTTTGAGAAGTGCATCTTGAGACTCTTGATATTGGAAACATCTAAGGGGAATAATGGAACCTGTAAAATATGGACATTGACACAAAGTTGTAAATCTAAACATGTACAAAAATATACAAAGTACACAACAGAATGGTAAATTTTTAGGTTGCTCCCCTAGGGCCCAGAGCATTGCATGTGACTGGGCAGTTTTGACTAAATAGCTTTGCCTTACCCTTAATTTCTCCAACGCTTTAGGACGGTGCTGGGCCAGTTCTTGACTGAGTGTAATTGGAGTGGTTTTCTTTGATTATGTGGACCTAGGCATATGATAGGTTATAGTTCAATTCCTATAATTTAAAGGCATATATACAAGCTAAATATTGTAAAGCTTGGATATGGTTCCTAGAGAATGCCAGCATTTGCCCACTAATTGACCTGCTGAAAACCAACAGCAACATGCTTCCCAGTTGTGGTCTGTAGACTGCATTCAAATAAATACCCACACCAGTGTGCCATTTAGATGGGTCTGATTAAAAGAATGTGTGTACAGAGCAAATGAGCCCCACATTACCTTCAAGCTAATAATGCCCACCAGCTCCCTGAGACAAACAGCTGAGGCACAGGTGGATACCCGTGGTGCTGCCAGGAACAGAGGCTTCCAGGGAAGTCTGCTGTAGAGCATGGGGGTGGGAGGTGGTGGGTGGGGAAGGGTAGGGGGCGTGGTGGTGGTGGTGGTAGTAGGAACCATGTTCTGGAGCCAATTTGGCTCAATTCCTCATTGGGCTATTCTTCCTGGGATCCTTGATCACTCTGAGGAACCTGGCCAGGGTTTTCTCATCGGTGAAATGGAGATCATGTGGTTCTCATGGAGGTTATAGGGCATAGGTGGTTGAGATGGCTCTCTTCCCTGACTGGAAGGGGAGACGTTTGGAAATGTTTTGGGATTTTGAGGTGTAGGGAGTAAAGACAACAACTCCAAAGGAACTCAACAAGGCCACATTTTCTTCTGCAGAAAGGTGTGTTACTGACAGGAAGCCATGCAAGCAAGCAAGCATGCCGGCCTGACTATGGGAGTCTCTAAAGCATTAATGCCCATTTTCCCCAATCGGTCAGAACTTAGGTTCACAATCTTGTGTAATTCATGAGTTTGACCAGAGGAATCTATCAAAATCAGGACACCTGGCCAAAGCAGAACTTGTCAGAAAGATAATTCTTAGTTCATGGTGGCATGTGAGCTAGGCCTCCAGCCCTTAGAGAAACAATTCCTTTAACAAGATATGGCTCAACTAAAATAGCTTTTTTTTTTTTTTTTTGCCAGTCTTGAGCTTGAACTTAGGGCCTGAGCACTGTCCTTGGACTTTCTCAAGGCTAGTACTCTGCCACTTGGACCGCAACACCACTTCTGGCTTTTTTTCTATGTATGTGGTACTGAAGAATCGAACCTGGGTCTATGTGCATGCTAGGCAAGCACTCTACTGCTAGGCCAAACTCCTGGCCCTAAAATAGCTTTCTTGTACAATGGAGCTACCCTTAAAATGGTGGTGCTTATGTCTAGCAATCACTTTGACAGACAAGATTGTAGCTCCTACAAGACTCACCTTTATTTTCCAGATCTTTACCACTGGGCACCACTGTGAGAGGTTTGTTTTGGGAAAGGGCCATGTGGGGCTAGTATCAGAGGTTTCCCTTCTTCCTGAGATGGTATCCAGACCCCAGAGAAAGGGCCCCAGGAAAGCATTTGTGTCTGACTGAGGAGTCATTGGATTCCTGCTGGAAATAGATGATCTTTCATGTTTTCAGTGACAGTTTTCTTTTAATTTGGGGAAGTCTGCATGAGGAGAAATTTGATGCCTCAGGCTTCAGGCTGCAGAATTATCATGTATCTTTTGATCTCCAGAAATAAGGAGCTTTGGTTCAGAACTTCTCCCTGCCTCTTGTCTGAGCCCCTCACTAACACTGCACCAGGTAATTACACAGCATGAGGAAATCAGATGGATCCTGGTTGATTCCAAGTGTCCTGCTTAAGAGGCCAAGCAGATGTCAGCAGAGATCTTGGGCTCACAGAAATGTACTTAGGTTCAGCTTTGTCTCCTTCTCTTGTTCTAATCAGAGAGGTCCTTAGTGGGTCATAAGACAAGAAATGAGGGATCTTTGAGGCCCCCAAAGCTGCATATGAGGAGCAAAAGTGCTTAAGCAAGTACTGTCTGAGGAGTGAAGGTTAAGTGATCCCCAGACATAAATTGGCTTGTTCTTAAGCAACTTCCTTGGATGGGAGCCAGAGGGCCAGATGCCCAGTGCCTGTGAATACAAAGGATTTAAGGCCAATGGCTACACTTGAGAACCTTCTGTCCTTTTCAGCTCAGCCTTGCAGAGGTTTTATTCTCTAAAATGTGTACTATAAAAGTCTGCTCTGTGTCTTTCCTGGGCCCTGGACACAAGAACCGATGTTGAAGAAAAATGGACTTGACCTTGGCATAAAATGTTTTCAGATTAGGCCCATCAAAAAGATAAAAAGTTTTTTTTTTTATCATCATCGGAGTTTTAATTTTAATTCGTCATAGACATGTTTTCTGCTCTAACTTTTAAAAGATGGTCTACATATGAAAAGAATTAGGGCAGTCCTGTATCTTTGATCAACTCAAAAATGTCTTTAAGGGAAGATAGTTAACACTCTATTTTAACCAGAAATATAAATATGCATCAGCTAACAGTTTTCCAGATCAGACGATCTAAACATATTTTTCTCCCCTTTGACATCTGAGTGACTAAGGGGCCTGTTTTCTGTTTACAAGTGGCTATTATTGAACTAAGCACATTTGAGTGAGAGGGTTTTTATGTATCATTATTTTGACCCAACTTGTCATTAGTTTTAACTTGACTGGATTGGAACAAAGAATTAGATTGTGCAAACTTGCCTCTTGTTTATCTATACCCAGATTTAATTATTGCTTCCTAAGTCAATTGTCACCATTTCAAGTGGAAAGAAATGGAATGATTCTCACTGTTTGTTGTAGGTTAGGTGGTTGGCTAATGAAGTTGGATGCATAGAAAGACTGCTCAGAGTGTGCCTCGGTGCAGATAAGATGAAGTGTAGTTTGGTTCTGACCCTTTGGGAAGGAAACAGAACAAAGCTTTCTCTCTCCCATGGAAACTCTTCAGGAAAGATGGGTGGGTCAGAAACTACAGAGGGGTAGAAGAGTGGCATTTATGTTAGTGCCATTGAAAAGCCCTTGCACGTCATCTATTATAAGGCTTTTTGAGGCCTTTTGAAAACATTTCTTCTAAGATAAGTCCTGGTGGCTCATGTCTGTAATCCTAGCTACCCAGGAAGCTAAGATCTGAGGGTCATGGTTCAAAGCCAGCCCAAGCAGGAATCCAGGAGACTCTTATCACCAAATAAGCAGCAAAAATCTGGAAATGGAGCCTGTGGTTCACATAGTAGAGTGCTACTCTTAAGCAAAAAGTTCAGAGACAGCATCCAAGCCTTGAGTTCAAGTTTTAGGATCCCCGCCCCTCCTCAATTCATCCTTACAATAATTGACATTAGTACTGGAATGAGTTTGTCAACAACAACATCTTCAAATTGATTAAAGATTAATAAGTGTATTAACCAGATTAATAGAAATACACAACCAGGTGGCAAATCTAGAGATTTTCTGAGAGAGAGAGAGAGAGAGAGAGAGAGAGAGAGAGAGAGAGAGAGAGAGAGAGAGAGAGAGAGAGATATTTCAGAGAATGTTGAGGGGTCAGTTATTGAGGGGTAACTATTTGTGTAGGGCAGTGGTAACTAACTTCACCTATTGGAACTTGTTGGAATGTGTTCCCAGTTACACAGAAATACCCTTTTCAGAGTAGCTTTTATGTGCAGTATTGAACACCTGCTATGTGTATTATTGAGTATCTACTATTAATATTTTGTAATAGTCACTCAGTGTACACATTGTTGTTATGTAATTTGGATGTGATTATTTAATTTTTGCAATGGGAACTTAACTCAGAGGGTAGATAGTGAGAAAGCCAAGATAGGAATCCCTGATTACTTGAACACTATCTCTCCCTCTCTCCCTCCCTTTTTCTCCCCCGCCTCTCTTTTCCTCTCCTTCTTGTTGTACTGGGGATTGATCTCTGGCTTCACACCTCCTTGGCAGGGACTCTACCACTTGCCACCCCACCTGCAGCTTACACATTGTCTCTTTGGCAAGATTTGAGCTCCTTATGAAGCTTCCTCTGCACTACCCCCTCTGGGGGTATAAGTCACAAGGTGAGAAAATGGGGTTCTGACCTTGTGACTCAGACAAGTCACAGTTGCCATGTGACTGGAGAAACACAGCTTCACCCAAGGCATTGAATTCCTCTTGGATGCCAATCAGACCTAGCTGCTTAGTTCTTGCAGCTATAATTATTGTGCAGTTCCTGACAGCTCCAGGCAATACTTTATACTCTGATGACCAGCATTTTCCTTTTCTGTGGCTAAGCCTCCACAAAGTGACTTCATGCTACTCTGAAAAACTGAAACTTAGGTTTGAAGTGAGAGGTAGAGACTGGCTTAGTATTTGCAGGGTCTCTTTCCTCTCTTTCTCACCTTTCCCCCCATCCTCACCCCTGCCTCTTATTCTCCCTTTCCCTCCCCCTCTCTCTTCTTCCTTGATTGTAGGGCTTGAACTCTGGGCCTGGGTGCTGTCCCTGAGCTTTTTGCTAAGGCTAGCACTCTACCACATCAGCCACATGTGCGTGCATGCACTTGTGCACAATGCCAATACTGGGGCTTGAACCTAGGGCTAAAGTGCTGTCCCTCAGCTTTTTTTGCCCAAGATTGGTGCTCTACTACTTGAGCCACAGACCCGTTTTCAGCTTTTTAGTAATTAAAAAGAGATATGAGTATCTTGGACTTTTCTGCCTGGGCTGGCTTCAGATGCCCGCCTTCAGAGTTGCTTGGATTATAAACCTGAACCTCCAGTAACTGGCAGGAATTTTTTTTTTAAAGCAAGTAGATATCTAGTTGGCGTGCTTGAAGCAGTAATTGGCTTTTATTTCATGGAGTCATTATCTGTCTAAGCCCCTTAGACTTAATTGTATACAGGTAAGATCATTACGTGTATGGTTATCTCTATCTATCTATCTATCTATCTATCTATCTATCTATCTATCTATCTATCTATCCATGTTGTGTCATAGTACAGTGGAAGGTGTGAAGTGAACTTGTGTGGAAGGTAGAAGAGTTTATCAAGAAAAGTGATATCAAAGAATGGAAGCTCAACCTGCCTACATTCGTTTTGTACCACGAGCCTCCGGAGTGGCTAAGATTACAGGCACGAGCCCTCAGCTCCTGGCTTAAAGTGATGTTTTGAAGTGGATGTTTACATTTCTGATCCTAGTGAAGGTAGCCTAGCACTTTTTATTCAGTAGCAATCTGGATTATCCAAATGAAATAGAAAGGAAAAGAATTTCTGAAGATAGCCCCTGAGAATTTTAGAGAATTAACAGAATTGTTATTGGATAAAACACAAATGAAGATAGGTGTTGCTGGCTCACATCTGTAATCCTAGATACTCAGGAGGCTGAGATCTGAGGATCGTGGTTCAAATCCAGCCAAGGTAGGAAAGCTTGTGAGACTTTATGTCCAATAAACTACCAATAAAGAATTGGAAGTAGAGCTGGAGCTGTTGCTCAAGGGGTAGAGTGCTAACCTTGAGCAAAAGAAGCTCAGAGACAGTGCCCAGGCCCTGAGTTAAAGCCCCAAGACCAGCACCAAAATATAAAATATAAATATAAAAATAAAATAAATATAACTATAAAATAAAATAAAAACAAAAAAAAATCACACAAGTGTGGATTCTTGCTAATCCTGCCCCCAGCCCTTATTGAAGGTGTTTATTGTGGAGTTCTATTCAAATCACCAGGAGATTAAAAATAAATAAAAGGTAAGGAAGGGTGTGAATGTTAGAGATAAACATAGAGGCACGTCTATTACTGGAGACTCAAGGGTGGGGATAGAAACAGTGTTTACAGAATACTGAGGATGGCACAATGCCTTATTCCACTCAGGAGAACTGTGAAGGACGAAGAGGAAATTTGACCTGAATCTTCACTTATCAAAGAGGAGGAGTCAAATCTGTAGCAAAGACAAAGCTGCCGACCCAGCTTTCCTCACTCAGAACGCTACACAACTTTTTATACTGAATTGTCTTGTACATATTATAAGTGTATGGGGAGTTTCGTTATTAAAATTTCTCATGGAGTTGTGTTCTCCAAATCCCAAAGTGATGTAGGTCAGGCCTTGATTAAATCCATTAACAAGGGCCTGCGAGAGCATGCAAATACGTCAACTTCAGATGATGCAGAAATCTTATTGGGTCCCCTAGCTTTAGTTTCTCATCTGACTCCACACAAGAACAAGATCCCAGAGATTACTCCCCCCCTCACTTCATTACTTTCCCTTAGCAATAATCTATGTCTAATAGTAATAATAGCCATAGGGTAGTTGTGTGTGGAAAATAAAGGGTGTGAGTTATCTGCTAGTTTATGAATTAAGGATAAATTGCCAGATACTAGTGCATGTAATCCTAGTTACTCAGGAGGCTGAGATCTGAAGATAATGGTTCAAAGCCAGCCTATACAGGAAAGCCTAGTCTCCAATTAACCACCAGAAAACAAAAACAAAAACAAAAAACAACAAAAAGAAAAGAAACCAGAAGTGGAGCTGTAGCTCAAGTGGTAGAGTAATAGCCTTGAGAGATAAAGCTCAGGGATAGTTCTCAGGCTTTGAGTTCAAGCCCCAGGACCGACATACAATACACACACACACACACACACACACACACACACACACACACACACACACACACACAGGAGCGCAGGCACACACACATACACACATAGGAATTAACTAAACAAAAACCTGTATTTCTCATAGAAGCTCATATGTCTATGAACCTGAAAACAGATGAGGTTGAATATCATACATTTTCCCCCTCCTCTAGTTCCTATTGGGATATTGCTTGGGATATTTTTTGAGATATTTCTGCTCATTGTAGAGGTATCTAGAGATTCAGTTCACCTCATTTTAATTTAAAGATGGATGTCAGTCATGAAATACATTTAAAAGAAAAAAGACTGTGCCCAGCTCTTTTACATTCTTATATGAAAATATGAATGCATTTATTTTATGCATTCCTGAATATTTGGTTAACTGGAGCTAAAAGTGTCATGGCTGGGCATAGTGGCTCACACTATGTGAGCCTCCTAGCTACTCAGGAGGCTGAGATCTGATGATTGAGGTTCAAAGCCAGCTGGGACATGAAAGTCCATGAGACTCTTATGAGACTCTTATCTCCAATTAATCACCAAAAACTGGAAGTGGTGCTGTGGCTTAAAGAGGTAGAGCACTAACCTTGAGCTAACGAGCGCAGGGGACAATGCCCAGGCCCACAGTTCAAGCCCCATGACTCACCAAAAAGAGTCTCATAGTCTTTCCTGCTCAGGCTGGCTTTGAACTGTGTTGATCTGTAGATCTTAGCCCCCTGCATAGCTAGGATTACAAGTATGAGCCACTGGTATTGTTTTCTTTTTAGGTACTGGTGACAGTTGATAGAGTACCTGGTGCTAGCATGACTCAGACCTCTTCAAGTAACTAATGCAACCTTCTAACAAATGGCTACTGTTGGTCAGGAAATATTTACACATGCTAATTTTAACAGCAAGTTCTATTTTCAAATGTATTTCACAGTTTATACTGAGTGAGAAATACTCAATTCTCACCATGTGAACTTCCAGATTGCTTTATTGAATAATGCGGCTGTAGCTGTCTCAACAACCTTTGAAGCCAAAATTAAGCTCCCCCTTCTTCCCCTCCTTAAGTCTTTGGGCTTGAACTCAGGGCCTGAGAGCTGTCCCTAATTGTCTTTGTTCTCAAGGAGAGTACTCTACCACTTGAGCCACAGAGCCACTTCTAGCTTTTTCTGAGTAGTTTATTGGAGATAAGAGTCTCATGGACTTTCTTGTGTAGCTAGGATTATAGGTAAGAGCCACAGTTAAAATTCAGCTTTTTATACTGAGGAATAGAACCTGGGTCTTTGTGCATGAAAGGCAACCACTCTACCACCAGGGCAAACTCTCAGTCTGGAAATTCTGTTTTATTTTTACTAAAATTAATATAATACAGTGAAAACAAACTAGAATTACTTATCTATCAGTATCTCAGTTATTATTTTGATGGATTATTATAATACATTTGCTCTCTATTGAGTTTTACTCAATAGATAGTAAACTGTACATGTTTAACTTATACAATGTGATGAGTTTTAATATATTTTGAATTAAAAAGCCAAAAAAATTAGCTTTTTTTAAAAAACCTTGAACATCTTATTCTTAGAAGAATGCATACATCTTAGGATCATAAATAGGCTTCCTGTCTCTCCTGGGCCCACATGTTAAGTGTCATTGTATCTCTTTGATCTTGAATGTCAGCGCTAGGGTTTTTGAAGCCTAACAGATCCAGCCCTGTCTGGCAGCTATTGACTTGTGAGGGCTTTTGGGTTCAGAATCAGGTGCAACATGTATTTATGTGGAGGTCTGATTGATTTGAATCCTATATTAGGTATTATATAGATACTCGTGGAAGGATGATATCCCACAAAAAAGCACCTAGTGGAGTGCCCAATATATAGCAGGCACTAAATATAAAAGAGATATTAGCTTGCTCTTTGGAAATATGGAAAGCAATCTAAAATATATAGCTTTGTTGGAATTGTTTTTCTCTTTGACGTTTCGATTGATCTGACTTTTCTTCACACGTCTATTGATGTTTGCGATGACACTGGCAGTTGTCCCTTGGTTCCTCAATCTATTCTAAAGGATGGCTTAAACCCTGGGGGAGAATATGAGTTGATGGCGAAGAAAGGATGCATTTTGGGAGGAGTAATTCTTGTACTGAGCCACTGAACATTAAGGTGGGGCCTGGGACTCTGTATATCTATAGAGGGGTCTCTGTCTTGTCTCTCATCTCTTTGGTCTCTGCCTTTGAGTGGAGGTGGCAAGACAGTCAGGCTTGTTTTTACTTTTGTTGGCCCTGGCCATTTTACAGTCAGTGTACATGCCAGCGGGATATTTTGATGTTTTAATTTTCTAAATAAGAAAACAAAGATCTAGAGGGAGTAAAAAAGGAATCCAAGGTAGGAAGAGAGATGGAGGAAGCCTCCTGGATCTGTAGGCTTATCATATATAAGTTTGATAAAGGGTGGTTAAAGTAAATGAATGAATATCAAAAGAAAATCCAAGCCAAATGCTTGTGGCCTGTGATCCTGGCTACTTAGGAGGCTGAGATTGGAGGTCAACCACAAATAGAAAAATCCATGAGACTCGCAACTCCAATTAATCACCAAAACCCCAGAAATGTAGCTGTGGCTGAAGTGGTAGAGTTTCAACCTTGAACAAAAAAAGCCAAGTGAAAGTGTGAGGCCCTGAGTTCAAGGTCCAGTATTAGTGCATGCACACACACACACATAAACACACACACACACACACACACGCACACACACACACACACACACACACACAAACCAAAATTTGAATCCTATGTGTATATTACATAGTTCAGTTGATGAAGAGCATCTTGTAATCAATCCCAAGTCATGGCCCAGCCACGGTCCGTTGTATTTAAATTGTCCTGGAGTCTGCTGAGTGTATCTTTGATCATAATTTGGTGAAAATATGGTAAACATCTAAAGCAAATGGTGCCCCCAGTGCAAGGTCAAAGTGAATGTGCTGACTCCAAGCGATAAGTAAACATTTGAGATTTTTCCAAAGTCTACATATCTTTACAGGAGATTGAGTAGTAGTTTTCTGGGATAGATTTACTCAGCCATCCACACTCTAGTATGAAATTCTGTGTATCTTGAGCATCTGGGGTTTCTCCAAGAGTCTGCTGTCGTTGGAAGTTGTTAGTCTCCTTTATTCTGGTGACACAAGACATTCATCTAGTTAGTGTTTCAAGTGTCTCTGTCATCTGGAAATCCCACATATCCATTCTAATTCTAGAAGAGTGTTTTAATGAGGTGGAGATGAAGGCACAGATCTTTCTGGTGATATTTGTTTAGTCCTAGGAATTGAACCCAGGGCCTTATGCATGCAGAGGACATACTCTACCACAGAGCCTGAGACCTTCTGCCAGAGGATTTGGAGTTAGAAGGCAGTATTCTTCTAGACACATTTGCCTTCATTTTCATAGTCTTCTATTGGGAAGAAACACGGACAGACCACTTTGGGGCTGGTTTGTGACTCCAGTGAGGAGAGGGTTGGCTATAGTAATAGAGGGAGGCTGGTCTAGGGTGTCCTAGCTGATGTGGGGATTAGCTGTATGCCAGTGGGCTCATGCTAACCCAAGCATCAGAGGAAAAAGAGTCGCCTGAGACAGCCAGGCCCATTGAGCCACAGGAAGGCAAACTTGAGAAACTGATCTCCTTCCTTAGTTCTCACGTGGTATGGCAGGGACCAAAGTCTCAGAAGCAGTTTCTGGCTCACAGTTTACTTCTGTGAAAGTAAAGGGCTGGAGACTGGAGTTGTATGGTCCTGGGTCACTTGTTTGGGGTGGGAGACAAAACACAGGTAGAATTTTTCTGAGGATTCCAGAACATGTTGGTGGCTACAAGGCCTTGGCTCACACTTGGGAGACTGAGATCTGAGGATCATGGTTTGAAGCCAACCAGGGCAGGTAAGTCCATGAGACGCTTAGCATTAAAAAGAACTATCTCAAAGCCAGAATTGGATGTGTGGCTCAAATGGTAGAGTATTAGCTTTGACCAAAAGAAGCTCAGGGATATCATCCAGGTCCTGAGTTCAAGGCCCAGGACTGGCACCAAAAGTAACAAGCAACAAAAAGGAGCTTCGTAAATATTTACCCAGAACTTTAATGGTTATTAATGTTTAGTAAGGCATTTTCTTGAGTCCACTACTTCGCAGAGCCTGAGTCTATATGGTGAGTAGCAAGATTTAACTGGAGTTTCTCTGGCAGGTTTCTATTAGATCTAGACACTTTGGGTTGTGAGAGGGGAAAATTAACTTTGAGCATTTTGTGGAATTTCCTCTTTTTCTTAATTAACAGTCTCCACAAGGAATAGAATCTTCCTTTCCATTTCTGACCACTTTGTGAATATAGGTGGAGGAGGAGGAAATGCAGGTTTCCATGGTAGAGTAGATAAAAATAATTGGACCAGAGTTGGAAAATGAGTTCACTACAAATGAACCTATTTAGTAAATGGGTGTCAAAATGGAACAATTTACTCTATCCTGGAGGCATGAAAGTAGCTCCATGAAACTTAAAGACATTCAAGTTAAAGGGATACATGAGAATTGGTCATATCTTATTGTATAATGAAATAGCTACATGAATTAATTCTTGCCCCATGCCATAGTATTATGGAGAAGTCAGGGATACTAGGAATATTGAATGGGAATCTGGCTCAGTCAGAGAGGCAAATCAGACTTCTGCTATGAAGAAGCGTACATAGCCTGATGTGAAGATTTGATTGGGAAAGGGGTGGATGGCAAAGACTGTTTTCTTTTCCTTTTTCTTTCTGGCCCTGGGGCTTGAACTCTGGGCTTGGGCACTGTTTCTTTCTTTCTTTCTTTTTTAAAAATATTTTTTATTGTAATTAAGAGAAAGGTTACATTATATTCACCAGATAGAAGGTGCATTTCTTAACAATTATTGCTACCCCTTCTCATGTTTTTGTCCCCATTTCCCTCCCCCACCCTCTCCCCTCATCTTGTTTCCCCCTTCCCTATCCTATTTCAAATAAACAAATAAACATATATACAACATATCAGATTACAAGGTAAAATGAGAAATAACATAGTACATTAAGAACAACAGTCACACCTTATATGGCTCTTGTTTCTATATCTTAGAGGTCCTTTCATTTATTGGGCACTGTTTCTTAGCTTTTGTTGCTCGAGGCTAGTGCTCTACTACTTGAGTCACAGCTCTACTTCTGGCTTTTTACTGGTTCATTGGAGGTAAGAGTTTCACAGACTTTCCCGCTTGGGCTGGCTTTGAGGTCTGATTTCCAGAGCTCAGTCTTCTGAGTAGCTAGGATTACAGGTGTGAGTCACTGGTGCCTGGCTGGCAAAGGCACCAGGCAGTCCCAAGAGCTCTAGGCCGAGAGGAAGCAGACATGGAAGCTACCAGATGGTCCCTTGACTCTTTCGAGATGGTCCCTGAATTGCGTACATGGTAAGATAATTTTCTGATCAAGAGTGAGAGCAGGAGTCTGAATTTTCCTTCTAGTCCATCCTAGTTTGATAGGAAATGTCCTCATCTGTGAAAAATTTATTTTAATAACTGTTTGGGTAACCTTCCAAAGTTACTATGTAGATCGATCAAGGTAATCTGCATAACATACAGTAAGTAGCCTGTATGGTTGTCTCTAGATGTGAGATGCTTTTCCTGGT
This sequence comes from Megascapheus bottae, assembly GCF_031878675.1. Classification (NCBI taxonomy): domain Eukaryota; kingdom Metazoa; phylum Chordata; class Mammalia; order Rodentia; family Geomyidae; genus Megascapheus; species Megascapheus bottae. The sequence continues at coordinate 42,325,056 of NC_143510.1, forward strand.
GTGGTATAATGGACATATATTGGCCTATGTCTTTCATTCTTGGCACAAGGCTTGTAAGTGATAAAGGTAGCAGAAGCTCTTTTTTATTTTGCCAGTCCTTGGGCTTGAACTCAGGGCCTGGGTACTGTCCCTAAGCCTCTTTGTGCTCAAGGCTAGCACTCTACCACTTGAGCCACAATGACACTTTCAGCTTTTTCCAAGTAGTTTATTGGAGATAAGAGTGTCACAGACTTTTCTGCCGAGGCTGGCTTTGAACTGTGATCTTGAGATCGCTGTCTTCTGAATAATTAAGATTATAAGCTTCCAGCTTAGAAGCTCATCTTGTTCTAATGTTTCAACTCTTAGCAGGCCCTTAGATGATTTTAGTTAGACTAAGCTTTGATTAGAAGCTGGGAACTTTCAGCCCTACTCCCTGACTTAGGAGAGAGTACAGAGGGTGCTGGATATTTAGCTTTGCCATCAATTACCAGTGATTTAGTCAATATGCCTACATACAACTCCTAAGCCAAAGAGTTGGGGGACCCCTCTGGGAAGATCAATACAGGAAGGTGCTTAGAGTTCAGAAGCTCCTTCCATGCCCCTCCCATCTTTTTCATTTGGCTCTTTCAGACTATATCCCTCCCTCCCTTCCTCCCTCGCTTCCTTCCCTCTTTCTCTTCTTAGTCCTCCTCCTCTTCCACTTTCTCTTCCTCTTCCTCCTCCTCCTTTTTGGCAGCACTAGGATTGAATTTAGCACCTCAAATTGCTAGGCAGGCAATCTACCACTTGAGCCATGACCCCCGACCTTCACCCCCCCTCCCCCATCTCTTATCTCCCTGTATCTACTTTTCAGATAGGGGCTTGCACTTTTGCCTGAGTGTATCCTCAGACCATTATCCTTCTATTGATGCCTTCAGCATAGCTCAACTTACGGATGTCTGCCAACATGCCCTGTTTATTACTTAAGTAATGGAGTCTCACTCACTTTTTGCCTTGGCTGTCCATGAACTGAACTCTTCCCGATTTTAGTAGGTGGGATTGTTCTTTATAATAAATGGATGATAGGGAGTTAAGTGCTCTCTGAGTTGTATGTGTTTTGGTAGCGATTCTTCCATTCTGATGGAGGGCTTGTGGAAAGTCTCAGATTGGCAGTCAGCTGGGGCCTTATCCTTCAGAGGCCAGGCTAACTCTGAATGGTGTCAGAATTAAATTGAATTGTGGAATTGGTTGGTGTGTAAGTAACTACTCACTTTTTTTCCCCCTCAATACTGAGGACTGAGCTCAGGGCCTGGAAAAGTGCTCTACTAATTTACTCATGTCTTCAGTCCTTTTGCTTCTAATTTATTTTTTCAGAGACACTCTCACACTTTCTCAGAGTCCCATCTTGGACTGTGATCCTCTGCCTTTGGAGTAGCATACTTGCATGACCAGCCCCCACTCACTTTTTTTTTGTGTCATGAGGCTTGAACTCTGGGCCTGGGTGTTGTCCCTGAGCTCTTCAGCTCAAGGCCACTGCCCTACCCCTGGAGCCACAACACCACTTCCCATTTTCTACTGGCTAATTGAGATAAGAGTCGCTCAGTCTTTTGTGCCTGGGCTGGCTTTGAACCAAGATCTTCAGATCTCAGCCTCCTGAGTAACTAGGATTACAGGTGTGAGCCACTGTGCCTGGCTAACTTTTTTTTCTTAGCCAGTCCTGGGGTTTTAATTCAGGACCTGAGCACTATCCTTGGGCTTTCTTAATGCAAGAGCTCTACCATTTGAGCCACAGCACCACTTCTGGCTTTTTTGATATATGTGATACCAAGGAATCAAACTGAGGTCTTTATGCATGCTAGTCAAACACTCTATCACTAGGCCCCCCTGACCACTTTTTTAATGCCCAACTTTAACCTAACCCATAATGAAGACACATTTCAGGCCATAAGCATTGGACTAATATGATTGTTTTATAAGGGAAACAATTTAGCACCTGTTCTTGAAAGCGCAAAGAAAAATAAAAAATAAAACTCCAAAGTAGAGGAAACACCCAGGAAGAGGAGAAAAACAGACAAGAAAATCCTACAGCAGCAGACATAGATTTGCTTGATTAATAGAGAAGCTATAGTGAGAAGGAGGCTATGCTGATGAGACTGCAAATGAGAGATGGTGGATGGACACAGGCCAGAGATTAGGCCTTGGCCCATCCACCTGTGTTGCTGTGGATAACCTCGGAGCCAGGGAGCACCAGTAAAACTGGGCGAAGAGGCAACAGAGTGAGCACTCCACAGCAGTGCTGGGCTGCAGAAACACCACATGAGGATGAATGAGGTCATGTGTCATGGTCTATTTCCCATGAGCCCCATGTGTCAGTTGCCCATTGCTATTGTAAGAAGTTACCATACACATAGAGGCTTGAAACAACTCAAATGCATTTGCTTGCACTTTTTTTTTTCCTGTAGTCTTCAGTGGAGGAGCTGTTTCCATGACAACGTCAGCTTAAAAGCCACTGGGCATGCTTTGGTTTGTGGTCCCTTTCGTCATTGTCAAAGCCAGCAGAACATTCTTTGATGCAATCCCATCTCTTGGGTTACGTAGGGCCCCCTCTGACAATCCATCATCACAGGTGTCTTGGCTACATCATAAATGCACAGCCTACTGTGCCGTCAGCACGGGGTTTGGCTCACTGTGCTCTCAGGTGCCTGGACCACACCATTGCAATGACTGTATTCAGCTACATCAAAGAAGGAAAAATTAAGCTATGGATCTAGATTAGTGATTAGAATGCTTACCTAGCATGTGTGAGGCCTTAGGCTCAATTAATGGCACAGAAATAACCCTAAAACTGAATGGCTGTAAGTTTTGTTTTCATATATTTTTATTGTTAATAGAAGCATTACATTATATTCGCTAGATAGAAGGTGCATTAATTCACATACATTGATAGCCTTTCTCATGTCTTGGTCCCCATTTCCCTCCCCCCACCCCCACCTCTTATCTTGTTTTCCCTCCTTTCCTATCCAATTTCAAATAACCAAATACAAATATATCCAATATATCAGGTGACAAAGTGAGATACTATAACAACATGAGATAACCAAGGGACAGCAAAAGAGATGAGAGATAACATAGTACATTAAGAACAACAATCATTCATTATATGGCTTATGTTTCTATATCCTAGAGATCCTTTCATTCAGTGTCCTACTATATGGCCTTTTGTATCAAGGTTTTGCTCTATTGCAAATCTCTGCTAGGAGAGCCCAAGGTTTCTACTGATTATGACAAATGAGGGAAACCATTGAGCCTAAGTTCCTTTGAGTCTGGCTTACTTCACTTAATATGACCTTTTCTAAGACTTTCCACTTCCTAACAAATGGGGCAATGTCATTCTTTCTGACAGCAGCATAGAATTCCATTGTTGATCACATCTTGTTGATCCACTCATCAACTGAGGGACATCTGGGTTGGTTCCATAACTTTGCTATGGTAAATAGTGCTGCAATGAACATTGTTGTGCTAGTGGCTTTAGTATGTCCTTGTTTCTGGACAATTGGGTAAATGCCTAGTAGTGGAATTGCTGGGTCATAGAGGAGCTCTATGTTTAGTTTTTTGAGGAATTGCCATACTGTTCTCCATAGTGGTTGAATGAGTTTGCACCCCCATCAACAGTGTAGTAGTGATCCCTCCTGGCCACATCCCCTCAAGCATCTGTTGTTATTAGTTTTCTTTTTTTTTTCTTTTTTTTATTGTAATTAGTAAAAGGGTTACATGATATTTGCCAGATAGAAGGTGCATTAATTCACATACATTGATACCCTTTCACATGTCTTGGTACCCGTTTCCCTCCCCCCCCACACCCCTCACCCGTCTTGGTTTTCCCCCCTTCCCTATCAAATTTCAAATATCCAAATACAAATAAATTCAATATATCAGATAACAAAGTGAGATACTATACCAATATGAATAACCAAGGGACAGCAAAGGAGATGAGAGACAACATAGTACATTAAGGACAACAATCATTCATTATATGGCTTTTGTTTCACTATCCTGGAGGTCCTTTCAATTAGCTTCACATTATATGTCCTTATGTATCAAGATTTTGCTCTATTGCAAATCTCTGCTAGTAGAGCCCAAGGTTTCTACTGATTATGACGAATGAGGGAAACCATTGATCCTAAGTTCCTTTGAGTCTGGCTTACTTCACTTAATATGATTTTTTCTAAGTCTTTCCATTTCCTAACAAATGGGGTGATGTCATTCTTTCTGACAGTAGCATAGAATTCCATTGTGTACAAACACCACAACTTGTTGATCCACTCATCAACTGAGGGACATCTAGGTTGGTTCCATATCTTTGCTATGGTGAATAGTGCTGCAATGAACATTGTTGTGCTAGTGGGTTTAGTATGTCCTTGTTTCTGGGTGGTTGGGTAAATGCCAAGTAGTGGAATTGCTGGGTCATAGGGGAGTTCTATGATTAGCCTTTTGAGGCACTGCCACACTGCTTTCCATAGTGGTTGAACGAGTTTGCACTCCCACCAACAGTGTAGTAGTGATCCCTCCTGGCCACATCCCCTCCAGCATCTGTTGTCATTCGTTTTCCTGATCCTGGCCATTCTAACTGGAGTGAGGTGGAATCTTAGAGTTGTTTTGATTTGCATTTCTTTTATGACCAGAGATGTTGAGCATTTCTTCATGTGTCTGTAGGCCATTTTTGTTTCTTCTTCAGAGTAGACTCTCTTTAAGTCTTTGGCCCATCTTTTGATGGGATGGTTGTTACTTTGGAGATTAGTTTTGAAGTGATTCAATTTTTTGAGCTGTTAATATATTTTAGATATGAGGCCTTTGTCTGTTGTTTGGTTGGTGAAGATCTTCTCCCACTCTGTAGGCTTCCTAATTCATTTACTAGCTATGTCCTTTGCCATACAAAAGCTCTGCAGTTTAATGCAGTCCCACTTATCCAGCCTTTCTCTGATTTGTTGTGATTCTTGGTCCTTATTAAGAAAGTTTCGACCTGTGCCAAGGAGGCCTAGTGTATCTCTTATTCCTTCTTGTAAAGTTTTCAGTGTGTCGGCTTTTACCTCCAGGTCTTAGATCCATTTGGAGTTAATTCTAGTGCAGGGTGACAAAGAAAGATCCAATTTTAGTTTTCTGCAGGTGCTTAACCAGTTCTGCCAGCACAACTTGTTGAAGAGGCTGTCTTTCTTCCATTCTATTTTTTTGGCTCTCTTATCAAAGATTAGGTGGCCATAGGTCTGTGGTTTAATATCTGGGTCTTCAGTTCTATTCCATTGGTCTTCAGGCCTGTTTTTCTGCCAATACCAAGCTGTTTTGATAATTATAGCTCTGTAATAGAGTCTGAAGTTTGGTATTGAAATTCCTCCTGTGCTGTTCTTTCTGCTAAGAAGTGTTTTTGCTATACGGGGTCTTTTATTATTCCATATGCAATTTTGGATTGCCTCTTCTATTTATTTAAAGAATGCCATTGGGATATTGATGGGTTTTGCGTTGAATCTGTAGATAGTCCTTGGCAAGATTGTCGTTTTCATGATGTTGATTCTTCCAATCCAGGAGCATGGGAGGTTTTTCCATTTCCTCAGTTCTGCTTTAATTTCCTTTTTCAGGGTTTTAAAGTTTTCATCAAAAAGGACGGCTGTAAGTTTTAATAATTTAGTCAAATCTACAAAACAATTGCAGTGCTAAATGAATGTGTTGAATACATATGTAAATTTTTACATATTCTATATGCTAGATATGATAGATAATATATAATTAGTATATATGCTATGTATAGACACTACAGAATCTGTATCTAATGTGTATGTAATATATATAGTATCTATGTATAACTATATAGATGCTATATATATGTATTTAGTGTCTATTTGGTACCTTATAGATCTATATAGTATCTATAGATACTATAGTATTCTACAGTATCTCTATAGGTATTATAGCATCTCTATAGATACAGTATAGATATAGGATATATATCTATAGATAGCATATATGTTTATATGCTATAGTATAAAGACACATTTTATACTATAATATATAGAATAGTATATATGGTATAGATGTATTACATATAATAAAGATATAATATACTAGTATATATACTATATATTATGTATTATAAAATAGATATACTATATAGCAAATAAATAGTATATATAATATACTATATATAGTATCATATATTGTAGGTATACTATATAACATATATATCATATACCATATAGTACATATCTATATATAGATGTAGATCTATCTATCTATATAAATGTAGATCTAGTATCTATATAGATACTTCATAGATTTATACCATATGTAGTAGTATGGAGTAGGTATTGTGTCTGTATTGTATATACTGTATATGTGTACATACACACTTACTTCTCTCAGCAGGTAAATAGTGGAACATGGTCAGAAGTGATGGGGAGAATTGGATGACAGATTGCTATCCGCTACAGTCACTAACATGGAGATTTTCCTCTTTTATTTTTGTGGGGAATGCGTATGAGTCCTGCTTTGGAGAGGGAATGATTTTTTTCCTCTGGGAAGCTAGGAATCGAGGTCTGGAATTGAGAGGAACAAGGCTAGAAGTTGAGACTGGATTGGCTTTATGAAAGATGATGAGCTGATGGTGGTGGCTGAGGACATCTTGGAAACATCAATGTTGAGAGCGCAACTGAGGAAGGAAAGAGTAAGGAGGGGTAGAGGGAAAGAAAGGGCATGTCCAAATCCAGAGGAAGAGGAAATGATGGTGCAGATGAGGGGAGGGAATTCTGGACCCTAGTAGTGTCTTTTTCTTTTTTTCTTTTATTTAGAACTCAGGGCCTTGACCTCAATTTACTTACTTACTTGGTGTTCTACCACCTGAGCTAGGCCTCCAGCCCAGTCTTTTGCTGGATAATTGAAACTGAAGTCTCAGTTGACTTATTTTTTTTTTAAACCTCAGCTGGCTTTGAATATTAGCCCTTCAGATCTCTGTGTTCGGAGAAGTTAGGATTACAGGTTCTGTGGTCCCAGGCCTGCAGTATCTCCTGCAGCAAATCTCCTTTAGGTGTGAGGTGGTTGTGCAGCCTCCCACACAGTGCTGTGTTATCCTCTGTGGGAGTGGAAAGCTGCTCACTCACCACACTGTTTATCTTTGAACTATAACATGGCAGTCATACCTACTAAATGGGTTTGGCATGTGGCTGCTTGGAATGTTGGCCAGTGGCTTGTTTGGTGAGTATGAAGAACAGAAGAGGATAGGTCCATCAGCTCCTCCTCTGTCTCCTAAGGAGTCTTTCTCCATCATGTCCAAGGGCCAGGTTTTCTTCCAATAGTACTATGTTTATTCAAATTTAAAATGTTTAATGTTAACCTTCAGGTAGTTGTACCAAAGGGGGTTCAATCCAGCATGTCAGTTTGTGAGGACATTGCAGCTGATCAGTGTCCTCCCTTTTGCCATTCTCATCTCCCCCCAAACCCACCCCTCCCCACAAGTCCCCCAGTGCCTCGTTCACATATGTACACTGAATATTATAACTTCATTCACCCATTCTTCCTCTCTCCATTTGTCTGTCTCCCACCCCTTGACGCCACCACTCCCCTCCGCCTTCCATCCCCCCCCATACCTTCTGAAACATGCTTACACTTACTGGTATTTTTGTTTTGTTAGTTGTTCTAAGGAGTTACAGCATTAGAATCCTCTCTTGGGTATGCCTTCCTTTAGAATACAGCCATATTTTTAAAGATGTGTGACTTTTCCTCCTCCTCTTCTTCCTCCTCCTCCTCCTCTTCCTCCTCTTCCTCTTCCTCCTCTCTCTCAGTCATGGGGCTTGAACTCTGGGCCTGGGCACTCTCCTTGAGCTCTTTGGCTCAACCACTTTGAATCATAGTGCCATTTCCAGTTTTCTGGTGGCTAATTGGAGGTAAGAATCTGGACTTTCATGTTCAGGCTAGCCTTGAACCATGATCCTCCGATCTTATCCACCTGAGTAGCTAGAAGACTCTATTCTTCTTTTGACAAATGATTTTATTTTCTTCCTAGAGACTTGCTTCTAATGAGCTAAGGAAAAAGCTCTGTAGTGTTGAGGATGAATGAACATGGGAATGAGCTGCCATGGCTCAAATTCTAGCTTTCTGCTTACTAAGTGATTGCTTTGAGGTTAGTTACTTAAAAACTTTTGGTCTTCAGTTTCTTCTAAGAAGGAGCATAGTCTTCTAAGGTTGTTGTGTTTGTCTCCTTGTTGTTGTTGTTGTGTTGGTTCTGGGCTTTGAACTCAGGGCCTGGGAATTGTCTAGGAGCCATTTTGTTCAAGGCCAGTGCTCTATTACTTGAGCCACACCTCCACTTCCAGCTTGGGGGATAGATTTAGAGCTGAGAGTCTCATGGACTTAAGTGCTCTGGCTGGCTTCAATTCATGATCCTCAGACCTCAGGCTCCTGAGTAGTTAGGATTCCAGTGGGAGCCCCTGGTGCCTGGCTCAGGATGAGTATTAATCCCACAGCAGCTGTGCAGGAAGGTAGGTCTGCCGGGAGGGGTTACATCCTGAGGGCTCTCCTCTCAAGAGTAGATTGTAGGAGGTTCCTTACTGTGGAGTGAACTCCTGATAAAGAATGGCTTCTGGCCCCTTTCCATGAAGACGCTGGCCAGATGCCAGCACCACACTTCTGGACTCACTAACTTCAGGAACCTGAACCCAATACACTTGTATTTTACAAATTACTAGTACAGAATTCTGTTCTAGCACCAGAGAACATATGGGCAATCTATAGGTGCATGCGTATTCATATCCTCATGTGTTGTTATCCTCTGATCCTTTCTAAATACATTATACACTTGTTTGTTTGTTTGTTTATTGTCCCAAGGCTTGATTGAACTCAGGGCTTGGATGCTGCATCTGAGCATTTTTTTTTTTTTTTACTAAAGTTTAGCGCTCTATCACTTGAATCACAGCACCATTTCCACTTTTGGCTGATTAATTGGAGAGAAAAGCCTCACAGATTTTCCTGCTTGGGCTGGCTTTGAACAATGATCCTCAGATATCAGTCTCCTGAGTCGCTAGGATGACAGGTGTTAGGCACAAGTACTTGCATTTTACCTCTACATTAATAATGTGAAATGGCCCCTCTGGTGATTACAGAGTTTGTGTATTTTATTACTTAAAATTACACTCTTGAGGGGCCAACCTAGTGGTAGAGTGGTTGCCTAGCATGCACGAAGACCTGGGTTCGATTCCTCGGCACCACATACATAGAAAAAAAAAAAGCCAGAAGTGGTGCTGAAGCTCAAGTGGTAGAGCTCTAGCCTTGAGAAAGTCCAAGGACAGTGCTCAGGCCCTGAGCTCAAGCCCAGGACCGGCAAAAAAAAATTACACTCTTGGGCCCACTGCTGTGGCTCACACCTGTAATCCTAGCTACTCAGGAGGCTGAGATCTGAGGATCAAAGCCAGCCTGGGCACAAAAGGGCTTGAGATTCTTATTTCCAATTAACCTCCAGAAAATGGGAAGTGGGGCTTGGCTCAAGGGTAGATGTGGTAGCCTTGAGCTGAAGAGCTCAGAAACAGTGCTCAGGCCGAGTTCTAGCCTCATGACTCACACACACACAAAATAAATTATACTCTTATTTGTGATCCTGCACAGAAAATAGAGACATTGGCTTATATTTATCACAGACAAATCTGTTAGCTGAATAAAGATGTTACTTTCTAACTTCTTGCGCAACTAATTCTAGCCAGATTAAAAATTTGTTTTAAAAAGGTGAAAAGAAAATTAAACACATGAACAAATATTTCCTTTCTAACTTTTACAAAAAGAAAAAATCCAGTTTTTGAGGATGCGGCCAGGAGGGATCACTACTACACTGTTGGTGGGAGTGCAAACTCATTCAACCACTATGGAAAGCAGTATGGCAGGTCCTCAAAAGACTAAACATAGAGCTCCCCTAGGACCCAGCAATTCCACTACGTGGCATTTACCCAATCATCCAGAAACAAGGACATACTAAATCCACTAGCACAACAATGTTCATTGCAGCACTATTTACCATAGCAAAGATATGGAACCAACCTAGATGTCCCTCAGTTGATGAATGGATCAACAAGATGTGGTATTTGTACACAATGGAATTCTATGCTGCTGTCAGAAAGAACAACATCCGCCCCATTTGTTAGGAAATGGAAAGACTTAGAAAAGATCATATTAAGTGAAGTAAGCCAGACTCAAAGGAACTTAGGCTCAATGGTTTCCCTCATTTGTCATAATCAGTAGAAACCTTGGGCTCTCCTAGCAAAGACTTGAAATAGAGCAAAACCTAGATACATAAGGCCATATAGTATGATGCTAATTGAAAGGACCTCTAGGATATAGAAACAAAAGCCATATAATGAGTGATTGTTATCCTTAAGGTACTATGTTATCTCTCATCTCTTTTGCTGTCCCTTGGTTATCTCATATTGTTACAGTATCTCACTTTGTTATCTGATATATTGGATATATTTGTATTTGGTTATTTAAAATTGGATAGGGAAGGAAGGAAAACAAGATGAGAGGTGGGGGTGGGGGGAAGGGAAATGGGGACCAAGACATGTGAAAGGGTATTAATGTATGTGAATTAATGCACCTTCTATCTGGCAGATATCATGTAACCCTTCTATTAATTACAATAAAAAATCTTAAATAAAAAATAATAAAAAAAGAAAAAATTCAGTTTTTGTGCATTGGTACTAAGTACAACTAACAAAGGAAGCCTATCTGCCTATCTTTGAATTTTGTTTTCTTATTCATTTGCATCAAAAGTAGCCTATAAGTAGAAGTGGAAAATGGTATTTTCTCAGTTCTATAATTTAGTCTGTTAAGAAGATTAAATTAAAGCAGATACACAAACACAAAAGCACATATATTTAAAATGAACCCTTTGCATGTGAGGGTACTTTAGTTTAGCTTTTAAAATTTTACTAAATGGCCATTTCTTCAAAACTTCTCTAAACTTAGAAGTGCTTTATTCTCTTGTTTCCATTATCTTGTATGACTGATGTTCTTAATGTACTGTTAAGTCTCTTCTCTTTTTTTGCCCTTATGGTTAATCTCATATTGTTACTATATTTGGCTCTGTTACCTGGAATATTATATATACGCTTATCTGTGTATTTGAAAGAGGGAAGGGAAGGGGAGGAAACAAGACAATTGGGAGGGGTGAGTGGAGGGAAAGAGGACAAAAACATGAGAAGGGGTATCAATGTGTAAGAAATATTGCACCTACTATCTGACGAATGTAACTGTCACCATTCTCTTTATACATTATCCTGACCACTCCCCCCCCCCAAAAAGTGCTTTATTAGGCTGAGTGCACACCTGGAGATGCTTGTGGGAGGAGTGAAGATGGCAGTTTAGGAAAATAATCTCAAGACGGCACAGTGACATTGTTCATAGCTCCCACAGCCTTTTGGTGGCTAAGCGTAATCAAGATGAGTCTTGTTTTTCTTTTTCTTTTCTCTTCTGGGCCAGTAGTGGAGCCTAAACGCTGCCTGGGAACTGCCCTTTCTCTTTTTCACTCAAAGCTAGCATGCTACCACTTGAGCCACTACATCTCCACTTCTGGTTTTTGGGTGGTACACTGGAGATCTGAACTCCCAGACTTTCCTTCCTGGGCTGTCTTTGAAACAAGATCCTCAGATCTTAGCCTCTTGAGTCCCTAGGGTCATATGGATGAGCCACTAGCGTCCAGCAAGACCAGTAGTTGTTAACTAAGGGCAGTTTTGATGTCGTGGTTAGGGAAGGGGCATCTAGCAGTTTCCAACAGTACAGCACAGACAGACCTCTTTCTGCCTCCCCAACGGAGACTTTTCCTGTGTCAAAGTTGAGGATCCCCTTTCTGGAACCTGCCCATTCTAGAGAGAAAAATGCAAGTTCCGAAGTGAGGGGAAAGGGGAAAGAGCAACAAGAGAAGCATGTAAAAGGGTCTTTTGCATTAAAGTCGAGGATTTGTTGTTTTGTTATGCTTCAGGTAAATGTAACAAGCCACAGCACCACTTCTGGCTTTTTCTGTGTGTGTGGTACCAAGGAATCAAACCCGGGTCTTTGAGCGTGCTAGGCAAGCACTCTACCACTAGGCCAAACTCCCAGTACCCATGGGCATTCTTGACAGTCATATAGCTGCTGTTTTCCTTTTATGGATGTTCACAATTGGAGTATCTCCCAGGATCCTGTGGCCAATCAAATTTTCTGGTCAATGTCTGCCTACAACCTTTCCTTGGCCAACATAGGAGGGAAACTGATTCCAAGGTTAAGTTGATTTCACTTCGGAAAAAATTAATTGCAGCCACAGAAGTGAAGAAGTTATAGACAAATGGTCTGGAGCGAGAGGAGAATGGCGTGACCAGGTCTTACCTTACAGTGCCTTTGGAAGATGAAAACACAGTACAAAGATCACTTTGAAGTCTGCTAAACTTTACTCAGTAGTACTCCCTGCTGAGTTTCTTCACTTGGACAAAATACTTGTTCTTTTTGAGCTTCTGTGTATTCATTGCAGATTTCCCTTTTCATTCCTTTTCCCTCCCTACCTGTTTCCTTCCTTCCTTTCCTTCCTTCCTTCCTTCCTTCCTTCCTTCCTTCCTTCCTTCCTTCCTTCCTTCCTTCCTTCCTTCCTTCCTTCCTTCCTTCCTCTCTCCTCTCTCTTTCTTTCCTTCTTTCTTTTTTCTCCCTTTCTCTTTTTTTTACTTTTCCTTATCTTCACCTTCCCTTTTCTCTTCCTTTCTTTCCTCTCTTTCCCTTTCTCTTTGTCTTTTCCCTCCCTCCTCCCTCTCTCTCCCTTTTCCCCCCCTCTCTCCTTCCTTCCTTTCTTCTTGTTACTGGTCCTTGTGCTTGACATAAGGGCTTAGGCACTGTCTTAGCTTCTTTTGCTCAAGGCTAATGCTCTACTACTTGATCCACAGCTTCATATCTGGCCTTTTTTTTGACAGGGGGTTATTTTATTGGAGATAGGGTGTCATGGACTTTCCTGCTCAGTTTGGTTTTGAGCTATGAGCATCAGAACGCAGCCTCCTGAGTAGAGCTACAATGAGAGGCATGAGCCACCAGAACTTGGCTGCATCTTTGTTTCTTCTAGGCAGATCGCAGCCCTGATGCAACAGACTTTCTCAATTGTTCCATCTCCTTTGAGTTTTTCCCATGACCTGTGAATATTAGGAACTAAAGGTTGGATGGCAGTGAAGTTGTTGGCTAGAGGACCTGGATTTCCATCAGAGTATTTGCCTGTGAAGTTATATGGCCCTGGACTCTCTGATAGTTAACCTTTTGTTTACCTCTGACCCTAGCTTGACCACAATGGTTATTAGGAAATTCACCACCATCCAAAAGGAATGTTTGGAAGGTTAATGACATAATTGTGCCTAATCTTGGGTGATGAGGAGAGAGTAAATGTCTACCTTTTGGGAGCACATAATAAATCTTCCAGGTAAATTACATTTCCCCTTGTTGAACCAAACATATCCTAAAAGGGACCCATATGAAGAGCTTTCAATTTTAAAGTTGTCATTCCTTTTTTTTTTTTATCAGCCTAAGAAAGTTACAGGCCTTCCAAAGTAGGGCAAGTATATTCTCAGCACAACTGGAACTTTTGACGTTAGAAGGCTCCGAGTTCCCCACAAAGGAAAGTACCTTTCCCCCTTCTCTAGTTAAGTTGCAAAGATTTTCCTTTCTGTGTCCCACTGAGCCAGTCACCAGGCCTGGCTGTACGACAGAGGCACTCAGATCATTCAGCTGTGTGTGATATGAAATATGGTATATGATATATATATATAAATAAAATAGATGACAGGAGATAGATGAGATGTGAGAAATATGTTTTCTGGAACCTCACAGAGAACTATTTTTTCTGGTACTGTCTTAGGATACCAAGTTGAACCACAAATCTAGACCCTCCTAAACTAGTTCCCTAATTTGTAGGATGCTCCTCACTCCTCCATTTTTTTTCCAGTCATGGGGCTTGAACTCAGGGCTTGGATTCTCTCCCTGAGCTTCACTCAAGGCTAGGACTCTACCCCTTGAGCCACAGTTTCACTTCTGGTTTGGGGTTGGTTAACTGGAGATAAGAACCTCACAGACTTCCCTGCCCAGGCTGGCTTTGAACCATGATCCTCAGATCTCAGCTTCCTGAATAGCTAGGATTATAGGCATGAGCCACCAGTGCCCTGTCTCATGCTCCCTTTTTAACTAATGGAAATTATAGCTCTCTAGGTTACAAATTTCATCTGAATCCTGTAGTAAGTGGGTTGGAATGCAAAGGATGAGGATGGCCAAGCTATGAACCAATGGAGAATTAAAGGAAAAAAATAGACACCCCACCCACATCTGACTGTATATAAGAAAGAAACGAAACTGCTTAGCCTTTATCGTCTTTCTTGCATGATGGCAGTATTTGTATAATCATCTCTGGTATTTATCATTGGCATCTGCTCTCTGAAGGGCTGGCATTATCACCATTTTCTTTTTCTTTTTTTCATATATTTTTTATTGTAATTAATAGAAGGGTTACATGATATTTGCCAGATAGAAGGTGCATTAATTCACATCATTATCACCATTTTCACAGATCGAGGAAAGAGAGGTGAAGTTATTTGCCCAACACCACACAGCTCATAAATAAGACCAGAGTTCAAATTCCAGAGTCCTCTAACTCCTAAATTCATGTCCCCCTCCACCAAAACAAGATCCTTTTGCAAATGACAAACTTCTCTTGTGTTTTTTTTCCCTCTTCAGTTATCTCATCCTTTTGTGCCTTTTTTTTTCCTCCTAAAAGATATTTAGAAAGTTTAATTGTGCTAAGGCATGTGAAAAGGGAGGCAGTAAACCTCTTGCAAACTTGATGGATAACATTACTGTGAATGCCATTGTACTTGTAGTTTGTAAAGTGCTTAGTATATGAATGCAACCCTATGATTACCTAGTAATAGTGTGTATTATTATAATAACATACAATTATTTAGCTTGGGTAAAATTAGAACGGTGTATATTTAAGATGTCATCCAAGTTCTATTTTTTTAAACTTACTGCAGAACATTGTTTATTTAATGAATTGCATCATAATCTGTGTTTCGTGGGACGTTGATTTGCATCAAATCACCTCCACTCAGGAACTTACTGTTTTCTAGTACCATTCATCAATTTACATTTGTCAGCAATTAATCAAACAGTGTGTAGAACTTCATGTAATTCTTAATAGCAGAGGTATCCATGGGAACAATTTGGCCCAGCCAACGGCCTCGTGTGCTGGAGAGAGGCAAATTGCTTTGAGATGTTTTGACCCCAGATGTGCCTGTGTCCAGACTCACTCCTGAGACCAGAGGCAGACAATCACACGCTGATAATTTCACAAAAACCTTTGCCACTGAAATAAGCTTATTAAATAGTCTTGCCAGTTCAGAAAACAACCAGTTAGCCAGTCAATCATTCTTCGGCTTTGTAACTTTATAAAGCTTTGGCTTTTTTTTTTTTGTGGGGGGGTGGAGTGGGGAGGGTATCTCCTTTGTTTCTATTATAATCTGTAGGAAGAAATGGTTAGAATGAATATATATTACCTGGACCTCTCTGGTAGTTTGTGTTTGTCTTAACTACTAGGGAGGCTGAGATAGGATAAGGGAGGATTGGTGTCCCAGGCTAGCCCAGCAAACAAGTTTGTAAGACTTCCTCTTCACGGAAAAAGTTGGATGTGGAGGCATTTGCCTGTCTTCTCAGCTATGGGGGGAAGGGTAAATTGGATGATCACTGCCCAGATGGGCCCAGGCAAAAAGGGAAAGAGACTCTATCTCAAAAATAATCAGAGACAAAAAGAGCTGGGGACATGGCTCAAGTAGTAGAGCACCTCCTTAGCAAGTGAGAAATCCTGAGTTCAAATCTCCATACTGCCAGTACATACATGGACACGGAGATACATACAAATATCATTCTGCAACTTGTTAGCAATAGTGATAGAGGTAGATAACATCAAAACGTTTTTTATTTGTTTTAAAATGAAATTTTATTGTAAGGCTGATGTACCAGAAGTGTTACAGTTACATAAGTCAGGTAACAACCATTTTAAAAATAATAAGCCAGATTAATTCACCTAACTTTTGCAATTCTGAGAAATAAATTATCTCTCTTACCATAGTTATTCTACAGATATGTATTTGTTGGTCAATTATGATAGCTCTAGTTGTCTTCAAACTTTGTGATATGATAGTATCAGCAAATTAAATATAATGTACAAGTGAGTTTCACTAAAGAAGCTATATGACCTGTAACATGGATCTTATTAATCAGCAAGTACAGTTCAGTTCAGCAAAGTCTTGTTATGTGTATATGGTGGCTGGACTTAGTGCTGGGCAATGAGGAAACCAAAATGAACCAAAAATAGATTTTATCCTCTGATATGTTTCAGATATCAGAGTTAAGATGAAAGCAGTTTTAGAGCCAGGCACTGGTGGCTCACACCTGTGATCCTAGCTAATCAGGGATCTGAGATCTGAGGATCACAGTTTAGGAAAGCCCATGGGTATGCTCTTATTTCTCATTCACCACCAAAACACTGGAAGTGGAGCTGCGGCTCCAGTGGTAGACTGCCACTGAGTGACAAAAACTAAGGAATAGCACTGAAGCCCTAAGTTCAAACCCCAATACTGGCAGTAAAGAAGAGAAAAAAGTTTTGAGGTGGATGATGGTTAAATATAAACAAATTTTATTTAGGACAAAGTTTAATCTTTAATTGGACCATTAGAGAGAGAGAGAAGGCATAAAAGTTTGAAACTTTAGCCTGAGAGTCTGCCTGCTATGGTTCCTCAGCTCTTGGAAGCTCTGGTTTGGTGGTGTTAATGCCAGTTTCTGCTCAGATGTGTGCAAGAACAAGCAATTCTAGTGTCTAAAACCCTGGCACTGTCTATAGGAACACCTCCAGGGCATCACTGGATGAAGGTACTAGAACGAACTCAAGTTCCTGGGAACCATTCAAAGCACAGAGATTTATTGGGGCTTGGACTTTATCCACCATTGTAGCTAGAAGCCCAGAATCAAATTAAATAATGGAGACTGGATCCAGCTTGTCCAAGGGTTTGGCAAACAGGCAGGTGTCTGCGCTTGCTGGATTCTGTGCCTATATCAGGAAAGCGGTGAGGTTGTGATGCTGGTGTTGCATGGAATGGCTGGATCTCCAACCAAGTGGCTTGGTTCAGGGCCTGGGCTGGTGCAGGGATGAGGATGGGGAATCTGGGATCTCCATTCCTCAGTCTTTCTTGCTTTCCCTTTTGTTGCTCCCTGTAAAGCAGAGTGCAAACGCTGTGTTCAGTTACAGGTTGCCCAGAGGGACAGGGTGAGTCTGGTTTAGTGAGGAAGAAGTTGGTGAATCTAGCTTTTATGTTGCAATCCTTTGGGTCATACTTACATCAGAGGCTTTCGTGATGAGTAAAATTTGATCATTCTAAAAGAAAACTCAAGCCACTGATGTCTTTTGTCTCCTGGTTGTGGTTTCTGAAGTCAGATTAAATTACTCTCAAAGCTCTTCTCTGTTTGCCACCCTTGTCTTGGTCTTTTTGCTATTCAGCTGGTTAGTTAAAAAGATAGGTGGGTGAAATACTGGCTGCCAGGCCATGCTGGGAGGTGCTTCCCCAGAGAAGATGTTGTGCTGCTGAGAAAAGCAGGATGTATATTTCTGGGCTGCTGGTTGAATATTCTTCCTCTCTCCTGCCATCTCTGTCTGCTGTCTCTGAAAGTGCAACTTAGCTTTGCCAAAGGAGTTATTTTAAGCTCTTGCAAACAATTTCGTAGCTTTATTTTTGCCTTTGGCTCCAGGAAACTGAGGCCCCATGCAGAGCTTGCTTGACACTAAAGTGCATCTGAAACTGCTTTAGGGCCTGGGGTGAAGGGGGTTCACACTGTAAGGAGGGCAGATAACACACTAGTAACCCTTCAGGGCTCCACCTTTAAGATGCTTCTCTTGGAATCTTTAGGCAGGGCTAAAAACATAGTTCTTTCTACGTGGTGTGTGGGATCCCAAGGTTACTTTGTGTTTCCTTTCTGTTCTCTCCTTTGAAAATTCCAATTTCCCTTCACTGACACGTTTTTTTGTCTTTTTTGCCTATCATTTATGTGTCATCTCTCCCCCCTCTCTCTGCATGTCTATCTTTAATGTGTATCATCTGATCATCTACCTAGTGTGAATTTGTCTTTAGCTATTTTCCTTTTCTTTCCATCTATTGTATGTCTGTCTAGTCTGTATTTCTATGTATGTATGTTTATTGTATGTATGTATGTATGTATGTATCTATCTATCTATCTATCTATCTATCTATCTATCTATCTACCTATCATCTATCTAGTTTGTATTTATATCTGTCTTCATCATCATCACCATCATCATCTGTCTGTCTATCTGGTATTTAAATCTCTATCTATCTTTCTAATTCCATATTATCTATTTTCCTTAGTTTTGGACAGAAGTTTCAGTAATAAGAGAGAGCAGTTTCAAAAGGTATTTTGAGCCTGCTGCTATGGCCTCAGCAGACAAAGCATTATACAGAAAGGGATAGGATTGGCCTGTAATTAATTGGAACACTGAAATTTTTCATAAGAAGTAAAAAAACAATTGTGGGCTAAAGTATCCTCCACTCTTGGAGTTCACAGGAAGCTTGGTGCTGCAAGAAGGTGGTCAGTCATTCTTGCCACCTACGGGTCCTCTGTGATGAATGAGGGGTATGGCAGGCTCTAAATGAGTAGAGGACGAATGTGGGGGCACTGGCCAGGTTATTTCCTCCCTTATTGGCTCTCCAGATCTCTCATCTCATGGCTGGTATGTTTTCGCTTGGCTTATGGCCTTGTTAATATCCTCCAGCTGTCTTATCAGGTTTTTACACCTTTGTGTGAATTAGTTTATTGGCTAAAGAATGAATGGATGCTACGAAAGGGGGCAAAAAAAGAAAGGAGGGAAAAAGAAGTATGGGTTTAGATGCAAGGCAGGTCAACTTCTGTTATAAACTTTATCTAGCAGTAGTTATGCCTGTAGGCTCTGGCATGGGGGGCCTGGTCCATTCTGCAGTTTTCCCAACAACTGAATCTCTTTTCCATCACTGAGATGTGGCATGTCATTGTGCCCAGATAGT
This sequence comes from Megascapheus bottae, assembly GCF_031878675.1. Classification (NCBI taxonomy): domain Eukaryota; kingdom Metazoa; phylum Chordata; class Mammalia; order Rodentia; family Geomyidae; genus Megascapheus; species Megascapheus bottae. The sequence goes on from NC_143510.1 coordinate 42,344,141, forward strand.
CAAGTGATTGGCATAGCTAGGGGCTTCTAGGAGAGTTAGTTAATACCTGTGCATAACTTAGGCCCCAACTGGTGCCCTCAGTTACTCGTGAAGCGTCCATCAAGTCATTACTATGAGGTCTGAAGCTAGTTCCTGGGAAAAATGTGTTCTTCCCCAGTGTTGGGGCTCATGTTTACAATTCTATCTACTCAGGAGGCTGAGAACTGAGGATCACAATTCAAAGCCAGCCCGGAGAGGAACTTGTGAGATTTTTTTGGTCTCCAATTAACTACCAAAAATCCAGAAGTGGAGTTGTGGCTCAAGTAAGTGGTAAAGCAGTAGCCTTGAGCCAAAGAAGCCCAGGGACAGCGTTCAGGTTATATTTTATTTTATTTATTTATTCATTTTTGCTGGAACTCTGGGCTTAGACATTGTACCTGAGCTTCTTTGGCTCAGTGATAGGCTAGCACTCTGCCACTTGAACCATAGTGCCACTTGCAGCTTTTTGTGAGTAGTTTATTGGAACTAAGAGTCTCCGGGCCTTTTTTTGTGAGGGCTGACTTTGAAGCTCATTCCTCAGATCTCAGCCTCCTGAATATCTAGGATTATAGATGTGAGCCACCGGTGCCTCATCTTTAGGTAATAGCTTTGCTACAAAAAATTAAAAATACTTGACATTTGGGGTTTGTAGGCTGATTTATCTTTTAATCAGGTTCCAGAACAACAAAGGACGTTAATGGGATTAAATTAATAATATATATACATATGAATTACTGTGGTGAAATTCTTTTGTGCAATTAATATATGCTAAAAATGGAAAAAAATGAATGATAGGTAGGACAGGCTATGATGTAGTGTGTGTGTGTGTGTGTGTGTGTGTGTGTGTGTGTGTGTGTGTGTGATACTAGGGGGAGTAGAGAGGATCAATAGACAGAGTGAATGAGGGTGAATAGAATATAGCTGAAGTGGCTTATTTTGCACCTATGAGAATAGAACCATAAAATGTGCTGGTATTATTTTAAGAAGAGGAGAGGTGGTGAAAGGCAGGGAAAGGAGACTAATCAAGGAGGAGAATTTAGTGGGTGTACATTGCCCGTCTGTGGAAATATCATCAGGAAACATTTCTTGTACAGCTAGTGTGTGCTAATGAAAAATCTCTCAGAAATCAGATTCCCTAATATCTTTGATCTCTACCAAGCAGGCTAATTATTTTTACAGGGTAGGGGTGGGGGGACTGGCCCTGAGGCTTGAACTCAGGACCTGGATGCTATCCCTGAGCTTCTTTTGCTCAAGGCTAGTGCTCTGCCATTTGAGCCACACCTCCAATTGTGACTTTTTAGTAGTTAATGGAGGTGAGAGTTTCATGGATTTTCCTGCCCTGGCTGACTTCTAACTGTGATCCTCAGATCTCAGCCTCCTGATTAGCCAGGATTCCCTGTGTGAGCCACCAGTGCCTTGCTCCTGTAAGATTTCAGACTAGCATTGGTATATTGCCCAATAGTTGGGAAGCTGAAGGGATCTATTACACACTGGCAACTTTCACATATGGGTGTGGTCTGCTAGCTTAGCTGGTGAATGGCAGCTTTCAGACCTATGGTTCCTTCTGTTCTCATCACATCTACCCCATCAGCTTCCTCAGGAGTTAATTCACATGGGTGTACAGCTCTGTGGAAACAAACTCCAGCAGTCGCCTGCGGCATGAGAGTTAAGATGTGGAGCAGGTGATATTGGCCTTGGCTCATCCCCCATGGCTCACCTTTCTGTGCTTTCTCTCCTGGCTGTCAGCCTGGAGGAGCTCGAGAGAATCATTGCACATCATCCCTAGGCAAGGGATGACAGCTGGCAGAGCCTTCCTGCCTCCTGCCTAGATGTGGCCAGAGTTGCACACATTGAATCCTGCCATAAATTCCTCTTCTCCATTATCTGTAGGACTATACAGTGATGACTATGTAATCTAGACTGGCTAATGGAAATTTAGATTTATTTAACAAGCATGCAAACACAAAAGCCTCATGAAGGTTTCTAAGAAGTCATCCAAACCATTTTGGGAAATAGATGATAACATTACTTCCTCAAGCATATGAGGGAGAGAGAGAGAGAGAGAGAGAGAGAGAGAGAGAGATGAGAGAGAGAGAAGAGAGAGAGAGAGAGAGAGAGAGAGAGAGAGAGAGGGAGGGAGGGAGGGAGGGAGGGGAGGGAGGGAGGGAGGGAGGGAGGGAGGGAGGGAGGGAGAGAGAGGAGACTGTTTTCTATTTAGAAGTCTTACTTCTCTCTCCAAAATAGGGTTCAATACCTAATAACCCTCACCAAATAGTAATTGGACAAGAATCATAGGTTAAGTTGTTTATAGAGATAAGATAGGCAATTCCTTACCTTTGGATGTTTATCTTACATTTCAGATGACTATGGAATTTCTAACTAGACATTTGACAACTGGTTATACAGGTCTGGAGATCAGCAAGGAAAATCTGGATAGAAGCTACATGCATTTGGGATTATTAACATATAATAGATATGGATGAGAAAGTAGGAAGAGCTAAACAGGGGAGGGGAAGCTGAGGAAAGAACCTTGGAAGACAAAACTGAATTATGATGCCAAAATTCTTCACTTTCTGGCAATGCAATTATGTATCAGCATTCTTGCAGTGGCTTTCTGATGAATGGCTGGCCACCTATGCGTTGGCATTTAGCTGGAACGTGTGTAGATGGCTTTGGCTAATGGAAAGTTAGTGGGAAGACATGTGAAAAGTCCTTGGACATTTGAGCTTCCTCTTTTATGAATTAGTGATTTTTTTTCCCTCCGAGAGAGACACAGATCCAGTGACTGATGTTCTGTCAGGCAGGATACAGAATAAAAGCAGGGAGAATGGATCTGAGCCCACTTGTACACCTAGAGACTGGGTGGCCCATTGAGTGAAAGAATACACCTTCCTTTGGCTGAATTACAGTTCACCCGCAGGTTTGAAAGCATGAGAATGAATGTTTGTAATTGTTAGGCCCTAAGTTTGGGGATCATTGGTTACACAGCATCGTTATATCCATTGTTGACTTATAAAAACAACAAATATACACCAAGGAAGAAAATCTAGTGAAAGGAAAAAGTCACATAAGTAAGGTGGAACTCCACCAATGGTATACCAACCAGGAAGAAGCAGAGATCAATGTCAGAGGTCCAGAAAAGCAACCATCGAAATGTATTTAATGGAATTGACAAGAAAATGATGAAATTTATATCCAATTTCCACAATTTCTCTGTGAAGAGATGCATTCTTCTATTATGGTGAATGAAAACAGAGGGCTAAAAGTAGGTGGTAAAAATTTGAAATACATGGATGGGAAAGGAGGGAGGGAAAGAGGAAGAGAGAGAGAGAGAGAGAGAGAGAGAGAGAGAG